>NC_091835.1:79140493-80390493 GCF_037783145.1 Equus przewalskii | reverse complement strand
AAGACTAGAACTACCATAGAATCCAGCTATCCCACTGCTGGGTATCTATCCAAAAAACATGAAAGCACGAATGTGTAAAGATACATGCACCCTTATGTTCATTGCAGCATTATCCACAACAGCTAAGATTTGGAAGCAATGTAGGTAACCCACCAAGAGATGAATGGATAAAGAAGATGTGGTATACATACACAGTGGAATACTACTCGGCCATAAAAAAGGGTGAAATCTTGCCATTTGTGACAACATGGATGGATCTTGAGAGTGTTATGCTAAGTGAAATAAGTCAGAGGGAGAAAGTCAAATACTGTATGATCTCACTCATAAGTAGAAGATAAAAATAACAACAAACATATAGAAACAGAGATTGGATTGGTGGCTACCAGAGGGAGAAGAGGGGAGGAAGGGAAGGTGAAAGGGGTGATTAGACACGTGTGTGGTGATGGATTATAATTGGTCTTTCGGTGGTGAACATGATGTAATCTACACAGAAATCGAATTATAATAATGTACACCTGAAATTTATATAATGTTTTAAACCGATGTTACCTCAATAAAAAAAAAATTGACAAAAAAATCATTCAACCAGAAACAGAATTCAAACAAGAACTCTCTGAATAAACCCCTTTGCTCACCGGTTGGTGATGCCGAAAGAGGAGTTATGAAAAAGTTCACCCCTTTTAGATCTCTAGCATGTGGTTCTAAAAAGAGAAGCCTACTCGGATTGAGCTAAAATTCAATTTCTTAAAAAAGAAATTTCTCCATTGATCCAAGGAGGCATCTAGAATTGAAGGTAGCCAGTCAGTCAGAAAGCAACACAGTAAATGAAATAATTCCTTGTGAGAAAATTCCAAAAGGAAAAGTTTGAAAAAGAAAGTGTCAATAGGTAATCCAAAATAAAATCTTTCCCTTCCTTCATAACAACCACTTCAACTTTTTTCCCCGAGTTAGAGCAGCCCTCTAACAAGGCCAAGAGTTTTGAAGACGAGGGGACAGGAATGAGCAGCACTTGAAGGGGACGTTCAGCCACGCCAAGCTTTCACTGAAATCCTGAAGCAGCAAATCCATTCACTCTCTGAGTGCTCATTAGGGATGAACTGAGGGCCCGCTCACGGCTGCCATCAAAGGAGGACTGACGCTCAACGACGAAGCTGACGCAATAGTTAAGGAACAGAGAGAGGAGAAGAAAGTTTTAAATAATACTGCACTAAGAAAGGAGACTTTCCGGGGTTTGATTAATAACCAGATGGAAGATAGAGAGGTATGATACACGAAAGCTTATATTGCAGAAATTAGTCCTCTATTGCAAGGACCTAGACAGGTGGAGCCGAGCCAAAATACTCACAGTCCAAAGCTCAAGGGACGTTAGAACCAAATAAACACAGGGCTGAGTTTTAAGAACTAGCACTGGAATCACCAGGAGAGAGGGATATGACAGAAGTTAGAGTTGTGCTGGCAGTGGCAACATGCGGGAGCACTGGATTTTCTCTTTCGAGTGCATGCTGTAATGAGCGTGAAACTGATGCCCTTGTACACTTGTTCCGTTTGATCCGAACAGTGTGGCTTTTTATTTTAATCTGAATGTTCTTACTTATCTAAATTCATTTTCTACTGTTCTATGACTTGAGTAAATATTATCTGCCTGGTCTCTGAAAGCATTTCCCTGCTTTGCAAAAAAATTAAAAGTACATTTTATTAAAATAGTCTTAAGTCAGAATGGTACCTCTTTAAGACACTAGCTACAGGGGGGAAAAACGTAGAAGAAAGTGAAGAGGAGGAGAAAGGGAAACAAAATTAATAGCAATACATTAGTAAATATATCTTCACTCTGGTTTGTTCTGTGTTTCAGAGTTATTAAAACCTCCCCAAATAAGGAACTCTCATAATGCTGGATGCTTATTTAAATGCTTCAGGAAAGATTCTGCTGAGAATTTCAAACATCAGGGGAAAAGAAGAAAATAGGTTTTTTTTTAAGGTTTGCATGCTTTTAATTAAATTTTCTAAAAGCCTGCAGCTTTTAATGTTTTGCTTAGCACTACATGCACAAGATGAAGGATTGAAAACACTCCCTTGAAATTGCATATCTTGGGAGGGTGGACTCTTCCTTCAGTGGGAGTGTGTGGGAACTCTTCAGAGGATAAACTTTAAAGGGAGGAGTTTCAGAAATGTTCCAGAGTCATTGTCAAACTACACAAGATCTCTAATATTGTCTCCCTTTCTACAGTTCCCCAGAAATTCTGCTCTGCCTCATTTTTCCTTTTCATGGATATCACTATCCTAAAGCAATTGCTATGAATGGGTAAATGTCAGGTCTGTTGCACTTTGTGGTGGAGAAAAGTTGATACCTATTGGCTTATGCTATTTCATAAAATGTATGAAAATATCTAACACTTCTAAAAGACAAGTCCTTCTGTGATTTCTTAACAAGAAACACTTGGAGAGTGCAGCCTCATTTAGAAGAATTTATACTTTTCATTTAGTTAGACATCTTAAGATATGATTATTTTTAAAGTTTATCCTCTGAAAGAGTTCGATTTATTATTTGCAATAAGAACATTAATACCCTCAGACACCGGGATCAAAATGCGAAGAGGGATGGGGGAGCAGATAAGGAGGCTTTAATAGATCATTTTCTTATCTGACACATATTAACAGAGCTTTTGTACAACTCCTCATGTGAAGCTCAAAATGATGTTTCTTGAGATGCAGTTAAAGCAACTATTAGAAGGAAGCGCATCAATGCTACCTCTTATCTTGAAAAGTAATGCTGGAGGCAGAAGTACTTGAAAATATCAACTGATGTACTTTTCATTCTCAGCAATTCCCAGCTCTTCCAAGTTGCCCAGCAGCTCTCCCTGCACTGTAGAAAGCGTCATTCGTTGCTCTGTGAGGGTGTGGGAAGGAATAAGGGGAGGAAAGGAGACGGGAGGTGCAAATCCACCCTGAAATAAAACAGTCATTGTTCAGCTTTGAACTTTAAAATAGAGCTCAGGCCACAGCAGATAAGTAGTATAAAATCCAAAGAATATTTGATTTACAAATGTTAGGATCTTGAAAAAGGAAAGGATTTTAGGTATTCTAAAACCTGAGTTTGCATTTTAGGAGCAAAGCCTGGTGATACAGGGAATAGAGCTTATCATGCCTTGGATCACAGAGTGGAAAAGGATTCTGACCGTAGGACGGAAGGAGAGTCTTCCCACCTAATAAGGACCCTTTCTACATGGTGGGGAAGAATTTAGAGAGGGTTTGGAGACAAGATGAAGGAAGCTAGATCTTAGTAGGGGTCCCTCCTTTTTGCCCACCACACTTTTAAGTTTGAAACTACAGGGAGGAGGAAATAGAAACTCTTAGTTAGGTATATTAGGAAATCCAAAAGTGGAAGAGGCTGTATCCCATGTCCAGCTTGGAATTTTGGAAGAAATGTCTTTATAGAGTGTCACTAGACACGCCCAGGGTGGAAGCGTAGAGTATATATGACACTGCAGTATGTTCAAGCAAAAGAATCTTTAATAGCCCACTGTGCTTGACTCCCTACGAACACAGAGGAGATTTTAAAAAGTTCTTCAACCCCCAAGGGGCAAAGAAGTAGCTGAGGACTTTTATAGAAGGAGCCCAGGCAGTCAGTCTTCACGATGAGGAATAGGGAACCCCAAAGCAGAGACTTAAGGCTGGACAGTCAAGCTAGGGACAGATGGTGTATTTGAGTCAGTCTAAGAGTACGAGCAGAATCAGCAAGACAGAAGGGATGAAAGCAAGGAAAAACACTGAGTGTTCCTGCCTCATCCCAACCCTGGAGCCATCACCATGCCTTGCAGGAAAGCAGAGGACCAGGAGAGCAGAGGACCAGCCAGAAAAGCTATGGACCCCAACATGGGATGTAGCAAAAACAGAGTCATATCCCCAAGACCACATAAGGCTGCTGAAGTATAAGTTTTTAAAATATAAAGTCATGAGTCTCATGCAAATCTGAAAAGAACATGTGTTAAAGTTTTATTCAACTTACTAATGAAGGAGGAAACTGGTAAGATGTTAAGATGTTTGGAGAGAATTTGTAGAAGAGTAACATCACAGGCAGTCAGGAATGCTGAACTGAAATTGCTAATAGATGCAAGATTGATTATTATCCTGTAGGACCACAAAATGCAATGATTGGAGTTATCTTTTCTATAGGGCAGAAATCAACTACGTTTCTATTGGACAAAATTGGTTTGCATTGTTATAGACAAGAATCATTTGCATTACTGTCCATTTCCTACAAGTTACCTTCTCAGAGTTGTAAACTAGGCTAGTCAATAGAAAAGAATTCAAGGCGCACACCATAACAATGCCTACCACTCTACTGATGACACCCGAGAATTCCTTTTGCCTATTTTTAAGTTGTGGGCAATTTTTCCTGAGAGTTTGTGCCACTCCTCAGTTGTAGTTGAAGCCAGCAGGAACTCATGAGAGATGGTCTACCGATACCAGAAAAGTACACAGCCCCCAAGGGCATTAGAGTACCCCAAGTACAAGTGACGAAGAAGAGGAATGCAAGGCACAGGTAGGGATGAAGAGGCACTGGGCTAAGAAACTAAATATTAAACTAGAATTGACAGTGTTACCTAGAATTAGTCAGGTTAGGTTTCTCACCTTCAGCAGATGGTTTTAGAGCTGCGTTATGTCCAGTTATATCTGGATATAGATGATTACATTCCTCTGACGTTGCCTTTCTATGTAGTGAGTGTTATGCTCCTGGCTGTTCCCCACGCTTTGGCCATCTTTTTCTGAAGGGAAGAGGGATATAAATTGCTTGGCTCACGGCTCCTGGGAACTGTCTGTTCTGGATATGACCCCCGCCTCTGATAGGATGCCCTCTGGACTGCTCTGCACCGTGCACATGCTGTCTGCCCTTGTGGGAGACACCTGTGCTTGGGTGAGTCTGTCTCATTTAAGCCCACCGGGGCTACACATCTGAGGCACATCCTCTGCTCTAAGACGTCGATTATGAAACTAATATTTTGTTCCCATATATCTGACTCTGGTACTATCTCTCAATTACTTCTGAGGACAAGGTAGGTAGAAAAGTATTATTTATTGGTCTCCCCAAATCCAAACTATTACCTCTTTACTTAGTCAAGTTTGAGACTGGGAAACTCAAAGGAAAAGATTTTGATACAAAAATTCCAATATTTAGTAAAGAACTGGAAGGCAGAAGACTCACAGGAAATAAAACCACCAAAAATAAAATTACGTCAAATCCCCCAAATGCATTTCTGTTCCTATTTGCCTGCTCTGACATTTGATAATTACAATTATCACCTTTTTAGAATGTCTCTCCTCCTTCCATTTCTTTGGGATGAAAGAAATGAAAGAAATAATAAAATATTTATTTGATAAAATTTATCTAGACCTTAAGACAAAGATGATGAAGAGATGGATCCTGTCTTTTTGGGTTTCCATGTCATACAAGATGACCCATCAAATAGATCTATAATGAATAAAGATTTTAAAATAAAATGTGGGTCCGAAGGATCATAAGAGAAGGCTAATTTCGTTCTTGCTTTTCTTGGTTTTCTATGAATTTTCTTTCTTCTACTTATTTAGTTTTGATATTTTAGAATAAAAACCCTTTTCAGGAAAAAAGCTGAATGAGCATATTATAAAACTTGGCTTAAAAATACTGTGGGAGCATCATGACAAAGAAAACTTAATGCACTATAAAATACAAATGATATTCTACTCCACACACTGTTCCGAGACCCACATTAAATGATGTATTTTTAATCCTTTAAAATACAAGGTAAATGAGCCAGCCCTGTGGCCGAGTGGTTAAATTTGCGCGCTCTGCTTCGGGGGCCCAGAGTTTGGATGCTGGGCGCGGACATGGCACCACTCATTAGGCCATGTTGAGGCGGCGTCCCACATGCCACAACTAGAAGGATCCACAACTAAAATATACAACTATGTACTGGGGAGGTTTGGGGAGAAAAAAGCAGGAAAATAAAAAAAGAAGATTGGCAACAGTTGCTAGCTCAGGTGCCAATCTTAAAAAAAAAATACAAGGTAAAAATTGGCAAGAAGTTACATACAATTGGTATATTTTCAAATGATAGTGCAATTAAGCCACTGCTAACACGTATAGCACTTCAAATTAACTCGCAAAGTCATAGTTAGTAAAAATATTTTTTACATTCGTGTAGTGAAAATAAATATTCTTGTATATGCGTGTTGGTTCAATTATTAAATTTGAAAAATATATTATGGTATCTTAGACCATATTGGGAATATATTCTCACTGTTCTTCCACTTGTTCATGGACAATTATATTTCAAAATGTTTGTTATTTTGGACTCTCCAATTGCAGTTTTGGTCAGAGTTTTTTCAATGACTAAGATGCTTCTGGTACCCAAAATTGTATTTTCCTCCAAGTCACATCATTGAGCTTACAAATTATATTTTAACTGTAAAACATTAGTTAATTTGATTAAAACAAAGTAATGAAACAAAAAAATATTTTAAGTACTAATTTTACTTTCCAATGTGATTATTGTGTACCGGAATAGAATACCCACTCATTACCAAAACGGACTGCCAAACCCAGACTATCCTCCCCTGAGGCCTTCATCCGGAATTTTGTGAAGGCAAGATGAGATTCATAATAAGGTTTAAATTTTATAGGATCTTGTGTGGCCCATTTCTAGTGTTGCCTGGGCTACTTAGCAAATATAATTTTTCCAATGAAAGTCCCAGTCAAATCAGAAGGAACTAGAAGATGAAGCCTGAATTTGCCCACGCAGAGCAGATAAAGCAGTTTTGAATTTGTCAACAATTGTTGAGAGATGAAGGGAAGCATCTTTTTCAATGCCCAGGAAACAGAATCTCAAGAGATCTTCAGAGAGTCAAGAGCTACCCCTGAAATTTGAAAGCCTCTTGCTGCCTCAGTTCTGTCTAATGACGAGGACAAAAGGACTCTGGGACAGCCATGGCAAGAATATGCAATAGACAAAATGTTTTCGACCTTGACCTGGCTATCCATTATAAGGCAGACAGCAGACGTGGAGAGGATTGCTACATGAGAGACAAGTTAGCGGAGGGGGCAAGAGCATATTCTTGGGGGAAAAGAAACACAAAATCATGATCTGAGCTACTGGTTCTGGGTTCTTGGGAAATTTATTTAACCTCTCTGAGACCCCCACCTCATTTGTAAAATGGTAGTTAAGTATCTTATTGCATTTATGAGAATTAAATAAGATAATGTATGCAAGCTCTTATTAGAGCTCCTGCTACTTATGGTCAATACATCTCATGTATTGTTTTTCTTGTATGATTTGTAACAGTTCAAAGAGCAGAAGTAAAAGTAAAATTTCTAACTTGAGTGTTTCCCGTGTCACAATTCAACACTCTCAGATTCTGTTTATAAGTTATAGGAAAAGAGTTATCCTATAAAACACACTTGTCCCTGTATGAATGGCCCACTCAAGAACAATCTTCTTATTCTTCATCAGTTCCAGGTAAAGCTGGTCATTTCAACTGTTAACTCCAGCTTACAAGTCCTCCAGGCATATCTCCACTGTGGATATAATCTTTATTTATAGCAAATAAAGATTAAAAGATCATCAAAGGCAACCAGAAACCTAAGCACACATCATACATACAATAGGACAGCTATAAGTGCAAAGTAAATTATATATAATTTACCAGGGAATGTATGTGGATTCAAAAGCAACAAAGTACTAATGTACAAGCTGGAAAGCTGTGTGATTGTTCTCCAGTGGTGTCCCAAAAGAGAATGTCCAGCCACTCACGTTGGTATTAAGCTTCAGGTTTGAAAGCTCAGCCCAAGTTTGGCAGGTCAAGTCCATGTTATTCAAAATACGGCATAATCTGGGTCTGGCTTGGCAAACAGGAATTATTTCATGTGCCATGTCCACGCAGTTTAGAGTGGCTTCCTTGAATGCTGTGTTGAGTCAGATAGACAGGTTGGGTCTGAGGTCAGCTGGAAAGAGTGCAGGGATCCCAAAGCAGTGTGCACTTTGGGCACAGGATGAGGGCGTGGCATCCTGTGTGCCACCTATTTGACGTCTCGGATCCAGGTTGCATGTGGAAAGAGGAGATACTGCAAATTTTCTGGATCAAGTCATCTGCAGTAGTAACTTAGGGGCAGAAAATGCTAATGAACTAACAATAGAGAAAGTGAAGTCAGGAAATGAATGGGGCAGTCTCAACTTGAATCCAAGGACGTATTCAGGAGGTAGATGTTTCACAGAGCTGGGTGAGAAATGAAATCAGTCAGCATGTGCAATGGTGGGCCAGGTCTCACTGAGAGCATGAACATTTATTCACCTAAGTCTCTCACAGACGTATACAACATAAAATTAGAAGCATTATCATCATAGCTTAAGCTCTTGGCTGGAGTTCGCCTTTGTACTAAGTCTAATATGCAACTTGCATGGGGAGAGCTCTTATTGCCCTGGGAACTCTTTTAAACCTATAGATATTCTAGGAAGTCTAGATAAGGGATTCTTTTTATAAAAAAGATGAGTTTTACAACAATATTAAAAGGGATGTATAGATATCTAATTGTCATTGTCACTTTCACCATCATGCTTCCTGCCTCCTCTTTTGGACAAAAAGCAAAATTTTAAAAATTAAAATTAGAGAAAGAAAAATTATTGAAAGAGTAAGATAATTATAAAGGGCACATAAGAAGTAGTTACCATCAAAAGGCTAAAAGATTAAGAAAAAATTAAGCAGAAGACAACAGCATTAATAGTAATAGCAAATAGTAGGTAAGAGAGCTCAGAAAACAATGGAAAGAACAAGCTTTAGAGACAGAGCTGGAGTTAAATTTGTGCTCTGTCATTTTTAAATTTCATGATCTAAGTGTGTCATTGAGTTTTAATTTCCACAGTTGTAAATGGAAATAATAATGTCTGCCTTGCAGGGTGACTGTGAGAATTAAAAGATATTAAATCTCTCTATGGCATCACCACAGTGCGTGGCACACAGCATCCTATAAACAACTTTGGCTGCTGTGATAATGTATGAACTCTGAGCCTTTTCCTCTGCAAGTACAGCTATGAAAACAGGGGGTCAGAAGTGCTCGTCTTGAGTCTCAGATTCTCCGACTATGTCAATTCTCCGTCTCAGTTAAAAAGCTAATGAAAAATAAGACTGATAATTCTGCATAAAAATAGGTCATTTCACATAAAACCCTCCTGCTGCATAGGGCTGTTGTGAGGATAAAATGTGAGAATGCGTGTGGGAAGTACTTTGTGAATTATGAAATGCTCAACAAATACTGGGTGTGACTATTCTTTATTTTCATTAGTCATTAGACAAATATGCTCGCAGCCTATTACTTTTCACAATTTTTGTTTGTTTTTTTTCCTAACAGAGAAGTTCTCACACAGAAAGAAAATAATCTGTGAGATAAACAACACGGGAGTGGAAGCTTGTGCATTGTCCTATAACTGTAATTTATTTAAACGAATAGCGCTCTTTGCATATTTCCCTGGTGATGCCAATGACAGGGGACAATATTTTTAGAATGCTTTACTTCATTGCAGCTTGAAGCATTTTACCTGCACCCTCAACAAATTAAAACTTTTATCAGAATATCTGTTATTAATAAATTTGTACTTGTTTCCCTTTAGTTGAGTTTGTAATCGAATCTCACATAGAAGCAATAGCTATCAAAGCAAGAAATTGTGAATAATTTCTCCATAGCAGTCAATTATACTAAAAAATGGGGCACCAAAGCTCAGGGAAGCTATTGGGATTCGGGACAGGTCTTCAAGCAAAATCGCAGTATTCCATCTTTGGGTAATACACACATAACTGAAGAAGTTTTTTATATTAATCGTTTCTCCTTAACCTCTCAAAACAATCCTCGCAGGGGAAAACCCCCTCACAAAATCATAGATAAAATTGTTAACAACGTTTTCTCCTAGGTGTACATCATTTTCAATCAGAATTGATAGAAATTTAAAAATCTGTATTACATTACAGCACATCATTCTGTTCACCAGAGTAGCAGTTATTTTAGCTATTTCTTAACTAAAAAGAATCAATTTAATAAGCAAAAACTTTTATTTAACGTCAATATGCTGAATAATATTGCTATCCAGATTTCTTCTAGTATCTGTTCTCTAGCAATGTAATACTGCCATTTAGTGTGTGGGGCAAGTTGGAGGGTGCTCAGCCCTTTGCTCAAGGTTGCGCAGATGGGTGGCAGCTGGGACTGGAGTCCGTTTAACAAGGTGTTTGCCTCTTTCCCAGGAACAGAATGCAGAGCGCCCAAGAGATGAGCCTCCCCTGGGAACCTGCTGGGAGGTCAGATTTTGCTCCAACCCATCATTTCCTCAGGGAAACAATGCCCTGTCTCCACCATTCCCTGCAGCAACCCCTGTAGATGTGAAGTGGAAAGGACACACGTTTGCTGGACGGATAAATCTCGATTTAGAGGAATAGCCCCGTCACTTACTGGTTGTGTGACCTTGGACAAGCCCTTTAAGAACAACAGAGCCTCAGTTTTCTCACCTGTTAAAATAGGGATACTAATAATTTCCTAAATATCTACGCACGTGGGGATCGTGAATAAGGGAGCTATGTTTAAAGCACAGCAGACCACAGGTACCAGGTACTGAAAAAGCACATTTCCTCTCTGTAAATATCTAACAAAGGGGCTGGTTTCCACTCTGAAAACAAATGTCCCAAACTTTGTGACAAGGATCATATGAGCATATTAAATTTATCCTCGCTTTAGTTTTACTAAACCCTGGATCTTTCTACAAACAAAATTGATGCCGATATATTAAAGTGAAATCAGAGGTTAAACAGAACAAGAAAATCTCTAATTCCATATTTCAATCTCTTAAAGTCCAAGGATTTTATCATATAGCCCAGTGATTTTCAGCCTGTTGTGATTTTGTCCCCCAGGGGGATCTTTGGCAATATCTAGAGACAACTTTGGTTGTCACAACAGAGGGAGTGTCTCTGGCATCTGGTGAGTAGAGGTCAGGCATAGGCTAAACATCCTACAATGCAAAGGACAGCTCCCCAAACAAAGAATTATTTGGACCAGAATGTCAATAGTGACAAGTTTGAGAAAATATGATACAAACCATTTTCATGTATTCACTCAGCAAATAATCATTAAACAACTATGGTATGCCAGGCATTGTGCTGGATGCCAAGATAAACCAACAAGAGAGAAACAGTTCTTGAATTGAGAGTTTGACTAGTAAGGAAGACAGATAATTAAATAAGCAATTAAACAAAGAATATGGGAAAATGCTTTGATAAGTGAGAATAAAAAGTCCCCACACTTAACAGTAAAAATTATGGTCTTACAGCCATGGTAACAGATAACCACAGAAGTGGTTGTTATCAACCTTTGCAATTAATCAATTACAATCAAGGAAACAAGTAAACCCAGAACAAGTTTTAAACCTATCTAATTGATCAGTAACAACTCACTTCAGTGAACATGCCTCTAAAAGCCAACCAGTCAGCAAGTGTTCCTGCTTTGAAAGTCATCAGCCCAGCAAACCCATGGCAGGGAACTCACTTCTCGGATTGACATCAACCCACTACTCCCTCTGTGGCCAACCAAAACACAGATCATGCTTCTGCCTTACGTCAATCCACTCCTGCTTCTGCAACTCACTCAAAATATGCTTGTGCATCCAATTCAAACCTAACGTCCAAAGCTCAGGGAAGACATTGGAATTCATGCCAAATCTTCAAGAAAAAGCAGAGTATTATACCGTTGAAAATAAACAAATAACGGCAAATCTTTTTTGTATTAATCATTTCTCCTTTGCACCTCCAAAAACACTTCTCAATGAAAAAACATCACGAAATCGTGGGTAGAATTGTTAATAACATTTTCTTCTAGGTTCAATCTCTTTTTAACCCAAGATCCTTTGATGAGCATGAAACGCTCTCCATTACTCCAACATTTCCGTTGTAACCACGTTCTGATGAATAACACTGCCCTACACAATGCACCACAACTGAGGCCAGTTGAAAGTTCCAATTCTTGAAAGACTAGTCATCAATACATTATGTAAAAAATGGATGGGGAAAAGGAGGTTGGCAGGTAGAGTCAATTGTGAGAGAGTTAAATAACATCTTGATAGATAGTCCACTTGAAAGAATATGGAGGCCTCAAACTAACAGAATTACATGGATTTAGAGTCAACACTACTTGGTGATTTATTTCATTAAGGAATAGTGGATTGGGAGGAGTTAAAGGAATGGCCACATGACTCCCATATGGGCCACTGGGTGGTACCCTCACTGGGAGGCCAAATATAGAAGGAAGAGAATGTTTCAAGGGAAGACGAGATTAGTCTCAGATATGTTGAATCTGAGGGTTCTCAAGGACAAAATGGAGATATAAAGTAAGAAGGTGAATATTTAAGTATGATTCAAAGAAAAAAGTCTGGGCTAAAGATACAGATTTGGGAGTTCTCACATATAGATTGCAACTGAGGTCATAAGAGAAAATGAGGTGGCCAGGAGACCACATAAATAACCTGCATTTGTGGCTAAAAAGCTGTAACATAAGGATGAACAGTATGACACAGCAGACTAGGGTAAGTAAAAAGTGCTAGACTTAAACAATGAAAGAAATATGACTGAACAGGACAGAGAACTTTTCTTTTAATTATAGCTGACAAGGGACTGTGCCAATTCCTAAGCAAAGAATTGAAGTTAATCTAACAACAAATACTAAACATTATTTTTAGTCAGCTTGTATATATCTAATTTAAACCAATCAGTACATAGTTTGTGCATAAACCATGGTCTCCCTCATTTCAAACTGGGAATTTCTTGCAGAGCAATAATTCTCTTGAGCACATTTCCAAAATCCCACACACATTTCTCCTCAAAAAAACTGCTGAGCCTCTAAATAGTTTCAGATGAAATCCAATGATATTCTTTCCTCCTATTTAGAGGTCTTATCTAAGAAGTAGACAGTTGAATAATGTTTCTTTCTCCCTGTGAAATGTTGAGGATGTTATCTGCTCTGTGGCCCATGTTTCCTATACAAGGAGCAATTGTGAGCAATTCCTCCCTATGCTTTATTCAAGAAAGAATGTATCTCTGCACATTAAGAAGTGGTAACCCAATGGATATTTATAAGACATGACTAAGACAGTAATAGCTACGTTACTTGGCATAAGATCTCTGATTCTTCACAGAAATCCTGTGTATTAGCTGTCACCATTTTCTCCCCCTCACTCGCTCTGCAGGAGAATCTATACTGGATTCCACCCTCACACTTTCACAACACCATCAGTGGTTTGCGTCACGCTACATCCAAAGGCGATGTACAGTTCCGATCGCAGTTGGCCTGAGGCAGGCGATATTTGACACTTCCTCCTTGAAATATGTCTGATTCTGGAATTTTGTGGCTCCACACTCTCCCATATAAGGTCACTCTTTAATCTCCTTTTACTGGCTCAACATATACTATGTTTTACGTACACAAAGAAGGAAAATAGATCATTCTCCATCTGGATTATGGACTATCTTTTTTAGACAATTTGCTCTTTGCTCTCTAAAATAAAAAAGATCAGAAAAAAATTGCTGTCTAGACACCGAAACTAGAAAATATATTTCAAATGAAAATGTTCCAAGCAGTTCTTAAGTAAAAATAATAGAGGTTCAAAATACATGAAGCAAAAATTGAGACACACAAGGATAAATAGACAGATCTACAACTATAGTAAGAGATTTCAATAACTCTTTCTCAATAACTGATAGAACAAGTAGACAGAAAATCAATGAGAATGTAGAATACTTGAACAACACGATCAACCATGTGAACCTGATTGATATTTATAGAACAGTGCACCCAACAATAACAGATGCACGTTCTTTTCAATTACACCCAGAATATTTACCAATGTAAATCATATCCTAGGCTATACAAAAGATTCAACTAATTTAAAGAATTCAAATCATATAAAGTATTCTCCAGAACCAAAATGGAATTAAATTAAAAATCAATAACAGAAAGATCTCTGGGAAATCCTCAAGTATCTGGAAATTAAGTAACATACTTCTAAATAATATGTGGGTTATTTATTTTGAAGGAATCAAAAAGGGAATTAGAAAGCACAACACATTAATACTTGTGGGATGCCACTAAAGAAGGACATAGAGGGTAAACTCAGAACATTAAATGCTGACATAAGAAAAAAAGAAAAGTCTTAAATTGATGACCTAAATTCCCAACTTGTGAAGAACAAAGTAAGATTACTTACTCAAAGTAAGCAAAAGAAGGGAGATAATAAATATCAGAGGAAAAATTAGAGAAATGTGAAATAGAAAAGAGGAAAAATAATAGAGAAAATCACTGAAAAAAAGATTGGTTGTAGTAGGAAGAATCCTAAGATGGCACACCAAGATTCAGTCCCCTAGTCTATACTGTCTGCATAATAGCTCTCTGCTTGAGTGTGGGCAGGACATGAAAATATGATAGAACATCTCTCCTGTGATTATGTTCTATTATACAGCAAAAGAGATTTTGAGGCGTAACTAAGGTCCCTAATCAGTTGTCTTTGAGTTAATCAAAAGGGAGATAAAAATCAGGAATCCTGGGTTAAGAAGCAGCAGCAGCAGCAGGCACCTTCATTCTGGCTGAAGAAGTAAGAGGCCATGCTGGAAAAGGAAGAGGCCATATGGCAGGATTCTAAGGAAGGCCTCTAGGAACTGAGAGCAGTCCCTGGCTAACAGTACCAAGAAAGTGGGGACCTCAGCTATATAGCCACAAGGAAATGAATTCTGCCAACAACTAGTGAGCTTGGAAAAGGATCCTGAGCCTCAGAAGAGATCCAACTCCTGCCAACACTTTGATCTCAGCCTGGTGAGACCTTAAGCAGATGACCCAGCTATACCATGCCCAGATTCCTGACCCAAAAAACCACAAGATACTGAATTTGTGTTGCTTTAGACTACTAAGTTTGTGGTCATTTGTAATGCAGCCACTAAGACAATGGTTCTTTGAGAAGATCAATAAAATTGAGAAAACTCTAGCCAGAATAATCAAGAAAAAAAGAGAGAAAAGGCAAATTAAAAATATCAGGAATAAAACAGAGGTGTAATCACCAAAAGTTCTACAGATATTGAAAGGATACTAAGAAAATATTATCAACAACTTTATAACAATAAACTCAACATCTTAGACAAGATGGACAAATTCCTTTAAAGACACAAACTATCAAAGCTCACCCAAAATGAAACAGATAATTGATAGACCTATATCTGTTAAAGAAATTGAATTTGTAGTTAAAAACATCCCCTCAAAGAAAATTCCAGGCCCAGATGGCTTCTCTTGTGAATTCTACTAAATATTTAAGGGATAAATAATATCGATTCTATACAAACTCTTCCAGAAAATTGACAAGGAGGGAATACTTCCTAACTCCCTCTGTGAGTCCAGCAATACCCTGATATCAAAGCCAGGAACAGACATTAAAAGAAAGAAAGCTATAGACCAATATCCCTCATGAATATCAATGCAAAATTTGTGAACATAGTACATCATAGCCAAGTGACTTTATCCCCGGGATAGCAATATTGGTTTAAAATTCAAAATATAGGGGCTGGCCCCGTGGCCGAGTGGTTAAGTTCACGGGCTCTGCCTTGTGGTGGCCCAGGGTTTCGCTGGTTTGGATCCTGGGTGCTGACATGGCACTGGTCATCAAGCCACGCTGTGGCAGCGTCCCACATGCCACAACTAGAAGGACCCACAACTACAATATACAGCTATGCACAGGGGGGATTTGGGGAGAAAAAGCAGAAAAAAAAAGAAGATCGGCAACAGTTGTTAGCTCAGGTGCCAATCTTTAAAAAAATAAAATAAATCAATAAAATTTAAAAGACAATCAATATAACTCCCCATATTAACAAGAGAAAAGAAAAAACATATGATCATCTTAATAGATGCAAAAAACTCATTTGACAAAAGCCGGTATCTATTTATAACTTTTTAAAAAAGCAAACAGCTGTGCGTGCGTGTGTATGTGTGTATGTGTATGTAATCTTTCTTGGGTTTTGATACTTTATATATTTCTCAATTTGTAATAGAATGTAGAAAATTTTCTACTTTTTTCTACTGTAAAACTTTTTCCTACTGTAAACAACATTGGATAAATCTCTAAGTGTTAGCATAGAATCTCTCTGTGAAAACTCAGGGCCTTCAGCTGTAAAAGGAGGGCCTCTTTGACCACTCTATTTATTCTATGGTAATTGGTCTCTTTATATTTTCTCTCTCTCCAGGAGTCAATTTTGGTAAATTATATTTTCCTTAGGGTTATCCAATTTATCCACATCTTCAAATATGTTTACATAGGTTTAAAGAAATTTAAATATTTAAGAAATTAAAAGAAGTAGTTTCTTATGATTCTTTTGGTTTCCTAAATAACTGTATTTCTTTTTCTTATTTTCCTTATTTGCATTTTCTTTCTTTTTCTTATTAAGTTAGTTAAAGTATGTCTATTTTATCCTCCCCCAACAAGAGCTGTTCTTGGATTTAATTATTATACCATTATTTTCTGTTTTCTAACTTATTATTTTCCTTTTGTTATCATTAAGTCCTTATTTCTACTCTCTTTACATTTACATTATTTTTTTATTATAATTTCTGTTGGTTAAAGTTTAAATTCATCAATTTTTACTTTTCTTGCTTATTACAATAAATATTTAATGCTACAAGATATCCTCTGAATATTTCTTTAGCTATATACATAATATATGGTATATATAATATTGTATATAAATATATTTATATTATATATAAAATAACATATATAATAGAATTGTATTATATTATATATGAATATAATATACATAAAACATAAGATTTATATTACATTTTAAATTAAAAATATATAAAATGTAAATAGCTAAAAACATATATAATATATAGCTAAAGAAATATTCAGAATGTAATTTGTAGCATTAAATATTTATTTTCATATAAATATATATAAATATCTTGGAAATAGTAGTATATATAGTATATAACAATAATAATATTTCGTAGATATTCTGTAATTTGATTTGGATTGCCGTTGATCCAAGGGTTGATGGAGAGGGAATTTTTTATTTGTTTGTTTAGTTTTATTTTGTTTAAATCCAATTGGTTAGGGTACTTGGCTTTCTGGTTCTGCTGTTAATTTCTGGTTTAAATGTTTAATAATCAGAAAATGTATGTACTATTTTTATTTTTGTTATTATTACATGGGCATGTGAAAATAGGGTATATTTTGTTTTTAAAATACAAATTTGATATTTACCAATTAGATATAACTTATTAAATATGTTATTTAGTCTTTTATATTATTATTTAATATATATCTACTTAATCTGTCACAGGCTCAGAGAATTTGCTTAAATTCTCCTACTATTGTTGTATTTCTATATATTTTTGTGTCTCCTAAGTTTGTTTTATGAATTTTTCCTTCCTCCCAGACTTTTTTGAGTCCATAAATTTCACTGCATTCCATGTCTGTCTTCAGCTAATTTGGAAGCTATAACATTTCTTTCCTTTTTATTCATATCCTTAAATTTTAACAAGCATACTTAATTATAAAAGTTTCTAACAACACATTCATTTTCTACCTGAATAACAAATTACCACAAATGCAATGACAATGCAACATAGGAGCTCCCAGTTCTGAAGGTCAGAAGTCTAGCACAGCCCAACTGGGTTCTCTGCCTTGGGTCTCACAAGCCAAACTCAAGATGTGGATGAGGCTGGGCTCCTGTTTGCAGGTTCTGGGGAAGAGTCTGCTTCCAAGTTCATTCAGGTTGTCGAGCAATTTCAGTTCCTTGTGGTTGTGGAACTTAGGTCCCCATTTCCTTGCTGGCCACCAATGAGGCTTCTCACGGCTCCTAGGAGATGCCCACATTCTTTCTCTTGGGGCTGCCTGCTTCTTGAAGCCAGCAACAGCACACTGAATCCCCCTTGTGCTTCTAATCTCTCTGACTTCCTTTTCTACTGCCAACCAGACAAAGCTCTCTGAATATAAGGGCCCCTGTGATTAGACCAGGGACGACCTAGAAAATCTCCCTATCTTCAGGTCAACACTACCATACAACATGACACAATCACAGGAGTGATAACTCAGCATAGTCACAGTTTCCAGAGATTAAGGAGGGACATCTTTGGGGACCATTTTAGACATTCTGCCTGTGACAAACAACATCTATATTTATTCCATATTTCTGCTCGTCCTCTAAGCATGATTTTACCCAGACCCATCAAACCCATCAAAGACCCCATCCTTCATAATTATTTTTGTTTTCTACAATATTATTTTACTTTTTAATTAACACATGAACATCAGTCTGAGATTGTTTTACAGACAATAAAAATTCAGATTTACTGACTTCTTTAATAAGCTTACTGTGTTTTCTCCTTGAGAGTTTACTTCTCTTCCTGCTGAAGTATATCCCGTAAGTTTTCTGGGGAGGGACTGTGGGTAGAAACTCTCTAAAAGTTTGTCTGTCCAAGAACGTCTTTAATGTGCTTCTAAGATCATTTTGCTTCATATTAGATTCAGATTGACAACTATTTTTCCTCAGCATGTTGAAAGCGTTACTTCATTGTTTTCTCAATCCATTGTTGAACATAAGTTTTCTGTCAGTCTGGAAACAAAAATTTTCATCTGTGTTATTTTACCACCTTGACTATGCTGTTTATTTGTATTTATGATAGCTCATTCTGATATATTATTTTCCTATTAAAAGTAAGGAAAATAATTGAGCTGCTAAATTTATTGTATCCAGGTCCTCGATCAGAGGATTGTATATAGGGGTCATTTTACCACTGTGACTCCAATTATGTTACCAGCTTTGCAACAGTAAGCAGGTTGATGAAAAGCTCACCCACAGGCAGGACAATCTTCTTGCAGTCATTATTATTCTCAAACTTTATCACTTATTTACTTTCAGGAAAACAACAGAAAGCATTTTTTTTTTTGCCAGAATGTTCCGAAATGCTAGGAGATTCATTGAAAATCAGAAACAATGTCTTTAGGCAATATTCTTTTTATTCCGCATATATTTTTTTCTATTTCCCAGGGGAGAAGAAGAGGAAATATTTGAAAATATTCTCCTTGATGTGGAAACTTGTGGTGAAATTTACTTTTCATCAAATATTAATAGTTTCTCCCTTTAAAAAGATAGAACGTTAGAAGTAAAATAACTTGCTATGAAGAGAGTTGCCAGAAGACACGAGAATTAATTTAGTGCTGTATTTCCATAGTTCTCTGTTTTGACAAAACAACTCTGTACATGGTTTAAGTTGACATGCGTGGAGTCTTATTAGAAGGAGGCAGTGTGACTTGCAATTTCCTAGAGACAAAAAGGATAGCAGGACAAAAACTCCTTGGCACCTACTTATTAGAATCATTTTAAATGGTATACCTTCTCAAGATGTTTCTTACAAAACATGAAGTTCTAAGTTTTAACATCATTATCAAAAAGCATCAACTACTTATTTGCTTAGCATATTAGGATCTCAAAAAAGGGTGGGAATGTGAGAAATCAACAGAACTGTAGGAAATGAACCTGTAAAACTAGGTGAGCAGCAGCAATCCAGGTCTGGGGTCCTCACACAGCAGCCTGGCAACTGTAAGAGGAGGTGGGGGCAGCCTGACTTGAGCTTGAATGTTTTCAGAGTGGTAGCCCAGTACACAGGAGCACCCACCATGCTGTGGTGGTCCCACCTGAAGGGATGCTCCACATCCAGTGGCAGTGGCTCAGATCCTGTGAAGGTGCATCGTGCAGCAGCTTAACCAATGGCCAGTGAGCACAGAGCCAGCCTATCCATGAAAGAAAGCACCCCTCCCACCTAGTGCAGCAGCTCAGACAGCACCCTGTCAAGCACAGCAGCCCTGCTCACATGACAGTGACCCACTGGCGGAGCATAGAGGCCCTGCCTGCATGTGCGTGTGTGACTCACCAAGTAATGCAACCAGCCTGCACAAATGCAGAGAAACCCTACTCGTGCAACCTCCAGCAGATGCGGTGGAATCAGAAAACACAATCCGCTCCCCCTCCAGTGGTGGCAGGTGGAATCTGCGACCTGATGCTACCGCAAACATGCCAGCAAAGGATCAAGTCATCAAACACCATGAAAAACTACAGTAACAATTCAGAGCAGAAGGAAAATGACAAGTCTCCAGAAACCAATCATGCAGTCACAGAAATTTACAATGTAAATGACAGAGAATTCAAAACAGTTGTCATAAAGAAACTCAATGAGTTACAAGAAAACTCAGAAAGATAGTTCAATGAGCTCAGGAATAAAATTAATGAGCTGTGAAAAAAAAAAAAAGGAGGAATTCTGGATGTGAAGAAGAGAATTAATGAGATAGAATATGATCTAGAATCCTTAAAAACCAGAGCTGACATGGAGGACAGAATTAGAGAATTAGAGGATACAAATAGAGAAATGCTTCAGGTGGAAGAGAAGAGAGATCTAAGATTTTTTAAAAATGAAGAAATTCTTCAAGAAATACCCAAATCAGTTTGGAAAAGTAACATAAGGATTATAGGAATTCCAGACGGAGAAGAAAGGTAGAAAGGAGCAGAGAGCTTGTTCAAAGAAATAATAGCTGAGAACTTCCCAAACCTGGGGGAAAAACTGGTCTTATAAGTACATCAAGCCAATAGAACTCCTAATTACATCAACGCAAAAACACCTTCTCCAAGGCATATATTAGTAAAACTGGCAAAAGTCAATGACAAAGAAAAAATATTAACGGCAGCAAAGCAGAAGAGAACAACTTACAAAGGAATGCCTATCAGGGTTTCAGTGGATTTCTCGGCAGAAACCTTACAGGCAAGGAGAGAATAGAATAATATATTCAAAATACTGAAAGACAAAAACCTTCAGACAAGAATACTCTCTCTGGTGAAACTATCCTTCACATACCATGGAGAAATAAAAGCTTTCTCAGATAAACAAAAGCTGAGGGAGATCATCTCCACTAGAGCTTCCTGACAGGAAATGATGAAGGAAGCCCTCATACCAGAAACAAAAAGGCAAAGGTTTACAAAGCTTTCAGCAAGGAGATAAATAGACAGACAGAGTCAGAAAATTGCAGCTCTTTATCAGAACAGGTTAGCAAACATTTAATTTTTACTTGAAAGATAAAGGGAAGGAAAGCCACAAAAATAACTATAAGCACTTTGATCTAGTCACAAACTCGCAACACAAAATAGAATAATTTGTGACAATAACCAAGACAGAGAAGAAGAAAGAGATGGAACCAGCTTAGGTTAATGGAGGTAAGAGGCTATCAGAAAATGGACTATCTTGTCTATGAGATCTTTTATACAAACCTCATGGTAACCACTAACAAAAATCAGGGCAAAGACACAAATCATAAATAATGAGAAAACCATCACAGAACCACCAAACTGAAATGGCAGTCAGAAATACAAGGGAAGAGAAACAATGGAAAGATAGAACAACTGGAAAACATGAGTTAAAATGGCAGTATTAAGCCCTTATATATCAGTAATCACTCTAAATGTAATTGGCTTGAATTCTGCAATCCGAAGACACAGAGTGGCTGGATGGATTAAAAAACAAGACCCAAAAATGTGCTGTCTCCAGGAAACACATCTCAGCTCTGAAGACAAACATAGGCTCAGAATGAAGGGGTGGAAGACAATCCTCCAAGCAAATGGCAAACAAAAGAAAGCAGGTGTTGCCATACTTATGTCAGACAAAGCAGATTTCAAGATAAAAAAGATAATGAGAGAGAAAGAGGGGCAGTATATAACCATACTTTTGTTTAGTTGGGAAAGCTTTTATTTCTCCATTGTATCTGAAGGATAGTTTCACTGGATAGAGTATTCAGACACCCTCTCATGAGGGTGGGGCCTCTGTGCCTCTGTGCCTGGCGGACAGACTGGACAGGCATGGGCTGGTACTGTGCAGTGGGTGGTGTTCCCATTGGAGGGGTTGCCGTGGCACAGTGGGTGCTCCTGCAGGCCAGGATAGTGTTTGCATCTGTGCCGGGCTGCCCCTACCTCCTCTTACAGTCATTCTGGCTGCTGTGGGAGGCTCCACGACCTGGTGTGCTGCTGTCAGGGAGGCAAAGGGGTGCACTCACCCATCTCCACTGCTTCCAGGCCCTCCACCTTCAGATGTATAGCTGTGTGGCTCTCTCAGGCATCCTGTTGTGCTGTGTGGGTATCCTCCATTGGTCACCGAATTTCTATTTCATTGTAATTGAGAGGGAGAAAGACAGAAGGAACAATTCACTGCACCATGTTCCTGACATGACTCCTGTTTTTAAATTTTTATAAAATAACGTTCTAAGAAGAAAAATGTAGCTATTATTATTATATATGAGTGCATATAGCTTTTTCTTCTTCTTCTCCTTATTCATAACCACAGTAATCATAATGTTAAAAATGTGCTTCAGGTTTTTCTTTCTGCCCAGGTCTTCTATGGCTGAGTACACCAAGTTATCATTCCATTATGATAAGATAAATCAATACGGGGTTTAGTCATGTAAAGCAGCTTTCTGAAATATTGAATGGCCGTGGAAGATCCTCATTGAAAGAACAGTTAAATTCTTGAGAAGATAGACTGGCTTTTCAAACACAAAGTTAAACAGAGATTCTGGAAAGACTTCTCTAAACATTAGTTACATGTTAATTCTTCCTTTTTAATACTGTATTCCATATAGGAATGAATAAAGAGCATCAGAAGTCCATTTGATTGTAGGTACTAAGAAAACTGTAATGATGATATCTTCATGCCTATTTCATCCATGTAATCAGAGAACATTTTCAGATAAAAGTCTGTTCGGGAACACTGAGATAAAGCCCCAAGTATTTCAAACCTGGTCTCTTTTACATCCATGTCTTAAATACATTTGGAGAAATTACACCTTAGAGATTCTCTCACATACATTAAGTTTACAGTCAAATGGATTTCACCTTTCCTCAGGCAACATGACTGCTTCATCCAGGGATAGATTAGTTGTAAATACGTAACTATCACCATGGAAATTCTAATAGAAAATAAAATGCAGGGGGCCGGCCAGGTGGGGCAGCGGTTAAGTGCACGCGTTCCGCTTCTCGGGGGCCTGGGGTTCGCCAGTTCGGATCCCGGGTGCGGACATGGCACCACTTGGCACGCCATGCTGTGGCAGGTGTCCCACATATAAAGTAGAGGAAGATGGGCATGGATGTTAGCTCAGGGCCAGTCTTCCTCAGCAAAGAGAGGAGGATTGGCAGTAGTTACCTCGGGGCTAATCTTCCTCAAAAAAAAAAAAGAAAGAAAAGCAAATGCAACATATTCCATATGAATCACAGTCCTCCATGGTGACAGGAAAAGAAGAGACTTTCAGAAGACTTTGAAGCATCCAGCAAGCATGTGTGAGGCGGCAGACGGAAGAGGTAGGAGTGGATGCAGAATAGAAACAGAAGGCATTTCTTCAAAACTAACCCCTGTCACACCTCAAGAAAGAAGAAAAGGAGAAGCAAAAAAAGTATAGAAAACATTAGTTTATTTTACAAAAATGGTATTCACAGTAGATAAATCAAAAAATGATAGTGTTACAATTCTTGATGTCAGTACACTTTAAACAATACAAACCTTTTCTCTTTTGAAAAAAGGAGTTGATGAACACACAGAGGCAGACTCAATGATGCCAGCTTGCCAAAAGAACGTGTCTGGATGATTATCAAATCCTAGGCATAATATGCTGAACTATGAAAATGCAGAACATCCCAATAAACATTAATTCAGCAGGAGCAAACGCCTTAAAGTCAACATTTTAAATGAGTTTAAATTTGAAAGACATTTAAATTAAATCAGGCATATAATTTTTAAATACAAACATTTTCTGAACATATGATATAAATAGTAACGAATTCAGAAACCTTTTCCTTTGGGGGGATTTTTCTACTAATGCTGTACTGACTGATGTAGGAAGGATTTTTTTTTCTAAAGAAGTAATGATATTTTAAGTTTTCATCAACAAATATTAATATACCTAAGATTTAGTTGAGCCTGGTAGCCTCTCTTTAATGCCCCAGCTCTGCATTCTAACGTGCAATCTCATTTTATCACCAGAAAATAAGACTCCTTAAACTGTTCCCATTTTTCATTTGACCCTACAGAGTAAAAAGTATTATAATCAAGATTTGATGTTTTTCTATGTTTGACATGCAGCATTTTTTAAAATCCAGTGTGTGTGTGTATGTGTGTGTGTGTGTGTTAAAGACAATCATTCACTGAGTAATATTTAAAACCAAATATCCACTTGCCTGTCCAGGATTTCTGAGGCAGAAGGATGACTAGAACCATTTAAGACCCTTCCAGATATAAATGCTGACGCTTATTTTCCTGGAGAGACTAGAAATTTAGATGCCCAGCGGTGGCTCCTTGAGAACACTTCCTAATTTATCCAGTCACCAAGCACCCTCTGAATCTGACATTCCTTCAACACTCAAAAACCAGTTTCTATCACAATATTTGAGAACTCTTTCTGTGAGTATGGGGGACGCGCTTGGGATGTACACGGGAGGTGTAGAGCACAGAGGTTAGACCCCAGGCCTCACCTTCAAATGGACCCATGTGTGACCTGCACAGCCACTTGGAGCCTTGTGACTTTGGCTAAGTTGCTTAACCTCTCTAACCTTTGTTTTATTCATCTGTAAAGTGGGATAATAATAAGCATATTCCTACAATTTATTTTAAATATTATTTTAAAGATTAAGTGAGATTATGAATTTGAAGCTCTTAGCTCACCAATTAAGAGCTTAATGAGTGTTGGTAGATGCTAATATTATCTATTATCTATTGCTACTACTACCACTATTATTGCCATTATTGTCCTGTACTTGGTTTACTAAAGAGGAAAACAAACATACAGAAAAACCAGAGCAGATCCTACAGAATCTCCTAGTCTTAAAGGAGAACCTTTAAGAACCTTTGCATACACAGATACAATGCTAAATAACCAACAAAGAACCCCATATGACTCTGTAGATCCAGGAACAGGCGGCCCACAAGTGTAATGGTTAAGACTGGAAACTCTGCTGGAGTCAATTGCGTCTTTTCAAATCTGGGCTCCACTACTGACCATCTGTGTCACCTGAGGCTGGCTATTTATCCTCTCCATGCGTCTATTCCCTCAAATGTAAAATGAAATATGAGGAGTCCCTCCCTCATGGGGTCATTGGGAGGATTAAGTGAGGTAAAACTTGCAAAGCACTTATGCCAGTGCCTGGCACAGACAAAGCGTTTAATAAATGTTAGTGATCATTGCACACTTCTTTGCACCCAGCTGCAGACCTAGCATAGTGGTGTGCCACAGATACTTGTTGGTTTGCTAGAAGTAATGGTGAATTTCAGACTACAGCTCTGTAACTATAGCATCATAAACTTAAAATTGAAGGAGAAGGAGTCACTGCAGGCTATAGAAGTCAAATGGATGCTCCTGCAGATGCCCCATCTCTTCCATCTCTTCACTGAGCAAAGGGAAGAACACTGACAGTTTAAGGAGATGAAGCAGGAGAGAGTGAAGAGCAGTTCTAAAGCAGTGTATAAAGTCACATGATAAAATAAACGTAACCCGTCTATACTGGGCATGCCCGTCCCTGGGAAAGTGGGTTAAACTTGACTCAAACCCCCAGCTTCTTGACTTGATAAGTGCAGTGGCGCCTCCAAGCATTCTGGAACTCCAAGTACCTTTACTCAATGTTCTTCAAATGGTATCAGTTGTCCTGTGACATGTTCATCACCATTCCATGAGGAAGGTGAAAGGATGGAGGATTTCCATGGTCAAATAGCTTTGTGAAACATTGATAAACAAAGTGAAGCAGGGTTCTCAGAGATTTTCTTATGTATAAATCTCCAGGAGAAGATGGGGTGCATACACAGCACTTCCCCCGATGTGTCTGACTACAGAACTCTTTTCTCATAGAAAATCTATCAATACCTTCAACTGCACAAAAGGGAGTTGAGCATGTGCTGCTTTAATTGGAAGGGAAACATTTTTGGCAAAATAACAATAAAGGGAAAATTAATATTTTGAATACTCATGAAATGCCAGAATCTTCAACAACAACTTATGTAATCCCTGCACCAGCTGCATTGTTTTCTCACCATGATTTCACAGATGAGGAATTTGAAGCTCAAAGAGTAAAACAAAGTCACGCTGTAGTAAGTGAAGGAGGGAGCTGCTTCCATTAATTGAAATGCTTCTTAAACATCTGGAATTGCAAACCAGGAGAAAGGAAGACTGGCAAAGGAAAGAGAAAGATGATTCCAGGACATGTAGGTGCAACTTCCACTTCTTTCTCTTCATCACTTCATCACTTCACTCCTAAAATGTGTTAACTGAAATCCACTGACAGTAAGAGGGGAAAAGTAGTAAATCTTAATAGTACAAGAAGTACAGAGCAAATGCAAATTGCTCTAAGAAAAAGCACAAGATGCCACAAGAAATCGTGACTCTGTTCTTTTCACATTTTAGAATCACAATCTCTTTACCTTCCACTGAGTCATTTTCACAGCAGATCCAGTGAGTCTGTATGTCAATGGTCTTGGTCTCCTTTGAATATGGAACCAGTAAAATTAAGACAGATGCATTTTTTTTTTGAGGAAGATTAGCCCTGAGCTAATATCTGCTGGCAATCCTCCTCTTTTTGCTGAGGAAGACTGGCCCTGAGCTAACATCCATGCCCATCTTCCTCTACTTTATATGTGAGACGCCCACCACAGCATGGCTTGCCACACCTGTCATGTCCGCACCTGGGATCGGAACCAGTGAACCCTGGGCCGCTGAAGCAGAACATGCACACTTAACCACTGGGCCGCTGGGCTGGCCCCAACAGATGCATTTTTTAAACTACGTAGGTTAAAAGAGGGACTGTGTTCTGGAATCTGCATTGAACATTTTTTCCTGCTGATATATATATACATATTTTTATCTCTCTCTCTATATATATATCTCCAACTGTATCAAGTACATATATATTCAATTACATATGGGTAATGAGTACTGTTGTTCACTAAATTTCTTCCAACTGTGCCTACTGATATAACCGAACAAGTTATCTTTATAAATTGGACATAGTTTGATTATTGGATCAGAGGGCCTGGCACAGATGAATGATTTCCTGAGAGGCCACCACATCATCTTTCTGGAATAAGAACACCCAAAGGAACTTTGGTGACCCTCTGCTGCAGATTCCCTCCCCTTTGGAACCCTAAAAACTTCAAGGTGTCAGGTCAAAAGCAATGAAATTGCCGGGTTCCAGCCAATGGACCACTTTTGCAATACTCAGGGACACGAGAGTCATATAACATTATTTCTCATAAGGAGCACTAATAATCTAACTTGTGACTCAAAAGAAGCTCACCTCTCTGAATCAATGACTATTACTTAATCGCTTGAAGGATTTTTCCAAACAGGTTGCCTGGAAACCTCTTATGTATTGCCATCTCAGAACTTTTTAAATCTTTTGCGTCCTAAATGTCTTGGAGAAAATGAGACAACACAACGTGGCTTGTAGTTTTGAGAACATTTCCCCACACAGAACATTGTCTTACTTAATCCTCACAAGAACCTCATGAGGAGGTAGGGAAGGCAGGTACTTATTCCCATTTTTCAGAAGTGTAAACCGAGGCTCAGGCAGCCACAATGAAGCAGGACTCCAGAGGCCCAGCCCAGCACTCTTAATGTGACAGCCTTAGGACTCAGCACGCGTAAACTGGGTAGCAAAGTGCATTTTTTCACCAAGAACTGCACCTCAGAAAATCTTCTGGTTTCTTTGCCTGCATTTCAGAGATATTTTTCTGAGACAATCAAATTTATACCATGGCCGCAATACACAAACATTCTAACCAAAAAGTCATGTTCCTGTATCTACAGAGTAGATGCTCTTACAAAGTGCTTCTTTCCTTTTTTTCTTTTTTCTTTTTGGTGAAATCACCCGAAAACAGCTCTCCCTTGCTGTCCTTCGAATTGCAGCTTCACCAAAGTTAAGCCGCCGCGCTGACGTGGAGAGCCAGCGTTGCAGCCTCGCTGTGCCCTCGCAGCCGGGCTCGAGCTGTCCGGAGGAACCCGCTCTTCCCTCTCCCTTCAGAGCGCTCCTTCCTGCCGAGGATCGCCTCCTTCCCACCCCGAGCGCGGGGGCCCGGCGGTTTCCGCTCCCCAGCCCCGGACAGCGCCGTCTGGGCGGCCGCTCTCCAGCAGCTGCTCCTTGTCCACCCAAAGAGACGTCCCCACGATTCAGCAGTAACCAGACGAAGTCCCCACGGACTGCTGTGGCCCAGTTCCCGCCCATCCCCGTTGTGGGAATCAGGCTTTTCCCGGAGAAAACCCCAGGAAACTAGTTTAGAGAAAACTCCACTGGGGGAGGGGGTGGGGGGAGGGAGACTGGGAAAACGGGAGAAGTTCCCCTTCCCCGCTGTAAACACACGCAGGGCAGCCGTGGGGGCTGCGGGGGGGGGGGGGGGGGCAAGTGAGCGCGTCCTCCCGGTCCGCAAACGGAGACAGGCTAAGGAACAGGCACCAAAGTCGCCAGTGGGAAGACAGCGCCCTTTAAGTCACCCAGTTGTCAGCCTGCACAGGAGGGTGGGGAGCAGCGGGGCGCGGGGCGATGAATTCCCGGAGCCAAGCTGCCCCGGGAATGCAGTTGGCCGGACTGCGTCGGCGCGGAGGGAGAAGCCGGGGCTGGAGGGGCTGGGGTCGCGCGCCAGTTCAAGTTCAGGCGCAAGAGCGCGCGCGGAGCAGTGCCCTTGGGATTTCTAGGTACGGCGTTGGCTAGTCAAGTGCGGGGTTAAGGTGGCTATCGAGGGAGGCTTGAGGAGATGGTGGTAAACTCAGAAAAGGCAAGACACGTGCAGTTCTCCAAGTTTTTGGAGAAGAGCTTCCAGCGCCGCAATCCCGCCTGTTTGGCCGAGGAATCGGCGAGGCTCCCAGCCCCACCCCTGCAGCAGTGATGCAAAGAGGACAAATCACCGGCGTGGGGAGGGGAAAAACCCTCCCGGGGTGCCTGGGGTAGGGAGGTGGGGAGAGTAGGCAGCGACCAGTTCTCCAACCACTTGGGCGATAGGGAGCGCGTTCTGGGGAAACGAACCCCGGCATAAATCATTGAGTTCGGAGCCCAGCGCTTTGGGAGGCCGGAGCGCACCTCCCAAGCCTCGCTGGAGCTGAGAAAAGGCAGAGAGGAAAAGGGGCCGGCGACGGGACCGAGAGCAGCTCAGCCGCCTGGGGGTCCCGCGAGCGGCGAGCGGCGAGCGCGGGAAGCGGAGAGCGCATCGGGCGAGGAGCCCACGCCGGCCGAGGCGGGCAGGGAGCGGACCTCCGCGGAGGCCGAGGAGGCGCTGCATGGACAGCATGCGTTTCTCCGGAGGCCCTGGCGCCGGGTCCACGGGCAACTCAAGCCGCTGGTGGCCTCTGGCCGCCGGCGGTGCCAACGCCAGCCGCGAATCGGAGGCGCTCGGGGAAGAAGGCGGCCAGCAGAGGGACTTGCGCAACGAGGAGCTGGCCAAGGTGGAGATCGCCCTGCTGGCCGTGACTTTCGTGGTGGCCGTACTGGGTAACAGCTGCGTGTTGCTGGCACTGCATCGCACGCCTCGCAAGACGTCCCGCATGCACCTCTTCATCCGCCACCTCAGCCTGGCCGACCTGGCCGTCGCTTTCTTCCAGGTGCTGCCGCAGCTGTGCTGGGACATCACCTACCGTTTCCGCGGCCCCGACGGGCTGTGCCGCGTGGTGAAGCACCTGCAGGTGTTCGGCATGTTCGCCTCGGCTTACATGCTGGTGGTCATGACCGCCGACCGCTACATCGCCGTGTGCCACCCGCTCAAGACGCTGCAGCAGCCGACGCGCCGCTCGCGCCTCATGATCGCGGCCGCCTGGGTGCTGAGCTTCGTGCTGAGCACGCCGCAGTACCTCGTCTTCTCCATGGTCGAGGTGAGCAACGTCACCAAGGCCTACGACTGCTGGGCCACCTTCATCCAGCCCTGGGGACCCCGCGCCTACGTGACTTGGATGACAGCCAGCATCTTCGTGGCGCCCGTGGTCATCCTGGGCACCTGCTACGGCTTCATCTGCTACCACATCTGGCGCAACGTCCGCGGGAAGACGGCGTCGCGCCAGGACAAGGGCGCCGAGCGCGCGGGCGGCGCCTTCCGCAATGGGCTCCTGCTCGAGCCCTGTGTCAGCAGCGTGAAGACCATCTCCCGAGCCAAGATCCGCACCGTGAAGATGACTTTCGTGATTGTGACCGCTTACATCGTTTGCTGGATGCCCTTCTTCATCGTCCAGATGTGGTCTGTCTGGGATGTGAAGTTCCACTGGATCGGTAAGTGTCGGGACAAGGGAGGACGGTGCAGGGATGGGGCCGTGTGTGTGTGTGTGTGTGTGAGAGAGAGAGAGACAGAGACAGAGACAGAGACAGAGACAGAGAGAATTTCTTTTCATAATATCCTAATTCTCAAACTTCTGTGTCCTCAAGAATCACACCTGGGTGAAATTACCAAAAAGACCAACTCCTGGGGTCTCCACCCAGTCATTTTAATTCAGTAGATCTGGAATGGGGCCCAGGAATCTGTATTTGTAGCATACCATGACCTTAAGACTGCAAATCCAGAAACTGTGCCCCAGAGTCAGCCAGGCAACTACAAAAGAGAATAATGACTTTTTGCCAAATCACTAACTGCTGTGTTAATACCCTGCCTTCAAGTCTATTGAATTCGGGGAAATATTCTTACTGTCACAACTGTCTTTGCTAGTTTGTGAAAAATATCACAATTAATTAAAAATTTTGTAGAAATGCCCCAAGGGCAAAAGTAAAATGGACATATTTTTCTGAATAAAGATTCTTAAGAAGTCAATAATTCTAATTCGGCATTTAGTGTTCCATTTCTTATCGTAATCTTTTAATTTTTTTCTAACAATTACTTTAACACTTTTTTGCTGGTGTCTCAAAGCAGGATTATTGGTAAACTCAAAATTTATTGGACTCACTCATTAGTCTTTCGACACTAACTTGCCCACGCAGCTCCACGCCTCTCCACCCAGCTCCTGCAGTGGTTTACTGAGAATATTCTCTACGCCGACTAGCTTGTTTGATTTTCACTCCTTCACAAACTAGAAAAACTAACTTCACAAGAATTTACCCCCCAAAGTATTATTTAGTATGGTATCTTGACTAAAACATTCCCTTTCAGTAAGAAAAAAACTTTTTCGAATCAAATATATTACAGGAATGTTGCTGACAACAACTGTTGTTGGAGAAAAGGGGTCTGGGAACTGTCCCTTTTGTTGTTTGGGATTGGGGTAGGCAGTATATGTGGTATACTTTGAAAGTTATATGTGCAAACAAAACATTTGAGAGTGAATTTAATTCAAACAAATACAAATTCTTGCATGGTTATAATATTACTGATAATGAAAAATACAACGCAGTTGCTATCTTTTTGATTTACCATTTCCTGTCTTGCTTGATCTTAGAAGCCTCTTAATTATTGACAATCAAATAAAAAATTCAGTCTAATTATTGCTTTAGCAGGATTTAGACGATTACTAAAAACTTCTTCACTTGTGCATTGTTATGTTGATGATTTCCATTCTTTTTTGAATACAGTCTTAGCCCTGGTTCATGATCACCTCTAATAGTAGCATATTAGTGTAAAGTATGATTAAGTAACCTATCATTTATTCTAGCACAATAAGAGTGAGAAGACCCAAGTTTATATTTAATCATTAAGGGAAAATCAGTGCTTGCTAAGTATTCTTATCTTTAGAAAAGGTGTGTTATCAGTGCAATAGTTCCACTGTGAAACATTATAATATTTATATGTTTACCAGGGCAAGTTCACATAAAATATATCCAAAGCTTGTTGGAATTTCCTAATTCAGCTGTCTTAATAGCATAGTTGTTCAAACCACAATCAAAGATAGCTTTCTTTTAAAATCAAATGAAGTTTCTAATTAGCCAAAGGAAAACTAAATACTGCATCCTTCAGCGACCTATTTCACCTGTCTTTCTGTATAGTTTTCCCATTACAAGAATATATTTAATATTAAAAAACTTAAAACTACTAAACATGGTCCATAATGTCATACTTTTGCCTGAATTATTAGGATGAATACAATTTGCTAAATGTGGATATAGACTCTTGAAATGTCATTGAAATTGCAGCCATTCTGTATGTGCTGTGTCCGTTAGCAGATGCTGTGACTGGTATAAAGGATACAAAATTTTAAAAAATAAATTATTTAATATTCTTAACTTCTGGAAAGTCCAGCTTATTCTACTTAAATATTTCAATAGTGGTTTAAACTATTTGAATTAACTTCAAGGCATCTTGCTTACGAAAATATTTTACAACCAAGCAATTTCCAATACACCACCCATTTCCCTGATTGATAAGCAAAACACCTCATTTTCTATATTAATCTATAACATTTTTCCAGGTTTCACTAGACAATAGGAAAATGAGTTTATCCAGGGCTCAGTTCCTTGTATTTGACTGTTTAAATAATCTCCCCTTGTACTTTTCACACAGAGTCGGAAAACCCTGCCACCACCATCACGGCCTTGCTGGCTTCCTTGAATAGTTGCTGCAATCCCTGGATATACATGTTTTTTAGCGGTCATCTCCTGCAGGACTGTGTCCAAAGCTTCCCATGCTGCCAAAACATGAAGCAAACGTTCAGCAAAGAAGATTCAGACAGTACGAGCAGAAGGCAGACTTCTTACACTAACAACCGAAGCCCGACAAACAGCACAGGTCCGTGGAAGGACTCTCCTAAATCTTCCAAGATCATCAGATTCATTCCAGTTTCAACCTGAGCCCCACGTTCGTGCAGCCTGACTCTCGTAACAGACTTTCTGGCCCGTTGGCTGAATCCAGCTAGAAACCACAAGAACAAATGAACTTATACGAGATAAGCATAAATCAATTTATTGGGCACAGGACTGTGTTTCTAGTTGCATTTTCACATCGCTATGACCAAAAGCTATGAATTGTTTTATATGGAATGTTAATAAAAACATGCTACACTAAAATTTGCAGGCCTAATTTGCAGAAATATGGTAGAAGTTATATTTCTAAAGGAAAAATCATAACCACTCTGGCTTTATATTTTGCTGTTGGTTTCTTTTCTTTTCTTTTCTTTTTATTTCTGACATAACGAAGGCTTGATGGGTTTAGAAGTCATACGATGTAGGGGCATTATTTCTGAACAAAGCGAGCTCGTCATCAACCTTAGTATTTGAAAGGAATTAGAAGAGACTTGAGAGAAATTATGTTTCCATCCAATAAAATCAATTTACACATCAGGAAATGCAGCCTCAAGCGGTGGCCTGGAGATAGGATGGTGCCTTGGAGAGGCTGAGAGCTGGAGGCGTGTTAGCAAAGATGCCTGGTTCAGAGTGGAAAGCAGAAAATTCTGTTAGAAGCTATAAATCACCTAAATTTCAAAACAGTAACCTTAGAACTGGCAGTTCCTCATGTTTTATTGATTGTGAAAAGCATGATTACTAAGATGCTGAAGGTTAGAGAAAATATTGTCAACTGGCCAATAATATCTTTTTTGCTCCCACTGCAAGGTCGTTTCAAAGTCAGATTTGTATGAGGAATACCCAATATTATCAGAAGAGTAGAAAAGGATTGCCCAAAGTTCTATGTAGACTTTCTCTAGAACATTGTAAATGTGTTTCGATCAGTGTTATAAGGTATCCTGCGCTGTGCTGGATATCAACACAGTCATCACTTTCTGTTTGAGGAATCCAGATTCACAGATAGGAGTCTTCTAAAGAGTACCTCGGGATATAGAAAGTCTCCTCATGTTTAATTAAAAATAACTTGGCCTTTCCTTCTGATCTGCCACCCACCTAACAGGTTCATAGTGGAGGAGAGGCAGGTTCTGGGGTGGGATGGGGGTGGGAGATGGAAAGAAAACCGCTCTACATCCCATCTGGCTTCCATCATTATTCAACATATGGCTTTAGGTAAATTACTTAAAAATACACAAAGCCTCCATTTTCTTGGCTGTACAGTGGAGTTGATAACACCTCACGGAGTTGTGTGAGGACTAAATGAAATTAAGTGTGAAAAGACCTTCTTAAACTGTCAAGTGCTGTACAAAGGCTGACAGCGCCTTTGGTTATAGTCTCAGCGGGTCTTCAGAATTGCACATCTTTTCCCTGTTTACTTTGTTAATCAAAATTTGTTGGTTTCATGTCTGAGATATAAAATCCTAAAATTTAAATATAGCACTGCTGATTCATTGGAAAGCATTGTTGGTGGCCACTAACCCTGACATCTGCCTAACTAAAGTTTCCCAGTTTGAAGATAGAACTTGCTTTCCTTGATGCAGGTAAATCAAAGCCAGCCAAGAGCATCAATTTCTTTCATTTCTAAACAGATAAATTATAACACCACTTGGCTGTTACTGCATTTTTCATTGACGAAACTCACTAGTTTGTGGTTTGTTTTTTTTTTTTTGAGCTATTTTGTCTGGTTCCTTCTCCTTGTTAGAGAACATGCAATGATTTGAGGATACATCGTAAACATTTTGCATCCCTTAGCGGAAGTAATAGCTATTTTAATACTATTATTGGGTTTTTTAAATAAGAAACTGAGGACTGGATGAGGCTGTGAGAACCCGGAACTGTCAACTTCACTCCTCTTCACTCTCTTGCCTTTCCTAAATCTCGGGTCTTTTACTCCCTGGGTTGACATACCTGAAAAAATGTTTGCAAATGTTTTATAAAGACCTTAGGTTTTAGAATTCTGCTTTTCAAAAATAGCAAATAAGTTTCTTAAAGGGAACTGTCCAATATGAGCCATCAATTAAATTAATCAGTTCTTTGTTGGAGTCAGAGCAGCATTTCAGTAACCCTGCCTTCTGTAGCACTGTCAGCCCTTTTGACAACTTCTCTTTGACAGGTCAAAAACTAAACTGTTTTAGGTTGGAACAAAGGGAGCCCACTTTTTTTCTAAATCCAATTCCAAAATAATAACATGATGGTTCTTGTAGAGACTGTTTCAGAATGTTGACGTGTACCCCCAAGTAAAACAATTCTGTTTGAATCTTATTTCTGGGAACAGCTCTCAAATAAGGTGCATATCAACCAACCCAGCTGAGTTTTCTCCTTTTAAATGTATCAGGAGATGAGATAGTAGAAAAAGGGCTGGAGAGATACAAGAAGATCTGGGTGCTAGTTCTGCACTAGGCAAGTAGATGGTCTTATTCTCTGTTGTTTAGGCTTTGAAGCTTAATTTATCTAGTTGCTAAACTTTCTTAACGTTATGTACACAGAAATGGGATTCACGTGTTCCAATGTTCCCAATTGGAAGAGTCCTGCCTGTCAATTTCAGGAGAAAGGAAACCATAGGTGGTAAGGAAGCAGAGCATCCTGGAAAGGGGAGATTTCCCTTTCTCAAGCAAGAAGATCTGAGATATTACGTCAGACGAAAGCTTGCAGTCAAGGATAGATGGGTTGCATCATTTTATTTTATTCTGCAATTATCTGCGGGGAGGTCCTGCAAGTACACAATATTCACGTAGTTATGTGGGTATGGGGAATGTATTTGATAAACAATCTACCGCTAAGGAGAAACTGGCTGTATTGTCTGTTGGGTATTTGATAAATATTGATAATGAAAACGAAACATTTTAAAGTACCTATTAAGTGCTTAATGGGTTGATTTTGGGACATGTACTTTTAAAGTGTAAAAATAACTGTAAATGAAATTAGTGAAATTCTTTGGTTAATTATATACTTGTCCTACATACAGAATTTCCCTCATCATGAAAGAAGTCTTATGCCTGATCGAGGGAAAGGTGCGGCTTTTAACGAGAAAAAAATCAAGTAGTCTTAACAACATGTAGTCCCTTCCCAAACTAATTACAGTTCCTAGAACGGACAACTATTGTTGATGAAGAAACACGACTTTAATCTGTTATTACACAAGATAAGCAATCCAATCAGGTTAAAGTTTTATGTTTGTCAGACTCTAAAACCTGTATTTCCGTAGTGTAGTTGGATGCTTGGAGCTTTAAATTATACCTTCAGAGTTTGACTCTTCCACTAAAGCATAACTAGAAGCTATCGTGGGAGAAATTGAGCCTAATTCTTCGCCCCAAACATCAAAGATTAGACTCCTTTAAACCCATGTAATCTGGGATCTTATGGATTTTCATACTGGAGGCAACAGCTCTATTTAGAGTAAGCCCCAGTCAGGGCCATTTGGGATGCTGGTCCTGGAGGTGCAGAAGCAGCCACTGTATCCCTTGTCCTCTCTCTCCCTGTGGTCCTCTTAGTACCACTCAGTGTCATTGGCAACACTGGAATCGTGAGTAACCCAGGACGACAAATATTAGAGAATGATTCTTAATTGCAATTGAATCTCAGCCATATTGGGCAAAAATTTAAGGACTAGTCATAAGAAGAGCTATTTCCTTTAAGTCCCCAAGACAGCCTAAATGAGTTGAAGAGCACAAAATGTGTGATTCCATGGCACACATAGGCATTTTAAGAATATTGTTCTAATTCAATTTTTAGGTTCACTAAAGTATCATGAATTAAAATATGTATGTGACCTGTAGTATGTCGGTATCAAAAATATATATTATGGCTAAAAATTGTGTCACTATTTTTCTTTTTTATTATATATATTCATATCATATCTTTTTACATCGATCTGTATTCTAAATAAAAACAAAATATTATAGAGTGAATTCAAGATTTTTGTGTTCCAGGGTCAAATTAGCAAATTCAGAAAAGGAAATCTGAGAATAAATCTGATAGTAATATCAGAATAATTGACAATTATAATTAATACAAAATAATTAGCATTTCTACACACTAAAGTAGTTGTCTTTATATCACAGGATTTCTGACAGTATATTCTATGAGGCTTTAGGTCCTTATTGTAACAAATCTATTAAGAATTAATTTTGTATATTTAGTATTCCATTTTTGGAACTGTTTTTTAAGATGTTCTATATCCCCTGTCTTATTATGCTATATGGAAGAATTTCAGTGTGTTTTCTGGGGACAATTATATAGTTCTAGTTTTGATGGATGTTGAAATGTTTTGCAATTGTATCTAATATTTGGTCCTTTACAGAAGAAATGGTTTGTGGTATTATATTGAAATAGCTAGTGTATTCATTCCTCAGTTTTGCTGTGTATTGGCTTGATTCCATAAATAAAAATAAATCTCAAATTTGTTTGAAGTAATTCTCTTACAATCTAGTTTAATAATGAAATATAGTTCAAGTTAATTATGCTGATTTTGAAAAAACAAATAAAGACCTGCTTTACAGCTGGTCCTTATTGATTTGTTTTTTATCTGAGCACAAGAATATTCATGTTCATACTCTCTGACTATAGCAAGAACACGTGAAACTTCAGAACTGCCTTTTCAATAAATTATAATCATGAAAGCAAATCAATTTTGTTGTAGTCTGTATTAGGATAACTAAAACAATTGGCCTTGCTGAGGTCGTGCGTGTCATCTTATGCTAAAAATGTCATCTCTGTTTGTTTCTAGAAGTTGGTGAGACTGACTTCTGGGCCCAAAGATCAAGACTATTCCCATTTATTACTCTTTAAAATTGGAATTCTTTACCCTATGGGCTAATAAATTCAAATCATATTGACTTTCAACTTACACTGTAACATTCTTTTTCTTTTACAAGTTAAACTCTAATAGCATAGACTAAAAAGCTTATTTTGGGTTTGGCTTAAACTCTAGAAGAAGTGAATGCCCAGAATGGAAGAAAGGGAATTCAAGTCTATTTTAAAATACTGTTATTTTAAAGCTAACTGTTATTTTAAAAGACTTACAAATGCTTAAGAATAAACAGGATTTCTACCAAAGCACATTTTCACAAGGACCCGCCAATCAGGTGGAACTGAAATCATAGTTCCATTGTGTACCAGAAAAGACTCATAAAGACATGCGCTAGTGTAGGATTTATTCATTCATTCATTCTCTATCTTTAACTGGTCTTAATCTCTAGAGTTAACTCTTTCTTCCCTTATGCTTTGCAAATGCCCTCTAAATACCTCCACTACAACACATAGCAAAATGATTGCAATGTTGGTTTGTCGGTCTGTCTTCTCCACAATAATCATATCACGTTTACCTTAAAAATAACAGGCATGTCCCCTCCACCTTCGCATCGTCATATAGTAGATGCTGTCTATAGTCAATGCTTAATTAACGGAATTAATGTAGATATTTTATATATATATGCATGTGTGTGTGTACATATATATATATATATATATATATATATCTCCACATGTTAAATATGGTAAACATTGTGAGTGTTTAAAAGTTAGAAGTTCTAATTACAAGAAAGAGCATTGTATACTGAAAAAAGTCCTACACCAGGGAATCAGGAGCCCCAGTTTTTCCACCATCAGTAGCTGAATGATCTTGGGAAAGTCACTTTAATAAATCTAGGGAGCCTAAGCAATATCATCTCGGTTGAAAAAGCGAATTTTCAGATTCAAACCCAAACCTAAAATAATCTTAAGAGAAAGGCTGTGTCACCACCACAGTAACGCAAACTTGTCCCTAGGCACAACCCAGTGGGAATCCAGCAGAAATTAAGCCAAAGTGTATATTTATTCCCACCCCAAATCCCACCTTCCATGGTTCACCAAAGCATCCATGTTTTGACCACAGCCACAAGTCATAAATTTGTGTTAGCTATGAATCTCCTGCCTGGATGGATGCCTCAACTTTGAGCTCTCTGTGCTCACCTTCTCCTTTAACATTCATATAAAATAGTTTTAGCTTCATCTCATGCATTAGTGCAAAGTCTGTGCCTTTCCCTAGATCTTAGCAGAATCCTGAAGATTATTTTGAATTCCTGCTTCTGTTGAATTCTCACTCCACAGCTCACTAGCTTATTTCTCATGACTAATACCACACAAAATTGGGGTTCTCCTACCCAATGCACATTTAAAAAAAGGCAATTATTATGGCATCAGATTTTGGGAAAAGAAAACAGCTTTGTTGCAAGATCAATCTGCAAAGAGACAGGAGGCATATGCTCTCAGATCTGTCTCCTCAATCCAGGACTTTGGACAAAATTTACGGGATGAAAGGCAGGGTGGTCTGAAGTGTGGGAATAGATTATTGGGGGTAAGGAGAGGTGAAGTAATTCATGATCTGCTCAGCACGGTCAAGCTTCATGGCTCTTCATAGGATGCGTGTTCACAAAATGGTGGTGTTAGCATGATCTGAGGGTGGAGTCTTCAGCCTTTTGAGGTCAAAAGGGTCACTTATCAGGCATGTGCACAGGCCCAGTTGATAGGTTGGTAGTCTCAATCAGCCTGAACTGGACAAGGGGGGATACTCAGATCCTGAAAAACAACACTTAATTACTCTGTTGAAAAGCTGAGGTCAGTTGAAGTGGTCCTAGAGCGCCCGTGGTCACATGACTACTTTATCTTCACTCATTCTCCTGCCACTTTTCTTCCAATGACTCTATGAGTACTTGGTTGCCCTGTGTGATGGGCTTTCCCTGAAGGTTAGGGGGTCAAGTGGGAGCTTCAATTATGCCTCAGAAGAGACAGTGATTCATATTCACTCTCTTAAGGTCCATGACCGTCCCTTCTAAGGGGGATCAATCTCTAACAATTCTTCCCCAGAGGACTTTCTGCTGCCATCTTGTTCAAGTCTCCTCTCTCTACCAAGACTCAAAACCCTTGTTTTTCCAATTGCCAGAAATTAATGTTTCTTCCACTTTATTTTGAAGAACTCTTTAGTTTTTATTTGTCTAAAGCACTCTCACTTACACTATGCCTTTCAAGCCAGCACATCGTCTTTAAGATGTTTTCTCAAGCAAAAGAGCCCTTCTCATCCCCAAAGGAAGGTTGTTTTTCCTAGATTAAAGAATTTGAACTGCATCGAACCTTTTAAATAAACTCCTTTTTCTTCATTTCTTTTACACTAGTTGTGAGACATATATAGTGTGCCTAAATAATTCAGATTTTGCCCTTTTTTCGCATTTGTGTAACTTTTGCACAATCGATATTTCTTCATTTTGGATTGCCCTCTATTCCCATAGGCACACAGTTACAAGAACACCTCAAGATACTTTACCAGATATTCATCCCATAATACTCTTAGCGGGAGACCAACCTGGGGTGACTGGTTTTCTACTCCTTCTTGATTATTGTATGAATTTTTTTGTTCATTTGCAAATTCTTTAACATTCCTTTTCATAGCAGTCAAGCATAAGCAAATGCACATGCTAATGTGTTATACACGTATGTAATTTTTTAATAGACTTTATTTTTTAGAGCATTTTTAGGTTCTCAGCAAAACTGAGTTACAGAGATTTACAGAGTTACAGAGAAGTTACAGAGATTTCCCACATACCCCCTGCCCTCACACATACATAGCCTCTCCCATTGTGAGCATCCCCCACTAGAGTGGTACATTTGTTGCAATTGATGAACCTACACGCACACATCACTATCATCCAGAGTCCACAGTTTACATTGGGGTTTACTCACGGTGTTGTACATTCTATGGTTTTGGCATGTATCCTCCATTAAAGATTCATACAGAGTATTTTCATTGTCTAAAAATCTTCTGTGCTTCTTCTATTCGTCCCGCCCCACCCAACCCTTGCAAACCACTGATCTTTTTACTGTCTCTATGGTTTTATGTGTTATATTTTAATATCCACTGTGTCCTTAATGCCCTGGCCTAGATCTTTGCTCCAGCTAACCTAATTATTATTTTATTATAAAATAATATCATATAAAGTAGACTCAGCAAGAACTCTAAGATATTTTAAAACAACAGGATACATAAGAAAAAAAATCCTGCCACAATTAGTCTTTCACCTGGGCCCAGACATTTGTCAAAACCTTTGCTAGAGGGGCCAGCCAAGTGGTGCAGTGGTTAAGTGTGCACATTCCACTTCGGCTGTCCGGGGTTCGCCAGTTCAGATCCCAGGTGTGGACATGGCACCACTTGGCAAGCCATGCTGTGGTAGGCGTCCCACATATAAAGTAGAGGAAGATGGGCACGGATGTTAGCTCAGGGCCAGTCTTCCTCAGCAAACAGAGGAGGATTGGCAGCAGATGTTAGCTCAGGGCTAATCTTCCTCAAAAAAAACCCCACGAAAACCTCTGCTAGGGGCATGTATACTCTTTCCCCTTTCCCTCCTCCTTACACCAATGTTAATGCATCCTCCATCTACCAGCTCAGCTTTTCAGCTGTTACTCAACCGTTAGGAAATAGCACCAAATTGTTCAGAGGAACAGGGCTGTCTGCATCTGCATGTGAGTGATGTGTCTCATTCCTCTGGTCCTGTGAGAAATCCAGGGACCAGAAAATGCAAAAATCTTCACTCTTAAGGAGCTCTTGAAAGGAAAAGAACAGTCTATAAACAGTGAGAGCCTTTAGAACACCCAAAGAATCCGAAGACGGTATTTGGCGCTAACAAGGAGCTCAGACAAGATGCTTATCTAACTCCAATTTTTCAAAAAAACAAAAACACAAAATATGAACATTTGGGAGGTATTTCAACTGATAATCATCCTTCAATTGCTTCGTTTCGTAGAAACAGCATTTACTATTGCATCCAAATAATCTTCCTGACCCCTGACGCCAAACTGCAGACAGATGGTGAAGCTGCTTGGGATGGAAACAGGGGCCCCAAGGACAAAGGTCGAAGAGGAAATCTGCCATTTGGAAGTTTGGTAAAGATGCGTGCCTTTCCTTCCCCCCTCCATTTCTATTTTAAGTTACAATCCTTCTGGGGAAGCTTTCTGAAGGAACTTCAATAAGATGGTGACAGTTTAGATGACTATAAAAATCAGCCTCCAGGGATTTTAAAAAACGGCTTACTTACCTAAGCAAAACTGGCAATTTCCTTAAGCAAATACTTAAACTGTTCAATAAAGAAAGGGCAAATTTCAGGGAAATCTTTAATATATACAGTCAGTGGGTGATTACATACATCGAGTGGGAATGAATGCTGTGAGTAGGTGAATGAGGTATTTGTTGTGGTGTCAAACATGAGCTAAGCATGCCCCAGTTAGTTTGTTCCAAAACCTTTCACTGCCTTTGCTGTTTGTGTTACAGGAGTATGAGACTGTGATTTTCAAGGCCTGCACTGACATTCCAGGAGATATAAAAAGTTCAGGATCTTTGGAAAATAAAACATTAATATGATTTATATCTTCACGGGGGTGAGGAGCTCCTGAAGTCAGCCTTTACCATTTGATTAATGAACTTCTCTGTAGAAATTAAAAGTGTGTGACCAGCTCAGTAGTTCCACTGGTAAATGATAAATGAACGGACGCCTATCATTAGGACTTATGAACTTTAATATTTTTTCTGAGTATTTTAGGCTTAATTAGTTGTTGTTTTTTTCTCATTCTCATCTCTCATCAGCTGTAACTTCTTTTAGCTTGAAAAGGGTCCCTATTTCTAGCCATCTCGTGCATGCCTTTCCAGCTTTGGTTTGAGTGGGGGACAGGGTCCTGGGGCTAAATATAAGTCTCTAAACCAGAATATTTCATTTCTTAATTTGAAATTCATTCTCCTTCCTAGTAACTGGCATCAAACATTGATGTCACCACATTATGCTGGCCCATGTATCCCTGTAATGCGGCCTTCTCTTGTACTCATTAGTATGCGCTACCCAGCCTGGCTTCAGCCCACCTGCCCTCTAAGGCCTTAGAGGATCTCTTGGAGCTTTTTTCTATATGGTGGCAAAAAGTATTGCCTAGCCATTTTCAAGGTTTCATCCCATATCGTCCCCTTTTCTGGAATATGTAGCCTCTGAAATGGCAAGGTAAAATCAAACTGTCCAGTCTGGTCACTTCCTGGGAAGTGGTCTCTGAGGTTCTTACTCTGCTTCCTGCACTAGAACATTACCCTTGGGATTTCCATTTGTAGTTACAGGCTGGGAATGCAGAAAAAGAGAATGGACCTGGGAAATCAAAGCCTAAAGGAAAAGTAACTTTAGGAAGAGTCTATGTTTCTGATAAAACAAGCGAACACAGTCCTCCAGTTTCGAAGATTTTCCCTATCTAATTGCCCAATGATCACATCTATCTCACAAAGATCTTCTAAGAGGATTTCTAAGAGAGACACTTGAGTGTCTCTCCCATAGGAGATCTTTCCCACAGGCAAGACGATTAAGTTGTACTCCCATAGTCTCTGGACATAATCATCTCATTGTAGCATCACTAATCCATTGAAAACGTTCTATCTGATAACTGTACCTCTTTATCTTTACTATGTTTATACTGTTTATTCTTTTTCATTTTAATTTTTTTCCTATTTAACAATGTAATGCATACATTTTAAAAATCAGATGGCACTAAGATGATGAAAAACAATTCAGTTTCCTTGAGGTAAATAGCTCAACCCTCTTAAATGACATACATACTCTATAATTTGTGGATTTATTTAAGTTGTTTATCAACTTCCTGTTATAATATGAGAGATTCAGCTCACTTTCTTTACCTTGCCTCTCCCACCTTCCCAATATAGTCATACCAATATTTTAGTTATTTCAACAATCAGTGTTACATCATTATGGTGTAGGAAATAAGACTACAAACTCAGACCTCAAAAAGAAAATGGTAATTGTTTATAGGAGCTCCACTGGGGAAGGCAGGAGGGGGATGCTCATGAGCCGGCATCTGGGCAGCCACATTCCCGAGCTCCATAACGCAAATAAATCTCAGGCTCTCTTTCCTACAGGAGGACAACCTAAGACCCTAAGACACCCTCCAGCGTTACCTAGCAGTCAGCAAGGTTGGAGGAGCCTCAGATCATTCAGGTTGGGAAAAGGAGACCTTCCGGTCCTCGAATTGGACCCTGTACTGTAAATAATGAGCTTCAACGAGACTTAAAAGGGTGCTGAAAGCACATATTTGGATGAGGTGACGGCATTTGTCCCGTAAAACATTTACCGTGTATGGGAAGTCACAGTGCTCATCCAGGGAAGTAAAACACTAAGGATCTCTTTGATAATGGAAATTTGGACGTTCTTCCTCTAATTAGTGACATGCTGAACTCATTCTTTAACAAGAATCTAAACAGAATCTGGCTCTAGAGAAAACTTAAAAATAGCGACTATTTATTGCCCATCTTCTAAATCTGATAGAGACAGTCCTAAGTATTACCTTTATAGTTTCACCCTTAATACTTAGGAAAAGCTTATTATTTAAACTAGGAAACAGATTTGGAGCAACTTGCCAAGATCATAGAGGCACCAAATGCAGAGGGAACTGCAAACCAGGCTTTTGTGACCTTCCTTGCTCTTGTGGGTGAGGCTGTGCTGGTTCAGAAGAATGCGCCATTTGCTGTTGGTGCCCCAGCTTCTCTATTCTAAGTCTTTCCCCCTCTTTTATCAGAATGTGCTCAAATAAATAATTATACATTCAGTCACACCTCAATATATGTCACCTCTCCAACGAAGCATTAACAAGTTAATTGATTTCCTCATGAATGAAATAGACAGCTTTTCCCCTTGTTAAAAGTATCTGAGGCCTTAATGGACTAGACAAACTGGTTTATTTTTGTGAGCATTTCTGAAATCATTCCACCTACATATCAATCCAATTGTTGAACAGAGTTAAATCCCTAAATAGAAATTAGACTCTACTGAATAATTTCCCCTTTCTCAGAAGCTCTATATAAACTTCTGAGCACAGGACTGGCACCCAGAAAACTCGTGATATCTATTAGTTTTCATGACTTATCAGATCCTTATATTGTTAACTGCAAATGCATTACATATCATTCTCATATAATGATGGCATATATTCACTTAACATTTATTGAATTTTATTAGATGCTGGAGAGTTTTCTAGGCACTAGCGGCATGTTAGTGAACAAGACAATAAGCAAACAAACAAAATGTGTCAAATGAAAATAAATGCTGTGAAGAAAAATGACATAGAGGGGCTGGCCCCGTGGCCGAGTGGTTAAGTCTGCGCGCTCCGCTGCAGGCGGCCCAGTGTTTCGTTGGTTCGAATCCTGGGCGCGGGCATGGCACTGCTCATCAAACCACGCTGAGGCAGCGTCCCACATGCTACAACTAGAAGGACCCACAACGAAGAATATACAACTATGTACTGGGGGGCTTTGGGGAGAAAAAGGAAAAAATAAAATCTTTAAAAAAAAAATGACATAGACATGATGGATAGTGAGCAACTAGCACAGAGCACGGGATCATTTTATGTGTCATGATGGGGAAAAGCTCATGACGGGGATAAGATGTTATCTTGAGTAGAGAGATCTGAAGACAGTGAGCGAGTCTGGTGGGCACCTGAGGGATGAATGTTGCAGGCAGAGAAAGCAACAGGCGCAAAGTCATGGACCCAGGAGAACGATGGTTAGCGAGGAGGCTGGAGTGGAGAGAGCAAGGTGGAGAGCAATACGTGATGTTGTCAGAGGTGAGGGTGTGGTGTGGGGGCGCAGGATCTGGTGGCCATTAGAAGGATTTGGGGTTTTATTCAGTTTAAAATGGAAAGCCAATGGAGGATTTGGGGCAGAGGAACAACAAAATCAAATGTGTGTTTTACAGGATGATTCTGGCAGCTGTGGTGGGAATAGACCATATAGAGACAAGGACTGCAGTTGGGAGAGCAGCTGGGAAGCTTTTGCAAAAGAGCCAGGCAGCAGATGATGATGACTCAGGCTAGAATGGTAGTGGGCGAGGTTTTGCGAAGTGGTGTAATCCTACATAAATTCTGAATGTAGAATAGATTTGTTTGCTAATGGACTGGATGAAGATTTGAGAGAGAGAAAGGAGTCGTGAATGACCCAGGTTTTTGACCTAAGCAAGTTTTCACTAGACAGAGTTTCTTGTAACTCTAATGGAGATAAAGAGTGAGGAGCAGGTTTGAAGATCATGAGTTCAGTTCTGGACATATTAGAATTGAGTTATTAGACATCTTATTAGACATTTGAATGGAACAATTGAGACTCTATGGGGGTCTGCCTCTCAACAAAGACTGTTTTAAATCGACACATATCATACTAAATGCTGTAATATTAGAGACATTCTGGTTACACCAACAATAATGAGAATATCAAATAGGCAGCTGGATATACGAATCTGGAGAGTAGGCTTGTGGTCACAGCTGGAGGCAAAAGTTTGAGAGTCTGAGCCAGGCCTGATTGCCTAGTGGTTAAAGTTATCTGCCCTCTGCTTCGGCAGCCCAGGTTTGGTTCCCTGATGGGGAACCACATCACTTGTCTGTCAGCAGCCATGCTGTGGCGGCAGCTCACACAGAAGAACTAGAAGGACTTACAACTAGAATATACAACTATGTACTAGGGCTTTGGGGAGAAAAAACTATTTTTTTGTGAGTCATTAGCATAGAGATGGCATTTAAGTCTGTGGATTGGATGGGACTCTCAAGAGGATGAGAGTACCTAGGAGAAAGAGAATATTTGTGAAGCCAGAGACTGCTACATTTCAATATCTAGTTGTCTTGTCTTCCTGTAGCCCCATGCCACATATATGCAATCGTATCTGTGCCGACTAGGCAGAGCCAGGCATAAAGCAGAGATTGACCATGGGAGCTGCCTTAAACTTCCAATTCCACAAAAAAAACAAAGAGCAGTACTGTTTTTGGATGGATGGTAAAAAGCCAGTGGAGGAGTCAGCTTAAACAACAGGCTTTATAGCAGTCAGAACTACTGAAAACTCACACTTCATTTCCAGCAGCCCAGACCTACAGAAATACAAAGGGTACCAATTTACACAGATTCCAAAGAAGAAACAATATTCTTTGAAAGATGTTGGAATAGAAAATATTGAGCGAATTTAATATACTTCAGCAGGAAAAAACAGAGTTAGAAAAAAAACAGTGAAGTACTACACTTCAGTAGTTGAATGTTTTCAAAGTAGTACATTGCCATTGTTCTGAATTATTAGTGCATTCTGAATGAGTCTAAAAGGCATTGATAAAATAAAGCACTAATTCTGGAATCAATGCTGACTGTGGTGTCAAAATTCTTTTAAATGCTAAGTTTACACCTCTAGGAAGATCACAGTGAGGGTTTGAATTCAGCAGTGAGGCTGCAAAGACTTCTCTTGTAGCACTATACTATTCTGCCTCTCAACAAAGACTTTCAATTTCGGACTAAATGTTGCAATCAGAGACAGTCTGGTTATCATCAAGACCAATGAGAATTTCTGTTATTACCATTGCTATTTAATGTTCTAAAAGTTTTCAAAAAGCAATAAAATATGAACTAGAAAACAAAGGTACAACTATAAAGGATATAGAATTATCATAATTTTCCCATGATGCGATTAAGTAGTATAAAAACCCAAAGTAATCCATTGCAAAGCTACTAAAATTTATAAAAGACTACTAGACAAAACCAAAGAGCAGTTGTTCACGCCACCAGTGATGAGAAAGACAACATATTGCAAAAAGAAATCCCTTCACAATATTAACTGTCTGGAAATAAACAATACAAAATATTGGAACCTGCATAAATAAAATTATGAAGTGTTGATGAGATATATAAAATAAGGCTTAAGTAAAAGGACGTAATATGTTTTTGAATAGCAACATTGAATATAAGATGTCAATTTTTCTTAATGTGAAGCTTTAACACAATTCCAACAACAAAATATCACTAATAATATTTTTGGGTTCTACCAAACGTATGAACATCAATCTGGGCACATCGAAATGTTAACAGTGCTTACACCTAGGGAATGGAGGAAGTGGAAAAGTGAGGGTGAGGAGGAACATGGAATTTCAGTTTTTCCTATGTATACTTCAATAACGTTTCCGTTTTCTTTACATGACTATCATTTAAGAATTAACAAAGATAAAAAATAAAGTTCATCTGAAGAGTAACTTGGCAGGAATGGATGAGATCTTTAAAAGAAAGGAATGCCAGCCCTCCCGTATACTGATGCATATTTCAAGGCCACCGGCACAGACATGGACAGAACAATTGGTGCAGTAGAATAGATTGTCCATAACTGGATTCTTTTTCACATTTCATACGAATTTTATCTGATAAAAAGGTCTCACAAATCAATAAAGGAGAGAACCATTATTCTAAGAATGGTGCTGATACAATTGCTTAGTAATTCAGAACAAAAAAAATCAATTTAGCTTCTCATCTTATTCCATGATATCATACTAAATTTGGAAAGACTGAAGAGTGAAATAGTAGAAGATAACAAATTTGAGCCTTTAGCAAAATTCTGGAGTGAGGAGAATCTTTTAAGTCTAAAATTATGATGGGAAAAAACGACAAAGTAAAAATTAATAGATTTGACCACTAGTAGCTTTAAAATTTCTCTTAGCACCTTAAAAAAAAGATAGCAAAAGAAAGGCATAAGACATGTTTAAACATATTATGATCGCCAATTAACTTTCATATCTGGAATTTTCCTATGTAGTCCTGAAATAGGCTATTTCAGAAGACAGAGGCAAGACCGAAGATTTACTTGTAAGAAACAGAAAGGCAACATAACATATATGGCCCATTGATCTGCTCAGAACATAAGGCCAAAAAATATACAGACCTACAGATGTTTCAAGTGTTACATGTTTAAGTTGCAAAGGAGAATAAGAAGAACAGATAGCCCAGGTAAAAGCAAAAACACCTTTCCACGCTACGTCTTTAGTCAGCAAGCACATCTCACAAGATTCTGCTGATCCTTGGACGTGATTGGAAAGCCAATACTTTTCTTCTGTGACTTCATCTGGGCACGTGGGTTAAAAGGTACAGATCATGTGTGTATCTGGACAGACAGCTGTTTTTCAAACATAGAGAAGAAAATTTACTTTCAGGCAGTGTCTGAGTCTGTTTGGGCTGTTGTGCCACACTACCATGGATTGAGTGGCTTATAAACAACAGAACTTTCTTTCCCACAATTCTGGATCAAGGCACCGGCAGATTCAGTGTCTGATGAGAACCTGCTTCCTGGTTCATAGACTGCTATCATCGTGCTGTAACCTCACACGGCTTAAAGGATGAGGGATTTCTCTGTGGCCTCTTTTGAAAGAGCGCTAATCTTCTTCCTGAGGGCTCCATTCTCATGACCTAGTCACCTCCCAAAGGTCCCAGCCCCAAATACCATCACATTGGGGATTAGGTTTCAACACATGAATTCTGGGAGGACGCAAACATTCAGCCTATGGCAGGCAGCCTATAAAGTTCTTTTTTGTGAGTTTTTCTCCAGATTTTAAGAATTAAAAGATAATATATTCTGTTAAAATCCGTAGCTAAAATTATATTTAGCTGTCATATATTTATTTATTGCCATCCTCTCAAGTCTGATGGGTTATGAAACTGAACTGTAACCTGAATGACAGCTTTTCATTAAGAAGTATTTCGAGCCTATCCATGGAATTAAAGGCACATGAGTCAGACCTCATCGAAAACTAATTTCCTCGATTAAAAATAGTTGTACTGGCAAAAGAACCTTTATCTTTCCACTTGTTTTCAACATGACTGCACACTGAGAAAATACTTTTTATGATGTTAGCATTTTCTAAATAGGGAAGGCAATGAATGTAACAAGAATTCAAAATACAGTTGAAAATTTTTAATTTGAGGGTATTTAAATATAACATTGCATATATTATTACACAATATTTAAACTCGAAATTTTACTTTGGATAGCAGGGATTTTTGACCCCTAAAAATTTGTATCTAAATACCATTTTGTAGAGCTCATTTCACATTCAGTAACTTCTCACCCCAAAAATGTTCAGGGACCCCTGAACAGCAGCTGCCAGATCTCACTTCTCGGCCATTGATTAATCCCACCTCAGACGAAGCACAAACTGGACATGTCCCCACTGACATTGTGATTTGGGTTATACCCCAACAGGAGTCAGACCCGCTCCATCAAGCCTATTTCTCCCAGCCCCATGCCTGTCTGTATCTAGCTTAATCCAATTTTAGAGTTTTATAACGTTGTTTTGAGATTTTTTTTTATTCACGAGTCTGCCTTGCCGTTAGACCAGTGGTTCTCAACACTGTGTACCTGTTTAGGTCACCTGGGGAACTTACAAAAAGTAATATACCCCACCCCAAGCCAAAACCACATCAGAATCTCAGAAGAAGGGCCTGGGCATTGATATTTTAAAAAATACTTCCTAGGTGCTTCAAATGTGCAGCCCAGGGTTGAAAACAACAGCACCAGGCTACAAGGTCCTCAAGAACCAGAGCTCTTAGAGTCCCTCTTATTAAGCAGTGCCAGCCCCCTGGGGCGGGTGCTTACTTATGTGATCTTATTTATTTCATATAACTAAACCCATTGAACAAGTATTAATACCTCTATTTAGCCAATATGGAAAGTGAAACTCAGGTAAACTAAGCAATTTTTCTTAGGTTGCACATATTTTAGGTGTGGGAGCCAGGATCTTATCTCAGTACCTGGAAGAGAGTAGGCACTCAATGTGTATTTGTTGATTGAATGAAGGTGTGAATGGATGAATGCCTCTAAATCCCATGCTTCTTTTTTAAAAATTATTTTTTGAGGTCATATTGGCTTATAACATTGTATAATTTCAGGTGTACATTATTGTATTTCAACTTCTGTATAGGCTGCATTGTATTCACCACCCATAGAGTACTTTTTATCCATCTCTATATATATGTACCCCTTTACCCCTTTCACCTCCTCCCCCACTTCCCCTCTGGTAACAACTAATCTGTTCTCCTTATCTATGTGTTTGTTTATCTCCCACATATGAGTGAAATAATATGGTATTTTTCCTTCTCTGTCTGACTTATTTTGCTTAGCATAATTTCCTCAAGGTCCATCCACGTTGTTGCAAATGGGATGATTTTGTCTTTTTTATGGCTGAGTAGTATTCCATTGTATACATATATATGCAATATCTTCTTTATCCAATCATCCATAGAAGGGCACTTGGATTGCTTCCAAGTCTTGGCTATTGTGAATAACGCTGCAATGAACAGAAGGGTGCATAAATCTCTGTGAATTATTATAAATCCCATGCCGCTTGCACTATAGCATACTGCTACTTTGGTCTTCATATCCTCAGAGCACTCAATTTTTGTAAAAAGCCTAAAACAGCTTCTAAATAGTGATTGGTCAATAAATAGACTGATCAATAGACTGATTGATAATAGATGATCAAATGAGTGTGTGATACTTTCCCCTGCTCCAACCTTCAATTTTGGAGAAGGCAGAGTAATCTTTTTTTCTTCAAATGTAATAATGTGGCTGGGAGGTGACCCTAATGGTATTCTGGCATTTGCTCTGATGTCTTACGGTCTTGAATGGCCACAATGTTACACTGAGAAGTGTGGTTACCTCCCTGCTGTCTGCTTTTCCTTTTTCTAAGGCTCCTCCAAACTCCAGGTGGCTCTCTCTCCAGGTGGATCTCACCAGCACTTCCCACCACTGCTGCTGCCACCATCCCCTTTACTGCTTCCCTGCTTCCAACAGGATCAGATTCCCACATAGCGCCGGGGCTATTTGTGGAGAAGGTTATTTGGTGGTACCCAGACTGCTGACTCAGGACCCAAGCTCCAAAGCTCAGTTTCATTTCTCCTAGTGCATATCTATGAGTGGGATATTTTACATCATAGTGTAGATGTATGTTTAGCTTTAGTAAATGTTACCTTACAGGTTTTCAAAGTGGTTTTACCAATTGATACTATCACCAGCAAAAGTATGAGAAGTCCATTTGCTCTACATCCTCTCCAACACTTGGTATTGTCAACTTCAATCTCTCTCTCTCTCTCTCATCTCCTCTGTTAACCTATTTGAAAAAGCTTCCTTCAGTTTATATGATCTGGATCTGGGCTCTGGTCCTAGCCACTGGGCTCCTACTTGACCTGTTGTTTTTCAATCCTGAGATCCCACTTCTGTACTCTGCACTCCACTCCATGAAGCTGGGGCTGGGGTCTGCAATCTACATTTCCCAGACTCCTTTGCCAACTTGCTGCCTATTTGATTCCCTAATTGGAGGCACCAGTAAGAGACTGGAAGTTGGGAGCAACTACACGTGTCTCTTCAGCTATGGAGGACAGCCTGAACTCCAGACCCCAAATGCTTTCAGCACGGCCCAACACACCACACCCCCATCAGTGGTCTAAGTGCCAGCCACACAGTGCCCCATAGAGGCCTAAACTACTAGCTTGGAGGCATCCCCCACCTCAGAGGTACTAGCACCAGCCATGCTTCCCACAGCCCCTTACAGAGGTCTCAGCACTAGCTGCAGGGCCCGCCTCTTAAAGATCTGAGCACCTGCTATGTGTAAGCACTTCCTCCAAGCTCCCCAGTTCCGCAGCCTTTCCTCTCCTCTTACCTTCCCACGGCTCTGGGTGTGATAGGTGATCCCTGCAGTTTCTAACCTCGGGGTTACTTTCCTAGCCTCCCCTTTTTGCTCTTCTAACTTGTGTGTAGGAAATTTCCTGTACTAAACCTCCTGTCTTTGAAGGATCTAGTGTTGTTCTGTTTCCCTGAAACAGTTGTGTGGCCTCATACAAGTCGCCCCCTCACATATATATATATATAAAGGTCTTTCTGGCCTTTCTCTGTCTCCCTTGACCAATCTGACAATTGCTGTTATCACAACAGTCCCTTGATAGAGACCTCCTTAAGGAGGCACCTGTGTGGCCTCTGCCAGGGATGTAGGCCCTCTATAGAGGGGTCATGTTTTTGAAGAATTTCTCTTAGAAGGATTTTACTGAATGCCCTGAAGACAAAACAAAGGAAAAAGAGGGAGGGAGGGAGGGAGAGAAACAGATAGAGTGGACAGTGCAGGCAATTCTTCCCACCATTCCACTCCGTGAACTTATGTCTACATTGATCATGTGATGGAAGATGTAGACCCACCTTTGTCTGCGTTTCCATGAGTCTCTCATAATATGATTGTGTCACCCTGCTGAATATGAGCCTAATGCTTAAAGATGTACATTTTTCATACAACATAACCCCTAAATGAAAACAATGCTTCATCTTGTATTCAGCTAAGGAAAAACTGACCTAATCCACCTCGGCATAATTGATCTCCAACTCTAATCCTTCCAAAGGGATTTCCAAGGACAATGTTGCCTATACTAAAGTCAGAACGTGAGCTTCAAGTAAAATGCAGCTTCTCTGTATGGGCCAATGGTAGGTTCAAGTTCTGTACAACTACATGAACTTTGTAGGACCTAATTAAGCATCTCCCTGAAGTTTCAAAATCAAAAGAAAAGCTGGAATTTCTCAGAGAGGAGATTCTGTCATCTGTGTCGGACACATCAGCATAGAACATGATCCAGTGTTGGCCTGAATCAAGAGCACAAGGCATTCTCCTCCCCATGTTCCCTCTGTGCCTTCATTTTGGAGCCAGGGGAGACTTCTCCTTTATGGGCTCTGATCACCTGGAACCATCAGGGTCCTGAGGTGGTCATCTATTATTGGTCTGTCTACTGTTCCCTGCACACCCTGGACCACTCCTCAGTCACAATCCATATAACTTAAGCTTTAAGATGAAGAATGTAAGATGTACCAGAGATTGCCTAGTACATAGGACCCTGGAAACAAGAAGAGACGCCAAGCCAAGAGCTCTGAGCAATGTGATGTCTTAGTACTAGGCAGGAAGTGGGGAGTCAAGCAGGAGCGGGGAAAGAGGATGAAGTGATGGGAAGGGAGGGGCTGAGTGACATCCTTTGAGATCTGCGTAAAGTGCATGTAAATCAGTGTTTTTCCATGGCATCCAAAGCCTTCAGTTCAGTGAACTGTGATTAATATGGATGAATAAAACATTGACTGTGGCCTTAAAAATAGTATAATACATGCAGGCATAGTATAGTACAAACAGGCATTGTGATATCCACATAATCCATGTAAATTTTAAAAGAGAAGAGTATAGGAGCCTAGGAAGACAAAGAGTGGCCACGAAGTCAATCACACAGCAGGTCATTTCCTAGACCAACTACTTGATTTCTGCTTGGCATATAGATTGAGTTTTACCAACTCCTGTTCATCTTCTTGACAGCCAAGTTAACTCCAATCCCCAATTCCATCATAAAAAAATGGAAGTTACACGTTATAGTGATGGGGTGGAAAGAATCAACGATGTGACAACATCCTTTACCTCTAGCTGAATTCCACCTATAATCTTTCCATCCAGCCCGGAACGAAGACAAAGACTTTAGTAATACAATTATAAGGTGACAAGACAAAAACACCTGGTCAAACATTCCATTCTCTCTATTCAACCCTGACCCAACATGTCCACTGAGGATGACTTTTCAAGTTCAGTGGAGTTTAGTGGAGACCATCACCAGCTGTTACAGCAGGTACTGGAGCAGGAGATAAACTCTGGGAATTCGCAAAGAAGAGAAGAGGTTGTGCCAGAGGAAACCCAAGGAGGAAATATCCAATTAATCCAATTCAATTTCCCAGGCCAACTGTATTTCCAAATTGTTCTGTTTCACACACTCCCCCTCACCTCCAAAAAACAATGTGTTTCAGATGAGTCCCTTGTGAAGAGTGTGAAAATGAGCCCAGCTCTCCCAAGGCATCCACATTTTCTCAGGCCTAGGATCCTGCAAGGTCAGTGTAGAGGAAATAGCTCTCTCTCTTGGGTTGGATCTAAGCACCCAGATTTTGGATTTCTGTGGTCCTTGCCATAGAGATCTCAAAGTTCTCCTTTGTTCCCTCTGACATCAGATATTGAGCTCTCTCATTTGTATAAAGTCTCTTGTCTTCCTACTTGCCTGACAGAGGAAACCAGGAACAAAATGAAAAGACAACCCAACAACCTGGAGAAAATATTCGCAAAACATATGTCTGACAAGGGGTTAATCTCCAAAATATATAAAGAATTCACACAACTCAGCAACAAAAAAACAAACGACACAATCAGAAAATGGGCAAAGGATATGAACAGACATTTTTCCAAAGAAGAATACAGATGGCCAACAGGCACATGAAAAGATGTTCAACGTCACTCATCATTAGGGAAACGCAAATCAAGGCTACACTAAGATATCACCTTATACTATTAGAATGGTTATAATCACCAAGACAAAAACCAACAATGTTGGAGAGGTTGTGGAGAAAAGGGAACTCTCATACACTGCTGGTGGGAATGCAAACTGGTACAGCCATTATGGAAAACAGTATGGAGATTTCTCAAAAAATTCAAAATAGAAATACCATATGATCCAGCTATCCCACTACCAGGTATTTATCCAAAGAGCTTGAAATCATCAATTCAAAGAGACTCACACACCCCTGTGTTCACTGCAGCACTATTCACTATAGCCAAGACGTGGAAGCAGCCCCAGTGCCCATCAACTAATGAATGGATAAAGAAGAGGTGGTATATATATACAATAGAATACTACTCAGTCATAAAAAAGACAAAATTGTCTCATTTGTAAGAACCATGGATGGACCTTGAAGGTACTACGTTAAGCGAAATAAGCCAGACAGAGAAAGACAAACACTGTATGGTTTCACTCATATGTGGAAGATAAACTAACACATGGACAAAGAGAACAGATTAGTGGTTACCGGGGGAGGGGGCTCAAGAGGTAGGCACAAGGGCTAAAGGGGCACATTTATATGGTAACTGACAAATAATAATGTACAACTGAAATTTAACAATGTTATAAACTATTATGACCTCAATAAAAAAATAAATAAAACAGTTGCCTGAGCCATTTAAAAAGTCTATTATAGATGAGAAAACTACTTAAAAGCCAGTTTATTTGAAATGCACTATGGGTATCATTATGCTTGTCTCTGACCCTGTAGATTCATAGTAAATGATAAAAACAAATTTTCAGTGTTTTTATCACAAACTACTACCCATACCTAGGAAAACTTTGCCTGCATGCAGTCCTACAGGTCATGTTATCTTTTATGTGAGGGGTTTAATGAATGATGTCCCTGCTTCCCCAGGTTTGCTAAGAGGAACATCACTCTTGAGGATCAATGGGGTTGCATCCCGGGCTGTATCTTTCACTTCACCCTTCTCTTCACAGTCCATCCACAATCAGTAGTCTAGTTCCACGGTTCTATCAATCTCGTGCTTTTACAGGCGCTTTCCTCTCTCTCTGCATTCACTGCCAACACCTGGATAAAGCCTTCTGTCACCACCTTACTATAGAACACAAATAATCCTGAACTCAGATTTGAAGACGGTTCAATTCTTGTCTCTTTTCTCTGTGTGATGCTGGCCAAGTCACTACCCTCTCCAAATTCCGTTATCCTTAAAATGAGACTAGTGAGATCCACTCACAGGGTTAATATACTCAGAATTAAATGCTGACATTTCCAACAAACCACACATAAAGCATCTTTCAAAAGATAATACTATGTATGTATGAAGCATTATTATTCATATGCTATTGTTGTTGTGTCGGCTTCCTCTTTCATCTTCCTGTTTCTACCATCTTCTCTTCCTAATCCAGGCTACCCACTGCTCAAAATCTAATATTCTAAAAATACTCCTATAATCACATCGCTTTTCAGCTCAAGAATTCACAATGACTCCCTTTGACTCTCAAACCCAAATTATCTCCATGGCATTACAAGTCTTCCAATTCAGTGAACTTGAATTAGCATAGATGAACAGAACCTTGACTGCGGCTTTAAAAATAGTGGAATACACAGACATACAAGCAGGCACTGTGATATCATGTAATATGGTAAATTATAAGAGAGAAGAATATCGAGGAAGGCTGGAAAGCCCAAAGAGTGGGCATGAAATCAAAATACTAGGGGTCAAGAAATACTGGGGATCAAGGAAAGCATTCTGGAGCCCACAAGGACTGAATCGAGTTTTGAAGAATAAGCAAGAAGTAAAAAAATTAAGACAGGTGAGAAGGACATTCAAATAGTCACAGTCTATTCACACTTAGTTCTAGTTCTCAATGTGAGAAAATATTCACCGACTATATCCTACATTCCTAGGATACTCTAGCTAATGTTCCTTCCTATTTAAATTCCACAATTTGCTCATTGGAGCCCAAGAATCACCTCGCTATAGTTTTCCCAGGCTAAACCCTCTGCTCCCAGACCTTCCTCCATCCTGACTGCTTCAGTGCTTGGGGCTGGGGGACATTTGTGTGCTCTCAGGCTTGCCTATGTATGGTCATAAGCTAGCTTCCCAGTTGCTTCACATTGTTAAAACAAAAGCCTCTTCTATAGGTTGTTTTAAATTATTGATTTATTAAATGTTTCTTTGACCACATGGAAAAAAGACATATAAAGTTTTTGAGGTTCTTGTGCAAAATAAAAGAAAGAGGAGAAGATTTTATACAACTTTGAAAATTATAAACACCAATTTGAATAGTTACCCAAACAAACAATTAGCAAGCAATATTTTAGAATTAAAAGTTACATTCCACATTAAATTTCAGAAGTCCACATATTTCCAAAAATTTTTTTATAGGCAGCCTTGTAAGGGCACTTTTGTGATTGGTTAAGAAAGCAGTGGACTTTATTCTTGGAATAAAACTGAATGGTTTTATTGTTCAGAACAACTCCCGGGTGCATCAGCGGTCTCTTCTTCCCACCTTGCCTGTCTGGAGGTCCCTTTACCAGCTAATTAGGTAGTTATAGTTCTGAACCAGGAAATTCTGGGCCTCAGAAAGCTGCCGCTTAATAAAGAAAATAACATACCTCAATCTAATTATAAAGCAGGGACTACGCTGGGCTTCAGTTTTAATCGCTGCATCCGGGGCAGTACTGGGGGTGTACTAGCTGTGTATTGATTGAAGAAATTAAGACAAAGACCCTACTCAAAGGATCCAATTTTCATCCCTTAGGTGAATGGCTTCTACGAGGGCTGCACTCAGGATGGCAGGTCACATCTGTCGTCTTCACAGGGCAACAGGATAAAATTTTGTGCAGGCATCAGGCAGAGTCCCTTAATCTCGAGGAAGATGGCCCCTCCCTCCCCCCCCCCCCCCCCCCCCCCGTCAGAGAAAGGGGTCATGTGGCCAGTCTTGGCCATATAAGGGCTGTGTTTGCGACTTTCTAGAAATGATAAGGGAGACGAAGGAACAGAAACTCTCTGCCCTGGGCTGTCTCCTGCTTCCCACCTTCGAATTCAATTGTTTGATAACATCGTGCTTAGAGCTGCCCCAGCCACTTTGACCATTGGTCCCTTGAGGCCAAGAGAATGTGGGGGCACCAGCCTGGAGCCCTCACACAGCTGAGCTTCCAAACCATCCCTGGAGCTGCCTGCCTCTGGGCATAGTGTGATGTGAGAAAACTAAACCTCTCCTGTCTTAATTAAGCAGTTACACGTTGGGGGCCTTTTACTTCCTATGCATTGGTCATGTGTGCTTGTGCCTGAGGCTGTCCTGGTTGGTACACCTGTGCCCTATATCACTGAGGGTCAAATCTGATTTTTCCGAGAAAATATTTTTTAGCATTATTTTTAGAATTATTCACAAATATGAATGTGTATACATTATCAAATGTAGGGTCTGATCTAGACAAAATTATGAAATAAATGGAGTATGTTTGGGATCATTTTTTGCCCCTGGACTCTACTCTCTGCCCTTACTTTGCCCCACAGAAATCTTCCTCTTGGGGACCCCAACGATGATATAGTCCTAGGGCTTCCATCCCAAACAGCCTATGGGGTCCTAGCCAACAACCTTCTCTGTGAACTTTGTGGCATATGCCAGACTGATCTACGCTAATAACGACAGCAATAATGCTAACCTGTACTGAAACCTACCACACATGTTACACACACCATCTCATTTAATTCTCTAGACAACCATATAAAGTAGGTCCAATCATTAGCCCATTCTGAGGATGAAAAAGTGAAGATTAAGAATGATAAAGAGCTTTCCTGAAGTCTCACAGTCAGTCAGTGGTAAAGCAAGGAATGAAATGCAAGTCAGCTTTAAACCAAGTTCCTACTCTCACTCACTCACTGTGCAACAGAGACCTTGTCTCAGATAGAATGCCAAATTTCCGGTCAGGGAAATTCCCTAGTCTATGCCAATCACTCTGCTGATTGAATCAATGCACAAAGATTTACAGGCTTGTCTTCCAGGAATTAATCAGTTTGCTTATGTGCCTCTATTCACTGTGACATTTTCCTTTTACACTAAGATTTTTTCCAAGTCTTAGAAATAAATCTACAAAGTGGAGTTCAGGAAAAAAAAGAAAATACTTTTTATTCACACTCTATTTTATTCTCTAAAGGACTTAAGGCTGCTCAAATTCATATACCCCAAAAGGATTTTTTTTAATGATGAGGAAGTCATTTCAGAATAAAATAAGGCCATGGAATACGCGTCACGCCATCCTGTATGATTGATGGAAGTCAGCTTCACATTTGCAGTTTCCTGGCAATGAGGGGAGTGATCAATTACAAGATTCACAATGTTCATAAGCTACCACGAAACCAGCCATTCTGGAGAAGAACATCTTGACACTAAGATGGAGAAAATTATCTTCCACCATCTTCCAAAACAGAAATAGTACATCCAAAAATTGGGAGAGAAAGATATTGTCTTTGAATATCCTAACGTTTTCTTCCTGGGTACTCTATTTTCAAAGAAAATCACACCCAACCTCAGATATCTACTAGAAATTTGACTTTGTAAACCATTTCATTCGTTTTAGAAGAATTCTGATAAGGAATTTTGGAGTATTTTTTTACTTGTAGGGTGAAATTTGAATTACTGATATGTTCATATTGGGGGGTGTAAATTTAGGTTAAATTTAGATATTCTACATTGTGGGGTATTGGCTTACAGAGAAAAAAAAATCACCGAACTAGACATTAGGAGATTTTACTCTACTTGTAACAACGGTGGGATGTCTCAGAGCTCGGTGTTAGATTCAGGTCTGAATGACAGGTCTGCCATTTACTGATAGTATGATATTTGGAGGACCTATTTTATCTTTCTGAGTTCAGTTTCTTCATTTGTAAAGTGGAGGTGATATTAATTGCCTCTGGGTATTGTTTTGAGAATTAAATAAGCACCCAGTTAATGACTGACCTCAATGCCGTCACCACCCTAATGAGTTGTGTGATGTTCAGCAGGTTACAGTTCTGGACTTTGGTTTTCTGAACCACAAAACGAGGGCAATCAGACGACCTCTAGTTCTTTGTTCAGATCTTACACCCTGTAAATTCTATGATTCATTATTACTTGTTTCCTTTTCTGCGTCTTCATAACATATTGACAGACATTAATGTGCTTGACACCATGTATTATAATTTATATTCGCTTTTTCCCATGCATGTTTCAGTGCCAGGTCCAGGATACAAAGGGTGGTCAAGAGATGTTTATTTGTGAATGAGTGAGTAAATGAATGACTAGATGGATGAATGAATGAATATCTTGCTATCATATAATACATGGTAATGAAGTACAATAACAGGAAAGAACTATTCATTTTAAACTATGTTCCAGGATATCTTTTTAAGGAGTCTTGCGAAATTAGAAAACAATAATTTTTATTCTTATCTAAATGCAAGTAAATAAAAAAATTAGTTGGGGTGGGAGTTTTGTGGTCATGCAAGGGAGAAGACAAATCTAAGGCTATGAATATGAATTAAGGCATTTTAAAAGCAGTCTCCACATCACTGACTTAGCCTGTGTAGTTCTCAATTCATCACAGCTCAATGACTACTGGGGAAGGTTCTGGAATTTCTTCTCCCTGGACAATTTCAAAAATCTATTTGCCTTCAAGTATACCCAAGAAAACAGACTCAGTTTTTTAGTTGGCTTTCTTGTTTGGTTTTTTTGCTACATCTCTTCCAAACCTATGATTTTGCAATCATACTTTGAAAGTACTCTACGTCCGCCGTTTACATAGTTATAAACAGAGTGCCAGCCTCGTGCGGCACTGTGTTCGGCAGTTGATAAAGAAAAGTGAATAAGAGAGGCTTTTTGCTGTCTGTGGGGCTAATATGTAACCCCTGTGATTAAATTTGCTTGTTTTCACCTGAGCATTGTTAGAGTCGTTTGACACCTCTGGGCTTAATGAAATTTCGACTTTCTTCCTGGTGCTAACTCCCAAAAGGAGGTAGTGCAATTATTTCAGAGTGGACTGAGACGGAGGTGATCCCATGTCACTTGAGATGAGTTTAAATTACTTAGCCACCAACCTTGGAAAATGTGGAGTTGCCCTCTCTGGTGTCCTCAATTTGAATACCTACTTTAAGTAGTTTCTTCTTTCTTTCCTGGCTAAGCCAGGAGTCTGCATCTCACTGGGTAAATGGAATAGAGAGCCATCACAGTCCCGGCAAGGAGCTAGAGGAAATCCCAAAGATATGGAAGTCAGCTTCCTTTTAAGATATTTATTACTTGGGCTGCTTTATTTGGAACATTATTGGGGAATCTGAGTTTAAAGGGCATATTGAATGCAGTATAACAGTAGCAACGGTCTGCAGAGGCTTTCTTCACCTGTTTCTAACACTGACACAACTGGAGAAAACTTGATAGAGTTTTAAAAAAGGTTGATATGACCAGCAACTTTTTAAAAGCAAACTTCAAAGGATATAATTCTTTCCATAAAGACAAGAAAATGTGTACGTATGTGTATGTGAGAGAGAGAGACAGAGAGAGAGAGACAGAAAGAGCAAGAGCACAGAGCCCTCGTGTATATGTCTGTATGGTGGGGTGAAGAGTGGGGAAATCACATCTGGCCATTCTCTCCTCTTTTCAGAAATCTCAACAAACAAGAAGAAATGAGAGATGTGACAGAAGCAACTATCTCAGAGGCTTGGTTGGTTTGGTTTGGTTTTGGTGAGAAAGATTCACCCTGAGCTGACATCTGTGCCAATTTTCCTCTATTTTGTATGTGGGATGCTGCCACAGCACGACTTGATGAGTGGTGTGTAGGTCCACACCCAGGATCCCAACCCACAAACCCTGGGCCACTGAAGCAGAGCACGTGAACTTAACCACTGCACCACCAGGCTGAACCCTCTTAGAGATACTTTTAGGAAAATCTTTAAAATCTAACAGTAAACCCCAGTCTACCAATTAGAAACCTCTCTCCTAGGGCCTCTCCAGTAACGAGCAGCTTCTTTGGCCAATCTGAGTGCTTGCTCACTGATTCGGTTATTCCTTTGATGCCCTGGTGGGGTAGCTGAGGAGCTATGTCCAAGTTTGCACTGTGATTTGTGGAAACGGATCAAGAGAAAGAGCATTCATCCTGCCTTTAATTCTTCAGTTTGCCTCCAAATTAGTCCCAGAATGCTTTAATGGCAAGAAAATATTCCATTAAAAAATCAAAAGGAGCCCGCCCTGGTGGCCTAGTGGTTAGAGTTTGGTGCTCTCACTGTGTCGGCGGCCCGGGTTTGTTTCCTGGTCACAGAACCACACCACTTGTCTGTCAGGTGCCATGCGGTGGTGGCATCCCACATAGGAGAACCGGAAAGACTTACAACCAGCATATACAACCATGCACTGCAGCTTTGGGGAGGGAAAAAAAAGAGAGGAATATTGGCAACAGATGTTAGCTCAGGGTGAACCTTTCCCAGCAAAAAATATCAAAGGAATGTAGTCACAATATGTTAAATAAAAAAGAAAACTTTGAAATAGTATAAATATTACAATTCCTATTTTATATTGTTCATATTTCCGTATACATACATGCAGACACACGCATACACACAGGGCAAAAGACTTGAAAAACATACAACAGTGTTTCCCAAAATTTGTTTCATGGACAATCAATTCTTTAAGATGCTAAACAGTGCTACATATATATATATATATATATATATTTTTTTTTTTTAAGTCATTTTAAGATGGTGAAATGCTCACACGAAAAAAAGTTAAGGCCTTGGGGCCAGCCCTGAAGCTGAGTGGTTAAGTTTGTGTGCTCCGCTTTGGGGGCCTGGGGTTTCACTGGTTTGGATCCTGGGCATGGACATGGCACCACTCATCAGGCCATGCGGAGGCAGCATCCCACATGCCACAACTAGAAGGACCCAAAACTAGGATATGCAACTATGTACCTATGGGATTTGGGAAGAAAAAGCAGGAAAAAAAAAGAAGATTGGCAACAGTTGTTAGCTCAGGTGCCAATCTTTAAAAAAAAATGAAGTTAAGGACCAGCCCTGGTTGCCTAGTGGTTACATTTGATGTGGTCTGCTTAGGCAGCCTGGATTTGGTTCCTGGGCTCGGACCTACGCTACTGCTCTATCAGTGGCCATGCTGTGGTGGCGGCTCACATACAAAAAGAGGAAGATTAGCAATGGATGTTAGCTTAGGGCCAATCTTCCTCGGCAAGAAAAAAAAAAGCAGGTTTCTCTATAGCAGGGCTGTTTTAAACTGTAATATAATGATTTATGAAACATTTAATAAAGTAAGTAGTTGTAATGAGATGACTCCAGTTCCCATTACAAAAAGAATCTTCTAGAATACTATTTAAAGTATGATACCCAGCTTCTACTCTATCAATCTAAAGAAGAAGATACACTCTCAGTTTTTCCTGGGATTTCTCCCTACTCCCTGGTGCTGGGATACAGTTTTGGAATCTCAGGGAGTGTTAAGGCATGTGTGTGGGGACGAGGGTAGGCGGTGGGGTGGGGGGGTGTGAATGTCGCTGTCACAAATCTAGCCCCCTAGCCCCAAGTCATCAATACTCACTAGTTGATGCTGAATTGTAAATCACCCTCTTCTCTTGATCCCCAGGGAACGCTTGCAAGGCCCAGGTGAGAACCAGGAATTTCATAAAGCTGCACTAGATACACCAAGAATGATCCCTCAGGTCTTCCTCCTCCCTTTTCTTCTGCCCAGTTCTAGTAAATCCCTTTCTTAACTGGGCTAGAGGGGGAGGGGTGGGGATGAGGAGGGTGGGACCCTGCTCTCAGTGGTACCCTGGAATCAGACCAGCTGACGAGAGCTGACAGGTAGGCATCTTGCAAATACTAGCCTTGACCTTGGTAGCTTGATAGCGGCCGTGGTGGAAATATTTACCCCATGCGGATGGACAAACGCCGCAAGTCGGGGCTTCCTGCCCCTCCCTCCGCAGAGAGCTGGCTGTTGGACCTCTGTCTGTGCCCCACTGCGCTCTTCCCCTTTCTCCAGGCCAAACTCTTGACAAATTTGTAGACTATTTCTGTTTCTATCCCACATGCCTGCTCCGCCGCCCAAGCCAGTGAAGCACAAAGCTATTGTTTAAATTACAGCAAGAAACAGGGGAATCCAGAAAGATAGGAAGAGCAATAAACGTAAATTAATACTTTCAGCTACATAGTAATTCCCACGTTTATTTGATTGAGGAACCTAACTCACAGAATGCAGATACACTTCAGTAATTCGGAAAACAAGCCTTAATTTAGGAAAAAAAGCTTAAAATGTACATGCCCACATGTTCAAGATTATAAAAGCTCAAGATTATAAAAAGTATCAAACAAGTCTATTTAATCGATGAAAAAATTCTACGAATCCATGCTCTACTCTCTCAGTCCAATTTTTGATTGGAATGAAAAAAACAGAAACCAATAAAAATAACATTGCACTTAATTCTTTTTCTAACACTTCCACTCAGTGGGGTTATGAACACATTCTTTCAACAAACAAATGTAAGAACTACTACATTCTAGGCATTGTTCTAAACACTGAGACTACAACAGTGAATAAAACTGATAACATTCCCAAAGACATATTCTTCCTACAAGCCTAAAAAAGTTTTCAGCTCCTATTCTCTTCTCCTCTACCCAGTTATCTCCTTATAGAGGCTCACGTGGTGAGGGGTGGCGAGAGTACATACACGCTTTCGAGGCAGCCACATCTCTCATATAACACTCATTTCATCAATGAAAAATAACATTCCCAACACTAACAAACCTGCCAGTGTCAAAAAGATAAGAATGAATCTTAAATGCATAGCCCTATGTCGAAGAAGCCCGTTGGAAATGAGGACACTGTAAGATTCCAGTTATATGGTATTCCGGAAAAGGCAAAACTATAGCAAGGGGAAAAGATCAGTGCCTGCCAGCAATGTGGGGTGGGGAGAGGGGTTGAACAGGTGGAGCACAGGGGATGTTTCAGGGCTGTAAAACTATTCTGTATGATAGTGTAATGTTGGATACGTGGCATCATGCTGTTGTCAAAACCCACAGAACTTTACAGCACAAAGATTGAATCGTAGTACACAATTTTTTAAAAAATCATTTAGAAGGTTGGGGGATCCCAGGATGGGAGGTAGAATGTGACAAAACAATCTAATTGTACTACAAGTGTGTGAAACAACTTCACTGGAGGGGGTGGGGGAAAAGGGTGCTGACCCAAGCAACTTTGGACATGAACGGAGTGTGTAATACAGAAGGCAAAAGCAACTATGCATGAGTATACACTCCGTGATAAAGTTGCTTCCCATGGGAGTGTGGACTAACAATTCTGATACTGCTCTGCATACATTCTGAGGCTGAACAATTAAATGGATGGTAGATGGTGGGAGCCGGGTTTCGCCTGTCGGGCATTTACAGATAAGCAAGTAGAAGACTGGGCCAGCCCTGTGGTATAGTGGTTGAGGTTGGTGCACTCAGTTTTGGCAGCCTGGGTTTTTGGGTTCAGATCCCAGGTGCGGACCTAATCCACTTGTTGGCCATGCTGTGGCAGTGACCCATGTATAAAATAGAGGAAGATTGGCACAGATGTTAGCTCAGGGCAAATCTTCCTCAGGAAAAAAAAGAAAAGAAAAGAAAAATAATCTTAACAGCTATAGAAGAGGCTATGGTTTAACAAAAAGAATAGAAATGAAATAATTTCTTCTATTTTGTTGAGCAACAATATTCTTTTGAGAAGAATCAATGAGATATGAAAGATGTCAAAAATCAGCTGTGTAATGAGTAGCAATAGGGCAAACTTGATTTACAAATGGATAAAGTAGGATGAAGTTTTATTGCTTGCATATATAAGCATAATATGGAATAGAAAGTCAGAGACAAAATACCATTTTCAAAATTATGGACCTTAGCTACAAAGGGGTTGTTGATATTAAAACAAAATTATTTTATGAAAAAATGTCCCTTTTTCCAATTTCATTACTTATACCTACTATAGCTGGTTGGTAATGTGGGTTTTAGCTTTTATAAAAAGAAGCACCAAGTATTGTAGCATTTAATTATATATTCATCAACAAGTCTTAGGCAGCAGGAATCTTTGTGACAGTCCTCACAAATGAAAGAATATTGTTAGAAGTCTTATTAAATTAAGAGTAATACCTTGACTAAGATTATTTTATAAACTGAGCACTGGCAACAAAGAGTTTTAATATTATTCATTCTAAACATGGAAATAAAATGCCCCTGCATAGGAAATTGTTTAATAAAAGTTTCTTCATTATTAGACACTATCATAAAATTTCTTAGTTCAAAGGATTAAAAATCAAACATTAAATTTAAAATACTACTACTAAGTGATATGGTATATTTTTTAGATATATTTGAAATGGTAAACGGAGTACTTAAGCTGCAACAAAATTAGAGGAATTCAAATAAAGGAATTAACATGAGATAGATCAACAAACTTACATTATTTAAAAACAATCTTGGTCATTGATTATTTTCAATTCTCCCCTGCAACAGTTGGGGGAAAACAGGCTTAAAGATATCAATTTGGATACATTACTCTTATTTGGATATTATTTTTAAAGAATAAGTATTAGATTCAAAGATCTCTGTGAACTCAAAACTCCCTATTGAATCATTAATTCCTTTGAAAAGGATTTGGAACACCTTAGCCAACTTTTATGTACAACCTTTTATTTTGGAAAGAGGCTGAAATACTTATTTTAGCATTTCATACTTCATATTTAATGTAGCAACTTAAATCTCCTATAATTTTATTAATAAAGATAGTTTCTAAACTACTTTATATTTTGAAATTTTATAAAACAGTAGTAAGAATTTTAAGCTATAAAAATTCTATATTGAAATTATTTATTAAATTTGGGGGCTGGCTACTGTTTTTCATCTTACTCTAAAGGACCATTGTACAAATTTTCTGTAGTCTCTTTTACTACTATATTTTTTCCCAACCCAATCTCTGTGCACCATCACCTTTGGAAGGCCTTGGTCTCTGAGATCTTTTTCAAAGACTAGAGACTGACTAAGAATCTTGACACTGTATTTGGTTGCAGAACCTGACCCATTCTAAACCAGTCCTGGTATTTATGTTAAACCCCCCCTCCCCATCCCAACCCACCCCCCCACACACACTTCTCAGTGACCCCTGGGTGTTAAGAAAATTGTCTGAAAGAGGAGCATGGTGAATGAAAGAGAGAAGTGCAGCAGAGTTGCCTGACATCTTGAGGGCCAAGGAAATGCAGTTCTCGTGATTATTTGCTTTTTTCCACCCACAATCAGCTGCCTGGGTCCAGGCAGAGTGGGGGAGAGCTGAATTTAACCAGGGTTTGGATGTGGCCAAAGTATATGACCTTGCAATATGGGTCAAGGGAATTGAAGCTGTGCACGAGAGATTATTGTGAATGTAGCCACTGTGATCACTGTTTACAAAAATATGACATCACTGTCCTTGTATTTGTCCATGCCCCACAGTCAACAGCAATTTCAGAGGATTTGTGTGTATGCCCCCAAAGCAGAAGTCATCCTTCCACTTTCAAAATCAAATATCCCTTGTTGTAGGAAGTAAGAAGGAAATCGGTGTTAGTGTTAGCAGTGGGCCCTGAATTTGTTTGTATTCTTTATGTATGTAACCTACGCATATAAACTTTACCAATAAAATCTCACATTTTTCATAGAAAAAATAACAGGAATTTTACTGCGAAGGATTTTGAGATAAGGGTTGGGCCACATGAAGCAATAGGCCCTTTGATCAAGGTGACATGACTGTCTAGCGAGCTTCTTGGCCGAGAAGGGCAGGCAGTCAGTGCTTGAAGTCAATGCAAACCCCAATCCCATCCTTTATTTCACAAAACACAGATTTGTTTTAATTTCAAAGAAAATAAAGAGGCCAACACATTGTCACCTTTTATGTTTGAGAACGGTGCTGCTCTAAATGATTTAGCTGAAGGTCATCCCAATGGTTCAATCATTGTCAAGTTTCTATTTAGACGCCAAATTGCACGTCGTTGGGGGTTTCCAGCAATAAGCCACGGCATCTGCTCTCTTAGCCAGACACCTATGCGCTTTAGCTCCTCCAAAGTGGCACTAGCCAGTCCACTGGTGAAATAAGCTCAAAGTGAAAAACACTTTCAAACTATCGAACCGGGAGGGAGGGTTTCGATTTTATTACTCAAAAGTAATTTCAGTTTTCAGAGTTAAATCTACTAATGGATGAAAGAGCAGGAAAAAAATTTTAAAAACTGAAGGAATTTATGGTTTGTCTTTTATAAACTAAAAGAGAGACGGCTTGAGGGAAGGAGATCAATAAAAAGAGGCTAAAAGGATGTTTTACACCTTGACTCAGAGAATTTGCACAAAGAGCACATTTGCAAAAGCGAAAATTTATCCCAGAAAAAAACTGAAATTATTTCAGAATGAAAAATTCAGCTGGTACCTAAAAGTGGTTATTAGATTAATATTTAAGATTGAATTTACTAGTCACTTAAGTCAAACACCCAGTCAAATACTTTCACTTTTTTTCCATCTGACCTTGAGGAGTTTGTTTTGATGTGCGACGTGAAGGAAAAATTGCCATTCGGGGGGAAAAAATGAAAAATTATAGCCGGTTTCTAAAAATAGTTGCCCAGATGGACGGTTCTTTTGTTTGAGAGATTCACAGGCCTTTGTAATTATGCAAAGTATGCCCCAGTGCTTATAGAGTTGAATGAAAAAAAAAGAGTTCAGTGTCTCTGCATTTTAGAGGGTTATGATCTCTCTGTACCCTCTAAACGGCTTCAGCGCGGACAGTGGGACACTACGCATTAGTTAGGCTAAAATACAGCCTGGCGCAGTCAGATGTCGTGATCAGGATTTCACACTGAAATGGCAGAAGGGAGTGGGGGAAGCAGCTAGAATTTTATCAAAAAGGCCCCAACTCCGGAGATAGCTACTATGAGCATTTTAGTGACCTTGTTCTCTGATCGACAACAGACATTTCTTTATTTAGCACAATAGTGAAATTTGTAATTATCAGCATAAATGAAGTTAGAAATAGATTCTCACCAGTGAAAATAGTACTATTCAAGATATATGAATTGGCTAAAATACTCTAGAACAGGGACTGGCAAACTATGACCCATGGTCAAATTCAGCCCACCTGGGTTTTAGTATGACCCATGAGCTAAGAGGAGTTTTTACAGTTGTAAATGATCGAAAAAATTTTTTAAAGAATATTTCATGATGTGAAAATTACATAAAATTAGATTGCGATATCCATAAATAAAGTCTCCTTAGACACAGTCATTTGTTTCTGAATTTTCCATGGCAGCTGAAAGCAAACGTTTTCTGTAAAGGGTAACATGTAAACGGCTTAGGCTTCATGGGGCGTACGGTCTCTGTGATAACCACAGGGTCCGCTGTTGTGGCCTAAGGCAGCTACAGGCAACACAGAAATGAGTGGGTGTGGCTGTGTTCCAACACAACTTTCCTCAGGAAAGTAAATGGCGGGCCGAATCTGGCCTACAGGCCATTGTTTGCCAATGCCTGGTCTAAGGATGCTTTTGCAAAATAACAGCAGAGTTCAGTAGTCGCACCACAGACCGCATGGCCTCCAAAACTTAAAATATTTTCTACCTGGCCCTTTACAGAAGAAATTTGTCAACCGCTACTCTGGAAGACAAGCTCCATGAGATCAGGGACCCTGTCTTTCCTGTCTATAACTGCATTTCCAGAATTTAGACCAGTGCCTGGCACATAGTAGTCACTGGTAATTACTTGTTGAGTAAATGAATGAACAAATACATATAAACTTGCTGTGCCTGAAAACTCACTGTGCCATCACACTGCCCGTTCCATTCCGGAACAGCCTAGTGACGTATTTTGCCTTATAATGAAGTTGAAATCTGTCTCTTGTGATTTCCACCCAAGAACCCAATTATGTGCTCCTTTGCTACTCGTAGAAATTTAATCTGTCTTCCATCTGCAACTTCTTCGGATATTTGAGGAGGATTGTCGCGTTCTCTGAATCATCTCTCCAGACCGAATCATCTGAAGAGTATCTTTAGCGCTCCCTCCCATGATACGATTTTTGAGTTCCTTAGAAGACCGGTGGCTCCCAGTGAAGACTAATTATCCACAAATCCCTTGTTTGTTTTCAAAAACTTAACCACGAGACCAGGAACAAAAGGTCAGTGCAGCCAGAATCTGCTACTGTGCTCCTTTGTCACTGAAACACGTGTGGTCATACAGAGTATTATTCTCCTTCAAATGTTCAACAAACAAAATGATTTGCCAAATCTGAAAACTGAAAAGTATCCTTATTACATGAAGAGTACACCACACACACAATACAGAGTTCTACTCATCTGTTTCCTTCTGTTTATTCTGTCTAAAAATTTATCTAGATATCTCTAAACTTTGTAGAGATACAAAGTTATTCTGAAATAACTGATGTTATGAAGCAAATTTGTTTATTTGACAAGTCATGCTCAACTAATGAGTGACAACTAGCAATTTTTGGTTACCTGGAATTTTCTCATTGGCATCTGTACAAGTGCCACTTCTAGAGAAGCGTTACACAGCCCTGTGGTCGCCTTGATTTCAGTTTCAGTCTTCAGAAACAGGCAGCCTATTTTTGGTTGCATTCCAGACCCTATAGCTACATTCAGTGATTTACTTCCCCATTTACGTCATTCTCCTAACCTCCTCTCCCCCGAGGTTCTCCCATGACCGAGGACAATTTTAAGCTACTACGTTGTCCTGTTACAGTGATCTGAGACCGATAATAGCGTTTCCAATATAATGAGACATCTCGAATATAATTTTGCTGTTCATCAATGTATCTTTTACAGCAGATGGGCCATTGTGCAATATAATTAACCAAGACATATTGAGAAACACAAGTATTACTCTCTTACCTGGAGAGCTAGATGGAACTGCAGGAGATCGTTTGCATGTAACGGAATCTAATGGACTCCAGCTGTCATCTCTCGTGAACTCGGATTCTCACGGTAGCCTCGAGTTTGGTTCTATTTACAGGAGAGGCCGCTCTAGTGTTTTGTAGGTTCTCTTCCTGTACCTGGAGACAAGCAAGAAGGTGGAGGGAGTTTTCTCCAAATGACTCTGATCTTGGAAGTTCACTAGCCAGAGCTCAACCGTAATAGATTGTTGGGCTAGAGATGATTAGTCCTCATTTAGGGATATTATCCCTCACTTAGAAACACTTTTCAAAGACCCTAGAAAGTCAAACTGCAACTTAAGGCTTCAGAAATAATCAAACCCCCTAGTGAGAGTGGTGTGCGGAAACAGTGCAGACATTAGGTCTGAACGCCCCTCTGCCATTTGCTAGCTCTGCGATGTTGGGAAAGTTTCCGCGTCACTCTGGGTTTCTGCTTCTTCATGTGTGATATGGGACCACTTACCTTGCGGGACTACTGTGAGGACGAAGTGGTGTAAACACGTAATACATCTAATTATACGTAACAGGCGCCCAACAAATGTCAGTTCCCTGCACTGCCAACAAATGTGGGATGACCCCCTTCTCTAGGTTCTACAGAAAACAAAAATAAAAAGCAGGGAGGGGTTCTCAGGAGTTACAACTTTCAGTGGGAACACCCCAGGCAAACCAGGACATGATGTTCAAAGGGCTGCATTTGATAAACTATTTCAGGTTTTAAATATATGGCTATTAGTTCCTCCTTGATATTATGAATAGTACTTTCTATTGGTTTGTGGAGTAGAGTTGAAAAACAGGTACTCATCATGTTGATAATTTGTTTTTAATCACTTAATTGAAGACTAGCTACTTTACGGTAGTGATTTTGTGTGTGTGTGTGTGTGTGTGTGTGTGAGGAAGACTGGCCCTGAGCTAACATCTGTTGCCAATTTTCCTCTTTGTGCTTAAGGAAGATTGTCGTTGAGCTAAAATCTGTGCCGATCCTCCTCTATTTTATGTGGGATGCTGCCACAGCATGGCTTGATGAGAAGTGTTAGGTTCTGGCCAGGATCCGAACCTGTGAACCCTGGGCCGGCTAAGCTGATGGCAGTGAAATTAACAATTACACCGCAGGCGGGCCACAAATCTATCTAGTCAAATCTAACCCTCATTTGCTGGAGAGAAGTATGAGGTTTAGAGGTGAAGTGGTTTATTTAAATTTACCAGGAATTCCTCAAGGGTGTTGGGATCAGAACTCTCCGCTCCCGATTCCTAATCCAATGCTTGTTTCCCACGTACACAGTACATGGCCACAGGAGTGATTCTTCATAGGGGGCAGTTTCGCCTCCAAGGGGACATTTGGTAATTCTGGAATCATTTTTGGTTATTGTAGCTGTAGAGTGTGGGAGGGCGTGACTGGCGTCTAGTGGATACCTCTAGTGGGACGCTGCTAAACATGCTGTCATGCACAGGAGAGCTCTTCCCCTCCCCCTCCCTTCCCTCTCCCCGACACAGCAAAGAATTGTCCAGCCCCAAACATCGATAGTGCTGAGGTTCAGAAACTCCATTTCTACAGGCTAAATCATCACTATCCTCTTCACGTTTCTTCATAAATATATGTAAAGACAGATCATAGGACAGGAAAGCTAATGGCCCCTCACTTTCACATAGCACAGTGATCACGATAATAGTTGTCTGCTTTAGAATTTACGAGGTGCTTTCATATAATACCTCACTTACCTCTGACGACTACATTGTGAGGAATCTGTTATTAATAATTCTCATTTTACTGATGTAGAGACTTTTTATTTATTTTTATTATTTATTTTTTTTAAAGATTGGCACCTGGGCTAACAACTGTTGCCAAGCTTCCCTTTTTTTTTTTTTAAGGATTGGCACCTGGGCCAACAACTGTTGCCAATCTTTTTTTTTTTTTTTCTGCTTTATCTCCCCAAACCCCCCCATACACAGTTGTATATCTTAGTTGCAGGTCCTTCTAGTTGTGGGATGTAATGTAGAGACTTTTTATCCGAGACCAAACTTTAAGGGCAGAGCTGAGGCTCAAAACAAAGACTTTTGACATCAAGGCTCACATGCTTCCCGCTGCCTCCTGCCCACTTGGCCTCATTCTGCACAGAGCTGTTCTCAGTGGACAGGACCCACGAGGCAGTGGATCTCAGTGGAAGATGCACATGGGAATCACCCAGGGAGATTTTTTAGATACAGATTTATGGCCCATCAAATCTATCCTATCTGAATCTCTAAGGAGAGGGCCAAGACACGTATATTTTCGAAGAGTGCTCCCACGCACGTCCACTTCTGGTGCATCATCCAGTTCAGAACATAAATCAAGTAATAATGATGACTTTTCCAGGAGCATTTACATGTTAACATTCCTTAATCCAATGAAATGAATGTCTAATGGTATTTTTGGCATCAGGGAGCCTTGAGTGTGGTGGGAAGAGTTTTGAGTTAGTGAAATCTCTCTGCTCCAAAGTGACTGCTATTTTTACCTACTTTTAAGACTTTTTTGATTCTGGGTCAAAGTAATTTTTAAAATGAGGCTACGTTTGTCAACTTTTTTTTCTGTATACTTTCTATGTCCCTCACATACGTTATACACAATAAGTTTCATAACAAGAAACCTAATACACTAAAAAGCAAGATGCTGGCGAGAAAGCCCATTAAAGGCCCAATTAGTGTGGAAAATGGCGAGATCATTATCATAGAGCCCTGGGGTCTGTGCTTCAGATCATTCCGGTACACTCATCATTTTTCAGCCTTGTTTACGTGGCTAGCTCACATGTGACTCTCCACCTGGTCTTCTTGTTACCATAATCCCCCTGAGGGCTGATTTTAGGCTTGTAATGACCTTTACAGATGACTTAGTCAAGTGCATTGCTGTGCAGTGTTCTCTGTGGTCCAGCAGCCGGGGCACCTGCTAGAAATGCAGAATCTACATTTCGACAAGATCCCCAGGTGATGCTCATTCAAGTTGGAGGAGCACTGTTCTGGTGGGTTTTCCCCTCACCACCCCCGAGGGGCTTACCCAACCCACTCCTGCTAATAATAGCCAACCCTGTAGCCATTCTCTGAGACAGTGGTTCCAAAAATGTGGTCCCCAGACCAGCCGCACCAGCAGCACCTGGGAACTTGTTAGAAGCGCACATTTCCAGGCCTCTCTCAGTCTTGCTGAATCAGAAGCTCTGGGAGTGGGGCTCAGCAATCTGCATTTTAAAAAGCCCTTCAAGTGATTCAGGTTGGATATGGCATGGTAAAGTTGTGCGGCCACAGGAGGCAAAGAGAACGAGGCTTGGAAGAAGTTTCCTAGACTCACAGATCCCGGAGAGTGTCACTCCATGTCACGCAGGGTCTCGGGGGAAAATGCCAGGTGGTCAGAAGGCAGAATAGAGAAGTGAGGTGACGGGTAAAGCCAGAGCCTTTATTGGGGTTTCTGAGGAGAGGCAAGACGGAGCAAACAGTTAGGACTGGCTAGTTTGAAGAATTCTGGCAGACTTTGGGCTAGAGGGATGGTCTCTAGCTGCCTGGTACGTGGCCCTGGGATGATGCAGGGCAGGGGAAATATTGGCTTTGGGTGTGAGAGTTAGAGAAGGAGGTGGTCGGGGGGTATAAACTCGGATTGCTTGGTTTGTATATGAAAGGCATCCTCTTAGGCAAGTCATTATTATCTTTAGGCATTAGTGAGCCCTGGGAAGGGCAGTCCCTCCCTGGCCAGAAAGGTGTTTTAAGATATCGAAACATCATAATATACAGAAAGCTGAAAATACATGTATTTACAATACCTTCTAATGCACACTACAGTTTAAAAACCATTTCTGTGAGACAGCAGTTGTCAACCCTAGCTTCATATTGAAATAATCTGGGCAGCTCTTTGCAAACACCAACACCTATGCCCAACCCCAGACCAATTCAATCAGTTTGAACAAACACATTGCTAGGTGATTCTAATGTGCCATCAGGGTCCGTAGCCAAGACTCTGAAGAAAGTGAGTGTGGTTGACACAGCCTTACAAATCTAATCTAGTGTCTCTCAACCCTGACTGATTAGGGGATAACAAAAGATTTTGGCATCAATCTCCCCAGCCCAATTTGTCTGAGATGGTTGTGAGGGACTGTATTGTTTTAATGCTCTCCTGTGATTCTAGTGTACAACCAGAATAGAAAAGCTGGGCAAATCTAACCCTCATTTGACAGGGGAGAAGTATGAGGTTTAGAGGTGAAGTGGTTTATTTAAATTTACAAGGAAGCCCTTAAGGGTGTTGGGATCAGAACGCTCTGCTCCCGATTCCTAATCTAATGCTTGTTTCCCATGTACATAGCTTCATTGTCCTTGGTGGGCACACAGGTTGGTGTCTGCCTTCAATTGAATTTCATTTCCCAGATTTTTTTAAGTCCTCTAAGAAATTTGACTTTTATCCTCCAAGAGCCTAAGCACTTTGACCAAGAAATTTTTAGGTTAAAAGATACAACTCATGCCTTTTTAAAGAATAAATATGAATTTGGCAGATTGTATTTTCCAAACTATCTGCCGTCCCACATATTCTTCTGCAGTGTGACCTTGTCACTGTCCCATCAAAAGATGGCATCTAATTACCCTTGCCAGGAATCTGGGCTGGACTTGGTGACTTCTTTGACCAATAAACTATGGTGAAGTAACCGTGGGTGATCAAAATTCTGAAGGAGAAGAAAGGCCTCAAGCAGACAGTTGTTTATATTAAGGGAGAGAAACAATAGTTGATGATCTCAATCTATATATTCAGAATAATTTAAAATGGTCATTTGTACTCCCCGGTTAAGAAAACAAACGTAAATAATTAATGCTTGTAGACCCAAGAAGAAACTTTAGAAACATCTAAAAGCTGTTTCTAATGTAGCCTTTAGTAAATAAACCCTGGTTACCAGATGTGGTATTTGACCACTTCAATTGTACAATCTATAAACCACTGTTACCGCAATAAAAAAAAGGATAAAAAACAACAGCAACAAAATTTTATGATCTATTGCCAAGACTATGCCCCCAATGAAATCTCTGCTCTAGAAGACGAAGTTCTCTTGCTATAGGAAAATGCTAGATTATTTCTCCTATAGAAACCATTACTGTCCTAATAATTTTCATGTTTATGTTTTCTTCAGACAATTCCTGAAGCTTATTGCTTTAAAAGGAGAAAATCCAAAACTTTCCCTGAAACTTCTCAGTTTTTATGGACACCGTCCCATGGGGAAGAAAAGAAATCATCTGGTTTGGTGGCTTACGAGAAACACTGTATGAGTAATATTTTTAGTCCCGCCTTCAGAGAAGTAAGTCCTTAATTGGCTACCACTGTCTCTCTCACGTGTGAGCAAATGCTTCTAATTGCAGTGTCCAAGCTCTCTGGTTGGCAGCCCTGGGTAGTGGTTAGGAGTAGAGCTTCAGAGCTGGAGGGTCTCAGCGTGATCTCTGGCTGTTATCACTCACCAGCTGTGTGACTTTGAGCAAAGTGCTTACCTCCTTTGAACTTCATGTTTGTGTACATATGTGTACCTGATGTGTGTGTGTAAATAAAGTGGAGTACATAACATAACATCTGGCAATAACTGGAAGCTATTTTCATTACCATTAGCTTATGTGGGATTTGCCTTTCAAAGAGTACTGAGGTTTGTACCCTGAAGTAGTTCATAAAACGTCTTTGATAATAAAGCTGGTAATATCCAGTGTCTATCTTCCATTCTTTGTGAGTGGGGTGCCAGGTGGAATTTTTCTTTTTGCTCCAAATTGCTACTAGAGCTCAAGACAGTATCCCACAATCTAGGTTCAGAGAGATGCTAGTAAGTCACCAAATCTCGTAGACAGCCAACCATCTTCCCTCAAGAGTCAGTGAGAGGTGCCCTACCACCAGCCACCTCTCCCCATCACTACCGCCACCCACCCCATCCATAGCAGAAGAGAACTGAGAGATGAGAGGTATAGGTAGCGGCCTTCTGGGAAGTTCAAGATTTGTGCTTGTAAAGCTAAGCAGGAAGGAGAAGGAAGGGAGAGATGGTGGGATTGAGACAGGGAATAGGGGAGCAGCCTGCACTTCTGCCAAATGGCATCACAAGCTTACCTGAGCTCCCCTGGGGTTGAGTGGACACTTCAAAGAAGATAGGTGGGTGTAGGGGAGGAAGACATTTCCTCTATCCAAAGTGGGTTCGTCTGGCCAGAGAATGAATTAAATTCACATGAGACAGAATAGCAAGAGAAAATTAAACAAAGTTTTATGAGGAACCATGGCCCGGGGCTTTTCTTCCCAAAGGAAGAAAGGGCACCAAAGAAGTGGGGTGCACAGAGTGGTTATATACCCCTAAACAGGGTGTTTCACATATGTTTGAAATGTCCCTCCCACAATAGTCACAAGATTGCCCTGTCAGCACAGCGCTTGATGGACACAGCAGGAGGCAAGTCTATTGTCTTGAGCTGGGTGGTCACAGGTGAGCGCAGCAATCAGTTCCTAGCCTAAGGAAAGATGCTTAATCCTTAAAAAAATGCCAACATTGGGAGGGGGAGGGAAGTCAGTTACAGGAGGTTACCAGACAAGCACAAAAAACAAATGCAGATTTAAGTCCTTGCCTTCCCCATTGATTAAGAGTTTCTAGAGATATCTTTACAGATGGAGAGTTCCTTTACAATGTAAATGTCTCTTACAAAGGGTAAGTAAATTCTACTTTTCAGTTGCTTTCCTGTCTGCAAAGAAACCAGCCTCAAATAATCCTCATGCCAAAGAGACATATTTCCGGTAGCCATTTCCAGGTCCCCACATGGGCTTGATCTGACACGTAAGCATCCCTCTCAAGAGGGCCTCCCAGACAATGGGATAGATCTCCTCTAGCAAAGGCTGAGGTAAGGCTTCTGGGGGCACAAGAGCCAGAGATCTTGAGGGCTGGCTACTCAACTTGCAGTCTGGCACAAAATGAAAATGTGAGGGTGGAGATGTCATTCTCCCCTTCCTGCACATTTCCTTGGCCCCAATCCAAGGAATCCCCCCAAGGGATTGCTGCCTCTGTGCAGAGATACACTATGCGCCTGGATGGAGGGGGCCAAGAGTCTCTTGACAAGTCACTGACCAAAGACACTGAGGCACTTCTTTGCCCCACCCAACCCTGACTCTCCCACGTCTGCGTCCAGGTGATGGTAGAGCCCAGGTCTTCCCTCTACCCCACACCATTGCGACTCCCTCAGTGCCCTGGGCAGAAGATGGGAGCAGTAGCCAGGCAGGTGCCAGGAGAGAGAGTTCCTGTCCCTAGGGAACAGCCATGTCCCTGGGAACCTTGCCCAGGGAAGGCCAGAGACTGCCAGGGCAGGACCACCCATGAGCTGAGGCTCCAAGCCACCACCCACCCCATGCTCCATTGTCCTACTGGACTTCACTTAAGAAGCACAAATGCAAAGGTAAAATTATTAAGAATTTCAAGATGGCAACTGCAGAACATTAAACTCCAAGGGGGTGGGGGGTTTCTAAGTGCAAGGCCCTGTGTCCCTGGGCTCAAGTTCCACAGTTTCCATAGCCATGAAGCCAGCCCTGATCCCATGTCAGTGGACTGCGCAGCAGGAAGCCCTGTGGAACCAACCTTCAAAGCACCCAGAGATGCCTACCATGAGAGAGCCAACATTTGGACCTGTGTTTCAGAGATGTGATCCATAGAGAGTCAGTGGTAAGTGGGAAAACAGTATTTGCCAAGCAGAGAGAAGACTACAGCACCGCCCACATAGGAGGTGTTTGTTCTTTTCTCCCTCCCTCTCCCTGCCCCTCACACTAGAAGAGTGAACCCTTAGAGAGGGAGGAAGGATCAGTGTGTAATGAGACTTCACCACCAACTAGAGCTCCTGATGGGTTTATCCTGTGCTGGTGAGAGAGGAGAAGAGCTCTGAATTCCTCTGAGACTGAATTTTAAGCTGCACAGGGTTAAAATGACTTTTTTAAAAACCATTGAAAATAAAGAAATAAGCCAACTTGTAATTGACGGAAATGTTCCCCAGTGGAAAAGGGATTCAACATGGCCCACTTAGAAGGCAGTTATTGGGGAACAAAAGGCATTTCATGGTTCTACCCTAAGCAATGAGACTCTTCAATAAATTGGCAATGTATGGCTTCTTCGTCATGGGCCAACTGGCCTCACAGAGTTGGCACACCCCTACACAGTTCAAGTATTTATAACTCCAGGGCCTTCTAGAGCCACAGGAGTGAAAAGAACATGGGCAAGTTGCTCTGGCTGCTGCCAGCACCTGTCTGTACACACTCCTGAGGGTGTTGGAGCTTGAAACAGGAAGCTATGAGTACACCCATAAAGCAACATTTACTGAGCATCTACCAAGGAGAGGAGCAAGAAAAATAAAACATACTCCATGCCCTCAAGTTTTCTACAATCTACTTAGAGGCCGAATACATAAATACATAAGGTGCTGCCAGCTTTTGATACCAGCTAAAAGTGCAATAAAAATCTAGGAAAGAAGGAAATTAGTCCAGGCTGGGGTAGTCAGTGGAGGCTCCACAGAGAAGGGAGGGCTTCACCTGTACTAGGAAGGAATACATAGGCTTCATTTGAACAAAAGGGAAAACCAGGGTGTTCCAGGCAGTCGGGACAGGATGGGCAAAGACACGTGGTATCAAGCGTGTGTCTGGTCAGTGAGAAACGCAGACTCAAGGTCCCAGAAGGTGAAGGCAGGAGAGTGGGCAGCTGTAAGCAGGGCGGGGACTATAAAGATTGTGAACGAAAGAAACACCCAGCTCATGGTCCAGATGCTTTACATGAACTATTTCATTTAATTCTTACAAAAATTCTGAGAAGTAGTGCAGTTTGGGGGTCCCCAAGACCACCCTCGGATTCAATCACATATAAACCACATTGTCACCATGAACCACCTGGTGTGGCCTGTGGGGACTGGAATTGGCCACCCCAAGATATGTCTCTTTGGCATGAGGATTATTTGAGGCTGATTGCTTTTGATAAACTGGGACAGGGAAGGAGGCTCTGAGGAGTGGAACTTGCTTGCCCTTTGTAAGAGACATTTACATTGTAAAGGAAATCTCCATCTGTAAAGATATCTCCCTCTGTACCAGGAAGAAGAAAGGGGATGACCTTCTCTCTAGAAACTCTTAATCAATGCCAAAGGCAAGGACTTAAATCTGCATTTTGTTTACTGTACTTGTGTGGTAATCTCCCATGATCAACTCCCCCTCCCAACGTTGGCATTTCTTTAAGGATTAAGCATCTTTCCTTAGGCTAGGAACTGATTGCTGCGCTCACCTGTGACCACCCAGCTCAAGACAATAGACTTGCCTCCTGCTGTGTCCATCAAGCGCTGTGCTGACAGGGCAATCTTGTGACTATTGTGGGAGGGACATTTCAATCATATGTGAAACACCCTGTTCGGGGTTATATAACCACTCTGTGCACCCCACTCCTTCAGTGCCCTTTCTTCCTTCAGGAAGAAGGGCCCCGGGCCATGGTCCTCATAAAGACTTTGTTTAATTTTCTCTTGCTATTCTGTCTCATGTGAATTTAATTTGTTCTCCGGCCAGACGAACACACTTGGGACAGAGGAAGTGTCTTCCTCCCCTACAGGTCCAAGGCCTCAGGTAGACAAAACACTCTTAACAGGCAGGATATTCCAAGATCTCAGAGGTTCTGTCCAAGAAGTCCGCCAAGGGCCACCCTTTCTTCGGCACGTGCAGGGTTGGGACAGTGCAGACCTGTGCACAAGCAGACTTTATTTATAGTTAAGGAAACTGATACTCCGAGAGTGTAGGTTACTTTTTCAATATCTGGTAGATATAAACCCTGTCCCCAGGATTTGGACCTACTTTTGTTTGAATTGAAAATCTGTGCTCTTTCCACTGTAACACACAGTCTCCTCTCCAGGTCCTAAAAGTCAAAAGGGGTGTTTTGACGTGATTCTGACAAAATTAGGGGTCACTGAAGTCCTAACCCAAGGAAATGGCATATGCAAATAAGCGTTCTAAGAAGACCTCAGAATCACTTTTCAATATTAAGGAAAAAAATTGATTTATAGAAGGGAAAAGAGACAGATGTCAACTAAGAGATTTATGCAATAATCCAAGTATAATGTAATAAACTCATGGCTGTAAGAATATTAAGGAAAATATATGTGAAATATTTCCAAGAAATGAAGTCGCAGGACTTTGTTAAAGACTGGATATTGGGAAGAGAGAGAAAAAGAGAGTAAGACGTGATACCAGAATTTCTCATGGTACTCATCCCTCTTGATTGCTTGCTTTACATTTCACAGCTCCTTTAATCCTCATCACAGCCCTGTGAGGTTGGAATTATTATTCCATTTCCACAGATAAGGAAACAGAGTCACCTAGAGGTTACACCACTTGCAAAGGTCTTACAGCCAGCACGCAAACCTCATTCCGTCTGAGTCAGAAAGCCTGTGCACTTTCCTAATCATCGTGCCGCCTTCCTCTGAGGTTAGAAAAACATTGAGGCCTCAGTCAAAGTGGAGGGAGGTTGATTGGGTCGGATTTGGATGTGCTAAATTTGAGATTAACAGAGAAGCAGCCAAGGGGAGGTCCTTGGTATTAACTAACTGACCTTACATTATTACTAAAACTTCTACTGTCCATCCTTATTATAAGTGCGTGTCTTTGCGGAGAACTCTGCTTTATTATTTAACATTTCTTTAAACAAGTCTAAATATCAAAGACTGATGTGCAGACAAAATTAATATATTTTAAATTTGAATAAAAAAGCCATATTCCTTTAAAGAGCATTTGGCCTACATTTTGGGCCTCAGAAGTTGGGCTGTTTGTGATTGCATGCGCATAAGGCAGTAGTACTCAATAAAGACACAGGAATGCCAGGCAAAGAAGAAAAGGCATCCGGATAGAAAGAAACCAAAGGAATCTAAACTACTTGAGGAATCTAAACACACAAAATTTTATCCTATGGAAAAGGAAGATGTTTGGCTTCTTCCTAAATCCTAAAGGTAAAACTATCATCAGCAGACCCCCTCCCCTCCCCGCCCCCGCCCAACGATAGGGAAACTGGTGGTGCTATTTCCATCTGAAAAGAACATGTTCTAATTCACAGCGATGCTGAAACTCAGTGCAGAAAATGAAATCCCCCTCAGGATGCTGTACATCTGTTAAATTCTAAAACTCTGTTCTTTCCTCATCCTTCTCTGACAGGGTCACATCTCTCGGTCTGAAGGTAGCAGTATGTAACCAGTAGACACACACTGGCCACTTTTGCTAGGTGAGTAATTATTTTGTTTTGAGGTGCATCATACAATGTTCTGAGGAACCCAAGCTATTTTGGAATAAAAAGTAAAACTTTGACCAAATCTGTTCATACAGGAGAAGATAGTGTTGCAGCCAGGAATTGCCACCATTTCTCCGCCAGTCTCGTCACTACCTTACCTGGAGGTGTTCTGAGGGCTCACGATGAAGACAATCTTTGACTTAGACATCTTAAAATATGCGGCTAGAAGGTTTATCATATCGAGGAAACGTCATGAGAGTAGTTATTACAGGAACTACTGGCCCTCTGGGAAATCACAGGATTTCTTGGATTCAAGTTTTGAGCATGAGCCAGAAGCAGATGCAAACCCAGAAATGTGGATTGGTGACTAGAGAAAGACTCGCTAACCTTTCTTCTCTGAGAATATTTCTACCAAAAAGCCCTGATGATTTTGATGATTTGTTTTACTCTTTACAATTCAGTTTCTTAAATAAGTAACATAGCTATTACCCTGTTCTACCTAATACATTAATGAAGAGGGGTCAGAATTCCACTTTCTTCTGTGAGATCTCCTTCAAGATAATTGTGTGTGTGCATGTGTGAAGAAGACTGTCCCTGAGCTAACATCTGTTGCCAATCTTCCTCTTTTTTCTCTTCTCCCCAAAGCCCCAGTACATACTTGTGTATCCTAGTTGTAAGCCATTCTGGTTCCTCTCTGTGGGATGCCACCACAGCATGGCTTGATGAGCAGTGTGTAGGTCCACACCCAGGATCTGAACCGGTGAACCACGGGCTGCAGAAGCAGAGTGTGCAAACTTAACCACTCTGCCACGGGACCAGCCCCCGAAGATAAAACTTAAATTTTACCATGGCATGCCTGCTTCTACCTCATTCCTGGTCCTACCTCCTGTTGCACCATAAATTCAAGCCACTGAAAACTCTGCTGACTCATTCTAGTCTTTGCACAAGCTGTTCCCACTGCCTGGAGTGGCCTGGCAGGCCTCCAGCTTTTTTGAGAGTAATTCTTACTCATCCGTCAAATTCAGCTCAAAGCCATTGCTCCGGACCGCCTTGCCTGGGCTCCCTGACTCCTGTCTCAGAGGTCATTCCGCTTCTGTGCTCTATAAGTAGTCTATGCTCACCCTTCCCATAGCCCTGATCTGAATCACATTTATCCATCCTGTATCCACTACCACTGCTAGACCATGAGTTCTTTGAGGCCAAGGACAGTGTCTATCACTCTGAGATCCCCAAGATACCACACATATAGTATTTGGCATCTAATAGTCACTAGTGAGGGTTATAGAATGAATACATGAATAAACACAATTCAATATAGACCTTAAAGCAACAATCTGCTATTAGAAAGTTAGTACCACCCAAGTAGAACATCGTAACGAAGTGTGATCTAAATAACAAATTTGCTTCTATGAGAGACTTCTCTGCTTCCAGTCTTGCCCTCATCCTTTTTAACTTGCCACAGAATGCTCTTTCTGAACAAAGCTGTTGTGTGCCTGGCCCTTCATGATCTGGCCTCGATTGCTTCTCCGGTTTTGTCTCTTCCACAACCCTCTCCCAATCCCCACTTTGGCCATATTAATACAGTATGTAGCCTTTTCAGATTGGCTCCTTTCACGTAGTAATCTGCATTTAAGATTCTTGCACGTTTTTTCATGCCTTGAAAACTTGACTTTTTTTTAATTCATTGCAACTCAACACAGTGTCTGGTATATTGAAGGTATTCAGTGAGTGCTTACTGACTTTCTTGAGAGAAAACTGCTAGGGTCAGAGGCAATGTGCTTGCATTTGTTTCAAAACTGGGTAAAATGGTCTGTATTATATAGAGATCAGAGTTAAAGAACTTCCAACATTAGGACTATTCACAGGTTTGACAGAGTCAGGAAGTCATCCATCAGAACATCGTAGATGTGACTATGTAACACGTTTGACTCTCATTCGCCTTCAATATGGTCATCGAGTGAATTGAAAATGCTTCCTGAAAACATCTGCATCCTGGTTCTCTTTCCACTGTTAGCATTCAGGGCATGGCACCAACAGAGAAAATGTGTTCAGCTTTCTCAAATCCCTGACCATTCCCAGGTCAGGCCATACCTCCACGCCCTACGCCCTCTGCCTGAAACTCTCTTCCACTTGTGTTCACCTGGCTAACTACTACTCACCCTTCAGGATCTGGTTCAAACGCCACTTTAGTTACAAAGCTTTTCCCAACCCCATGTCTCACCCCACAGTGGTTATTCCTTTATTCTGACACTGATCTGCTGCATAGGAGTTATTAATCAGATGACTTCAACCAAGTATGCCTTTTCATGTTAACATCCCCAATACCTACCACACAAGGTCCAAGGTGGAAACTGCGGAGGTTATGAAAACTGGTTGAGTTCAGGCTTTGTTTTGAAGATAAAGTCAATGGGCTTTGGTGATATCAATTGGATAGAGGGCATAAAAGAAAGAGAGGAGCCAAGGCTGGCACTAAGGTTTTTTTGCCCTGAGCAACTGTAAGTGTGGAGCTTCCATTAACTGACATGGGGGAGACTACGGGAGGAGCAGGGGGGGCATCAGTTTTAATGTAAGATGCTGTTAAGCACCCAAGAGGAGAGGCTGAGGAGGCAATTGGATATATGTTAGAGTTTCGAGAGAAAGGTCTGTGCTCTGTCAATTTGAGAATGGTCAGTATATAAATGCTATTTAAAGCCATGAGACTAGATGAAATCTCCAAGGGATAAGTATAAATAAACAAGAGAAGAGGTCCAAGGACTGAGACCCTGGGCAGTCCAACTTCAACAGGGCCACTCCAGCATTCACAAGGAGTGACATGTGAAGTAGGATGTAAAGTTGGAAGAAATTAGGAATGTAGCACTTGGGGTCCTGAAAGTTAAGTAAGGAAAGTGTTTCAAGGCAGAGAGAGTGCTCTCTCTCAGGAAAGCTCAGTGGGTTTAGGAACGTGGAGGTCACTGATAACTTGGTAAAAAGGTTTGGCAGAATAGTGGCAGTAAAAGCCTCCTTGGAGTCAGGACAAATGAAAATGGGAGGAGACGCCTCAGAGACAGCAGCGTAAACAACTCTGACAGAACTTTGCTGTCAAGGAGAACAGAGAAATGCCACAGTAGCTAGAGGGGGACCACAAAGGTTTTGTTAGGTTTGGATATTAGTTTTTAAGATGGGAGCAGTTGCAGAATGTCCGATATTAATAAGAAGGATCTAGCAGAGAGGGAGAAATTGGTGATGCATGAGAAAGAACCTGATTGAGGCTCTGCCTGATTACTAGATAATCAATAAGCAAGGTCTTTGAGAAGTTGAAGACTGATGGATCTAGGAGACAAGTGGAGGGACGGGCTTGGGGGGATACAGAGAGGAACGGGGGAGAGAACAGGACAGGGGTGCAGCAGGCTGGCAGGTGAAGGAGTTCTCTTCTAATCCTCCTGACCCCTTAGTAACTTAGAAAGCAGGGTCATCAGAGAGTGAGGAGAAGACGGAGGGGACACAAGGCTGATGAGAGAGGTGATATGAATGAACCGTGCAAGACAGTGCTTCCTAAACCTTTTCTTTACACAAAGCACATCTTACATCCTAAGCCAGCACACATGTGTATATAAATGATCATCCACATATAACTGAATCAAGCATTTCAGGAAATAATAGTCACCATTACTACATGCTATGAACTCTAAAGTGCAATTCTGTTCTAATCTGTGTAAGTTTTTTTACCGCAGTTACAAAAACCCCTGTCTAGCAAAGTGGGAGAAGGAAGGTGCTGCGGAGACACGGCCCGTCCGACTGCCAGGCAGCAGGAGGCGTCCGCTGAGGTCGGTGGGGATGAATTTCACGTGGACCCAAAAGTCGTGGCTGCAGACTTTTACCCAGTCGTGTTCAATTGCGAGGAGGCAGGCAGGGAGTAGGCAGAGACTTAGATTTAAGTAGGATTTGGGTTTTCCGGGCCCTGTGATGAAGGATGGAGCAAGGGCATCCAGGAGTTGGCAAGGGGTTATTATGTCAAAGAATGGAATATGGGCCAGGTGAGGCTGGAAAATGAGGTCCCCAGGGAGCGGTGGTCAAATCAATGGGCTGAAGGTCTGGTGGGTTGGAAAAGTGAGGACAGGGCATCCAAGAGCATGAACCAGAAAAATAGGATGCGGTGGTAGGAAAGTGGGCGCTGGAAACTGAGGTTAAAGGTAGGTAAGAGGTTAATGCCGTTTTTTTTTTTTTTTTTTGGTAAACACAGGAGCAAGGGTATGACGGAGAGAGCCTTAGGTAAGGGAACGCCGAGATCCCTGGAGAAGAGGCTAAGAACCAAGAGCACGGGGTGCTGAAAGGGTCATTTATCTGGATATTAAAATAACTACAAATTGTCACAGGAGATTTAACAGGAAAACGGCAGTGAACCAGGAGCTAAAAATATTAAAGAAACGAGGTGGAGGGACCGGAAGTGGATGACTGCAGGGAGCAGGGCTTGTGGAGGATTCTGAGCGGCAGTTTTGGGGAGGTGAGGGGGAATGGCCGGGCTGGCGCGCGGAGCTGGCGGTCACCTCCTGCCCCTCGGGCCCGTGGAAAGAGGCGCGGGAGGGAAAGTGCATGAGGCAGAGCCGCAGGGAATCAGGGTCCTCGCAGGAGAGCCAGGTTTCCATTGAGCGACAAAGTAAAAGAAGCGATCAGGGAGGAAGAGGAGGACCGGGGAAGTTTGCAGCTGACGGCTCCTGAGTTCCAGGGGGCACCGCGGGAGGTCCCCGGCGTGGGCAGGGGTGAGCGATGGGCCCGGGGACAGACGAACGGAGCCGGGGGAGGATGAGCATCTAGTAACAGACCCAAGGAGGAAAACGAATTCATCCAATAACGTAATTCAAACATGCTGAGTTTACACGAATACCTGGCCTTTTTAACTGACAGGGAAATCGCTTCGATTCCATTTTCCTTCAGAAGTTGTCAGCGCTGTTGACATTCACGTTACATGCTTTACCACGTTTTCACCTCTCATTCTCTTTTAAACAGATTTCTCTCTTTAATACTCTTAGTTTTTCACCCAGAATTAACTGCAACAAATTTAAAAATCTAGTTGAACTGCATAGAGATGAAAATGTTTTTCACTAGACATTAACTCCAGAACCAAATGATTTAAATTTTCTATTAGGAAGTTGTGAACCAAACACGTAAATACCAAACTAAAAAGGTTGAAGTTTGGTAAGAAGTAATGCACTTCAAAGGAAACGTCTTACGGAGTTCCCCTAGAAGTGCCTAAAATTCACCCAAGGATATGGAAATATTCACCAAAAATGTCACTTCTTTCTTTGTTGTACACGTGCAACAAAGTGCGACATGGGCGCCACCCTCTGGAAATTTGTTGTTACTGCAATGCTAGCCTTTGGCAAATGGGAGGTTTTCATTCAATGTTATTACTTATTGGTAAATATTATTTATTGATCGTCTTCTATGTACCAGGCACTGTTCTAGACTCTTGAGATACACTAGTAAACACAAAGGCAAAAATCTCTTCTTCATGAAGGTTATAGTTCAGTGCATAAAATTCCTTTTGTTCACCACAATAAACCACAGGCCCTATCTGTGTAATAGGGATCCTGGATAAGGCTGAACCCTAAGACTTTAGAAACTTGGTGAATAAAAACCAAGAAAAAAGCTTTTTAATTAAAAATTACTCTCAGTTTTTATTTTCTAGAGATAAAAACATCAATTCACTTTTAAGGCGGAGTGTTCTCCATGGCAATAAAAACATATATCCTTGTGTGTTCTCTATCCCCTTGCATTGTTTTTATACATTTCTATGACTCTACTATATATTCATAATTTTAAAAAATTTTAATTACCTTCGCTTTGCTACAATGGTAGCCTGCTGTATGTAATTGGGGGATGGCTTCCTTTTTCATTTCATATTATGTTGCTAAAATTCTTCATGGCGCAAATGTACCACAGGTCATTTACACGCTTGTCCACTGACAGGCATTTAGGTTCTTTCTAGATTTTTGCTGCTGTAAAAGGTACTGCTGTGAGCATGCTGCACACGAATTAGAGGTTTTTTATCTATATCCCTAGGGTGGAATTGCTGGGTCATGGGATATGCAAATATTCAATTTTTTCAGATAATGACAAACTATTGCTTAGAGTGACAGTAATAAATTAGGTTTCCCTAGAAATTTATAATGGCTCGTTTGATAGTTTCAGAGTTTAAACTTTTTGGTAAAATACAAAATGGTGCCTCATTGTGGTCTGGTCGGCACCATGAATAATGTCAAATATGTCGTCATGGCTTGACTGGCCACATGTAGATTCTACTGTGTGAAATACTTCTTCATGTTCTTCCCCCATTCAAAGAATGGAATGTGGGCCAGGTGAGGCTGCAAGATGAGGTCCCCAGGGAAAGACGGTCAAATCAATGGGTTGAACGTCTGCTGGTTTGGAAGGGTGAAGACAGGACACCCGAGAGCATGAACCAGAAAGACAGGATGCAGTGGTAGGAAAGTGGGTGCTGGAAGCTGAGGTTAAGGTGGGTAAGAGGTTAATTATTATGCGGAGGAGTTCCCAATATACTCTTTTAACTTTTTATTTTAAAATAATTTAAACTTACAGAAAAGTTGAGAGAAAACCGCAAAGCATTTCTATAGTCTTCACCCATTAACAGCTGTTAACATTTTATCACATTTGCCTTATCATTCTCATTCTCTTCTCTCTCCCTCCTTCTCTCTTCCTGCGTGTGTGTGTAATTTTTCCCCCAACCATTTCGGAGAGTAAGTTTCAAACACGATGCCCCATTATTCATCAATACTTCAGTGTGTATGTCCTAAAAACAAAGATAGTCTCCCACGTAGCCAAATACAGCCATCAACATCAAGAGACTAGCATTGATATAACACCACATCAAATCCACACACGCCATTCAACTTTCGCCAATTGTCCCAACAGTGTCTTTCACGCTCCTGGATGTGATCTGGGATCGCACACTGCATGAAGTTGTCGTGCCTCTTGAGTCTCCTTCAATCTGGAATGCTTCCCCAGTCTTTTCTTATCTTTCATGACCTGGACACTTTGGAAAAGTCCAAGCTAGTTACTTTGTAGAATGTCCCTCATTCTTGATTTGTCTGGTGTTTCCTCATAATTGGCTTGAGGGTATGCATTTTGGGTCAGAATACCACACAAGTGATTCTGTGTCCTGTCAGCGTATCCTATATGGAGGCACATGATGTTGGTTTGTCCCATTACTGGTGAAGTTAACTTTTACTAATCAGTTAATCTGGTGTCTGCCAAAATCTCTACTACAAAGGTATTAATAAGTATTTTGAACTTAGTAATTAATATCTGATTAATAAGCATTGGGGGTCCTTTGATATTATGTAATGTCTACCCCATGTCTATCCATCCTGCTGTCTCACTGTCTTAATCACATCTTCACATTAAGTTCTGATACCTGGTACTTCAGAGGTATCTTGGCTATTTTTGACCCTTTAATCTTCCTTACGAATTCTGAAATCAGCCTAGAAAATTCCATGACGTTGATTGCAATTTCTTAGAATCTATAATTCAAGTTGGGGAGAGTTGGCATCTTTATGATATTGTCTTCCTTTCCATAAACACGTCTCTCCACTTATTATGGTTCTCTTTTATATCTCCTAATAAAGTTTTATAATTTTCCCTATGGAGGTCTTCTTGGACAAATGCCTCAAGACATTTGAACAACTGGTTTCAATAGATGTAAAGCTGAGATTTGGGACAGAAAGCAGGATATGAAAGTATAATCTTCACCTCAGACTGGAATTGAGCCTGGATTGAGCTGGGCTTGGTTCAGCTCCACCTGAGGTGAATACTGAAGTCACACAGGTACAGGATGAGTATTTAAGGTTGGCGGCGAAATGTGTTTGCCTTTAGACACTTCACATAGAGTTGAAGCATCCGCACTTCCTGCCCTCTCCTGACCCGAGACCGGTGTTCAGCTTTCCCTCTTGAGAAGTTAGTACATGCTAGAGTGGGTAGAGAGACTCTTAAGATCTGGAAGAAATCTGAGAAAGACGACGGACCTGGGGCCAGAATTCTATCATCCTAAGTGAAAGATCATTGTTCTGTGGGAGAGGATGCTGAGGCCCGTGGAAGGAAACCAAGAGGAAGATTATGGGAGGAGATATTTAGGAAACGAGGCAACACCCAGAAGGAAAGACCTTTGCGTAGATATTGAGAAAGTGATGTACCACTGTTCTACAAACAGCCTATTGTCACCAACCCACCCATTGTAAATTACCTGTCAGAGGCGTGTCCCAGTCAGCAGGTAACCTCCTGGACCAAGAGATCATGAGGCAAAACCCCTGGTTTCTGCTCCTGACGCTGTTACCCACCAACGCCAGAGGGGCAAAATAAGTCGTATGCAAGACGGAAAGGAGGAGCCTTCTAATGAGTTATAAACTCAACAGCGACCACCCCATGGCAGTTTAATATCCCAGCAAGATGCAAGAGCACAGCAGCCAAGAGAGTACAATCCCATATGGTCCCTCAAGATTTGACCTGATTCAGGAGTAGAATTCAGAATACGGGAGGAAGGAAGCAATGGGCTCATGGCCTCGGGGCACTCCTTTGACAGTTGGTCATCAGGAGTTTGCAGTCACTATTCCTGGCAAGAACAGTTCAATAGGATTTAAAGAACAGCTGAGAAAAAGATAAAAAAAGGTGTTAGCTGGTGAAATTCAAAATGCCTCACAAGGACTCATGCGGCTTATGGAGCTCCACCACACCTCCGCCACAGAAATGGGCCCAGGGCATCCCCATGGCAGGACCTTGCTGTCTTCAGAGAATCGTTCTGGAGCTTCCCATTCCCACAAACAATTAAACAATCAAGTCTCAAAAATGACTCCTGTAGCCTGAAATTTTGAAGGTAGCATTTACCCTCCCACTCTGGCCATTAAAACTCAATAATACATTGCTGGAAATGTCACATTTTAAATAATGTGACTTCCTGAGGAGCTTTTCAACAGAATTCAGTTGCAAAACGTACTCCCAGGTAACTAAATATATTGACCAATTACATAAGCCAATTAAAGGCTGCTGCCTAAAATGATGGGTTTTGCTTTAGAGTGGTATTTAGCTCATTTTCTTTGACAGTAATTAGATGCAGAACTAGTTTTCTATGGAGGCAAATTCACGACAGCTCTCCTACACAGCCCCTACCACAGCTACAGTCCCATCCTGCCAGGAACTCACTCTGTGACCTGCGGAAGAACGCAATTTAATAATGGGTTTAGACTTAGAATCTGTCAGATACGTTTTTATTTAAGTTTGTCAAAAGGAGTTGCAGTGTGGAGATATCAATTATAGCAACTATCATAGTGACCAGAAGTTAAAGCAAGATGTTACAGTCAGTGGGGAAAAAATGTAATTCAGTGCAAGAAAGGGAAACTAAGAAAGGAATCTCAGTAAATTCAGTCTGAGCAGGTAGAGATCGGAAAGGATTGATGATAGGTAACAACGGATGAAAAATCTCTACCTTCCAGTCTAATCATATTTTACGACATTTTATAATTATTTAAGGTATGTTTTACAAAATATGATGTTCCTGGATGCAAAGAAATTAAGATTTGTATTTTTAAATCTTATATAAGAATATATGTAATTCTGATTTCACATGTTCCGTGTTCAAAGGCTTCCGTCTGCCCCTCTGTGAAACAAACGGAAAGTGCTCTATAGACTTCTGACTTCCCTTTTAGCCCCCACATCCGTTCTTCCAGGTTGTGCAGGTTGGTCATGAAAACAAGCAGGGACAACTTGGGATCAAAACCCAGCCCATGGCTTCTTAGCTGAGTGACTATGGGCATGTTATTAACCAGCCTGCGCCTCATCTCCCCTCCGTATATCCATCCTTCGGAGTGGTTGTGTGGATTTGAAATAATAAATGTACAGTATCTGGCTCATAATAACACTCAGGAAACTGTAGCTCTTCTCTTCATCACATGAATGTAAGGCTGCCTCTCCCCAGCTGTGTTGTTTTTCTTTGCTCACTAGACAATTTGGCCATTCCTTCTGACACATGGCTTTCACAACCCGTTTACACCTACTCTGCAACCAAATGTGCCACGTGGATCTTTCACTTACTTTTAAATGAGTAATCCTCTTGAATTCGCTTCCCATGTGACCTGAATTTTAATGCCACATGGTTATCTGAAATGAGCACGTGAAGGCTAAGCCATCCTGGAGGCCCCCGGAGGAGCCACAGCACTCACGGATGTCGGGCCAGGAGTGGGAGAGGGCTGCAAGGAGCGGAGCGCCTGAGGTCCCTGCGGGGGCTCTGGGAATGGAAGAGCCTCGTCCGATGACCAGAAGGAGGACTTGGGGGGGTCAGAGAGTCTTGGCTCCTTTCCTTGCTCTGCTCTCCCCATACACTTCACCCTGACAGGTCGCCTTCCTTCTCCAAACCTCAGCTATCACACTGGTAGACCTGAGGTAAGAATACCTACCTCAGGGGTTCATTGTGAGGACTGGATCCAACTACACGTGCCAACCATTTCTCTGAGAGTAAACACTCCATAGAAGACGACAGCAGCAGGAGCAGGAGCAGCCTTCATTGCTAAGATGCTAAAGAATACAAACCACATTTTTAGTTTGTTTTGCTCTGTTCTTTCATTGAAATGTAGGTGATGGTGAGAATGGTGATATGCCCTCTGTAGGAGGCAGGCAAAGTTTACATTCTGTAATGTTTGTTTGCTATTAATTGAGAATATTCAGTTCTCCTATAGCAGACAGGAAAAGGCAAGTAGGATGGATCAAACTCCTAATATGCGTTAAATAAAGACAGTGAGTAAGCAAGCGGCTTGTGGCAGAATTCACAAGATGTGTATGGATAGCTGGCAATCAGGAAGACATGTTAAAGATAGAAGGAATGAAACAGATGATTTTGAAAAAGATGGGACACTCAAGAATGTTCACTTATAAAGAGGAAATGATGGAAGGACCAAATCACAAGGTACAAATCAAGCCCCCTTCAGACTGACACATGTCATCTCTAAACTGGCCAGATATTAGGGCCCCATTCAGGTTTTGCACACACTCCACCCAAGAGACAAAGCTCCCAGCAAACTATCAGTGAGCTACAGCTGTGGCCTGGCCTCCTCGCCCCGGTGTCAGCAAACAGTGTTAACTCCGTACACTGTGTGCTTGCTAAGCCCCCTTGTTCAGACTCAGCTCTGGTCTTTGTAACCACGCCACCATGAGGAAAAATTGATGCTACAGAGAGAGAGTGAGGGAGAGAGATGTTGGGGCCCAGGGCAGGCCACCCCAAAATACCCCACAATAGCATATTGATTATTTCGAATTAAAGTTCCTTGAGAAGCAAAAAGGGCATTCTGAGCCTCTTCTCTCTGTCCCCCTGAAAGCAAAGAATAATCTCCCAGGTGAAGTGCTCTCCCTGCGTCCTTATCCCCAGAGCTGGGGACTCAGGGCCCAGAAGCTCATCTAATCAAACCCGGCTAATGTATGACCTCAAGCCTAAACTCTGCTGAAATTCCTCACTAATTATGTACCCCAAACCTAAGTTTCCTTGTCCCATCAATTCTTCACAAATTTACTGTTTCTTTGTGTAAAAGATATATATACTGCCTGCTTTGTTCACTCACTGAGCATCATTTCTTTATGATCTCCAATGCATACAGATTAAACTGGGTTTTTCTCCGGTTAATCTGATCTTGTGTCAATTTTACTATTGGTCCAGCCACAAGAACACAAAAAGGGAAGAAGGAAGATTCCCACCCAGCCGACAGAAGGAAAGAGAGAGGACACAGGAATAATTGTGTAACACAGGATTCAGTCCTGTGGTCCTCCAGTCCACCCTAAGTGTGTAAAGTTACCCCGCATCTCTTTTGCCTTGCTACTTGATGGATGTTTATATTGATGCAATAGACCGTGTGATCTGAGCATCTCCATTTCGTCTGTGAGGCTCTCTGCTCTGTGACCTCTGGGATGTCTTGCCTGGAGTGATTTTGGCAGCTGCCACTGCAGCAAGGTAATTTCCCATATGACATATTTTTCCTCGGCACCAGACTTTCTTTTGAACAAAGAATCGGTTGGTATTCTTCTACAAATCCATCAAATTGGTGTTATTTTGCACAAGAGAGCAATAAAAGCTTTCTCCCCACATTTTTCTGATGAAAGCAATTTTGATACCTTGTTAATGTTTGAAGAACTAGTCATTTCATGTGAAATTGCAGCCTTTCCTTCCAGGTAATTGTTTCTAGCTATACTCCCTGCTGTTATCTGATCTCCTTTTATTTTGTCATCGTGGAGTTTGGGGTTGTTTGCTTTTTTTAAACTAATTGTCAGTACTCCAGTGGTCCCTGACTAGGCTAGACACAGCCACACCAGGAAAATCAGCAGAAACCCAAGCTCATGTGGTCAGTGGCCACAGCCAGCATGTGAAAATCACTCCTGCCCAGCCACATTATTTTTCCTTCTTTCTCTCTTCTTCTTTTTCTTCTTCTTTTTTTTTTTTTTGCTGACGAAGATTCACCTTGAGCTAACATCTGTTGCCAATCTTCCTCTATTTTGTATGTGGGTCACTGCCACAGCATGGCCACTGACAAGTAGGTGTAGGTCTGCGCCTGGGAATTGAACCCAGGTCACCAAAACAGAGCACACCAAACTTAACCACTAGGCCAGGGAGCTGGCCCCCTTTCTCTCCTCTTTCCTCTCTTTCTTTCCTCTTTTTTAGCTTCTTTCATTTTTTACCCACAGCCCTCTTTTCCTATCTCAGGAACCACATGTGCATCCACTTGGGGCTCTACTCTGATCATTTCTCTGCCCTAAAAATTAAGGTTTTGTTCACTATATCAAGCTTGCCTCCTGGGCTTCCCAGCAAATGAGATCTCCCCTCAGATATTCCTCAGTCCTTTGTGCACAGAAGCCCCCGGCAGACCCACCCCAGTAATGTGTCAGACATGTTTATACTAATCTGAATCCCACTGATAGACAAGTCCTAAATTCAAGCACCACCCTCTCACTACGTGTACATAAAATGACGTCTTCACACCCAGGGGAAGCTTTATAACAGGGTTATTCTGTTTGGGGAAGGAATCGGGTGAGCTGTGGTCATTTTCTCTCTATGCCCCTCTTCACGGTTCCCATGGTCTTCCTCCCGGCTCTCCCAGGCAGTGCACACCATCTTGTGTTGCCTTCAGCGGAGCCGGAGGGAAAATGTCAGGTTCTTCCAAGTGAAATATTTACAAATTTAAAAAAAACCAGAAATCTTTCTCTTGTTAATATTGCCTGCCAGAAACGGGTGAGGGGGAACCCAGTCATTCCACAGTGAAGCTGCAGGATAAAGAACCAAGGTTGATGTTTCTTGTAGAAATGCAAGGACATAAAACGAACCTTTATACTTCCTTTCATCCCCTGCATCAGCAAGAAGACAGCAATCCAGCAATCCATCAACCAGCAAACAGCTGGGAAACGCCACGGGCGTTTCGTGGATCACGAAACAGGAAAGTCCCAAGGGAAGGCAGGCGCGCCGGGTCCCCTCACTGCTCTGTCTCCCCTCTTCTTCACAGCTGCTCTCACAGTGACAAAATGCTCCTGCAGGCGCCAGAACCGCATGCTTCCTTGTTCACATCAAGAAGAGTAAGGCTGTGCCCAGGACCAAAGTTCTGAGGGCCGCACGGGTTGGACCACCCTCTGACGGGGATAAAGTCACACACTGATTGGTTTAGACCTGGGGTCCCTTCACCAATTCCCGTGGTGTGGAAAATGAGATTACCCTGCTAGGGCTGGCAGCTGGAAGTGGGGTCACCCGAGCTACAGGGCTGCTGCACCGCGGAGAAAACAGTGGTTTCCCAAAGAAAAGCTGGGTACTATCAGAAGGATGGATGCAAGGGAATTGATGGTGCACAGGCAACCAAGGCTGTGTATTTCGCCCACAGCGCGGACTCTTTCACAGAGCACAGGTGCTCAGTAGACCCTGGAGGAAAGCGCTGCTGCATGAAACTGTATCAAACACTTTCCTCTGCGTCCACTGTTTGCTTACTGAAAGTTAACATTACTGAAGTCACTTATCTCCTGTTGCCTCATAACAGTATTGTGTCAAGATGATAAGATGGAGTCTTTTCAGAGAGGCTAACACAATTCTGCCTCCTGCTCCTTAAATGCAAACAGTTAAGAATGATTCTTTGATGTTGCAGTTCAGCTGCCGGCTGTTGAATGCAAAGACGGGCCGTTCACCTAAGAACAAGGTGGCTGGGCAGCCTCATCTTCAATAACTTCTCCGGCTGAACTTTATTTTCCTCGCTTCTTTCCCATCAAAGTTCATTTCCTGCTGTAACACCACGTGATGCAGCCTCCCAAAATTCAAGCCCATTTCTGACTGTTTTCCACATTTCAAGCTTATTTTCTGTCAGGGCCAAGGAGAATCAAAACTCAGGGGATGTGGCCTTGTGTGGTTTTCTTATCCTTCAGCGAATCCCTTCCCAGCGGTCCTCGGGGGCCCTGCTGCATCCTCTGCCAGCTCCCAATCAGACGGTCTCAGTATTTCACTGGTCACGTTACTCTCTGCCTAGCACAATGCATGGCTGAGTCAGGAGATCTGCCATTTGGATACTAGTTCCTCAAGTAATTCACTGCAGTTAGTAGGAAAACTTCTTTTCCCAGAGAGCACCCAGCTAGCCATTAGGGCGTGGTTTGTGCTTCAGGAGTAAAAGCAGTGTGGTTTCCCAAGTTGTTTCAGTCAGACACGTGGTTAGAACCAGTTTCCTTTGTGGGAACCAAAGGTTTATGGTTGTCCTTGCAGCCAAGACCTGCCTGGGCTGTGCCTTCTGGCCAGAGCTGACTGCTAACTTCAGTTTCTCACAGGAGCTGAGGTGGGGTTGTTGAGGAAGATGTGAGTGATTAAAACGTACATGAAACTTGTTTTCATCAGGTAATGTGAGGTAACAGACACAGAGACAATTGCCTTTGGAAGAAGAGTTTATTACTGACAGTTCCTGAGGGGAGGGGGCGTGCCCCGCCGCGCAGGGCCACATGGGTTGCTCAGGAGGCGGGAGGAGGGAGGGGAAAGCGTGGCCCAGAGCCGTTATTGTGGTTTCCTCAGGAAAGAATGGGCAAGGCCGGATGGGGGAATTTGAGCAAGCTTAGGTTTGGAGGTTTAATACTTTCAGTGGGCTCTGGGCTGTGAGGTGGTCTCTAGTTGTGGTACCTGGCCCTGAGGTGATTCAGGGCTGGAAAAGATTGGCTTGGTATGTGAGAGCTAAATAAAGGAGGCGGTTGGTGCTATGGCCCTTGGATTGGTGGGCGTGCATGTGAAAAGCTTACGGGCGACTTGCTTATTGTCTCTAGGAATTAGCTAGCCCTGGGCAGGGCAGTCTCTCCAAGATTGGCAAGACCCCAAGATGTCAAAGCATCGTAAAATACAGAAAGTAAGAAAACCTGATGAACACAGTGAGGAGAGTGGGAAGACATTAGCGCTTGCACTGACTGTGTAAGGACCCAGGGCAAGCTTTGCATGCGTGAGTCACGTCTGTCCTGGTCCATTGCTGGGCTTCATAACATCCTTCCTATTCGCTGACCACTCAGCACATGTCCTACACCACCTCATTCTGCACCAGGCCCCCTCACAAAGAACTTCTCTTCACACCCAACCTAAAGCTCATGCTGGTGGAGGCTTTTTCCAAAGTGGTTTGACCTGGAAAGCAACTGGTTACATGAAGGTGACTTTGCTGTCTCCCTCCATCTATCTGCCAGTTGTACTGGACGGAGCTAAATGGGGGCAAAAAACTACATTTGCCTCATCAGCCACTGATGGACACGGGGAAACTCAGTCTCCCACAGCGATGTGGTACGGGATGGAATGGCGACATTCAGCTTTCCTCCTCATTCCTGGATCCAGCCATCAAGTCCTGCTGATCTTATCTGATAAATGTATTTTTAAATCTGTTTCCTGCTCCCCATCCTCTCTGCTGCCCAGCCCCAAGTCAGGTCTTCAGTATCTTTCACCTAGATTAGAGCATTAACCTCATAAATGGGCTTCCCGCCTCTGGCCTTGTCTCCCTCAAATTCGCTCTGCACACAGCCGAAGAAATTGTTTAAAATGTGAATCCAGCTGTGACATTCACGGCTACACCCCTTCCAAGGCTCCTGCGTCTGCAGCCGTAGTTCTCAGGCTCTTCCACTTACAGACCAGGATAATTTTTCTTTGAAGTATTAGAAACCTACACAAAGATGCCAGATTTACATTTTGCTAAAGAAGGACAATTAAGAAAAAAAAACTTCCATCAAAATCTTTTAATAAAAGAAAAGATAATTTAAAACAATACACACACACACACGTAATTTCAGAAAAGTGGACAGTCTCTTCCACTGAATAAATTTAACTTTGTGAAAAACTCTCTATGCATCCCTGAGGTCGTGACAATTGTGCCTCACGCTGGCTCCTGTCTGCAGAGTCTGGCACGGCATACAAGGCTTCCTGCGAGCTGGCCCCTGGCTGCCGTCCTAGCCTTACCCTTCCCAGCCTGAACTCCAGCCGCTCTTCATTGCTCATAGTTCACGGCCCACCACCTCTGAGATGTTCCTGCCCTTCCCCTCGGCTCAAGCTGCCTCTGTGGATTGGGCATGGATGGACGACTGCCTCCCGCTGCCAGGCACGCCTGTGCGGGGCCAACTTTATGTGTCCTGTAGCACTCAGAAAAGGGGTTCCATCCTCAAGAAGCACTTTCTTACTCCTTACATACTCGTGCCCCATCCTCAGAGATGAGTTTTCATTCAATACTACCCTGTGCAAATCAGCAACACTATTCCTCGCGTATTTATCTACATTGTGCCTCATGTAATTATCTGCCTTTTCACCTCTTTCTTCCGCTAGATGACAGTTCTAGGAGCCAGTAGTCAGTGATGTTGTATTTTCATTTTTTTGTTAACGGCGTCTAGCAGAGAGGCTCTGGACACAACATGGGCATCTAAAAATGTTTACTGACTGAAAAAGTAGGTGAACAGAGAGCTATATTTCAAAGGAATATGTGATGAGGAGAAATCTAATTATTAAGCCATTTTTAATTCTTCAGAAGAAAGATAACATGTAAATTAGGTCTTGTTAGGCGTATTTTTGCTTCAGTCTTCTTTATGCAAGTGACACCACCTTACAAAAAATAGGACAGTCACCTTGGTGGATTTTTTCCCTCACATCTCATTTAATTAACTCAAGAGGGCGGTCAATTCCCTGCCTATCCCCTAGCCCACAGATATCCTGCCACCTGGAAAAATTTGAGGACGGGAAAATTGTGTTTATTTTTCTAAGACTTTCACAGTCAAAAAACATTGCAGATGCTGAACATGGTTTTTGTTATTGGGTTAATGCATGCCTCAGTATAATGTTTATTCCCTGAAGAAAATATCTTTAAAAACAATTAACTGGCCACAGGATAATTATAATACCCTTGGTGGTAGTTACTGTTAAAACATGCAGGCAGTTTGCTGGAAATATTGTTGGTTTTTTTTTTTTTTTTTTTTGGTGAAGAATATTGGCCCTGAGCTAACATCTGTTGCCAATCTTCCTTTTTTTCTCCCCAAAGCCTCAGTATATTGTTGTATATTCTAGTTGTAGGCCCTTCTAGTTCTTCTATGTGGGGCACCACCACAGCACGGCTTGATGAGCAGTATGTAGGTCCACACCTGGGATCTGGACTGGCAGACCCCAGGCCACCTAAGAGAAGTGTGAGGACTTGACCAGTATGCCACCAGGCCGGCCCTATGCTGGGAATATCCTTGATCCTGCCTCAGAGTGCCAAAGTGAAGCAGGGTTGCCAGCCCTGGAAACCATGTCAGAGCAAGCAAACTGTACTTAATGAGTATTTAACCTTGATTTTTCCAGCTCTCACAAATATGAGGGCATCCAGGAGGAAACGGCTGAGAGTAAGGACTCTAGAGTCAGATTGCTTGAGTTATAAACCTGCATCCTTCACTTGCTGGTCAAGTGAGCTTGGATAATTTACTTAAATTGTTTCTTCCTGAAAAGTCTTATCTGGAAAATGGGGACAAATTAGTAAGCAATTGATAAGGTTATTGTAAGGATTAAATGATATAACCCATCTAAAGTGCTTGGCTCTCAGATATATTACTTTGTTACTTTCTCTTTTTGCCGCCTCCCCATGTGGGACTCCAGCCGCCTGAGGCATTCCACTCACCACAAACAAAGGAAGTGCACTGGCCATTTAGCTGCCCTGCAATTGCCCAGTTTCTTCCCTCTGCTCCAGCTCCCTGAAAACTTACCCCCTCACCTCATAATGTCCTCCATAGTGTCCTCCAGGTCCCATGGTCTCCCACCAGATACCACTGCGGAAGCTTCCAGGCACTGCCACCCATCAGTGCCACGGTGGAGCCCCTTAGGCGCCAAAGCTGATTTGGTAGAGTGATATGATGGACAGTCGTCCCCACTTATCTGCAGGGGATAAGTTCCAGGACTCCCAGTGGATGCCTGAAACCACGGATGGTACCAAATCCTATCTCTGCTATGTTTTCCCTAATTAACACGCTAGTGGGTGGATAGCATATACAGCTTGGATCTGCTGGACAAAGGGATGGTTCATGTCCCAGTTGGGACAAAGTGGGACAGCCCGAGATTTCATCAGGCTACTCAGAATGGCGCATGATTTAAAACTTAAGAATTGGTTTATTTCTATAATTTTCCATTTAATATTTTCAGACCACCTATCACCATGGGTAACTGAGACTACAGAAAGCGAAAACACAGCTAAGAGGGAACTACTGTACGAAGACATTGATCTAAGATCTAAGGTCTAACAGAATTTTTATAAAATAGCTCTTGCAGATTTCACTGATGATATGCCACCGTCACCACTCTACCCCCACTGGATCCCACTTAGTCCGTAAGGACTGGGCCAAGGACAGAGCTGAGAAACCAAGATTACAAAGTGCTCAGAATCACCCCTCACTTCCATCTTTCTAGGTTAAGCAAGAGGTACCAAGAGGTGAACTCACTCCCAGGAGATTCTTCAGTTCCTCAAATAAATGGACTTCTGGAGCCTGCTGATTTTCTGGACACACCTAACAAGTCTAGACCCAACTGCTGGTGACAGCTTCACCCGAGAAAGGGCACTTCCTCTGGATGTAACGACAGCCTGCAGCTCTTTCTTGGTCATCCCAAGCCAAACTCTCTCAAAGTACTAAGCAGCTCCCTGTTTTCAAAGAATGACAGTAAAGACAAGTGGAAGCTTATAAGTCAGTAGTTTGGAAATCAAATCCATTTTCCCAGTGAAACTGTGTTGGAAGAGGAGACCGCCATCTCTCACATTCTAAGTCCCTGGTGAACGCTCTTACGGTCTGGGCAGCCTCCTTGGTGGAGAAGGGAAGTGGGAGAGTCAGAGAAAAGTAAGAAGCCATGTCTCCTACTCTGCAGACATTATTTATCCCAGGAAAAGCCCCAGGCCTGGTCACCGTTCTACGCTTTCTTGGTCACCACCCTCTGTTTCTGACTCAACTTGCCCTCCCTCACTCACTGCCAAACCCACAGGCTCCCTCAGCATATCCCTCCTCTGGAGGGAGAACAGTGGAGCTCCCTTCTCAGGCCTCCCCTGGCTTTTCATTGTTACTAATGTTGGGGAAACCGCGGAAAGGGTACCACTTCAGTACGTTTTTATAGATACACAGTACGACTTGCACTGACACTCCCCAGAGAGGCACTGAACATGGCTCTAGATCTTTCTCACATTACACAACCCTCTTTTTATTAATTTTCTCACAAACTTTGTCCACCTCCCTTCAGACCTTCATTCGCTGGGCTATGTAGTCCTGAGTCTCTTTCCTTTGAGTGAAGAGGATCTTTTCCAATGCTTCTTCTGTCTTCCTTTTTTACCCAAACTTGGGTCAAATAGAAATACAGGATAGGACTAAGATAAGAGAAAACTAATCTTACATTTCAGAAAAAATATCAAATAAGTATTCCACAGGTATCTTTCTTTATCACAGTATTTCTTCATAGAATTTACCAGAACCCTGTGAGAAACTGCCACACAGATCTCTGGCAGAGGTGAAGGGTAAGATCTTGTAAAAGATGAGTTTGGGGTTGCTATTATTTCTGCTGGCACAACTACTAGTGATGATGATGATGATGATGATAGTACTATTTCCCGTTTGTTGAACCCTGATACTTGACATTATTTGTATGCTCACATGAGTCTTAATAGATACTCATGATTATCTCTACTTTTCAGATTCAAAAATTCTAGTCCAAAGCTAATAAGTGGTAAAACCATAAGTCAAATGCTGTGCTGTCAGTCGCCAGTAGGCTGCTGCCTGGCTTGACAATAAAACCAGTGTGACACTGAAAAGAAGAGAGCAGATGTTGAGGACAGGTTGCTCTTTCTTGCTATCTTCTCTTGCCCTTTCTCCTACATGTCCTAACATTGCCTACACTAGCAGCTGGCACTTATTACAATGCTATGTAATAAAACACCCCAAAACTCAGTAGCTTAAAATGGCAATCACATATTCTTGTGCACATGTGTGCAGGTCAGCTGGAATCAGCTGACCTGAGCTGGGTTTGACTGGGCTTCACTCCAAGTGCAAGTTGGGTCTTGGTCTGTCCCACTCATCCTCCCCAGACCAGAGGGCCAGCTGGTACATGTTCTTTTCATGACTTTGACATGAGTGGTAGAAGGCAAACCTAACCACACAAGCATATTTTAAACCTCTGCCTTCATCACAGCTGTTGACATCACACTGGCCAAAACAAGCCTTGTGGCCAAGCCAGAACTCAAGTAGAGAAGCAGCGTCAATTCACCATGAGGCCACGGCAAGGGATATATAACACTAATAGAGATGCAAAATTGTGAGCAGTAATTTAATCTACATGCCCAAACCTTAGACAAACAAAGAAGCAAAAGAAGAATCAACCAGAGCAATGGAAGAAGGTTCCAAGATCATGGAAATCTTTAGCAGCTAGAGGTTAGGGTAAAGTGGCCGAAAAAGATGGAGTGGGAAATCCCAAGGGAAGCCATTTAGAAAGGAGGGAAAGAACTGTTACTACGGGGCTCAGCCTGCAGTTTACTTTGGGGACCAACATAAGGATTTACTTTTGGTGTATAAGCCTTGAATGCCTGGCCTTCACAGAATCTCCAGGCCCATCTAACAGGAGCCAGAATTGCTCATTGTCACAAACAGGAAGTGAGAAAGAGAAAATACTTTCCAAGCTTCCCCATTTCTTTACTGTACGTGTTCCTTGACTTAGATCATCTTTCCAGACATATGACAAAAGTGAAGCCCAACCAAAGGGTAATATTTGATATCAACACTTGCAAAATTCAGAGTTTGTGGGTTTCCAAAAGCTAAGAACATTTTACGTCTCCCCACTGCTGTATGAAAATGTCAGCTGGACAAGACCATGGGCATTTATCAATTCAAAGGAATGACAATAAATTCAGGAAACTTTAGTTGCTTACTATAAAACACCAAAAGTAGCCAAGCATGAAGCACGATTTTGTTTTCTCTCACAGTGTTTGTAATGATACTGTGGTTCCTCGCTATTTTCCCAGAAGCGTTCTCTGAAACTTAACTATAAACTATTTTCTATTCTGCAAGTAAATATTTAACTATTTGAAATAGTGTATTACCCCAGATAGTCAGTGGACAGCTTCTGAGAATCTCAGATGTTAGCAAAATAGTTGTATGTTTAATATCCCAAGGTATAATTTCACATTGAAAGTGGTTGAAAGAAAAACTTCGGTTCTTAGAGAGGCAATGTGGATTTCTAGAAAGATCTCTGGTCCCAGCTCTGCCATTAACTAGCTCTACCACCCTGGACAACTCATTTCTGTGGAATTGAAGGCTTTTAACAACTTGGCTGGCATGAAAGAGCTTCTCAGGAAATATTTTCAACTTCTCATTTTTACGCTTAGTTCCAACCCTCTTCCTTTCTCCTCTCTCTCATCTCACTGCCTTTTCATTCCATTATTTTGCAGCTCAGTTCATCCATTTCTTTGCACACTAAGCCCTGGAGAGCCCTCACTCTCAAAGGGGCCTTCAGGGCATTTTCAAAACAAAGAGTGACATGTCTCCTGATATAAATTTTTCCCTGGTACTAGTGTATCAAAGTCTTTATTTTTAATAAAGTAGCAATTTTTCTTCCACTTATGTGAGTATGACAATAATGGGCTTTCAATGAGCTTATCGAATAAATGAAAATTAATTGCTTTTATACCCACCATGTTTGACCACTAATCTGACTTCAGTGTTTCTATAAATTCTCATTTATTTTGTACTATAACCCTATTAACTAAGAATCTGTGAGAAAAATTAGGCTCAGAGAAGTTAAATAATTTTTCCAAGACCACACAGCTGGTAAAGTAGTGAAACTGGGATTTAAATCCTCATCTACTTGATTCCAAAGCCTCTATTTGCTCATCTACAAAAAAGGAGGTTTAATCAGAAAATTTCTGAGGTTCCTTGAGATCCAAATTGCAGTGAGTCTTTGTGGGCAATAAAGGGTTAACTCAGCAGGCCTGGGTTTTCCAAACCTGCACATTCCAAAGACAAGTCTGGGCCTTGACTGGCTCCTGGGAGAGCATCTCTAAGACTTGGACTATTCTGCCTCGTAAGAGTATCTTCCTTTGCCTGGACCAGGGCCACTCCAGGTAGTTTATGCTAACAGTATTTTATATGGTGCGGTGCCGTGTGCCATGTAGTATCAGCTTGACCTCTGGGGGGACTGGAGACTGGAGACTGAATAAATAAGGTCAGCCATGTGAGCAATCAGCCATGCCAATGTGATCAACTCCCAAAGAAAACCCTGGACACCAAGGTTTGGTGAGTTTCCCTGGTGGAAAATATTTCATGGGTGTTTTGACGTGTCATTGCTGGGAGAATGAAGCACTGTCTACATAACTCTACTGGGAGAGGACAACTGGAGGCTCATGTCTTTAATCTGCATTCTTTGGCAATAATAATCCATAACTAACATACCACAACAAGAAGGACCCACAACTAAAAAATATATACAATTATGTGCTGGGGGGACTTGGGGAGAAAAAGCAGAAAGAAAAAAAAAAGGAAGATTGACAACAGTTGTTAGCTCAGGTGCCAATCTTTAAAAAAAAAGAAAAACACCATAACTATGAGTATAACAGCTTTTCTGAGTTTTGTGAGGCCTTCTAATCTAAAGTGGTCTTGGGGATCCCCAACCACATTATGAGTATTCTCAATTATTTATTGCCAGCTCAGGACCACTGCCCCTCTGCAACTCAGAAGAGAACCCAAGAGTGACATTCCCCCAAAATTATTTTCCCCATATGATTCTGAGGATTTGCTAATGAGAGTCATTCTCGTAAGACTCGGAAGGCAGAAGAGATTGAGAAGCCATTGTTTGCCCAAAGACCAGGGATCAGCACACTTTTTCTGTAAAGGGCTAGATAGTCAATATTTTAGTCTTTGCAGGTCATACAGTCTCTGCCATAGGAGTGCAAAAGCAGCCATAAACAATATATAAACAAGTGAGCATAGCTGTGTTCCAATAAACCTTTATTTGTGGACACTGGAATTTGAATTCCATGTAATCATCACATCACAAAATATTACTCTGCTTTTGGTTTTTTCAACCATTTAGAAATGTAAGACCAGAGGCCAGCCCCATGGCCTAGTGGTTAAGTTCACGCCCTCCGCTTCAGCAGCCTGGGTTCACAGGGTCAGATCTCAGGTACAAACCTATACTGCTTGCCAGCTATGCTGTGACAGCAACCCACATATAAAGTAGAGGAAGATTGGCAATAGATGTCAGCTCAGGGCTAATCTTCCTCAGCAAAATAATAAAATAAAGTGTAAGTTCACTCTTAGCTCACACACTGTATGAAAACAAGTGGCAGCCCAGACTTTCCCTTGGGCTATAGTTTGCCAATCCCTCACATAGTCAGCAGATATGAGATTCACATGGTGTCTGAGTGAGCTCTTAAGATCCACCTACTTCAGTGTTGCAGGATGAAACTGTCAAAAATGGTTTCTCTGATCCTGATCCCCTAGCCTTTCTGATGGTTTGTAGTCTTTAATTCCCTGTATTAAAGTCCTTTGTGCTTGGAATATATGGAGTGACTTCCGCTTTAATGACCAAACTCTGGCCCTTAGAACATTTAGTATTGTCAGCAGTTTTAGCAAAACAGAACCTCAAAGAAGAGGATCTTGGACTTCTTCTTTGATCTGAATAAAGTTAAAGGAAGTAATAACCTCATTGCTAGTGAAAAGTAAAACTTTTTGGTGCATAAAGGCAGTGGCAAAATAATTCCTTAAATTTCCACTCTAGTTGCCTGGAATTAAGTGCCTATAGAAAGCTAAATGTTGAAAGACAGCAGGACTGCTGCAATAGAATGTTCTAGTAGAAACATTCACTAGGCAATGACTATGGAGCTGACTGGATACATAACACTGCAGCTTACAGAAGAAAAGCTTTTCAATTCTCAAGCACAGTCAGAGAAGCCCACGGCCTTTAAGACTGTCCTGAAAGAACCTTTTATTTCTTGTAGCTGCCGGGTTGAGATACGTGAAAGTCAAAACCAAATGTAATCCTACAGGTGGCTGAGTAACAACAAAAGCTGAGCTCACAGTGAACTTTGTTAAGCCTCTTTTGTAAAAGTTAGGATGTCGACCGGGAAAGAATGGGGCCATGGGAATTGGAGTGGGGCACGTGGGGAGATCCCAAAGGAGAGGAGAGGCCATATTCTCTAGCATCAGTTGCAGGCGGATGCTGAGCAGCCGGTGAATGAGAAGCACACAGCATCGTCTGTCATGCTTTTGAGGACCACTGGCTTCAGGATTGCTGGCCGAGATTATTGGCAGGGGGTTTCGCGAACTGCCCTTCCCTTTCTCATCTGACAGGTGTGAAACTTCTCATTCCCTATAGTAAAATACAGAGAGCAACTTCTATTTGCTTGAATGAGCATTGACGGATACCATAACTAGACATCAGCTATCCAAAATATTAGGAAATCTGTTAATATGACACTTCCCTTCTCAGCATCGTTAAACAAAAGGATTGTGCAGACCTGAAAAAGTAAACATTGTTCCTAAACCAGGTAGGAATGGGTAGAGATTGGTGAGTGGTCCCAGCCATGTGCACTGGATAACGCGTTAGGATCCACGTTTATTTGTTAGGCAGAAATTGAAGGAAGCAACTCTCTCTGAATTAAGAGCATGTGAGTCTTTTTATCTTTGTAGCCCAGGCCCCTGTCCCAATGCCTAGCACAACCGAGTACCCGGTAATGTTTATTTAGCATTTGGATTGCCTGGGTGGCATGAATCCCTCCCCGCCCAATTGTTATTAACAATTTAATAGTCAACGATTAATATGATCAGCAATAGTCAGCAATATACCGTTATGACATTAAAAGTCTGAAAGTCTGCCTGTCTCACGAAGACCTTCAGATGGCGTCATGCTTTGTTTATTTCGTTTGGTCTAAAGCAACCCGACTTTCATTTCCCATTTGCAAATTTGTACATTTCTAAACAAGGGAATTTTAGAACTTGGATGTATTCAATTAAATTACAACTGGTTTTCCAAGATTTATCTGCACGTATTTTAAAACAAGAAGAACATCCTATTTCTACTGTCAAAATCATTTTCCTTGCTTTCAGTGTAATATGCCATGATTTCAACCGAAATAGATTTTTAAGAGAGGCATATTTTTCCATAGACATTAGCTTTGTGTACCCAAATCTTTGGCGAGAGTTCTATTGAATATTTTAAAGTTATATTTGTGAAACTGCTATATGAAGGATATTTCAGTGGCATATTTTAGGTTACAAAATTACTTCACACACAGGAAAAAAGCCTCTCCTCGTGACATATTTCTTCATCTGGTGTGTAATATTTAGAGGGCTTTTGCTGCTAATGAAGTTCAAGAAAGAAGATATAAAAGGAGAATACTCTATCAATCAGCATTTCTGGACATACAAATATAAACATCTCTGGAAATTAACTAGAAAACTTATGAACTACCAGCCAATAGAGCATTTAGAGAAAGTCCCACAAAATAATGGAAAAAGTAAAATAAATGTGACATGTCTAGAAAAATAAAATAAAATAAAACAAAATTTGATCTGTTTCTTCCTGAAGATCATTGGCCATTTAATCTCAACATTCTGAATTTATTTCCATTGAGAGTGGGATCTGTGAGAGTAAGGGCTTTGGCTAATTCTCCACTTTACTCAGCACCTAGAATAAGATCTGGTGTAAGCAAGGCCCTCAAGAAACAGTCTTTGAATGAATGTAGCATGGATGGATAATGATTAAATGATTTTTTTATCTTTTATTTTACATTTTTTTCTTCCACTCCACCCGACTCATTAAAGACTGCATTAAAAAAAATTAAGGACCCTGTGTCTGCTCCAGTTACCATTAGCAACCTCTCAAACCATCCATCAATGCCTGGTCAACATCGCCACTTGAGGAACTTTCTTCAGGCACCTCACACTGAACCTGGGATCTTCCCTGCTCCCCAGCCTCTCCCTCCCATGCTTCACCGTCACACCCCACGATGTGCACCACGCCCCCCACCCCCCCCCCCCGCCGCCCCAGTAAACATCCCCACAGCCCACCAGCTATGGCCAGGGATCTTCCTTTATGTCTTACTCCCTAGATCCAGTCACTACCAAGTCCCATCAATTCTATTTCCAAAATCCTTCTCCATCCACCCACCGGCCTCTGTTTCCATCGTCACTAATCTAAGCCACTCCATCTCTATCTGGACCTGGTCAACAGACTTTTAACTCATCTCCCTGCTTCCCACTTGCCTCCCTCCAATTCATTCTTTGGAACTCAGCCAGAGAGATCTTCCTAAAACTCATACTAGATCAAGTAATACTCCTGTTTAAAACCTTTCAGAGAGGACGTGGAGAAAAGGAAACCTTTGCGCACTGTTGGTGGGAATGTAAATCGGTGCAGCCACTATGGGAAACAGTACGCAGGTTCCTCAAAAAATTGAAAATAGAACTACCGTATGATCTGGCAATCCCACTTCTGGGTGTATATCCACAGGACATGAAAACAAGGTGTTTAAGAGATATCCTGCTTAATGAACAGGATAATTTAATGAACTCCCGTGTTCACTGCAGCATTGCTCACAATAGCCAACATATGGAAACAACCTAAGTGTCCATCGATGGATGAGTGGACAAAGAAGACACTTGTATGTGTGTGTGTATACACACACAATGGAATATTATTCAGCCATGAGAAAGAAGGAAATCCTGCTATTTGTGACAACTTGGATGGACCTTGAAGGCATTATGCTAAGTGAAATAAGCCAGAGAAAGACAAATACTGCACGGTGTCACTTAAACATGGGATTTTTTTTTTTTTTTTTTTAAAGATTTTATTTTTTCCTTTTTCTCCCCAAAGCTCCCCCAGTACATAGTTGTGTATTCTTCGTTGTGAGTTCTTCTAGTTGTGGCATGTGGGACGCTGCCTCAGCGTGGTCTGATGAGCAGTGCCATGTCCGCACCCAGGATTCGAACTAACGAAACACTGGGCCGCCTGCAGCGGAGCGCGCGAACTTAACCACTCGGCCACGGGGCCAGCCCCCATGGGATTTTTTTTAAAAAGTCAAATTCTTAGAAACAGAGAGTAGAAAATCAGTGCCAAAGGCTGAAGAGTGGGAAAAATAGAGAAAGATTGGTAAAAGGGTACCAACTTTCAGTTCTGAGATGAGTAAGTTCTGAGGCTCAGATGTAAAACATAGTGACTGTAGTTGATAACACTGCATTATATAACTGAAATTTGCTAAGGGAGTAGAACTTAAGTTTCTCACCAAAAAAAATAAATAAATATGTGAGGTGATGGATGCGTTAATTAACTCAGTTAATCCTTTCACAAAGTATCAAATCCCACAATGTGTGCTTTAAATATCTTACCACTTTGTCAATTATCCCTCAACAAAGCTAAAAAAATAAAATATACATTTTCTTGTGGAAAAAAATCACCTTTCAAAGGCTTGGTTTTTCTGGCTGACCTCTGCCCACGTCTTCAGCCTCATGCTGTGCCGCTGTCCCCTCATTCGTGACCACTCTCGTGCTGTGTTGCAGAGACAGACAGAGAGAGACCCAGGATTCAATCTGAGGACATCTAGATAGCCTGAAGGCTGTGGCCTGGCCAGACGGGAAGAAGCGAGCAGAGGCAGGCCATAAACAGATTAGTTTAATTCGATCAAGGGGTAAAGGAACCTGGGCTGGGATTTTCAGACTCAAACCAGACGGAAGAATTAGATAATGTTCAGCGTGAATTCGGGGCACCACCTGGAGGGCATGGAATTAAAAAGAAAAACTCTCGTATGGGTTGGTGGCAAGGAAAGAATCAAAGCTAAGACCGAGCCAAATTCTCTGGCCAGTCAGCAGCCTCCATGTGCCGGGATTTTCTTACCCTCAATTTGCTTGAGAGGATAACCTCCATGTCCTTCGAAGACTAAAAATGTTTCCCGGATTGGCACAGGGCCACCATATGCAATTGTGCAGGGCGTGTACCACCCAAGTCGAGGGCCCACCTCATACATCGAGGAGGATGTGAACATTGCCTTCAGAGTTGTTCAGGAGCCATGTATGCAACCATGTGTAGCAGTCTTCATGAAGAAGTATCTTTTACCTCCAGGAAGAATAGTGATGCTTTTGTGTTAAGTTCAAGAATAAATATTTGTAATTGATAGTTCGGTCTTGGCATAACTACTATTTAAAGCACATGTAATTTTGGAGAGAATTTGCCATATTAGAATATCTAAAAGATTAGATTTGTGAATCAATAGGAAACAGCTAGCAGACCCAAACTGGTTAAAGCTTGAGGAAAGTTTTGATGAAGAGACTACTAAAAAGGGGTAAACAGTATTCTGAAGCTAGTGACAGTGGCGATTACCTCTCTAGGGCTGAAGGGTATGACCTAGAGGCAGAGAGGTCTGTATAGGATCGTGATCTTGAACTCAGTGCTTCCACCGGTGCCTCCTGGCTCATTCCATCAGCCCTTCCACGGATTCTAGGCATCTCATTCCCTGTGTTATATCTCTTTCTGCTAAAAATATGTAGATTGGTTACTATCTTCTGGACTGGCACAGATAGCCAAAGCAATTGCAGAGAACAGACCCTCAAGGACAGAAATGTGGAATGGATTACGGGATCTGGTTGGATTGAAGATTGGGGTTATCTGGAGACTGTGAAAATGGAGACATTGTAGTTCATGCATTAGCGCGCTGATTGCGTAACTGAGCACCTGCCGTTCCTTAGCGTGAAGAGCCCATCGCAGGCAGAGCTGTACCAGGTTGCCTGGCAGTAAAAGTGGGAGTAGGGACCTGATGAAGCAAGGGAAGACAGGTGGGAGAATATCCCAGGCGGTGCGAACAGCCAGCCGTGAGTGGGGGTGTGATGCTGTGGTGGAGCAGCAGTGGGGCCAGGGCAGCGGGAGGGTCAATGAGGGAGAGGTGAGGAGGCCAGGTCTGCGGCCAGAAGGCCAGCTTTAGAGGACTGGATGCAGGTCTCAAAGGGGTACAAATCCATCTTTTGGAGATAAGATGTAAATCCATTTTTAAAATATATACTTACTTACATGAAACAAAATGTTCTTAAGGAGTAACATCTTCATGTCAACTTTATTGTTCCCTATTCCCCTGTTTCTGGTAAATTGACAGAACAGTGGCACTAATATATCACAAGCTTCTGGTGCACAAAAAATGACCACTCCATTTCAGGCTACCAATAGAATCTGCTAAGACGTCCACACGACCTCCCAGCTCTGTCTACCACGCAGAGAACATGCCACCTTCTCACTATGCTCTAAAGCAGGTGTCCTTGACCACGAATTTTTCAAAAAAAAGTTTGATGTATTCAAATCAGAAATCCATACTCCCAGAGTGGTTAATTAGCATTCGAAAGACTGTTGGGGAATCCACGCTGCAGAAATGACTGACGGCAGCATCTCAAATATTGCTACCTAAATCTGTAACGGAGTTTGTTAATTAGCATCAGAGACGTCTGAAATGATGTTCGAATCACTCCTAGGCTACAGATGAAACTGGCACACAATTTGGCATTACTCTGACTTGCACGCAGAAGCGTTTTTAAATGAACCACCGTTGATTTAACAGAGCTCGGGAAAAGGAACGGTGACTAGTTGACGTCTCATGGTATCCCTCCTCTGGGCTGGTGATTCTTGATTGCCTTACCATATGCACTTGGGTGGCTTCCAGAGAGAGCTTCACTCTGTCATTGTATGCAGTGTGATAAAAGGAGCAGTTTTAAGTCTGGCCATCAGAGGTCAGTAAATTCCTGCTAACTCAATATTTTTCATTTGAAATCTTTTTAGAACAAGAGTTATACATTAATTTATACGCAGCATGAGAGAATTCTTCTCAATCTTTAAAGAAATAAAAGAAATAACCATTCTCCAAAGAAACCTAAGGAATCCTCACTCTATGAGCAGAAGACTCTTTGTCCGCTTCAACCTCCATCTTATCTATAGTTTCAAATTCAAGGTTCTGCATAAATTCTAATAGAGCGAGCCTGGCTTTAACACAAGGATCCAACCATCATCCTTTCCATTTGCAGGGAGGAAAAAAAGAAAAATTCAAACCAAAGCTTCTAAAATAATGTAGATTTCTATTATTTGTATACATTACATTAACCTCTCAACTTTTAATCATTTTAAGTTCACATCTTTAAGATGTATGTAGGGAGGTATTATTATCTAAGTTTTACAGACTAGGAAAGAAACACCGAGAAGTATGTAAGTAGCCTGCAGTCCAAAGTCTGGCGTATAAACATAGCCCTCAATATATTTACCTTCTCTAAACTCCATCACAGACCACCTTATATCTTTACTACACCACACATGTGCTTATTTATGTCTTTCATTCTAATAACAATGACACTGTAAGCTCCTTTGGGGGCAGGAATCCAGTCCCTTCTCTATCACCCCACAATGACTTGAATATAGTTAATCAAGAAATTGAATTTGCTAACTAAATAACTAAACTGCATTTGCCTGGTCTCCTTGTCTTCCCGTAAGCCCTGCAGAACACACACACACGCGATGGGGAGCAGCAGCTCCAACCGGGAGAAACCCTCGTTGCGTTATAAGTCCGAACGACATCAGAGAAACCCAACTACCCAATTCTAGACACAACCAGGTATGTTCATCCACTACAGCAGATCTTGAAACAAATTGATTCTGTATCCCAGCAGCAAAAATATATAAGCGTGCACCCCCAATATACAGATATTTACTTATAAATTACAAGTATGCATGTCTATTAATATTCATTTACATTTCAAAACATATTCAAATAGAAAAATAAATATTATAACATAAAAATATGTTTAGGTAATTACATAGTTTATTTCCTTTATAATGGCACAAAAATATCTTTTGGTCTCCCTAAATATTATTCTAACAGCATTTTGTAAATATCAATATGGTGGAACTCTCACCTCCATGTTTATAATTTATTTATAAATTACAAATATTTAGGAACATTTCAAAAACACACACATGAGAATTTTAAAATGAGCAAAAGATGTGATGAAATATTTTAAATAATTCTGTACATATATATTTTTTAAAGATTGGCACCTGAGCTAACATCTGTTGCCAATCTTCTTTTTTTTTCTTCTTCTCCCAAAGCCCCCCAGTACATAGTTGTATACTCCAGTTGTGGGTCCTTCTGGTTGTGCTACATGGGCCACTGCCTCAGCGTGGCCTGATGAGCGGTGCCATGTCCAAACCCAGGATCCAAACCAGCAAAACCCTGGGCCACCGAAGTGGAGTGCATCAACTTAACCACTCAGCCATGGGGCCAGCCCCTGTATCTTCTTTTTAACATTACAAAACACCTTTTTGTTCTCTCCCATTATTTTTCCTCTCAGATTATTACAGTTCAAAGATTTGAGTTTGTCTGGATACTTGGTTTTAATGGCTACAGAAGACAGAAAAGTAACCCCACAAAAACATGTTACAATATTTGCATCCACCCATATTTCAAATAGTGTGTTTAATAATTTGCACTTTATTATGTAAGATTATATCGTCATTGTTTTTAAATCTCATAATGTAAAAAAAGTTCACACTAATAAATGATGTCGGCACTGCCATTTTCTTGTAGATCGCTTACGCGTGCACTGAGTACTGTCTCAGAGGTTCTTACAGTCTTTCTAAGAAGCTCTTTAAACCAGGGGTCCATTGGGGAAGATTATTGTACTTAAACTAGAGGAAATAATGCCTAATTCCCCTGCACTGTCCTATGTCACAATGCCCTCAACGTGAAGGAAGGAATGTGACCGCCGCTGTGAGCCTCTTCCTGGGGATGCCCCCTCTGCTTTACACGTTCCTCATCTGCCTCCACAGTCTGTGACTCTATGACACGTGAACTGAACCAGCTGACTGTCAGTCTATATACTGACTCTTCTGAAAGCTTAAATTCCTTCCCATAATTTTAGAAAAAATAAAGAAATAAAAATTCAAATGTTTTCTTTTCATATGCAATGGATCATTTTGTGAACACCTAAGGCTGGCACTCTCCCTCTATCCCCCATGTTGGTGACCACTGCTAGAAAAGGGGTCCAGTTAAATATAGGAACTCCACAGTACGGCCTCGTGGGTCCACAACAGGGCCAGGCCCAACCAGAGATAGAAAAAGTCCCTGTATTTGTTTTCTATTGCTGCGTAACAGTATTATGGCAAACTTAGCGGCTTACAAGAACACACGTTTATTATCTCACACTTCCTGGGATAGGAGTCTGGGGGTGGCTTAGCTTTGAGTGCTCTGCTTAGGTTCCTACAAGGCTGCAATCCAGGTGTTAGGCAGGGCTGGGTTCTCATGTGGAGGCTTGACTGTGGGAGGATCCACCCCGTGACTCACATGGTTATTGACAGCATTCAGGTGCTTTTGATTGCAGGGCTGAGAGCTTCTAGGTTTTGCTGGCTGTTGGCCAGAGGCTGCTGTCAGCTCCTAGAGCCTGCCCACAGTTTCTCACCACATGGGATTTCTCAATATGGCTACTTCCTGCCTTGAAGCCAGCTAGGGAGAGACAGAATCCAGCAAGACTGGAGTTACAAATTTATGCAGTATAATCACATGATCGAAAACTCATAATCACATAACTCCATCAACTTTGCCCTGTCAGTTAGAAGCAAGTCATGAGTCCCACCCACAAAAAGGAGGGGAACCACACAAAAGCATGAATACTGGGAGGTGGGAGATCATAGGACCACGTTCAGAGTCTGTCTGCCAATTCACTATTTGCTGTCAAAGGGGAAAAATGCAAAAATAAATACTGAAAATTACTAGTTTTTTTCTTATGAGCTTAAGCCTAAAATCTACATCTCTAAAAGAGTTATCAACGAAAGTGACTTTCAATGATATACCCTTCGGAAGGGTACTGTTTCACAATTTTTTAGAGCAGCTTCTTCTGTTGGCATCTAAGGACAGCTCCCTCCAACTCAGTACTATATTTCCCAGAATCTCTTGCCAACAGGATTCTGGGTTAAATCTCATCAATAGGAGGCACTCCGTCAAAGTTTTGAAGGCAGAAGGGAGACGGAGCCTCCTTGCTCCCAGTCAGTGTGGGCAGATAGTCTGTGGCTGTGAGGCTCCGCCGGCAGCCTCCAGGCCTTTCCTTTGTTGCTCCCAGCAGAGGGACCACCCCAAGTTCTTTCCTGCAATTCCTGCAGCTTCCGACTCTTGGAAAGTTAGCAGCACGCCTGAGCATGAGTGTCAGCTTTCCCTTCCTTTCTCTTCTCTTGCCCTTTTTGCAAACAGCTAATTAACTGAATTTAAACTCCCTCCTACTTGAATCTACATAGTACTTTCTGTTTTCCTGACTGAACCCTGACCACATGCAGGGTTACAGTGCCTTTTAAGGACCACTGTGTTGAGTCCTGCTTGAACTTCTCTCTGACCCAGACATAAATATTGTCACCTGTTTAGTGTTTATCCTTCTAGATATCTCTCTCTCTGTCACACATACAACAAAAATATCTGGTATTGTTTTGCATGTTTTTCTAAAGCACAATGTTATTGTGAGTGTTCTAGTCATCTAATGGTGCATAAAAAACCACACAATAACTTACTGGGTAAAACAAATAACATTTATTATGCTCACAATTCTGTGGGGCGGAAATTAGGGCAGGGCACAGGAGGGATGGCTCATTTCTGCTCCACATGTAGGAGGTCTCAGCTAGGGTGGCTTCAAAGGCTAGGGATGGCTGGGATGATTTGACTGGGACAAATGTCTGGGACATTGGTTCTTCTCTACATGGCATCTGCTGGGACTGTGATGTCCAAGATGGCAGCTCCACTCACATGTCTATTGCCTGGGCTGGGTTAGCTAGAATAGCCAGGGCTCTCTGGCATCTTCCTCTCTCCATACATGACATTCTCAAGACAATTGGACTTCTTACATAGCCAAGCAAGAGTTGCAATAACTAGTTCCACGAGACCCAGGAGAAAGCTGAAAATCTTCTTACAATCTAGCCTCAGAAATCCCAGATTCACTTCTGCCCCATTCTATTGGTCAAGGAAGTCATTAAGACCAGCCCAGATTCAAGGGGAGGGCAGGAAGAGAGTCCACCTCTTGCTGGAGGAGTGGCATGTGCATAGGGAGGGAAGGAATTGATGGCACTACCTTGGATACAAGTTGCCACAGTAATTAGCATTCTGTGACTAGGTTTTTCACTCAGCAATAAGTCTTGGAGAGCTACCCAAGTTAGTCCATATAGACGTACTTCATTTTTCCTGATTGTTGCATGATATTAACTAAGATTATACCACAACTATTTTTCCTTTTTCTCCCCAAAGACCCCCAGTACGTGGTTGTGTATTTTCAGTTGTGGGTCCTTCCAGTTGTGGCATGTGGGACGCCTCCTCAGCATGGCCTGAGGAGCAGTGCCATGTCTGCGCCCAGGATCCGAACCAGCAAAACCCTGAGCTGCTGAAGCAGAACCCGCGAACTCAACCACTCGGCCACGGGGCCAGCCCCATATACCACAATTTATTTCGACACTTGCTGTTTTGGAGACTTACAGTTGATTTCCATGTTTATGTTTTAAAATCATTCATGAATATGCTTCTTTTTGTTTGTGTTCCAGTATTTCTATAGTTAATACTGAGAAATGAAATGTAGGATATAAACATATTTAATGGATGCTATCAACTTGCCGTCTAAACTGGCTCATCCAGTTCATACTCCCCCATGGATGCCTGGCAGTACCAGTTTCCCTAGCAGTCACTTGATATTATCAAACTTTTTAAATGTATGACAATTTGATTGGTGAAAAATGGTATCTCATTCTTTCATTAATTTTTATTTCCCTGATACTGTGACTACTTACTCATCATTGGGTTTGTTCTTCTGTGAGTTACTTGTTCGAATCTTTTGCCCATTTTTCCATTGTACTCTTTTATTTTTCTACTATTTATAGAAATAATTTACCTATTCTGGATTCTAAGCCTCTTTCTGTTGCCTATTCAGAGCGAGATTTGATGAAAGTCAGGATCCTGGCTGTCTGACTGGAGCTCAGATGAAGAGGATGGCGCAGCTCTGAGGCTCAGGGTCTGACGTCACTGCACCGTCTTCATAATTCAGTCTTCCAGAGTGAACCAGAGGCCCACAGATTCTCCAGGAAAACCCCATCCTTGAAGTCACAGACTGTACCCTGGACAGTGTTTCTCAAATTACGGTTCTCAACCAATGATCTCAGGATCATCTCTGTGCTTGTGAAAAATACAGATTCCTGGGCAATGCCCCAGGTCAGCTTCATAATAAAATGCAAATTATTAAAGACACTATTTGAAATATGGATGGATGCAAATATTATGACATATTTTTGTGGGGTTACTTTTCTAGCTTCTATAGCCATTAAAACCAAGTATCCAAAGAAACTCAAACCTTTGAATTGTAATAATCTGAGAAGAAAAATGATGGGAGAACAAAAGAGTATGTATCTTCGTTGATTATAGAAGTAGTCTGAGCTTACAGAAAATGGGAAGAAACCATGTAGAGAAGACAATATCGCTTATCCAGAGGTAATCATGTGTATTTAACATTTTCATATATTTTCTCCTATGCAAATAGACAAATATACTTGGATGTTTCAAAATTGAGACAAAATTATGCATACAATTTTAGGTCTTAGGTCTTTTTGATTTAGCATTTTATCATGAATACTGCTTCTTCCTTAATTATTCTTTGTAATCCTGATTCTTAATGGTTTTATCTTATTCCATTGTATAGAAGAACCATGATGTAATTTTTATTCTCTTATTGTTAGACTCATTAACATAGTAAGAACTATCATTTATTGAACAATTAGATGGTGCCTATAATTGTGGAAATAATGTTATATAAAACTTTTTCTTTTTAATAGATTTTATTTTACAGCAGAGTTAGATTCATAGCAAAATTAGGTTCATAGCCCCTTCACATTCATAGCCCCCACCCCCATTATCAATATTCCGCCTCCAAAGTGACACATTTGTTACAGCTGATGAACCTACTTTGACACATTATAATTATTCAAAGTCTGTAGTTCACATTAGGGTTCACTCTTGATGGTGTACAATTTATGGGTTTGGACAAATGTGTAATGACATATGCTCACCATTATAATATCATACAGAGTAGTTTCACTGCCCTAAAAATTTTGTGTCCCACCCACTCATCTCTCTCTCCCCCAACCCTGGCAACCACTGATCTTTTTACTGTCTCTATAGTTTTACTTTTTTCAGAATGCCATGTAGTTGGAATCAGAGAGTATTAGCTTTTTCAGATTGGCTTCTTTCACTTAGTAATATGCATTTAAGTTTCCTCCATGTCTTTTCATGGCTTGGTAGCTCATTTCTTTTCAGCACTGAATAATATTCCATTGTGTGAATGTATGACAGTTTGTTTATCCATTCATCTACTGAAGGACATCTTAGTTGCTTCCAAGTTTGGGCAATTATGAATAAGCTACTATCCATGTGCAGGTTTTTGGTGGACATAGGTTTCCAGTCCTTTGAGTAAATATGAAGGAGCACGATTGCTGGATCTTACAGTAAGAGTGTGTTTAGTTTTGTAAGAAACTACTCACTGTCTTCCCAAGTGGCTGTGCCATTTTGCATTCCCACCAGCAATCAATGAGAGTTCCTGTTGCTCCACGTCCTCACCAGCATTTGGTGTTGTCAGTGTTCTGGATTTTAGCCATTCTAATAGATAGGTGGTGGTACATCATTTCAATTTGCATTTTTCTAATAACATATAATGTGGAGCATCTTTTCGTATGCTTATTTGCCATCCGTATATCTTCTTTGGCGAGGTGTCTATTAAGCTCTTTGGCTCATTTTTTAATCAGGTTGTTTACTTTCTTACCATTAAGAATTCTTTGTATATTTTGAATAACAATCCATCATCAGACATGTTTTTCACTAATATTTTTTCCAACCCTGTGGCTTTTCTTCTCATTCTTTTGACATTATCTTTCACAGAGCAGAAGTTTTTCATTTTAGTGAAGTTCAGCTTATCAATTATTTCTTTTAATGATTGTGGCTTTGGTATTGTGTCTAAAAAGTCATTGACATACCCAAGGCTGTCAAGGTTTTCTCCCATGCTATCTTCTAGGAGTTTTATAATTTTGCATTTTACATTAAGGTCTATGGACCATGTTGAGTTAATTTTTGTAAGGGGCATAAGCTCTGGGTCTAGATTCCTTCTCTTGCACGTGGATGTCCAGCACCATTCCAGTACCATTTTTTGAAAAGACTGTCTTTGCTCCATTGTATTGCCTTACTACTTTGTCAAAGATCAGTTGACTATATTTATGTTTTTCTCTGGACTCTCTGCGCTGTTGCATTGATCTATCTGTCTTTTCTTTCACCAGTACTATACTGTCTTGATAACCATAGCTTTGTAGTGAGTCTTGAAGTTGGGTAGTGTCAACTCTCTAACTTTGTCTTTTCTCTTCAGTATTGTGTTGGCTATTCTTGGTATTTTGCTTCTCCATATAAACTTTAGAATCAGTTTGTCTACATCTGCAAAATAACTTGCTGAGATTTTGATTGGGATTGCATTGAATCTATAGATCAAGTTGGAAAGAACTGAAATCTTGACAATATTGAATCTTCCTATCCGTGAACATGAAATATCTCTCTGTTTATTTAGCTCTTTGATTTTGTTCATCAGAGATTGGTAATTTTCCTCATATAGATCTTGTACACATTTTGTTAGATTTATCCCTAACTATTTCATTTTGGGGGGTGTTAATATAAATGGTGTTGTGTTTTTAATTTAAAATTCCACTTGTTCATTGCTGGTATATAGGAAAGTAATTGATTTTTATATATTAACCTTGTATCTTGCAACTTTGATATAATCACTTAATAGTTCAGGAGATTTTTTAATAAATTATTTTGGATTTTCTACACAGAAGATTGTGTTATTTTGAACAAAAACAGTTTTATTTCTTCCTTATCAATTTGTATACCTCAGTGGTGAGAGAGGATATCTTTGTCTTTTTCCTAACCTTAGTGGGAAAGCTTCAAGTTTGTCACCATTAAGTATGATATTAGCTTTAGGGTTTTTGTAGTTAAATCTTTATCAAGTCGAGGATGTTCCCCTCTATTCCTAGTTTACTGAGTGTTTTTATCAAGAATGAGCATTGGATTTTGTCAAATGCTTTTTCTACAGTCTATTGATATGAGCATATGATTTTCTTTTCTTCTTTAGCCTATTGATGTTATGGATTACATTAATTGATTTTCGGATGTTGAACTGGCCTTGCATACACAAGGGCAGACCTTGTTAAGAAGAACGGAATGCTCTGCAATATTTCAAAATTATTTCTTTTCCCCCTTCCCCTGCCAGAAGCATAAGGGTATTTTTCTCCAATATTCACTGTCAGAACCAGGTCAAACCTCTGGAAGCAAAACTCGCAAAAGTGTGGGGTCTGCCTTATGGCTGGGCCTCCCTGGAGTTTTTAACTCTGAGTTTTCCACTGAGCCTCTAGAAATGCATCAAGTACAGCTCAGGTTTTCCCACACTGGCACTGGTTCCCTCGGAGTTTCTGCTTTTGGGTTTCTGCTCCAGTGTTTCGATTCTCTGCATTTGCTTGACTGCCTCTCCAACGTTGGAGGCAGTGGTTTGTCCTGTGACTTTACTTTCCTTACGGATCTAAGAAGAATTGTTGGTTTTTCAGTCTGTCCAGCTTTTTACTTGCTGTTAGGATGGAGCGGCAACTTCTAAGCTTCTTGCGTACTGAATTAAAAACCAGAAGTCCTGAACATTCATATATTATTCTTTTATTCCCATAATTAGGTTGAATCATATGAAATATCCAGTATTTGATGAGTTTTGACCTACAAAAATGGCAATTTCATATGATTCAACCTCATAGATATTACCATTCTTATATGGATACTAAGCTTTAGAGGTTAATTATGTGCCCAAGTTACACAGCATGTGGAAAAGCTAGGATGTGAACCCAGATCTGTATGATTCCAAAGTCCTCATCTTAACTATCACTATTTTATGTTACTATATTTGGGGTGTTATATTTATATTTTAAAACAAATCCTCTCCCTTCTGTTTCTGTTACCATTCCTCCTTCCAATTAAAATAATGTTGCTTCTACTTCTTATAATTATTATATAATACCCTGATGATCAGAAAGACTCATTCTTTCCTTATTCACTTGTCTAACCTCTTTCTTTTATTGGAAATCTACCCTAATTAAACAAATTAACTACTTCAAAGGCTAGCCATGGAAGCATCACAGAGCACTTCACTTTCCCTAGACGCAAGATGCTCTCTCCTGATACCTTTATCCTTTGACTAACGTTTCAGATTACCTTGTTCAGGTCAGTTATTTTTACCATAATAATGGTAAAATGGGCATATTTCCAAAAGTCTTCCTATGTACAGACAAGATCAGAGGAAAAAATACTCACTCATTAAGCACACACAATGTGCCACTCATAATGGAAAAAACATTTCACACATTACAAAATTTCATTCTCACTGTAATCCTATGGAGCAAAAATCGCTATCCCCATCTTATTGATGAAAAAATGGAAAATTAATTAACTTGTTTGTGAGTACAGAGAAAGAGACAGAGCTAGGATTTTAATCCAGGTCAGGAGCCTAGGCAGGTACTGATTTTTTACAAGAAGGGTGGACAGTAATATCCATCTCTAGTGGCAAACAGACACCAAGCTGCGCATGCTGAGTTTCAGTCATCTTCTAAATACATCTTAAATGTCCTGAATTCTTACTCAGATGCTTCTCTCTCAGCACAGTAAAATGGTGTCTACGTGACCTCTACACTTTTCTGCCTCAGTTTCCCAGTTCTGTTGCTAGACTGTGTAAATTTAGGAAAGCCACTTAATTCACTGAGCCTTGACTTTCTCATCTACAAAATTAGGTCCACTTAAGTTTTAAAACTCTACAAGTCTGCATATAAGAAGCAAAAAGACCACTATCCATCAGACAAGAGAAAACACCACCTGTAGTTTGTAAATTACAGAAACTTCCCATGCTAAGAAAAATCACAAACTCACTGAATATAACTGATTTCAGGGTCATCTGAAAATATACAAGGTCAAAGAGAAATAAGATGGAACTGGTAATATAGAAGTGAAAAACATGTGAAGCATCTATAAGGAAACTTAATGCACTGCATCAGTTGTGTTTACTTTTGCTGGGGGAGTGTTTTGGTTGTGCTGTTGTTTTTGTTTCTTTTGGAGAAGTGTTTTGGTTTTGGTTTTGTTTGGGGAGAGTGTTTTGTTTCAAAGAAAGAGCACTGACCTTGAGGGTAGATAGACCTGAGTTCTAGATTCAGATTCAGCCTATTTCTTACTCTCGTATGATCTGTAGGAACCCATTTTGTTTGATGTGCTTTTGAAAACAATGAAAAATGACCTGGAAGAAGCAGATAAATTGCTATAAACTAACAAGCCACAGGACTGAATCATGAAAAATAGAAAATCTGCTACTAATAAGGACATTGAAACCTCCCAACAAAAATAGTCCAGGGCCAGGTGGTTACATGCGGAATTCTACCAAACATTTAAAGAAAAATTAATGCCAATCCTTCTCAAATTCTTCCAAAACATAGAAGAGAAGGAAACACTTCCAAACTCATTTTACAAGGCCAGCATTACCCTGATACCAAAGCCAGACAAGGACACTACAGGAAAAGAAACTGCAAGCCAGCAATCCTGATGAGCATAGATGCAAAAATCCTCAAGAAAATATTAGCAAACCAAATTCAGCAATACAGTAAAAGGATTATACACCATGATCAAGTGAGATTTATTCCAGGGATGCAAGGATGGTTCAACATATATAAATCAATCAATGTGATACACCACATTAACAAAATGAAGGATAAAAGTCATATTATCATCTCAACAGATGCAGAAAAAGTATTTGACAAAATTCAACATCCTTTCATCATAAAATCTCAACAAATTAGGTATAGATGGAATGTATCTCAACAGCATGAAGGCCAAATATGAGAAGCCCACAGCTAACATCATTCTCAATGATGAAAAACTGAAAGCTGAAAAGCTTTCATCTAAGATCAGGAACAAGACAAGGATGCCCACTCTTGCCACTCTCATTCCATGTAGTAGTGGAAGTCCTAGCCAGAGTAATTAGGCAAGAAAAAGAAATAAAAAGCATTTCAATCAGGAAAGTAAAAATTGTCTTGGTGTGCAAATGACATGATATCGTGTACAGAAAAGCATAAAGACTTCGCCAAAACACTATTAGAAATAATAAATAAATCCAGTAAATTTCCAGGACACAAAATCAATATGCCAAAATCAGTTGTGTCAGTTGTGTCTCTTTATACTAACAATAAACTACTGGAAAGAAAAATTAAGAAAACAATCTCATTTACAACTGCATCAAAAAGAATAAAATACCTAGGATTAAATCTAACCAAGAGGGTGAAAGATCCTTATATTAAAAACTATAAGGGGCCAGCCCGGTGGTGCAGCAGTTAAGTTCTCATGTTCTGCTTCGTAGGCCTAGGGTTCGCTGGTTCAGATCCCAGGTGCAGATGTACGCACCACTAGTCAAGCCATGCTTTGGTAGGCATCCCACATATAAAGTAAAGGAAGATGGGCACAGATGCTAGCTCAGGGCCAGTCTTCCTCAGCAAAAAGAGGAGGATTGACAGCGGATGTTAACTCAGGGCTAAACTTCCTCAAAAAAACCCACAAACTATAAAACACTGATGAAAGAAATTGAAGAAAACACAAATAAATGGAAAGATATCTAGTGTTCATGATCAGAAGAATTAGTACTTTTAAAATATCCATACTACCCAAAGTGGTATACAGATTCAACACAATCCCTATCAAAATTCCAAGAGCATTTTTCACAGAAATAGAAAAAACAATCCCAAAATTCAAATGGAACTACAAAAGATCCTGTATAACCAGAGAAATCTTCAGAAAGAAGAACAAAGCTAGAGGTATCACATTTCCTGGTTTCAAACTATATTACAAACCTCTAGTAATGAAAACAGTATGGTACTGACATAAAAGTAGAAACATAGATCAATGAAACAGAATAGAGGGCCCAGAAATAAACTCATGTGTATATGGTCAATTAATTTTCAACAAAGGAGCCAAAAATACACAATGGAGTAAGGATAGTCTCTTCAATAAATGGTGTTGGGAAAACTGGATATCCACATTCAAAAAATGAAACTGGACCACTATCTTACGCCATACACAAAAATAAACTCAAAATGGATTAAAGGCTTGAACGTAAGACTTGAAACTATAAAACTCCTAGAAGAAAATATGGGAGTAAGCTCCTTGGAATTGGTCTTGGCAATGACCTGTTGGATTTGACACCAAGAGAAAAGGCAACAGAAGCAGAAATAAACAAATGGGACTATATCAAATCAAAAATCTTCTGCATAGCAAAGGAAACCATCAACCAAAATGAAAAGGCAACCTATGGAATAGGAGAATATATTTGTACACCATATATTCAATCAAGGGTTAATATCCAAAATATATAAGGAACTCATACAACTCAATAGCAAAAAACAAACAAACAAATGACCGGATTATAAATGGGAAAGGATGTGAATAGACATTTTTCCAAAAATATTCAAATGACCAACAGGTACATGAAAATGTACTTGACATCACTAATCATCAGAGAAATGCATATCAAAACCACAACGAGGTATTACCTCATATCTGTTAGAATAGCTGCTATCAAAAAGACAAGCGATAACAATGATGAGGATGTGGGAAAAGGGAGCCCTTGTATACTGTTGGTGGGAATGTAAACTGGTGCAGCCACTGTGGAAAATAACATGGAGGTTCCCCAAGAAATTAAAAATAGAATTGCTATATAATACAGCAATCTTACTTCTGAGTATATATCCAAAGTAAATGAACCCATTATCTCAAAGAGATATCTGCACCCACATGTTCATTGCAGCATTATTCACAATAGCCAAGGTGTGGAAACAGCCAGAGTGTCTGCTGACAAATGAATGGCTAAAGGAAATGTGGTATATATATACAATGGAATATTATTCAGCCATAAAAAGAAGGAAATCCTGCCATTTGCAACAACATGGATAAAACTGAGGGTGTTATGCTAAGTGAAACAAGCCAGACAGAAAAAGAGAAATACTGCATGGTGTCACTTACATATGGAAGCCAGAGTACAATGGTAGTGCCAGGGGCTGGGAGGAAATGGACACGTGTTGGTCAAAGGGTACAGACCTGCCGTTATAAAACACGGTCTGAGGCTCTAGTGTATAACATGATGCCTATAGTTGATAACACTGTATTGTATAATCGAAATTTGCTAAGAGAGTAGAACTTGTGTTCTCGTCAGAAATTTTAAAAAAGATAACTGTGAGGTGATGAATGTGTTAATTAACTTGATTGTGGGAATCCTTTCACAATGTGTATGAATATGAAATCATCACATTGTACGCTTCGAATATAGTATAATTTTATTCATCAATTATACCTCAATAAAGCTGAAAAAGGATATTTTAAAGAAATATCTAGAGTTGTCCTTTAATTAAACCACTTATTTCTTTGATAGCTATGAGAAAGTAACATTTAAGAGGAATATCTTTACAAAGAAGTCTATAATTGGCTTGTTTTATTATGCTTTATGTGAATCGAAGCATTGTGCTTTAGAGAGAATCCATTTATATGTTTCCAAGATTTCTATTTCTCTCTAAAATAACGAAATGCTGTAGATATCCAGGAAAACCATCCTCCCATCATTAAAAATGTAGGGGAGGAAAGTAAGACTCCTCTGTGTACACAAACCCTCCCTCAGAAGAACTTCTAGCTAACTCCACTGTCAGCTGCTGCTTAAATACCAATAGAAATGAGGCCACCTTAGCTGAACAATAATGGAAAAGAGGGTCAAAGAAGATGGAAAATACAGCCTGCTTTCATCTTAGAATGGTTAGAATGCTGCCTCTTCAATAACGAATACACACTACAAAGAGGGATGCAGCTGCCGAGTGCTTCATCTCTTAACCTTCCGACATCTCAATTTTGAAAAATAAAATTGGTGCCACGGGTGTGAGGCTCAGCTAACTCAGAGTAGCAATGACATGGAGCGAAATGAAAACTGTGGAGTATTTACTGGGCAGAAAGTATCACAATAAAAGAGAAGCTGAATATGGTAGGATTTTAAAGGAACAGTTCTTAAAAGAATAAGGTTTTAAAAGCCTCATATCACATGGGATTGCGTTAAGACCCCCTACACAGTCTTTACATCAAGCCACAAACACAAAGCTGACTTTCTTTCTCAGTGGATGAGGGTATTCATGTTCAGTCTGTGTTTACTCAACATAACCAGACATTCAACCAAGAAATACACAGGTGCTTTTATGAATAAGAAAGAAATTTGTAGAAAAGGATCCTTAGAAAACCACTCTGACAGAGGAGAACATGTTAGCACATCTCCAGATGGCACCTGGTGGCTGAAAGGACACAGACATGGCTTGTGAACTGTCATGGCTGCTCATCTACAATGAGGGGCACCCAGGACATGACCGTGTTTGTTTGGTAGGTAACGCTGCCTATTTCTATGATACAGTCCATTGGTGCGGGGTGTAAGGACCCCATGTGTGATCTTAAGGATATCTCATAAAAGACAGGCAATAATGAAAAACCGTACTAATTTGAGACGTTTGCATCTGAACCACTTTAGGAGTGGCTAACAGACTGGAACCTCAGAGAGTATGAGCTGAGCGACGTGAGTAACAGGGCACCTGAAGGAGCATCCAAGGGTCAAAAATGCAGAGAAACAAAACGCTTCTGAAAGGAACCCAAGAGGGCTCCCAGGGACCCTCACCTGAATTTCTCACTTCTTGAGGAGCAGTATGGCCTGGTGGAAAGGGCATTACCCTGGAGTCACGCAGACCTGGGTCCACAATCCGGGTCTGCCACCTAATTACCGCTTAAGTTCCTTGAATTTCTGTTTCCTCTTTTGTAAAACGGGGATAATATGCTTATTCCACAGGGTGGTTATATTACCTGGGGTAGTAGCCATGGATAAAGTACCTGCTACACAGTCCATGCCCACCACAGGTTAATGTTCTTCCTGGAGGAAAGAAATCGCACACTCATGAAATGTTTGTGCTGGACGATTCCTTGGTGACCACCTAGCAGAACATCATCCTCTTCTAGAGAAAGCCAAGATCCAAGGAGGTCTAGAGACTCGGCCTCACCACTCCTGAGCTTCAGTCGTGTTCAAACAGCTCCTCACAGGCCAGCAGTCCCGCCACATCTGCTCAGGACCTGCCCCAAGTCGGGAGAGAGGGGACAACGAGGAAATTCTGCGGGCCTCCAACCCACCGCAACACAGCCTCTCCGCTTTTCTCCCTTTTATATGTTGGGCTTTCATGTAAATGTTAGTTTAAGGAAAGAGTACCATGGCCAAAAAGATGTTAGAAAGTGTCAAGCTGGGCTTCCAGCCCATCCAACGAACCGAAGTGAACACTTGGTAATAGAGGGGAGCGTGTGCCCCATCCCAGAGCCACGGGCAGGAGAAAGCCTGTGTCTGTGTGGTGGTTTCAGCCTACGTCCCAGCAGAGATTTTTGTTTGTTTTGTTTTGTTTTGTTTTGTTTTTAGATTTTTTTTTTCCTTTTTCTCCCCAAAGCCCCCCGGTACATAGTTGTATATTCTTAGTTGCGGGTCCTTCTAGTTGTGACATGTGGGACACTGCGTCAGCGTGGCTCAATGAGCGGTGCCATGTCCGCGCCCAGGATTTGAACTGATGAAACACTGGGCTGCCTGCAGCGGAGTGGGCGAACTTAACCACTCGGCCAGGGGGCCGGCCCCTCAGCAGAGTTTTTGAGGGACCTTTCTACGCCCAACATGGTGTACATGTGTGCCCACACACACACATACACACACACACACACATTCTCCTAAGGCTGCCTCAGTGCCGTGATCACTCAGGAGCACGTCTGCCTCCACTGACATTAATCAGGGACCAAAGCAAAGAGCTCTTCTGCCAGGAACAGAAAGAACACTAACACCCCGTGAAGCCCCCAGAGAACACCCTTATGACACCCAGAAGAAGGAGAAAGCAGAGACTAAAGTGTGTTCTCGCTGGCCCTGGGTGTGAGGTCCTCTCCATGAAACAGGACCGGCAGGGAGATGAGGAAAAGCTTGGTTCTTGGGCAATACCAGCTAGTGTGGCCAAAGCCAGGTTTTAAACAAAACTAGTGGCCTGAGAGTTAAAGAATAACTTCATCTTTACAGTGTTAGTCAGAGTTCTCCAGAGAGACAGAAACAATAGGATGCAGCGGGAGAGGGAGATTTATTCTAAGGAATTAGTTCATGTGATTGTGGGGGCTGCCAAGTTCAAAATTTGCAGGGCAGACCAGCAGGCTGGAAATTCCAGGAAGAGCTGATGTTGCATCGTGAGTCCAAAGGCAGTCTGGAGGCAGAACTCCTCCCTCCTCAGAGACCTCAGTGTTTTTTCTTAAGGCCTTCAACTAATTGGATGCGTCCCACCCACATTACGGAGGGCAATCTGCTTCACTCAAAGTCTCCTGATTCTGTTAATCACATCTAAACAAATACCTTCACTTCTGGGCTGCTGTTTGACCACACAACGGGGCGCTATAGCCTACACAAGTGGATAGGTAAAATCAGCCATCATATTTGCCATGTGAAGACAAGTGATACCTGTTTTATGTAGGTTTTTGTGGGTTTTTTGATGTTATTTACCTGATGTGCCTGATGAGTTTTTGTTTGTTTGTTTTCGGTCCTTGCCCACACTGGTTAATGCAGCATCTGAATTGATCTACCAGTGAGCTGTTGCTGCATAAACAAACCCCCTGAAACTTAGTGGATGAAAGCACCAACCGTTTCTTTAGTTCCTGATTCTGTGGGTCAACCTGTAGGCTGGGCTCAGTTGGGCAGTTATAGTCTCGGGTGGATTTACTCAGGTGTCTGTGGTCGGGTGCTGGGTCAGTCGAGCACTGGTTGTTTCGGATGTTCTTAGCAGGGATGGCCCATCTCCACTCCACATGGCTTCTCATCCTCCATCAGGCTAACTCAGGCTTGCTCACACAGAGGAGGCAGGGGTCCCTCAAGAGAGCAAAAGCAAGCAAAGGCCTCTTGAAGCTTCAGCTTTCAAGGCTTAGAGAAATAGGGTCACCTCTTGATTGGAGATGCTGCAAAGTGACATTGTAGAGGGACAGCTGTAGGATTCACTGTAGCCTTACAATGATTCGTTATAGTCTTCCACAGTTGCCCTCAAGTACAGTCTACTGGTTAGCCCTTCAGTGCCTGACACACAATACAGGGCCAATAAATATGCTCTCCCTTCCGATCCTTTTGCTCAGCATTTTGAAGTAATTCAAGTTTTCGCAAATACAGGAAGCCTTTTGTTTCTGATTCAGACGTTTATCCTGTGCTATTCTCTGCACTGGGAACCCTAGAAAGGTGGGAGCAGAAAAGAAACTGAGGGAACTTTGGTCTGTACCCCTCACTCCTAAGCACAATCATTGGAGATATCTTATAAAGGTAAATATTCCCCTTTTTAAGAACAGATTCTTAAATTTGGCCATTGCTAGGAAGCTGGGTGCCTTGTAAAGAACTGTTGCTATTCCTCTAAGGCACTGTTTCTCAACCTTTTTCATTATCACTCCCCATAACCTTTTTAGACATTTTTTCCTAATCATCACCCTCACAGAATTTTAATACCACAGATATACTGTACACATGCTCTTTATACCTAAAAAGAGTGAGGTAGTTTTTGGCCCCAAGTTTCCCTCCACTGGGGATGAGATCGCCCTCATTAGCAATACATGCTCCTTGTCCTCTCAAGAACTTCTTCTCCAGTCCCCTCCCATCCAGGCCCCGGAATCAAGCCCAGATTTGCCTATATTCAGCTTTAATCATAAGTCATGGGCTGCTGACTCCAGTGAATCTGTCTCCACATGACAAATGATAAAAAGAGGAAGACAGGAGAAAAAGTCAAGTGGAATTTCATAAATAGTGTCTTAAATGATGGAGGCCAGTCAAAGGGGTATGACTGAAGACTGAATCACTGCCCAGAACCATCAAACCCCAAAACAAAATCCATGCCCACCCTCACGGAAACTCAAGGTCCGGGTTGCAGAGGAAATGGCTTCCAAACCAACACTGTTCCAGGCTGTCCCGATCTTTCTTCCTTTTAATGTGTGTGTGTGTGTGTGTGTGTGTGTGCGCGCGCGCGCATGCATGTGTGCACCAGTGTATGTGCATCAGGAAGCACGATTTAGGTCTTAGTTGGTATTTCCTCCTGACAAATGTTTAGAATCCTTCTAGTATCTTTTACTTTGTTAAGCTCGCTCAATAACATGTTCCAGTCAATCTAATTTCCAGAAGCAATGTTTTTGTTGATCTTCAAGCTTATTAATTTTTTATTACCTTGCTAAATCTCCAAAACTGTTTAGGTAACGACATAATGTGCAAAATCTCCATGGATGTGCTAAATTTGCACTTAACATTTAACCAAGAAAATTCAGTACCTGCGTGTGTAGACTTGAAAATATAATCATCCCATGACACAAAAATACTCTAACCACAGGTAATCAGTATGTCCACACTCTGGTTTTCCTAATGAATTGATTAAAGCACTTTCCGGATCAAATCACGAGGAAATTATTTGTAGACTGGTTCTTTTCGGCAGGTAGGATCATCTGTTGAGTTAGACATTATTTTTTCTTATTCTGGCATTTTAACTGGATTAAATTCTTTGCTGAGTTTTCCCAACAACAGGTATTGTTAGGAATTAAATTTAAAGAACAATGACGAAGGTCGATTCAGTCAATGCGAGCTACATCCTTAGGCCACTGAATAACACGCTTCTCTGTCGTCTTCAAAGACTGAGAGAATCCTACACCAGGAGCCTGGGGTTTCGTGGTGAGCCAGGATTAGGTTAACTGCCTGAACATCTTGAAGCATGAAGTTCTCGGTTTGATTCCCTAGCCCTTTGGGCTCGAGTCCGTGAGCTGCTTGGCATATCCGTTGTGAAGTCTGGGCTTTAAGCAATGACTGATGAGGGATCAAAAATGGTTCCAGTTTAAACCGTAAAAGAAGAAAAGTGAAAGGGACAAAAAAATCAGTGCTCACACAATAGATAGGACCAGAAATCACTACCACATTTCTAGAGGGCAGGTGGAAGTATTTATCAAAAGCCTAATGTGTGCATACCCTGTAACCCAGCAAATGCACTTCTAGAAATTTATTCTAAAGAACTGACAGTGAATGTGCCTATAGATTTAGTATATAGATAATAATTGCACTGTTATTTATAATGATTTATTTTATTGTACTCCCCTAACTATCCCACTGCAGGGAAATAGTTAAATAAACAATGGTGGATCCAAACAAAAAGCATACCAAAGCAGGTAACAAAACTATATTAAAATGTCAGTTTTGAGTGAAACAAGCCAGTCACAAAAAGACAAATACTGCAGGACTCCACTTATGTGAGGTACTGAGAGTCGTCAAATTCATAGAGACAAAAAGTAAAATGGCAGTTGTCAGGCTGGGGAGGGAGGAATAAGGAATTGTTGTTTTAGTGGGTATAGTGTTTCAGTTTGGGAAGATGAAAAGAGTTCTGGAGACGGATGGTGGTGATGGTTGCACAACAACGTGAATGCCCTTAACACTGCTGAACCGTGCGCTTAAAGCTAGTGAGGATGGTAAATTTTATGCTATGTGTATTTTACCACAATTAAAAACTTTATATCTTGAAGATAACATTATGAGTAGTTTTAGTTTTTTCATTTTGTCTGCATTGTTTAAATATTTTCTAAAAATTGTGTATTTTACTTGAAATAAAGGGGAGCCTGGTTATACGAAAACATGAAAATCCATTCCCCTTTAGTTAATATTATTTTTAGTGGCTAATAACTGTGTGAAAATAAAAAGGGATTTTGGTCATTGTCTCTGCTGGACGTATTTTCTTTACCCAGAATGCTCCCCCTGCCACACACCCCCATGTTTGTCTACAGAAGAGGTACACGCTCTTCAAGACCCAATTTGAGTCCAGCTTCCCCAAGAAATCTTCCTATGTGACCTCAGGGAGAACTTATTAGCATTCTCACAGCATCTGTAATAACAGAAATAATACTTCATGCTATTAGGTGCTTAATATGTCACTAGCACTAAGGTTAACGTATCATTTCATCTCCTAATAACGCCATTTATGAGAAGTAGGTGTTACCGTCCCTTTTATGCAGATAAGGAAACTGAGAAATACCTTGAATTGTAGAAGAGATTACAACCCAGGTCTGTCTGCTCCAGATCCCCAGCCTATGCTGTCGCTCATCTCACAAGGCTGTGAAGAAGGCTGCCCTGGCTCCTCTTATTTTCCGGAACAGATTTTTCAACCAATATTCGGCAGGGGAATATTTTTGAAATATTCTTTTCGTTCCTTTCTCCCAGTATTTCCATCCCATTTGCAGAGACACTAGGTTCCGAGCTCCTTGCCACTGGGGAGAGAGAGATGGCAGATCCAAAAGCAGAATGTTGCTGAAGAGACCCTTCCTGACTGGGATTTCTGAGACCTCAGGGGGCACAGGATGTTTTCAACAGGCTTGGTGAAAAAGAGCGGGTCTTCCCTCTACCAGCACCCCGTGCTCCCGCCTACCCGTTCTTCAGAAAGGGGCTGGAGGAAGAAGGCGCTCAGGAGAGAAGCAGAGACAGCGGTGACCTAGGTGGGTGTCTGAGAGAGGGGCCCTACATCCCACTTTCCAGGTGGGAGTTGGGGTGAGTGATTTTGGTGCCTATCTAAGAAGACGTGGATCACAGAGAATTTCAGAAAAATGACTGTGCCCCAGCGGGTTACGAAAACCTCAGTTATAGCATTAAAGCAGAGAGACGTTGGTCCTGAAGGGGCCAGAGAAGAAGAGCCTTCTCAGTGGCGACCACATGTCACCAGGCCCATCTCTTGGGCTGGGCAATTTGGGGACCCGCCCAGGCCTCATACTAGAAGAAAGTCTTGAGACATTGCCCCTTACCCCTGTTTTCTGAAGATCATTAAAATTGTTGTATATTCTCTGGGATTTGCTTCAAAATAATCCAGTGTAGTGGGGATATAGGTGAAACAAAAAATCATGATTGCTGTGGCTGGGTGATGAAAACTTGGGGGTTCACTGCTCTCTGTTTTATATATGTTTAAAGTTTTCATAATTTTTACAATTTTAACTTTAAATTTTCTGTCTTTAATAGTATCCCAAATGCCTGGAAGATGCCAGCAATGTCATTTCTTTCCAATTGCAATTGTCTTGGGCTTGTCTGCCCCACGTTGGTTGAGTTGTCCCAGGCCTGCAACACTTTTCAGGAAGTAGACAGATGCTAGGACTGATGGGACCGTGGATGTTACACAGATGCCTGGAAGATGCTGAGAATTCATTTCTCCTCCCTTCTCTCCTTCCAATGCCGTGGGCCTTACTACATAAGGCCCCTGGAACTTATTAGATACAATCCTAAGAGGAAGACGGGCACCACAAATTGACTGAGATTGTGTTTCTACATAATAGAAGCAGAGTTAAAGGGAAATAAAGCTCTATTCCTTATACCTGAACCTATACTTTGAAATTCTTACTTACTACAAATATTTTCAATGTGCTCACCATACACTGCCACTGTGTAGTAATGTAGCCAATATCTGATTCTAAGGTTCCATCAAATATATATAAAAGTACCCAAGTGTCGTACTTCTTACCCAAAGATGAAGTGGTTGATGCATCGTCCAAAGGGGTTTAGTGTCAGTGGGGGTTGCTGGCTCCTGGGGAAATTCTTTTTAGCGCTTAAGTTCCACCAAACAAAACCATTTTGTAATGATGCTTGTCTCACCTTTGTCATCAGACTGTTCTCTAAATTAACTTAAATTTTTAACCCTTACTTGCAAAGTTGTCTGATGCAATCTGATAATAACACAACAATTTGAATTCAAGCACCAAATAGGTTTTGAAATGAAAGAATGAGATTGGTTTTTAACTCGAAACTTTGAAAGACAGATGGTCGTTTTTTTCCTGGGCATCCTAGATGCCGACTGCTCTTGACATAAGTCAGGACTACCCTAGCTAGCCCATACCAGAGGTCTTTCCAGGACAGCCTGAAGCAACAGAGCACATATTCCTGGCCTGCGGCTGCTGTTGCACCTGATCTGCTGGAAGAAAAGCTGCTTTTCCTGACAGAATGAAGACTGACAGCCTCCCCAGTTTCCTCGGATGCCCACCAGGAACGAAGACAACAGCTCCCTCCACTGTGGGCAGGTGCCGGTATCTGAGGCTGAGAAACCAAACGCTTTACTCCCACTGCTAAATCTTCCCCTTTCCTCCCCACTAAGTCTAGAGAGCACAAGAGGCAGCTCTAAAGCTCGCATTTGTTTCCCCCATAACTTGCAAATCTCTGCACTCTGTCTCAGGCCCACTTTTACACAGGAAGAAGGACCTGCTCCCGGTCTCACTCTTGACCTCTAACCAGACGCAAATAGACTTTGAATTGTGTCTCTAGTGGTGGTCACAGGCTACATCCTTCCCCATGTATACTTTTTACTTTATTTTCCGAGTGAACCATAGATGGTATTTACAAGGTTGCGGATTTAGGTTGGGACTTTCATCTTTCACCAAAGAACAAAATAAAGCTGATGGGTGATATGGTTTTGTGGCTATGACTACAGGATTTGGAGTCATGCCAACCTAAATTGGAACTCCCACTCTACCGTCTTCCAGCTCTGTGACCCTTGATAGGTTTTAACCAGTCTGGGCCTTGGTTTCTCCAGGGTAAAATGGACATAATACCTCCCGCATTATTATAAATGTATTTAGAGTATTTAACACAGTGTCTAGGACACAGTAAGTGCTTAATAAATGCTAGCATTAATAAAAGAAAGCTAAAGGCACCAAACCAAGATAAAAACCCCACATCTAGAGACGTAGTAAAAAAAACTCCAAAAAACAAAGAACCTCTCAGGTGGAGAAATACCACATTCTTTGCATTATTCCTGACTGACGTAGTATGAGGCAGCCCCGGGGAGAAGGCAGAATGGGGAACCGCGGCTGGCATGACAGTCGACGGTCAGGGCAAGTTAGGTCCTTACACAGGGCCTGTCATAAAAGATGTACTCCTGAACTCCTTCTATGAAAATCTAGAACACCAAGAATGTTGATTTGGATTGGCCTGGAATGTATGTGTATGTGTGTGTGTGTGTGTGTGTGTGTGAAGCTGAAATGAGTTGTGTACTATTCTGATTTCTTTACATATACAACACATCCAACCTTCATCTAAAAAACTCTTTCAATATCAACATCCTCAAACCGTGGGATCTGGGATACAAACTCATGAAGTCGGGGACTTGAACTCCCACCTAAGCCATGTCATGTGGCTTCTTGCCCCAGGGTTTTGCCTTATGGTTCCTAGTAACTTGGAAGCTCCCAAACCTCAGGTGTCCACCTGGCCCTATTCACCCAGCAAAATGACTAACAAGCTGAGAACTTGGCCTACACCTTAGCAATGCAAATTTAGAAGACACAAATGACCTGGCCACGCCATGCAACTCTACTTCCGCCCTTAGCTGCTTTTATTCTGGAAGACAATGACATCGTCTTCTAGACATATAGCATGACCTGGGAAGACCTGGAGCACAAAGCAACAGTCACAGAACCTCTTTTCTGCCCGGAAGAAGCAGAGGGGCCCCTTGTCCCCTGATCAAGTTTTCATCAGCTGGTGAAAACCACCTTCTTTTTCTTCAAAGGAGAAAGAGCTATCGAATTCCACCCCCTGTGTCTTTTATATGGAAATGATCAAGGTATTCTACTTTCTTTGAGCGTTTCTGGTTGCCGTATCTGGAGTCTCAACTCTTTCAATTACTGACTAGCATATGTCTGACCTGTCTTTTTCCTCAACATCAAGTCCTGTTTGCCAGCTTCCGTTTACGCACAAAATGCACCGGTCCTCCAATTTCAGCAGGGGGGAAGGCGGAGGGGGGACGTGTCCACTAAACAAAGACATTTTTATTTCATCTTAAGCGATCATTCTGGTGCTACAGTGTTGGTAACAACAAATTCTCACCGCAAAAGAAATAATCTTATTTAAAGGATAAAGAATTAATTATTAGTTGACTCTGTTGCTAGTAAATTCCTATAGGAAATTCTTGATTGAGAGAGCAGGCTCCAGGACCAAACTTGGGCCCCACTGCACACCAGCGCATGACGCTAGGTGAGATTCAACCAGTAAGTCCCGGTTTCCCACCTGTAAATGGGGTCTTGATGAAGTGTTCTTCATGCATAAGGTTCAAGTGAGGATTAAACAAGCTCATCCATGGACATGGCCTAACACACCGTCTGCCAAATACAGGTGCTTGATACATAGTAGCTATTATGCTTAATCATTTGAGGAAAATTACCAAAAAATTCTGGTTTTATTTCCTTTTCAGCTAAATCTACTACCAGTGCTTTGAAATGCTTAGCGTGTGTTTCCCCTATTTGGATTTCTCTTCGGTTGATAATGTGTTCTGACTCCAAAATCATAGCCTTACTCGTTACTGCAGATGTGGTTTGTCGGTGGGTTTTGTAAAATAATTGGTAAAACAGGATCCTTAGTGACTATAATAATATGATGAGTTAAATTTTCTCTTTATCTGGAAAAAAAGTATTTCTGCTTCTACTTATGTATCTTAAGCTTTTCTGAGACACACCAGTTTGTTTTTTATTTCTTAACACTTATACTGTGTCTAAGATGATTGCAAAGAACACAGACTGGAGTCACACAGTCTCGGTTTTAAATCCTGTGTTTGTAATTTCCAGCTGTGTGACTTCAGGCACACAGCCTCTCTGATCTATAGTCTCTTTACCTACCAAATAGGGAATAAAAATAATTACCCATTCTTTTAATTGAATCTTTATGAATTGTTTAGTATCCTATAATACCTAATTTTGAACATCAGCTCTTACTGCAAAACACAAAGAAAGAAATTTAGAAGGTCTTGGAGATTATACCCAGGCCTGAAAATTTCACATTTAAAAATGGTTGTTGTCATTGCAGGAATTTTTCACAGTAATTCCAGGAAGGTTTTTATTAGACAATGAGAATGACAGGGAAAAGACACGCCATTTTGGGTTCACATCAAGTCTTTCTAACATTGGGATATGTAACCAGGACCCCAGGCCGCAGGCCCCTCACTGACAAGCTCAGCGTGATCGTCACCAACGGAAAGGACCTCTCTCCAGGGCTGTAGGTTGGAGTGGGAGCCAGCCTCCATCCACGATTTGAAGTTTCTCTTCTTTCTGCCTCCTCTCTGATCTCCTTGGCCTGAGTCATTCACAGGCAAGCTTTCTACCCTCGTTCTCTTTTCCAGGCAGGCTCCGGGCAGATCACCGCCTTTAACTGCATCTGCCTGTGGACCAGAAACCCAGCTTTTTTCCTTCGCTTCCTGTAATAAGAAGTTGCATTCATATTTGCTTGCTTAATCCAGAAAGGCCTTGTTTTTATGGAACTTTGTTAACAATCTTGACTCTCTCGTGAAAGAATTCCATTCTACATCATTACCTCCAGTTTCAAGGGATGTGTCTGAGTTCCAATTGGCAAATGTTGAAGGAACAAGAACTGAGCCTTCAGAGCTGGGAGAGCAGAATCTCCTTCCAAGATCAGAGGAGATGGGCTCATTGGGCAGAGTGTGAGGCTGATGCTTCAACTGCTCGGCCATCCTGGTCCCAAGAGTGAACCTTGGGAAGCATCATTGTAAGTGCATGATTTGAAAGATCTGATCTATTATAGTGATAACACTTGGATCCCAGACAGTTTTGGCTGGAGAACCCATGAATGAGCATTCCACTGGAACAGCCCCCCTGAGGCGTATTAGCGCTCTGGGAAATAGAGGTGGATGTTCTGGGCATTTCGTCAGAACAGCTGGACCGCTTGGTAACCCTCAGGGTGACCCAGGCCCCTGCCCCCACCAGCCCTGAGGTGTGGCTGAAAACAGTGGAAGCCAGGGTTCAGGGCTTGACCTCCAGGCCGGGAAACGGACCTCCAGTGGTGTTTCTGAGTTCAGCAATTCAGATCAAGGAGACAAGCCAAACAAACAGGAGACTGAGTCATGGGATTTCAGGAATATTTTGAGAGGGCAACCTCGAGGAAATTTTAAACTTCTTGCTAATCTCAGCAGGCGGTGTCTACAAGTGATTGATTTTCATTTAAATACTAAAGGCAAAGTGACATTATTTCTTGCCCTCAAACTGGTAAAGGAAGACATATCAGTTATATTTTTAATGCCTAGATTTAGTTTTCTGAACAATACTTACTCTATTTTCTATGTTTATGTATCAATTTCAATTCAGAAACGGAATTACATAAATATTTTTGGAGCGACTGCTAAGTCTGTTGTGCTGGGTTTTCATTAATCCATCTGCTTATTCAGGAGCCTACAATTTGCCCGTCATTGCTCCAGGTGCCACAAATACAAATCCTGAAAGAACGGGGAGACGAGTCATAGATACTTAGGAGGTGAAAAGTAATGTGTAGAGAATTATACAAGATTCAGTTGGACCACTGAGGAGGAACTCATGAACTCTACGTGAGCAGGTGAAGCAAAGCCTCTTAGAGCTGAGACTCGAGGAAAGACAGAATGAGAGGTCGAAGAGAGGAGGCAAAGGGGAGGTGGGGAGAAGACCACGTGCAAAGGCACAGAAGCGTTAGAGAAGCAGTGCGAGAGCAAAGATAAGTCCGTGCAGCACACAGAAGAAACACCAGCGGTAGACTGGAAGACCAGACCGCCCGGAGTCACAGGGCTGCTCCTCGAACCTTCCTCTCCCTACACCCTGGCTCCTGCCCTGCCATCAGTCAGTCCTGGAGCCCAGCCTGCTTCTGGTACCAAGCTGTTGATCATTCTTGCTGCTGACAGGGAAGCTAATGCAGAACCATCCTGTTCACAGAATGTCCCAGTGAGTTTCAGTTCATGAAAAGAAATTTCTATTTGTTGCTTCGTTCTGCAATTTAGGGTGGAAACAATACACATGTGTAAGAATAAATGCATCTTTTCAAAGAATGGGTAATCTATTCCATTCGAGATAGAGAAAGTAGTGCCTGGCAAAGTGCAATCGACAGAGCACAAGGACAGGCCCAGAACAGGACTTAGCTCCTCTGGGCCAACAACAGGGTACAGTGAGCTGGTCCATTGCCTTTTCTGAACTTTGGTTTCCTCACCTAGAAATAACCTAGAATTTGAGATGCACCTGTCACCTTTCTTCAAGTCAGGGTGGTAAGGCCAAAAGAAATATCTCACTTTTAGAGGGTTATGCTTTATTTTAACTTCCAAAATAAAATATAGCTCTGTCTAGAAGTATAGATAGAGTGGAATATGATTCCAAAAACATCAGAAAGCCAGGGGTAACATACCCAAAAGTGTAAGAAGAAACTACGTAGAAGAGTTCATATTTTGAGCACAAACATTCTGAATAAGAATAAATAATTTAGCAGCAAAAAATATGAATAAATGAACACATAAGCTCTTCCTATTCCTTGCACCAGTAAAGGGACATTTCTCAGCCTTCCACGTGCTCTGAAATATGTAACACACACGAGGCTAGCCACGTGATTTCAGTGATGGTGAAGGAGCCAAGAAAAATAAACAAATAACTAAACAAAGAAACAAATAAATGAAATGACTGCTTGAGCTATCATGAGGCTCCACCCTCATGAATGGGAATAGTGCCCTTGTCAAAGAGGGTCCAGAGAGCTCCCTGCCCCCTTCCCCGACGTGAGGACACAGTGGCAAGCAGGCAGACCACAACCTGGAAGGGGGCCTTCACCAGACCCTGGCCATGCGTGCACCCTGATCTTGGACTTGCTGCCTCCAGAACTGTGAGCAATAAATTCCTGTTGTTTGTAAGCCCCCAGTCTCTGGTATTTTGTTACAGCAGCCCAAAAGGACCAAGACATATTGTAAGCAGTCCTTTGTAATCTGGTGTCTTTCTTTTAGCATGCTGTTGGGTTTTGCTTTTTTTTTTAATGTGAGGAAGATTGTCACTGAGTTAACATCTGTGCCAATCTTCCTCTATTTTATGTGGGATGCTGCCACAGCATGGCTTAACAAGCCATGCTAGGTCCACACCAGGATCTGAGACTTCGAACCCCAGGCCGCCAAAGTGGAGTGCATGAAATTAACCACTACACCACCAGGTTGGGCCCTAGCATGCTGTTTTTGAGACTTGCATATTGTTGCATATATCAGTAACTCTTTTTATGGCTGAATAGTATTCCATTGATTAAGTATAACTACATTTTCGTGACCCATTTACCAGTTGATGGACATTCAATTGTTACCAGTTCAGGGCTGTTATGAACAATACTGCTACGAATGTTCCTATACCAGTGTGTTTGTAGACATATGTTTTCATCTCTCTTAGGTAGGTAGACCCCTAGGAAAGGAATGACTGGATTATGTGGTAGGTCTATGTTTTACTTTTTAAGAAACCACTAAGCTTTTCAAAGTGATTGTACCATTTTGCATTACTGCATTGATTTTAATTAAGCATGTTTTAATTGTATAGATCCACACTTTATTGCCTATATTTATTTATTTGCTTGTTGATAAACCAAATTCTACATTTGGAGCTTTGGTCTGCATTCTGCAATTTTCCTGACATTCACCTTCTCAATCATACACGCACAAACACCCCCACATGCGCATCGAAGCCAAGCAAAACCCCTTAAGCATCTCTGCCCTCGATTTGGGGTCTTAGAGCCAGACTGAGCACTGGGGAAACCAACACTATATTGGATTTAGCTAATGAGTATAATTGACTATTTTCACTTATGTGATTAGCTTCCTTTTCAGAGTTAGCCCTAGGATAGAGAACAAAATATCTTTCTGGACACACAAACAAAAGAGCCAACAAATCTACAAGAAAATGAAAGATGACCTGAAGCAGCTTGGTCCTAAGTGACCCTTAAAATGATAGCAGAGGAGAAGCTATCTTTTCAAGGAGAGAGAAAACAAAACGACAAAAGAATTCTCCCTCAGGAGAAAAGACATGCTAAGTACACATTTCACCATTTTAGAAAATGCCTGCATGACTGATCGTCAGGCCCCTGACAAACCTCCCTGCAGCCTCCTCAGGGAGATGTGAAAAAGAATGTTGTACTGACAAGCATCCTCCCAAATCGAGGGGGAGAATAGATTCCTTTTGTTTTAGGAAATGCTTGTTTCTTTATGTAATAATAATAAATATAACGATATCAACCATAGTCCCTTGTAGTAAGTAGGGTTTTCTTTGGAAAAAAACATAAAAAGGGGAGATATGTCAACATGTACATATTTATAAGAGCTTTTCAAAGCTTTTTTCTTTTAAATCAATCTGCAAGGTCGATTTGTTACACCATAAAACAAACAACTAAATGGAAATAACAGAGAAGGAAAAAGTTTTAAAAAGAACTAGCAAAATTGACACCCTGTCTCATTCTCTTCCTTTATCATTAGCCTGATCTTTACTCAGAATTCTGTTTAAAAGGATCCTTGCTTTGTGTTATTTAAGAAGCTACAGTCTCCTCTAAGCCAACAGTAACATGCGCTAATAAAAATTACTTTTGTTAATAAGAGGATTTAGGATTACTTAAAATTTTCAGTTCTTATCTAGGAACAGAAAGATGCCTGTCTTTTCTTGTTTGATATCTTTTAAAGAGTCATTTAAATTATTATAGAAATAACATTAATGGCATCAAAATTACATCGATTTTTCCACAATAAGAAAACTACCTTGAAAAATGTCCTTAGTGTGCATTTTTGGGATGGTGGCTAATTGTCCCTCTACACTTGCTTTAGGCCATTTGCTCTTTGCAGGGATGACGTAACTCCCATCAGTTGAACATATGCTTTGGGTTGTCCGTGAGGGGGATGGGCTTGACCTGACCCAGCTCTACTCACCAAGCTCTTATGACCAATATCGGATATTTACAGAATACAATTACAATTTCCTCGAAATTTTGTAGACTTTACCAACAAAGAAATCACGCTGTGTGTTTAAAATCCTATTGTATGCGTTATGCCTGGAAATTCTTCTGAATTCAGATCATATTGAAATCAGGATTTAGAGATGCATTTTGGTGTGCTTGCCCCTCCCTCAGCCATCATTTCTCAGAACACACCCACGTTTGTGGCTGCTCCAGCCTTATTATTGCCCCATGACCTCACCAGACCCGAGTCCCAGCCCCACCTCCACATTATTTGACCAAATTGGACACTTGAGTAAGAGGAGTTAATCCATTGGTGAGTTTAATAACTATATGATTGCCTCCCTGGAGAGTTTGGACCAAGAGGAAAAACGACTATTGGCAAATGGTGCCAGGATCTAGCCACAAAGCTCACGCAGAGGCAAAGCCAGAGTTGGGACAATGACGATTCAGAGCTGCTCACACACTGAGGTCAAGGGAGACTGCAAACATGAGCAAGCAGACGAAGGTGATCTACAGAAAGTAAAACCAAACAGAAAAACAGAGAAATCAGAGTTGAGAAGCCAAACAAAAGAGAGAAAAAGAGAGAAGAGAGAATTTATCTAGTCCTGACATTGCGATCCTCCTTTCCAATTTGCAGAAGTCTTGGTTATACTTTAACTCCAGATTTCTAGGCCATTGATGACTTTAGGATTAGTCATTGAGTTCTTTTGGAATAGGTACATTAATCAAATATAACTGCTAAGAATTAATCATAAAGCAACTTGAATTTTTTCTCCTGCTTCTCCTTCACATTTTATTTGGAGTGGGAGAGTTCTTTCCCTGCCCCTGTTTAAATTTCTTTTCTACTCATTCATATAACACAACATCCTAGGGTCAATTTAAACAGTGAAGAAAAGTCTCAAATATTGCTATTTAAAAGATTAAGTTCCATTTTGGGGACAAAGCTTTCAATTTTGCTCGAAGTTCTAGCTCCTTCCTGTGGGAGGAAGATTCCGCATGGGTCTCCATTGTTTCTGCACATCTTGCTAGAGAGGCACTGACTTTCCTTTGTTCAGCACCATCTTCCCAAGGACCTTTGTACAGTGAACAGCCTTAGAAGACAGAGATAGTGTCTCCCTCAGGAGGAAAGAGCAGATTGCTTACTGATCAGTAGAATAAAGATAATGTCTCCCTCTAGAGAAAAGGGCAGGCATGTTTACTGCCCACTAAGAAACATTCAGATTCCCTAAACGTTGACTTCCTCCCTTATAGCATAATCCACTGCATCAACAGATATAATCTGGTCCTCTTTGCATCACTCTGTGGGAATTGAGGCTTAGGGAACTAGCAGAAAAATACCATTGCTGTGAGTAATACACTGTCCTTTGTCTCTAGCCCGAGAGTCTTTTGTCTTCTACCAGCATCCATGAAACTATAGCAGGCTAACTTTCAAGTAGGGTAAACTCTCAGACCCTTCACAGTTCTTGACACTTCCTTCCCTCCAGGTAGGAATTTCTACCCAGGAAAGCTATGGTAGTAGCCTTTTCATCAGTTCTCTCTACCTCCTCTTCTACTCACTGGCCAGTTTCTGATTCCTAAAGGATTAGGGGAGTGGTCAGTGGGAGGATGAAGGGACAAAGGAAAAGAAGGTTCTTACCTATCACTGTGAGAAGCTGGTTTCTCCCTCTCTGTGAGCTTGATATATGTTTGTATTACTGTTATAGGTACTTCAGGGAATCTGTTGCTAGACATCTCTTCCTGAAGTTCATCTAACTCAGATAAATGCATCTCTCAATAGAACAGCACCATTATTTCTTTCACAACCCCTAGGAATCCTGTGGTCCATCCTTGGCCTCTATCTAACTACAGTCCTATCTCCCATTCTGATGGCCCTATTGAACAGAACCTAATCCAACATCACACTGCCTCTCTCACGTGTATGGTCTGCCCCTGATTCTTAGGCGGCACCTACGCCTCTTTGCCCTGGCAAACTTCAGGAGTGCAGACTAATGCCAAAGCAACCTCCTCTCATCCTGCTCTTGCACAACTCAGGTCCGACACCAAGAATCAGCGTCCTCCATCTGCTCTCTCAGTGAATCCTGTTGAAACTACCTTTCCTAGTCTTGAAGGGAGGATCAGATACCACCTACCTCTAACCCTTTGAGGGGAGGGAGGGACAATGCACACACCTCTAAGAAATACTTTTCACAAATTCCTTAATCTTCAACACCTTAACCCTTTATATTCTCTAGTGTTTGGAATTTCCATTTTAACATACTATCGTACTTACAATAACTCATCTTTTCACCTGAGCCAGTTTTAGTGGGTTTCTGATAACCAAATGATCCTTAAAGAAAAGATCAACTACAATAATTTAATATCTCTATTTCTGTCTCCCCACACAGTAGGATTTATTTTGAGATGACATCCCATGCACTTTAACGGGACTTTCCTATGGTTTTGCTTCATTGCATGAAATGGTGTGTTGATGAAAAGTTGTATCTAAATAACAAAATATATAAATTGTGCAACAAATTAGATAACCTAGATGAAACGGATAAATTCCTAGAAAGACACAAACTGTCGAAACTGACTCAAGAAGAAATAGAAAATCTGAATTGACTTTTAAAAAGTAAAGAGATTAAATTAGTAATAAAAAAAAACTCACCAGAAATACAAGCCCAAGACCAGTTGGGTTCACTGGTGAATTCTACCAAACTGTTACACCGATCCTTTACAAAGTCATCCAAAAAACAGAAGAAGAAGGAACACTTTCAACTCATTCCATGAAACCAGGATTACCCTGATACCAAAATCAAAGATGTCACAAGAGATGAAAACCACAGATCCATATCCCCTATGAATATAGACTCAAAAATCCTTAACAAATCACTAGCAACCTGAATTCAGCAATGTATCAAAATAATTATACATCATGACTATATTAAGCATGCCTTTTATCCTGATGCTCTGACATCTGAGGCTTTGCTGACTCTGGAGAGACTGTCCCTCCCAGGGCTAGCCAAATCCTAGAAATGGTAAACAGCCCATCTGCTAATGCTCCTTTCATAAGCAAACCAACCAATCCAGAGCCCATAGTCAACCATCTCCTTTATCAGGCTCTCACAGGGCTCTCACACTCTGGACCTCTATTCCTCTACCCTAAACACCCAAAGCCAGGTACTAGACAATTAGAGACAGCCCCAAAACCCCAGAGCCCACAGAAATTATTCAAACTATCAAGCCCTAAGGCTGACCTGTTTACACTGCCTTGCCCATTTCTTCCCATGGAAACCACAATAAAGATTCTTGCCCACATTTTCCCGTTGCTCCCTTTGTCTCCTGACTGACCTTGGTGCTTCCCCCATTGGTACCCCACCCCTTGGCATAGCATGCCCTCTCTTCTTGACAACTGTGAGCAACAAACTATCTTTTCAATGGCAATCATCTCCTGATCTGGTCGCCTCACCACCTCTGAATAACCATAAAACCCACATTTTAAAACAATGACCATTCTGGGAATTCATCCCAGAAATGTAAGGTTATTTCAACATGTGAAAATCGATATAATGCATCACGTTTGCAGAGTAAAGGACAAAAATCACACGATTATATCAATAGTCATAGAAAAAGCATTTGACAAAATCCAGCACCCTTTCATTACAAAACACTCAACAAACTAGGAATAGAAGAGAGTTCTCTCCACCTGGTAAAGGACATCTACAAAACTTCACAGCCAACAAAAGAAAGACAAATCCACAGTGATTAATATAATGTGCAACAACTGTTAATGGGGAGACTACATTGCTGGTGGGAGCCTAAAACGGCACAACCACTTTGGAAAATTGTTTGTCAATTTCTCATAAAGTTAAACGTATACCTACCCCAGGACTCAGGAATTCTACTCCTAAGTATTTTATCAAGAGAAATAAAAACATAGCAGCTTTCAACATAATAGCAAGAAACTGAGACAACCCAAATGCCATTCAACCTGTGGAGAGTAAACAAATGTGGTATATCCATTCAATGGAATATTACTCAGTAACTCAAAGGAACAAATTGATACATGTAATAATGTAGATGACTCTCCATGTGGAGCAAAAGAAACCTTACTAAAAAAAGTCCATACTGTATTATTCCGTTCATGTAAAGTTCAAGAATAAACACCACTCAATCTACGGTGCTGGAAATCCAAATAGTAGTTACCTTTGTGGCAAAGATTCGCCGGCACCGACACAGGGAAACTTCTGAGGTGCTGGTAGCACTCTACATCTCAACAGGGGTTAAGATCTGTCCATTTCACAGTAAGTAAATTACACCTCAATTTAAAAACAAAAGAAAAACCTCAGCTGTGAAACCTTCTGATCCTTCCCAGTCTCTTGCTTAGCCCAATCTTAAGGAAGCACATAAAACAGTACCTCAAAAAAGGAAAAGATACGCGTTCTTGGTTGGGAAGAAGTAAGAGCACGTGGATATCTTCTCTTGTACAAATAATATTAAATTGAATACATTCTCTATTAAAATCAACACAGAATTCTGTTGCAGTTATTTCATTTTGATTTTGGAATTAGCAAAATGGATTTAGCTTCACATAGAAGGATAATGCCCAAGAAAAGTGAAGAGAAATAACAAAAAGAGAACCAGTAAAGGTGTCTAAAGAGAACCAGTAAAGGTGACTTTCTTTAAGAAATATCAGAACATACCATTAAGTCATTATAATCAAGTCAATAGATCATTAGCATAGAAAGTGACAAATAGCTAGAATATATTTCCGGTCTTCCCTTGTGGTTAGATGTGGCCTTACATCTGGCTCTGGCTTATGAAACGAGCATGGAAACATTGTTCACCACCTCCAAGCTTGACCTGTGAAAACCCTATATGTCTGATTCTCCGTGGACATTTCCACTTCTGGCTAACCGGAACAGCGATGACCACCCAGGCAGGCTTAGAAGCCTCATGTTGAAGATGGAGCGGCCACAAGATGGAAGGAGTCTGGATCCCTGAATCACTGGTTGCAAGAGGCAACCTGGGGGAGCTCCCACCCAGAAACACCCACACTGGGCAGGTTAGCAAAAGGAAATAATCTTTTATAGTATTAAACCTCTGAGATTGGGGGGCATTTACATGTTACAGCACTTAGTGATAAAGATACAAATTCAATTCAGAATAAATGGAGGTTATAAAATTGATTTTGTATATTTAACTATCTAGCCATTAAGGAGAAATAAAATTAAACCCTTGTATCATACATAGTCATGAATTGCAGGTGGATTAAAGAGTTGTTTTTAATAGTAAAACAAATCATGTAAGAACTCTTGGTGGATATGCATCCAAACAACAGTTACCTTTTAACCAAGACTGGAAACTCTGGAGCTATTTTAAAGGTAGCCTTTTAAAAATCACTATAAACACATTTACAACTGTGATGTTACACACACCGGAGTCAGCCATAAAAGGCTCTGTTCCTCCTCCCTGTGTCTCAGACCGCTGGCTCTGGAGGCGGCCAGCTGCCGCGTGGGGAGCAGCCCTGCAGAGAGGCCCATGTGGTGAAGAACCCTAGCCTTCTTTCTGCCCACAGCCAGTCCATTTTTGTGTATATGGGCAGGTGGCACTCTTCTAAAAGCTTCAAATCTATTTGCTCATTTAATTCTCATACCTCTTTCACATATGATCTTCATTTTACAGATGAGAAAACTGAGTCACAGAAAATATATGAAACTTCTCCAAGGCCACACAGCTTGTAAGTGGTGGTGCTGAGATGAGAACACAGAATATCGCCTCTTACCTTCATGCTCTTCCTCACACACGTGACCGGGTTATTAATGTGATTTGGAGGTAGGGGCAAAGGACTGAAGGGCTGCCGGGTGGAGGGAGGAAGAAGCTAATGGATGTAGCAAAAAAATGACTGAACGAAGAAAACAATGATACAACATCATCACATTTATACAGCTGTAGAATTTGTATATGTATATAAAGCCACTTTTAACAATAAAAAGAAAATGAACTATTACAAGAGAATATGTTAGAAATTTCAAAAATTGGTTTATCTCACACACAGAGAAAATTGTCTTAATTATAACTAATTCACTGTAGTTCCTATTTTTATTGACATTTAATCTACAAATATTTGATGAGCATCTACTGTATGCCAGGCAGCATATACTAGACGCTGTGAGTGAGATACGGCCTCTGTCTACTCAGAGCGGTGACAGTAGTGAGAGATGGAGATCAGCAAATTTACTATGTAATGAACTTCTGAGACTCTCTCACACCTGTAATCCCAACAAGACAGACATAATTTGTCTTCAAGCAGCACCAAAAATATAGAGCGTACATTGATTTCTGCAAATCAGCTATGCCAGCCAATCAACTATCCGAACCTTCCTCAGTTTCCCCGAGCAAACCTTCCCAAGCAGCTAGGCTAAAACAACAGAGGTGCGCCTGCGTTACCCGCACTGGCTCAAGTGACCGTAAAATCTAAACCTAAAGGGAATGAAAACAAGAAGCAAATAATAATCGATTTGTAAGTCTTTCTGAGATTTCTGAGGTTCCGTACATGATCAGAGCTTTGGTCATAGCAGAAAAAAGAAGTCATGTGTGCGCTTGGATCCAGGATCTAAGTGAAGTGGTTTGGATTTATACACAGAATCTAAAACCAGAAATGCCGGAATCCACGCCAGTTCCACTTGCCTGGAGACCTTCTGCCGCGCCATTTGTCAGGGTCCAGACAGAGATTGTTGGAGACTTCAAGTAACCTTATCCACTGAAGGCAATTATACTAACAAAGTATTTGCCAAATGAACACTAAATGCTGATTTTGCAAAAATCCTCCCAATTAGAATTCCTTTGTGGAAGCCAAAATATGCCAAGTAAGAGAGCACTTGATTATTAGAGACACACTGGAACAAACTGTGCTGTATTCATTGCTATTTCATAAACTACCTTAAAAATAGGCATGGAATAACGTCTTTGGGTTTTTTCTATGAAAGCACATTCAGGCAAAATAAGGTTATTAAGCACCTCATGCAGAGCAGGCAGGAAAGAGACAAGAGACCAAGACTCACTGGGTGCGGCATTTTCTCTCTTAAATTTCATAATTCTGGAGAATCTCACAAAAGAGCCCACAAAAGAAGGCATACAACTTTCCTCTGAAGCAGTGTCTAATGCATTAACTGGCATATAGTATTCCATCTTTTTTGAATGGATGAATGAATCATTCTGCAACTGCATTCCTACCACTTGCCCTTTTTCTCCTTGCAATGCAGTCACACTGTGGTCTTTTTGCCTTTCTTGTTTCTACCTCAGGGCCTTTGCTCTTGCAGACTTCTCCACCAGGAATCTATCCCCAAAGATCTCCATTCATATTTCACATTTTAAATTTCCTTCCCTGGCTACCTCATCCGAAGGAACCCTACCCTCCAGACTCACATTCTTTCCTTTTCACTTGTTCTGTTTTCTTTTGCGGGCACCACTCCCCGATATTCTCTTCTGCATTTATTTCTTACTCCTTTATTGCCTGTCTCCCTCCCTGTAGAAGGTGAGCTCTATGACAGCAGAACCCTGCTTGGTCGGGTCACTGCTGTATTCCTAGTACCTAGCACTGTGCCTGGTACATAATAGGTGCTCAACCAATGTTCGTTGAATGAATGAATGAGCAAGAGAGAACACTAAAATGGGGAGGCTGTGAATGCCTATTCTAGCTCAAGGTAGATACTTCAGTTGGATTTTCCTTGAAAATCCACTCAAATACCAGTGCAGGTTCAGAGCTCTTTTGTAGAAGATTATGGGGTGACTTAGCGTGCTGGCTATTTCCACTTGAACATCACGAGGCCAGCAACAGCTTTTGCCCCGGTGCATTCTCTCCTATTTCCTGCCCAATCTGGGTCAAGGTTTAAAAACCAGAAGAAAAGGTAAGAGAGAACCACTCATTAAATCATCAGCGCTGGTTTTATTTCCCTGGCGTCTTCAGTTCGTTTATGCTGTGGACAAGCCCTTCAAGTTCCCCTTCTCATCTGGGAGCCTAATACTGCTGTTAGGAGGCCTAATGAGATCATGCTTCCATCATGCTGACAGGTGCCACGTAAGTTTTTAAAAACACAAATAAAATGCAGTTTCCTTCCCTTCTTATTTTCCTTCTCATCTCTAACACAGGGCCCAGGGTTTCATCCCCTCCCTCCCACAAATTACAGAAAGTCGCTACTGTCGCATAATTGCAGTTTAAATGAGCCTTTGAGGGAACTATCTGTTTGTGAACCACAGCTCCCCCTATCCCCGCATTGAATCCCATGACCGCGATGCTGGCTTGGTAAGCACGATGATGATAATGGCTCCGACAGTCTCGTTGCTCCAGGTGTCATTACTGTGGGAATGTCAGGCAGCCGACCACACCGCCCCCATGGAGGCTGAGTGGGTTTTAACCATTAACACTGCAATTACACAAACACACCTGATGACTTCGCTGTTCTCATTACTCTCACCATTTGGGGAATCATCCAAGTCTTTCATAAAAATGTTGTTAAGTATATGTACTGATGCACGCCTCCACGGGTTTTACTCAGCCGCCTTCAGATCTCTTTGCCTATTTATCAGGACTAGAAGGGTTACGTGCCAAGGGTTTATAGTTCGTGAAAACTTCCGATAACGTTTGTGTCGTCACTCTCAGTAACTGCATGCAGGTGAGGCAACCACTGCCCACAAGTGGGACTGTCGACGAAAAAGACAAAGAAAACTTGTGCCCCCAGCTTGCTGTGGGAAGGCTGATACAGGAGGGCTGGAGCTGCCAATTTCTCGGACAGTTGATGGAGTAGCAGCGACAAGCTTATCGCCATCCTCCTGAAGGAAAGGGGGCGGCCGTCTGTCTGCTGGTGCGTCCTGGAACGCGGCGTCCAGGATGCTGGACTGCATGCTGCTCTGGTCTTCACACACACTTCGGAGTCTTAGCTTCTCAAAGACACCGAGCACCTTCCTGATTTAGGACCTTCAAATACATTTATTCTGTCTGCCTGGAACTCTATTCTCTCAAATCTCTGAAAACCTAATTCCTGCTCATCCTTTTGGTGAATATAAAATGTCACTTTCTCAGGGGAAGCTCCCTGATCACTCAGACTAGATCAATGTGTCAGTTCGGAAGTCTTGGCTGTAAGCAGAGAACATCCAACCAAAAATGTCTTTAGCTATGAGAATTTATTTTTCCTCACCTAACAAGAACTCTACAGACATGTAGTTCTGGATGGACCCAGAGATTCAGAGTTATGTTAGAGCACTGGGTGAGCTTTCTGCCATTTTCTTGACTTTCCCCTCATGGTCACAAGACGGCTACCACAGCGCCAAGCATCGTGTCCTCACACAACAATGTCTAAAGTAGAAAAGAAGGGAAGAGTTTTCTCTTTGCATGTTTCTCTCTTTATCAGGGAGGAAAATCTTTGCCCAAAGGGACCCTCTCATAACAGACCACCACTCAGACAGCATTGGGAAGGATTTAATCACATGCCCGTACTCTAGACGCTAGGAGAGGGGACCATCTGGCAGTTTTAGTCTCTAAAGGAGGCGCATGTTGCTGGCAAGGAGAAGGGCTGTTGAAGAGACAATCAGCAAAGCCCACCACAGCAGCTTCTTCCCTTTATATGTTCTCATAACACCTGTACCTTTCCTTCGTACCTCTTATAACAATTGTTTTTATGTAATTACCCACTGAAATGTAGACTCTGTGAGGGAGGAGTCTATGTCTTATTTGTCCATCATTATACTCCTGTTTCCTAGCACAGTGCCCAGCCCCAGGTGCAGCTACATAGTTTATGGGGCCCATGCAAATTGTCAAGCAGGACTGCTTGTTCAAAAAGTAACATAGAAATACTATTAACAGTATTAAAATACAAAATGTTTTCCTTCCATGTTTTCTCTCTTGACTTGTCATGGTGTTTTTATTTGCTGCTTAAGATGTTCTAAGAAAAATTTAAAGCAATTTTTTAGGATGAATTTTTACCATTCATCTTTATATCGTGTATTGCCAACTTTAAATGCAAATATTAGTGCACTTCACACTTATGTGGAATCATCAGAATTACAGTTTGTGTTTTGCAACTCGCACACGCATGTGTTTATTCTTACTGGAATGGTAGAAATGCTGCACACAACTAACCAACTACTTTAACTCACTTCTTCATATGTGCACACTCTGCCAACACCATCCACTCTCGGCCTACTAGTGAGTCCGAAATAGCTGAAAGGAAAAAGGTCTATCTTTCTCTTTCTGTATCATCATTTTCAGTGAAACAAAACTGAGAAAGTGTATGCAAAGGTTGCTTGATCATCCATGTTTCTTAGACCACCAATGCCTGCTTTCTTGTGTATGAAGCAAGATCTGGTTTGAATGGGAAGCGTGGCCTCTGGGGATGTCAGCACCCCTGTATCCTTTGTCCCAGAGGTAGGACCGTTACCACGTACTGGCTTTGAGTCTTACTGAACTCCCATCTATTATGGGTCCACCGGCATTCTGCACTCATGGGCATTACATATGCCGTATGGGAATGGGCAGCGAGGAACAAGGTAGACACACATGTTGTGTGTAATTCCTCTGCTCATGTGCACACCTCATTGCCCCAATGGACTTCACTTACAAAACACATATTCAACCATAAAATTATTAAGAACTTCACAATAGAAACAGTAACGCATTAATCCAAGCACAGGGCCCTTCTGAGCATGGGACCCTCTATGACTGCACAGGTCACAAGCCCGTGATGCTGGGTCTGTCTGGCCCACCTGGGTGCTCAATAAATATTTCATAAATGAATGAGTGAGTGCATCTTTCAACCTGCTTTCTGACAGCTTCCACGTGTTTCTGGCATTTCCTCTGAATGAGGTGCTCAGGTTCCTAAAGCACTTTCCTACTCATTAGACTAAGTTCAGTGCGAGGTGCTGTGGGTGTTTAGCAGTTCAGGCACGTAGGAGTGACCTGGAGGAAGGATGAAATGGTGAAAAACTGGGGCAGAGGAATTTGAAGATGAAGTCAACAGTCCAAAACACAGGGCCCACAGGATCATACGAAACTTCGCTTGGGGCTTCTGGGCCTCAATGCCTGTGGTGGTCCAATCTCAGCACAATAGGAGACCTGAAATGGGGCCAACCAACTACACGACATGGTGCCAGCTGCATGGACTCCAGTGTGAGGGGTGCTCCCTGGAGTGTGAACTAGTGTCCTGGGCTGGGCATTGTGGTTCCCTGTGATCAGAAACACAGAATTGACAGGGAACAAGAGGAAGCTGACAAGCCTGGACAAGATGTCAAGACCACAGACAAGGGCTATTATTTAGGGTAGACTCTCAATGCATACAGTAACTGCAGTCTTGAGCTGGAAATTAAGTCACAATCCTGGTATAAGGGCCCTGGATCGTTCCACAGCTTTGACAGATAGTGTCAAATATTGACAGATAGATAGAGACAGATAGTGCCCACTAAGTTACACACAAATGAAAAAAGCAATAAATGTGGGAGTTATTGCCCTTTAGTGCAGAGATCTCTTACTTTTCAAGAGTGAGAGATGTTCTGTTCCAGCTCTTCAGGCAGAGCCGGCTAAATGCTCATGCTGGCTTCTCTGTGTGGTCTTAGGTAAACTATTAAACCTCACTGAGCCTGTCTTCTTATCTCTAAAACCAGGCCAGCACCACCTAGCTTACAGGATGGATGTAACACACCTAGCACAGTGCCTTCCACCTAACAATTCTAAAAACAGACAGTGGTCACTATTGCTATTATTTTAGTTTTCATATTCTCCAAGACACTTGGCTTGACCACTTCAAAAGCTTCTATTATGAAACTCTTACGGAAAGTTAAGCCAGAATGTGTACTTTCGAAAAGAAACATACTTCGAGCCAGCCCTGGTGGTCTAGTGCTTAAGATTTGGTGCTCTCTCCACTGAGGCCCAGCTTCGTTTCCTGGTTCTGGAACCACACCCCCCATCTGTCAGTTGTCATACTGTGGCAACGGCTCACATAGAGAATTAAAACTGCAACTAGGATACACAAGCACGCCATGAAGCTTTAAAGAAAAAAACATACTTTAATATCAAAAAGACCATTCCTCTGTTCAAAAACTTCCAACTGTACAAAATCCTCACAAAATTAAGTTCTTTCCTTGGCATTCAAGCCAACTGCAATATTGCCCCAGCTTATCCTCGTGTGCTTGCTTCCTAACCGTGCCTGTGCTGCAGTGGGCCTCGACCATCCGCTGCTCCTCTTAATATCGCTCACAACTTCCTGTCTTCGCTCATGCCACCCAGATATCTGACCTTCCCCCATTCACCCTCCCCAAGTTCCCCAGGAAATTGCCGTGGTCTTTCTGCACCTGCCAGTAGTCTCCATTTCTGCAATGCCTCACTCCTGCCTTCTCTCTTCCATCTAGAAGACTTACCATACATGTTCACTTTTTAAAATAAATAAGTTGGATTTATTTGTGTATTTTCCCAGGGTGTGAATTGGGTATCTCCCTAAATATCTGCTCATGAAAATATCTTCTTTCTTTTTTAAGTATCTCCAACTCTGCATTAGCCTTTGAAAAGTACTAGAACCTGTCATTCTTTCTGCTCTCTGTGTAAAAACTACCTTCTACTGTGACCTTCCAAACCTCATCCCTGGAGGATGACTCTCATAAGGCATGGTTTTGGCTTCAATCTGCTTAAGAACTCAGAAACTCTTCAAATTTGAAAAGGAACAATTTCTTTCCGCAAAAAACTGTTAATCCACTAGGAGAGATCAAGTGGCATTTTAAATTCCTAAGCAGTTCTACAAAAGCTATAGTTCATTATGTTTTACAAATACTGAATTTTATTTCACACAGCCATCAGCTCACAAATGTACTCCTATATCTCCTAATCTAAAAACAAAAACAACTCCTCTGAGAACTTCTTTTTTTTTTCCTCCCCAAAGCCCCAGTACATAGTTGTATATCCTAGTTGTAAGTCATTCTAGTTCTTCTATGTGGGACGCTGTCACAGCATGGCTCGATGAGTGGTATGTAAATCTGTGCCCAGGATCCAAAGTGGTGAACCCCGGGCCACCAAAGCAGAGCACAAGAACTTAACCACTTGGCCATGGGACCAACCCCTGACTATGAACTTCTTAGAAGCGTTGCCTCTAGTCAAGAACTCTACTTCACATTCTTAACCTACTCCAATATGCCTCAGCCTGCACCTTACCACAAAGATTGCTCTACTGTGATCTCTGTGTGGCCAAATCCATAGGTCACTTCTCTTTCCTCTTTTAGCAGCAATCGACACAGTTGCCCTCCATCCTTCTTGAAATACCTCCTTTTCTTGGCTTCTGTGACATCACACCTTCCTGGTTCTCTTTTATCTCACTAAGCTGCTGCTTTACAGACACCTTTGCTGACCATTCCTCTTCTCCTCAACCTCTAAATATTGGGGTAGACTATGGCTACATACCAAACTCCCTTAAATCTCATCCAATCCAATGGTTTGACGAAAGCCAAATCAAATCTCCAGGTTTGTCATAGTCATGAAATTTAAGTCCTTGGACTTACGCTTCCAATGGCCTACTTGACATCTTCACTTAGATATCTCAAAAATAACATGGTCAAAACAACTCTTGAATCCACAACCCTTCCCCAATCTAACTTTCCTCCATCTTTACCCAACTCAGCAAAAGGTACCACCATCCATCTAGTTTCTCCAGCCAAAAATGTATAACTTAAACTTGATTCTCCTCTCTCCTTCACCCTCCAGGTCTGATCTATCTGCTAGTCCTGTCCTCTGGATCATCAGATCATATCCCGAATTGTCCATCTCTCTGCTTCTCCTCTAACCCAATCCCTGTGTGAGCCAACATCACTTCTCACCTGGACTTACGCCAACAGTTTCCTCCTGGCCTTCCTGCCGCCATTCTAATAACTTGCTCTCCTGTAAAACATTCTCCATATTTATTTTTTAAAATGTTTGATCCTATAAAATTTGTATCAGTGAGTGATCTTTTATAAAATATATATCAGATCAAGTCCTCCCCTTTCCTTATCCTGACGGAAAACCCCTAGGTGGCTTCCAATCACAATCACAAGCCTGAAGTCCTGGCACTCGTTAGCAGAGCCCTCCATAATTTGACCCCACTTGTCTGTTACCACTCTCCCCTCACCCACTCCACTCCACTCCAGCCAGAGAAATATTCCTCAAATGCACGGAGATTATTTCAACCCAAAGGTCTTTGCACTAGCTTTTTCCTCTGCTTGGAAATTGTTCTTTGTATAACTGCATATCTCTTGTCATTTAGTTCTCAGCTTGAGTTTTGCCTCCTCCAAGGGACCTTTCCAGACCACCCAATCTACAGCACCCCTGCCCACTAATATCTTTCCATCTCATCACCCTGGCACTTATCATATCCAATATTTCTTTCTTTCTTTTCCTTCCTTCCTTCTTTCCTTTCTTTCTCTCTCTCTCTCTATTCATTTCTGTACTTTTGCCCAAATTTTGTCTCAGAACATAAGCTCCAGGTGATCAGGTCCTCATCTACCTTGATCACCACTACATACATGGTGCCTGACCTCTCTCTGACACATGGTAGAAGCTCACTATTAGTGTGCTTATGCCCCTTCACAGACACACACACACAAACACACACACACACACACACACATCCCCCACCAGACCAGCAGGGTACACATGATTCATGATTCGGCTGTTACAGAGCAGACAAGTAAAGATAAGTTTTCAGAATTCAGGCTTGTAGTTACCAGCCTGATGGGCAACTGCTCTGAACCATGCTCAGTCTAAGAAGAACCCAGCAAGGGAAAGGAACACAGGATCACCGTCTTCAGGAACGTAGTCGGATGCTTCTTTCCAAAGCAGCCCTAGGGGCTGTCTTCCAAAAAAAGCAATAAATCATCATACTAGGGACCTTCTACTCACTGGGTGGTAAGGAAGTATCTGATTCTCTACTCCACCCCACCCCACCCTGACCTGAGCCCTAGGACATTCCATGTATTAAAGTCAACAGCTCTGACCATTACCAATCTGCTTTGCATTTTTCATCCTCCTCTTGACTGTTTTTCCAACAAAACTTCAATAGAGAAGCATAAAAGAAAAGGGATTGTTCTCAGTCAAATAAGGACTGGAAAGAATTCAGAAATACCCAGAGTCAAGCAGGTAGGCAGTATCAGAAAACACAAATGAAAGAAAAATGACGTAGGAAAATCCATTCACTTCAATACAGATTTTTTTCTTTTTAAACAGTTTGAACCCATGAAATCTTAGATCTTTAAATATGTTCTCTTAGACTTGGCCAGTATTTGAGGAGCATCCATCAATTCTCCTCTTTAACTCCTAAGCAGAGAAGCACATCTCTCCTATTGAAAGACTCATTCTGGGTGTGGATTGAAGTCTTCAGAAAATGTGATGGTAAGCCTTAGACAAGCTCTTCCTGGATTCCCAACAACTCAGGGGGAATTTTCTGAAATGTTTCACTTATCCTACCTTACCAGATGCTCCAGAAAGAAAAGACAAGTTCTAAACAGTATTAAATATTTGGGAACTACTTAAGTAAGGTTGCCAGGTTCTCAGTATTCTTTTTAAAGCTGCTAAATAGTAAATAAGAGAAACTACTGAATATGAAAGTATTATTTCCTAAAGTTTTGTTTGTTTGTTTTTACAAAATGCAAATGCCCTAACACTTCAATGTATTCTTCCCCATAAATTCATTAACTTAAAATCTGCTTCCAGAAAAAGGCAGCATTTTTGCAAAATGAGAAATAATAAAACAGAACGTAGTAGATTTATGGATATACCTGTAAATTTCCTTCCTTTCCAATTTGAGTCATTAAAATAAACATCCTAAATGTAAGAAACGATGTTTGATTGGAAACTCAATAAATGATATAGAACATCCAGTTTGACAAAAATAAGATTTTTCAGCACCTATTCACTACGTTGTACTTTTTCATCCTCTACTATTTATCTTCATTTCCATCATCCCTAATTAGATAATTGTACCCATTCTGGAAATTAAGGCCAAATGCTTAAGTGGTAATTTAATATAAATTAATATTTTGCCCAGAATCCTCATCATTTAAAATGTTAATTAGCATATTTACATTCACCAAGGGAAAGGAATAAATATTGGCTTGAATAATCTTTTACTTTTTATTGCTTTTTTCCATTTGCTTTTGTTCTTGAGACAGACGGTTTTAACACAGACGGAATCAGAACAGTGTTGCTGTTTGTTAAGGGATCACCTGTTCCCGGTGTTTACTCCTCACCTTTAAAGCATAACCCCAAGTTGCAGCATCCCGGCTTGTTACTGTGAACATAAGAGTTCTGATGTGGTCTCCTGATGTGGTGAAACTATACTTTATGCTGCACTGGGTCATATTTTTCACAAGGTGGGAGGCAGTATATTTTTTAAAAGGGGAATTGCAGACAGAGAAATAGGATACACCTAAGACTTGGCTTGTATAAATCATTTGAAGAAGAAAGTAAACTGTGCTAGATAGGAACTATGGAATAACAGAATAAATAGGTAAGAACAGCATTAGAGATTAACCGGTGGAGAACTATTCTAATTGTGGAGGATTCCAAATGTTAACTTTATTTTAAAAATCATCGTGGGTAAAAGTTTCTAAAAAGGAAGAGTTAGAGAATCCAAAGAATTCTTCCAGATGAGAATGTCTGGAGCTGGGTAGAGTCAGACTGGAGAGCTGGAGGAGGCCGTGAGACCGTCTTCCAGACAGCTGGATAGGACAGCGGTTAAGGGTCCACGTTCTAGGCTAGGGTCACGGAGCCTACATTTGAATCAAGTGCCCACAATTTCAGCTCTGTGAACTTGCCCAAACTATTAATCTCTCTCGGTCTCCTACTCCTCTTCTCATATAAAAGGTTTAATTATACCTATGCCGTGTAGAGGGTGACAAGATTAGTCAAGCTAATGAGTATAATGTGCTGAGCAATGTCGACCACAGAGCAAGTAGTCCATAAATGTTAACTATTGTGATCTACCCATAAATGAAGTGTGAGACCCAGAGAGGTCACGTGATTTACCCAAGCAATTAGTTAAAATTTGTGTCTTTGACTCTGGATTTCCACTTGTAGACTGCAGGATGCGCAAAGACTTAAGACGTAGTCCCTGAACTTAAGTTGCTAGAGAATGAGTGTGACGTACTAGAAAGAGTAAACCCATTTGTTACAGAAACTAGGTTTAAAATTCCCAAGCTGCTCTGTATAGTTATACGACTGAGTTAGGCATCTGGATTTTTCATAGTTTCAGTTCCTTCATTTACAAACTCTGTTTGTTCATAGGGTTACTCTATCTCTCATGTAGATACATTGCCAGGCACGTGGTGGATGTTCAATAAATGCTTTCTCTCGTCTGGAGGGAAAAATAAAATTGAGTTCACATCATGACAGTCTTCTTTCATTCCTCCCCCTCCCAAAAGAGGCAGGGGTAAGGGGAGTGCCTACAAAATTAAGGTTAATTTAAATCTTGTTTTGAGACTATTTTTGCAGGATTGTGTAATCCCCTGAAGTAATCTTAGATGTCACAAAACAATGGCTGGGACACACAAACCTCACATAACGAAGCTGTCTGTTCTCAGCAAATGGCAGGGGATACCCAGCCCAACACGTTGAACAAACATTGCCTGGGCTCCAGTCACAGATTGGCACCGCCACCTCCTAGTGCCTCTTGGCATGAGTCCACAGCAAATGTCAATAGCTATGTTATAAGGAAGCCGGTAGTAGTAAGATTTTAGATGAAGACATCCAAATATTAAACCTAAAAGTATTACTTAATAGTGCTCAATTAGTTTGCAATTATCCATGGTAATTGGGAAAAATACATTGGCAAAGGATATCAGATATAATTGGAAAAGCTTTACTTTAGTCGTCAGTTATCACCCCCTCCCCTTCAAACATTTACAAGTGTTGCTAACATGCAAAAAATGTACTGATTTTGACTTTCACTTCCATTGTCACAGGCAAAAAGAAAATACGAAGCGAGAAGCAGAGGTTACCAATAGCCAGACTAGATAACTAGACCTGGAACAGTGTAACACTGGCAGCAATAGTGACATGTCATAACTGGCCAGCTCACTAACCAGGAGAGGAGAAAACGACACTAGAAGCTCAGTGATGCTATCGTTTTAGGGAGCAACTGTTTTTCCTCTATCCTTTGCTTTTATTTGAGGAGGAGGAGGATTTGCCCTGAGCTAACATCTGTGCCAATCTTCCTCTATTTTGTATGTGGGTAACCACCACAGCATGGCTGCCCACAAGTGGTGTAGACCCGTGCCCAGGAACTGAATCTGGGCCGCCGAAGCGGAGCATGCTGAACTCAATCACTAGGCCATGGGGCCAATCCTCCTCTATCCTTTACATTTTGATCCATGGAGTATTTATGGCTCCTTCGTTGATTCTCTCTCCATCTCCTTGTCTCTCTCTCTAGTGTCTTCTAAAGAGTTTCTTGGAAACTACACCTCACCTTAATGGTTCTTCTTTTTCATAACAGTAACCCAGATGAGCTATAAAAATCCCACCACAGCTACTGTTCTGGCAATTCTAATGGGCTCAGCATTTAATCAGCTTCTGTAGCTCCCCACCAAGCAGAATTAAACCAACGCTTGTGGTACTTGACCCATTGCCCACTATCTTTTGAGAGAATTTTTCAACCATCCCTTTACTTCACTAACACAAGCTTCATCTCTTACATAGCTAGTTTTCTGGCCAGAGAAGGTTTCTTTACCTTCTTTTAGCCTGGATTTTGATCTATGCTATACTTATTCCCACAAAGATGGTCAATTTACTCAGTGAAACATTTCCAAATATCCACTGAAAAGAGGAAGACCATCTATTAAAGGGAAGTCACAAACCACGGGACAAGTCACAAGTGGCATCCTGGGTCTTCTCGGGTCCCAGGTCATTTCAGTCTCTAAGGCTGATGAACGAGATGCAGAGAAAAATTATGGGTGGACTTGCAGTCATCTAATAAGAGAAACTAAACAGCAGTACGCCACATAATATGGTGGATACTTTACAATGGAGTGCACATCAAGACCCTTTAAGTTAGAAATATGTGATGGGACTAGTCACATTAACTGAACTAACTTGACTATTAACTTAAATATTATATGTCTCGTTTGTGATGGACGGCTCTAAAAATACAGAGTCTTTATATTTGAATGGCAAGTAAGTACAGCCAGAGGCTCAAAAAGCAAAGGCCTTGCCTTAATAGGACTTTTTCTGTTTTTTTAAAGAAGTGCATGTGAACTAGGAGATTTCAGGAATACAGTCTGAGCAATCTTAATGAGAAGTTGTGGCAATGAAAAACTATATAAGAAGTTTTCAAAGTTAGTATTTTCTGGTTTTAAGTATTCTTTTGCATTTTAACTTCAACTATGACTTGTTCTCTGTATCTGCATACTAAGTAAACCACCAGTTTAAAAAGTTAAACCATGTTTTCAGCACTCACACCATCTCTAAATGATCACATTGCTTTTTTTTGCAGACATAGTAGTACATTTGTGTGTGCACCCCTGTGTATACCGACATGCCATCAGCCCTTCCTACGCTACACATGAATTGTGTCTCTAAGTGTTACCTCTAAATACAGGATCCTAAAGGCACAATGACTCTCAGTTTTCTCTTTTTGATCATCCTGCCCAGCACCATTATGACTGTTGGATAAATATTTACTTACCACTGGAACTAAAGGCAGCCGTTTTTGCAGATTAAAAACGGCTCTCTCTTTCACTTAAAGAGAACACTATTGCTTTTAGCTCATAAAGAAGTGACCCTGTTTGCCATGACTGTTTTCCTGTTATAGTCAGGTAGGTTATCTTGCTTTCACTGCGTTTCAGTGAATTTTTAAACCATGTCTATCTCCCTGGCTTTCAATGCCTTAAACTAGCGGCAGGACCAGTGAGAAAAAAATTTAGGGACAAATTACACCAATGGGTGATTGCACGCCCTGAGTTTAGGGTCTGAAATAAACGCACAACCTCAAAGAGGATATGGACAAGGAGGGAGAGGTTAGAGGAGGAGAGGAAATGTTTTGGGGAAGGGTATAGGGAAACATGAGTGGCACATGGCTCCTAAGGTGGAACTAGCATACTGAATTAAGAAATAAAAAGTTCACAAAGCACTTTTACAGGAATCATTTCACAGCAACTGAGTGGAGTAGAGAATATCTTGATCTCAGGGATGAGAAAAGGGGCTCAAAGAAGTTGAGTGATCTGCCTAAGGTCTCACAGCTAGTATGCAAGTAGGAGAGCTGGTGTATAACCTCTAACAGCATCATTGTCGTCATCATCATGCCAGACCACCATTTTTTCTCTGAGTATACGACCAACCTCTATATCACTCCTTTGCCCACGTGCTTGTAGACACCACAATTAAATACAGTCATGTGTCTCTTAATGATGGAGATACGTTCTGAGAGATGGGTATGTGATTTCGTCATTGTGTGCACATCATAGAGTGTACTTACACAAACCTAGATGGGCTAGCCTACTACACACCCAGGAGATGTGGTACTAATCTTATGAGACCACGATTGTATATGTGGCCCATTGTTGACGGAAACATTATGTCGCACATGACTGTTTACTCAATTAGTACTTAATAAAGGGGAATGCAGTCAGGGGAGAAGAACAAACTTTATAGATATCAGGAAAATTACCATTACTTATCTCTCAACTATAAATTGTGTATATGAACAATAAACTCTGGTAGATAAATAGGGAATTAATGTTTTGAAATCTCTCCCTATGTATGTGTACATTGTTTGAAATACAACATGACAATTACAACAGCAACAATAGTGATTTAGCATTACCATAAGCTAGGCCTCTTCTGGATGCTTTACACTGTGTCAGGGAAGAGCCACGACTCTCCTTGTTTTACAGATGAGGAAACTGAGGCACATAAAATTCAGTAACTTGCTAGAGTCATATAGCTGGCAAGCGGTAGCATCCTGAAGCATCGGGGCTCTGAGCCCTCTCTGGACCAATACACCATATAATTTTATGTATTGATTTCAAAATAAAATAATTCTAGGTGATTTTAGTCTCAGCTCAATAACTTTATCTGCATATATTTTATTATAAATTCATTGAATTTTATATGATACTTTTGAAGCTTTTTAAATTGGTAAATTCTCGAAAATGACTTGAGGGCATCAATTCCCTTGTGATACTTAAAAATAGTTGCTGCATATCTTTTTTTAAATTAGTAAAGTAAATATAACCCTAGTGTAAAAAAAAAAAACTAAAACATTACAGAAATATATAAAAGAGACAGCTACAGTCTCATGTAAGTTCAGCCCCTCCCCCACCATAAATAATGACTATTAACACCATCAATTCACTTTAAACTGTCTCAGTTATAGTCAACTCACTTTAAACTGGAGTCCTAAACCTTCAGCAATGACATTGACAGTGTCCAGCTAATTGCACCCACTTAAGGCTTTCACAGCAACCCCAGCAGGTGGTTAGCACGCAGATGAATTTAACCAGTGCAACGAGCATTTCAGCCAACACTTTATTTTGCCTCCATTCCTCAGCCTATCCCAAGGTCCCCGCGTTGGGGTCCAGGTCAGCATCAGTACGACTGTGCCAGTGGTTGCTTCAGTTGCCCTGAGAGGAGAGGAAAAAGAGGCCACTTGAGGGGAGCTAAGAGGAGCAAAGGAAAGAGGGAGAGAAAGGCAAACAGCAGGCAGACCAAGATGCGCTGATGCTCTTCAGAGAAAATCGAGAAAGCCATTCTCTTATTGCTGGGAAACTGACTCTGAAGATAATTCCGAAGGAGAAAATTCCAAAATATTTGGGTGAGGTTAAATTCATTCAGCATATATCCATTATCACCTACTATAAGCCAGCCACTGTGCTAGGTGTTAGAAATATACAGATGAGCCATCTGGACCCACTTCCTGACCCACGATGCTTATGATATAATAGCACAGACAGATATGAATTAAATAGTCACACAAATGTAATGTAAAATTAAAACTGTGCTAGTAGTTAAGGAGGAAAATTATACAGTGATATTTCGAAAAGGCTCTCACGGATGACTAAGTTGCTGTATGCTATGAGTAGGGAGGAAGTTACTCATTATTTTAAAGATAATGCTCACATTCCGTCCTTTACTTGACTCAGTAAATACAGGGGAGAGCAGTGCTCTTGTGATGGATGCAGTCAGGTTACAGAAAACACACCAGACATGAGACTGACTTGATTTTACGGATCCAGGGCCAAAAGCAACGCTGGGCACCTTTGAATTTGCCCACCCTTCAGCGACAGCTTTTTGATAATGATAAATAGCAATGCAGAGAGGGATCAAAGGGTAAAAAATGCAAATGGCGAGTGAGGTTTGGATCAGGCAAGTTAAAAGGCAGATATGTTTTGCATAACATCAGAGAACTAACTGCTGGGAGTGAAATGGCAGTTCAAGAAGGCAGACGCCGCAATCAACAACAGAAGACTAACAGCGATTTCCAGGTCTCAGATCTGTCACAGGGAAATTTATGGAAAAGTCGGCAAAACAGCCAGCAAGAAATCAACTTCTCCAAATCCCACCTAGTGATGTTACCTCTCCCTAAAGAGAAAAATCTTCCCAACGATAACTGTATGAGTCTATCCATGACTGCCCTCCTGATTTGTCACAGGAAAAAATAAGATTTACATGCACTGATTCGTAAAAGACTATGATGTGATATTTAAGTATACCTGTGAATGGTTCATTCATTGGGCTGTTTACCTTCATTTGAATTCACGACAGAGAACTTCAAACTGTGCAGGATTTAGGTGTTCTATTTGCATGTTAATAGGGATTTGTGGACATTTCAGTTTTAAAAAGGTGACATCAAGCTGTTGGACAGGACAATACCCTGCAAGTTCAAAATTTTCTATAGGAAACTGCTCTTGCTTCTACCTGAGGTTCCCAACCCAGGGTACAAAGGTGAACTTGAAGGAGTGCACCGAGTGTCTAAAATTTCACATCATCAGGCACTTTCTTAGGAGAGGTTCCATAGCTTTCATCAGATGTGCAAAGAGGGCGTGATCCAAACCATGTAGAATCATGAGCAACATCATTCAATCATGAAGAAGTTTTCTTAGCGATATAACCTCGCGTAAGTATGAAAATTTTCTTTTTGTGTGGTGTGCAGAAGTCTATTTGTAAATATACACAAATAAATATTTTTCTCCATGCTTGTATATATGTGTATGCATAATTACACCTGAATGTTATGAATGTACGAGTATATGTCAACATGAATATATGCATATATATACACAGATAAGCATGAAGAAATTGAAAATAGATGTAAATATGTCAAGGAAAATGTTATAAAATACTTGTTTTATAACTAATAATAGGTACTCCCGATGATTATAAACACCTTGAGAATAGAAACTACTGTCAAGCATACAGTAGGTATGCTTTATTTATTTCAATAAAATAAATGTTGAAGTAAAGTGAATTACCCAGTAGATCTGCTCTGAAATAATATATCTAAGAGAAAAATGGAGTTGTTCACGAGCCTTTGATTATAACATCAGAAATATATGAGAACCCAGTATATTTTGTTTACTTGTTTTTGGAGGTTTTAACATTGAACCTTATTGAAATATACTTATAAAGATACACTTTGGGTCTCTTTTTAGAAACTTTTACTAACTAGATGAGCCATGCACTGAGAGATTTAGGAAGTCAGTCACACAGTTCTCACTCTACGATCCAGCCATGGCTTTTCAATATATGAATTCTATACAAAGGGTTAACAACAAATACAGCTTTTCCACAAGATTGGACACGGGCAATAGGAAGAAAGAAGCCCTGAAAATGGAATATTCTCGGCAAAGAAAGGTCTTTGCCCTCATTTCAGTGAGTTTCCACCCTCCTCCCGATGGAGCCCCTGCGGCTTCTCCTTTCCTTTTTCATCCTCTTCCTTCTCCACCTTGGCTCCTGCCCCCTCCTCTAGACACCCATGAGCATCTGAAATAAGTGTGAAGAAATTCAATCGAGTTTATTAAATCTATACCAAAATGTTCAATTTAAAAAACCTAACTGCATACTTGGAAGAGAACTTGAATTTCTAGTTCGTCCTGCCACATTAACGGATGAGGAGACTGAGTCTCACGGGGATTGCCCACCAGCCCCCAGCTAAAGGAATCAGGAAGAGTGTTAAAACCATCTAAAATTTTTATTTCTCTATGATATTTGTGTTTTCTATTATTACAGATAAATTAATAAACCAGTAAATACTGAGCCTCTGATAATTGTACAAGATTTTACATGTGACAGACAATAGGTTTACTGGAGCTCGAGAAGAAAGCCATCACCATGGGCTACTGGTCAGAGAAGGAGGGTTGAAAGGGAGCAGGAGGGATGGGGAAAGGCAACACAATCAGCTTCTCGAGGGTAAAGCTGTGCCTCTCTCATTCACTTACTGGCAGTGTACAGCACACATATTCTGGCCTGCAGTACACTTTCATCCATGTTGGTTGAATGAATAAACAGAAAATGAAGAGATCGAGCATGAAAAACACAACATCCTCAAAGTCAGAGGGATGAGAATGTGCATGATATTTAGGAGAACTGCAAATAGATCAATCAAGCACAGAGAGTCTGACTAAACAGCAGTGGGAGGCAAGTTGGAAAAGTTGGTGCCTTGCCTCTGAACCTCCACGTACCCTCGGTTTACGTCTATCACACCTCTACCACATTGCACTGTGAACCATGTTCCTCCTCCTCTAAAAGTGAGCACTTTGCTTTGAGAGCAAGGACCATGATCTCCATCTGTATGCCCAAAGTTTAATACAGGGAACGGGCCAGCAAGATGTCAATAAACCTACACTAAATGAGTGAATTAATGAATCAATTTGTATTATCTTGCATGATCCTCACAATGGTGTGCCTTGAAGTCAGACTAACCAGCTTGGATTTCATCTTGAGGGCAATGGGTAATCAATTAATACATTTGTGAGGGAGCATATTATGACCTAAATGATGAAGATCAAGAAACTAATGTCATCGCATACATAAGAGTTGGTGGGCTGGGATGGTGGCAGTGTACATTGACTGGAACGGACCTGTGAATGTGAAAAATACTGCATATAACCACAAATACACATTGAAATGGATACCATGCTCCAAAAACCACTAACATTCTTGCTCTATTGATCCATTTTCAGCTACTGCATACATTACAAAAATATCCCTATCCATTTTGAGTTCAAAATATTCTTGGCTCTTACCTTTTATTGTCTAGACCTTTCACTTTCCATAGCACAATTATCTAGAGGATATTTACACCATGTTCCCTCTTTGAAGTCTAAGTACACCACAATTTTATTTAGAAGAAAAAAGTAAAGTGCTCTACTACTTAACCTGATCATTTCTTTTGATTCTGTCAACAAAAGTATTATGAGACAATGAGAAAACAGATTAAATCAGGTCAACAAAACCTTGTTTTAGAATAAGAAAACAGAATGTTCCAGCATTAACTCACCTTAAAATTTTGATATGGAAATAAAAGAATGCTATTTTAAGACGGTATAGAGACACAGATCATGAACGTCTGAATTTTTTTACAGAATCTTAATTGGAGTGGGTTTGTAAAGGCCTACGTAAGAGCTTTTTTGCTCTTTATGAGAAGTACTTCTATGACACAACAGCTAGCTAGTTCTAAAGCCAGCCAAGGCTAAATGCAATTATCAAGGTTTAGGGAACAGAAATTATGTAAAACCATCAATTTTGTACTACATACATTGTATTTTCCAGAGTTAACATGTTCTTAGTAAATTTTATCTTATCAATTATTAAGAATAAAGAGCTTTTCTTGGGAATCCATTAGTTAGTAAGTCAATATTTATCGAGCATTTATCATGTGCTAGGGAGTAAATTAAACATTTTGTGAAATTAATTTTATTTTATTCTCAGAACACCATTGTGAACTAAGCATTATTACCTCCATTTTATAAGCGGAAAATAAAAAATCAACAAAATCAAGTGACTTGCCCAAGATCACACCTTGTAACTGATGGACAAAGCATGGAATAATGAGAAAGGATCAAACCTTGGAATCCACAAACCTGAGGAAGACTAGTGGTTTCACTCATTACCAGCTGTGGGTCCCTGGACAAGTCACTTACTGACTGAGTCTGGGCTTCATGAAACTTGCAAGCTGGATAGTGTAGTGGTCAGAGCATGAACTATGGAGCCAGACTGCCTGGGTCTGAAGCCAAGTGTTACCACTTACTGGCTATGTGACCTTAGATAATATATTAAAATGGGGGTGTAATCATGTAAAATGGGGGTGATGATGATGATATTAATAAGAACTACCTCACAGGAGTGTTACATGGAGAAATGAGTTAATAAAATGCTTAGAACTGTGCTTGGCACATAGTCAGTGTTCTATATGTGTTAACTCTTAAAATGATTATGACCTATACCTCCCAGGATTGTTATCAAATATATAAACATGTGAAAGCACGAAGACCATAGCAGTAAAGATTCATTGAAGATGAATCACAAAAGTTAACATTAGTTGACAATTCAATGACAATGAGATTAAGAGGTAACAATAGGTGTGAATAAAAGCCATACTGTATCAACCCTTTATAGAAATTGTCAAATGCTTGCAGGTGTTAGATGATGCCCAAATAAGCTAGTCAAGTTTCTCCAGGGCAAGTTAAGAGTTCTGTTTGTATTTGTGGTCCAGGCTCCTTGATTCTGAAGGCAGAGGTCAGCTCACCCTGACACTGGGTAAGTTTGCACACCGTGCACAGATGCTCAAAGTTCCACATAGGTATGGTAGACTATGAGAGCTCCTGGTTTCTTCTGAGCCTTCAGGATCCAAATGCTATTCAACTGCAAAGACATTTATCCTACAAGGGAGAATCCAGCTCCAGAACGCTGCTACGAGAGAATTAGGAACAGGATCGCAGCAGTATACATCTTAGATACGGGATTTGCGTGCAGCTGCTGGTCATAGAGAAGTCCAGAACTTCAGAAGACAGCGGCTTAAACCCCTTCCTGGTAAGATGTCCAGAGGCAGCCCTCCAGGGCTGGTACTCCAGTTCCATTAGGTCCTCGGGGACTAATTTGCTCAGTGTGGGGAGAAACACTACGATTAAAGTTGAGGTTTGTTGATGAGAGGACTCCAGACCCCAGATCAACCACATTCAATCCTTAGACTTTGGCTTACTAGCTCAGATGAGATCCTGAATGTTCGTGTTGTGGGGCTTTGAGTCCCTCCTAGATTTGTTCCATTTGGACAGTTTATTCCAGTCCAAACCTTGAACATTCAACAAGAACATGCTTACACAATCAAGAGACCTGCGGGAATTAATAGTTGACAGCTGCCTCTTGCTGTAGCTCTTTAAGGTCTGTTTAAACTTAGTAATGAAGTTTCGGTTGTCAAGCTAGGATTGAGGCCCTAGAATTTACTAGTGCAATAAGGGCCTTGATGTATTCACCACAAACTCCTGTGTGTCTGACACTTGAGATGCTTATGTTCTAATACCTAATGTTTACAACAAGCCTGAAATGTAAGAATTATTCATTTTATAGATGAAGAAACTGAGACCCAGAGAGGTTAAATGATGTGTCCAGAATCACAATGCTAACAAAAGCTAGAATTGTGATCCCGATCCAGTCATTAGTCTAGTCTGAATAAGATGTGTGTGGGGAAGGCACAAATTACTTGGCAGGACAGCAAGATATCACTCCATGCCTTCCTAATTGAAATTCTGCTATTTGAAGGCTAATCCCACCCCTGAATTCCCATTCATATCCTAACCTGGGGCCATATCTGATATGGTTCCAAGCATTCTGTTTGTTGTTTGTTTGTTTGTGTTTATCTAACTACCACAATACATATATGGAAGCTAGTCTGTTGGCACCAAATCCATAGACTTTCCTCGGCTCCATATAGTCCTCAAATCAATCTACTTAGTTCATACTCAAGTGTAGAAAAACCCTTTATTAAGTGAGAGGAAGTCTGCTAACTACAGGAAAAAAATCACTAATAACACCAGGATTTCAACATCAGAGCAGTCGGTGCGCTCATTTGGTAAGCGGAAAAGATGACTGGCCTCCCCAGAAGTTGGGACAATAGAGCTAGGCATGGCTGTAGGGGGTGCTGGGCTTAGCCGGGAGCCTGGCCTGGCAAGAGTCTTGGACATCCCAAGCCTGTCTAGGTTTAGACTAAACAATTGGGAGCAACATGGTTAAGGCAGGGCTTGGGCAAGTGCCTCTGCTGAACAATTTGGTGGAAAGAAGAGGAGACAACCAGACGTCAAGGTTTAACAATCCAATGGCCAGGAATGAACAGGGTGACAGGCGTGGTCAGGAACCCTTTTGTGGTGTGGACAGTCTAAACGGAGGATCTACTTAAAGACCCAGAGTCGGAGGAAGCCACAGAGAAAGCACTAACCTGATGCAGCTGCTGGACTGCTCCCCACAGGGGGAGTAGTGCCAAGCACACCTTGTTCCTTGCTGCTAGGTGCTGCCTTTTAATGGCTGGCTCACAGTTTGCCTTGCTATCACCACCTAGAGATAGCCCTTGTGCTGGTTGTTGCAAAGTCAATCTGGTCAAGCTGGAAACAAAATTTTCCAGAATTTCTTGCCCTGTATGGTTCCAGGTTAGCATGGACTAAAAGAACTTGGGGTTTGGGAGACGGAAGTGACATAGTGGCTAGTATTCTCCAAAGGTCTTTGCAGTCAGATAGAATGACAGAATGACACAGAAGTACCAGGCAGGTCCAGTTTTCCCTCACTCTCCTCTGCTCCTTGTCCAACTCTTCTTCCTGATTGCTGGCCCTGCTGCTTAACAGAGGCCCCATGCCACCACCAGAAGCCTAGCTATATACCCACAGAGACAGTAGCTGCAGAGAGTCAATAATTTCCCATAGAATATCTTATGATCTTCCCCTTTGTGTTCCAACTTCAGGGACTGGATGACCTTGGTTTCTCATGTCTTTCCCACACATTCTGTCTTGTCCACCCACACGACTTATTCCATACACTCGTGGTGGTTGTGCTTCCCTGTCTAGTAAATTCTTTTCTAATCTAATGGGTCCTTGTTCATGTAGGAAGTAGCCACGTCTCGTTTAGTCCAGGAAATCCCCTTGTCTATCTCAGCATCCTTCATATATCCATATAAAGGAATAAAAATGCTGAAGGTTGAAAAGATGCTAAATTCCCCAAGTCGATGAGGTAGATATTCTCTGACTCATCCTCCAGCACACACACAGCTCTCATGATAGAATGTTCAGCTTTATTTCACCTCCTGCCTTACCCAAAGAGTAGCTGGTTCTCCTGAATCTCTGATGCAGGGTAAACAGAATCTACCTTGACTTGCTCTGGCAAGCAAGTGAGGGCATGGCCACAGTCAAGTTTGAATAACAGACATGGTCTAATGGCAGGGAAAATGTTAGAGTGAGAAGAAAACACAGAGTTTATTTGGCAAGATTCATTGCCAGTAACACTAATCCAATTCAAGCTAATTAAGCAAAAATAGTAACATTACTTCATACAATTAGCAAGTCCAGTGATGACCCCGTTTGAAGCACAGCTGATCTGCAGGATGTGTCTGTCATCATTTCTTGCTCCTGTTTCTCAAGGAGAGTTGGCTTCATTCTCAAGCAGGTCTTTTCCTAGTGGTGGAAAAGGTGGTTAGGGATACACAGCTGCAAGTTGACTACTGCCACAAAAAGAAAGGATCCATCTAGCTTTGGCATAAACGTCCAAAGGATGACCTTGACTAATCTGGGTAGGGTTTCATACCAGTTCCTGAAACATTCATCATGGCCAGCAAAAGTCGGGTACTCTGGCTAGAACTGACTCGTGCATGATACTTACTAGAGTAATGCTACACTTCCATAGCAAAGAGACTCAAAAATAATTCAGTGCCTTTAAGAAAATAGAGGTATGCTTCTCTCTCATGTTTCAGCCTGAGGTGATATTCCATATCAGTGGAGGTCTTGCTCCACGGAGTCATTCAGGAATCTGGATTTCTTCCATTTCATTCCTCCATCAGCCCCTAGAGGCTGTATGTTCAAACCTGGGTGAAAAGCACATCCAGGCTCTAGCTTCTGGGAAGGAGAATGGGGCACACAGGAAGCATGCCTGCTGCCTTGAGGCATTGACCCAGAACTTGTGTATATCACTTTTGCTCACAGTCCATTGGCACAGTCTTAGTCCCATGGCCACTCCTAAAGGCAAGAGATGCGGGGAGATGCAGCCTGGCTACGTGCCCAGGAAGACAGTGAGAATATACAGTAGCAGTCTCCACAGTGTGGGCCCAACTTCAGCTGGGAAGAGGTGGAAGATGTCACATCCAACCCATGGAGAGTGAATTCCCCCTTTGAAAGGAGGATTCTGATACCAGAAGAAGGGAAACAGATGATGTTCAGGCAGAAACAACTGGTGTCCCCTACAGGTCGGTATCAGAATGGTACGTTCAAGGACATGCTGCAGCCAAGCATAGTCAAATGAGCAGGTGTCAGAATCAAGCAATATTTAGCCAACCGGAAGAGCATTTCTGAGGGCATGTGCTGTAGAACACATGCAAAACAGAAGAAATAACGTGATGTTGTTCTTAAAAAGACACTGTGGTCAACTAAGTTTGGAAAACACTGGGTTAAGCAAAGTGAAGCAGGTTTCTTCCATGTGGTTGTTCTCAGAGTCTTTAGTGTGCTAATCTCTGAGTTTGCAACATTTGCCAAGCTCATTTAAGGTCATGGGGGATGTCACGGGATATTGCCCCGAGGAACAAGCTTACAGGAAAGTCTGCACCAGAGCAAGAGACAGACACATGTCAGGGCTGCAGAGCCTCGGGCAGGACCACTCCTATAGGGCTGGTCTGGGAAGGCTACAGCAGGGTGACCGGCCAGTTGCAGTGGGGAGGGTGAGACGGGCTGAGCCACTGTTAACAGTAGGGGGCCAGGTGCAGAGTTCTGAGTGACACCTGAGCTGTAATAGAGTGACACTATTCATAATAGAACCCCCTCTTAGGTTAAGCTCCACTGGCAGAAGATAAACTCCGGTCTCAATTCTCATGAATCTCACCTTCTAAAGCTGTGCTGTTCGATGCAATGATCACTAGCCACGCGTGGCTCCTGAGCCCCTGCGATGGAGCTAATGCAGGCTGAGAAACCGAATTTTTAATTTTACTTAATTTTAATTCATTTAAATTTAAATTAAAAAGTTGAAGCAGCATAAAATATTTTTCCATTAAACACAAATGTATTGTTTTGGTAGAACTATATTTCTCTTTAATCATTGAAAAATTAGCATCAGAATTGAAACTTAGGCAGTAAGTATAAACCACACTGGATTTTTCAAAGACAGCATGAAAAAGGTACAAAATATCTCATTAATAATTTTTATATAGATTACATGTTAAAAATATTTTGGATACATCAGTTTAAATAAAATTATTACAATTAATCATAGATTTCTTTTTACTTTTTTAAATGTGGAAACTTTTTTAAAGTTTCATGTGTGGCATCTGGTAGAATGCCACTCGATCTACTCGATGGTGCTGCTTAGCATTTTGTAAGGTCAATCCCCCGAACCTGGTCCTGCTTCCCAGGGCAGGGATTAAGTCTTCAGATGTGCTGCAGAGTCTTGTAACAAAGCAATCATAACTAATCAGCAGAATTTGGGCAAAAGCTAAAAAAAAAAAAAAAAAAAGGAAAACCAATTAAAAAATCCATTAATTAGCATACTTCTGAACTTAAGTCATTTGTTTGAATCCATTTTTCCTTTGCCTTCCTCATACAAATTAATACCTGTCAACCAAAGGTAATGTGTTTGAACTTTACAAGAATGCATAAAATTTGCATGCTGTGACTTTTCTAATGGTAAAACAAGATCAAACAGATTTTCACCCAAAGAAAGACTGCTAAATCAAGATCTGAAGTACTTATTAAATTAAGAACTGATTGTTCTTCAGGCTACGTCTCCGAACAGCCCATCAGTTATTGTGTTTGTTTCTATATTCGAACATCAGCCACATCTTATCTTTAGCTTTAGAGATTATAATAATTCAAGAAAGACCTCAAGGGAAGGCCCATTTTGTATAACCTTCACTTGTGAGCCTGACATATTAAATATAACAAGTATGTATTGAGGAACTATTCTGTGCCAATGTTTTTGGGACCTTCTAGGGGTAAATGCACCCCTGTGCCCATGCCCATATTTGGAGCCATGTGTGTAGGGCAGGGCTCAGTCCCTCCCTCACCACTGCCGATTGGATAAGGAGTCTGTATCTGACCAAAGCTGGGCCAATCAGAACCTCTTCTTAGATTTAGATTTGGAATGCAGAAACGAGACTTCACTTGGTTTCTGATGAGCGCTGGAGCTAGGCGGTCAGGAAAAGCAGAGGCTGGGACCCACAGCATAGTAAAATAATCGACAATGAGCTCAAAGAAAAATAAAGTAGACAAGCCAAAAGAAGCAGAGATAGGAGATTAAACATTCTAGGGAAGATAGAGCAAGTAACTTTAGATTCAAATTTTCTAGTTCCAGTGCCATATGACATATCTCTATAATTATTACTCTGCAGTTGCTAGAGGCACTTTCAGACATTCAATAAATTCCTTGCTTTTTTTTTGTTTCTGACCTAAGCTAGTTTACATGACTTTCTGTTTCAACAATAAAACTGATCCTTGCTTTAGTCAGCCAGGCCCTAGGGCTCTTTGTCCATTATGAAATTATTTAATAGGAAACAAATAAATGAAATTATAACAAGTTAATAAATATTAATAAAATGATAAATATAGTACCCTGAAAGAAAAAACAGAGTGATTATCTAGAATAGATATTTTTCATTAAATTCAAATAAATATATTGGTAGTCCTATTACAACTCCTATTACTATACTAAAAGTAAAAAGAGGAGAAAATAAAAACAGGAGGAAGAAAATAAAAGAGGAAGAAACAAGACAGCTCTTGACATAAGTTCTTTCCTTCAGCAATGTCTACTCTTCTCCCTTTTGTTTTTATAAGATCCTCCAATAAAAAGCAAGTTAGGTGAGGATCTGAAAAATAGGAAGGTGTGAATTGGCAAATAGTCAGTGAGCATCTAATAAGAGCTCAACATTATATAAGGTCGTTGGGAGAATCAGCAGAAAAAAAGCATTGATGCTGGGGCCGGCCTGGTGGCACGGCAGTTAAGTTCGCATGTTCCACTTCGGTGGCCCAGGGTTCATGGGTTCAGATCCTGGGTGTAGACCTATGCACTGCTTGTCAAGTGATGCTGTGGCAGGCATCCCACATAAAATACAGGAAGATGGGTATGGTTGTTAGCTCAGAGCCAGTCTTCCTCATCAAAAAGAGGAGGATTGGCAGCAGATGTTAGTTCAGGGCCAATCTTCCAAAAAAAAAAAAAAGCATTGATGCTGACATGCAGGGAACTACAATCTAGTTACCAAGATAACACCAACACCAGAGTCATTACTTGGACCTAGAAAATTGGGGTGATTTCCTCGGGTCTGAATCTCAGAAAAAGGGTAGGTATCATAATATTCAAGTTCACGAGAGCAAGGAGAAGTGTATACCCAAGATAGAATCAGATCCATAGCCAGATGGAATATCCAAATTATTGTCAAGGTGTAGACAGACTCATAGCCAAGAATACAGGACCAAGCATTGAGTCTGAAGAGCAAGTTAGAGATAGAGAAATGAGAAAGAACAAGTAGGTATAGAGCTGAGAGGAGGCAGATGCTGATAAATATGAAGGAGGAGTGGGCCAAGGTAGGTGGACTGGAACAAAGAGCACGACTGGCAAGAGCTGGCACAGTGCGCTGTGCTGTGGGGCTGGGTGAGAGGCCCAGGGAGTGCATGGTCGCTTAGAAGGAAGGTGGATGGTTCTGACAATGGACAGTATCTGAGGGACTTGAAGTCCAGAGCCAACCCATAATCCCAAACTCTCCACCAAGGCAAAATCTGCCCCCAGACAACACTCTCCCTACCTTCAAAATACGGCTAAACGTTTGCATTTTAGCCATTGTTTCTGGTGTTGGATCATCTAGTCCAACCCATTAATTTTAAAGACACGTCTTCTAAGGGCCAGAGAAGTTACGCAACTTGATCAAAGCTATGCAGCTAACGGCAGAGTCAGGAGTAAAATCCAAATTTCCTGACTCTTAGTCCAACTCCGCCATGCTGAAAACTTTCTTTTCCCTTCTAAGCTGCTCTATCAAAAGTTCATTTTTAACTTGTAATCTTTCAGTAGGAAGCTTTCCACACGCAAATTCTCACAAATCCTGCACATCTTAACACCTTTTCACTCTTCCCAATAGTAGACCTGGGTCTTTTATCTCCCCAGGGATTGAGATAACTAAAGAACAAGAGAAGATAACTGAGGACTAGATTGGTCAAAGAAGTTTCAGCAAGAAAATAGAATTTTATCTGAATTTTGAAAAATAAGGATGATTTAGACAAGAAGAGGGAAGAAGGGAGGAGATTCCCAGGAAGATAAAGAAGATCCTCACTGAGAATGTGATGTATGGAGGCCCATGTCCGTACAGGATGAAGGGAAGAGAGTGAGAAAGAGATGGGGGAGTGAGAGAGGGAGGAGGGGGAGAGAGAGAGAGAGAGATGCTCCAGTCATAGACTTCAAGTTACCAAAGGATGCTAAGAGCCCCCCTCCACAGGTCTACTCTCCCAAACACCCCCATCCATAGAACTGAATAGCTATTTACTTGATAGCGTTTGAGACGCAGAAATGTCAGTGGTTAACATTGCTTGACCACTGGAACATATTTGGAATTGGAGGAGACGGAATTCTTCCCACTGGGAGTCCTGTTGAAATGCAGCAATGCTGTTTCATACTTTTCATATTCTTCATGTTTTAAGAGCCTTAGAAAAGCTTTCATACCCCAATGACTCATCCTGATGTTGGCATCTTCTAGAACCACGACTCTACACCTGGTCTTTCCTCCCCACTGTGGTTGCTCTGACCCTCCATCCATCTCAAGGTTGCCTCAAACATTTCCCCACAGAAGTAAACCAGACATTCTCCTCTCCTACTTCTTTAAAATATTTGTGTTTTATCAAACTAACATGTGTATATAGTTTTGATACTCAAGCAGTAACAAAGAGCCCATAATGATAGACAGCAGCCCCCACCTCATACTTTCCTACCTCACTAATGACCTAACTTCCCATTTCCGAAGCATAAAAAGAGAACTTCAGAAAAAGTGGTCTACATACACAATGGAATGTTATTCAGCCATGAGAAAGAAGGAAATTCTGCCATTTTTGACAACATGGATGGAACTTGAGGGTATTATGCTAAGTGAAATAAGCCAGACAGAGAAAGACAAACACTGCATGGTATCACCTATATGTGGAATTTTTTATAAAAAGTCAGACTTATAGAAACAGAAAGTTGAAAAGCAGTTGCCAGGTGCTGGGGAGTGGGGGAAATAGGGATGTTGGTAAAAGATACAAACTCTCAGCTATAAGATAGATAAGGTCTGAGGATCTAACGTAAGACACAGTGCCTATAGTTGATAACAGTGTGTTATAGAATCGAAATTTTTTGAGAGCAGAACTGAAATGTTCTTACCCCAAACAAAAAACCCAGAACTTCCACAAGTCCCCACATCTTCCACCTACTATCATCTCTCCTGTTACTATGGATGATCTTGGATGAGGCCCTGCCTGTGCACTAGAGCCTGTCGCCTTTCATCTGCTCCATAACAAGCTCCAACAATCCTCCCCTCTCTCTCCTGCAGCGTCCGTGTTTTTTCTCTCTCTACTGAAACATTCCCTTTAGCATATAATGTCATTGAGCAATCCCATTTAAAAAAATAAAAACTTATCTTGACCCCAACTGCTCCCTCCAGTTTCCGCTGCTTTTCTCTTCTTTTCATCACACACATCCACAAAAACTACCTGAAAGAGTTACCAAAACTCACTGTCTTCCGTTTCCTCCCAACTCTCTTGCACCGACTGCAGCCAGCCTTTCATCCCCTCCACTCTACTCAAATTGCTCTTGTCAGGTTAATAATGACCCTCTGATGCCAAATTCCTCTCCTAACCTGGTCTGGCAGCAGCGTTTAACACTGTCTATCACTCTCTCCTGGATACGTTGGCTTCCAGGACATCTCGCTCTCCTGGTTTTTCTCTTCCCTCTGGTTCCTTCTGAATCTCTTTCGCTGGCTCCTCTGACTTTAAATGTTGGAATTCCTATAGATTCATTCCTTACACCTTTTATTCTACCTGCATTCGCTCACTATGTGATCTCACCCAGCCTCAAGGCTTTAAATCCACCTATGCATTGATGAGTACCAGATTTATAGCTTCAACCTGAACCTCTCCCCTTAAACTCCAGACTCATCCCTATCCAGCTGTCTACTTTATATCCTCATTAAGGTGTCTAATAGACCCCTCAAAGTCAATGCATCCAAAACTGAGCTCCTGATGCTCCCCAGCCACCTGTCCTTCCAGCAGTCTGCTCCCCCTCTCACTTGATGGCAACTCCATTCTTCCAGTTGTTAGCGAAAAAACCAGGGAGTCATCGTTAAATTCTTTTTCACATCACGTATCGAATCCATCAATAACTCTTGTTAGATTCACCTTCAAATTATATCCAGAATTCAGCCAGCTCTCACCACTCTTCCTGTTTCCACCATCATTTCTTGCCTGGGTTAGTTCAATAGCCTCCTACCAAAGCCTCCTTACCATAGTCCCTACTTCTGCCCTCGCCCCTTTCAGTACAGTCTTAACAGAGAGGCCCTTTTAAAGCATCGGGTCACATTTCTCTTGTGTTCGTGATCCTCCAAGGGCTTCCTATCTCACACACAGTAGAAGCCAAAGTTCGTTCAGAAACCTCTAAAGCCCTTTCATCTGGCCCTCTGGTGCCTCTCTGCACTCACCTATTCTCCTCCAATCCTCATCGTGTTGTGCAGTCTTCAACCACACTGGCTTTCTGCGCTTCCGAACATTCCAGGCATGATCTCACCTTAGCATCTTTGCATTTGCTGCTTCCTCTGCCCCGACTGCTCATCCTCAGATAGAGGCATGGCTAGTTCCCTTGCTTCTTTCAGGCTCTGTGCAGATATTTTCCATGAAGCTTTCCCTGGCCACATTGCCTAAAATTTCAACCTCCCTCCTCTGTGTGTCCTATTACCTGTCCTGCTTTACTGATTTTTTTCCTTGCCACTTACCACTATCTAACATACTAAATATTTTACTTCATTATCATGTTTATTATTGGCCTTTCTCATTAAAATGTACGGTTTATCACAGCAGGGATTGTCTGTTTTGGATTTCTGCTATTTCTCAGGCACTCAGGACAGTGTCTGTACATAGGAACTCAGTATTCCTTGAAGTCCTATGTTACAGTTCTCTGTGTTATAAACCGAGAAATGGTGCACAAAAACCCAAAGCTGCCCATGTTAAATGGCGAGGCATGAACTAGGCTGAGTGAGTCCTGACTCCCAAGCCTGAGCTCTTTCCATTTTACCAGGATATTTTCCACCACTAGATTTAGAATTTTCTGCGTCAAGGTCCGTCAACAATGGGAGAAATCAGTTGTAGCTAGAAAATGAGGAACGTTTTCCCTCAAATTGGTTCTGTTCATACATTTAAATTGTTATTTCATATTTGCACAATTTCATTAAAATAAACACACCAGGATGATCACTGGAACATTATATGTAGAGCAGAAACGGAAGAATACTAAGCATCCATCAACAGAAGATGGCGGAAATGAATTATGCTGCATCCACACAATAGAACACTTCTGCAGACTTGAAAAAGATTGAGGTACATCCCTAAGTACTGATTTTTGAATCATTTCTCCAAGACGTATTACATGCTCTACAATTTCTTATCCATAATTCCAAAATCTAAAACATTCTAGAAATTCAAAGTCTTTTTTGAAACTTAATTGGTGGCAAAATCTGATCTGTCCTAAACTCACTTGACAGCAAATATTTACCTGTCCTGACATGAAAATATGTAGTCTTAATTGATCTCACTTGTTATGAATAGAATATGCATACCTTCCAATGAAAAAGCAATTTACTGTGCTTAATTATGGGGCGATGCCTCAGACCACGCCCCTGTGTAATGTGAAGTATGGTACATGCTTGGTATCACTACTCTAAAATCTAAAGATTCTGACCTCCTAAACGCAACTGGTCCCAAAGGCCCTCAGCAAGGAATTACAGTCCACACTAAGTGAACAAATAGGATGCAGAATAGCATCTGCAGGATGATCCAATTTACATAATTCAAAAAGACACATACACTGGTTTATGCCTGGAAATTCTGAAAGGAGTATATTTTTTTTATAAAGAAAGAATTTGTGTTGATCATCTCTAAGGAGTGGAACAGAGCAAAGTGCTGAACAACTCTGTCATCACAGGGACTGGCTCATCTCCTGGGGCCTGGGGCAGCAGGAGGGGGCTCCTGTTCTTTATCTGGAGTGCTGCCAGGAGATGATTCGAGTCCAAGTACCTTACATTCCTGTGTGTCTCAACTAAGGATTGCGTGCGCTCATGACAGACGCTGATTGATTCATCTTAAGTCACACCCTCTGTGGGTGGGGGCAGGATGGGGGGTGCGAGGAAGTCTCCTTTGACTGGCAGTACAGATGGTTCCTCCCCAAAGGAGGCAATGCTGAGGCTCTTACAGAAGGGCAGGGCACGACCTGCTGGGCAGACAACTCAAACAGATGTCAGCAACATGTGGGACAGGACCTGACCTGACAATCTATCTGCCACTAGCTACTTGCCTATTAGTAACTGAGCGATCCTCTTAAGCCCCCATGGGCCTTGTTTTCTACCTAGGGAGGAGAGAGACTTCCAGGCTCTCACAGCTCTAACAGTTCGCTAATGGACTAGACACAGTGTCTCTCAGGCTTGAAAGTGCATACGAATCACCTAGGGATCTTGTTCAAAATGCAGACTCTGATTCCGCAGGTCTGGGTGACCTGCACAAGCTCCCAGGTGATGCTGAAGTTACTGGACAACCAGACCACACCTTCAGTAGCAAAGCGCCAGAGTGCTGTGCTGTGGCCTGCAGGTGACGAGACACTAAGCCAAAGTTAACAAACTTTGAGTTTTGAATGGTTTGCTTTACAGTAGTGGTACACCGTTCAAAGTTTCCTTTGCAGGCCCAGTTTATTGCACACATTGAAAGGATGCACATAGCCACTAATAAGATTTGTCTTTTATGAAGGCAAGTGTCTTTCATTTAATCATTAATCTACCCACCAAGAGTTTATCCTTATATTAAGACTCTGAAGTATAACCTAGGAGCTTTACCATCAACCTTACTAGGTACTTAAGAAACAATTGCGTCTAACTTTGGCTTAGAGCTAATACAAAAGATAATCACTTTTCAAGGTTTTCATGGTTAATGTAAACTTCAGAGAATTTTTTTGAGCTTTAGATCAATGAATTGTCCAATAATGCCAGGATATTAACCAACAGAATTTAGCTTGGGAGGCCCTAGGGAAGGCCCAGGTTTTCATTTATGGCTGTTCAGAGTCAAGTACACAGATGGATTCCAATAAATAATTAATTATAATGGAACTTGGGGCCTCTAAAGGGAGTTGAGTACAGTACTGACAGTATCACGATGAGTCTGTTTATTTAAGAGCGTGCCTAGATTAGGAAGTCAAATCCCCTCTGATAAGTTTGATGGTGTTTAGTCGACATTAGGTAAAGTTATAGAAGTCCAGGACTCTTAAGTCAGACATTTTCCAAATTACACTTTCAGAACAGAAATCACATCAGAAACCTGAGTTGACTGCGACATTAACTGCCCCCGATCAAACATTCCTCCTCCACAGGTTTCCTTCCATTCTGTGTCCTCTCGCTGGTCATTGACCGGCGTGCCTTGGGGACACAGGAAGCTGGGAAAGCCAAATAAGATAATTACCTGCGAACTATTGAATAGGATAGTATTCTGGACATTTCAAGTTATAATTCACCTGAAAGATATGAAGCAGTTGAATTTTTTTATAACTCATCCATACGGACAGCTTAAAACCTCAGATGCCAAGGGACACTAGAGAGTGAGAGCTGAAAAATAACTGTAAGGAAAGGCTTCTAAGTAATAAGAGACAAAAATAAACAAATGAATAAATATTTAATATGACCAGTGGTAATGAGGAAGGTCTGGAAGCACTTAGCCTGCAAGGCAAACTTTTCCCCTGTAAAGCAGGGAGCCGGCAAACTCTTTGTCACCCGTTGCAGCAGACGTTTCCAGAGGCTGGAAAGGTACTGATGGCAATACAGTGAAGTCCGGCTGGAGAAGAGGCACACCTCCAGTAGCTTAAGAGTGGAGAGAACATTTAAGATCTACTCGGTTAGCAACTTTCAAGGATATCATCGCTGTCAACTATAATCACAACGCCGTGTATTCGATCCTCAGAACTTATTCATCTTCTAACTAGAAGTATGTACCCTTTGACTAATATCTCCCCATTTCCCACTGCCCACCCCCAGTCCCCGTAACCACCATTCTACTCCCTGTTTCTATGAGTTCAGCTTTTTCAGATTCCACATGTAAGTGATATCATACAGTATTTGTCTTTCTCTATCTGAATTATTTCACTTAGCACAATGTCCTCGGGGTCCATCCATGTTGTCACAAATGGCAGGATTTCCTTCTTTCTCATGGTTGGCCAATATTCCATTGTATGTGTATACTACATCTTTATCTACTCATCCGGAAGTTAAGGAAGTAGATCTTAAATGTTCTCACCACAAAATAGAAATGGTAATTATGTGACATGATGGAGGTGTTCACTAACACCACAGCGCCTTTGCTCAAAACCTCGGAGCTTCCTGGGTGAAATTTGAAACTGGCCCCCATGCACGGAGGGCAGTGAGAGACTGAAAAAAGAGGCAGACCACTCCAGACTGGTAGGGGGCAGGTTTAACAAGCAGGGGAACTTCCAGAGAGGCTTGTCTTGGGCACCACAATACATGTAGATCTCTATACCCACCCACCAGAATCTTGAGTTTATAGAGAAGCCTTAACGGAGTTCAGTCTGTATACTGTCCAGATGTGCTCACAGTAGTTCCCCTCTCAAGTCTGCTTCCTTGAAAATGGCTCCCACTGTGGGTATGGTGGGCAGAATGTACATTCCGAAGATAAGGGAGGGGGTGAGGTGCTTCTGATTGCCCAGATTTAGCTCTTGGGTCAACCTGCGGTCATGTCCTCTCGAAGACCTCCTCCAACCTGGTGTTAATCGTTTTGTAATATACAAGTGTATCAAATCAACACGTTGTACACCTTAAACTTACACAATGTTATGCATCAATTATATCTTAATAAAGCTGGAAAAAATGTTTTAAATTAAATAAACAAGGATATATACATACATTCTACAACCCATAACTTCTATCTCCAGATAGATTCTTCTCCATAAACTAGGGGAAATCTAACACATATGCATAAGGGAATGTGTATGAGGAAGTTTACTGATGCTGTCTTTGCAACAGCAAATATTGAACTTAACCTTATTGCCTATAAACAGAAGACAGATTTAAAATCTAAGGTATATTCATGTAACGGAGAGCTATTTAGTAGGTAAAATTAATGAAATACAGCCACATGAATAAGTGTAGATAAATCTTTAAAACAATAGCGAGTGGGAAAAAAAGCAAGTTACATCAGTATGTTTCCCATTATGGTAAACAGTAAAAACATCCAGATCAATACCATTTATTGAAGAAAACACACAGGTGTAGTGAACGGGTAAAAACATGGATGGAAAGAGAAATGATCGACCTAATACATAGTTGTTACCTCTGGAAGGGAAGTGGGAGGTTGCATTGATAAGGTACAAGCTTAGTTATACCTGTATAATTAATGAGCTTTTAAATTAAAATGTCTGAAACAGCTATGTCCAAACATTGACGTTTTAGGGCTAGTGACGCTAGGCTCCTCCCTCATTCTTCTCTCCTTCCTTTCAGTCTAGAGGGTCAGCTCCCATAACAGGGGAAACTATCATTACAAGCTTTGGGCAGCTATTTGTATTGTTGGGTAACCAGGGGTTTTTTTTTGTTGTTTTTCATGTAGTTATGAAAACTGAAAGTTAGTCACAGTGGGGAACATTTAAAGTAGAAGAGAAAGAGTGGGCAGAAGTTACAGAATGCAAAAATCTGAGAAACCCCACAGAAAAGGAACTTTCCATATAGTTTAGGCCAGATGTGAGGAATTTGCCTCTAGCAAAATTTCCGTGTCACATTGAGAATGTCCGAACCTAGAGGAAGCTTAAACAAGAAGCAGGAAAAGTGTCGGCAATATAATAATTACAGTAACCTGAGCATAAAACGTATATTAAAGAGAGACAAGAAAAATCAAAATGCTTGGTAGAGAGGCTGGCCCAGTGGTGTAGTGGTTGAGTTCACACGCTCCACTTCGTTGGCCCAGAGTTCACAGATTCAGATCCAGGGCGCGGACCTGCACACCACTCATCAAGCCATGCTGTGGTGCATCCCATATACAAAATAGAGGAAGATTAGCATAGATGTTAGCTCAGGGACAATCTCCCTCAAGCGAAAAGAGGAAGATTGGCAACAGGTGTTAGCTCAGGGCCACTCTTCCTTACCAATAAATAAATAAATAAATAAATAAATAAATAAATAAATAAATAAAATGCTTGGGAGGAGAGAAGTATCATTTAAATGCTAAAGGGTTCTAATTGTAGAGGGGTGTGTGTGTAGTTTTAGTAGCTTCTAGCTTTATTCTGAATAAACAGAGTACTGTTTTTAATCTTCTTTGTGTCATGTCCATTCAAAAACATAGAGAATTTTATGTTGTAGTTTAACAATAGTTAGCAGTATTATTAAAGCCCATGATATTTCTGCAAGGACAGTCCTAGACAATGGGGGCTACTAAGATAGAAAACTGTGCTTCCAAGTCACATTAGGATTCAACTCTCATTTCTACTACTTACTGGTTGTATGACCTTGGTTGAATCGTTAATTTCTCTGAGTCTTAATTTCTCATCTATTTAAGAGAAATGCTTAATTAGCTAATTACTTCCCACGTTGTTGTCATAAGATTAAGTTAAGGTAATTCTATAAAGTGTCTAGTGCGTGAGGTATTATCTATACTTAACAAGTGGTAAGTACATTTGCTATCATCAACAAGAAACTGAAGTGAAAATTCTTCCTGAATATCATACAATATAACAATTACTGGGAAAACAAAAGTCAGTCAAATGTTTAACTTGTGGGATTGTGAAACTAGTCTGACTACATTTTTTACTGACTTGCTTAATTTTTATAGAGTTTACTGAATTTAGTTTTGTTGTTAAAGAGGAAGAACCTATGTCCCTGGCTATGTTAAAATCAGCCTGACTATAAACTCATCAGAAGCACATCTCTTATTTTGTTGATTCAATAAGAGAAGCTCAATAAATGTGAGCTGATCTTAATTGAACTATTCTTGAAGTCAGGAAAATATCTAAATTTCATGGTCCTAGGAAACTGCTGAACTGTTATTGAGTCCAAAAACTAATGGTAAGTATTGATTTACTCCCCAGAGGGTGTGCGGTGTAGGGGAGGAAGACAAACCCTCCACTCACTCTAGGTCCTTCCAGCTGGTCTACGAGTTAGATTGAATGAGACAGAATAACAGGAGAAAATCAAACAAAGCTTTATAACATGTGTACATGGGAGAAACCCAGGAAAACTGAGCAACTCGCCAGAATGACTGAGGTTGTCACCTTAAATACCACCTTTAGCTAAAGACAAAGGAGGATGTCAGAGGTGGGGGGAGTCAGTTATAGGAGATTACCAGGAAAAGCACAGGAAACAAGGGAAAGGTTATTATGCAGATTTAAGTCCTCCCCTTCTGCATTGATGAGAGTTTCTAGAGATAAGGTCACCCCCATCTTCCTGGTACAGAGAGGGAGATATCTTTACAAAGGGAGATTTCCCTTGCAAATGTTTCTTACAAAGGGTAATTTCTACTTGGTTTTCAGAGCTTCTCCCCTGTCCGCAGTTTCTTAAAAGTAACCAGCCCAGGAGGGCTGGCCCCGTGGCCAAGTGGTTAAGTTCCCGCGCTCTGCTGCAGGCGGCCCAGTGTTTCGTTGGTTCAGATCCTGGGCTCCGACATGGCACTGCTTATCAAACCACGCTGAGGCAGTGTCCCACATGCTACAACTAGAAGGACCCACAACGAATAATATACAACTATGTACTGGGGGGCTTTGGGGAGAAAAAGGAAAAAAAATAAAATCTTGAAAAAAAAAAAAAGTAACCAGCCCAAAATTATCCTCATGCCAAAGAGATACATCCTGAGGTGGACAATTCTGATCCCCCACAGTGGCATTTTACCAAGCATTTCAGAGAGCTATTAAAGAAACGTCATGATTTGAGGTCTTCAGGGTCTTAAAATTCTTTTAACCACCTTTTTGAGACATAATTGTCATACAGTAAATTTCTTGTATTTAAAGTGGACAACTTGATAAGTTTTGACCCAGGTATACACCTCTGAAACCATCTCCAAAATCAAGATGATGAACACGTGCTTCACCACCAAGAGTTTTTCCTCCTGCCCCTTTGTAATTCCTTTATACTCCCCCTGGTTCTCTGGCAACCATTATTTTGTTTTCTGTCACTATAGGTTAGTTTGCATTTCCTGAAATTTTATGCAAGTGGAATTATACAAAATGTATTCTTTTATATCTGGCTTATTTTGTCAGCACAATTATTTTGCGATTCACGCATGTTGTTGCACGTATCAGTAGTTCATTTTTTATTGCTGAGTAGTATTCCATTGTATGGCTATACTATTATTTGTTTATTTATTCATCTGTTGACGACATTTGGGTTGAATCCACTAATAGGCTATTATGAATAAGTCTGCTACAAACAGTAGCATACAAGTCTTTACATGGACATTTGCTTTCATTTATCTTGAGAAAACACCTAGGAGTGGAATGGCTGGATCCTAAGACAGGTGTATGTTTAACCTTTAAAGAAACTGCCAATTTGTTTTCCAAAGTGGTTGTACCATTTTGCATTTCCCAGGAGTAATTTATGAGAGTTCCAGTTCCTCCATATCCTCATGAACACTTGATTTAGTCAGTCTTTTCAATTCTGATAGAAATATAGTGGTATCTCATTTTAATTTTAATTTTCATTTCAAGGGCCTTAAATTTGAATGGTCAGATGCAATCTTGTCATGAACATGAATATATGAAAATACATTAATTATGAGTGACCATTAAGGAGAGTGAGTCAAATATACTTTAGAGTACAGGAGGCCAAAAGAAGATTTCCTATGGAAGACTAGTATAAGTTAGTTATTTCAAAAATTCAGTAAATCTCCGTATTCTATAAGCTTAAAATCTAACTGAAAAAATGAGGCATATAGGCAATAGAAGAGAGAAAGTTCATTTCATGCTGGGATGATGAAGTTTTCCAGAAGGACAGAATTTGAGCTGAGCAAGATTTCAATATGTAGAAATGTTGGAACTGAAATATTTTCAGGTAGAGAGAATGAAATTAATATTAGCATATAAATGGAAGAGGATTAAATCTATTTGAGGTACTGCAGAAATAAGGCAAGCATCAGCTGGAAACCATCCTGCCTATGAGATCTAGGTAAAATTGCCTTGAATCCCTTCATTTCATGACTGGTGGTACCCTACGCTCTCTCCTGCCTCTTGTGTCTCTTGGATTCTGTCTCCTTCACACAACGCCTCTGCCCTACGCTATGAATACCCTAACCTAAAACTGATCCTCTTCTTTAGAGCCACAGCAATCCTTATTCACATCAAGGCTTCTGGGGACAAGCAGACTTTGGTGGTGTAAATTATAGATCGTGGTGGTAAAGTGTGGAGAGGGTCATACCATGCTCAGAATAGCCCTCCTCCAATTTGATGGCTTTATCTTCCTTTCCTTTGTCCGTCTCTGTTCATCTCTGCTGCTCCTTTCTCCTACTCCACCATCAAACCAGGAGCTTCACTTTCTCTCCATTGTGCTTGGCAGCTTCACCCTCCCCTGAGACCTGGGTGCCGGATGACACCCCAGCCATTGGGGAACTAATCCTTGGCCCTAAGCATATATCAAAACTCTTTCCCCAATATTGACAGTTTCCTCTGTAGGAGGAATTTCTATGTTGATTGTTAAGGTAATAATGTTAGCTCATTATAAGTTTGCTTGAAGCTGCAAAGGGAGATACAGGAAGACACTAAGTTGCTCAGCTTGAAGAAGGTAAACAGCGGCAAAGAGTGCCTTGAGGCCAGGTGCCACTAGCCAACAGATGGGAATTTGTCCTGCCTGGAGGCCTGCTAGCTGGTTGCAGTTGCTACACATTTCTCTCCCAATGTGACTAGGAAAAGATGGAGACTCAAGAATGTCATGGCAGCCTGCTGTCTTCCTCCTCGCTGAAAATCATATGCTTTTAACTTTTTTAAGTGGTCAGGAGTCAATTAATCTGAAGTGCATCTAAGAAAACCAATCTTAGAAAACAGCTCTGGAATGTGAAGATTTGCCAATGTGGAAAGGGGAGCTTTGGGCAGGAGACCAAACTGAGCCCAAGGTCTGCGGGAAAATCAAGGTAATCAGGGATGTTTTAGTGGTCAGAGAGATTAAGAAAGTTGGGCAACTGGCTTCACAAGTGGCAGACTCTAAGAAAAGGTGTTGAGGGACAGGAATATAGTCACTAATGAACCAGGGTTTAAGGCTTGGAAATAGCGTTCAAGGTAAGTACCGAGTAACCAGAAAACACCCCTGGAATCAATTTCTTGGAGATCTAAGGTCAGAGTTCACAATAATAGCTCAATGCCTCCAGATGCCATACAGCATCATGGTTAAGAAGCCCAGCCTAGGGCCAGCCCGGTGGTGCAGCAGTTAAGTGTGCACATTCTGTTTCGGCGGCCCAGGGTTCACCGGTTGGGATCCCAGGTGCGGACGTGGCACCGCTTGGCACGCCATGCTGTGGTAGGTGTCCCACATATAAAGTAAATGAAGATGGGCACGGATGTTAGCTCAGGGCCAGTCTTCCTCAGCAAAACGAGGAGGATTGGCAGCAGATGTTAGCTCAGCCTCTGGCTTCAGAAAGCCCTGGGTTCAAATCCCAGCTCTGCTACTTACTAGCTAAATAACCTGAAGCTAATACCTTAGCTTCAGTGTCCTCATCTGTAAAACACGGATGATATTGTAACCTACCTGGCTGTAGAGATTGCTGGAGGTTAAGAAGTCTCACAGTCATCCTTGACTTCCCTCTTTCTCACATGCACTTCCAGCTAACCCTGTTGCTCTGTGTTCAGAATAAATATCCAGGATCCGATCAGTTCTCACCGACTCCACGGTTAGGATTGGCCTGAGCCCTGAGCCTTGCTGGCCTGCACTCCTGGCTCATTACCCTACTTTCACTCTGGTCCTTCTAGGCAGACTGACCTTTTAAAACACAAGTAAGACATGACACCCCTCCACTCAAAATCCTCGGATGGCTTCCTATTTCTTCCAAGTGAAAGTCCAAATCCTTTTCACCGTCAAAAGGCCCTACAGGGTCAGGCCCCCGAGCCCCAGTGCCCAGCCACACTGACCTCTTTCCTGCTTCTCAAAGTCAACAAACACTTGACTTACAGCCTTTAAGTCGATTGTTCCTTCTGGCCAAGTGTTCTTCCTCCAGATATCCACACAGTTAACCTGCTCATGGGTTCAAATCCTTGCTCAAATAGCACCTTCTCAGTGAGATCCATCCCGAGGAATCTATTTAAGGTTACACCCCACCTCCACTTCTACACGTACGCTCTGTCCATTTTCCCTGATCCACACTTTTCATAACATTTGTCACCTTCCTACATACTATATAATTTACTTATTGATTATGTTTATTGTCTGTCTCTGCTCACCAGTGTATAAGTCCCACAAGGCAAGATTCTTGTCTGTTTTATTCACAGATGTATTCCAAATACCAAGGGCGGGCCTGCCTGGCACAAAAGAGGCACTTGAAAAAGACTTACTGAATGAACAAAAAATGATCCATGAAATGCACTTGGCACATTTCCTGATACACAGTAAGCATTTATTTAATGTTAGTCTTCAAAAAGAGGTAAGTATAGCTTTGATATTGATACAGAGCAGGGAATGGCCGCTAGCATAAGTTCTGGAACCAGAGATAACGCTGGACCTGAAGGGAGGCATTAGACAGAACCAGCCTCTGGGCTTATAGGCACACAGTGATAAAAACCCACGCAGCCTATGCAGATCTACTGCATAGCCTGTGGCATCTCATTTCATTTGGTCTGTCCTTCCTTAGTATTTTTGTGCTTTCCTTTAAATAAAATTACTTCAACTCATTTAACCTTTCTTCAAAGACATACCTTCCAACATTTTAACCTTGTTATTATTACTGTGTGAGCCCTGTGAAGTCAGTTCTCCCACAGTCCTTATGAATAAATGTGAAGCTCATAGCTGAATATTGGAGACAGACAAATAAAATAATTCTCAATTGGGCAGGCTATGTTGAATAAAAGCCTTCAATTGTCACATGCTGAGGAATATGAGCACAAAACAGGCCCTTTTGTGTAGATGATGAAGCCACCTTAAGATAGAATCATCCTGTTTTCCACCTTTTGGAATTCACAGTCCCTTAGGCAGGAAAAGGATCAAGAAGAGAGCACACTTTTTGGAATCTCTAGTTGTAACAACATGGTATGACAAATGCTGCACCCAGATTCTCCAAAAAATGGCTTTCCTTAGAGTGTCTATTCAATAGTGCTTTCACAGACTATTAACAGATGTTTCTCAGGAAAAGGGAGAAGGGTGGGTCTTCAGTTAATTTAATTTAAGAAACTACACAATCAGCTTTAAGCAGCTTTCTTTACTGCAAGATTCTTGGAGATTTCATCTGCTGATGTGAAACTATGACCATGGAAGAGGATGGCATAATATCCAACTTTTCCTAAACTCACTTGGTCAAGGAAGCCCTTTTTGAAAGAGTTCCTTGAGAGGCCCATTTCATTTACTCAACAAATACTTATTGAACACCTACTCTGTGCCCATGTTGAGAGCACCTGGGAGCCAGTGGAATGCAGGACACACACAGTCCTTGTCCTCATGGAATTGACAGTCTAGGAGAGAAGACACACGCAAGTCACACTTCAAAGTTGACGAATGTGATGAAAGGTAAAATATAGGCTGCCACAGAACTTTTGAGAAAGAATAGTGTTCAGTAAAGTGTACTGTGAAAAAGCCTAATTTAACTGTTTTCATGAATAAATTTTATCTTTGGGTAACTAATCACAAATTGTTTATCATTTACTGTGTATGTAACATTGTACTAAGTGATATTGGGAAACACAGATGCATAAGTCATGGACCTTGCTTTAAAACAACTTCTCTAATTGAAGTGAAGACCAATAAAAATAAAATGAAATAAACAATGCAAATCAGAATAAAATTCCACATAATTTTGAATGGTTCAGATACCCATTAAAACACTACCTATCTTTCAGAGATAAAGTATCACAGCTTTGGGAGGCCCTCTTCCAACTCTGAACACCTACTGCACCTTAGGTTGAATTTTGCAGGACTTTTCACACTCTGCCTTATAGAATAATGATTTGTGTGCATCTCTGATCTACCACACTAAACAGTCAACTTTGTGGCACAGACCCTGGGTCTTTTACATCCTTGCATTCCTCATGGTGCATGATGATTTGTGGGGAACAGTAAGGTACAATAGTTAAGATCAAAAAGTTTTGGAGTCATACCAACAGGCTGAATCCTGGTGTCGGTTTGAAACCTCGGGAGTTCTTCGGGTGAAATCTCAAACTGGTCCCGATACATGGAGGGCAAGGAGAGGCCAAAGAAAAAGGTAGACCACTCCAGATTGGTGACAGGTTTAATAAGCAAAGGAACTTGTATATCAGGCTCGTCCTGGTTGGCTGCGAGATGAGTAGATCTCCACATCCACCTTCCAGAACCTTGAGTTTATATAGAGACCTTAACGGGGTTCAGTAACGTTTCCAGTCCCGATGGTCTCAACAACACCTTACTATCTCAAGGCTATGTCCTTGAAATGGCTTCAGCTATGGCAACAGTGGCCAGAACATTCCAAGGACAGAAGAAGTCACGAGGAGCCTCCAGTTGCCCAGGTCCAGGTCGTGGGTCAAACGTTGGTCCTCTTGATGACCTCCCTCCATCTCCTGGCTCTGGCATTCCCCAGCTGTATGACTTTGTTATACAACATTTTCTTGTTTCTAAAATGGAGACAATAATACCCATATCTACCTGATTGTGTTACTGTTTTAGCAGAGATGATGCATATAAAATAATTTAGTGCCTGACATTGTAAGTTCTCAGTAATGGAAGATATTGTTATTATGTCCATTGTTATCGCACAGTGCCCTGCGATAAGTGCTTAGGCAATAAAGGTCTTGAGAGAATGGGAGAAGGAGGCCAGGTGCCAGAGGACGTGGCCCATTGCCTCATCCATCTCTCACAAAGTTCCGGTACAAATAAAGTTGGAAGAGGTTTTAAAAGATCCCTGGTGTCAGACTAACTAGCTACGACAGATCACAGCCAAAGGACAGCAAGATGGATAAATGATGTTGAACAGCCATGGGGAAGCCTGATGATGGGGGTGGAGAAGACTTGAAATCTGGCCTGAAGTGTTCAGATTTGATCTAAAGACCATAGGTAAAACTGAAGACTAATGAAGAAGAATAATTTTCAAGAAAGATTAACTTGCCAACCACAATCAACAGGAACTAGATGGAAAGAACTAGCATCTAAGAGACCAGTAAGTGACAGCCACGTAAATTAATAAAGTTGTCAGATCTAACACAGAGTCTGGCACCCATCTTTACACGCAGTGATAATTCATTAAGTGAATGAGGGCCTAGATAAAGGGGGACTTAGGGGAGAAATTACAATGTATATGCAAAGTGGGTTAGTTGCCATGAACTGAAATGCCTAGGAGATGATTCTGAACAACGAATTCCAGCATGGCATGGGGCCCACCATGAACCACCAAATACTTCCCATGAAACTAGACTTTTCCTTAAGAAAATAATAATTTCATCACACAGTTAATTTAGTCACCAAACATGAACACCATTCACATAGGGAATCTCCATGCTTTTTAACAATGGATCTGAAATTAAATATATTGTGGGAAAAGCAGGTGAGAAGAGAGTTAAATCTTTTCTAGGGGTCTCTCGGAATATTACTCATATTTCTCTAAAGAATTTTTATCAAGCCATTTTCAGTCTTGCATTTATTTTACAGAAGAAAAAGTAAATATTGAAAATAGCTAAATGAGAACATAACGATATAATTGGTTATTTTAAAGGATCTGTTTTACTTTCTTGAAATAATAAAATACTCACTTTGACCTTGTTATATGCTAATGACTTTCTGAATCAAGATAGAAATTTGAAGGTGCAGTGTTTGGTTTTTTTTTTTTTTTTTGAAGTACTGTGGTTAAAGTCATGGGAATATTCCATCCCTTTCCATTCTCCTTCTCCACGCAGTAACTTGGGGAGATTTGTTCTTGAAAATCCTAGTTAGAGTTATGAATGCATTTGCCCCGGCAAATAAGGCTATAAATGAATATGCACACTTGAAATGCTATTAGTTCTATATACCAGGTGTTTAATTTCCAGGCTAGATCACAAAAGGTAGTATAACCATAACATACCGAGTATATTACAAATTAATTTTGACACACAATCTGTTCATAATTTCAGGACTCTCTGAACACTTAAAAATTGGGCCATCAACTACATTTAGGCAATTCTTTTAGACTGACAAGTGGATTCATAGTAGCAAAATTTATACCTGACCTATACAATTCTTGCACCACAGATTTCTAAATTCACAATTCTCAGGATGCTAGAGCTGGGGAGATATCTTCAGAATCACTCAGGCCACCTCCTCATTTTACATATAAATAAACTGAGGCCAAAGAGGTGAAATGATTTGTCCAAGGTCATTAGTTAGCAGGCAAGTTAGGACTTAAAAACAGTTACCAAGTTTTATATTATATACTCAGTTTTCATCTGAGAAAATGCCATTGATTGATTTACTCATTCATTCATTCACTCTTCATTTGCATATTGAAGAACCATTTGCTGCATGCCTGCAATGTGCAGAATCTTCTGCTAGCTGCTGAGAGAATTCAAAGAACACAAATCAGCTTTTTCTCGTAACTAACCAAGATCTAATTAGGCACAAAGACAGAGCATTAGAAAATTAAGTGCTGCACAAGAGTTACATAAACATAAAAGTTATGTCAACACACATGATTAAACGTGACTTGAGTTATTCAGATAATGTGTTATGAGTTCAGATGATGGCAAGATCAGGGTGGATTTGAGATGTCAGGAAAACCTTCACAAAAGACAGAATTTGGATCCACCAACCCATCTGTCCATTCAACAAATGCTATTGAGTACCCATATTTCCCATGTACTGAACCAAACCCTGGGAATATAAGGATGAAAGACATTGTCTTTGATGTCCAAGATTCAGTCTAATAGGAAAGACAAAGAGAAGAGGTTAAGAAACAAGAGGTAGAAGGTGCACATGGCATGTTTGTAAATTACTACTTATTTTAAATATAAGTAGAGGCAGGATTGGGATTAGGGAGGCAAACAAGAGAATAGGGCACAAAATTTAAGGAAGCACTCACTCTCAAGGCACTGCAAATGCAGAGTCGACACTTGCACAGACCTGAGAGGTAGTTCCTCCTTAAATTTTATACCCTAGACAATTTACTTGCCTCATCCTAGTCCTGGCCCATTAGCACCATTTAGCCATCAAGCAAAGTGGCAGAATAGTGTAAATAACAACAACAGAACAAAACTCAGAAAACCCTGAATAGGAGTTGAAGAAAATCTGCCACTAAGCACCACATGATCTTCAGTAAGTTTTTTCATATCTCTGGGCCTCAGTTTCCTCTTCTGCAAGATGGAGGGGTTGACCTAGGTATCTTTTCAGACTACGACCTGCACAGCATGGAGTCTTCAGAAATAACCCAGATAAGGAGGGGCTGAGTGGGTAGAGCTCTAGATGCCCCACCCTTGCTTTAACCAGACTAGCCATCTTTTGCTAGTTTTATGTAAGATGATTCTTATACAATAGTTTGAAAAAAAAAGTTTCAATGATTTTTCTAAAAAATCAATTAGAAAAATCAAACATCAGGTTGACCCTGGATGATCTCGAATATCTCTGGCAGTTGTCCATTTGCCTTTTCATCAGGGATCTGGTGTCTGCCCAGGGCCAGTGAGAAGCGTTATAACTATGGTTTCAGTGACTGGTGGTAGTAACTGAGTACTATCCAAGGCCATTGACCCCTTGTCAGTCCTCCGGTGAGTACATGAGTCCAGCTCTTCCCCACATGAAGTGCTGAATGAGCCTCGGTGAGTTGGGTGGAGAATAAGAAACAAGGGATAGGCTGAAAAACTAGGTCAATTTGATGCTAATCTGGGGGTGTGGTGGGAGTTAACAATCCATCAGTCTGGTGATGCTTTGGAATTGAAACCAGGAAGTACTGACGTAATCAAGTTTCATGCTCTTAAGATGATGCCTCTTGACTGCCATAGTACTTTCTATCTCCCTTCCAAAATACTACTTTGTCAATGATTGGTCACAAATTGTCACACATGAGTTGCTTATTGAACAAATCTTAGACTAACTTGGTGACTAACAAGTAAATCTATTATTTGCTCCATTCTAAGAAGTGAGTTAATGATCTCTAAAGACCTGTGAGTCTTCGCAAGCATCCTAAAGAAATAATCTGGACAAGGGGTATAGTGAGTGAATGGAGAAGAGAAAGCACAGTAGTCTGGTTCGTGTCTGTGAGGTGGCACAGTTATTGAAACAGCTATTTAGAATGTGATTTAAAAAAAAAAAGCATAGCCATAATCCTATTGTGTAAAACAAGGGTGGATATCTTCATGCTCCAAATGGCAAATACAAAGAATGACATTTAGTTTTAACAACATAGGGGACAAAATTGCTTTGATAATAAACCTTAGCCCTGTACCCAAATTGGAAGGGGTGCCTCAAAGACAAGACGAAGAGAAAGGAAGCTCCTAGGAGTTCACTTAAGGAATATCTACTTCATATCAGCACTTTGAAGACATCATCTCAGTTAATACAACAACTTAAGCTGGACAGTATTAGTCCTACATGTGGATAAAGAAACCAAGTTTCAGAGAGATTAAGTAAGATGTCCAAGACATAAAGTTAATAATAAACGGCAGCTGGTCTTCAAATCCAGGTCTAATTCCAAAACGAGTGCTTTTCAGCACTCGTACAATCCCAAGGATGTGAAGGAAGGAATATAAAAATGTAATCATTTTCAGGGCTAGTCCAGTTTATGAGAGTCATAACTCCCAAGAAACCACAATATGAGGAGAGGCAGGGTGTGATGGAAAAAAGTCAGAAGGTTGTAAAAATCCATTGAGTCACTTAGGAGTTCTGTAAGTTAAAGGGGAGTGGAGTGGAGAGGAGGAGAGGGAGATGAGAACGTGATAAAACCTGACACACACTCAGTCTTCTACACCTTCTGGAAAGTTGGGGACACAATTGTGTAGTTCACCACTGCATGCCCCAGCAGTGAGCACAATGCCTGACTGTTGAATCAATAAATAAACAGCAAATGAAAGTTGAGGAGATAGAGATTAAGCTGCATGTACCACCCCAACCTTATGACAAATATGAGTTTTTAATATGCACATATTTCTACCATACGCATATGAAGGGAAAATGTATGCCTTTTGCGGCCTACTGGCCATATTCACAAAGCTCCTGCTTTTATTTCAAAGTGAACTTTACTCCTGGACTGAGCAGGTGATTGCTTGTTGGGTGTGTTTCAATCCGAACACCTCTCCTGACATGGTGGAGACTCCCCTTCTAACTCAGTTTGAGCGAGGCAATAATGAGACAGCCAAGCAAGAGTGAGGCGACCCCCACACCAACACCACCACATGCAGACTGACAAGAGAAATGGACCTGAGAAGCAGCTCCTCAGCCCTGATCTCTTTGGGCAATTGAAAACCACATAAAGAGGTTAGAGAGCGGGCAGGAGTTGGATTGACGGGGAAACTACTTTGGAGAGGACGGAGGTGCTGACCCACTCCCCACCTTGGATGGGAGGCACAAACTTCTAACCACGAGCTTAAAGACGACCCCTCAGAGAACCCTGCTGTCTAAACATGGTGATACAGAGTACCAAGGCCTGACTCACATTTGAGAAAGCTTAAAGTGGCTCTGGGCAGCAGCCTGATCGCTTGCCGGGAAATCTAGACAGTGAGAGAAAGTGCTAACTACTTACTGAGGGAGGCGGGAGAGGAGTGCTCTTGTAGGATCATCCTACGTTCTCAGAGTTTTGTGGGGCAGAAGATGTGCATTCCGAGGGACCAATGGCTTGGGTTCTATTGGGTCTTGCTCAATAGGGCCATCTGCAGTGGACGGAGATCTTCTGCAGAAAGAAGATGAGGCAGACCCCCTGGTTGCCCAGGGGTTGATAAAAGAATCCAGCAGATTTTCATCTGCCCCAGTCAATGGACCTGCTTGAGAGAAGGGCCTAGCAGAGATGTAGCATGAACTGTTGGCCTTGGGTAGACAGTACGTAGCCAGCGAGCCAAGCAAGCTCTGGATGATTCACTTACTTCTCTCCATGTACCCCATTCACCTTTGACCCCGGTGGGGTTCAAGACTACAACTCACCTGCTGAGTATATAGACAATAAGAGCAGAAGAACCACATTCCCTTCTCCCTCTGCAGACTTCTGCCCTGAGGCTGCCCCAGGCTGGAGGAGAGGAGTTCAGAGTCTCGATGATGAAACAAATGGGACGTTCTAGTTACTGAACTGAAACCGTTTTTACCAAAAGTGACTAGAGGACTTTTTATTCTCTGAGAGTGATCCGAAAAGTTATGCCTGCCTGAGTGTTCATTTAGGATGGCAAAGTATAATTTTCTAAAGATAAAAACATGACTGTCATATAAGCATAGAATAAACACGTGTCAAATTTACTTAACTCATTAGTGAGAGAGCCAGAAGGATGTTAATGCTGGTTCAATGAGCATTAGAGAAACTGAACATTTGTGGGAACTGACTGAGGCTAGAATATTGGAAGATGGAGAGATTAGAAAATGATTAAACTCCTGCAGGGCCATAAAATCATAACTTTGGGTTATTCTTTTCCTATCAGACAGAAATCATTTGCATCTTTACTGGCTAAAAATCTAAAAGTTAACATGCAGCACGACAAAGGGTGGGCCCCAATGAGGAGTAACGAACAATGGCATATTCCCAGAGAAAATCAAGCAATCCTTGAAGGGTGGGCCTGTGAGACGATACTTCAGTATGACACAGAAAGAACACACAGCCATCCTCTTGCCTTAGTTCCAAGTTTTTAATAATTTTTCTTAATAAAGATCAGGGGAAATTAGCGCCTCTCCACCCCTAATCAGTTTTAAAGGGCTGTGGGAGACAAAAACAAGGTTGCATTTTGATCCTGACCTGTGGGAGATGGTTGTTCAACCTACTGGATATATATTTTCAGGTCTGAGAAGGAGGCTCATGACCTGCTTTCCTGACCAGAAGAACAGAGATGTGGCGATCCAATTCATCATCAGGGCGCAAGACTCGAAGGCTGGACTCGAGAAAGGAGGAAGGAAGAGTTGAGACGACGAGAGGGCAAGAGCCTGGGAAAGGCTGCTCTCCTAACACAGTGCTTAGGATGATCTCTAGGGACAGAAGTGGGTCCAGTTGGGGAGAAGGAATAGAGGGCAAACTGGGCTTATTGGACAGCTTTCGTCTCTGGCATTCTCCAAAGCAAAGATAGGGTTTGTTTTGTTTTCAACTGTACCCTACATTAAGGTTCTATATTTTTCCAAGTAGCCTAAGAATCTTTGCTTAAAAAGAAATATACGTACACTGTCTACTTGACCAAAACATTAATGCATATTTAGTTTAATCTGGTCATTTACAGGAAACTTTAATGGGCTGTAGCCATTGTCCTTTGTAATTTAAGATAGCCAAATGTTTTCCAACAACTTGAAATGATGTTTTGTTCCTCGTTACCGATAGACTGCACACACCAGTGACTCCTCCACAGAGCGTTCTGACACGATGCAAATGTTTGTGGCATTCAATTGAAAGGAACACCGCGCTTGTTTAAGGGGGTGATACGCCCTGCCTTGCTCAAGTAGGCTAGTTTTTTCTTCTAAAAAGCAAAATGGCATACCAGAGCCAGAAGTGCCTTCGGTTTGTTTTTCTAGAAAAACTGGTCCACCATGCCAAGTTTTTGCCAGGCTGTGGCGGTTCAAGCTTTTTCCTTGAATAAGGCCATGAAGAGTTAACTGCTGCTTATGATGTGTCTGCCATCCTCCTGTAATCTAACACTGGAATTGAGCAGCCGGCCAAGCAGTGGAGTCCAAGCTAAAACAAAGAAGCAGATATGTGTTTCCAAAGAAAAAGACTTCTAAGACAGTGGTGGGACAGCAATTGGAATAATAGAAAACTGATAGGAAGGAAAACCCCAACACCATCCCAAAAAGAATGGAAAAAACAGCTCCAGGAAGGAGTGCACTGGAAAATATAATCTTAGAATGGTGATCTTTTCTAACACAGAGAATGATCAGAACGTAATTTTTGAAGAGCATGTATCATGTGTGACTGAAATGTCCCTTCTACAATAGTCACGAGATTGCCCTGTCGGCACAGCGATTGATGGACGCAGCCGGTAGTAGGTCTGCGGTCTCCAGCTGGGTGGTCACAGGGTGAGCACAGCAGTCAATTCCTAGCCTGGGGAAAGATGCTTATGCTTGAGGAAATGCCAATGTGGGGGAAGTTGCATCTTTATCTTAAGGGCATTCGTTCTTTGTCTTTAGGACATAGCAAATACTTAAAGCAGACATACAACGCATGCTCATCGGCCACGTCAGGCTCTTTTGGAAAAAACAAGATTAGACCAAATTAGTTTTACACCAAATGGCTTCCTTACATAACCCACTGCCGTTTGTTTACCAATACCTTCATCTTTCCACCCTGTGTAACAAGGACTGGTGACTTTCCCAAGTACTGATCTTGCACTCATGATGAGAACGTTTTGAAAAAAGGTTAAAAACAAATGTTTTGGTTCCCAGTAACATACACTAAGAGACAAAAGTCAGAGATCCATAGATACATGTAAACACAAATTACTTACATATGCTTTTGAATGAATAAATTTTTACTTCTATTTGAATCCAGTTGGAGTAGGGAATCACAATCTTTCAAATAAACAAGTGGGGTAACACTGAAGCCTCAAGAGGGAATCATAGTCCCCTTCTGCCATTGCTTCACAGACTTACCCCAGACCAGCCAGCCTGCCTTTGCTCTCTAAGCTCCCTTTCTAGAAAACACCCTTCATGGAATGAGATGAAGAAGAAAGAGGAGGGAAATTAACTGCTTTGTTTAAGAGGCTTTTCTGAGTAGTTGAGACAGGAGTAAAAAGAAAAGATAATTTGAGTTGCTGAGCTGAAATGAGGAAGTGAGACATGGTAAATGAATTCCTTGTTTTCAAATTTTTAATGTCCAGCTCCTGTTATGGTGTAGAGTGTATTCAGAACAAAAACCAAGAAAGGTAGTAAGAACATTAGCAGAAGATTGAAAAGTTGTCTGTCATTTCCTCTGTGGAAACAAAAAATGAGTGATACTTTTGTATTCTTGTGGAAATCTAATTATAAACTCTCCTTCAGACAAAGAATGAGCAACAAGTATCGGTCTTCGCATAATTGAGGTTTAAGTCTTACCCACCTTTTGGGAGGGGGGAATTCTTAGTATGTTCAGAGGCTAGAAGCAAGCTTTGAATTACCTGTCACACAGGGAGCTCTCAGTGAAAATGATAGCTACCATTTATTAAGTGCCTACTATGTACCAGGCACATCCTAGGCACTTTGAGTACATTATTCTAGAATGTCTCAATGACAAAAAATTCTGAATTATTCTACAAAGTTCTAGTACCTAACACAGATGAGCCCCATTGGTGAAAAAGCACGCTATTATATGTACTCTGACACATAAACACTTATTGCTGGTGTGGGAGATCAGAATTTGCCAACCCAAAATGTGTCTCTTTGGCTTGATTATCTTTAAGAATGAAAGACTCAGAAAGAAACTTTGACCTTCCTCCTAACTGCCTAAAAGAATTTAAGATAGAAGGCCTGTTCTAGAAAGGAGCTTATATCATGGATAACTATAGTGTGAAATGAACTAGACGTGGTAGACAGGGAGGAACCTAGCAAGGCCCATTTGGTCAAAGTCCTCTCCATTTCTCATTGTCTCTGCAAGACATGGCAAATATTTGTTTATCAAACATTTGCTTTTCCAACTCCATGTGAAATGTCTTCCTCTGCTTTGAAGTCCCAAACCACTACCCCCAACAATCTCCTTTGTCTTTAGCTAAAGATGGTTGTTAAGGTGGTAGCTTTGGCCATTTTGATGAGTTACTCAGTTTTCCTGGGTTTCTCCCATGTATACATGTTGTTAAACTTTGTTTGATTTTCTCCTGTTATTCTGTCTCATGTCAATTTAATTCTTAGAGAAGCCAGAGGACCTAGAGGGTAGAGGAATTGTCTTCCTCCCCTACACTAGTAAGCTTCTTCAGACTTCCCATCCTACTACAATTTTAGAACTCCAGTTAGTTCTTTAAAAACCTATGTTGGTTTTTAACTGTCATGCTTTACAACCTTTGGTAATTTCTGAAAATATTTTTCTATTGTTTTCATGAACAATAGTAATATAATAAAAAAACATTTACTAGGAAAGAAAAAATCAGCAGCTAAGATAGTTATTTTCAGATAGAAACTATGGATGGGTGCTATTCATGAAAAACCATATTTATAAAAATTGATTCTGAATTTCAAAGTGAAAATTCAGAAACAGACACTTCCCATCTATTTATTTATACCTTGATGAAAGGCAGAAAGGCCAAAGGCATTAAGATTAGGGGCACTCAAAATACCTTTATATTCAAATTTAGGACACAGGTTTTTTTCCAGATGTATTAAATAAAATGATTTTCAACATGCGGAATCACCTGACTTGTATATTGAGTACATTTACATTAAATTTAGTAACTCCTGGACACCAAAATTAGGATTCTATGAATACTGGCCTAGGTTTATGAATCCTTTACCTCCATCTTCTTTTATTCTAGAAAGTACTATTAAACTTCCTCTAATTTGGCCTTGAAATGAGACACTTCTTGTTGCTATTCCCTCTGTTTCACAGTTATTTATTTCCTCATTTATTTATTCAACCCTATTTAATTATATGTATAATGCATGGTAAAAATTGTAGACTCAAAGAGAAAAAAGAAACAGTCACTTTTTTTCAATTATCTTACATTGCAGGAATCAGATAACTTTAACACAGTGTGACATACTCTAATTATGGGTAAAGTTATGTAAAGGTGCTTTGGGTCTATAGAGAAGCAAGCTCGTAACAGCTGAAGGGATGTGGCGGACATGAAAAAAACATAGGAGTCAGCCAATGGGTGTGGGGGGAGGGGCAGAGCAGCATTTCAGGCAGAAGGAAACAGCCGCTACAGACAAGAGGGTGGGGTCAAGGACATCAGATTCTAGAAATGACAAGTAATGAGGAAGGCTGAAGCACAGAGTCGTTGGGATGGAGGAAAGGTTAACCTTCACCTGTAAAGGTAATCAGGACCAGATCATGAAGTCTCATGGTAGGAATTTTAACCAAAGGGCCAATTGAAGAGTTTAAAACTGGGAAAGAAGTCACAAGACCAGATGCTGTGTTTAGAAAATCCTTTTAGCCATTGTGTGGAAGACAGCTCCACCTGAACACCAGCAAGAACCTGCTGTAGGGGTCTGAGTATGAAACGAGGAAGAAGTGAGCAAAATTAGTTGCTGTGGAACAGTTAGGGGGAGACAGACTTGGAAGTATTTGGAAGGCAGAATCAGCAAAACTGGTTGACAGACCGACGAGGGAAGACGAGAAAGCGGAAGGAAGAGAGGATACTGATGTCATTTGCTGACTATAGTCTCAGAAGGAGGAGAAGCAGAGTCATGGGAAAATCATAAATTCTGTTTGTGACATGTTGAACCTGAGGTGCCAGGGAGGTGCAGAAGTCGAGAATTCTGAGCCAGACTAAAACCCATTGAGGCCTCAGGCACTGAAACTCCAGCAATTAAACTAAAAACAATACAAAACCATACAAGGACAAGGGAGACCAAAAATGTTTTGTTTTTTCTAATAATGACCACTTTGGTACTTTCAAAAAATGTTACCAAAAATGTAGATTTAAGAAATATATATATTATCTATAAATATTTATTTATGTTTCTATAAATGTACTTATGTATAGAAATATACTTACATATTACTTTTTTTTCTGCCCCTGCTTGGCACATGACAGAAACGTGTGCATGGACAGACTGCCTGTTGGTAGTCCAGCCCGGGAGACGATCAGCAAGCGATGGTCAACTCTCCTTCCTTCTCTACAGCTTCCCATATGCTGAAAAGTTCACATATCTGCCCACAGAGCATGTACTTGGGGTTTTACACTAACATAAGCCCACAGAAATCGAACAGAGACAGTTCACATGCATCTGAATATATCCAGTTAATGAGCCTCATTCTTGGCTGTTCTTGGTCTGTATCCATTTAGAGACGAAGCACTTGGCCTGCTGCTTATTTTTCATTTGATACCTTCCCTGCACTACCCTGTCTGCCTGTCCATAAGGAAGCAGCACTCATTTTCCATAAGCCAGTATTTCTCAGAAGGTTTCCATCAGAATCACCTGGAGGGCTTATGAAGCTAGATTGTTAGGTCCCATCCCCAGGGTTCTGGTTCAATAGGTCTGAGATGGGGTCTGAGAACCTACTTTCCTGACAATTTTACAGGTGATCCTTCTGCTGCTGGTCCGGGAGCACAAGCTGACATGCCAATTTTCCACAGCCAAAGGAATTAGAAGAGAATTGAGACAAGAAATTTATTTTTTAAAATCAGTGAAGTAGACATAAAGAAAAACTTGCTAAAAGTAAGACATGTTCATTATGAAAGGATAACCAGGGTAACTGGGGTGGGGGGGAGGGGGAGGTGTCTTGCTTTTGAGTGAAAGATGAGGTTATTTGACGAGACATTCCACTGCATTTTGGTTTTGGAAAGCTGACCCTAAAAATATTTACGGGCAAGCATAAAAAGTCTCTCTACTTCAATTCAAAATGCAGTGGATGACAAAAAGGACAAAGCAACTAATTCTGCATTTCAAGACATTCTAGATAGCTGTCACATATACTGGCATAGAGTAAGACTAATCCTCTGAGAGAATGAAAAGTAATTTAAGTTGCTAGTTCTCAGTTAAGAAGCTGTCTTCAGTTGCTTGATTTCTGAATTTTTGAGAACCACATGCTGGTCTGTGAGCTAACACTGACTTTCCCAGTCAGCGAACAATCTTGGTCGGCTGCTTTACTCAGGTCACTGTTACCGTGGAAAAACAATCCTGATAAGAGGAATTTTAAAATGGCAGGAGAGTGGGAGAATAAATCATATTTAAAATGAGAAAACATGGCGAGTCTTGGAAACAGATTGGTAATGTAATTTTTTAAAGATATTTTCAGTTGATTAGAATTTAGAATTTTCATACAACTTTGGTACGACCCAGGCAACTCCCAACTTACAAACAAGTTCTATCTAAAAATCTCACTGGAAAATAATTTGTTTGGAATCAGAACAATTTCCAAATGACATTATTGTGCTTATAACATTCTATTTAAGGTTGCTAAGGGATTATTTTATTTCCAAATCCATAGAAAATTTACAAAATCTTCAAGATAACTGAAATACCAGATCATTGCTTGGAAAAGGTAGAAAAACAATCTTTCGTAAAATAAACTTTCTATTTGATAGAATGTTAAAGAGAGCACGCAGTGGACTGGGAACTGCTTCATTACAAGCTGCGTGGTCTTGAGCAAGTCATTTACCTTCTCCCAACTTCAGTTTCCTCGATGGAAAATCTGTAGTGTTGGTTAAGAGGATTAAAAACAATGTTGAACTTGTGACGTTGGTTCAGAGCACTGGAAACAACGCACGTAAACTCCCCCCTTACAGCGCACAGTGCTGTCAGGATCATGATGCTTAGCATGCGTTCATTAACCACCCATCCTGTACCAGGAAGAACTCTAAGCATTTTCACGTTATTCCATTTAATCGTCAAAATAATCCTATGAGGTAGGCATTGCTATTTTCATTATCGTAAGTGGAGAACAGAAAAAGGAAATGGTTTAAAATGTTAATATTAAAAACTAGTCCCTAAGGAAAAAATAGCTTTAGCTAGAGAAGGGTGATAATCCTGGGCCAACATTAGTTATGCCTTATTTCAACTATTATCTCGCTGATCCTTGAAACTGCCCTATGAGATTGGAACGATTTTCTGCATTTTATATACAAGTATTCCGATAATTAGCACATTTTGGAGTCTAATCCAGAGTAGGTATTGTGGAACCAGGAATTATGTGGAAGAGATTCAGGTTTATACAACTCCCATATCAGTTACAAAGCAGAGGTTTCAGTCTAGCACAATGTGGGCAAGGGGCAGAATAGCCTATAGCAGGTGGCCAATGGGAAGATAATAGGAAGTCAGGTGTAATCCATGGGGTGAATGTACCAGTGCTTCTGAAATCAGGTGTTTGTGATCTAGGGAACATCTGCATTTGATGGGTGATAAATCTGCTAATATTCTAACATTCTGTACTCAAAAATTAGTTACAAATCTCTTGGTTCATGAGAAATTGTTATTTATAAATAAATGGTTTTGTTTACTATGGAGAAATAAATAATTCCCTCTCAAGGAGTCAGGGATTTTCAGCCAGTACCTTACTACGTATGAAACCAGAATATACACTATTTCTGGAGCAAAAACAATTTGATGTTAACTATTTTAATGTCGTATCCTGGTTATAATATACATCAGTTATGGGTTTAGTGTGAAGCAGAAACCCACATGACTTGGTATCTGTATTATTATCAATCTGGATTTTGACATAAGTTAGCTAAGCCTTGTCTTATTAAATAGCACAGGGTAAGAGAGTTCTGCTTATAGACAACATAGATGTTAAGGGAGAAAGATCCTTAAGAAAATAGAGGTTATAAATATAAGAGATTGATCATTTAAACAAGTCATTTTCTCTAAATGGAATTTTTAAGCATTAATTTACCAGCTGAACCCTATCACTTGCTAGGCATTAGGCGAGGTGCTGGAAATACAAAGATGAATAAGAATGTTCTTGCCCTATAGGATTTCCCTGTCTAACGGGCAGACATTGGTAAACTGCTAGTTACAGTACAAAGAGGTTAACACCATGACGGAGGCACGAACCTGGGAAGGCATTATGTATTCATTTCTCTCCTGGCCTGACTTCCAAACGAAAATTTGCTTTCTACTTGACCCCCAAATATCCCTGATTATTTTAAAATTGTTTGTCCCTGTATACACTTCACCCAGCTTCCCCTAACGTTGTCCTCAAAACCAAGAAATTAACATTGGCACAGCATTGCAGCAGGTTCTATGTCCTTTGTCCCCAATCTATGACAGTTCCTCAGACTTCCTGTCTTTCAGGACCTCGACATTTTTGAAGACACCCGGTCAGGTATTTTGTAGAATAGCCTCAGTTTGGCCTTGACTCACGTTTTCTCATGATTATCCCCAGGTTAAGGATTTGGGGAAGAATACCAGAGAAGCGAGGTGTCCTTGTCAGTGCGGGATGGCAGTGGGTACAGGATGTTCATGTCTCACCACTCATGATGATCACCTTGATTGCTTGTTTTAGGTGATATCTGCCAGGTTTTTCCACTGTAACATAATGCTTCTTCTTTTGTAATTAAATATTTGGGGGAAGTCCTTGATGTTTTGACTAAAGAAATTATCCAGATTTTTTTCTTGAAAATAGTCTTACGATAGCACAGAGTCATTGAATAGTCAAAATCATAGTATTAGAAGCCTAGAAATGAGATTATGTTTGTATTAAGAGCACTCAAGTACAAGATCTATGTTTGTAGTCTGTAAATGAATGTTCTGTTAAAGTCTTCAAACTCACGTTTTCCAGGGGAAAGAGAACAAGAGAGACAAGTGAAGGATATTTATCAATGAGTGGGGCATACATACAATGTATAATAAACGCATTGAGGGGCTCTCAATTCCCGATTACCATACCACTTGAATTTAGGAAATCACTACTCCCCTAAAGCTGGGAGCACAGATACTCCCAAGCATGCATCTGCAAGAGGTGTGAAAGGCACTTTTTAAGGGGCTCTCCTAAAGGGATGACCACCCCATTTTAATCAGGATTACCTCCCAGCTGAAGCACTGATCTTCACGCGTGACATAATTGAGGAGTAAATTACACAGAAAATATTTCTCCGGAAAATCCTGGGATGTGACCCTGATCTTAGAGGTGAGTATAAAGATAAGACAGCAGATTTATTGGTCAGCTATGAACACATACTATAGAAGTAATCACAGGAGAACAAGTATAGAATTCCTGTTCGCCTGCTGTTTGTAGAACAAAATTTGCTGTGCAAAGCTAAAGATATGTCAACACTTTCCCATGAGAGATAATAATCAGGTCACAAAGAAACAGTAGAAAAACTTCTTACAAAAGTTTGGTTCACAAATCTAGCTAATATTACCAAATTTAATTATGCCAAATATCTTATTTGAGAAAAAATTTGGAAGCCTACAGAAAATATTAACAGTGGATGAGGCCAGCCAGATGGCGTAGTGGCTAAGTTCACACACTCTGCTTCTGCAGCTGGGGTTCGAGGGCCGGATCCTGGGCACAGAGCTAGCACCACCGATCAAGCCATGCTGTGGCAGTGTCCCACATAAAACAGACGAAGACTGGCACAGACGATAGCTCGGGGACAATCTTCCTCAAGCAAAAAGAGGAAGATTGGCAACAGATGTTAGCTCAGGGCCAATCTTCCTCACAAAAACAAAATCAAAAAAACACTGAAGATCCCCCGGGGAAATGTTTTGGAGTCTTTTACTTTTTCATTGACGGTTCTGTACTATTAGACTTTATTTACTTATTGACCATGATCAGGTACTATGTTCAAATTGAAAATAAGTCAGACAGGAAATTTTTTTAAATCCTATTTCTAGTAAATATTAAAGCCTTGCCATAAAGTTAAATAAAGGGAAGAATGGGGTAAATTCATCTCAGTAGAGGTTACTTACTGAAGTATCCACAGGACATTGTTAAAAGGTAATTAATGGTTCAAGAACGGCAGCTTGCGAAAGGGACTCCAGGTTTATATAAGCCTCAGTGGATGCCCCAGCATGTGGTCAGTTCAACGTTTAGCCGCTACCTAGACACATATTTCTCAGTGGAAGGTTACTATTTCACACAGCAAAGGGGGAGACGGCTGTTTTTGCTCATTTAGACTTTGCATCATTTAGAACCCCGCCCCAAATTTTAAACTTAGAGAAGTGAGGCCAAGATAAAATTATATTTCTGGTCTGTGAAAAGTAATAAAAGAACTCGACACAAATGGTATTACACTGAAAGCTTAAATGTTGATTTTTACATGATTATTTGGTATATAGTAAACTGGAGTACCTATTCATGAAAAAGCTAAACAGGAAAATGTCTGAATATTATACATACTGGGGAAAAAAGGATCAACGAGGTTTATCTAGGACTCCCCTGAGAGCAAGGATTCCAGTTCCTCTTCAGAGAATCATCGGTCCCTCCAACCCCTGGGCGGCGCCCCCTTCCCCCTCACTGAGAGGAGTGAGGGCCTGTGGTCCCTCTTGAACTCTGGGCAAGCCGTTCAGTGCGTAACTCGGCAAGTAACAGAATCCTGGCAGATTGAATGGTAGGTAAACATAGGAACAGGATACAGAATAAGTAAACATGCACAGGATACAGCTCTCTTGCAAAAAAAAATTTTAAGCCAGTATTGAACAAATGTTACCCCTGATGAAGCACATTTATCGTTTTTTTCACGTTTTTGTTTTATTCATTTTTACTTTAGCATTTAATTGAGTTGCTATGTTCCAGGTAAAGTCCTTTAGTTTTAAAGGTGCCCTTAGATAATTTTGTAACAATGTTTCGAATTAAGAAAAGGCTTCATTAAGTGTCTCAATAGTAAACAGAGTCAGCTTTGAAAAGATACTTTTTTGTTTCTCCGTTGGGGGAAAATGCTTACATAAACTTATTTAGCAGTTAAGTACTAGGTAAAGAATGCTTAGTACCTACTTCTGAATTCTTAGATCTCTTTAGTTTTCCTTGCCATTCAGTTTATTCTGGGTTCGAAAGAGGGTTTGCTCTGCAGATAAGGATGCATGGGGTGGTAATAAAAGGAAAAGAAAAGTAATTCTAGAAAAGCCTAGGGTAGAACTTTTAATGATTCTCGTGCAACCATTGTGAGTTGTTGCTTTTTGTGTTGTTAAAACTCGGGAAAGTCTCTTTCCCCGGGTGTTCCTCACCTCCACCGCAGGACTCCGAACCTGGGCTGCACCTGTCTCCCTCTCCCCTCCAGCTCGCGAAGTTTCCCTTCCCCAGGGTGCAGGCAGCATTCCTCCGCGAGTGGATTCCCCAGCTGGCTTTCCCCGGCTGCGCGTGACGTCCCCTAACACCTGTGCGCCCTCCGGCGCACAGCGCCCCCATCCCCGCCGCCAGGTACCGCCCCGGCCGGCTCCCCCTCCCCGGGGAGGTCCGGGTGCCGGGGCGAGCCTCGCGCGGGCCGGCAGGGGAGGGGCCGAGCCTCGGCCACGGCGCGCTCGAGCCCTCGCAGCCCGATCATCACATGACTCGACGGCGGCGGTAGCCGTGGCAGCAGCGGCCGCGCCGGCTCCGGGCTCGCCGGGTGGGCTCAGTTCCGCTCCCGCAGGAGCCGAGCGCGGGGACCCGGACCAGGACCTGCTGCAGCGGCGGCCGCCAGCCGCTCGGGAGCGCGCGGCTCTCCCCGGCCGGCCGGCCCGCTCCATGCCGCTGGGCGGCGGCGGGGTCCCGGGGCCAGGCGGCGGCGGCCCGGCGCGCGGGAGGCCGGGGCTCGGCCCCCTGCGGCACTAGGCTCGGCGCGGCGCGCCCGCCGCAGCCTGCATGACCCGCGCTGCGCCTCGCCTGCCCGCCCCGCCGCGGCCGGGCGCCGGAGTAATATGCTCACGCGGGTGAAATCTGCCGTGGCCAATTTCATGGGCGGCATCATGGCTGGCGGCTCCAGCTCCGAGCACGGCGGCGGAGGCTCGGACCTGCCCCTGCGCTTCCCCTACGGGCGGCCCGAGTTCCTGGGGCTGTCTCAGGACGAGGTGGAGTGCAGCGCCGACCACATCGCCCGCCCCATCCTCATCCTCAAGGAGACCCGGCGGCTGCCCTGGGCCACTGGCTACGCAGAGTGAGTGCAGCGACACCCGCGGCGCCCCTGCTCTCCTCGCGGCCCTTCCCCGCACGGTTCCAGCCCTCCTCTCCTGGTTCCTCGGCCCCGGGGCTCTCAGCTGGCTGCCGGCGCCCAGGCCTCGGCGGGGACCTCTTTACTCACACCTGCCCTTCCTCTCTTCTCCCAGTCCCCTTCCCCCAGCCCCAAGGACGCCGCGTCTCCGGCCGGGTGTGGGTGGTAGATGGGGGGTGGCGGCGCTGGACCGTGGGAAAGCTGGGGTTGGACGGGTCTACGAATCCGGGGGCTGTGACACTTGAAAGAAAGTGCGTAGAACCGCTCTGCTGAAGTTTGAAACACAGCAGGGAAATCTGGCAGCCGTGCCCCCACCCCTCAAAAAAAAAATCTCTGTGCCTCCGCGCGAAGTTTGCGGGGTAGAGCCGGGGGGAGCTGTCGCTGCATCTGGGGGCGGGTGTCTGGGCCCCGGCGGCGGCCGCGCGCGCCTGCTCGGTTGCTCATCTCGGAAGGTCTCAGTTTCTCCGACTGCAGCCTAAGAGCTCCTCGCTTCTCCTTTAGCAGGTAGTAAAACCCTGCGCGTTCCGCAAATGCCAGTACTACTTCCCCGGGTCCTTGGGGAGGGGGAAACTTACTCCGGGCGTCTCCTGAGAGCGTCCTGGTAATCAGCTGCGGCGATTAAGCGAGCGTCTGGGTGATTTACTATTTCAAGAAGCGACTGGGTTAGGTTGACGACCTGGAGTGGAACTGGGGAAGGAGACAGGAGGATTTTAATGGCCTCCCCCCACTCTACGGCTCCTCCTTTATTGACTGTTAATGACTGTTTTATGAATGGTAGGGTAAGTAAGGTTTCTCCCCCTATTCGGCCTCATGAAACTGGGAAACTCGGAAGGTGGAGTTTAGGAGATCCCGCGGTTAACAATGACCCTGGGGGCGCAACAGCGGCCGCGAACCCCCGGCGCCCGCACACCTGCCCCTTTTCCTTTAACTCCATCCGCTCTCTAATCCCGGCCCTCCCCTCCCCGTGCACAGCCGCGCCCGCTGATTGGTTCAGCCGGGAACCAATGGGCTCTCCTGACGCCGGGGCGCTTAGATGCTGACCGCGTTTGGTGGCCCGGATACCCCCGGGCCCGCATGGTTCCCGACGCTCCGGGTTCCGGTGCGAGAGGTGGCTTGGAAGACGCTCTGCCTAGCATCTCGAATTCTCTTTTCCTTCCCCTTTCATCATATAACCTTTTCTTCTCGGGCTGAAATAGAAAACGTGTATAAATGGGGATAGACGGCTGGAGTGTGAGAGAGAGCGAGGCAACAGAAGTGAGAGTGATGGGTGTAAAACAATAAAAATTAGCACAATAAAGGACAAGCCTGGCAGAGAACGTTGCGGGTGGGGAGGTACAAAACAGCATCGTAACAGGAGAAAGCCAAGGCAGAAATTGACCCCTGTGTAAGGAAAGACCTACAGGATGAAAAATGCTTGCCAAAACATACCAAGCACTATTTATTTTTCCTTTCTTTCTTTCTTTTTTTTTCTGAGGAAGATTTGCCATGAGCTAGCATCTGTGCCAATCTTTCCTCTATTTTGTATGTGGGTCATTGCCACAGCATGACTGTGGAGGAGTGGTGTATGTCCCCATCCAGGGTCAGAACTGGTGTCCAAAGCAAAGCCAGCCCAACTTAACCACTAGGCCAGGGGCTGGCCCCCCAAGCACCATTTCCTGACTGAAATAAAAGAAACCTTGTTTAAAAGCCCATTTGGACCCTTTGCAAGACAAAAACCAACTTGGAGGCATACTCTGTCCTACAGTTGGCCGGGGGAGGGGGCGAGCCATGTGTCTGCCAAAACCCTGAATGTGTAGGGCCAGTTGTCACTCCACTGGGTTTCCCAGGACAGGGGTTCCTGTCTGAGAGGATAAGCAGGAAGGAAAGGAAAGGGGCAAGAAGCAAGCTGTTTCAGAATTTTGGGATCTTATGGTAGGCACATGATGTGCCAAGGACCGAAAAGAACATCACGGAACCTGAAATGAGACATCCGGGAGGGACTACACTTCCAGGGCTGGGTCTCCTCCTGGCTGGGCCTCAGCACGCTTATCTCTAAGAAGGTCATCTCTTCCTAGACCAGGATGTGAGGGTTACAAGGGCCACTGTGAAATGTTTAGTTTTTAAAATTAGTTATAAAATCAGTACATGCTTGTTAATTCAAGCAAAGACCTATATACAAATATAAGCCAGCCTCCCCACCCCCCCACCCAGGGGTAGCGGCAGTTCAGTGTTGGAGGGGCGTGCTTGCCTTTCTAGACTTCTTTGGATGCACCTATAAATATGTATCATGCGTTTTTTTTTCCTTCCCCAAATAGTCTCATCCAAAGGATGTTATTCTTTAGCATTTTCACAAAACGCTATGTCACGCACTTTATTCCAAGTCAACACATATAGATTACTTCATTCTTCTAAAATGTATGCACAGTACTAGTAATAGCTAAATAGTTAGTGCTTACTGGCTAGTGCTTACACTGTTTGCAAGATTGTATCGTATCATTCGATTCTCACAACAACCCTACAAGGTAGGCACTAACATTCCCCTTTTATAGATGAGGATACAGAAGCACCGAACGGTTCGACTTGCCAGTCATACCACCTTAGTTAACCTGTAGTTGAACCCAAGCAGTCTGACTCCAGAGCCCACAACCCCCACCTACCCTTACAGCGTATTAGATTATGCACGTCCATCTGCACCCGGGATTAACCACTAACGTTGTCTTGCCATCTCCTTCTGCCAGATGTTGCACTATATCACTTCCTCAAACCTTGAACTATTGTTTATCTTCCTGCAAAAATACATCCTGAGTGATCAAAATGGCTGCAATAGGGAAGGAGAAAGAAAGACAAGTAGAAACTGCGGCTGTGATCACCGGCTGCTACCAGTAACACTGCCCTGTGCTACAGGACCTCCTGGGGGAGGAATTCTCTGTGTTCTAGAAGGTAGCTGAGAGGGATAGAATTGACAAGAAGATTGCTCAGAGAGTCGGGATAAGAGGGTGCTAGTGAGCCAAGGCCTGAATCACAAGTGTTTTGCTTAACTTTCTAGAAAGTGAGCTACTTTCTCAGCCTTCCTGCGGAGGAATAATTGGCATCACTTGGTGACTGAGGTGTTAGAAGAGAGTTGAGCTCTAGTGTTGATGACCTTTTGGGTGGTAGAAAAATTAAGGAGAAATGGTCTGTTTTTTGCCACTTATTGTTATTCCCTTTCAAGAAGAGATACTCTCTTGGTTAGAGAACTAGAGAATTAAGCAATCCCTGTAAGTTTTGGGGATCTAGAAATTGAGGACCCTCGTGTATTAATTCAATATTTGTTGGCATTGTGCTGGGTGGAATTTCCTGGCTGCTCAAAACGCTTCCTATTGTGGCTGAAAAATTTAGCCACTTGATTATGGGCTCTATGCTAGGTTGTAAAGCATTGCAGTTACAGATAACATCCCCAGGGCTAAAATCTTTCCAAAAACATGCATTAGCAAGTTTAATTTTTTGGTTTGGCTTTGAAATCCCTGACTTAGCTTGTTAGATCTGCTCAGACAGCCCCTATGGGAAGAACAGTCTGGCCCAGAGACCCCACAGGGCAGGTGCTTCCTTCTCTCCCTCAGTCTAAATACCATCCACCTGTGCTCCCCTGTGCTCCTGGAAGTCAGTTCAGTTTTTAATGGGTTAGAAGCCCATTTTGACTTTTTCTTTTTAACCTGTTTGCCCAACCTTTCTCCCCTCGATGGTCAGCTGGGCTTAGAGATAGAAGTGGACATGGAGTTTATGCTTGAAACTACGGCTGCAGAGAATGCTAGAGAATGGGCAGTACTCTGCGTATGAAAGCATCATAGTCAAGTTTTTATCCGTGATAAATGTACAAGAAAGAATAAATAACAATTATAGCATAATTTTACTTAGGTTATAGCTATGACTCTACAATTTTTTCTTCTAGAACTTTTCTCATAAAAGTGTCCTGGACATGGGTACAAAAAAAAGCTACTTTGAGAGTTTCTGTTAAATGTACATTACACAAGTTCTTTGTGTCACGCAAAGTTCAAAATTGTGAAATTTTTGATGAAATAACCCTATTTAAATCCAGTACACAGCTCACAAGTGTTCGGATTTATTTTGGAATCTGTGGGCTGTTCTGTCTCCTAGTCATTGGCACTAATTAGCAATTACCAGTAAATTGCGTTAGTTGGCTGTGTGGTGGTGATGACAGAGAAAGCACTATTTCTCTCTTGCCCCAAAGCTCAGAAATCCCCTGGCCTTTCTTTTCCCCTTCAAATCTCCTCTTGCACACCCAGGCATCTTACACCTGTTACAGAGCTCCTGCCTGGGAACTTCTTGTTTGATTCTTGCAACTGGAGAACCTTGAGCTTCTCCACTTCTTATTGTATACAGATAAAAAGAAGGGGAGGGGACCTTATTTAACAGAGCTCTCCATATCACTTATTTGCAGATGACTCAGAAGTCCAAAGTAGTCTAAAATATTTCACCTACTTTTCTGGTAACCTGTGCAAGGTATTAATTTCCTGTTTTAAAGCAGGTGGCTAAGCTCGCCTCCATTTTTCAGATTTAATGTTATAAGTCATCCTCTCTGGGGTGGAGCTCCTAGACTGTCACTTTTCGTAGGGAAATAGATCAGCTTCCTTCAAACACTAGTGATGCTTCAAGCAGAAGATTTAACCTTTCCCAGGGGTGGTTTATTCTGTGTGTCAGCCCATTAGGTAGAGATCATTTCTGATATTGCCCCACTACACACTGCTTCCTAATTGTGGTTACTAAGTTAAGTTGATAACTTAAAACTAACTGCATACTACAATTGTTTTCTAAAAATATATTATCGAAGACAATTTTGTGTTGAGCTGTAATTGACGTATAGCCTTTAGCTTCAGGTGTACAACGTGATGATTTGATATTTGTATATATTACGAAATGATCACCACAGTAAGTCCACTTCATACCCATCACTACACAGTTACAAAACAAAACTTTTCTTCTTGTGATGAGAACTTTTAAGATTCACTCTTAGCAACTTTCAAAGAGGCGATACAGTATTATTAACTATAGTCACCATGCTGTACATTACATCCTAAGACTTATTTATTTTGTAACCGGAAGGTTGTACCTTTTGACCACCTTCACCCAATTTGCCCCCTGCCTCTGGCAACCATCAATCTATTCTCTATCTGTGAGGGGTTTTGTGTGTGTGTGTGTGTGTGTGTGTGGTGGTGTTGTTTTTTAAGTTTCCATATATAAGTGAGATCATGTGGTATTTGCCTTTCTCTGTCTTATTTCAGTTAGCATAATGCCCATAAGGTCCATCCATGTTGTCACAAATGGCAGAATTTCTTTTTTTTATGGAAGAATAATATTCTGTTTTATATATGTACCACATCTTCTTTATCCATTCATCCATCGATGGGCACTTAGGTTGTTTTTATATCTTGGCTGTTGTAAATAATGCTGCAATGAACATGGGGTGCAGATATCTTTTTGGGTTAGTATTTTCTTTTCCTTTGGATAAATACCTAGAAGTGAAATTGCTGGATCATATGGTAGTTCTAGTTTTAATTTTCTGAGGAACCTTCATACCGTTTTCCATAGTGGCTGCACCAATTTACATTCCCAACAGTGCACAAGGGTTCCCTTTTTTCCACATCCTTGCCAACACTTGTTATTTCTTGTCTTTTTGATAATAGCCATTATAACAGGTGTGAGGTGCTATCTCATTGTGATTTTGATTTGCATTTCCCTGAAGATTAGCGATGTTGAGCACCTTTTCATGTACCTGTTGGCCATCTATATGTTTTTGGAAAAATGTCTATTCAGATCTTCTGCCCATTTTTAAAAATCAGATTGTTTGTTTTTTTGCTGTTGAATTGTATGAGTTCTTTATATATTTTGGATATTAACCTCTTATCAGAGATGGGATTTGCAAATATTTTTTCCCATCCAGTAGGTTACCTTTTCATTTGTTGGTGGCTCCCTTGCTGTGCAGAAGCTTTTAGGTTTGATGTAGTCCCACATGTTTGTTTTTGTTTTTATTGCCTTTGCTTTTGGTGTTAAATCCAAAAAATCATCACCAGGACCAATGTCAAGAGGCTTACTGCCAATGTTTTCTTCTAGGAGTTTTATGGTTTAGGTCTTACATTTAAGTCTTTAATTCATTTCAAGTTAATTTTTGTGTATGGTGTAAGATAGTGGTCCAGTTTCATTCTTTTGCCTGTGACTGTCCAGTTTTCCCAACACAACTTATTAGAGAAACTGGCCTTTCTCCATTGTATATTCTTGGCTCCTTTGTTGTAAATTAATTGACTATATATGTGTGGGTTTATTTCTGGACTCTCGATTCTGTTCCATTGATCTATGTGTCTGTTTTCATGTCAATAGCATGCTGTTTTGATTACTATAGCTTTGTAGTATAGTTTGAAATCAGGGAGCATGATGCCTCCAGCTTTTTTCTTCTTAAGATTGCTTTGACTTTTCAGGGTCTTTTGTGGTTTCATACAAATTTTCAGATTGTTTGTGCTATCTCTGTGAAAAATGTCATTGGAATTTTGGTAGGGATTTGCATTGAATCTGTATATTGCTTTGGGTAGTATGGGCATTTTAACAGAGTTCTTCCAATCTGTGAATGCTGGATATCTTTCCATCTTTTTGTATCATCTTCAGTTTCTTTCATCAGCGTCTTGCAGTTTTCACTGTACATGTCTTTTACCTCTTTGGTTAAATTTATTCCTAGGTATTTTATTCTTTTTGGTGCAATTGTAAATGAGATTGTTTTCTTAATTTCTCCTGGTTCATTATTAGTATATAGAAACACAACTGACTTTTGTATATTGATTTTGTATCCTACAACTTTACTGAATTTGTTATTTCTAACAGCTTTTTGGTGAAGTCTTTAGGAATTTCTATATGTAATATCATACAATATCTCTAAGTAGTGACAGTTTTTATGTTTTCTTTTCTAATCAGGATGGCTTTTCTTTCTTTGTCTTCCCTAATTGCTCTGGCTGACACTTCCAGTACTATGTTGAATAAAAGTGGTGAAGGTTGGGCATCCTTGTCTTGTTCCTGATCTTAAAGGAAGAGATTTCAGCTTTTCACCATTGAGTATGATATTAGCTCTGGGCTTGTCGTATATGGCCTTTATTATGTTGAGGTATATTCCCTCTGTACCCACTTTGTTGAGAGTTTTTATCATAAATGGATGTTGAATTTTGTTAAATGCTTTTTCTGCATCTATTGAGATGATCGTATGATTTTTATCCTTCATTTTCTTAATGTAGTGTATTACATTGATTGATTTGTGTATGTTGAACCATCCTTGCATCCCTGGAATAAATCCCACTTGATCATGGTATAGGATCCTTTTAATGTATTGTCGAATTTGTTTAGCTAATATGTGTTTGAGGAGTGTTGCATCTATGTTCATCAGGGATATTGGCCTGTAATTTTCTTTGCTGTGGTATCCATGTCTGGTTTTGGTATCAGAGTAATGCTGGCCTCATAAATGAGTTTGACAGTGTTCCCTCTTCTATTTTTTGGAAGAATTTGAGAAGGAAGGACAAATTACTTTTAAAAGAAGAAATCTTTTAATTCTTGATGTTTGGTGAAATTAAGAAATCAAGTGCCTGTATAATTTTCTCTGATTTGCTTAATTTGATATTTTCCCCCTTTGAATTTATGCCATCCTCTTTCAGGAAATAAACGTCATTCATCTTCTTCTATTACTTCTGTCATTCAGTCAGTGAAATCATTCATTCCTAGTATGTGTCAAGTGTTGGTCTTATGCTGGGACCATAGTATAAGACATAGTCACCATCCTTAAGAAAATTTTATGGCATAGTCTTTCCCCCTTCAGTGTCATTCTTTGAAATTAAATTAAAATGAAATCATGGACTATTAAGGTTAAAACAAACTAGCATTATGGGAGGTTGTTTGGTTTTTGTTTTGTTTTTTGTTGTGTTTTTGCTGAGGAAGATTTGCTATGAGCTAACATCCATTGCCAATCTTCCTCTCTTTTTTGTATGTGAGCCTCCACCACAGCATGGCCACTGACAGACGAGTGGTGTAGGTCTGTGCCCAGGAACTGAACCTGGGCCACTGAAGCAGAGCCTGTGAACTTAACCACTAGGCGACCGGGGCGGGGCCCCGTTTGTTTTGTTTTTAATGTCTTAATGCTTCTGGGCAATTTCAAATCTCAGTATTTAAAGCCTTTAAGTCACACTAGGGAAGCAAACAGCTCTTTCCAGAAAGCATTGTGATTAGCTGCTAAGTTCTCTGCACCTGGAGGTCCCAAGATGTTTATACATAGCTGTCTAAAGTTATGAGTAAAGAAAAAATTATCTGATCCTTGTTAAAATGGTAAGGAAGGCTTTATTCAAGACTATTGCAATAGGGGTCTTGTGATAGAGGAGAGAGAGCAGACTCAGCTCCAAATACAGCAAAGACAGCTGGGGATTTATAGCCCATGAGCAGAGTGAGGAGGTCAGTGGATCGGAACTTACTGGGAGGAGACATCAAGGGTAGGGGGCTTCTTGCTGAAGGCAGGTCAAGGCAGGAGATGAGGAAGAGGATCAGATGTCAAAGGTGATCAGATTTGACTGCTAAGTGGGGACTTAAAAAACCAATCTGTTATCCACTGTCACCAACATGTCATGAAATAAAGGATATTTTAAAACCAGAAGCGCAGAGGCATTAAATCTCAGCAAAAAAGAACAGTTCTTAGTGTTTTGAAAATGCTGTGATATTTTGCCTATTTTTTGAAGTTTTCGCAGAACCATAAAACCGTATGTTTTACCTGTCCTGTAGGATTCCTAAGGCCCTTTCCTGTTTTAGACTCTGTGAATTCCTGGGGTTAGGTTAAGAACCACTGTCTGCCCTTCCAGACTGAGGCTTTCCCTCGTGGGCCCTACGTCTCCTGTATTGTGATTACACTTTTGAATTATTGTCCCCCAGCACTTTATTATGAACATTTTCAAACATTCAGAAAAGTTGAAACTGTTATGTGCTTAGCACCCATGCGCACATCATCTAGATTCTACAGTGCACGTTTCTCCGTATCTGCTTAATCCTTCGCCTATCCGCCAATCCATTCTTGTTCTCTTTAAATGTTTCCTTTACTCCAATGACTTGGATTTATGCTATTAAGTTATTTTCCACAGTAAATTAAAAATTAGATTTGAGTAGTTTGACATCCTCAGTTTAGAAAACCACTAAACAGTGGGCTCCTCATCCACGTCGCAGGGCACCCCAGGTTTAACTTGTAGAGCATTGGCACCCTGCAAATGCTCCCTCAGTGCATACACTTTCCGTAACTTAGCATTCATGCGACTGACAGCTTTACGTGGGGTCAAACTGAAAAGGAGAAAGAAATGACACATCTCTTTGCTCTGCTCCTGTTTAATGAAATCGGTAGGAAGTTTGTTTAAAACTTGAGTCTCTCCTCATTTCAGCTGGGAGCCAGTCAGGTGAATACCGTCTGAGGGGTGCTCTAGTAAAGGCTTAATATGTTGCCTGAAAAGGGCTTATGATGAATAGACACCATGGCACTGTGTTCTCCTTACTTCTGAAGTACGTGTTGTCCACTAGGAGTCTTAGCAGAATCTAAGTACTTGCTGAATTGCTCTTCTTCTGGTGTGGTCAGATCAAGTGGGGCTTCTGCAATGTGAATCCGTAGTGCTTTCTTTGTTATACTATTTCTGACTTAGTTTTCTCTAAATGGCTGTAAAATTAAAATGCTTACCTGTATTTTTGTCTCTGTGTGGACTTTATGCTTCCTTATTTATGAGAGAGAATAGTGCTCCCACCAGCTCACAGCCAAATGGCTCTGGAGGATTGCCAAGGCCTTGCCGTGTGCACTTAGAAGTAAGCTTCTGTTTTCCATGTTAATAAAAGAGGAAAATGAGGCCCAGAGAGAACCTGAGTTACTCTAGCATCTCATGTGGTCCCAGGATCCTGGCGACCACCATGGAGTCATTGAACCTGACCATTCATTGTGTGAAATTATTCATTAATAAAAAGACTTTGTATCCCCACAAAGGAAATGTCACAGAAGACAGTTTAAGGTATTTTATTACTCAAAGGAAACCAATAAGGCCTAATCTCCAGGTGGCTTTAAATTGGATAAGGCTATATTAACACATCAAGTTTTGTCTAAAAGGATGCTTTTCAAAGCTTTGTAAAATAGTTCTATTGAGTATAATAGGCTTTCTTAGTTATACTTAACTTTCTTAGGATATGTGCATTTCCCAAGTATAAGAGTCCAAATCTTGTCAAAATTACCATCTTTTCTAAACTCAAAAGTGCATTTTTTTTGTATTTTAATGTTTTTGGAAACCCTGTAAGTCTTAAATCCAACCTGTACATTTTATGTCGTGGTATTTTCTCGAAGTTAATAAATAGATCATGTGTTTTATTATTAATGGCTACTTAGAAGTGAGGAAACATACTTAGGAATTCTGAATGATGGGGCTCAAATCATCAGTCAGGTTTTATGCACCAGCCCCTTTTAAAATTTACTTTGGGAGTTCTGTTACCTAAGTTCTTATGTTACTGAAACGCAATCAGGTTTTAATGGGAACTTTTCAAGTTAGTGACCCTTGGGGACCGAGAAGGCTGCCCGCACTCGGCACAGCATGTTCCCTTGCTGCTCCCTGGCCCCGTGGGCTCTCGCGGTGGCTGTCCTGGGGGAGTGTGTGCATCAATGGTTTGCACAAGTCAGGCCTAATGGACCTTGCTGGATGGGCAGTGTCATCAATCATCACAGGCCTGTGGGGCAGACAGAGAGGCCAATTTTTTGCCGAGCTGAGAGGACCAAAATGATTTGTGTACTCTACTGTCCTTTCAGGGTGTTGACAAATAGTCATTTAAGCTATTGAAAAATGGTGTGTCTTTCCCATATAACCTTTTTCATATAAGTAGAGAGAGAAAAAAATCTCAAGTGATAAATTGACTTTTTTTTAATAAAAATGCTGTGGATTATTGAATTACTGTATTTAACTGGTCCGCTATGGTGTACTAATAGTCTGTTACCTTTTTGAAAAGGTGAACATTGACAAATTATGTTTAGAACACACAGATGGCAAAAATAAAAGATAGAAAATAAATGTTTAGTAGGAAGCAGATTTTGAGGTACAGTGAATATGAACAGCCCGTAAGAGGATATCAGGGGAGGAAGGGAACCAAAATGATATTAGTATAGAAAGAATTATTAGAAGTTTTTTAAAAATATAAAAGAGGAAATAGCTACACTATGTTGTTGCAAATATATATGTTTGGGAAAAATTGAGCAATTTATCAGCCTTTTAGGACAACGTTTACCCCATAAGTAGGGTTCAGAATAAAGCCACAGAGCCAGAGTAGATGGCCTCTTGGCACCTTCCTTGTGGTTATTAACAACGGGGCCAGGCTGCCCTGTCGTTAGAACCAGGTGTCTGGAGCTGGGCTGACAATTCAGTGCAGCAGCAAATGGGAAGAAAAGATTTGGCAACTCGGACTAGAGCAGCTGGTGTTTATCTTCCAAACTATCTAGGGGCTCAGATGGAAATTGCATGGGCCTGTGGTTGAAGCCCTGGCTCTCCTCCTCTCCCCGTGCCCCCAGTCATCTGGCCACACTGGCCGTCTCCCACTGCACATACCACCTGAAGCCTGCCTGCTGCTGGGCCCCCCTTGGGGGCACCACGGGCAGTCACTGGTCTCCAGTGGAGCTGTGGGTTCCCTCCAGTCCTGGTTCCCAACCTTCTCACCAGCATGGACCTTTTTATTTTCTTCTTGGATGGGTCCCTTGTAAAGATTTTGTCCAGCAAGCTGTATAAACTAAGTATGAAGTTGCCCACTGAAAAGTAACTTTAACCAGGCACATCTTCTAGTCAGCAGGAAGGGGAAGGATGGTGGTCATCTCATTGAACACTCTAGCCAAAAGCAGAGGATTAACCTGTGTTTCAGTTCCTGTGTGAGTCCTCATTGCTCACCATCTATTTTTCATTAGCTTTTTTTCCTTCATTATTTTCAGTGGCTTAGGTCTCCTTCGGCTACCTTCCTGCATCCTTAAGGAGCCTGGATCACAAGTTGAAACTCTGCCAACAGGTGTGGCTTTTGCACCCAACCCCTGGGTTTTCAGCCAGGTGTGCTCAGATTCCTGTCAAGATCATTCTGTTTGGGATTCAGATGTGTAACACCTTCCTTGAGTCCCCGATGTCCTTTCCCTTGTTGAAAAGCTATGTGTTAGTAGTTTTATTTTCTTGGCTCAGAAGTGCCAAAGTTGCCTAAGAGGCCTGATGCTTGTCAGCTACAAGTTTAATTAAATTCGTGCTGAGAGTATGATTTTCTCTAGCAGAGAGTTTTGACCCTTGGGCAAAAGTTTATTTTGTTAAAATTTCTATCATCCACTGACTATTGGTGAGAAGAACTTAAAAATGCCTTCAGATGTCCATTAACCTGCCAAGGTTGAGGAACGCATTGATTCCTCTGAACACAGAAGTTATTCTTTTAAATGATACGCTTTTTTTCTCTCATAACAGAATTGCTATGTTTTCTTTGTAGGCACTTTCAAATCCTCATCAGTACTATGAAGAATGTAAAAATTATCCATAAATTCTACCACTCACAATTAACTTTAATTGATAATTTGTGTATAAGTACACATGCATTTATTTCTAAAATGGGATAGTTCTGCATACTGAGTAGTAGCTTTTTCACTTGAAATGGAGAGTGATTATCTTTCCGCTCCACTATTAAGTGATATCTTCATATGTAAATAAATACTATACTTGGTCATTTTTAAAAGACGCATTGTATTCCATTTGTACTTTTAAATACTTTTTCTTCTTGATGGTAACTATTTTTTTGCTATTAAAAATAATCCTGAGATGAATATCCTTGTAGGTAAATCTTTAAGCCATAATTTGAAAAGCGACATTTTTCTGGGAAAAATAGTCAAATTGGACTTTTCCAGTATTTCTAGTGACCTTATTTACTAGTTAGAAAAGATCAGTGTTTGGATTGAAAATTGTTTTGAAGATTATTTTAAATTTGCTTATCAAAGTAGTGTTTGGTGAGCTAGGCTTAGTAATTTAAAAAACATTACTTTTTTTTAATATTTAGGATTAAATATTGAATTTCAGAAAAATGTTCATTTCTCATGTCCTATTTAGAAAAATGTCCTAGTTTAGGACTCTAAAGAATTGCCCAGTGATTCTCTTTTCAGAGCTAACGGCGCTCTGGCTCTCATGCACTTGAGAGAGAGTCAGTGACATCTCTTGTTTTTATTTAATTGTTTTAACCTTGAGTGAACAATCTTGAGGGTATGGGCATTATCATAAGCATTTTAATTCCTCCAGTACCTAATATAGAGTCATAGCCACAAATGCTCAGATATGTAGACCTGAAATAGTAGGGACATAACGTGATTTTTTTAATTTCAAATGAAGGAAAGATCACTCTTGTTCTATAGGCTGATTTTGAATTGTGTGCTCAACTCCTGGGAATACAACGGTTATCACAGTACTTGAAAACTTCAGACACCCATTGCTCAATAAATGTTTGTTGGAGGCAGTGCGTGGTATTCTCTGCACCTGGTCTGTCCTTTGGGGAAATAGGAAAAAATAATTCAGCTTTCCAGCTCTCAGCCGGGGGTAAGCAGTAGGAACAGATCCTGCTGGGAAAAGTAGATTTCCTGGTATATGTGAGTGAGTGGCTGGGAATGCGAAGCGTGTCTGCGTGGATGCTGAGTTCAGAAACCTACTGAAGTTTCTGAACTCTATCATTCCTTTCTCTGCACTCTACCTGTCAGCTTTTTATTCTCTGCCCCATTTTCTTTCTTCTGTGGTTATTTTAGTTTTTTGATATAGTATTTCATAAGTCGCCTGCTCTTTAATCCTTTCTCTGTGCACAAGCTAAAGCATTATTGAATTGGCCACAATCTATGATTTCGTTTATCTAGAGATTGGATTATTCATGCTGAAGCTTACAGTTTGCTTTCAATACAAAAACTCCAAGTCATCCAAGGTAATTGACCTATTTCCCTCTCTGTCCAACCCCAAGCTAATATCTTCTTCTTTAAAATCATGTGCATGTAGATATGAACCAATTAGAATAAAGAAATTCTGTACTAAAATTTAATTTCATTAATTAATTTCTACTCCTATAATGGTATTGCTTCTCAAGTTGACCCTGAAGAGCTTTCATTTTTGTCAGCTATATATATACGTGATATTTACTGTACTGGAAATTAAAACTGAGAAACTTAAAAAATATTTATAAATTCATTTAAAAAGAAACGTAAACACTTTTTAATGAAAAATAACCATATTCTCCAAAACAAAAACCAATTTAGTAAGAAGAGTGGCATCATTATATATTTGCAAATCTCTTGAGTGTCTGGCTTAATAGAAGACAGCTGGGTTGTTACCTGCTTCTGCATTTACCGTGACACTGTCACACTCGCGGGAAAACTCCACTCATACTCACAAGAGAATGAGATGAAGGGGGAAGCGCACTGTTGCATTATGGGGGAAATAGTTTGACCTCATGTGTTCCTTGAAAGGTGACCCCCAGGGCTTCCCAGCCATGCTTGGAGAACTGCTGGTGCGGAGTCTAAAGATTTAGCATAACCTTCTGTCTTATTTTTTGAACTGTATTTTACGGATAGAAAACCTTAGACCACTTTTTTTTTTTTAAAAAAAAGATTTAATTTTTTTCCTTTTTCTCCCCAAAGCCCCCGGGTATATAGTTGTATATTCCTCATAGTGGGTCCTTCTAGTTGTGGCATGTGGGACACTGCCTCAGCGTGGTTTGATGAGCAGAGCCATGTCCACGCCCAGGATTTGAACCAACGAAACACTGGGCTGCCTGCAGCAGAGCGCACGAACTTAAACCACTCAGCCACGGGGCCAGCCCCAACCTTAGACCACTTTTAAAAAGTTACAGTGGAGTGTAGTTCCTCCACTTCTGACATGAATGTCTGTACTGATTGCAGAGCACACTCTCGCACATCCCCTGTGGTCTTCTTCCATATGGGGAGGGTTGTTTGAGACCATTAGACAATTGAGGGGGGTTAGTGTTATCCATTTTTAACAGATAATAGTAAAAACGATAGGGACCAGAATTCACTAGAGTTAGGGCTACGGTCCAAATCTTTGAGCATTCTAGGTTTATAGCAATTCTGGGCTTATTTAGTAGTCATATTGCACTGGTTTTCTTTGTATCAGGATCATACATTTACTGTAGACTTCACGTGAGCTACGGGGCAAAAGATAGAGCAGTTTTAACCTTAAGAGGTTTACTCTCTTGTTGGGAAGAAAAATTCATGAATAGGTTAAAACCTAGGCATAGTGTCACACAGGAGTGGCACCGTGTGGGCAGAAGGTTAGGACCTCAAAGAGGCAGCTTGAGGTTGTCTCGGCTCTTCTAACCAGATGTGGCTTCAGCCAGCTGGCTCACTTTTTCAGTCCTCAGTGGGCTTCTCGATAAAGTTAGGTCACTGAGTCAGTCCTCTCTGGCTGTGAGGGGCTGAGGGAGCAAGTAGCACAACCAAAGTTGTGTAGCGATAGTTAATTTCTACTGACTTTTAAGTAGGATACTTGTATACAGTTCATAAAAATGAATGCTTTTTGATTTGCCTTATTTATCTTAAATAAAATCTCTGAAGGATCTGTTGGCTGAATATGCATTTTTAGCAAAAGGTGGAAGTTAATTGAAAACCTAATTGCAAACGATTTAATGATGCAAACGTCTAAATCTAAGAGCCTGGTGGACCAAGGAGGGTGTCGTGGTGACTCTGCTTTTCTCTGGAGGGTGGGCTTGCCTCCCCAACCCTGTGCAGCACAGGTTGTAGCATTGTTTCTAGAAAAAGCAAAATAAAAATAAACTTTCAAATAGCCTGTCGTGGATTAAAAGGGACTAAAAATTTAGCTTTTTTCCCTCTAATTCTTTTCGAGTAATGATGCAGTTACTGTATCTGTCCAGAAGAGTCATGACTTGAAGTCTTTGTCTAGAAGGAGAAATGCTTCAAAATTCTATCGTGAAGCAGGTAAAATTATGGCGGTGATGATTCCACCATAATTGGTTCCTGTTGGTTCCACTCTGGGATGTCCTTTTTTGAGGCATGGTTCTGTTTTAGCCAAACTATAATTTGTAAAGTGTGTAGATGTCCAAATAGGGTCTATGAAAAGTTGAAAAAAAAATGTGAAATTGGTGGAAACCTCCTACTGATCCTTCCAGGAAAAAAGGAATGAAGATCACAACTAGTTTTGAATTCAGTCCTGCTCTTAGCCCCACGTTGCTCGAGGGCGGGTGACCTGAGGACATCTCTGATGCTCGGAATTGTGCTGTCACATGGTGCAGAGCTGATGTCCTCTGCTTTGGCACTTAAATTGCTGTGGAAAGCAGCTGTACTTGATGTAATTTTAATCAATACCTTGTACTTACACGAGGTCCTGTAGCCACGGTATCAGTCTTCTCAGCATCTCTGACCTGAGTGAAAGACATAGTGTCTTGCTGGAGATTTGGTTTTGAAAATTAATGTAAGTCAAATTATATTTTAAAAGTACCAGGAAGCTTGCTACTTAAAATATGCCACTGCAGGACGTATTTTCACAATGTCGAGAATAGTTCTGTTAATCAGCATTGGTTCTTTGTGAGTTGAACTTAATAGTACCCTACATTTTCTGAAGTGGAGGATAACTAGTGGTATGTTCTTTTCAAATGTTAAATGACCGGCAGCTAGTAGCATCAATGACCCCTTGAAGGTCATCAAGGATAAGTGGCTAAGGATGAGTGGTTGGGACTCAGCCTACATCAGCTTCCTCCTTCATGTGCTTCTTGATATCCTTCTAGAATTCATCTATTTGACTCTTCAGTATCTTTGCTCATACCAGAACTGCTCGAGCTTCCATTTCTGTAGTAGGGTTTTTCTGATTTAAATAGGATCTATTTAAAATTGTGCTCCATTAATTTTTTCTCACCGAAAAACATGTTCCCTTAGTTTTGAACTTAAATTACATTTTCTTTCTTGAGATATGTTTCTTTTCACTATATCTCAAAGAAATAACTTACCTCATTTTTTTGCAGCTTTGTAAGGAATTAAGTAATTTAGTTATTCCGTAAATATAATTGACTAGGCACTTACAAATTGAAGATTGAGCCACTTCCATTCCATTCCATGTGGCATTCAAGCTTTTTGGAGAATGTCACAGAACAGACACCAAAAGCAAAATGAATGTTTAGATTGTACTGTTAGTAAACTACACAGTTTGATTATTAAAAGTATGTTTATTAAAGAAAATAATCTATGATCAACAATGCCCATTTTTAATAAGTTACACTGGATGTGAGTAAAACAGACTGTTTCAGCTAGGTTGCTAGAAAACATTAATTCAGTTTTCAGTCAGTTAACATTTATTAAACCCCCACTGAATATAAGGCTCTCAAGCTTGAAAAAAAATGCATTCCCTATCTTCAGGAAATTCACAGCTTAGCAGGGGAGGTATTTTGTGCACAGCTGTAATACAGCCAGCTCCTGTGGGGTGTTTGTTACCACAGCATATCCTAGCCCGTCCTGACTAATGCATGGTGGTAGTTTGCAGCATACATCTGCGGATGGAACCTGCAGTGGAAAAACAGGTTTTCTGTTATAAATTTGATAAATGCCACCTGAGAAAAACCCCTGCAACCGTGCTGGGTTAGAATTAAGAAGATTTCTTTATGGGATTTCTTAAAGCTTTTGGTACACTGTGGTGAATTTCAAAACTCCAAGCTGAGGGAGAGTATTCATTGCTTCCTAAACTTCTCTGACTATGAAATCCATTTCATAATCCATTTGTAATGGTCTAGGCATGAAACTAATTGCATAAACCAATAAGAGTCCTCGACTGGAAAGGAAGCACAGGTTAAGGGGAAATTTGAAAGAATGATTGACAGGAGTAGGACTGATTAGATATGTAAAGAGTAAAGAGGTTGCAATGTTTCAGTTACCAGCTCGTTTGCAGTGGATTCCTTACCGGTCTCCAAGGTGGCTTTGCTGACCTTTGTTCCTTTCCTCAGACCATCAGTCCCACTCCTGCCCACTTTGTGTTGGCAGAGGGCCTTACCATCCCACCATACGCATCTCTGTCCAGCAAGGCTCCTCTTCCAATCCATATTGAGTGTCTTTAACATCGTCCTTTTTATTCCCTGCTGTCTCAGCCGGAGAAATGTTCTGCCGGAAATGTTACCCTCCCCTCACTTCTTACATAACACACACACACACACCGTTTGTGCCCTGACTCCCGTTTCCTTCATTTGTTATCCAAGCATCTTGAGCCTTTGCCTCTTCATTGCCTCCCCCTTTGTAGGTGTGCCACGTCATTGCCGTTGGATCAAACAGCCTATCCCCTCTTCTAGTCTGCATCACCCCTTCAAGTTACTGAACATCCCATCGCTCTCTTTTGGTAACACCTTTACTTCCTTACAGAAACATATATGGACTGCCTACTCTGTGCCAAGAACTCTTCTGGGCGCCAGGGACACCAAGACAAATAAGAGACGTCTCTTCCCCCAAGTTGTCTAGTGGGAGACCCGTCCAACTGAACAAGCCCCTGCAGTGGAGTGGGATGGGGGTCATGATCGAGGTGCAGCACAGGGCATCATGGGGAGCACAGAGCCTAGGCTGGGGCTATCAGAGAAGGCTTCCCACAGGGGATGAGGCTGGGGTGGAACTTAAAGAAGGCAGCCAGCCAGTGTTCGGGCTGGAGAGGAGAGCGCGTGTGGGTGCACAGAAGGGTGAGAGTGGGATGCGCTGCAGGACAGTGAGGGGTCTCCATGCACTACTTCCGCTTCAGTGCTATTAGGACGATGCTCACCACAGGTCACCAGTGACTTTTTAGGTTCAAATGGTCACTTAAAAAATTTGTTCATCTTCTGCATCCTCACTGGAGCAGTAATCGTTGCTGCTCACTCTCTAGTCTGTGAACTCTGTCATCTCTTAACTTCTGGACACTCCTTCCTTCTGGTCATTTTTCTAATTTTCTAACCATGCTCCCTTTTCTTGTCAGAAATCTCCCTTGAATACTGGTGTCCCAGTATTCTCCAGACCTCTCCGCGCTGTCTCTTCGTCCTCTCCATTAACCGTTTTATCCTTACCACTTTCTGGGAACTTGAATTTGTCATCAGCCTTGCGTCTCTCCTGAGCCCTTCACATGGTCCCCTCTGCTGTGATCATCCCTTCACTGGGCCGGCCTGTCTCGAATGCTTTGCACGAGTCTGAATTTAAATTTTTTGAAATGTGAGTGTAAGTTATAGGAGTTGTAAAGGACGTGGTGGATGCTCGATGCCCGCGTGTCATTCACGAGCTAATGGTTTTTGACAGTGCCAGGTGGAAGCAGTTGGTAACGCTGAGACCTCACTGTGTCAGTACCTCTGAACAGCTGGGGAACAAATCTGCTTTTAGTTCTAGAGCTACACTGTCTGTTAATAAAATCGTTACATAGGTTTTCTGGGAACATAGATGTGTTCTCTTCTTGTTCAATTACATTCGGGTGAATTCTTTGTTTTTTGGTGAATTGCCGTCTAATGAGGAATAACCTGCATTTGTCTTGTTAGCTTTGTTAAAGCGAAACATTGAGTGTGTGTATTGATTCAGAGTTACCTTTTGGGATGCCATGGGAAGAAAGTTAGCTATTCTTGTAGAATGTTTATACTGCTGCCAAACCTCCTCTGGCGGTCACTAATTCAGTTCACCAGTTACTCCTCCTGGGCACATGGCTGTTCACCGTCCTCCATTCCTCACCAACTGATGACCCTCTAGCTGGTGGAGGCTCTGTCTTCCCTGATGAGGAGACGTGGAGCCAAACTGAAATGGACATGCAGAGTGTCTGAGAAATAAACCTTTGTTACCGCAGCATAAGATAGCCCATCCTTACTGATGCTCTTTTGCAAATTTTGTCAGTATTTGGAAAATTAATAGTTGCCTGGGGTATGAAAGTGGTTCTAGATGTTCTTATTGTCTTAGGCAGTAAATGGGCCTGTGAAGAAATAATTCTCCAGTAAATGAATGAGTTGTCTACTTATTAGGTGAGTTTCACTGTGGTACCTGCATTTCAAATTAGAGGCCTTTAATCACCATTCTGTGGCATTACAGGCTTGCTGAGAGTATTATGAAATAGGTGTCACCTTTTCCTTTTTTATTGAAAAAGGGAAACAGGTGAGTTACTCAGAGGTTTAAGATGGATAGCCAACAAATGTTGCCAGGTGCTGTGGAAAACTTTGGGATTTAATGGTAACCAAGATAAAACCTGGGCGTTCAAGAACTTAATCTAGCGGAGGAGATAAACAGAAATTAAAGTTCCAGCTGCTTGCTCCATAGCGGGCAGCTTGGGTGTTAAGGACAGGAGCAGAGGGCTACAAACCCTGAGTTGTGGTGTTGGGAAGTTTTCTTGGGGAGGTGACGTGTGTTCAGCTGAGAGGTGTTGGACACCTCCTCTGTGCCAGGTAACGTGATAGATGTTGGGAATCCTATAGAGAAGAAAGGCATCGTCCTGCCCTTGCAGAGCCGGGAGTCAGGCTGAGCCCGAGGATGAGTGGGGATTAGCGGGGATTAGCCAAGGCATTCCCTTGAAGTGGAGACCTCTGTGCCAAGGCCTAAAAGTCAGTAAACCAAGGGTTGCCAGATGAAGCTGGAGAGGAGCCAGGGCCGGAGGATGAAGGGCCTCGCACACAGTAAGAACTCCAAACAGACTTGTGAAGTAATGCGGAATAGCACACTTAGGGAGCTAATGTCAGTAAAGGAACTGTACATGATAACAAACACATTTCCTAGAAATATAATATCTTACCCAAAAAAAATTAACGGAGGGTGCTGGTCTGGTGGGGTAATGGTTAAGTTCGTTCTCTCCGCCTGGGTGGCCTGGGGTTCGCAGGTTTGGATCGTGGGCGCAGACCTAGCACTGCTTGTCAGGCCACGCTGTGGCGGAGTCCCACATAAAAATAGAGCAAGATTGGCACAGATGTTGGCTCAGGGTCAATATTCCCCACAAAGAAAAAAGATTAACAGAGATTTTGAATGCTACATTTGATTAAGAAACTTGTTAAATTAAAAGTTACCTTTTGGGAGAATAAGGAGAAGTTGTGCTTGGTAGGGTTTAAAAGTTTGGCAAACGAGTGTAGTTTCACACCATGTAATATTGTTGGGAGGAAAGAGGCATCAAGGATGATTCCAGAGTTTTTGGCCTGAGAAATTGGTTGAGTCAGCAGTGGCTCCCTTTTCCAATCGCAGGTCATGGAGGCCAGGCAGAGGAGCCAGTGCAGGGTGGTCCTGACAGGAATGGGCTCCAGGGTCCGTTGGCCCGAGTTCCAATCCCAAATCAGCTCCTTCTGGCTGACACTTATGGCAGCTTCCAATCTGTGAGCCAGGGCTTAGTGGTAACTCACAGGGTGCTCGTGAGGATGAAACAGACGTGGGGAAAAGAAAACATGGTGCATAGCTGCTTGTACCTCCTTGCTTAATACATCCTCTACTCTCACTGGAAGCTCCTTCAGGGCGAAGTCTGCGTCTGTTTTGTTTACTGTGCTGTTCCCCATCCTGGTGTAGGCCTGACATCTAAGTGCAGTAAGACTCCCGGTAATGAAAGAAGGGGCTGCTGCGGGGAGGAAGAATCGTTGTCCCTCTACCCTTCTAGGTTCTCGGCTGAGACCCACCGTCTCGTCATAAAACACAGGGTAACAGGAGAAAAACAGAAGTTTAATAACACGTATACCTCCTGGATACATGGGAGAGACCCAGGAAAACTGAATAACTCCCAGAAATGGCCCAAGCTCTCACCTTAAATACCTTTTTCAGCTAAAGACAAATGAAGATAATATTGGGGTGGGGGCAGTTATGGGAGGTGACCAGGCAAAGCACGGTAAACAAAGGTATGGTTGTTATAAAATTAAAGTCTCTGCCTTCTCCATTGATAAGAGTTTCTAAAGATTTATTCATCCTCCTTCTGGTACAGAGAGGGAGATGCCCTTACAAATGGGATTTCCCTTATAAACATCTCTTATGACCGGGTAACTTCTACTCTGTTTTCAGAGTTCCTCCTGTGTCTGCTGTTTCTTACAAATAACCAGCTCCTAATAATATGCCAAAGAGGTATATTTTGGGGTGGCAAACTCTGCTCCCCTTCAGTTCCAAAGAAGTTTACTTGCCTAGAACCAAGGGTGCATTACTATAAGGGTCAAGAAGTAGCTGGGGCAGCCCTGGGAAGCCAGCTGGCCAGGAGTTCCTGCGTCTGGCTGCAGATCCCGGTCCCTCCTGGTCACCGCTCTGGCTTGGCGCTTGTCCCCTCCAGTTTAATCAGCATGTGGGTCAGTTCTGCGTCCTCTGCTTGGCTGAGACTCCCGAGCTAGGGGTGCAGTGTGTTGGAGCTTTATTGTGCATGGTTAACGTTTGTTAGGTAATGCCTACTGTGTAGTCATGTGTCGCATAACAACAAGGATACGTTCTGAGAAATGCATCATTAGGCGGTTTCATTGTGATGCGAACATCGCATAGTGCACTTACACAAACCCAGCTGGTGTCACCTACTACACACCTAGGCTGTAAGGTGCTAATCTTATGGGACCATCATCCTATACACAGTTTGTCATCGACTGAAACGTTATGTGGCGCGTGACCGTACTTGTTACCCAGGGCTGCTGTGAAAATTTACCACAAACTGGGTGGCTTTAAACAAGAGAAATTTATTCTCCCGCAGTTCTGGAGGCCACACTCCTGAAATCAAGGTGTCGGCAGGGCCACACTCCCTCTGAACGCTCTTAGGAGAGATCGTTCTCTGCCTCTTCCAGCTGCTTCAGCTGGCCGCTGGCGTTCCTTGGCTTGTGGTTGCATCACTCCAGCCTCTGCCTCAGTGGTCCATTGTCCCCTATTCTGTCTGTGTCAGCTCTCCCTCTGCCACAATAACAAGGGACCCAATGACAAGTTTAGAGCTGCGTATAAAGTTGGTGGGTCGTGATCTTGAGGTGTTTATTGTAGCAGCAGAGAAAAAAACAAGGCCAAGTGTCTGGGCTGGGATGTTTATAGTATTCTTTCAATTTAGGAAGTTTTCAAGGTTTGGCATGAATTCTGCCTTGATTTCCTTAGCATTCTCAATCTTGGGACTTTTAAACTCTGGGACATTTTCTTACCTTGTACTTTTTATTATCGATTTTGCCCTATTGGCTCTGCTTTCTTACGTACGATTAAAGTACATTTATGTCCCCTCACAAAATACGACGTTATAATAACCATCATTTAGAGAGAAAGCCTTGTATTCCAGGGGTAGATTGCCACGATTCCCTGCCATTTGCATGCGAGCCTTTATCTTTTTTGTTACTTCCTTCATCTTTTCTATGTTCTGGTATGGTTTCTCAAGGTTATTCCCTATGGTACTAATTTAGTTTTTTGTAGTATTTGCTTTTAACTTCTGAAAATGAAGGGTTTTATTTCAGCAATTGCATTAATTTTTTTGTTCTTTCTTGTTCTGTGTCATAGAAGCTATACTTTTTTTTTTTTGCCTAAGAACAAGAATCAAATATTTTTTTCAAATTGGCTCCTGTTTCATGAGGTTAACTTCTTTGGGGAGTGTGGGAGTGAAAGAGGATATTTCTCAAAGTTTTGCTTGTAATTATCCTTGTTTAGTCTGAGTAAAAGCAAAGCAAGCCCGTTTGGAGAGTCTTTTCCTCTGTTGTAGATTTTGAGCAGGGCCATCGCTAGCCCTTTGCAGGTCTGGCTCCATGATGAGCAACTTGTGCACTTTGAAGGGTCCTGTGCTTGGATAAATGCTCTGCCATTGCCTTCTTGAAATTCTTAGAACTTTGGAATAGGGAATCCCATGTTTTCATTTGGCAGTGTGCCTCATGAATGACGGACGTAGCCATTCCTGGCTACGTAGTACCTCTGTATTAATTTTAAACAGGAATCTGTTCCTCTAGGGGCATGTAGCCCCTGCTATGATGCACATCTTGGCCCCTCAGCCAGCATATTTATGCAGTGGACAGCCTATTCAACCTTATATGGCATTCTCGATTGTTTTCCTCCACTTGCATACATTCAGAAGGCAGGTGGTAAATAACTTTTGGTTAGTAGAAATATGCTTTTCTTCCCTTTTCAGATAAGCTTTTTAAAATGAAATAAAAATAAGCAAATTCAATTCCTGATGACTTGTTATGTATGCATGATTGCGATCGTAAGCAAATCAATAAGTGGATTGTCCTCTACTTGTCCTCAGCACGTTTTTTCTCTTGTGCACTATATTTTAAAATAAATGGAATGTTAATTTCTCTTCCGTCACGAGCTTTTAAAAATGATCTTGATTAATGTTGCCCTAATAGCTTCAGAGACTCGTGTTAAAGTCATTACGCCCTGTCAGGACTGGAAGTAGAGGGAGCGTTGCGAGGACAGTCGTGGAGAGGGGGCGCTCTCTCTGCCGGCTGCTGGGAGCTGGGTGTTGCGAGACACCCTTTTCCAGACCCGAAGCTGAAGGGCAGGCTTGTATGAGACCTCCTCACACTGTCTGGCTGGTAGGAAACAGAGTATTTGTGCCCTTTCTTAATTCAGGTATGCATTCAAATTTTCCAGGTCACCCGGGGAGCTATTGAGATCCAGGCTGGGGTGACATAGTCCCTTATGTGAGAAATATTCATCAGATAAACAAAGGAGAATTAGACCAGAGGCTTAGTTATAAAGCTTTTGGGTTTCAGAGTCAAGGTTTTTGACTTAGCAATTTGAGAAAGAACTGTTGACAGGCAGGCTCAGTACCCAGAATGGGGCAGAGAACCAGAGGACAAAGGACACAGGACAATGGAAGAGTGTGCAGGCCTTGGCAGCAGACCTGGACACACAGTTGCTCTGACGACCTTGGACAATTTCCTCGGATTTCCAGTTTCTCCGTGTAAACTAGGATGATGTTATCCAGCTCCCAAGACTCCTGGTGATGAAACGCGATGACAGTGGATGTTTCCCCACGTGGTGCCTGGCCCGTGTGTGACTCCGTGGACGCCGTTCTCATTCTAGACTTTCTCCCATTAGCGAGCGTTCAGATGGCGTGTCTAAGGTAGGGGAAGGGGCAGGAGAGAGAGTGTTCTAGAAAGAATAATACCCAGCCTTTCAAAGGAAAAACATTACATTTGTAAGGAGAGTTGTTGCCAAGGGTGCAGAGACCCCAGGATTTGGGGGTGATCTGTTTTGGTTGAACCCCTTCTTCAGGGAGAAATGGGTCAGTGGAATCTAAAGAGCTTCCTCAGCTCCATTCTCACCCTCTTCCTCATCTAAGACTTCACTGTTGTACTAATTGCTCTAGACACATTAGCATTCCTAATCATTTCAGATTCATTTTCTTTCAAAGCTGAAAGAGAAGGAATGTATTGTTAGGCTATACATGTCTGATTACATTCACACCAGAAGCTGACGCTGGCGTCTGTGTAATTTCCAATTATTCCCGTGTCCTACTTTTAATAGACAGACTGGGGAGGAAGAGCTCTTCTCAGCTGTGTAGCATTTCTTCCTCACATCATCATCTTTGTTGCTTTCATCTTTTGCTTCCCTTGGGGTCACTGTGGTGGAAGAAGTGGTCTGCTGTATTTCTCAGTAGTCTTTCCTGAAGAGAAATAACAGTTCGCACCCTGTGAACATTCTGTTGGTGACCGCCTCTTATATTCTTGACTGTCCAAGGGGTTTTTGTCCATGGAGAGAAACACCTTCTGCTATGTATGTGTACTCTGATGCTCAAACTAGTAAATTTGTCTAAAATCAAACTTTAAAAGTCAATTTCTTTAACAGTTCTTCAATCTACTCAAACGTCATCATATGCTTGTGTTTCTTTTGACAATTTAAACTCCAGTTGTGATTGTTTTGAATCCTCCAAACACTATGAACAGCACACAAAGATCTAGCGATTATGGAGCGTATAACTCACTTAAACATCTTCTAAAATGCCAGTGCCATGGGAGTTCATTTATTGTTCTTAAACTTGTTTGTTTACTTTCCGAGGGTTGTAGCAGCATAGATTTTGATAACGTCTAGTGTTACAGCAAGACACATTTGGATACTTTCCTGGGGATCCGATAATACAGGGGTAGAATTCCACAATTACACAAACCTTATCAGAACCAGAAAAACAGTCTGACCTGCTGAGATGATGGGGTCGAGTTACCAACCGATTGATTTTTGGTCATCTCTATTTTAATCATATCCAGGCCACTGGTCATCTGCTCAGGCCCCCTTTTTTATTTTTTTAATTAAGATTATGATAGATTACAACCTTGTGAGGTTTCAGTTGTACATTATTGTTAGTCATGTTGTGGGTACACCACTTCACCCTTTGTGCCCTCCCCCCACCCCCCCTTTTCCCTGGTAACCACCGATCAGTTCTCCTTGTCTATATGTTAACTTCCACCTATAAGTGGAGTCATATAGAGTTCGTCTTTCTCTGTCTGGCTTATTTCACTTAACATAATACCCTCCAGGTCCATCCATGTTGATGCGAATGGAACAATTTGGTCCTTTTTTATGGCTGAGTAGTATTCCACAGTGTATATATACCATATCTTCTTTATTCAATCATCAGTTTCTGGGCATTTAGGTTGGTTCCACATCTTGGCTATGGTAAATAATGCTGCGATGAACATAGGGGTGCAAAGGACTCTTGGAATTGCTGATTTCAGGTTCTTAGGATAGATACCCAGTAGTGGGATGGCTGGGTCATAGGGTATTTCTATTTTTAACTTTTTGAGAAATCTCCATACTGTTTTCCATAGTGGCTGCACTAGTTTGCATTCCCACCAACAGTGTATGAGGGTTCCTTTTTCTCCACAACCTCTCCAATATTTGTCACTCTTGGTTTTGGATGTTTTTGCCAATCTAATGGGTATAAGGTGATATCTTAGTGTGGTTTTGATTTGCATTTCCCTGATGATTAGTGATGATGAGCATCTTTTCATGTGTCTATTAGCCATACTTATATCTTCTTTGGAGAAATGTCTGTTCATGTCCTCTGCCCATTTTTTGATCGGGTTGTTTGTTTTTTGTTGTTAAGCTGTGTGAGTTCTTTGTATATTATGGAGATTAACCCTTTGTCAGATAAGTAGCTTGTAAATATTTTTTCCCAATTAGTGGGCTGTTTTTTTTGTTTCAATCCTGTTTTCCCTTGCCTTGAAGAAGCTCTTTAGTCTGATGAAGTCCCATTTGTTTATTCTTTCTATTGTTTCCCTCATCTGAGGAGTTATAGTGTCCGAAAAGATTCTTTTGAAACTGATGTCAAAGAGTGTACTGCCTATATTCTCTTCTAGAAGACTTATTGTTTCAGGCCTAATCTTTAGGTCTTTGATCCATTTTGAGTTTATTTTTGTGAATGGTGAAAAAGAATGGTCAATTTTCATTCTTTTACATGTGGCTGTCCAGTTTTCCCAGCGCCATTTGTTGAAGAGACTTTCTTTTCTCCATTGTAGGGGTCTGGCCCCTTTTTATACATCACTAAGATTCAGGAGCCGTGCTTCTATACAGATCCTGGTTCTTTGCAGCATGGTGCCCCCACCAGAATGTCGTCTTCTTCAAGTTTTCTTGGCCAGCGTTTCCTGGACCATTCCCCTGTTGCCCCCCATGTCTGCCTGGTCTCTGCGTCATCGGCAGCTGCAATATGTTTTATTATATCTGACTCCAATTAGTGGGACCATCTATCACCTCCTACGATATGAGGAATGAAGTCTTCAGTCAGTGTACCTCTTAGAACATTTAGCTAATTCATCATCGCGACACATGGGTCAGTTATCAAGCGCGCTAAGGCCTTTTCTGTTATTGGTACTGGACTAGTATTCCTAAGTTCCCTGCATTCACCCTTCTCTACTTAAACAAAGACATATTTAATAGAAGAAACAAAACACCTAGCGCTCTTCCATTTATTCAAATCAACAGAAAACTGACCTGCTGCTCTTCTCCCATCTGTTTCATGAGAACGCCTTGTTGTGTGATGCTTTAGATTAGCTTTGTTTGCTTGAGTGTCTTTTCGAAATTATGCCTCTCATGTTCGGCTTGTGTTACTCCCTTTGAGGCCCACGTTGTCGCATCTTGGCCAGTGACTTGTGCTTTCAGAACTGCCCCTGGCCTCCTGGAATGCCTCTCTTTTCCTGGTGGTGAGGGTTGGACCCTGCCCTTCCTTAATTTTCCCAGCCCCGAGATATGGCATTGTTTACGCTCTAAGAATCCCTGGTTCTTTCTGTGGAGAATAGTTTGAAGCCGAAATCTGAGTGCTTATTTTACATAACAAGAACATATGTGATGTCGTATACTATGTGCCATGGATTGTTCTAAACTCTTTACAAATATGGTCCCATCCCCTTATTGTAGCAATCCTGTGAAGGGGGCACCGTGATCCCCATTTAACAGATGAGGAAACTGAAGCCTAGAAAAGATAAGTAACTTGTCCAGGGTCACACAACTAGAAAGTGGCCGAGTCAGAGTCTACACCAGGAAGTCTGGCTCAGAAATCATCTCAGCTGCTTGGGAGTGTGTGTGGGTGGATGTGGCTAGCTACTGGGCTATATCTCTGGAAAAATTGTCTTTTAAAGTTTATAGATTTAATTGATATTTTCAAGAAATTATTTCATATACTAAAACATCATTGATTTTAAACATACTATTCTTTTATAACCTAGAAAAAAAAACCCACTGCCAACTCAGCTGGGACACATCGATGGTCCTGGGGGACTCCCGAGTGGACCAGCCTCTGCAGCTCTGATTTCTTTCCTCTGTTACAAGGGAGGCAGTTTCTCTTGCCTTCGCTTTCCTTGCGTGGCATCTGACAGCAATTCTTTTGCCCATTTATCATGACAAAATTTGTGAAGTTTTGTCTACTGGTAAGTTCCTTCCTTTCTTAAGCCCCATGAAGCAGTCAGTTATAGCATTGCAAGAGAGTATGGCACAACAAATATTTGCTCTACTTATAATCCACTTTATGCCCCAAGCTCTGTTTGTTTGTGGACCTTTGTGTGTTCGTGACCACCTTGTGTTTCCATGCTGAATGGAGTGCAGTCTTTCTGAAGGCTTTTTTGATGGTATCTCGAGAAGTCCCAGCAGTGCACATAATTCAGTTGCAGTGGTGACAATAGGAACCACTTTAACCAGCTCAGCTTTGTATTGTGTTTCTAAACCCTATTCTTCTTATGGTGTGAGGTTTCATCAACCACTAAGACTTCCTTTTGCAGGGTGACTGCAAAAGAAAGAAACCCTTTCAGAAATGTCGTACCCAGTCATTAGGTTGAATATGAACACATACACCAAACTTCAGAGTCACCCTGACATTTTTCAGTTCTCTTCTAGGAACTGATGGCCCCCTTACAAATATGTTTTGACTAAATATTCATTTCTACCTAGCTCCAAAGTCATATTTTTGAAAATGTTCAATTCTTTTAGACTCTACACTCCTCCTCTCCCTCCGCCTTCCCTACAGTGACGACTGGACACAAGGCTGGTTGCTTAGTTACCTATCAAGTGTGCAAATCTTAAGTGAAGTTGATAGTGTTTCCTTTGTTCTGCCATTGGAACGGTTGGTTGGGTGGATATTCTCCATCGTTTTCTATCCCACTGGATCTAAATTGTGTGGACAGAATTCTTATGCTTGGTGGTTACATGACATCTGGCTCTCAGGCCTAGTTGTGACTTAGCCAGAATCCGTTTTGTCCACTATTGTTATTTTCCTGCCCCTTTCTTCAAATGTCATGAAAGCACTAAAATATGGAGGATGAGATTGCATCAAGGGTGTAAGTCTTAAAATTGTTTCAAGTATTTCTGGACCAAGCGTGTGCTTGACTTCCTGTTGCTTTGTCTTTAGCCAAGCTCTGTGTTCTCCTTTTAGAGTTTTTGCCACTGAGACACTTCCACCCCTTCACCAGCTGTTTTTGTCTTCATCTTAAAGCACTGAAGAGGCTTTCAGACTTGAGGTTGGTTGATGGAGCATCTCTAAAGAAATGAATAATAGTAATTACTTTGAATGGGAAGAACTGGGATTCTGGTGATTGAAATGCAGTGGCTATAAAGCTCGACTCTTGCTAGTATATTATTTAGTCTGTCCATGTGTCATTCAGGAGGGGATCGGCAATAGCCTTTAGAGTTGCCTTAAAAAGTGAAATATCCATGATGGGCAGTATGTTTGTGTCCCTAAAAAACCCACCAATTTGGTTGCTACCTAAGTACCCCATGAAAAATCAGTGGCCAAATATTTAGTCTAATTGGATTAGTCTAGCCTATTTGATGGGGAGATGCTCCTTTGGCTGTAGGAGATAGGTCTGTGTGGTTATCTCTAAATTGTAGCTGGTGTTTCAAACCATGAGCTGGTCGTCCATCTAGAGTAGATCCTCACTGGTTCTGTTTCCAGTGTTGTTCTTAGGAGTAACAATGATTATTGTAATCATGAGTGCTTCAGCAAGCATCGAGCCCTTCCTGTGTTCCAGGCACTGGGTTAAGGATTGAACACGTATTAGCTTAATCCTCCAAGTGATTCTCTGATGTCAGGAGTGTTACCATGTAGATGAAGCACTGATTCTTAGAGTTTAAATGACTAGTCCAAGGCCTCAGACAACAAGAGGAAGTTAGGATTCTGACCCAGGTAGACTGCCACCAGGGGTGGGGGCCCCTGTGAGCTTTGGTCCTGGCTAGGCTGTGCAGAGAGTTCAGGCATGAGTCCTGAGGCTGTGCGCTCTGTCTGGGAAACGCCCTAGTCTTGGGCAGTCACAAACAGTGCCCAAGTACCTCTGTTTTGTAAATTTTTAAAAAATTCTAAACCTTTTGAGAAAGCATTTTATATTTGGTTATTCAGCCCTCTGAATTGGTTAGAGAGGAACCCTCCAAAGTAGACAAACCATGGAATAGTTATATTACGTCGCATTTGTTTTCTATTTTATTATCCTATTTTCCTCTAATCTTAGAGGCTTGTGTCAGAATCGGGAGCTTATAGAAATTCCCCTTCTTGCCTTAAATTGGAATGGAAACCTCCTTGCACTTGCCCTCCAGCGTCAAGGCCGAATGACGTTCCAGAGCCTCAGGGATGCCTGGAGCAGAGGCCCTGCCTCCTTAGATCACCTGTCAGGACGTCCTCCCTGGGTGCCTCCCAGCACGGTCATCGGCGTGGGTTGGAAAGCGTGCCTAGGAAGGCGCTCCTTTACCTGTTAGGAACGTCAAGGACACATCTCACTTGGAGGACAGCTCTGCTCTTTTAATTCAGCTTGAGAGCCTTCACGTTAAGCGTCTGTGTACTGCCGCGGTCTTACTTTTGTTGAGACAACTTCTATAAAGATGTCTGTAATTTTAGAGCAAGTAGCACTGGCAGTTCCCATCAGCACAAAAACAAAATTTTACCCAAAAGGCCTCTGTTGCCTGAGGGCATAAACCACCACGGTTTCTCTTTGGCTTGCTTCGAGTTTTATCTGTGAAGTGGCAAGCTTTTTATGAAACTAGACAGCTACTTCCGTTAGTAAAAATCCTCAGTCTTTTCCTCTAATTCAAGTAATTTAAAAATAGGAATATGAGAACTAGTTGGATTCGGTTGCTAATAATTGTCATTCCTTCCTTATCAATGTAAACTCATCTTCTAAGGGTTTTGAAAAGTGGCTTTGGAGACGTGGCTGGTGCTCCTGGGGAGACATGGTGGCAATGAATGCTAACATTCACGGTGCAACCAAGGGCTCTCCATGCCATGAGAAGGCCCCAGACTTGCAGGGCTGGAATCTCTGCTCCAGCTGAGCTAACTACCTGTCCAAGAATATGTCAGGTCACAGGGAAAGGGTGGGGGATGGTGACCCTGGCATTTCTAGCCTCTAAGTCTCAGTGTTCTATAGACCTGGGATTTTCACCAGCCCTGAGAAAACCAAGGAGCACGTCTGGGTTTAGGTGGTGGTGATGGTGAGGAGAAAAGGCCAGAGGGTTTGCTGAGGCGGATGGGAGGTGAGATGATATTATAGCAGTGTTTCAGAGACTGAAACATGTGGGAGCACTGAGAAGACGGCTCAGTTCCGTCCTCCATCTCTGGAAACCGACTTTGTGAGCTAAGCATGGCAGTTGGGCAGTAAGACTTTGAAGCCAGAGACCAGAGTTTAAATCCTGTATGTGCTACCTCCCCTGGCCTCACTTCGCTCTTTGTAAAGTCGGAAACTCGTGTGAGGATGAGATGAGATGATATACAGACAATGACGCCACGAAGGAGATGCTCAGAAGACATTAGGTCCCTCCCCCAGCCCCACATATCTTTCCTTTCTTGTCCAGGTAAGGAGACTGGTATTCAGAGAAATTAAATGATTTGCCTGAATGACAGAATTGGGGCTACGCTTGGATCTTTTCAGTCCTGCTACACCCCACTGCCTCTCCAGGACTGTTGTGCCTGCTTTACAAATGTGTGGCGTTGAGCTGGCTGGGGTGCAAGACTGTTTGAGCTTTGTCTTCTCATAGTTGCATCTACTTGTGTTCCTTTACATACAGATAAAGGCTGTTGACCAGTCTCAGCAAAGCTGGCACGTCCTCTTTGTTCCCTCTGTTGGTGGGAGATACCTGTAAAAATCTCGTCTTCTACCTATGTACTTGGGTATTTAAAGTGTAATCAAAATGCATACTTTTTATAGAGAGGGATGTGCCTCCAAGCCTTGTCAGTCAACTTCTTGTAAATTTAACCATTTCTCCATTGATTTACATTCTAACATCAGTTGCGTTGGGGTTTTTGATCTTCAGTTGTCAGAAACACCTATTTATTACCTTTTCTTTTCTTTCCCCAAGCTGTCAGGTAGCTAATAAACCATAAACAAGAGCATAAGCACACCCAGGAGTTTTAAGAGAAAGAATAACAACATCTTTTGTAATACCATGATCCTATAATTCATATGTTAACAATATGATATGCTACATGCCCCAATTTCTAAGTGGACAAGACTATTACTGTTATAACGTGTATTACTGTTCAGATGTGTTATCTTTCCCAGCTCCACATCCTGATGGTTTGGTTACAGCTTATCTCTGATTGTGATCAGTATGCTTTGAATATTCATCAGAGGTCATGATGGACCCAGAGACTTTCAGTGGCCTCCTAAGTGTCTTAGAACCAGTGGAAGGCTGTCTCTCGCTCAGTGGAAGGTTGACTTTCCTGTCTTTCCCCTTCAGTAAAGAGGCAGGAGATATCACAAATTTTAATGTGTGTAACTAAGAAAGCTGTGTAAATGGAGGTGATAAATTTTGAACTTTGCTTGAGTTATCCAAGCATTCAATAATACATTTCAGGAAGTTGTTTGGAGAAATGTAGGTTGATCATTACCAAATAAATCTCAACTTCTGACGGGCTGCCTTTTCGAAGCTTCTCTGCAAGTCCGCCTCTTTTCTAAATTTGGAAAAATCTGTGTATTTGAGCCTTGAAAAAGGCAGTCTCTTAGCAACATGGAAGGACAAAGAAGAACAAATTAAGTAAGACGTGTGCTATGATTTGTGTATGTTCTCACTGTTTTGAAAACCACTCTAAAGGGAGGTATTTTTTAAGCTGTTTATAACATTTGATAAATTTGGAAGCATCAAAAACAGGAGTGGTGTGTTTTCCCCGCTGTGCCTTTTTCTCTTTGTCTCCCCACACTGTGCATTTTTGCTCACTTGGAGTACATACGTAGGCATTTATAATTAAGAATTAATTAAAAGTGTCTGCATGGAGGACTTTCTGCTCCAAACTTAATTAACTTAGAAAACATTGCCTTGATAAACAGATGGATCAGTTTTAAAGAGAGAACAGTTCACCCTCATTTTGGGCATCTATAATAATTCATTTAATTAACCTTGGAAGCATTTTGCATCCATTATGAATCTGTAAATAAGGAAATGCAGAAGTGGCTACTGCCCCTATTTAAGGCCAACTGTGTGCTATAGTTTATCTCCTTTGTTTGTGGGGACTACGCGGTGGGGCAGAGGGGAAGTTTTATAGTGGAGCTGTTCCTGGGCTGGGAAATCCAGCAGGGACCCTGGCTGCTCTGCCATGTTCTATTGGGGGAAGCAAGCCACAAGGCCAACGCAGATTGAACAGAGGGGAAATGAATTTCTCTCTTGATGGGAGGAGTGACATGTATTCATAGGGGTGGGAGGAATTTCTGATGTCTATCTTTGGAAATGATTTTTTACATAAATTAACGGAGTATTCATTTATGCCAAAGATAAGTTCCATCAATTCTGAGATATATGTTGCCCCTGCCCCAAGTTTTGATATCTCTGAAATCAGAATGTGTCTTACTGTGCTAGTATCTTATCACCGTTGGCTAGACAGCAGTGATACATTGTTGCCATTACCTGTGATTGTGCAGATGTGGACACAGCAATTGTGTTTATGTGTAGTGTTGGTAATATACACGTCAAGGTCAATTGTGTATAAAAGGTCTTCAAAATATTAAATCGTGATTCAACACTGAAACAAAAAGTTTTTGTGTACATAGAAAGTCAAGAAGCAGAGCAACAGGATATAAATTTAGTATCAATAAAGCAAATTTTTGTTAGAGGAATGACCACACTTAACATTTTTTGCAAAGAAACAACTAAGAGCTTTGGGGGACCTGAGACACGTAACTGAAGGAGTTATGGCAAAAATATTGCCTTCCAGATGATAAATTATGCAACTTGAAAGCAGGACAGACTGGCAGATCCCTTCAAAGAGATGAAAGGAATTTCAAAGCAGTAAGTAGATGGTTTGTCCCATTCGTAAGTTACATAGGCCTGTTGTTGAGGCTGTTAGAACATCCATTTATCAAACTTTCTGCCAAGTTAGAACTGTAGCTGCATATTTTCTAGTGCTTTGTGATTTGGAGAAAAATTGAGTTTAGACAAAAATTGAGTTTAGACAGGAAATGCCGATAAAACTCCAGCATTCTTTAAAAGGCTCTGAAATTTTTCTGTAATGTTAAAGGTGCTAAAGCGATCAAGGTCATGACCATGGGCTATGAAAAATAGCTATTCCTGTGAAAACTTTGCACAGTGGCTGATGACCGAAAGTTGCAGCTATAATTTAATCACGAGCTACAAAACAATTCCCAAGAAGATTCTTCCCCAAAGACGTTATTGTGCATGTGCATGCGTGTGTACGTGTGTGAGGCCCTTTTAGTTACCAAAGATATGAGCCCTGGTTATCTGAAAAGCCTTCTGTTGTGACATCTGGTAAGAACAATAAAGTGCCAACCTCAAAACTGTCATATTGAGTATGTGGCAGCTGCAGGAATGTCCCAGGGACAACCGTGGAGCCTCAGGTGGAAAGAAATGGACATGAGCAGTTGAGTTAAAGTGATTCAGAAGAGCCACACCCAGCACGTGAAGATGTGTTAGGAATATCTTAACAAGTTCCTCTTTTTTTTTTTTTAAGATTTTATTTTTCCTTTTTCTCCCCAAAGCCCCCCGGTACATAGTTGTATATTTTTAGTTTTGGGTCCTTCTAGTTGTGGCATGTGGGACGCCACCTCAGCATGGCTTGATGAGTGGTGCCATGTCTGTGCTCAGGATCCGAACCGGCGAAACCCTGGGCCGCTGAAGCGGAACGTATGAACTTAACCACTCGGCCACGGGGCCACCCCCCCATCCAGTTCCTTTTTTTATGTAAGTACATGAGGGATATATGATAAATCTAATTATCTAAAAGCTTTTTCAATCATTACAAAATAATTCTAAGTGATAAGGAAGTTATGTTACAGTTGACTCAGCAGCATTTTTTCTAGTGTGCTAACTGTGGGTTCTTCTTATAATCAGTTGCGTCTTAGACTAGATAAACCTGTGCCAGACCTGAGTCAGAAGTTGGGGCTTTCATGGAGTTTCCAGTTTAGGTATGTTGGGGGATTTCTACTCAGGTCCCAAGATGCATTTTAAAATGCATTTTCCCAGAGACAGAGTACATAAGATCAAAATTACTAAGCACTTCCATCACTTTTTATGGAGAAATAAGCTCCAAATTCCAAACAGCCAGATCTTAAAGGAATTTAGTGTTAGCCCCATTTTCTTGCAGTTTCATGTATGTATGTTATATATTCCCAGCTAATCCATAAGTTCTGAGTGTGTTGTATAGATTCCAATAACTATTAAAAGATTTCAAAATCAAAGTAAGATGCATTCTTTAGTTGTTCATGGCTGTTTTACCTTTCAGGGGCTGCTAAAACATCCTCATTGTCTTCACAATATTGTCTGCAGATGGTAAATGTTCAAGAAACTTTTGATTTTTTTAAAATTAGACTTTATTTTTTAGAGCACTTTTAGGTTCACAGCAAAATTGAGAGGAAGGTACAGAGATTTCCCATATGCTCCTTGCCCTTATGCATAGCCTCTTCCATTATCAACATCCCCCACCGGAGTGGGACGTTTGTTAGAACTGATGAATGTACATTGACACAACGTTGTCACTCAAAGTCCATAGTTTACATTCAGGTTCACTCTTGGTGTTGCACATTCTATGAGTTTTGACAAATGTACAATGGCATGTATCCACCATTACAGTGTCATAGAGAATAGTTTCACTGCTTAAAAATCCTCTGTGCTCTGCTGACTCATCCCTCCCTCCTTCCGAGCCCCTGGCAACCACTGATCCTTTCACTGTCTCCATAGTTTTGCCTCTTCCAGAATGTTCTATAGTTGGAATCATTCAATGTGTAGCCTTTTCAGATTGGTTTCTTTCACTTAATAACGTGCATTTAAGGTTCCTCCATGTCTCCTCATGGTTTGTTAGCTCATTTCTTTTTAGTGCTGAATGATGTTCCATTGTCTGGATGTATCACAGTTTGTTTATCCGTTCACCTGCTGAAGGACATCTTGATTGCTTCCAAATTTTGGCAATTATGAATAAAGCTGCAGTAAGCATCCATGTGCAGATTTCTGTGTGGGCATAAGTTTTCAACTATAGTGGGTACCAAGGATTGTGATCGCTGGATAGCATGGTAAGAATATGTTTAGTTTTGTAAGAAACCACCCAGTGTCTTCCAAAGTGGCTGTACCATTTTGCATTCCCACCAGCGATGAATGCGAGTTCTTGTTGCTCTCCATCCTCACCAGCATTTGGTGTTGTCAGTGTTCCGGATTTTGGCTATTCTAAAGAGTGGGTAGTGATATCTCGTTGTTGTTTTAATTTACATTTCCCTGATGACACATAATGTGGAGCCCCTTCCATTTGCTTACTGGCCTTCTATGTATCTTCTTGGTGAGGTGTTTCTTAAGGTCTTTGCCGCGTTTTTTAATCAGGTTGTTTTCTTGAGTTTTAAGAGTTCTTTGTATATTTGGGGTAACATTCCTGTATCAGATATGTCTTTTGCAAATATTTTCTCTGTGGTTTCTCTTTTCATTCTTTTGACAGTGTCTTTTACAGAGGAGAAATTTTCAATATGATTCAAGTCCAGCTTATCAGTCCTTTCTTTCATGGATTGTGCCCTTTGGTATTATATCTGAAAAGTCATCGCTAGACTCAAAGTTATGTAGATTTTCTCCTATGTTACTTCCAGGAGTTTTATAGTTTTGCATTTTACATTTGGGTCTGTGATCCATTGTGAGTTAATTTTTTTGTGGAAGAGTGTGAGCTCTGGGTCTAGAGTCATTGTTTGGCATATGGATGTGTAGTTGTTCCAGCACCATTTGTTGAAAAGACTGTCTTTGCTCCATTGTATTGCCTTGGCCCATTTGTCAAAGATCAGGTGACTGTATTTATGAGGGTCTCTTTCTGGGCTCTGTATTCTGTTCCATTGACCCATTTGTCTATTCCTTTGCCAATACCACACTGTCTTGATTACTGTAGCTTTTATAGTTAGTCTTGAAGTCGGATAGTGTCAGTCCTCCAACTTCGTTCTTCTGCTTCAGTATCGTGTTGGCTATCTTGGGCCTTTTGCCTCTCTGTATAAACTTTAGAATCAGTTTGTTGATATTCATAAAACAGCTTGCTAGGATTTTGGTTGGGATTGCATCAGGTCTAAAGATTAGGTTGGGAAGAACTGACATCTTGACAATAATGAGTCTTCAATCTTGAGAGCCTTTTGATTTTGAAATTTTGCAGTTCTCGCTCTGGAATGGATGTAGGTTGAGACTGCATGTGCCAGGCAGCCAACTTCTGTCTGCAATTTGGGTCATGGTTTCTAAAGAAGCATTGCCAGAGATTTGGGGCAGTTTAGTTTGAAAAACACGGGCATAGGTCACTGCAAACTCTCTTTCAGGTCATATGCAACTTCCTGAAGTTCCACCTTAGTGTTTAAGGGGGCAGGCTCTAGACTCTCATTGTGGATTTCTAATCTTGACTGTGTCACCTCTCATCACTCACGTGGCTAGGCAAGTCAGCTCTTAGTTATGAAGTGGACTTAATGGTGGGGATTAAATGAAATAACCAAGTAAATGCCTCAGAAGTTTGTGAATCCTGGCTCTGCTTCCTTTTGCTCCAAACTCTCCCCTCTCCACCCTTCTCCAGACTTCCTCCCTAACTTGCCTTTGAAACTGGTTTTCATAATGTCACCAATGACTTCCCTAGTGCAAAATACAGTGGTCCCTACGTGACTTCTTGTTTAACAGTATGTGGCTCAGTGGACCACGCCCTCCTTGAAACATCGGTTCTTATCTTGGCTTCTCCAGTAATAGCCTCCAGGCTTCTTCTCTCTCACTGGCATGTTACCTCTAAAATTTCCTTTGCTGGGCTCTTCTTCTTTTGTTTGACCAACCAGGATTTGGGTCTGGATCCCAGTCTTTCTACTCCAGTGTCTCCAAATACCATTCACGGGGCCAGCCCTGTGGCTGAGTGGTTAAGTTCGCACGCTCTGCTTCAGTGATCCAGGGTTTTGCCAGTTCCGATCCTGGGTGTAGACATGGCACTGCTCATGAGGCCATGCGGAGGCGGTGTCTCACATGGCACAACCAGAGGCACTCACAACTAGAATATACAACTATGCACTGGGGTAGGGACCACTGTATTTTGCACTAGGGAAGTCACATACTTAGTAGGTGCTCAAGAAATATTGTTGCGTTAATAAATAGTGAAATAAGGCTAGCACAGTGCCTGGCACACCAGTAAATGCTTAGTAAGCATTGGTTGTTGTCATCTTGAACATTAAGCCTCGGTTTATATGCCTGCCTCTGCAGCCTGCCTAGCTTTCGAAGAGCAGCAAGGTCCACATCTTTGTATTCCAGAATCTATGATAGTGGGACGTGGTAGGTGTTTAATAAGAATTTGTTCACTAAGCGAACTTTTGGAAGCTGCCCTTTAGTGAACTGGAAACAGTCCACACAGCTCCACCATGACTCCCTCACCTGCCATGTGCCACCTTGTTTATTTTCTGCCTTCACCTTAATTGGCCCGTCCGTGGAAGTTTGTTCTATTCCTTCATGTCTGCCGAGGGAGAAGTGGGGCACCTCCCTCATTCTCCTTGTAGACGGCCTCTTAATTGAGTCCCCCATTCTTCGGCCTGTTTAGTATCTCGCTCCCCGCCCCCCTGTGGAGCACATCTTCCTTATTTCTGGCCCACCAGCCACTCTAGGTAGTCAGGCTGGTCTTCTGGTCTTTCTCCTCCAGTCTGCTCAGGGGTTGACCTTCCTCTTTCTAAATGCCAGTATGAGCCCTCCAGTCAGAACCGCCCTGACACGCCCTCTACTTCTGCTGCCTCTGGGTCTGTATAAACGGAATCTGGGAAGATGAGAAAATCCCACATATTCTGCATGTCACAACTATTTTAAGATATTTCTATGATGAAATATTTGTGATGAGGTTTTGCTCACCCTCACTTGTCACTTCTGATAAAATATTTTGGGGTGAACTCTTAGAGCTTTACGAATTGGTTTCCTCCATTTGATTGACAGTTCTAGTCCATGTTTTAGCCAGCAAAGTTAGAAAATGAGGTTTCACACTTTGCTAAATGTCCCTATGAGGGGGTTGGACGCTTCCCACAGAATGACCATATGCTTTTAGTGATACTGTTCAAGTTCTGTTATTGTTAAAAAAAAAAAATGCCGCACTTCTCCAACCAGATAACTTTAATCAGACTGCTCAGTGAAATTGTGTCTATCCAAAATAATATGGATTGTTACACAGTGTCCTTTGACAGCGCGGTGCACATGGTTTTGGAAGTTAATTACAGCGGGCCTTATCTCCAGTTAACAGGGAACTGCACTCAGAAGTTATAGGGAGAGAAACAACATGTGTGTGCATGTGTGTGATGTGGCGGGTGCTTGCTAAGGATGGTGGTGGTGATATTGTCAGGAGCTGTATGAGGTGCAAAGGCCCGAGGCGATAGTGGTGAAGCATGGAAGAACTGAGGCTCGCCCAAGGCAGTTCGTCTCGGAGAAGCTTAGACCTTAAGTAAATATTGGCTAGAGATGTCCCTAGGCTTTTGCACATACCTTTTTGTAAGGTTTACCTTAAACTCAGGGCTGTTCGCCTGTATATGAAGATAAAGCCTAGCACTCTGGTGCTCTAGAATTCTTACCCCATTGATTCGATTTGGTCCATGACTTTAGAGAAGTTTTAGAGCCCTGGTGTGACTCTTTCCCTTTTGGTAAATTCAGCCTAACCCAGGCCGGAGAACAAGATATTATAGATTTGCAAATTATTGTGATATTTCAAAGAACGTGATTTTTATTCCATGCTTTTAAGTTTTCCCTTGAGATACAGAAGAATCACAAAAGTGCTTCCGAGTTTTCCTGTTTTTCCTTTTGTTAACATCTCACGTAATTATAATACAATGATCAGAACTGAGACAGGAACCCTGGGACCGGTGGTAGGCAGCACTGTAAGATGGCCCCAAGATTCCTGCCCCTGGTATACGTGCCCTGTACCATCCCCTTCCCTTAAGTGTGGGCAGGACTTGTCAATATGATGGGATAGCACCCTGTGATTCTGGTACACTACAGGGCAGCAGGGATTTCACAGGTGTGACTACGGTCCCTAATCAATTGAGTAATCAAAGGGGAGATTATGCTGGGTGGGCCTGACCTAATCAGTGGAGCCCTTAGGAGACTTAGGAAGCAGCAGCAGACACGCTCTTGCTGGCTGAGAAGAAAGCAGACAGCCCTGGTGTGAACTGCTCATGTGGGGGGCCATGCAGCTAGGACATGAGGGTGACCTCTGGGAGCTGAAAACAACCCTAAGCCAACGGCCAACAAGAAAACAGGAACTTCAGTCCTAACAGGGGCAAGGAACTGAGTTCTGTCCACGGTGAGCTTGGGAGGGCCCTGATGGCAGAGGAGAGCCGCAGGGTGCCCACACCTTGGTCTCAGCCTTGTGACGTCCGGCTGCACTTGGCCTTCAGAAACTCGGAGACACTAAATGTGTGCTGCTTTAAACTTTTTAACAAAAGTGTGTTGTGGTCACCTGTTATGTTGCAATAGAAACAAACTGTGCTGCACTATTGCCTAAAGGCCAGGCTTTGTGCGATTTCACCAGGTTGCCACTAACGTCCTCTTTCGGTTCCAGGATCTAACCAAAAGCTGATACTTTAATGCTCTCCGTCCTGATAAGTCTCGATGAAGTTACGCCTGATATTTCGTGTTAAGCAGTCAGCTTGTGCAAATTAGGTGCCTGTAAGGATGTCATCTCACTGATGTGTGTTGGGGGGGCTGTGATCTGAACACCCAAGTTCACGTTTGGTCACAGTAATGTGTGTGATGTGATTCGCTCTGGGACTTGGTGTCCTTTTGTCTGTTAGGTCCCATCTCTGTCAAGGGGCCTCCCCAGGTGAGATGTCACGCACATGCAGAGCTGCAACAGAAGGCAGAGAGTCTCCGAAACAGGCCTCGGGCTCTTCCTTTTCCTCTAACTGCACAGGCTCCAGCTGTCTGAGAAGAATGCAATTGTGAGAAGAAACGCCTCTTGCCGGCTCTAATTCCTGAGCTCTGAATTGTTGGTTTGGGGCCTGGAAAGATATTTTCAAATGCTCAAACTGCCATGTGATCAGGATAGGGTCCCTCTACTCGGTGCATTCGTTTCACAGGTGACAAAGTGGACGGCTATGTAAGGTGCACGGGGTCCCGGAGTTGCCGTGAGTGGACTCTAGGCCCTGACGTGTTGTCATTCTCACTGTCAGCAGGTTAGTCCTTTCAAACGTGGTCTGCCCTCTTGCTCATGTCAGAGATCAAGGGTGGGGCTCAGGTGCTATCTTGATGGAATTTATCCAAGAATTGCCCATATTGTGCTCTGGAAATCCCCCTCGCCCCACTGGGAGGCTCTGAGAGACTGTGCACTGTGGGAGTCCAAGTTCCCCTTTGTGAGAAGCTTCAGAAGCACCCAGTACGCCAGCGCTGAGTCGGAAGGAAGGCCCCGACCTCTGGTTAAACGGTGAGACCAGCCCAGGCAGGTGTGACTGGAGAGAGATGGCAGGGCTCCCGGCCAGCCACATGGAGCCCGAGGTGATGCAGTGGGGACAGTACTGGTTCGACTGGGAGTCATGCATACCTGCTTCATAAGACCCAGTGACCCCAAGACTGGTAGTGGGGGCCTGTCTTTGTGTGTTCAGAGGAAACGTTAGCAGGGGCTGCTCCTCCCCTGCGTGTCTCGGCGGGGGGCTGGAAAGGAGGCAGGCAGCTGTGAGCCCAATGGGCCAAGAGAGGTGATATTAGAACTTCCCTTCTTCCACGATACCAGGCTCCAGGCTGGGGGCTGCGATGTAGAAGACAGTTCCTGATCTCAAGAAGTGTACATTTTAGTGAAGGTCACTCATGGAAATAAATAAATATAATACGGCAGTTCTCTGAGAGGTTAAGTGAAGAATTCCACAGAAGAGAGGTTTAGGCTGAGTTTCAGCAGATAAAGGGGCATTTGCCAAACAGATGGGGCTGGGGAGTGGTAGAGAGCGTTGCAGGGTGGGCCTGCCAAGCAGTAGGAACCACACGTGCAAAGGCACTGAGGCATGAAACTGCATTGAGGGGATATGTGTGAGAGAAAGTTTAGGAAATTGTTCAGTATTTCTGAAGATCTTTTTAAGCAGAAGTGACATCACACTTGCATTTCTAAAATCTAGCTTTGTTTTCTGTTATAAAAATATCAGAAATCATAGAAAATGATAAAGAAGGAATACTTGCCCCAGGTTTGGTTTGCCCCCCTGTTGCTCCCGCAGTTCCCTGGGCAAAGCCTGGCTGCCTGACCCGCTCCTGCACCTGTACACCTCCCACCTCACAGGACTGAGGGTGCACTGTTACTCAGTCTAGACTGGAAAACCCTCTGAAAGGGGCAAGAACCAGGACTGTCCAGTTTCCTCCATAATCTCCAAAATCTAGCAGGGTCCTGGCACATAGCATGAAACGAAGAGTTTCCATACTCAGAGATAAATAGCTTAATATCTCCCCTCATGTTTGCATATGCATAGAATTTAAAAATTTTATTAGTATTCTTGAACATTTTCCAGTATTTGACTCATTTTATTTGTTTTTGAGAAATGTCTGTATTGTTTGTCATGTTGTTCACATTTTTAGAATAATGATCCTGGTCTGGGACTGTGCTGTTCGACATGGGAGCCACTAGCCACATTTGCCTATTTGGATTTAAATGTAAATTAACTAAAATTAAAATGTCAGTTTCTCAGTCTCATTAGCTGTATTTCAAGGACTCAGTAGCCATATGTGGCTGGTGGCTACTATATAATTGGACAGTGCGGTCTAGAACATTTCCTGATCTCAGAAGTTTCTATGGGGCAGAGCTGACCTCGAGAGTGGATTGGTGGGAGAGAAACCAGAGGCAGGGAGACCACTCGGGGTCTGCGTTATGCTGAGCAAGAGATGGCAGCTTTACTAGGCAGTGACAGTGTCCGTGGAGAGGGGGTGGAATCAGAGAATCAGCTTGATTGTCTCGGGTTGAGGTGAGGCAGAAGGAAAAGGTAAGGTTGATGTCAGGGTTCAACCAGAGAAGCAGGAGGAGTAGGTGGGCAGCAGGTAGATATCTGTATGTGTGTGTCTGAACCCTCAGCTCAAGCTGAGGTTTGTTGCCCACAGGTGGGAGTCGGTCTTTCTCCCTCCCTTCTTCTTCATTTTTCTCTGTCTCTCCTCTGTTCCCCTCTCTATGCCTTCCACTGATTAAGTCAGCCCACCCAGAAGTCTAACTGATTAGGGACTTTAATTACATCTGCCAAGTCCCTTCACAGTAGCACCTAGATTCGTGCTGGATTGAATAATTGGGAGAGTGTGTGTGTGTGCATTACAAGATGGTGGTGCTCCCCCTTCCATCCTCCAGCACTCACGAGAGACTCCTCCTTACAGCCCACCTTAACCGGAAATGTACTAGAATGGGAATTCCGGGGAATATAGTTTCGCCTGGCCAAATTGACACAACCAAGCCATCACAGATGACTCCCAGTTTTCTGACTAGGGCAACTGTGTGAATATGTGTTATATTAACTGAGATGGGATTATAAGAGGAAGAATGTTTGAGTTGGAGGGGTGTAGCTGATGAATCCAGTTGTGGCTTGCTGAGGTTTTGAAGTGCCTGGACCGTCATGTATCCTGTTCAGAAATCTGGGCCCAGGAATTCAAGAGGGCATCCGGGCTGAAGACACAGGTCTTGGGTCATGGTAGTTAGAACTGAGTGACTACACTACCCGTTCTGGGGACAACAGAAAGAGTGCCTGGAATGGGGATGTTTGCACCTAAGGGGCTGAGGAGGGAAGTGGAGCCAAAACAGAGGCTCAACTAGAAATGCTCCAAGGTGGAGGCGAGCACGGGCAAGTGAAAGGATGGTGGTGGCATGCATGCCTAAGTCTGCAGAGTGGCACAACTTTCTCTTCCCAGCCTGCGGGAGGAGTATGTGAGGCTGACTTTACAGCTGATCCGGGGTCAGAGGAGGACACAGAGGGAATGGAACTGAGAGTGCCACCCTGAGTGATCTGGGAGTGCCATGAGGTAGTCGGTGGGTCCCCTCAGCTGCACGGGCGTGCCTTTTCCATGGAGACTCCGGGCCAGGGATTGCCAGCCAAATGCCCTCCAGGTTCAGGCAGGGAGGGGAAGTCCCTCCTCCAAACTCAGGGTCCAGGGAAGGCTTCACAGAAGAAATAACAGAAGTTGAGGTCTCCGGGATGGTAGGAATTAGCCAAATGAAACGCGGAACTGGTACCCTGCCTCCCCAGTAATCCTGGTCAAACTCGAGCTTGGCAAAATCTTTTTTTTTTTTTTGCTTCTTTAGAGCAGTGTTTCACAACCTGGTTTGCTCTCTACTAAGAAGATGTCTTGTTTTCTACTAAAATTACATCTTCTAAATCATATCATGGAGATATATTTTATATACATAATTTTGTGTGTGTAAAATTGTTCCATTTTAACCACTTTTTCTCTTTCTCCTTTTATCAATGAGCATACTTAAGTTAGGATAAAATTTACTTTATTCTCCAAAGGTCCGTTTTTAAAGTTGGTAGGTTTTGAAAAGTAATTTTCAGACCTGTGGACATTTGCCTCTAGCAGAGATGACATTAGGATAGATGTCTCATCCAGGCTCTCCACCCTGGCTGCCCATCAGTCATCTGAGATGTTCTTCAGAAGTGCCCAAGGTGGGACCTCACTCCTCAGAAATTCCAGTTTAATCGGTCTGCAGGGGAACCTGGCCATCAATACCATTTTTAAGCACCATGGAATATTCTAGTGTGCAGTCAGGGTTAAACTCCTGGTTTAATCGTAGCATGTATATCTATTTTGGGTAGAAGGAGAGAAGACCCAGCACAGCCTTCTGAAGAGAAGTGGGAAGGAAAATAGTCAGAGAACCACTTCTTCCTAAATATGACTCCTGGGAATGGTCCACTTTCCCTCCACCCCCACCAAGAGAGCAAGCGGTTGGTACAAATAGACTAGATCAAGCCTATAGAATGAAAATCAACTTGTGTATTAAAGATTGGCTTCCAACAGAACAGAACCCACCTGCCGTCACAGGTGATATGAATAAGAGAAAATCTTCTTTTGACACAGATGCCTTCAAAGTAATGGTTTTCTGTGTTTTGTTTCCTTTTTAACAAGAGAGTCATTATTTCAAAATAAATCTTCCTTGAAACTCTACCCTCCAGCCACCACCCTCCCCTGAGACCCTTTGTAGGAACAGTAGGGTTCTTCAAAACACAGTTGAAAAACCAAAGCATCAAGTGTTAAAGCTACTTCTGTCTTGAGGAGAAACTAAAATAAGCAAAAATAGCATCAAATTGAAACTAGCTATTTCATGGCAAGCAATCAAACCGTGGTCTATTATTTCCTCCTGGGGTTTCCCCCTCCGGTAGAGCCCAGGGTAGGTTATTTTTCCATCTCAACGGTATGGGACACCCTGATGGCGCTGAGGAGGGAAGGAAGAACATTTTACTCCTTTCAGCATAGATAACATTTTAAAAAAGGAAATAGGTACTGGGAAGTAAATAAAATTTAGTTTTAGACATTAAAATTGAGTGCATCACACTTACTCCTTCCTTCCTCTCTATTTGAAATGTCTGAGCTAGCATCCTTGCAAAGACAAAATAACAGTAATCAATTTATGGTCTCAGCTGGGAATTTAATGTCTAATAGAGCATACCTCTATTAACCATTCTTGTGTGATCTGTGCAGTTTCCCTCTGCAGATGTGGGTGTGAATCATTCCTGCCCTCAGGGGGGCTGTGAGAGGTGCAGACACACACCAGAGAGCTTAAGATCGCAGGCTGTCTGGGATCTGGGACTGGTCCTCTGCTCGACCACTTACCAGCAGCATGACTTTAGGCAAATTCTTTAACCTCCCAAAGACTCTCTGTTGTTTTATCTCAAAATGAGAATTACCGTTTATACCTCATGGGTCGCTAGGAGGCAGTCCATGTAAAGTGGTTAGTGGAGTGCCTGGCACACAGTTAGCTCATTGACTAGTTACTATTATTATACAGTACCTTGGTCATAATGCTTTCTGTCTTCAGGGAGCTTATAATCAAGGGCAGGGGTGGTGCTGAGCAGTTGGGAATGATTTGTTCATGCAGTAAACATTTCCTGATCACCTGCTCTGGTCCAAGTTCTTGTCAAGGGGCTGGAAATGCAGCTGTGGAATGAGACAGACCAACAAGAGCTCTGCCAGAGCAGCCTTAGTCCCACTGCATCGGATGCACGGGGAGAGTGGGAGTGGGTGAGTGTGTTCGCATGGGAGCTGCAGCCTGTGAACTGAGCCCCTCAACAGCTTGCTGGGAGAGGGGCGAGGAAGGCATTTCAGACCAGCAGACATGACCAAAGGTGAGGGGATGCATCAGAGTTCACGAAAGAAAAATCTAAGAACAGATCAATAGTGAGGGATGAGGCTGGAGAAGAGCCTGGGCAGCGGTAGAAGCTGATGCTCGACTGTTGGCCTCTCCGTAAGTGAGGGGCAGCCTCCCTCTGTGGGAGGTGCTGGTGCCTCACTAGTGGAGGAGGTGCTAATAGGATCTCCCCATCTGTGTTCCGTTCCCAGGAAGCCTAGTGCCTCTGCAGACACAGCAGCCACAAGAACAGCCCATTAAAGCAGGCTGCTCACACAGGATGTTAAGTCCTAGGAGGAAGACACTGCCAAGATTTGGCCAAGAATACGCCTCCATAATGGTTACCTCAGACTGAGCATGGACTATATTTCTAATCAGAGCAAAATATACATAGTGTAGGTCAGGGAACACCGTACACCCCTTTCTAAGAGACTGCAAGAAATAAACTGGGCAAGAGTATGTTTGTAGGAGGAGGAAGAGCTTGAACTTTTATTCAAGATAGGTACCAGGGTTGACTCAAGCTTGTCCTGATACTGTGCTAAAGGAAAGCCATAGCCTCTGAGTGTGTGCTAAAAAAAAATGGTGGGTGGCAGTTACATCATTGGACTTGGTGCCTGCAGGCAACTGGGCACGACTTAGGAGCGAGTCATTGAACTTACATAATAGAATGACAGGCTTGCTAGGGAATGCTAAGGGCATCTAAATCTAACCAGTCGTTTCTACATGATTCCTGTTAAATGACACCCAGCCACCATTTGAACCCTCACATGTTGGGGAACTCAGACTTTGGGGCAACCCCACTTCACCTTGGAGAGCTGGCTCCTGGTCTTAGGGCTAGTTCTAGCTTTGGAGGCAGGCAGATGAGGTACTGTACACAGCCCCTCCCATGTGACAGCATGTCATTCCAAGACAGCTCTCCTGCCTCCTTGTGTTTTCTTTTTCCTGGGTTGAACACCCCTGTGGAACATGGTTTTAAGTCTTTTCACCATCTCGTTAACTTACGTCCATACGTTAGTCTTTTCCCACTCCTTTGAATGGGGGGATGTTTCAGCTCAGGCTGCTAGAACAAAAATAAACTGGATGACTGAGACAACAGAAAGTTAGGGGCTTTTAAAGGCCAAGAAGAGAGATTTGTATTACAAGGAATTTTAATTGGAGTTGGAGGCAAAAGCTAGTCTTGGCTAAACATTGATTGACTATTGATTCTATCTTCAGGAAGTCCGCAATCCTCACTCTTCGTGATCAGGATGTCTGTTCACCTGCTGACTTCTCAAACAACTACTTATAAAACAATTGCTGGTTTGGCCCAGTGCAAAGGTTTGGCCCAGCACAGAGTTCAAGATAGCAAGGCGGTTTCTCTGGAAAGACAGCTCTAACCCCATCTTAAAATGGCTCCACTGGAGTCGGTTTTGACAGGTATTTGGTGAGATCCCGCTTTCTGGCTCATAGATGACCATCTGTGTTTTTGCTCAGTCCTCACATGGAGGAAGAGGCGAGGGAACTCAGGGGGCTCTCTTTTATAAGGGCACTAATTCCATTCATGAGGGCTCCGCCTTCATGACCTAATCACATCCCAAAGGCCCCACCTCCTAATATCATCGCATTAGGGTTTAGGATTTCAACATGAATTTTGAGGGGGTCACAAACATTCAGTCTAGAACAGTGGCATAAAGCAGTGAGAGCATCATTCGACACATGGCCTGATTTGCCTTGAGCAGAGCAAGGTTGTGGCTAGCCCTCTTTGTCTTCCTGAGCCGTGTTTCTCTTAGTGGAGCCTAAGTTCACACTAGAGGTTTTGGTGCCAGCATATTGAGCTTACTTGTCTGCTAAAACCTGTGCAGGTGGTTTTGTTTGTGTTTCGATGAACCAGCATCACCTAAATTTTCCGCTCTCCTTCCTGTATTTGTCATCCTTGTTTTTAACAACCCAAGTTCAGAGCTTTTATTGATTCCTCTTTCGTTTCTCCAGCTTGTGAAGATGATTGAATCCTGATTCAGGAGGATGGGGAATTCACCACGCATGAGATGACCTTCTGTGTTGCCATTCAAGTCACAGATCTTGGGGGTCAGGCTGAGTAAAGAGGTCTTTGGCAGGATGTGAGCTGGCCCCACCTCTACCCCCAAGCTGGGCACTCATCAGCGTGCTTTGGACGTGCTCATTATTATTATTAATTCTTCAAGTTGCTCTACCCCAATTTACCCTCGCAGCAGTAAGACCATCATAAGAACCCTCTCAGAGGCCGTAGTGGAGCCCAGTTCTCCCTGATGTCTTCCTTAAGAGTTCACCCACAGTGGATCAGCAATAAAATGTCCAGGTTGTTGGGACAGAGCATAAACCATGCCCGGTGGCTTGAACCCATTTCGCTCTTGTACAATCTTTTTGTTTATCTCGGACTTTCATTCTACCTTCCCACTGTTCATGTATTCTTTTCTGTCTGATGGAAATTTCCTTTAAAGAAGCCAAATATGAGTTCCATTAGCCCCAAACACTGGAAATGTCCCTCCTTTGATTTGCTATTTAAAAATATTCATGGTATTTTAACAAAAGAGCCCACCCCTGAAAGCCTGATTTTGTTGTCTGCCGAGTTTCTGTAGTCTCCCATCATTCCGGCCTTTGGGTTCCTGAGCGAACATACCTGTCCACGCCGTCCTCCTGTTTTCACCCTAAATGCAGTTCCTTCAGGGTATTTACCTTTGGTTCTGTGTCTTCCCAACTCTGAGCGTGACTGGTTAAAATTTGAACTGCCTCCTTGGTTTCCTTAGCAACACTCAATTTTCTTCTCATTAGGGTTTTTTGGGGATTGCCTCACCAGAGCTTCTAGACTTCATGAACACTCTTCTGTTTTAGAATTTCATGCCCTAGAGTCATGTCCGTGTTGTGGGAGAGCTTCCAACCTAAGCTTTGCTACTCACTGGGTCTTTGACCCCAATGGTTGCTACTAAGCAAGAAACAGTGGGACTTCTCCCAGCCTTGAATCTGGCTGTCAATGAAAAAGAGGGTCCCACCAATGCGGGGGTGCTGAGTGGCCATCCCCTGCCCTGGGACCCTGCTCGTGGGAGCTTGGCGGTAGCTGGCAGGACCCTGTCCCTTTTGCAGATGACTTCAGACTAGTTGTGTTTGGCTGTGAGCTTTTGTGACTCTCTCTACTTCCACATCTTTCCACTCCTCAGCTCTCATCCTGTGGAAATCCAAGGGTGAGTGTTCAAGTGTTATACAAGTCAGTATTGGGACTGAAAATGGCAAGGCAGCTTGTTTTTCATTCTTAAATTAACATAAAGCGCAGAAGCTGTATAAACGTGTTCGTGCTGTTCTAAAGATAACGTCATCTTAATTTTCTTTGAAAGGAAAAGACATTTGAAAGCATGCCTATGTGGGTGAGAATGTTTATCAGTTTTGGTCTTGGACTTTCCTAAACGGAATAATCTCTGACCTTACGAAATGGTCCTCAGCAGTCGTGGGTCAGCCGTGTGCCAGCTTCTCAGGTCCCGAGTCTTGGGAAGAGCTCAGAGAGGTTGTTGCAATGGTGTTTGGGGAGTGCCTTCAACACTTGGCTCGAAGTCACATGTAAAAGGTAGCCAGTGCCTACAACCAGCTGGAGAACTTGGCCATCTTTCCACTTCAGATTCATGCCCTACTTTTAGCAATGACTTGAGGTTAACAGGTTAAGGCTGTACCCTTGGACTTTCTCTCAGACAGACATCCAGTTCCCTGGTTCTTTGGATTTGCCCAACCAAACTTCCATCTCCTTTCACGGCCACTCCTCTCCATCCACATTTAGGCCACCCTGTACCAGTCACCATCTCACCATGGTCTGAGTAGTTCCCGACTGTCATTCTTGTCTCCCTCTAATTTATTTACTAGACCAGAGAGCAGCCTAAATGATCTTCTAAAAAGCAAGTTGGATCACAGCATTCTGTTGCTTAAAACTCTTTAGTCAGTGCCTCTTACATTTAGGGTAAAAATCAAAATGATTACAGTCTACAGTGAGGTCCATGGTCTGCCTCTGGAATATCTCTTCAGCTATATCTCCTAGCGCATGGTCCCTCTTCCAAGATATTTTCTGCCTCAGGGCCGTTGCACATGTTTCCCTCTGCCTACTTTCCTCTGCGAGGACCATTCTTCTCCCTCCCTCCTCACCTGCCTGCCTTCATGCCTCAGCTTAAATGTGGCTTCCTCAAAGATGTTTTCTCTAACGTTCTCATTAGGTTAGGGCACCTTGCTATATTTTATCATAACTCTTGATTATTTTCCTTCTTGGCACTTGTCACAATTTTAATTCTCCTCGTGTCCTCACAAACTGTCAAGTTGATGGGGCTAGAGACCGTGTTTGGTTTGTTTTCTGCTCTGGCCCCCACAACCTTACACATCCTGATGCGTACTGTGTTCTTAAATATTTGTTGAATGAATACATAGATGAGTGGCTTAGTGCTGTGTCATCTTACCAAATGTGGTAAAATGGAATGTGCTCTGGCGTTGCTATAAAAAGGTGTGGATTCTACCCTGTTCTGCCACTTGGCAGCTCTGTCTCATCTGTTGACTCCCCTTTGCTCCAGTTGCCCTCTGTTTAAGTCAGGGATAATGATCTTAACCTTCCTGCCTTGGGGAGATGTCAAGATCGAATGAGTCATTCTGTAGGTGAGCATTCTTGGGAACTGCATGGCAGGGTGCCTTTTCCTCCTTAAGGTCATTGCCTTGCAAGTGACTAGCAGAAGATAATGAGAACCAAAGGACCTGGAACTGGGCCAGCACAAAAGCTTGGGGACAGAGCAGACGCCAGGCACAGGAGGCGTGCGTGTGTGTGGTTAAGGATGTGCAGAGCTGCGTGGGGTCATCCAGACGGGCCTGTGCTAAGCTCTCCTTTGGCAAAGCACATGTGGGGTGCAAGACGGGTACTGAAGCTTAGCCTGACCACTTCCATACCATTTCCACTTAGAGGCCATGCACGATAGTGAACGACACTCAACCCAGAGAGAGGCGTCATGAAATATAGTCATAACCCTGCCGCTGACCAGGTCTGTGGCCTCAGAAATATATTTAACACCATTTCTTTGTTTCCTTACTATAAAATAGATTGGCAAGAAAAATACCGGTATTTTAATTTCTTAGAGGGTTGTAATCGGGAGAGAGTGAATGAAACAATGTATGCAAACATGCTTTGGAGATGTGTAAGGTAGTGCAGAAAGTAGTGTTTAAATTCACAATTGTGGAAGAATTCACTCGATGACTGCCTAAGGGACCTCCTTTGCATGTACTTCATACATAAAGTTCTTCATGGTGCATCTTAGTTGAATCATTTCCTTTGCAGTTAGGGTACTGACGAATGCAGTAACTATTATGTGTGGATTTGTAGACCCCTTTGGGAAAAGAATTTCCATACATTCGAATAGGTCTGAGGGTGGTATCTATGGACCAACATTTGCTAGCAAGAGAGCTGCTCTCGCTATTTTTGCATGGTGACTGCTAAAATGTATGCAAATGTAATTATTTTTTGCAGCAGAGAAATCATGCATGTAAGGCATAAAATGTCTGGTAGAGATACTGAGCTGGGAAATGTGCCCCAGCCAACACCATTTGAGTAGACTATCTCTTGACCTCAACTCATTTTAAACTGTACCCCAAATTTAAAGATAGTGTTTTAGCCAAAGAGATAACATCACATTCAATCAATGTCACTTGTAAAATTCGTCTTCATTTCAGAAGAATTAAAATATTGAAATCAGATCTTAGAATCAAGAACATGCCCCATCTCATTGCCCCTCTGGCTGGTGCTGTATCCTAATGACTTGGGAGTCAAGGGCAGGCTGTAATGCAGCGTCTAGAACTGTGGGTACTTCTTGCTCTGTTGATGGTACCAGGCCCTAACGTTGCTTTTGATGTTGTAAGACTTCTTTCTCATTATGAATTAAAATGGCTTCCTTAGATGTGTGAGTTTTTAGGCTAGAGCAGGAAATCATTGAAGTTGTATTCATCCAATTAACATGATTATACTTCATCTCAGAGATTCTGATGAGATTGTAAAAACTGCATATAAGTTTTTGGAGAAACATTGGCAAGAAACTAAATGCTGCATTTATTTCCATAGATCTAAATTTCAAAAGCTTAGTAAGAGCTTTTAGCATGATTTAGCAAATCCTGGAAATTAGTATTAAATTCTGTGCCCTGCAGTGAAAGTTATAGATGCCACTGGTCTGCCTTACGTCAAAAGTTCTTTTGCTGTTGTTTTTAAATTGAGATATAATTCATCCCTTTAAAACGTACAATCCAGGGGCTCGCCCAGTGACGCAGCACTTAAGTTTGCACGTTCTGCTTCTGCGCCCCAGGGTTTGCCATTTCAGATCCTGGGTGCAGACTTACACAGTGCTTGTCAAGCCATGCTGTGGCATGAGTCCCACATATAAAGTAGAGGAAGATGGGCATGGATGTTAGCTCAAGGCCAGTCTTCCTCAGCAAAATAAAGAGGAAGATTGATGGCAGATGTTAACTCAGGGCTAATCTTCCTCAAAAAAAAAAAAAAAGGACAATTCAGTGGTTTTCAGTATATTTACAAAATTGTGCAATCATTACTGTTATTTAATTGTGTTAACTTCATCACCCCAAAAAGAAGCCCTACGCCATTGGCAGAGATTTCCCATTGTTCCTTCCCCCAGTGCCTGGCAACCACTAATCTACTTGCTGTCTCTGTGGATTTGCCTTTTCTGGACGTTTCATATAAATGGAATCATACAATATATAGGCCTTTGTGTCTGACTTCTTTCACTCAGCATGTTTTCAAGGCTCATCCGTGTTGTAGCATATATCAGTTCTTCCTTCCTTTTGTGGCTGAGTAATATACTACTGCATGAATATACCGCATTTTGTTTATCCATTCATCAGTTGATGAATATCTGGGTTGTTTCTACCTTCTGGCTATCATGAATAATTTTGTTATAAATATTTGTATACAAGTTTTTGCATGATCATATATTTTCAGTTCTCTTGGATCCATACTGAGGAGTGGAATTGCTGGGTCTTACGGTAACTCTGTTTAACTTTTTCAGAAACTGCCAAACTGTCTTCCAAAGTCACTGTTCCACTTGACACTCCCTCACCAGGGTGTGACGGTGCTGGTTTCTCCACATTCCTGCCAACACTCCTTTCTTTTTGTCATAGCCATCCTCGTGGGTGTGAAGTGGTATCTCATTGTGGGTTTGATTTGCATTTCTGTAATAACTAAATTTTAAGCATATTTCCATGTGCTTATTGGGCGTTTGTATACTTTTTTGGAGGAATGTCTATTCACATCCTTTGCCCATCTGTTCTTTAAGAACCTCGTGTTGGCATGAAGCTCCTGAGTGTTCCCCAGCCTAGGAAGCAACTGTCATCCTCCCATATTCTGACTGATTACGTTAACAGAACCACTCTGTCCAGTTGCCAAAGCCGGAAGCTGGGAATCTCATGCATTCAGCATGCCTGGTTGTCCCAGTGTGTCCTGTAGAGTCTTCCTCCACAGTATCAAATCCATCCTTTCCTCCATTGCCACTGTCGCCACCCTGCTTCAGGCTCTCCTCCCTTCTCTCCTGAAAAACTGAAATGCCCTCCTTGCTGGTCTCCCACCTGCAGCCTGTCCCTCATCTCTCTGCTACATTGTCTGCAGCGAATCTGGTGGCCGAAAGTCCTTCCAGGGGTCCCTACATCCTGCGGGCTAATGGCCCGACTCCTGAAGGGAGCCTGCGAGGCCTTGGCTCCTTCCCTTTTCCTGGTCCAGAATTTCTTCAAAACAGACTTCTAGATTGGCTTCCTCTCTGGACGCCCTCCCTCCCTGATGCAAGGCATCTCCCGTCTCAGTTTTGTTTCTTTCTTGATCACTTCACAATCCCTGCCCATACTGTTGTGATAGCATTTACTCTGTAATCATTGTGGGTTCTGTTTTTTTTTTTGGGGGGGGGGGGGGTGTTGTTTGTTTTTTTCTCCCAGTGTTTTTATAGTATCTGGGATAAAGTAACCCCTCAAATATTTATTCCGCACATGTTCACTGAGCACCCACGATGTGCCAGGCTCCGTGCTGGGTGTGCAGGGCGTGCAGACGCGGTCCTGCCTCCTGCTGAGGGGGCTTGCGCTGTGAGGCGGTGCAAGGTGACTTGTCCACACTGAGTGGAGGTCAGCAGAGAAGGGTCGGGCAGGAGCGGACCCCATGTTTAAAGGCCTGAAGTCAAAAATATCTTGGTACATTTGAAGAATTGAGAAAAGGACCAGGGACTACGATCAGAGAGGAGCTCCTGGGGCTGGTGAGGGAGGCAGGGGTTTAAGGCCAGGTTCGGGGACTTTAGATTTTATCCCAAGTACACTGAGAAGCCATTGAAAGGATTCTGAGCAGGAGACAAAATCCTGTCATGTCTGTTTTCGGTTAGAATATCCCCGGGGAGATCTGACCTGTAGTGATGGTTTTGGAGGGTGGTGAGGGCCAACATAGGAAAGCAGCTGAGACTGCAGCCAAGAGGCAGTGTCGCAGAGTGGCCGCGACGTGGCCTCTGGAGCCACGGCACCCGCATTCATATCCTGCCTCTGTTACTCTAGGACCCTGCACAAGTTACTCAGCTTCTTCATGCCTCAACGTGCACGTCTATAAAATGGAATCATTGATATTACATGTCCCTTTGAGTTATGAGGATTAAATGAGTTAACATGCGTAAAGTGTCTAGAACAAATTTTAGCATAAATTAACAAATAAATGTCTTATACCACCATGGAAAGTAAAACATTTTGAAAGAATGACTTTAGTAATGCTGCCAAAACGTTATTTGTAGTATACTTAAAATAAGCAAGAAGATATAAATGCTGTGCACACAAAGTCATAGGAGAAACACCAGGAAGATGCTTATTTTCATTTCACTGTGCTTTGTACCCTTGTTCTTAATATCTAAAGCCAAACACAGTGTGCTGGTGAACACACCGAGGAAATTGTGCACAGCGTGGTGCAGCTGGGGACCCTGGTCACATGCTTCCACATGACCACGTGGACTGGGTAGCCTTAGCAGGTACACACAGTGAGTGGTTAGAACGGGGCTGGGACGCATTCCCATAGGCTTTGATCCAGGCCCTGCTATTTTTAAAATTTGTTTCTGTATTTTATTTATTTATTTTGGTGAGGAAGACTGACCCTGAGCTAACATCTGTGCCAATCTTCCTCTGTTTTTTGTATGTGGGATCCCTGCCACAGCATGGCTTGATGAGTGGTGTGTAGGTCTGCAACTGGGATCCGAACCAGCGAACCCCAGGCTGCTGGGGTTCAGGCTGCTGAATTGGAGCGTGTGAACACTGGGTTGGCCCGTGACGCATAGGGGCCTGGCTGCGGCTGTTGTTTTTCGTCATCTCTGGAGCAATTCTTTTCCCACTTGCACTTCCCATAGCTTCGCTCCTGCATCATCTCCTGGTAACATTTGCAGGGTATGTGGTAATGTTTTAATGGAAGTCTAAATAGTGTTTAAAAATAAAAGTTAAAATTCAAGCTCATTATTTGCTGAGATTAGTTGCTCCAGGCACAGTGAATGTTTGACAGTGGTCGATAAATTGGTGTTGAGTGGATGCCACCCTGATTTTTAAAATTCAGCTGTGGATTTTTTATTTGAGTGGTGGGGGATGGAGGGGGTACTGTTGCTCTTCAGCCTGGGTTCCCCTTCACTGCCAGAGCCTCCAAGGCAGGAGGCACTTTGCTGATGGCAGGAAGCAGGCACCAGCTAGGGACCCCACAGCCTGCAAGTTCAGGTGTTACATGGCCCTTGGAGGGAATGTATCATGAATGCCTTCATTTCTAGATTCTGTTAAGGGAAAGTATACTGAGCCAGAGACCCACGGTTTCATGTACCTGGTTTATAAGAAATTTGATTGACCTTGAGCTGTTCTTGGCATTAAGGGGGGGTCAGGGGAATGATTTTCAGGCCCTGCAGGCCTGAAACCACACTGCAGGTTTAGGTCAAGCCAAGGTGTAAGGGGTCACTCTGCGTTTGGCAGACTTTCGGTAACCTACACTGCTCCTGATCTTGTTGGAGCCCCATAGTCCTATCACATCTTGTTAGAAGTGGTGAGAAACTGAAACCATAACAGCAAAATGAAAACAGAACCTACCCCCCAGGACGACCATGGAAGGTCGTGTGGGCCCGTTACAGCAGCCCACTGGAGCCCAGGGAGAAGCAGTGCGCTTTGCTTCTGATGCTGCCCTTTGGACATCATAAGCAAATTCCAAGAGAATGTTTGCTTTTGTTGCTGCATAAATGTACTCATAGGACCTTTCTGGAAGGGGAAGCTGGTGTAAAGAAATCGTATCAGCTGTGATGTCACAGAATGTTTTGTTTGCCTGGAGTTATCTTTAGCACTCACATGGGTCTGTGGGAGGAGGCAGGAAGGCAAACCCAGGAGCAAGGTAGGTAAGAGGGTGAAACAATCAAAGGGGAAAGCTGAAGGATAAAAAGTTTGAAGGGCCCTCGATCTGGTGTAAAATGGAATTTTCACCACTTCTAACATGTAGCAAATGAGTGAGCATCTGACATGAGCACATGGAGATAAAGGCATCAGAACTCGGACTCAGTAGTAAATTAGTGCAGACAGATTAAAAGCCTGAGCCAGATTTAATGCTCCAAATGCAGAGCCTGGATTAATAATAGACCCTTCATGATCAGGAGGCAGGTTACAAATTACCACGCTCCGCCTGAAGTTTTATGAGTGTCTGAGGATCAACTAGCCTCTTTGGTCCATTTTTCTGGGTTGTGAACGAGCCACAGGCAAGGCTGGAACAGGAGGTATTTCTCGAATAAACATTTGTGGAATGCCCACTGTCTGTGCAACCTTGAGGCAGGAGAAGGAAGTGGGGGGGTAGAGGGAGCAGAAGAGGGAAATGCTGGTTAAGGCTGGCATCAGAGGAGTTCGTCCGTTAGAGGAGAGTCATGGACTCGATTCTAATGGATGGGGTAGAGAAAGAAGAGTGCTGTGTTATTGCTATGCAGCAAATCATGCCCATCTTAGTGGCTTAAAACACTCATTTACTACCTCACAGTTTCCGTGGGGTCAGGAGTCTGAAGCAGCTTATCTAGATTGTTCTGGCTGAGTATCCCGTGAGGTTGCCACGTTGGCTGGGATGAAAGTCATCTGAAGGCTTGACTGGGACTGGAGGATCCATTTCCAAGATGGCTCAGTCCCACGGCTGGCAAATGAGCGCTAGTGTTTAGCAGGAAACCTCAGTTCTTTGCCACGTGTCTCAGCACCTGGCAGCTGGCTTCCCCAGAGTGAATGACCCAAAAGAAAGAGCGAGGAGGAAGCCTTGGTGTCTTTTATTCTCTATTCACGTGCCATTATTTCCACCATATTCTATATATTAGGAGAAAGTCATCAAGTCTGGCCCATACTCAGGAGGGAAGGAATTAGGTGCCGTTTTTTAGCAAGAAAGATGTTGAGGAATTTGTGGATAAATTAAAACCATCGTAAGTGTTAAGTGCAGATGTCAGGAAGGACCAGGGTCAGTGCTACACGGTAGGGTGCTGGAGGGACTGACTAGGCAGCTATTTATATCCCAGGGGGACAGGAGGACATCAGAAGAACAGGGTCAGGGAGCCCTGCTGAGGTCAAGGGACGCAGGAAGAAGAAAGTAGAGAGAAAGCTTCACACAGGTCTCTTGACTTTTCCCTCAGTATCCCAGGGACCCCCTCCCCCAGCCGACGTGCTCACTACATTGCTTGGAAGGGGGCTCTGACATTCACCTTAAACTCTGGCTTATCTAAATACAGGATGAAAAAGAGCTCTCGTGCTGAGTTGAAAGTTGAGGAGATTGATGAAATGAGCTGGGGCCCAGTGGTTACTGTGTCTGCTCTAGCCAATCCTCTTCCATGGCTCATAGATGAAACAGTTACTGCTGGTCAAGGACAGGTCGGGTCCAGAATGTCTCCAGACATCGCTAAATGTCCCCTGTAATAGAACCACTGCCCTACACTAAGGTGAGTGCGGAAAATGAGATCATAGCATCGACGCGCATGAAGAGTGAGAAAAGGCCCTTGTGTCCCACAGTGAGGTGTATGCTGTCAGTTTCTACCAGGAGGCTCGAGAGGGGCAAAAGCTTTGGGAATGAATTTAGGATCCCTGAATTCTGTTGGCTAATTGGGCAATGACCTTTGTTATCGTCTGTGACTCTGTTTCCTAGCTCTGCCAAAGAAGAGAATATCCCTAAACTTTCCCAGCTTTAGAACTGTCTGTCTGTTTTCCCCAATCTCAGTTCTCCCTTTTCATTCACTTTGACTGAAGCTGCGGCTTACAACAACAACAGGAGCAATGATCCTATAGTGCCAGATTAATTTTTACTTAAGCAAATCTAAAAATTTCCAAAGTTAGGTTTCTAGAGGACGACAATATCATTTCCATGCTTGTTTTCTTTTGGAGAATGTTCCTGGAATGGATACATTTCTGTAAGTATGAAAGTGCATCGGTTGAGATTTCGCCTCTAAGAAATGGAATGCATAGAATCAGCAATTTAGCCACAGAATCAAAACCCCGTCACATTTTAGATGAATATTTCTGAATAGGAATATTTGGGTTATAAAGTCCACATATGTGAACAACAGGGGGTGGTTGAAGTTATAATTATTTAAACAGCTGTGTAGGTGAAATCCATTTTGTGTAATAGAATTTCGTTAAATGTAAAGCTTTGAGTAATTCTTGGAGTTGTATGATACTATTCTACCTTGGAGAACAAAAAGTCTTCATTAAGAAGACTGTTGAATTTTCACTGAAGCACTTTCAGAAGATTGAAATGTGTGTTAAACAATAAGGGATAAATTGGTGCTTTTTTGTGACTCCACCTTTTATATAGGAGAGAGTGGTTGAAATCTCTGACTAATGGATTTTCTCAGCACACTTCTTAAAGTTGACTATTCCGTGAGTCATATGTTTCTAAAGAAAGTACTAAAGTGGCTGACTTTCTTTACTACCACTAGATTTATTTCTTCAGGGAAGGTAGCTGTCTGTACATATTTATAAAGCTGTATGTCAAGCTTGCTTACTGAGGTTTTTTACATTTCTTTTTATTCCAGGTTCCTTTTGATTTTCCCCTTACAGAAATGATATTTCAAAAGGCGTGAGTTGTTTCATCAGAAACAAGATCTTCGAAAGAGGCCTGAAGGTCATCCATCATTCAGGGATCTGAAAGCCTTCACGTCTTGGGTCTGGGGCTCAGAGTGTTCATGTCAATTTACCTCCCTTAAACATTCATGTTTGCTTAGAGCAGAGCACTGATAGGAAGTCAGAAGCCCTTATATCTGTGCTTTTGTGCAAAAACATCTCTCAAAGTTCTGGTCTTCCAACCGGTAACTCTTCCTTCTCATCACTCTCGCTCCCTGACCATAGAGCCCCTCCCTCCCCAAGGGGTGCAGCATGCATGGCCGGTGGCCATCTGATAGCCTCACCCTTGATTTCTTGATCTGCCTGACCTCCAGTGGATTCTGTCTAAGATTTCATCCTTTTTATCTCAGCAGCCCAGGCTAGGCCTTTCATGATCGTTGCTCTCTGACCACCTTTCCAGGTAGAAAACTCTGGAGCAGGGTTTCTCCGCAGTTTGGTATACACTGTATCTCAGAAGGACTTAAAGGCAACATTTGGAAAAGTTGGTGACCCATGGCCTGAACTTGCTCCTAAGTGCATTTTATTTGGCTCACACCATGTTTTCAAAATCTCAAAGTTTTCCACACTATAGATTCTTGGCTTCTCTTAAAATGCCGGGAGACTTGGCCATACTGAGCCATATTCCTGTAATCAGCTGTAGCTGGGTTCAGGCTGCCCCCTTTAGAGGGGCACCTGCTCTTCACAAGCACCCGTGTGCCCCTAGATGTCATCGTTCTGGCCCAGGAAGCGTTTGGGTCTTTGCCCTGCTCTAAGGAACATGAGACCTCCCTTCCAGGAAGTCTTAGCAGTGAGGGTTCGCTTCCTCATCTGCCTATTTCTCTACGACCATGTGGTTTCTCTTCTGGAATTAAAATATTTACTAGTCCGTGTGAAATGGAGAGAAATACGATATGTATTTGAATACACACAGTGTGTAATGTGCTGGGGAGAAGGAGAAAGCAACTTGCAAAAAGTCATCACAAAGTCCATGCAGCAAGAGACAGTTGAAGAAGCAGAGAAGGGGAAGCCACACGTGTCAGCTGTAGCTAATTAGCTGTTGTCAACTCTGGGGCTGAAGGTTGTGTAGTTTAAATGAAAGTTACATTATCTAGTTACAGTTTCCATGACTTGAAACTTATAATTTGTTAGAATGTTTCATTTCAGTGCTTTGTAATGAGAGGGGCCTTCAGGGCCGTCCCAGGCACTTTGCGAAAGTTCTGTCTAATCCTTATAACAGCCTGGAAGGAAGGCGGCTAGAGAAGCCCCAGTTCACAGGGGAGAGAAATGAAATTCATGGCTTGTTTTGCTAGTAAAAGGAAAGGTGGAGTTTTAAACTAGTCTCGTTTGATTTTTAAGTCGATGCTGTTCTCCATAAACCCCTCTGCCTGTCTTAGTAAATTTCCAGTGTCGTCTTATTCATATTGTATTTTGCTGTCATGAGGTAGGCCTGAGATACAGTTTTCTTACCTGGGAAATGGAGGTGTAAATAACCACTCTTCCTGCCTCGCTGGGTTGTTGGACTGTTAATTGAGGTGATGTATGTGGAAGTACCCGGTAAATGATAAAACACTCAATAACCAGAAGAGGTGGTGCTATTCCGTTTTCCCACCTCCATGTTCACACTCGCTGTTGTCATGGCCAGGAAGCCGAATAGCAACAATTCAAACTGCTGTAAATTGGAGAAGATATTGGAACAGGATCCTTTTAGAAGTAGAGGTTATGGTTTGGTTGTAAATTTAACCTTTGCATTTCGGAGGAGCGTGGGGCCTGCCGTACCTTTCAACAGCAAGTTGTAAGAACAGCATTAGGCAGAGATTCAGAACTTCATAATCAGGGTTACCACCATGTGACCTTGAACAACTGGGAAAATTTTCTGTAAATTCAGTTTCCTCATCTGAAAATTGAAACAGTTCATGCAGATCATTTCCAGAGTCCCAGCTCTAATTTTCTATAGTCATCAATTTACGTGACATTGAACTGTGTAACTGTTTTGTTAGTTTCTTGGGTTTTATGATGAATATTTATGAAGGATTTTAGCCTTGTAAGGAATACTTTCAAAGGTTTCAATTGTTGGTTCCTTTCAACACCCCCACCCCAGCTCCCCAAAGGGCCGACACATACCTGCATCTTTCTCCTTCAGCCTCTTGTGTTTCTGAAGATCTCTGTTAGCGCGTGCTTTATTCCTTTTTAATTCTGCCTTCTCACTTTTGAATGTCATTTGAGAAGTGAAAAAGAAGCCTATGGAGGAAATCCTAGCCAGAAGGCCCCCGAAGCCGTGATGGGGGGGGGGGGGGCACTTGTCTCTTGGGTTTGAAGGGCCTGGTGCCAAGCTTGGTGTCAGATGAGAGCTTTGTTTCTCCTCATTCACGTGATCTACTTCCTAACTTGAGATTGCTGAATGCAAGGTGTTGAAGGCTTTTCATCTGTGATCGTTCCATAAGACAATGGGCAGTGAGGATTGGAAAGAGGAATGAGGCCATTACTGGGCTAATGTGAATGAGCAGCTATTCAGAGCTTGGATTACTAGCTGCAGATGTGAAAGGATCATTTTCTGTCATTTGCTGAGACAGTTAACTTCCTCCAAAATGTGGCAAGTGCTGTTATTAAAGACAATGCATCAGGCTGTTTAAAATGCAAGTCTCTGCAGGGCTCATTTTGAAAATAGACGCCCGAGTGTCTTAGTTTACCTGTAGAGTAGGACGGCAGACAGAAATTTGAGCAAATCACTGATTCCAGTGCCAGTTGTGGGCTGGTGACCGGCATGTATTTGGAGAGCTGACCTTGCTTTTTATACCCCTTCCCCTCGTGTTTTCTGGGTGAATGTTAATGAGGAACTGGAATTGAAGATCACATGCTTCCTCGAGGCTTGTTTCCTGATAAAGTCACTTCCTAAGAGACACCTCCGGTATCCCTTCCAGGGATCTCATTTGCTGCTGCTATTGAAGCGAGATGACTGTACCAGGTTAGGGAATTGGTTATTTCCCACTATGATAATTATCAGCTTGCTGCTACTAACTTAGCTTTTGACTTTATAAAATTTTAGCTAATTTGTGTTTGGACATAATTTGAGGCGAATTATGAGAAATTAATGGTACCATTTTATGTGTGAAGATTAGAGGTAAAGAAGACATGAAATTCTTAAACTGGCTTTTGATTATATTCTCTTGGAAATTCTATTAATGAAAAAAATATTTTGTACCCTCTTAACTGCTCATCTTCCCTGTCTGGCAGAGGATGAAGGGTATTTAAAGCTCCTCTATTTCACCAAAGCTGTTAAATTATGAAGGCGTTATTGCTGGGGAATAAAACGGTCAGCAAGCAATGAATTATATAGTAATGTTCACCCTTCTCTTCTTATTTGTTTAAGACCTTCAGATTTAGATCAACACCATTTTACATTGCCTTGCAACTGAGTAACAGACACAGAGCAAATCTGACTAGAAAAATTAGAGGACAGCTTTCCGAGTGTGGGCAGACCTGGCTGGAAACCACAGGAATGGCGCCTCACCCAGGCTCGCTGCGCGGTGCGCGTGGGGGCAGCGGGGGAGAGAGTGTGCGTGTTTGCAGGTGGTTGCTGGAAAGCAAACTTTTATAAGGAATGTTGTGCAGTCAATTATGGAAAACAAATGTACAGAAAAAGCTTTTCTGGTTCATAATTACACATGCCAGGGTTGATAAATGAGCACACGTTAGCCACTTAAGCCAGCTGTGCAAGAAGCTCCAGGCAAGGGGCCTGCTGGGTCCCCATGGGTGCCTCTAATAACAACAAAATGTATTCTTTTGTGTCTGTATACCAGTCTCTAGGCCACGTCCCATGGGGAGCCCGAAGATGAGTCATACTGAGTTCTTACCCCTTGGGCTCTTGTCTATTTAATAGACAGAAATTTTGATAGAAAGATGACTGAGAAGGTAATTATAACACAAGGTGGGCTCTGGGAGCCCCTGAAAGACAGGAAATCACTGAGAAGGACAGATGAGATTCTCTGGGGCTAATTGGGAGAAGACCTGGGAGAAAGTTTTTTGAAGGGGTTTTAAATAGGCCTTGAAGAAAGTGAGAGAGTATTGAAAACGTTCACGGACTCATCGTTGTAACACTTTGATTTATCAGATGGAGCATATTAAATTTGCTTGATTGCTGAGCGTTGTTTCTGTTGCCAAAACTTTGAGTGTTTTAGTGTTAAAGCATACTGGTTAATGTCATGCATTGGAGGTGGGCGTGATAAAGCCCCTGAGTGTGCAAAAATTGGTTCTAGGGAGCAAAAAAGTCTTGGCTGTGACAGTGGCTTGTGACCCTCCAAAGCTCCACTCTACCCGCAAAGTCTTTTTCCTTAGTATTTAATTTCTCTTGCGAGGAAGGATTTTAATTTAATTTTCCTCCCTGGGGAAGCAGTAGTGAAAAGATTGAGAAACACTGCTTTACATAATCATTACCTCTCATGTTTATACAATAAATGGCATTTTATTTAAAACATCGCTAATTGTATGATAAATACAATGTGGTTCCACATATGAAACATAGCGTATTTCCCCTCACTCCTTTACCATTGATTTTGTTAAAGTTGATGTAATGCAAATTCTGTTGAATAAAAACAGTGCCCTGGTGAATGCCGTACATAAGATTCTACAAAGACTGTTGATAGAGGATTTATTGTGCTTAATACGTGGATAGGGAGGAAAAGCACAGACCTGTTTCTATCTGTGATATCTGAATATATGACATAACTTTGGAAGAGTAAAAACTTTTCTAAAATGTGGGAACTTGCGAATATGCTCTTCCTTGTACTATTTTTTTACTTTGATAATTGATTTAAAAGATTGATAAAATTCTTTTCAATGAACGATAAATGGACCATTTGGGGATCTATAGCAAATGCATACTGGGACTTATTTTTTTTTTAAAAGGGTCAAAGGAGAGCCAAAAAAGGAGTTTGAAAACTCAAGTGGGTGAGGGTGTATACATTCAATAATCATTATGTGAACACGTAGTTTATGCAAAGGGCCCTGCTGGTTGTGTGCCTGCCCTTGTGAAGTCCTCATCAAGGGGGCTAAGCATGCCTTCACATAAGAATAATAAGGTGTAGTATGTACAGTATAATCAGTGTCTTGTATCAAGTTTGGAGGGGTGTGGGGGAAAGTACAAGGAGCAAGCGCAGGTGGTCTAATTTGGAAATGAGGTGGTTGGGGAGGCCCTTTAATGGCAGCAACGTAACAAAATGAGTCTGAATGTCAGCATAAAGGACTTTAAAAAAAAAAGAAGGCTTGATGGGGCCGGCCCGGTGGCGCAGGAATTAAGTTCGCACGTTCTGCTTCAGCCGCCTGGGGTTCGCAGGTTCCGATCCCGGGTGCGGACATGGCACCACCTGGCAAAAGCCATGCTGTGGTAGGCGTCCCACATATAAAATAGAGGAAGATGGGCACGGATGTTAGCTCAAGGCCAGTCTTCCTCAGCAAAAAGAGGGGGATTGGCAGTAGTTAGCTCAGGGCTAATCTTCCTCAAAAAAAAAAAAAAAAAAGCCTTGGCATGCAATGGGCATTGAACCTAGACCAAAAATGGCTGGATCTGTGTTCTTGAGGCATCGCCGTAAAGCCTTCAAGAGACTTTTCAATTTGGACTCATTTATAAAAAGGCTTGTGAGGCTCTTTTATGAATAGATTTTATCTTTTTCGGGGTGATTTATAGTCTTACCTATTATGGGGACAAGTACAGTAATGAAATAAGTGTTTTTAAAACAATAAGCGTTCTCTGGGTAACAGCTGCAAACACTGGTCGGTTGTCTTTGCTCCCACTGAACACCAACCACCGTTCTGCCCTTTGCTCTTAATCAAACCAAGAAAAGAAAGGAAGTTGTGCATTTCATCCAAGGTGCCTTGGGGCAACTAAAAGGAGTTTGTATTATATGTGTTTAGTTTCTCAAAGCAGTCTCATCCTTTCATTCACTTCTTTCTTACATATTTGAGTGCTGTCTTTGTGCAAGCCCTTTTGTCAGGTGCTAGGGCTGCTGTGCTAAATTAGACACCGCTTCTCCTTCTTTCTCCACTCTTACCCTATACCCCCTCCCTGCGCTCACTGTGTGCATAGCTTAGCATAGCTGTGGAGGTGAAATAGATTGTTGTGAGGAATAACCGTGTGCATGGTAACCTGTAAAGCTGTAGGACCTCTCCAGCACTTGGGATCTCCCAGGCCATTTCTTGATGTAGGTATTGCTTCACTTTCTAAAGTATAATTTTCAGTGCAATGCCAGATACAGTGTCACACTCTATTTGGCATTGATTCATTCTAAAATTGTTGACAAAGATTCCCTCTTGAAAGTGAGCCTGGGATATTTCGACATCCAACCAAGATGGAGTAACAAGGATCAGGTTTACCCTCTTACCTCAAATAAACAAAGACAAACCAAATATATGAAACAATGGTTTTGGGGACACTGGGCATCAGGCAACAAAATGTTCCCGTCCTCTGAGAGATGGAAACAAATGAGGCAGAGCTGTACAATTATCTCAGCTTTGAGAGATGGGAAACCAGGAGGAACCAAGCAAACTCCGTGAGCCAAAGAGAAGGAGCTGGACGTTGAGGAGACCAAGGAGGCGAGATTTCACAGAACAGCATACTGAAGAGGACACAGCTGCACAGAGAGAGTTCCAGAGATCTGCAGGGGAGTCCCCTTCAAGTATTCAATGTATTTCTGATCAGCTCATTCATGTAAGGAAACAAGCTGAGCCTGGAAAAGAAGCCACCCGAAAGGAGGAGAGGGGACAGTACCCAGTGCTCCGACAGAGCCAAGAATAGTGCCTGTCCCCATCAGCCAGACTGGAAAATGGCATCATTTGCAGGGCATTGGGTAGAGTACTCAGAAGCATCTTGCCTTGATAGCAGGGAATAATTAGCCCTAGACTAAACACACTCTGGTCCTGCCTAACAAATCTTAAAAGGAAAACCCCAAAGGCTCAAACACTTAACAAGTAACTATATCCCAGAATAAGACTCAAGAATATTTATAGGTATATAAAAATATCCAATACTCAACAGGTAAAATTCAGAGTGTCTAGAATCCAGTAAAACATCACCAGGCATGCCATGAAACAGGCAAATATGACTCAGTTGCTAACTCTGACTTGACAGTCCCTCACAGGCCTGGGATAACTTGGGTACTTTGATGGAAAATTCTTTCTGCCCATTATCTGGAAGGTCGGATTCTCACGGCTTTGAAATCTCAGGGACCCGAGGTCTTGGGCCCAAATGTCGCAAATTGGCCTTTGAATGTTGGGTCCTAGGAAGCCATCTTTTCTCACTGCTCATTAAAACCTCAGCACTTTTGCCCACACAGTCTTCCACGTCTGATCTGATTCTTGGGCTTTGTGCCATGATAACCCGTTTCTGCTCATTACCTCGGAGATGATCCTCACTGAGGTACAGCCTCCCCCATTTCTGCCTTCTCCAACCTCGGGTCCAGTAGTTTGTTGGACATTCTGTCTAAGATCTATGCTGGTTTCCAACTTAAAAAATCACCAGTCTCTGTTCTTGGGCCCATATTTTACAGCAAGAGCAAGCAGGTTTAGGGAGTCCCTGAACCATTGAGTTTACGGGAAAAGGCAGGACTTGGAGTGCTAAAACCCAGGACAGCTGGTCACCCTCACTTTAGGCCTGCCTACTCTGACATTGACTTGAATCAGTATATTCTCTATCCTGTGGGGAGATTTTTCAGGAATGTCCTAACACATGGCTTTGATCGACCTTTCTTCTGCAGTTGGCTGGATGGTGACTAGTTTAGATGACGCTCCATTTGCTCAGCAGATGCCTGATCCCTGAAGCTCGTGCAGAACCTGCCTTGTGAAGGAGGGTCAGGATGGTAGGAATCGTCTCTTGACCATTAGAAGACTTGGTTCTTCTCCCCCTTCCTTCCCCAAACCACATACTTTAAAAATTTTTATTTTTCTGCCTTTCAGAAGAGAAAAAGACCAACATTTACCCATTTCTAATGGAAACAACATGATTTAGGAGGCACATTATCTCAATGTCCGTTAGATGAAAGTAAGTTTCCACATGGTGCCTGTAATGGCACGGTTATTCCCGAGGATGAGTCTCCCTTAAATGTAAGTGGATTGTGAAAATGTTTCTACAGGTCTTACAGCATGCCAGGCTTTCACAGGTTGGTGTAAAACTCATTTAATCTTCATAACATCGAGAAGTTAAGTGCTAAAGCATCCTCATTTTTAGGTGGAGAAACTAAGCTGGAAGTAACTTGTCTAAGGTCGCTCCTTCTCCCTATCACCCCAGGTAATAAAAGTGGTATGTGGAGAAGGCAAAAATTGCAAAGCTTACGGAGAATGATCAAAGTTTGGAGTACATTGCTTTTTATCATTGAACTTTAGGATTTTCTAGAATCTAGATCATTCCTGGGTTACAGCAGACCAGAGTAGTTCTTAGAAAACTCTGGCCCTGTGGAGGAGGGGTGACCATTCATGAGGGTGAGAGTCGCCTGGGCTAACTAGTTTTTCCGGAAGACTTAGTCCTATGCACTTGCCACAATGTAACACTAAGATACAGCATTCGAAAATCAGTTTTCCTTCGATAAGCAACAAACAGAAAATGAAATTGTTGTTGTTGTGCTTGTTCAATATTTCTGTTGGTTTGCTGCCCAGCTTTTTATCTAAAGTCCTTCTGGACCAAATGGCATTTATAGAAGTTAGTTTGAATGGCGTACAGCCTGTCCATTTCTGTCAATACTCTGAACTTTTTCCTTATTCCTCATCCCTGCCTTCCACTCTCCCCTTTCAGTGCACTTGACTTTGGAGCCACACCTTGGGTTATACGGAGAGACGGAGGAAGAGTAGCCTCCCTTCCCCTCGCGTTTATCGTGGGAGCGATGATGAGCACGTCCGCCTTGTCAGCGAGTCTTCCCCGTAAGCAGAACTATGGGCGAAGAAATTTCCCCTGAACCAGCTCTGGTTTCCCTACAGCACTCATAACTTGACCTGTGGATGATGGAAAACTGTGACGGTGACCATGGTTCCCTTTATGGTGTGCAGCCAGGAAACTGTTAGCTACATTTGAGGCTGAATTTTTGTGTTTGAACTATGGTCAGATTATATGGGCATTTAAACTCCTCCCATCCTTGATCTTTCATTTTATTCTTTTTTTCCTTGATCTTGAGTTTTACATATTTATTTATTTTTTTTACCATTTTATTGTATGCATTTGTGAAAAGTTTCATTTCCTCAGGAAGTTGAAGCAAGATATAGATTCTTTTCTCAAATTTTTATTCTAATAAATATTACAAACGTACAGAAATGTTGAATAATTCAATGAATACCTGAATGCTTTATACCTAGCTTCACAATTTATTAACATTTTTCTAGTTTGCTTTCTCTCTCTCTCTCTCATATATATATACAATTTTTCTCTGAATCTTTTAAAAGTTTGAATCTCCTAAGAACAAGCGTAATTCTCTAACCTAAGCACAAAACCATTCTTAGCACCAAGAGCTTCCCCATTAATGCAGAAGTATCGAGCATGTAGTCCACATTTACATATTTCTTGCTAACCCAGAAATGTCCTCTGTGGCCTTTTTATTATTGGGTGGACTTTTTGAAGAAACCAAACCAATTGTCTCCAGAATATCCCACATTTTGGTTGTTTCCTTGTGATGTTTAACACACATCACATAACAGATGTTTAACCTTTGTCCCTTTTGTTTCCCATAACCTGGAATTTATGCCTAAAGCCTTGGTTAGGTGGGGAAGAATACTTTATAGGTGATGCTGTGTACTGCCTATTGCATTACACCAGGAGCCATATAATGTCACATCATCCCACGCATAGGCTGAATGTTTGATCGTTTGGTCAAAGTGACGATCATCATGTCTTTCCCTTGTGAAGGTTAGTTTATGCCCATAAAATCAGCCTGTATTCTGTGAGGCAACACTCTGGTACTATGGGAATATCCTTTTGCCGATAATCTTTCACCTAAGGGTTTTAGCATCCATGGATGATCTTTGCCCAAACCAGTTATATTGAACTGCTCACACTAGCGTGGGGTCGTTGTTTGCAGACCCTTTCAGTGGACAGAGTCATGAAATATATACGTTTCAACAACTGAGTTTCTATTCAAGTGATTGTTTTCTAATTATTAATTCTTCTCTGTACTTTATGGCATTTTCTGTAAAGAAGGGTCTGTCTTTATTAACTAGGGGTGAACTACAGTTCTTCCTTCAAAAGACAAGTCCTCATTTAATTTCTATCCTTTAATTTTCTTTTCTTTTTCTTTCTTTTTTTTTCTTGAGCTGACACCTGCCACCAATCCTCCTCTTTTTGCTGAGGAAGATTGGCCCTGAACTAACATCTGTGCCCATCTTCCTCTCTTTTATATGTGGGAGGCCTGCCACAGCATGGCCTGATAAGCGGTGCCATGTCCACACCCGGGATCCGAACCGGCGAACCCCGGGCCACTGAAGCAGAGTGCATGAACTTAATCACTATGCTACTGGGCCAGCCCCACTTCCCTTTAATTTTTGATCTTCAGAATAAATAGCTAGTGTAATAGTCACTTCCAGTGACAGCAATTTAGTTTTTTTAATTTCTCTTCTTAACTATCACTGTGGATTTCAGAATATTTATCTATGCAAAAATCTGTTTGCTTATTTTTTTATTTTTATTTTTTTTTTGAGGAAGATTAGCCGTGAGCTAACTACTGCCAATCCTCCTCTTTTTTTTTTTCTGAGGAAGACTGGCCCTGAGCTAACATCCATGCCCATCTTCCTCTACTTTATATGTGGGATGCCTACCACAGCATGTTTGTTTTTTATTTTTCTTTTTTTGCTGAGGAAGATTATCCCCAAGCTAACATCTTTTGGAAATCTTCCTCTTTTATTTGTTTGAGGAAGCTTAGCCCTAAGCTAACATCTGTGCCACTCTTCCTCCACTCTATTTGTGGGTTGCCGCCACAGCATGGCTGATGTATGGTATAGGTCCATGCCTGGGATCTGAACTGGCAAACCCAGGTTGTTGAAGTGGATCATGCCTAACTTAACCACTATGCCATGGGGCTGGCCCCTAGTTTAATTTTTTTTGATGCTCAAATTATCTCAGATTTAACCAGTTATAGCCCCTTCAATCATACTCCTGTGTCTTTCTGAAATGCCATATTATCTTTGAATGCTTCTTTGTTTTCTGGCCCCAAAATCTGCCCCTGATTCATCTTGTACTTTCGCTGTCCCATATTGGGAACCAGGCTTTTCCCCAAGGAGGGCTGGCTTCTTTCACTGAGGAATGGAATATACAAACCAAGGTCTGGACGCTTGAACTGCTCACACTGCTGTGGGGTCGTTTCCAGACCCTTTCAGTGGACAGTCATGAAACATATGCATTTCAACAATTGAGTTTCTGTTGATATTTCCAACTCAGATTGAACATGACAAGGTTTTTCTTAATGTGGATTTAATTTATATTTATTGTCTAATGCTAAAAAAAATCTAGTCTTATGAACATTGATGTTTCCTATATCCTAATACTTTACATGACATATTTCAAAATTTCTGCTAACAGTAAAGCCACTGAGCAAATTTTGAGATTTTTTTGAAATTTTTGTCTCTTTAGATTATATCTCACACTTCTTCAAAAGTCACTTGCCATAACCTGTATGATTAGATTACTAATTTAACATACAGTTTGAGTTTGTTTTCAACTATGGAGTGTGCATTTTTTCATTTTTGATTTAATTTTCAAAAGTCAAAATTGTTTTTTTAAAAAGATAGGCATACTTAGAAAAGTCTAGTTCCAGTTTTTCTTCATTCTGTCCCTCCGACACATAACTCCTATAGGCATCTGTTTTTATTAGTTTCTAGTATTCTTTCAGTGTTTTCATTTGCATATGTGCCTGTGTTCTTTGCTTTTGTTATAAAAAGACAGTGTAATATTGCTTTCTTCCATTTACTATATATCCTGGAGATCACGTTAATGATATAGTTTTTTTTAAAACAACCAAAAGCTTCTATTCGTGAAATATTAAAATCTCTGTTTACCAGAGGTTATGTGAGTTTTAAAATATGGAAGTTTAAACTGTAAATTATTAATAAACCTTTGACTATGAAAACATGTACATTAAACTTTTGAGATGTCTGTCCGGCTTTGGGGTTTGGAGCAATTGTTGCCCAGTGACTCTGTGGATTGCTACTGGAATTTTTAGGAGTTTGTGAGTGTTTTAGAGCACTTGTTTAATGTGTCACCTTTGGACTAGAGCTAAGGTCTTGAGTATGGAGAGGTATGGATGCTACTCTAAGTTTTTTCCCTTATTCATAAAAGCAAGCAGACGAGTGAAACACTTCTGTGGAAACTAGTACACTCAGTCTCAGACTTAGTGCATTTCACCACCTTAAAACTTTCCTTTCTCTGGGAGGGGAGAGTATTTTAGTATTTGGGACTTTTTAGTCCTTACCAGTGGCCACTGACAACCTTTAATGGCATGATCTAGTAGACGCTTGACCTTTTCTTGGCGTCTGACCCTTTCCCTTCCTAACTCCTCACCCCCTTGACTTCTCTGGTACCAGGAGACCCCGGGTTTTCCTTCTGGATCTGCACCTTCTCAGCTTCCTTTCCCTGCCATGTAGGATGCTGGTGGAGATAGACTTTGGAATCAGGTGGGGATCTGAATCCAGCTTTGCCACTCAGTAGCTATCGGAACCCAAGTTAGTCAACTTTCTGGATTCAATTTTTATAAAATGGGACAAATAATACCTCTCCTATCTACCTTATCATTGGGAGGCTTAAGTGAGATAACGTGCAATTAAGTTATAAAGTATTGACAAGTGTCATATCAGTCATTTTTCTTAATAGTAAAAAGTATTTTGTAGTTAATAATTTGGAATATAGATAGTGTATAATCATCTTTGATATGACAATAGTTGCCCCAGATGGTTAATTCACCTTCCAGGTTCGAGAGGCTCAGCAGAATGCCTTCACCCGTTTTTGCTGCAGCTACTTCTGCCGTTGGAAACAAGCTTCCTGGGTATTGCCTTTCCCTCCCCCACCTCCTCTTGTCATTTCTTTTTTACTGCCAACCATTTCCTAACATGAGTCTGGTGTGGCAGACTGTCAGCCACCACTGCTTCAGACTCCTGTCCCCTGCAGCTCGTGACCCCATAAAGCCCTGCCCAGATTCCTATTCTCAGCTCCTTTATTGGGAATCCCCACTGCCCCGGTCAAGCTCCTGCCACCCACAGTGACTGACCTCCCTCAGGTTCACACTCCTGCCACCATAACCCCGGTGTCCCCAGGATCCCCGTTTCCATCTCTAGAAGCCTCCTGAGCTTCTGACACGAGCAGTGCTAACCAGCACCAGTGGCCTATAAACTAGCAGTGTCTCATACTATTCTGTAGCTCACTGAGGGGGATTTCTAGTCCTCGGCTTAAATCAAAGGGACTGTGTTTCACCCAGGCCAGTGCCACTCAGTGTCATTATACCACCACTTAGGAGCTCTTCTCAGGTCCTGCCTCAAATCTACTGAATCAGAATCTCTGAGAGTGCAACCCAGAAAGCCATGCTTTTTAAGAAGTTCTCCAGGTGACTCGTAGGCACACAAAAGTTTGAGAACCATTATAAACAACAATTTGGAATTCTAAATGTACTTTTCCCTAGAAACAGTGTCATCAGTGGCGTTTGTCAGCATTGGGTATCATGCTTCATTAGGTTAGGGTTTAGTAAAATTTCGAGGTAAGCCTGTAAGTGGGTCTATTGTTGTTTTGGTCAAAATGTGTATAAAGTTAATCAGTTGTCTTATTCACAAACTTTTGGACTAATGCCCTTTAGGAATGCATTAGTAAGTTAGAAAGTATTTTGAAAATGTGGGATGTAAGAATTTTGTGCTACTTTCATTATTTACTGATTAACTCATACTTCGTGTCAATGAAAGGATATGTTGCAACCAGCATACCAAAATATATGCAGTTTAGAAATGTATTGAAATGAAATTATCCTCGTGGCCCTTTTTATGAAGAAAAATTCTTCCTCCTGGTTTCCCCTCTCATGCTCCTGGTTCCGCTATTAAAATTTGTTCTGCGCTGCTTAGAGCCTATTTATTACTACAGCCAGGATTCTGGAACAATGAGATCTATTTTAATCTCTAGATGGAAATGCAGTAAGGAAGGTAAACAGTTAGCTCATTTTGAGTCTGTGGAATTTCCACCGATTTCTGAGACTTATCTAAGTCCCCACACCCCAGGGTCACGGCTGGGGGTGGTGATTAGTTCTCCTCAGGTGCTAAATTTCCACTAACTGAACATGCCACTGCCTCCCAATGGTAAACTTGAGGAATAGTTTTCTACATTAGTTGAGCATTTATTTGTATAATACAGCTTTTTTTTTAATCCTCCCAATAAGCTTCAGTTAGCTCAAATGATAACAAGTCAAAGACATTCAGGGGACTGAAATACACCTGGCCAGTGGCCCTCAGAAGTGTATCTCAGTGCCTCTTTCTGGTTGTAACTGTCAATATTTAACTACTTTTTTTGTTTCTCGTTTACTGCTTAGGACAGGTATCTAGAGATTCTTGAGCGTCTGATAAGAATTTTAACCCCAAGTACTCTTTCTCCCCTGAAGTCAACAAACCTTTCATTCAGTTGATATTTGACGGCCTGCTATATATCGGGCACTGCACGAGTCTCTGAGAATGCAAATCAAGCAGAATTCTGCCTCTGCCTTCAGGGGCCTTACTACTTACTATGGTAATAGTACAAATGAATGTGTATGAGACTTGGGTGTTGTTATACTCCTTAATTTGCGATGGACAGCCACCCCGGGGGAATTTATCGTAGGACATTTGGGTTACCCAGACATTCCGAGGATATACGGGTCTTGGGAACAGCTGGAACTAGGGACTCAGACTCCATTGAGTCTCTTCACTTCTAATGTGTACTCTTCTCTTACGTGTTCTACTTCATTTCTCCTTTGTCTCTCCTTTCTGTCCCCCTGCCTTTCTTTCATTTTCCGTGGAGGGGCCCTAATTGGCTCAACTAGAGTCAGGTGGCCATCCCTAGACAAATCAACTATGGCCAGGGAACACCTATATGGGTGGGATGGAGGAGTGCAGGAGGGAAAGATAACGTCTGCAAGAAAGCGGGTCTGGACAAATAAAACGTGTCTGCCAGGTCTTTGCTAAGCACTTTACACTCATTCATTCTCTTAATCTACATAGTAGCCCAATTTTATAGCTAGAGAAACTGAGTTTTAGAAAGGTTAATTAACTTCCCAAAGTTGCACAACTAGTAAGTGGCAGAGGTAGGAAGCCACCCAAGCTTCTGGTAATTTCCATCAGTGTAACCACTGCAGTCCTTAGTGGTTACAATGCATTGTTTAAGAACTGTGATAAAGAAGTGCATGTGAAGCAGCCTTGAGACGAGGGTTGGAGGACCGGGGGCATCTGTCAGCCAGGAGGAGGGGGGATCATCCAAAGCAGAGGGCATTGTGTGTAACAGCACTGCCTCTGTAACCCACAGGCTGTATTTACGGCTGAATTAAATACACCCGGTTACTGGGTCAGACACCCCAGAGATCTGTACTGTAGATGCGAATACGGCCATGCCTGGTGTTTAGATTTTCGTGTAGCCTTGGGAATAGAGGAGATCTCCCACCGAAGCTTTGCTAGGAAGAAAAGCCAACCAAATTGGGAGCCCCAGGGAGCAGCAGCATTTCCACTTGCACAGCCCTACATTAAAAGGCTGGTTGGGGATAAGATGTTTGAGTTAATAAAATTTCTATTTTGTAGAGATTTGCCTGCCATGTGTCAAATATGGTTTACCAGGTATCGGAGAATTATCTTAGCAAGGCAAGTACCGCTCTAAAAGTGTTCTATGTAAATTAATTTTAGGTCTGAAAGCAGCTGAGGTTTTTGCATTAACTGGAGGTGGGGGGGCAGGGACGGATATAGACTCGAGTATTGGAAAAGAAGACTGAGAACCTTCCCATTCAGGGCAGAGATCCTCAGAGTATCCTTGGAAGTTGATCAACCAGCTTTTGGACATTTCCAGTAGAGAGCATTCCTACTTTCTGAAGTAACTCACTGCATCACTGGGCAGCTGGAGGCTGATGGCATCTGAATTGCCTTTCTGCTGCCTCCAGGTCCCCCTTTGGCCTCTGGAATTTCCTCCCTGCACCGAAGTCTTTCAGTGTTGAGAGAGCATCATCCTGGCCCTCCGAACCCTCTTGGGAGGCTGTCACTGTTAATAGAGCAGTATTAGTGAGCGAGCACTTGGTTATAAGGCAGAAACCAGCAGGAGAGGTCAGATTAAGATTCCAGCTGGAGATGCGCTAGATTCTGACTTCCATCAGCCGCATCTCTGCTTGCTGGAGATGTTTGGGCCTCACTTTACATGGCCTCCCAAGTTCATTAGTGCTTATTACTAAATAAGATGTTTCTTCGAAATGTAGACTGATTTTCCTTGAAGCTAATTGATGGGACACCTCAATAAAAATATTTCAAGCTTTAAGGAACCAATAGGTAGGCTTAGAACTCATTCATTATTCTAGTCTCCCCTAGGGATGTTATGGGGAAAAAAAATGAGTTCATTTGTTCATTCATTCAACTAACATTTGAGTGCCTCCTCCCTGCTGAGTGATTTGAGATGGAGGAAACAATCAAAACCAACATATAACATTATGGAGCGTCTCTCCCTGAGTGAGATGTGTCAGTAGCCCACCTTGTCCTTTTTATTTAAGGATGATACTGGGCATCCACTTTAAAATAGTTTCCATTCTTGTCAGTGCATTTGTCTCCTTCAAGGCCGTAGCAGAGTCTCCTTGTACTGCCTAGCTTAGCTTTTTGAGGGTGAATAGATTAATTTGCCTAAAATGGGACCCAGATCTGCCCCTTTGGGGCCTCAAGACTTGAACTGGTGTGCTCTTTCCCTTGTAAATTAGGGAAGCTTGAATTGTTAGCTGAGCTTTGCCCTGGGTCTGGGCAGGAAGGTAAAATGTTTCATCAGATAACAACCGGCTTTCCAAGGGCTGCTTTTTGTATTGTTAGGGTTTAATCGGGAAACAAAACAGGCTTTCTCTACAAATTAGTTAACACAGGAGGGAAGATTTTTCCAAAGCAGATTATTTTCGGTTAAAGTGTGTGTGTTGTTTTTTAAAGAAAGACAAAGACTGAAGCAACGAGAGGGAAATTAGTTATTGCTCTTCATGTGGACTTGCAGTAATACTGTGCTTGCCTCGCAAAAAGTGTGCTGGAGTACTGAAACCTTGTGACATGTCACAATTCCTTCTTGCAATACCTGTGTTCTATTTATAGGCTGTTGTGCAACTAATTACAAGAGCATCGTTTGTGTGAACACAATACATCATTTAAAACCTCAGTTGCCATGAGGAAACGCCAGAATGGCTTGTCTAGGATATCTATGATGTTGATGGGGCCAATGCAATGAGGATAATGACATTGCCTTTCTCGCGTTTAGGGTTTATAAGCATTAACTAAGTTGTTAGATATAAAGAGCTTTAAATGGTTCTGTTTTCCAGCAGTCAGGCAACTACCCTGTGAGGAAAGTACTGTTCATTGTCCCCATCTTACTGATGAGAAACTGAGGCCCAGGCAGATAAAGTAACCTGCTGTAAGTTGCGCAGAGATTCTGGTTCCAGAATCTCTGGGCTCTTAAGTGCTATACCAACTGCCTCCTAAGTTTCAAGCAGAGAGAAACCTGTCCACTTGCCCCCACCTGGTGTTTTCTGCTGCGCAGCTGGCGCCTGGGTGGGTGGGTGGGTGGGTGACCGGCCTTCAGCTCTCTAGGAGGACGAGAGCACATTCTTCAAGATCCTTTCCACCGCAAGGACTCATCACTCCCGGGTCAGCGTTTCATCCTTCTTTACCACCAAACAATCCTCTTCTGAATAAAATTGTTCTTCTTCTGTTGCTTTAAGGTTGAAAAGAGAAATATCAGAGCCTAGATTGTCCAGAACTTTCTTTATGCCAGAGCAAGGGAAAAGCTAAGATTGTATCTGGGGTTTTTGAGGAAACTGCTGATTAAAAATTTATGTATTTTATTTGATGTCATTTGAGATTAGAGTACTTTTTTCTTTTGGTTCCATTTTCTTAGTTTCAGGCTTTTTAAAGTTCACGTTTTTAAATTACACATCTGACATTGACTTTCACTTTGTTTTAAAAAATGCATTTCTCTCACATTGCTGATACTACTGATGTATGTAGTGAATGAAGAAAAGAAACCTTATCTTTGGAAATGTAGTAGCTTCAAGCACTTTTTTTTTCTTAATTGCCAACAGAAGCTAACAACTATATGTGAGTAATACTGTTCTAAACCTGCAAAAAGTATTTTTCTACTGTATTTAATGCAAGACTTCCAAACTTGAGATCCTTTTGAGTAGGCCCTTATTTTGCTTGTGCTTGGCCCCGACAGAGCAGCCCTGGGGTTTGTATGGGAATTGCTCCAGCATCTGACTGAGCGCAGACTTCCTTATTTAAATACGGAAGTTGGACTTTGGTGATATTAATGGTTTTGCCAAGAGGACCTGGACAATAATTGAAAGGAAATACCCAACGGCGGCTTTCTGATTTTTATCTTTGCTGTGTTAAAAGGTCATTTCTAAACAGCCAGTATGAAGAAGGAAACATTGATATTTATGTGTGGGGATCTGTGGGACAACACCTTGTCTTCGTTTGATCTTCAGTGTTTGTTTTTAGCCTTCAGTTATGTAGTTATATTGGTGAGAGAGATAGAAGCTCGTTTGGGCCCCCAGTGCTAGCAGCAAAGTATACCCAAAACTAATGTTACTCAGAGCGCCAAGATGCACGTTAAATTCTACCCGAACCTACATGTCTCTCCTTTCCTTCGCTTACGTCTTATGTGTAATCATGAAACTGTCAGTATTTGACTGCTTTTGACCTACGAAAACAGTTTCAGAGAGTTCAGCCTAACAGTTAAGTTCAGAGGTCAGTACACATTTTCTGTAAAGGTATAGGGAGTAAATAATATAGGTTTTGCAGGCCAGACAGTCTCTCTGGAAACTGCCAACTCTGCTCTTATATCTAGAAAGCCACCATAGACAATATGCAAATGAGTGAACATGGCTGTGTTCCAATAAAACTATTTAAGGGCACTGAATTTGAATTTCTTATAATTTTCACATGTCATGAGATACTCTTTGATTTTTTTTTTTTTTTCCAACAACTTAAAAATGTAAAAGCCATTCTTAGCTTGGGGGCCGTACAAAAACAAGCAGTGGCCTGGATTTGCCAACCCCTGGTTAGGCTGAAGTTGGCCGCCACTGCTTTTGTAATTTGGATATCATGGAACTTTCTATCCACTGACCTGAAACCAGTCTCATCCCACAGCACTCCCCAGGCCCAGACTTGTTCTACCTTCTCATCTCCCTTCGTGATCTGTGTGCCTCGTCTGCTCCTTCTGCCAGCAGAAACCTGAGAGTCTTTGTCTTTGCTCCTCTCTCCTCCAGCAGGTTTTACTAGGACTTCTCGGTTCATTTGCCTCCTCTCAAACCCTCTCTCCCCTCCACGCAGAGCCACTCTGGGTTCATGACCTCCTTGTCGCCTGGACTACTGTGAGACCCTAGCTGATCTCTGCCTCTGCCATTTTTCCTCTATCATGCATCCTCCATTAGACCACTACTGTTGTTTTCCGAAATAATTTTGAACACATCAGTCTCTTGTTGAAATAATCCTAGCTTCTCCCCGCTGGTCCTTAGCTCCCTCGGATAAAGCTCCTGTGGAATCTCACAGTATAGCTCTGATGCAGCTCCCCTCACCAAGCCTGTGCTCAGGTCACGTCCAGCCCCTCTTCATAAAGTTAACATCACTGTCTACACAGGCGGTTCCTCTGCCTGGAGAACCTTTCCTTGTCTTTTCTCTACTGATTTCCTGCCTCATTCCATAAGGCTGAGCCAGATGCCACCTCATCGGTGACACTGCCCAAGTCTTCTTTTACAGAGTTGTCTCTTCCTTTCTGTTCTTAGATCCCTTGTGACACACACCTTGAGTATGGCATCAATCCAAACAAATCGCAGTTATTTGTAAGAAGGTCCCCCTATTGTAGGTGCCTGTGGGTTCCTTGAGAGTGGATTTGTCCTAGTCGTCTTGGTTTACCCCTCCTTGGTTACACAATAAGTACTTTTAAAGTACTTCTTTCAATCAGTACATGCTATGTATCGAATCATTTCTTGGTTACTCATGAAGTGACAGAATCTGATTGCAGGGCTGCAGAATCGAACCCCTTTGGGGCCAGGCCAGTTACTTAAACGGCAGAAGTGGACAGATGAGGTCGGGGGTGAGCTAGCGAGGACCCATCCTATCTGTGGAGCTGCCTCTACTCGGGTTCAGTGATTGGCATCACACAAGAGTGTGACAGGTGTGTGGCCTGATGTGTTAGTTTTCAAGAGAGATGGGGAAATTGATTTTTAATGTAAATATCCTAATTTTTAAATATTGGCAACTAATTGTCAATATTAAAAAATATTGACAATTTTTTTTAATTGTTGTTAAAAAAAACACTTTGTGGGCAAAAATTTAAAAATACCAACCTGTGTGTGGCCCTTAACACCCCAGTTTGCAGCCCCTGGTTGGTCACATCCTGTTATTGACCTCAGACAGGGCTTGGGAACCAGAAGGCATAAAGTCGCTCCTGCTGGAAGAAGACCTGCTGTGTGGGCTCTCTCCCTGGTCTGTGCTTATCCTGCCTTGTCCACCACGCTGCCTCCTCCCCGTGCGGACACTTAGTCACCTTCCAAAATGTGAAAGCCAAACACTACAGACAGTCCCTTTTCCTACCGTCTTTTCTCCTCCCTGGTGACACCCACTGACTGTTAACTGAATTCGCTGGGCTGGCCTCCCGTTCCCCGTCCTGCCGTGAGGTGGCTGAAACCGTCTGGGAGAAGCTGTTGTGCTTGATGGCTGTTATCAAAGGCTTAGCTTCCTAGTCAGAGCGTGGTCTTCCAGTACCCCAAGAATGAGAGGTTGGGGCTGGCCCCGTGGCTGAGTGGTTAAGTTCGTGCGCTCCGCTGCAGGCGGCCCAGTGTTTCGTTGGTTCGGATCCTGGATGCGAACATGGCACTGCTCATTAAACCACGCTGAGGCAGCGTCCCACATGCCACAACTAGAAGGACCCACAACAAAGAATATACAACTATGTACTAGGGGGCTTTGGGGAGAAAAAGGAAAAAATAAAATCTTTAAAAAAAAAAAAAAAAGAATGAGAGGTTAGTAACTTGCTTGAGGAATTAAGTTGTCCTTACGTTCCAGCCTATCTGGATGGTCAGTAACCACATAAGAGAATCACATGAAATATTGCCTAGGAGGTTACCTACAAAAGAGAATTTTTTTTTAATGTTATAAGCCATCTCTCCTTTTATTTTTTATTTTATTTTATTGTTTGAGGAGGATTAGCCCTGAGCTAACATCTGCTGCCAATGCTCCTCTTTTTGCTGAGTAAGACTGGCCCTGAGCTAACATCTATGCCCATCCTCTTCTACTTTATATGTGGGACGCCTACCACAGCATGGCTTGACAAGCGATGTGTAGGTCTGCATCGGGGATCTGAACCAGCAAACCCCGGGCCGCCAAAGTGGAGCATGCGAACTTAACTGCTGTGCCACCAGGCTGGCCCCAAAAGAAAATTTTAACAATCGATAGCTCTACTGGGTCTTCTGTGAATGGGTTCATTCCCGCCCCTCCCCCTCCCGCATTTTGCTGTCTGCTTCTCACTTCTGTATGAATCCGCTCCGTCTCACTTCACTGATGGCCTTTCTCAAACACTTCCTCCTCCTTCCCCAGGGCAACTACGCCTGCGTAGCAGCATTGATGCTTAGTGTCACCTTTTTAGCCCAAACTGCTCTCACCTTTATTTCCTTTAAAAACAATATAATAATAATCAAACTAAATCAAACCAAATTTTCTATTTGGTCTTTTTCTGTGGGTCTTGGACCTGAGCTTCGGAGTTGGGGAGCCTGGGGGCCCAGAGATGGCGTCTGTGGCCGGGTCTGGATGGGGATCTAGAAGCGGCTTTCCTGCTTTTCATAAGGGGAGGGTTTCCTCTGTGCAGAGCACCATCACATGTGTGGCTGGAGGGTTGCGCCAGCTTTGAGAAGAGGGCTCAGAGGAGGCGGTGGCCTTGCTTAAGGCACCTGTTGTGGGAAGTGCCATGCTGTGCCACTTGAAGGCCTGGAGGTGGCTGTGCATCCTGGAGGCCGGCAGAGGGATGCTGCTGGGAAGGGGAGGGGAGGTTCTTCCCCCGTCTGCGTGGCTGGATCAAGTCCCCGGGGCCCAAGAGTATAGACAGCTAGCTTTGTATTTGATATTACTAAGTAATATATATTGAGTGCTCCCTATGTGCCAGGCACTGTTAAATTCTTTTCATGCTAGGGCATTTAATCCTCACAGCTCTTCCATGATCGGAAGTGACTTATTCCCATTGTAGAGGGAGAAAGTACTTTGCCCAGGAACACACAGGTAGAGCTAGTAATTAGCAGAAACTAAGTTTGGGCTCCGTCTGTCTGACCGTTGGGCATCTTCATGCCTTCTGCACTCTGCTGAGAACCCCCGGGGAGGAGGAGGAGAGGGTTAGGAATGGATGACTCGACACCTGCCAAGTGTTTAGCACAGGACATGACACGTGGAAGTCCTTCAAAAAATGTCAGCTGTGACTCTCCTTTGTTGATTGTCTTTGGAAATCCTTTTGAAAATGGTTCCATTGTGAGTTCTCTGAGCCAGTGGCCTTTGTGACAAGGGCTCGCTCCTTGAGAATACTTGAGAGTACTTACTTGTCCATGTTTAGTAATAGGGACCTGGTCTCTGTGTCATATTATTGGATGAGTGTGCTTGTCGTCAAGGTTTTGAGCAGGTGAGAAGGCGGGTAACTGGATAATTTAACGGTTGCAACTGAAAGCAGGGCGTGCTGCTGAAATTCAGGTGGAGTTGATTAAAAATTTGTGACTAGCGTATTTCACAAACAGAAAGAAGGAAAACAGGTTTCCCAAGTGTATGACAGAGGCACAGTATGAATTGCTTCCTTTTTTTACATCAGTTCTGTTATTGCTGCCATCTCAAGGTCACGGTCACACCTGGTATCCAGGTCGTAGCTTAAAGCTGTATCTGACGTCCACATAGGATTTTTGACTTCTGAGTCCCTAAAATTTTGTGTTTACCTGTTTTTGCAAGGGGGAAAAATCTAGATGCTTTGGTTCAATTGAGGGTAGGCTGGTAGGTTAATATAGTCCATAAATGAATTTAACTTTGCCATGTGTCTCTCCCAGGGCACATGACTCGTGATCTCTCAGGGATGGAAGCACTGGGTATTAATTTTCCATATTGAAGAGACAGGAGCTCTCCTTCCCATTGATCCTCTAACATTTCTCCCACCTGAATTTTCATCCTAACTTCAAAACTGCCCAATTCTCAAATTTAAGTGACTAAGATCCCCCCTCCCCAATGCACACACATTTTAGCAGCTCCCAACATTTAATCCACGAAGTACTGCAAAGGAACTGAGGTTTACGGAAGTAACTTAACCAAACACTGCCATCCACCAGCTGTGACTTAACGTTCAAAAGGAAAGAACATGAAATGAGTTGATTCCTACATGGAAAATACCAGTCACAGTCCCTGGCACATAGTTAGTTCTCAACAAGGTAAGATACTATTATTACTCCACATCTAGAAAGTAGCAGAATTGATTTCTGATTTCATTCATTCATTCAACAAACATTTGTTGAGGGCCTGCTCTGTGCTATGTTCTGGGAAGATAGCCCATGTTCTTAACCACTATGCTTCATTACCTCCAGCTTAATGTCAGGGAAGATGTTTTCCCGCTTTGTAGGAAATTGGGAAATAATGTCGCCAAAGATACGATGATTCACGATCCATTGGCATTTTGTTTTTAAGTCTTCAAAATAAGCATCATGGGTAGGTATTGTTTAGATAAGGAATGCACATCTTGTAATCATTCCTCTTGATCTTAGGGTAGTGCTGACTTTCCGCTGGAGCGGAAGACAAGAAGGGAGTGTAGCTATTGGTAGAGCTCCTTACCTTTGATGACGTTATTGAATATATTAAGAGCATGATGCTCCTCAGCTTGGGAAACAAAGTTTTTCTCAATTGACTTTCAGAGGAATTAAAGGTTTCATTTACGTTTAGTAAACAGAGTGTTTGCCTCTGAAGAACAAAATCAAATATTTAAGTTGATAGAGATCAAGCTTTTTAAAGCCAAAGTAAATTGAGAAGAATCAGGACTTTCTCCTAAAGCTGTATGGAGTAAGGGATTTGAAATAATATAAAATAAGGGATGAGTTGTTTTTTTTTTTTTTTAAGGCCGTGGCTTTAAGTTAATATGACTTTATCAGCTGGATAATAATCATATCTCTGACCAAACAGGCTTACAAGGTGGGGGCTGCTGTCTTCCCACCAAGTTGACGTGTCTGACTTTTTGATATTTCATTAGTGTCATTCACAAGCTGTATTCAACATGAAACGACAAAGTCAGGCCACCAGTGATTGCTCTGTCACAGGACTCTGGTTTTGATGAGTTATTGCAGTACAGCCTCTAAACCAAGTGCTGATAAGAATAGACACTCGATAGGAAAATAAAACAACCGAAGAGCTGAAGCAGAAAGAACTGGAAACTCACTAGTGTGAGCTCTGCCATATTTAGCTATGTGACCTTGTGCAAGTCACAGTCCTCCAGGGCCCTGAGTTTCTTATGCATCAAATAAAGTTCCTAGGGTGTCTTGCTGAAGTTACTTAGGTCAACTCTGGAGTTGAACATGCACTAAGGGAAATAGAAGATGAAGCATTTTCGGGGGCCAATGATTCGTGATTTGTATAATTAGAGTAGCTTTGTTGACTGTTGGAAAACAGCAGTGGCAGATGAGTCAGCCTGGCATGTAGCTATTGGAGATCACTGTTGCTGTTTTTGTTAAAAAAAAAAAAAAAAATTAAAAAAAAAACCTGACTACAGCATAAGTTTAGGTGCCAATGGTCAGGGCAATGCCAAGTTCCAGAAATAGCAGCTAGGATCTTGTACAGAGGACAATATGGGAGGGACACTTGCCATGAACTGGTTTTCCCAGCCAAACTTCCACTTCAGCTTTCTCTAGAGAAGACCCTCCTATGGGAAACCATGGGGGTGTAATATCACCTTCCAGTATGCAGCCCGCCCCAAACATGTTGCCTGGGAAGTCACTACCCGTGACTGGGAGGAGGCAGGCGGTGTTTCACGTCTCCTTCCTCTGCCTTGTTTTGTTTCCAGGGATGGAGAATCTCCAGACAAATGCATGTTCTGTGTCATAGGCTCCAGCTGCAAACCCCCAGTGACTTGGCCTGGGTTGAGCATGGGCTGCGGTGGATCTGAACCATCCGTTCTTCCTCCTCCTCCTGGGCACTTTCTTAGACTCCTCCAATAGACAGAGAAGCGAAGAGAGACTTCCCCTTTCTCCAAGGCCTGCACCTGAGCTTGCCTCTCTACTTATTCCGTGCTTCCCCAAACAGTCCAGCTTGGCCTGCCACAGACTGGAGAGAGTCCCCATGGTATAACAGGAAGAGCTTGGGCTGGGGGTCAAGGTCGGCCTCATTCTGAATCCCAGCTGCTCCCCTCCTGGCTGTGGAACCTGGGGAAGTTACCAAGCTCGAGCAGTCAGCGTGGTAGCATTAATAGTTGTCATGTAGATGGGTAGCCTTATTGTGTCTTCAAGAATTACGTTTTATGCTTAAACCATATGAAAATGTCCTCTCGTTAGAGGAGAGAGAGTGAAGGTGGGGCAGACAACCAGACCTTGAACACTCCCTCCCTCTATCCCCGGGAGGGTGTGATAAACACCCAAGGCAGGAGGGACCTCACGGGTCGGAGAGCATTCCCACCTCCCTGGGACAAAGATTTTCAAACTCTATAAGCAACTTTTTAAAAAAAGTTTACACAAAACTGTAATCTGTAAAGAGAGTAACAGTAGGCTTTTGTTTATGAAAATATGCTTATGTTGAAATTTATAATAAACCCAATAAGAATGATGAAGCAGTTTTGATTAATACAGAAATTTGAAATAGGGGAGATAATAGATGAGAGATGGTCTTTTTCCTAGAACACAGAGAGAGGTAATTGCAATTTTTTTTTGACAGTTCTCCTTCCAATCAAGTGATACTGGTCAATTAAAGAGAAGAGAGAGAAGGCTTATTATGCCAAAGCTGCCCAAAATATATAGACCGGCATGTGTTTGTCACATGGAACAGATGGGAGTGAACGTTTAAATTATTGCATTTTTTTTCAAGATGCTTATACATTTAAAAAATAAATTTAAAGTAAATGTTACGATGTCTGAGACATCTCCATAGAATCCCAGGGTTTGGCAGAAGACTGTGAGAAACCCTTCCTTGGATCTCACAGCTCCCAAATCTCCATTTGCTCTCCTTTCCTGCTTGGTCGTGGGGCGGATGTGTTGACTTATGGAGAGCTGTACAATTTTTAATGCAGAAAGCCATTTGATATGGAAAATGGTGACGTTCAAATGAGCTGCAGTCTGGCTGACTCTACTGTATCAGTGTCAACGGCTCATCTTGATACTGTATCCATAGTTATATAAGATGTCGCCACTGGGGGACGCTGGGGGAAGGGCACATGGGACTCTGTAGTATTTTTGCAATTTACTCTGAGTCTATAATTATTTCATAACTTAAAAGTAAAAAAAAAAATCATTTGAAAATGATTGTCTTCTACTTACCTGTTAGGAAAGAGTACAACCAGATTAATAGAGCCGCGTGCACACCACACGTGTAGTAGATTTCCATGATCTTACCTTAACAAAGTGTCTTTTCTTTCATGCTTTAGTGAATGTTTCAGTGTATGCTAATATAATTCCATTTTTAAAAAATCAGTTTACTCAAGAACATACAATACCAAGACCACGAGGTCCTGTGCATTGAGTGGGGCTTTAGCGTCGTGCCCGTTGTGGAGACCGCCTGGCTGGCCCTTGAGACAAAGCTCTCAGCTGTCTGGAAGTCACCCTGTCTGACCAGCTTGTCTGGCTTCTTCTCCAGGGTAATCAATGCTGGGAAGAGCACACACAATGAAGACCAAGCCAGCTGCGAGGTGCTCACTGTGAAGAAGAAAGTGGGGGCCATCATCTCAACCCCAAACAGGAACTCAGCCAAGAGACGGTCCTCCCTTCCCAATGGGGAGGGGCTGCAGCTGAAGGAGAATGCGGTAAGACCCTCTCAAGCCCGGTTCTCAGGTGAGGGGAGCCGCGTCCTCTGGCCCCACAGATGCTCGGCTGATCCAGTGTCCCCAGAATGGAAGAGAGAAAAGCAGTGTCCCCAGAGTTGGTGGAGTGATGGGTCTGTACCAGGGTATCATGTCACACAGTCAAAGCTGAAGGTGACACATGTGTGAAGAGCTGGCGTTTAGGTAAAGAAAACATCCACATCCTGTAGAGGTTTTGTTGCAAGAACTAGTGTAGATAATGTTTGGTGACTTTAAAGAAGTCACTTCGAGGTTTTTATGAAGGAAGTGGTCTCTGGAAGGCTCTCACAAGGGGTGGGCATGACTCTCCCCATTGGCGTAGAGCTCTGCTGACTGCCCCTTTCTGCCCCGTCTGTCTCTTAGAAGCGTCCACTTGGAGCCTGTGTCTGACGCTTTCCCAAATTAATATTTGTGTCACTTGGCCCGAAGCCCTTGCATCCCATGGGGCGGGCCTGCAGACTGAATGCCCTATTGACAAAGGACGGAGCGTTTCTCCTCTCTCCAGTCTCTGGAGGATAAAGCAGACACCCTCGGGAGTTCTGAAAGAGCACTCAGAAAGTATAGGGAATAATCGGCACATGTCTATCTGCAGATTATTTAGTCCTCAGACAAGAGACATTGAATGGGATGACCCAAATGGGGCAGTTTATTCTAATAATCTTGTGGGATATTTTTGTATATAAATTTTTATAGAATTGGAGGGGATCTAGGAACCTCTTCTTAGTCTAAGAATTAGTGTCTCCTGTTTACGTGTAGAGAGTAAGAGCACTGATTTATTTTGTTAGCATTAGTTCAACTCAAGAGTTAGAAAACACAGTGACCTGTGGAGACTCGTCAGTTGTACTTGTTTTCAAGGCTGAGAGAAGCGCTGATTAGGTCTCTCACAAAGAGCCAGGGTTGAGGACCCTGATGGGCCATGCAGAACAGTGGGGGTGCAGTGCACAGGCTCTGGGCTAAGAGGTTTTGGTGCAGTCCATCGCTTATGAAGCTATTTAGTCTTGGGATGGTTATTTATTCTTTAAGCCTCTGTTTTCTCTTATGTGGAAAGGGATAAGATAGTAGCAACTACCAAATATGCTAGGGAGAGGCTGGTTGGAAGTAGGAAACCCAATAGCCCACGGAATACGTTGAGCCAGCGTCTTAATTAATAAATCCTTGATAAATGTCACTGGTTATTATCCTGAAGTCAGTCCCACTTCTGTCATTATCTGTGGATAATGCCCACTGAATTTTGTATGTTTATTCATTTGTAAATCAGAGATCACACAATTTCTTTTATACCCACTTCACAGAATTATTTTAAGGATTGCATTATTATGGAAAAAGGCTCAGAAAAAGTGAGACATTAATGATAATTGGATATGGCGTGCCAGTGACTTAATGCTGCTCTTGCCCCTGATGTTTTCCCCCTGCCACTGGAATATAAAGTGATTTCGGTGAAAATAAGTCAGTGTTGACATTAGGCCCAAGGCCAGTTGGTGATGGCATTTTTCCTTGTTGCTAAGTTCCTCCTAGAAATGGAGCCAGAAGTAACTTTGTGACTGTCTTTCCTTAAGCACAGTGAAACAAGGGCATAAGCGCTTTAGGATGGAGCCACGACTCTCCCTCTGAGGGTTCTGAATCCCTGGGGGTCCGTGCTCCGGGAGGCAGCAAGGAGCTGCGAGCAGAGCCGACACACCCTGCCCTCCCTTTCCTGCGTCAGCCACAGCAGTTTCACTTCTATCTGCCTTACATCTTTGGCTTCTTAGTAGAATTTAAAGCAAGAGGTGTGCTGCTTTTTATTTAATTTTGGGAAAATATATGTAACATAAAACTTACCCTTTTAACCATTTTTAGGGATATAGTTCGGTGGCAGTAAGTACATCCATATTGTTGTGCAAACATCACTACCATCCATCTCCAGAACTTTTTCATCTTCCCAAACTGAAACTCTGTCCTCATTAAACACTAACTCTGCATTCCTCCCTCTCCCAGCCCCTGGCCACCACCATTCTACTTTCCGCCTCTATGAATCTGACTGCTCTGGGTAGCTCATATATGTGGCATCGTGCTGTATTTGTCTTTTTGTGTCTGGCTTATTTCAGTTATCATAATGTCTTCAGGGTTCATCCATGTTATAGGTGTCATAATTTCATTCCTTTTTAAGGCTGAATAATATTCCATTGTATGGATACTGTACACACCGTTTTGTTTATCCATTCATCCGTCGATGGACACTTGCTTCCATCTTTTGGCTATTGTGAATAATGCTGCTATGAACGTGGCATACAGATATCTGAGTTCCTGCTTTCACTTCTTTTGGATATATGCCCGGAGTGGAATTGCTGGATGATATGGTAACTTTATTAATTTTTTGAGGAACCTCCATACTGTTTTCCACAGCAGCTGCACCATTTAGCATTCCCACCAGCAGCGCACGAGGATTCCAATTTCTTCACATCCTTGCCAACACTGGTTAATTTCTGGTTTTTTGGGTTTTGTAATCGCCATCCTAATGGATGTGAAGTGGTATCTTGCTGTGGTTTTGTATTCCCTAATGATTGGTGATGTTGAGCATCTTGTGATGTGCTTATCGGCCAAATATATCTTCTTTAAAGAAACATTTAGTCGGGTCCTTTGCCCATTTTTAAATTAGGTTGTCTGTTTTGTTGTTGTTTGTGCTGCTTTCTAAAAGCTCGAAAACCACAATCTAGTCTGCCAGATGAATCACTGAGCACTTGCTGTGTACTAGGAACTAGATGCTGAAGATTCAGCTGGGAATGAAACCAGCAAAAATCCCTGCCTACAAGGAGCTTGCATTCACTGAGGGAGATGAACAATGAAAGTATATTGCATGGGAGGTGATCGACGCCCTGGAGAAAAAGAGGGCAGGGAAGCAGAGCTATAGGAAGTGTGAGGTGCAAGGGACGGCTCCAGAAGGCATCACTTGGGGAAGAGGTTCTAACAGCCTCGGCAACTGCAAGGACCATGAGGCAGAAACAGGCTCGATGTTCTCAGGAATCGGCAAGGAGGCTCCCATGGCCGGAGCAGAGGGTAAGGCCTGGATTGCAGGAGATGCTCTTGGAAAGGTAGTAGAGTGGAGTGAGGCAGTCTTGCTGGGCCTTGAAGGCCATTATCAGGACTTTGGCCTCTGCTCTGAATCAACAGTTTGCTAGCAGAGGACACTGGATACACTGCTTCAAAGAGGCCAGTGATTTCTCCCATCTAGGAGACATCCCTTAACTCAGATATGCTCGCACTTAGGAAGGGGTAGTGACAGTATAGGGCGCAGGGCAGGAGACAAGGAAGGCGATCTCCCTTGCCCTCCTGTGAATCTGTTCCTTCACCCACGAACATGGATGGAACACGGAGGCTGCACACGGGGCCTTGGGGATAAGGAGATGTACCCACTACAGTTCCAGTCCTAGAGCTGAGCTGAGGAGGGAGAAAGAGCCACCAAGCAGCAGCACTACGGTGGAGTGAATTTTAGGAGAAAGATAGAAAGTCCAGGTTGTGTGGACGCCTAACTCAGATTGGCTGCTGGTGGTTTGGGGAACAGCGGAAGAGAGGGGTGGGTCAGATGAGGGAAAGCTTCCTGGAGAAAGTGGCATTTGAGCTGTCGTCTTGAAAAGTGAGTAGGAATTAAGCAAGCAAGCAAGCAAGAGAAAGGAGAGTTTCTGAGAGAGGGAACATGCATGTGCAAAGGCAGGTCAGCGTGAGAGAACCCGAGGCATGTCTTCTAGTGTTTTGGAGCACGTGGAGGGTGGCAAGACGGGAGCAGCAAGCACGTTGCACACACAAGGGCCATTTAATGCCCTAATAAGCTGGAATTTCAACCAAATGACTTTAGACAAGGGCATAAGGGAATGAAGACAGGATGGCAGTAGGGAGGCTGACTTGGGAAGGCTAGGGGGGCAAACCCAGAGGCTAAGATGCCCAGGAGTCTGGCTCACGCAGAGATATGGTTGAGAAATGATGAAAGCTTGAAATAAGGCAGTGATTAGAGCAAGGGGTAGGCTGAGAAGAGTTGATGTGAGAGACAGTTGAGGTGACAGGATGATACAGGATCAGAAGAGATGTTGTGAGAGAGACAGTTGAGATGACGGGATGATATGGGCTCAGAAGACATGACATGAGAGAAGCGTCACCAGCAGGACCAGAGGACCAACTGCATGGCGCAGGGAAGAGTTGAAGATGCCAGGTTTCAGCCAGTGGGCGCTGGTCCCTGACAGTGGACCACTAGAGAAGCCACGGGTTTAAAGGAGAGGGGATGGGCAGAAATGGTGGCTTCAGTTTTGAGTATTCTAACTTTCCAGGTGGAAGTGTTTTGTAGGAAGTTAGGAATAAGGGTTTGGGGCCCAGGAGCAAGTCCAGGGAGGCTTAGATTTCAGGAGTCACAAGTCCAAAGATGTTCCAAGAAGAGAGGGAGCTGCAGGGAAGAGAAGTAGTTATGCCGTGGGCCACAGAGAGTTCAAGAAAGATAAGGATGAAAAAATGGGCAAATACTGTTATAAGCAAGAAATGAGACAGCAGGATAAATAACAGCAGCATTATTCCATCTGTGAACATAGAGTTGACAGGCATGAAGGATGGCAAAAGGAAATGCATGGACTCCCTCCAGAATCCATGTGATTGATTTCTCCCTCTTCTCGTGACCTCTTCCTCCCCAATAAGTGTAGTAAAGTCAAAATAAATATTTCCATCAGACTTCTTTTATGTATATCACCTTTACCTTACTTGAAGATTGAAGAAAAACCTAAAGTTTCCTGTAAAATAACGTTAAATTTGCAATAAGAGGAATTACCATAGGAACTTTTCATGTGTTAGAAACATCAGTGATGTGCAGAGGAATTCAGTAGAAGCATAACTTTATATTTGATGACATTCCTTATATTGAGTGGCACTAGGGGAGCTGGGTAGCAATGAGGTGACTTAACTACAGAGAATTGTTAATTGGTATAAAGATTTTAGGGCAACTTGAAGCAATCCCTCATGCCAATTCATAGAAAATTATTTTATACTATTAGTTCAACTAATCTTTTAGCCAAAGGAGTCAAATTAAGTCTCCTGTTTTAAAACAAACTTTAAAAAAAAATTGTGGGGGGGTAGCCCCGTGGCCAAGTGATTGAGTTCGTACACTCTGCTTTGGCAGCCCGGGGTTCACTGGTTTGGATCCTGGGCATGGACCTACACACTGCTTGTCAGGCCATGCTGTGACAGCATCCCACATAGAAGAACTAGAAGGACCTACAACTGGGATAAACAACAATGTACTGGGCCTTTGGGGAGAGAAAAAAAAAAAGGAAGATTCACAACAGATGTTAGCTCAGGGCCAATCTTCCTCACCAAAAAAAAAAAGTATTAAAAAAAATTGGGGTGGAAAAAATAATATACACTATATTCTGCCTATCCTGGCTTCCATGGGGCATTTACTGAAGGAGTGGGTTTTTTCTGTGTTTCGCTGAGCTCTTGACAGCAGCGCCTTACTTATAAGAAAGAAAACACAAATTAAAATGTCTGGTTCCATCTACATATAAATAAAAATGTCAGGAGCTAAAGATGCAGTGTTCAAAAGAAGCCATAAAACTTAGAAGTGTACACATAAAAGAGTTTCAAAGTGCTCTGCCCTGTAGAATTTTAGCCTGAAGAAGTGTTAGGAGAAATGGTTGAATTAATATATTCTCCAGTACAAAATGCTCAGGAATGGAGCCAGTTTGGTTTTTTCAATTTAGAGTTTAAGTGATACAATTAGTGAAATAAGGAAATAAACATCTCTCTTTTAAGGACTAGGGAAGGGAAGTTTGGAGCTCGCTGATGAAGTGGATGTGCAGTAGAAAAGGGTATTTCCTGGGACAGGTGAGGGTGGGGCTTTCCTGTGCCTGGGTGGTGCTGGGAGTTTCTATGTGAAGAACCACAACCCCACAGTCAGGCAGGGAGGAAATAGACACTCCGTGCACTGTGCGAGGCTCTTAACATGCCTGTGCCTCCCATTGTTTGTCTGGGGACATAGAATGGGTAGCTAGGAAAGAAGGGAATCTAAAAGGCTAGCATTTCCAAAGACGCTTTCCTAAGATCGTCCCTTAGGAAAGATGCTGTAAGCTCGTTGAGGGCAACAGCTTGTCCCCAACAGCCTCCCGTCTGCCTCCCACTGAGGGCTTTTTAAGTAACCAGATCGAGAGGTGTGGGAACTCAGCACGGTCAGTAGATTTTCTTTCCACTGATGTGAGAGGCTTTAAGGAGTCTTTATAGATCATACTGATGACCATGCACAAGCAAGAAACAGCTTCTCCGAGAGTTTTTGCTTTTCATTTCTCAAGTACCTAGTCACTCCAGGAATGAGACAAGAAGAGGAGGATCCAGATGATTTCCCTGAGGAGGGAGGGAGAGTTCACTCTCAAGGGCACCTTATCACCTTAGTCTTAAGCAGTTCCTGCCTTATGTAAGATGTGTGGACAGCAGAGAGGGCATTTGGCAATAATCAGGACATTTTTTCCCCCCACATCTGACTCCCTATTTGGAACAGCTTGTTTTTGGCTGACGACTAGACTTGTGGACACATGCATTCCAAGTCTATTTCCTTAGGAGCACCCTTATGTTGTTTAATTTACTCAAAACACATCAAAGTCTGTGGCTTCAGTATCTGTTGGTTGAGCGTCTAATTACAATAACAGGAGATGGCTGTGTCTGCATCGTGGCCAAGTTCATCAGCAGGAGAGAGGAGAGCTGATTATCTTTCTCAGCAGAGGATCGCACAGCACTGTGGGAATTCAAGGCAAATAGGATCAGATTGGGGTGGGGAGAAGCAAGAAGGGAAATGAGAAGGCTGTTTCAACTCTGTGAACTGAAGATGGGCCTACTTTCCATCTGTTCTCTGTAAGAGGACTCATTCACCCCCAGAATGTTCAATGAAGGTTGCTTGTGGTTCCGCAGTGGCAGCCCTTGTGGATATTTGGCCCTCATTTGGCAGTCGGCTTCCTGCAAAGTCCGCGATAGAAAAAGCAATAGGAGCAGCCTTTTGTTTCTCTCACTGTATTTATTACCCGAAATTTTCCCTCTTAATTAAGGTCTTTGTTCTGTGCACGTCAAGAAAACATAACCTTTCTATTTATCTACTTAGATTTTTTGAAGCAGGAGTGTAGTGGTTTCTCTCAGAATTCTTTTATCTTTCATCTCTTGGTTCCAGGGACTAGACTTCTTGCCAGTGATTAAGAAGGATGACTCCACCACCAGGAATTGTCCAGGCTGGTGTCAGTTAGAGTGACGTTACAGCGCCCTCCTCAGGGGGTGTTGTTTGACTCTGAAGACCAGGTTTGACCAAGATGTACATGGCAGCCGAGAAGGCAGCTCAAACTTGGTTCCACAGCAGATTTTCCCTCGGTGGCAAATCTTAAAGCTAAAGGAAAGCAAATGGTGCCGAGATGGAAATTTCTCCTTGTTTCCCTTGTAATCTGATTTGCCCACAGCTTTAGGTAGTGAGAACATTGGTGAGAGCAATAAACTCTTCGGATTTTTTCTTCTTCCTTTTCTTTTTTTTAAACACAATGTTCAGCATTCATGTATCAGACATGTCACTGATCTTCATGCTTTGCCGGTATCAATTCATTCATCCTCATGATACTACACAAGTATGTACCATTAGTATCTTTATTTTACTGATGAGGACAATGAGGCACAGAGCAGGGAAGCTGGAGCTTGGGTTCGACCCAGGCCGTCCAGCCTCAGAGTCTGTGCTTGTGAGAGGCTGCCTCTGTACCCACCAGCAGCTGGGAAATATGGTGGGGAAGTGGCTTCGGAAAAGTCTGAAAGAAAGGAAGACTAACTCCTAATGTTGATATGGATCATTTCAGTGTAACTTGATGCTAATGTTTTCTCGTTCCCATTATGATAGGAGTTATTTAGCAGTCTCCCCTGTCAGCTCAGAAACCGGACAACAGCTCTTACTGACTCAGGTGAAGAACAGAATGGAAATGAAATGCTTCATCATCTTACTCTCCATTGTTTCTTGCTGCATTATAGAAAGACCATTGTTTGCATGAAACCATGGCAAGAGGAAAAGCCTTCGGATTGAATGGTGATGAGGCCCAGCTCAGCCGCTCGCTAGGTGTTATGTCATGAAAGTTAGTCACCCTCATGGTGCCTCAGTTTCCTCATTGGTAAATTGGGGATAATAGTTCCCACTTCATAGGATTATTAGAATTAAATGAGTTAAAAATATGAAAAGTGCTTGAAATAGTACCTGGCATGTAGTCAGTGCTGAATTAATATTATCTGTTGTTGTTCTAACAGTGGGGTTGGCAGCTGCTTTTCGATGCTATTTTGCATTACTTACATTCTTACTGTGAACTAAATTTAGGGAGAAGTGTTTGATGTACAAAGTAATAGTCTGAGCACATTCCTGAGCTAATTTTTGAGTCTACAATAAACCACAACACATATTAGCCAAAACTGTTGTGAACTTCATACTTCCTATCCCTCAGAAATTAATATTTATTTAATAGTGTTTTAAAATATGGAACTAAATTGCCATTTAAAAGTAAAAACTAAGCTTACTAGACCCATCCTACATCTTACTGCCTCATGATGTTGGAGGAATTGAACCGAAGAAATCTGCATTTCATATTGTCAACTCCTGAGAAAGAAGCAGCCTGCTCATTTAAGTTTATGAAATTAAGGATTCTCTCCCACTCGGGAGAAAATATTTGAAGAATTTAGTCAAAAAGAGAGGGATGGTAAAAAAAAAACCAAACTGTGCTGTGTGGGCGTGATTCAAAGTGGATAGTGAGAGAAGGGGCCGGGGAAGGACTTTCATGAAGTTACACTCAGAGATGATGAGGGATCATCTCTACTTCCTCATCGGCCCATTCTCCCTCTCGCCGTGTTACTGTTATTGTGAAGCTCAGGTGAAGACCTGGAGACTGAAAGCAGTGTGGATGGAATGCCTACAACAGATACTCCAGATTCAGAATTATCATCCTCACTGGGAGACCTTGAAAACTGGCCAGAACCTTCACAGAAATCAAGCCATGTCGTAGCTTATAGTGGGGAATCAGAGGAATGCGTGCATCTGTTGCCCCCCTGGGAAGTCAGGAATCCCTTTTCTTGGGCCATGAGAAAGGAGGGAGGCAGGCACATCCTCTGCTCAGACACTTGGGCTGTTCCTTTCATGCTGTGGATGCCGTCCCTCCTCACCTGTTCTAAATACCTGCCTTGGGGTAGGGAAGGGAAGATGCTGGAGCCAGTACTGGTGTCTTCAGAGAAGGCAGCCAGGAGGCACCACTTCCTCCCTTAGGACAACTGTTTCTAGAGTGGTAATCTCCAAACCATCAGTTAAAGACAGTTTTTTTGAGTATGTGCTCCCAATATATTTGTTCCTTTCTTACATCAACCGTACTACTCTTGATCCATCTAGTAAATATTTAATAATTATAAAATATATTAAATTTTTTAATTTTTACATAATAACACCTGACAGTTATGAAGTGTTTATCATATGCCAGGTATAGTTCTAAGTGTTTTTCGCGCAGTAACTCGTTTACTGTCTTGCTAAGTAAGAGCGGATTTCATGTTGCCGTCAGCTAATATCTCAAGGCACGGTTCCTCACTGACAACAGCGAGCGTGATTCCATATTTCAGCTGTCTCCTGGAGCATTTCAGATGCTTTTGGCTGAATTACTGCTCTTGTCAGATAGGACTAGATTGGCATTACCAAAAGGAGGCTGTGCCAGCTGTGTCATGTTCTTATTTGCTCATGTTTTCTATCAGCAGTTTCTTTGTAGGAATTTTTTACAAACCTGGTGTCCACTTTGTGGGGGATACTTTAGTTAAGAACTTAGTAATATAAGGCACACGACCACTTAGTTGGGGGCACATGTACCCAGCGATGGGTCGCAGTGTGCCAAAGCTGATGGATATGCGAAAGCTCCCGGGCTGCATGAGTGTTGCGGAGACGGCTGACTTCCCTACCACGTGGGGGTGCCAGTGTCAGTCCGTATGAGAAATACCAGCATTAGGTGAGATAATATTCAAGATTCCTACTTTTCCTCTTCCATGCTGACTGTTATCCCCGTCATGTGGAGCGCGCTCGTCTGGGAGGGAGGAGCGAGGCAGGGGGTTTGCAGACGGGTAGAGCCCTGTGCAGTGAGGGAGAGAATGCGGAGCCCTGGTTTCTCTAAGCTGGTACAAGCGTGTCAAACCTCATTCCTTGGTTTTCTTTGTGTTTCCTGCCTTACGTCTCAACACTTCTGCCAGGCTCCACAGGAAACGTCTGAGGTTTTGTCTAGACTCTCCCCATCTTTGTCAGCACACCATCAGAGGGCTCCTCGTTGCCTCCGAGAAGGCTCCTGAAGGCTCTTTCGCCTGTGGGTTCCCCGGAGTTGAGGTGTACAGGATGTGGCTGTTTCAGTGGGGCTAAAATTTAGCCTACTAATTTTTGACATCCTTGATTATAATCACACCTGAAGCTGAATGGACACAGGCTACTTCTGTCAGAACTCATTTCGGCTCCTTGTTCAGAAGTAAATTTCTGTTTGGAGCAGTCTTATATTTGCTGAAAGGCCCAAGGAGAGCCCTTCTCAGGTAGAACTCATTAATTTAAGTTCTGGCATTATACGTGATCATGAAAATGGGAAAAAAGAAAATAAGCAATATTATTAAAAAGCAGATTCTAGAACTTTTCAGAAAGCAGGATGTAACATTGGGCCTGCTTTAGAGAAACCCTAAAAGAGAAACTGTGAACTTTAAACTCCCAATTTGTCACCTTCTGGAATCTTCCTTTATCTGGCTCCAGGTGTGTTCCTGAAAAGAGGTAGGAATGTGTGTGTGTTGTAAATTACACACAAGACTATTGTTTTTACAAATCAGATAATTTAGAATGAAACTGGAAAACTGCTTCAAAGTTATTCTTTTGTGAGGCGTAAGTGATGGCTGCCAAATTTAATTGTGTGGTAGGTCAGGAAGGAGCTTGATGTGGTTTTTCTTGAGGTGGAGTGCATTTCTAATTCATGTTTATCTGGAGCAAAAACAGGGGAAACGTTTGTTAAAATGTGTACTAGTAGTAATTTTGAAATTCCTTAGGTCAGGAGCATGTTACTCTAAATTTGAAGGGTCGAGCTTTGCCTCCCGGGCTGGTGCTCCAGTGATATTTGCTGACACTACCCGAGAGTGATGGAGGGTCACTGCCGAGAAGTCGTAGCAATCAGGTGATGGCCCGGACATGTATGCAATTGCTAGTAAGCCACAAACAACATAAAATAGCGCAGGCAACACTGAGTAGTGGAAGGCTGGAGAGTAGTGGAAGCCGGGGAGATTAATTACACAGGGTGTGTGTACTGGGAAGTTGGAAAGATCCCTTGACTTAGAGTCTGGAGGAGTGGTTTCAAATCCTGGTATTACCACATACCAGTAAGATTACTTAACTGTCTGTGCCCCAGTTAAACCATGGGGAAAATGGGATAAGGACACCCACTTGATGGTGGTGTTGTGGGGATTAAACACAATAGGTGGTCAGTAGATGTCCTTTGAAACTTGGACCTGCCATAGGGAAAGTAGTTGAAGAGGAATAGAAGGGACAAGAGTTGCACAGTGGAGGAGGATGAGCATCCCATGTGGCAGAGTTGAAAGGAAGGAGCTAAGGGAACCCTTGCTGCTCCCTGCCTGCTCACTGTCCACCAGGCCATTTAATAGTGGGTGTAAGTCATTACTACCACTTCTGGCTTTTTTGTTTCTCCTATATGCTGGACACAGTGCTACACACACTATTTATTTTTTGAATTGCTATACAGGATAATTAACTTTCTCCTTTTGGTATACAGTTTTATGAGTATTGACATATGCACAAATTCATAGTCACCACCATCAGGATACAGACAGTTCCGTCACTATAGATTCCTCCCTCTTTCTCTCCCATAGCCATGGTCCTCTGCACTTTTAATACCTGTTCATATTCTAGATTGTTTCCTCCAAGAGCTTGGAAACCATGATATTTTTATTCGTTCTGCCTCCCCAGTGCCCAGCAAGAGCCTGGAACGTAGGAGAGCAGACTGAGATAATTGTTAAATGAATGAATCCTTACTGTCTATGTCCTAGTTTCGTTTTGTTCTTTATCCTTGTTCTTTAATTAGGAAACAGTTGAGGGAAGTTAGAAAACTTACCCAAGAGCACATAGTAGTAAGTTCCAGAACCCAGGTTTGTCTTGATCTCAAGCCCGTGCTGTTTCCATGCTAAGCCTCTTAGGTCCTTGTGCTTCCTTGTTGCGATGCACCTGCCGAAGGCCACAGGATCAGCACTCCCCAAGCCCGGCTCCATAGCACTCCTAGCTGCAGAGGCTGCTGAGGCGTTCCTGCCCTAATGCCCCAGGGCAGCAAATGCAGCTCCTGGTCTGCCTTGGCAGGCTCCAGAATCTCGCCCCGACCTTACCTAGCCCTCAAGATCAGCCTTAATCGGGCCACTGTCCACATGGGCCTCCATATATAGTCCTCTTTTCACCTGCATTGCCTACTAGTTGTTCGCTTTTTCCAGAAAATCCTCCCTCCCTCAATCCATTATTGCCCAAGCAGGGTAACAGACAAGCATGTACAATACAATGAATGCTCCGGCAGGGTTGGGCTCAGGGTGTGGTGGGAGCTTCGAGGAGGAGGTGATGTTTAAACGAATACAGCAGGGGGTTAGGTAGAGGGCGTGGGAATAGTAGTAGTTTGCTTTATTAGGAAACCATGGCAAATGGACAGTAAGCCACAGGGACAGTGGCCCTGGAGTGACCCAGCCGGGATCACTCAGCTGACCCGTGTGGGACCTGCCATTCGGATCCAGAGCTCCTAGTCCTTAAGTCATTGTTCTTTCCCCATGACTTTCCTCTGAGTGAGGCCGCATGCTCCTCTGTTTATGGGGCTTTCAGTTGGTCATAAAAGTTTCTTCCCACCTCCGTTTGACTGTCTTTTCAGGCTGGTATTTCCCTCCTAACCGGCTCCACACTTTCATTCTTTGTTCTCTCCTAAGCCTCATAGTGTAGTTTGAATGAACCTTGAAAAACATGCATCAGTTCTGTCACTCCTGCCTCAATCAATGGTTTTTTGTTACTGTCAGGCTAAATCCAAGATCCTGCATGTGTCCTGGAGGGACTGAGTGGTCTAGCCACTACTTGCCTCTCCAGCCTTCTCTTAACCCCCTCCTTGTCCGCCTCACTCCCCATCCAGCCACATGGGCATGGTCAGTCTCCTCTTACTCATCATGCACCTTCCACCACAGGGCCTTTGCACCTGCTGTTGCTGCTGCCAGTATTCTCTCCTCTCCCCTCCTTATCTTGAGAACTTCCAAACAGCCCTCAGCCCAGTCCTCATGTCCTCAGGAACTCTCCTCCAAAATGTCCCTCTGCAGGCTGGCCTCACAGCACCAAGAACCTCTCCTGGTAGCCCTCCCCAGAATTATGATCTTACATTTATTGGTGTGATTATTTGATCAGTGTCTATCTCCCCCAGTGGATTATTAAGATCAGACCGTGTCTGAGATCTCTTTCATCCAGCATTTCTCCCACTGCCTACTTTCATGCCTGTCACACAGAGAGGCCTCAGTAAATATTTGTCGACTAAAAAAAACTGACTATTTTATCTCTCAGCGCCTAGCAGAGAATTGGTTGGAAACAAGGTTTTAAAGGGCACACAGAGTAATGAATGGCCTATGTCACCATGATTACCCAGATGCACAAGGAAAATACCGTGGGGCCCGGACTCTCCCACTCCGAAGCATGTTATGTTAACCTTGGTTTTATTTTAGTCACAAGGATGAGAAACTACTATATAGTTGGAACTTGTCATAAACTACTTTATTCTCTTTGGGGTGGTGGTAGTGGGGGGGCAGCATCCAGCAGCATTCTAACATGGCCATGAAAAAGAAATAATTATGTGATGTGGTACCCTAACCATTGCTACAATGGCAATCATTTGACAATTTGTAAATGTATTCAATCAACATCCAACATGTTGTACACCTTGAATTTACACATTGTTATATGTCAAATATATTTCAATTAAAAAAAAATAAGAGGGACCAAACGAGCTTTATTTAATGGCTTCAGCTAAATAAGGAATTCAGTATTTATTGTCGCTGGGTAGATCAGCCTGGTAGTCAGAAGTGGATGTCACATGCATCTTCTGTATTTTCTATCTCATTCCTCCACGTGGATCATAATCCAGCTCCTTTTTCCTCTAGCTAAGATCTTGCATGTTGTGTGACTTACACATGGCTTTTAAAAGGGTTCATCCTGAAATAGTCTAGAAATCACCGGGCAGGTACTAAATCTCTGGCCGATGAAGGGACACGGGCTGCCCATAACTTTAGGGTGGGAAGAGCAAACAGAGACTGTGAGTGTCAGCTGGGAAACTGAGGAAGGTAGGACATAGGAGAAGGACATTGGAACTGGTTGCATCTCGTGAAGCCTGGACTAGACTGAGTCCGAGGGAAAAACATGCTTTAAAAATTCAGGATCTAGACCAAAGAATGGAGCAATAACCTGAGAGTGTAAAGGCCCTAAGGGGGAAAACTGAGTCCAGTTCTTTCCCCTTGAAGAGCCTGCGGAAAGGGCCTGACTTCCTCCAAGGCTCCAGGCCAGGATGCTCTGGGGCAGTGGGAGAGGGAAGGGAGGAGTTAGAGGCTGAAGCAGTCCGGGAGGACTTCCTGTTTGCTTGGAGTTTGGCCTCAAGCATCCACGTGTCAGAGTCAAGTAGATCTTGACCTCAAGTAGTAACTGAGCAGGTGGTTGTTTGGGCTCCTCCCCCCGGCAGAGAGGAGGGACGCTGCCTCCCGTAGGTGGTGGCAGCAGCGGCGACACATTTGGGGGCCCTGCCCAGTTTTTGCCGTGTTTTGACTCCACTGTCCGCAGACCAGACAGACAACCGAGTGGATGGCTGAGCCTGTAGCGTCGCCGGGTCGGCGTGACCCTGGGGCAGCGGCCACTGGCTTCTCACTCCCCCTGTCGCTGTCCCCGCAGGACTCGGAGGGCATTTCCTGCCACTACTGGTCGCTGTTCGACGGGCACGCGGGCTCGGGGGCGGCGGTGGTGGCGTCCCGCCTGCTGCAGCATCACGTCACGGAGCAGCTGCAGGACATCGTGGAGGTCCTGAAGAACACGGCCGTGCTGCCGCCCACCTGCCTGGGCGAGGAGCCCGAGGCCACGCCGGCCGCCCGCACGCTGACCAGGGCCGCGTCTCTGCGCGGAGGCGTGGGCGCCCCCGGCTCGCCCGGCACCCCGCCCGCGCGCTTCTTCACCGAGAAGAAGATCCCCCACGAGAGCCTGGTCGTCGGGGCCTTGGAGAGCGCCTTCAGGGACATGGTAGGTGTCGGCCAGGGCCCTGGAGGGCGCCTTGAGGAGATGGGAGGTGTCTGCGGGCCCAGGTCCTGGAGGGCATCTTCAGGAGATGGGAGGTGTCTGAGGGGCCCAGGTCCTGGAGGGCATCTTCAGGAGATGGGAGGTGTCTGCGGGCCCAGGTCCTGGAGGGCATCTTCAGGAGATGGGAGGTGTCTGCGGGGCCCAGGTCTTGGAGGGCGCCTTCAGGAGCTGGGAGGTGTCTGCGGGGCCGAGGTCCTTGAGGGCGCCTTAGGGGAGATGAGAGGTGTCTGTGGGGCCCAGGTCCTGGAGGGCATCTTCAGGAGCTGGGAGGTGTCTGCGGGCCCAGGTCCTGGAGGGCATCTTCAGGAGATGGGAGGTGTCTGCGGGCCCAGGTCCTGGAGGGCGCCTTCAGGAGCTGGGAGGTGTCTGTGGGGCCCAGGTCCTGGAGGGCGCCTTCAGGGAGCTGGGAGGTGTCTGTGGGGTCCAGGTCCTGGAGGGCATCTTCAGGAGATGGGAGGTGTCTGCGGGGCTGAGGTCCTTGAGGGCGCCTTAGGGGAGATGAGAGGTGTCTGTGGGGCTCAGGTCCTGGAGGGCGCCTTGAGGAGATGGGAGGTGTCTGTGGGGTCCAGGTCCTGGAGGGCGCCTTGAGGAGATGGGAGGTGTCTGTGGGGTCCAGGTCCTGGAGGACGCCTTGAGGAGCTGGGAGGTGTCTGTGGGGCCGAGGTCCTGGAGGGCGCCTTCAGGAGATGGGAGGTGTCTGCGGGGCCAGCAGCATGGCCGGTGGGCCCTTGAGCCGAGTGCTGGCTTCTTGGCAGTCTCCCTGGAAGGGCATCCGGGACCCGTCCCCTTGCCGCATGGTCCGTTGGAACATCTCCCTTCTGCAGCAGGGCTTCCATTCTCCATCGAAGCTGGCGCTGAGAGAGGTCTGGCACTGAATGCTGGCAAAAATTAAAAAGAAGATGAAAGGGGGACAGTGCGTGAAGTAGGCTTAATAAATGTGAGCGTCGCTGCCTCTCTTTCCGCAGACTCCTGCGGGTGCCAGTGGGGACGATTCCACCTAGTTGAAACGTGAGCGTGGTTGCCATCTGCTTTACACACGTGTGTGAATTCCAGGTGTTTGGGAAACAGAGCTTTTAGTAAAGTGCTCAAAGGTACCCTTCCCTTCCAGATCTGACCTGAGAACAGCTCCTTTACCATGACTGGCAGTGTGGTTCTCACTGCCTGAAAAAAGTCGGGCCGACAGCCAGCAATCATTAGTTTTACTTGGGAACACAGATTTGTTTGTACATTTAAATTTGAGTGTGTCTGATCAAGGAGTCAGCCTCACTCCTGAGAACACACTCGGGTGAGAGGACACTGAGCACACTGCTCACAGTGTCCCTGGCTGCCCCTCTGCCCGGCGAGGATGCACGCCGGTCTGCCCCTGTGCTGCCCTGTGCTACCGCCTGCCCTCTCTGAGCCTGCTTTCTGCTGAGACAATTATTTGGGTTCCAAAGATTTTCTCTCCTGAGCAGCAGCCTGTGTGCAGATAAAGAGTAAGAGGTATTTAAAGGGGTGGTGAGGACCTGAGTAAGGTGAGTGACAGTAATATCCTTAAAACCTGGAGATTAAAAAGTGATAACAGCCTGTTAAGCAAGAGCATCCAGAAGCATCTGCCCAGAACTGAGTGTCCACACTGCACAGGCTCAGGGTCTGCCGACGTCAGGTTGTGGGCTAATGAGAGGAGGAAAGTAAATAATTGTAAACAGCGTCATCTGGTTTGTTTGTAAGGCAGAATAGTTCATGTATTCACACCTCAAATTTGCACCCTCTCCTTGTCACGTAGATATACCCTCTGATTAGCAGCTGGTTTAAAAGGCACCCCTGTCTCAGAGCGGCTGGTAGTCTTCAGTCCCAAGAGAAACACGAGGCTGGAAAAGATCACTTAGGAGAAAGGTAGTAAGGCGTCAAGGTAGTAAGATTGACTTCTGCTCAGACTTGGTGTGAAGTCTTACTCTCAGAGAAGCTCTGCTGGGAAGAAGTGCTTCTAGTGTTCAGAAAGCTAAATATTTAACAGAGGTAAAAGTTTGACCATGGGCTCTCCCTCTAATGGGAGAAAAAGTCAGTTTACGTGATAGAAGTGAAAAACCAAAGGCACGTTGGGTTTTCCGTTCCCTCAGTAATTGCTGGCACCTGCGACGCTTTCCTGGCAGCGGCTGTATTCTCAGCTTTATCCACCAGAGGCCACTGTCGTGCTGAGTCGGCCTCCAGCGTCTCCGGCTGTTGGAGGCCGTTACTGGCTCAGGGTGACAAGCAGCAACTTTATTGGAAAGGAGAGGCTCATTCTTGTCTTTCACATTTTTTTTTAGCTTTTAACTAGCCAGTTCATTACCTGAAATTTTTCTTGGAAACTTCGTTGTCAGCGAAAATATTGTTTCACTTTCCCGTGTCATTCATTCAGTCAATAAATATTCGTTGAGAACTATTTGCCAGGCCTGATTGGGAAAGAGCATTGAGCCAATTAGGCAAAGTCAGGTATTAAACAAGGAAAATCTGGGAAGGGCCTGGGAGGAGAACGCAGGGTGAGGTAGGAGTCTGAGAGAGAGACAAAGTGGAGGTGATGTTGGGGGCTGGAGGGAGGAGGAAAGCACACAGAACGGGGGTGGCGGGGATGGTGTTCTGGGCCAGGAACCCATCTGAGTGATAGAACCACGTCAGAGAGGGAACCCAGATGGACCGAAGGCCCCCAGCTGACATCCACTGTGGGTAGAGGATCGACTTGAAGGGTGGGGATGATGGACCATGAATTGGAGAGACGGTCTGGAGCCCACGTGCAGAGGACCCAATGCCCCAGATTCTGAATTTTGGGCTTTCAGCTGTACCTGCTCTTCTCCCATCCATCCCACCCCACACCTTCCTCTTCGCAGTTTAGTTTTTCCCAGGTTGTCTCTCAAGCCTGTAGCGAGCTAGAGCCCTGCCTGGACTTCGCGCCATGTGCTTGGCCCTCTGAAGTGAGAATCCTCATTGTTTTCTGGTCCTCTGTGTGCTTAAGAGGCTGGCTCTGCCTCCTGCTCTGCTAGGGGCTGAGCCAGCTGCTGCCTGTTGGCCCAGAATAATTATTCACACTGCCCCCTTTTACTCTCAGAAGTGTCCCTGTGTGGGTGACATCTTATGTTTAATCACAGAGAGAGGCTCTTGCTTTTTCCTCGCTTCATCAGGGACTTCAGGAAGAACCTACTCTGGTGTCACAGAAACATGCCTGACTTACCGTTAAATGGCTTGGGGTGAGCTCCAGAACCCACCACACAGACGTTATACAGCATCCTCTTGACTTAATGGCCTGGAAGGCCTTTGCCAACTCATGAAACACGTTTTCCTTCCTCCCTCTCTCAGTGTTAGGTTTCTGACAGTCAGTGTTTGAAGGTAAACTTTGGTTTTGTGAAATGCCCAACACGTAGCCAGTTTCCTTATCTTGGTGGCCTGATCTTGGCGGTTGCTCCTCAGGCCTTTCAGAGGGGGCCTGGTTTGGAATTTCCTAGATGTTCCTTTACTTTTTCCTCGCGATGGCCAGCCACTTTCTAGCTTTCCTGTGTCTAGGTATGGCAGGTTTTGTGCTGTTCTGATCCTCCATTTTAAGAAAACTCAATATTAAATAAGATTCAGCCATTTCTACTTTGTGGCTTTCTTGCTTTCTCTCCCACTTTTAATCCCTAAAAATTCCCCAAGCCCAGCAGCTAATCCTCAAATCTGCCTCACTGGTGACATCTTTGCAGCCACCCCTCCTGGGATCCAGAATGTAACTTAGAATATCCCTAAAGGCCAGCTTGCCTTTCATTTGGGGTTCTTCTTTATTTCCAGCCATTTAGAGTGGAGAGCCAGAGGTCTCTGGTCTCTCTCTGTCACTAGTATGTACTGAGCTTGTATTTGATAACCAGCGTCTGCTAGACACCATGGCTGTCTGGAAGTAAGAGATTAGATTTTATATCTGGAGGCATTAGTCATCACACATTCTGTGAACATACAGATACACAGTATCTCATTTATTTGGATGTTCTAAGTAACGTTAAGTGGGTGGTGAAATGTTGACATCTATCTGAAAGAGAGAATCGGTTAATAAGATTCAGAAACACCAAGCCAGAAGAAATAGTACTTATTTCCAGGAAAAAGTAAGTACTAGTTGCAAAATAGAGACTAACACAAATGGGGGGGATAAAGCTTTGAATAGGGGAGAGGAGAACAGTTTCATCAAATGCCGGGAGCTTCTCTGAGGGCGCCGCTCGTCCTTCCCCTTCGACCCTCGGTTGCCTGGCGCAGCGTCGGGCTTGTGGTGAAGGTGACCCCTGACCACTGGCCCCTCAGAGTCATGGTGTGTGTGGCGGAGGCAGATTTGCCCTGTGGCCCCCTTCTGTGTCTCCTCTTGGATCTTCACAGTGAGAAGGCTGTGTAGATGACTCCTCCAGTGTCCCCTGTGGACAATGAACCATGGATTCCTAAAGGACCGGAATCTCAGGAGCTTTTGACTGACTTCAGTTCTGCCAACAACACGTTGTAGCAATGCCTACTTTAGCAGCGAGGTTTTGTCACCTGTTGTGGTTAGGTTGTTGTTTGGCCCAGGATGATGGATGTGAGTGACAGTCTTCTCCCTACTTCCCCAGCTCCCAAGAGCAGTGTTGATAGTCAGCGTTTCAGACGCATGAAGGAAGTCACTTCCATCCCCTGTAGATCTCTGCCTTTCTGCCGCCTACAGGAGTTGAGTTCTGCACACGGGCGGGAGGACCTCAAAATTCTGTCCTATTTCCTTTTCAGTGAGAGTATAGATTCCTTGCCACAGTGAAGAATGTTCTAGAACTTTGGTTGTGATGAAGGGAGAAAAATGGCAATTTTGTGCGGTAAAACCACTACACATCTTCCTGTTACTGAGCCAATGGCTGGAAATCCCACTCAGCTTGGCTTTGTCGGTAAAAACCATAAGGTGACACTATGGTGAAAAAGAGGCGAATGAATGCAAAGCTTATTTATAGTTTGAAAATCCTAGTGTTCTCAAAAATTAGCATATTCGTGCTAAGTTGTGGACCTGCGTGTCTGTGTTGAAGCTAGAGTTCTGTTTTGTTTTTGGTAGAACAGGAAGTTCCTCCAGGAAGGAATGAGCTTCTGGTTCCACTCACAGCCAGCAGGTGGCAATATCAGGCAGCACGTGCTGGTTTTTTCCTTTCCGCCTGCCTGGCTGACAGATTGGCTTGTTCTCAGAATAAACTGAAATCAGACCCAGATACTAAAACCATGCAGAATCTTATTATTTGTGACTGACACTATTGGCAGTGTGCTCAGAACCATGTTTTAACCCAGCCAGGGGGCGCTGCCAAGTCCTGTTGAAACCACCCATCACTTGCTCCTTCTGCCGTCTGATGTTGCTTTCCTCTTGCAGCCTGAAATGGGTGGCTAACAAGAATGATCCTGGAGTTGCATCATCTATGGGACTTTCCAACCGAATTACAACCATCCGGGGCAATACATTTTCTTTCTTGAAGTTCTTTTCTGCTGAATTGGTCTCATTTCACACACCCATCTCTTCCCTTCATTGCCCCTACTCTTCCTTTGCAACAAAAAGGAGCAAAATAAAATCCCAAGTCTTGGGGCGGGCCTGGTGGCACAGTGGTTAAGTTGGCACATTGCACATTCCGCTTGGGCAGCCCGGGGTTCAACAGTTGGGATCCCTAGTACTGATATGGCACCGCTTGGCAAGCCCTGCTGTGGTAGGCATCCCACATATAAAGTAGAGGAAGATGGGCACGGATGTTAGCACAGGGCCAGTCTTCCTCTGCAAAAAGAGGAGGATTGGCAGCAGATGTTAGCTCAGGGCTAATCTTCCTCAAAAAAAAAGAAAAAAATCCCGTCTTAAAAATTGGATCCATTGTTTGATTTAGAGATAAACCTAGCTTAAATGCAGTATTTAGATAGACAACACAGCATAAATCCATCTGCTAAGTAGAAAGCAGCCTTTCGAGAGCTTCAGGTCTCTTGATTGGGCAGATAAATCAATTAATTGAGTTAATTGAGTCTTATGAGTCATTCAAGTTGATCCTTTTAGACCTTACATGAAAAGAAATGATAGTATGTGCATGTGTTTACTAGTAAGTTATCGTAGACTTATGTCTCACGGTTCACTGACAACTAAAATGGGGACATATTCCACATTGGTCCTTGTTTAGCACAGAGCAGTGGGCCGTTTTTCCCATGATTTCATTGATTCTTTTGAAAGAATACCCAAACTTGAGGGTTTTAATAATAATTGCACCTGTGTATTTTTTTTTTTTACCTAGAGTAGAGAAGCTTAAGCTAATCGGAAAAGTTGAGGGTTTGAAGAAAATAGGTAGTTAATTCCACAGTAAATATATCTTTATTGACTTCATTTATCATGTTTGATCTGGTTGTGAAAGAACCACTGAGATGGTCCTTTAATGTTCCTTTCAGCACTAAGATTTTGTGAAACATCTTTTAAGGAGGAGTAGGTGGTGTAGGAAAAAATAAGTGTGCTATTTTGGCTTCTAAGGAGAGGAGGGGAAGCAATTATTTTTAGAATATGTTCTAGTTACACCCAGTCTGAGAAGAAATAAAAGAGTGTATTTTAATATCAGTGAATCCTTCAAAGGGACCCAGGACTATGAAACACATCTTTCAAATCCTTATCACGATGATCTGAGACAGTACACACATAATTAAAGTGTATGTGTGCGTGTGCATACACGCGTGTACATTACCACACAAGGGCGGGGTTGGTGAAAGCGTGAACATTTTAGCAAAGTTTCTTGGGATAAAAGTAGCTAGACTTTAGTCCACTGTTTATGTGAAAGTGCTCCTAAATTTAGCATTCCTTATGCTGGGGGAACTATGGAGGGAACGCAGTTGAAACGTAGGAAAAGATGAAAGAAACGATGAAATCGGTTAGAAAAAAATATTGAATCACACTACTAATGTAGGAGCAAGGGACTGACTGGGCGAGCTAACTGGAATGTTTCCTAAAAAATTAGAGGCAAATGTGAACTCTGCTCTGGCAGAAAATCTTAGTGTCCAACGCTTTGTCTTGATTTTTTTTTTAAGGATTAAATGATCTTATAATCAGATTTTGTTGTGATGTAAACCATGATAAATAACGCACCTACAATTCAAAATCACCTCGTTTGTCTAGGTCCCAGCAGACTTCCTTGCCGTGAACGGCCGCTTCACATGGACACTGTGCACCACAGCATCTCTCCCCTCTTGGATCTCACTGATGGTTTAAGTCGGTCGGGCATCCTTCACACACCGGTCCACATACAGCCTGCAAGCAGTTGGGTCCTGAAGGGATTTTTAATAAAAGTTGACTTTAGATATTCAAACAAATGTTGATTCTGGATGTGGAAGAATGGTTTCTATAGCTAGAGCAGTTCCTTCCAATTTATCAAAAACAGGAGTATTGGGTGTGGATTTTATCTACTTATATATATTAATTTGATGAAATATGTATGGTAATATCAACTTTTTATTAAGTGCAAAAAAAAAAATGAATGAATCCACCCACAAGCTCCTTTGTGAATAGGGTTGCTGGTTCTGTTTTAATGCATTGTTTGGAGGGTAAACAGACAAACCTTGTGAAGTCCCCGTGTTTTCTCTCTCCCTTCCTTGCCACAGTCCTTCCAGGCTGACATCTGTGCCCCTCCACCCCCCACCCTCCAGCCATCCCTCTGTAGCTTCTGACAACCATTGATTCTTGTGAAGTGACTGCACTTTAGCTGAAGCATGGGTTCCTGCTTCCTTGTTATCCCCGTGAGCATTTATTCACATGGTAAGCTTTTCACTTGTGAATTGTGGACCACATTTCTCATGTTAAGGCAGAGGTAAGGTGGTGGCAAGACAATTTGGAAACCCAGGCATTTTTTAATGTATTTCTTCATTTGCCCATTTAACAGACATTTATTAAACTACCTTTCGTCTGCCTGGGATAGGTGTTGAGGGTTTAGCAGTAGCAAGAGACGTCTCTGCTGTCAATCATGGAGCTTCCAGGCTGTGGGAAGATTCTGCGTGGCCTGCTGCGCCCTCACACACGCCCTCTGATTTAACCCTCCCAGCAGTCCATGAAGAAAGCGAAGTTATACAGAGTTTATGTAAATTTTAAAAACCCAATATCGTCTTTGCAGGTGGTCCTCACGCTCGACCCTTCTGCGGCTCCAATGCTGTTGTCCACTCTCCCCCTCACTGGAATTCTTCTTCACTTGCGTCTAAACTACCCCATCCCGCACACATTCCTGCCCGCTCCCCGTGGCACCTCAGCCTCCCCCTCTTACCCAGGTCACTTCCAGGATGTTAGTTTCTCTCAGATCCTGTCTTTGTACTTTTTCTCCACTGACTTTTTCACCAATACACTGTTGTTAACCTGTGCCCTCAGCTCGGGCTCTTCTCCTGTTCCCAGTTGCCACTGGTGATTTGTCTAACTTTCTGTGACCACCTCTGGCTCCTGGAGCAAAGTGGTTGCTGATAAATGCAGGTTACTGAAATCTCTCCGCTTGTCTGGGAGGAGGCCAGCTGAAGCACCTGAGCCCTAATGCTGTGGGTTCCTAAGAATCACAGAAGTGCCCAGGCCGGAGGTCTGCCAACAGCACCCTCAGCATCAGCACCATTTCTTCGTCTTCAGTCATTATTGCCCTTCCCCATTCTCCCGCCCCCTGCCTCAGGAGTAGATGACTACCGGAACATTTGGCAGTAGTTTAGCGGGCATTCAATTTATTTTCCTAACTCAACTCACATTTTTCTAAGGTCACAGAACCCTTGCTTCTGTCCATGACGCACAGTTTCACAAAGCTGTCAACAGAAGGGTTGCCCTGTTCTTACTGTTCTTGGGGAGGCCTCATTAGGTAGCAGGAAATAACAGCCCCTGGAGGAGAATCAGGTGGGATTGCAAACTCCAGCCAGGTGAATATGGGCAAGTTACCCCACTCTCTGCCTCCAGTGAGGTTGATCATACGGTTGTGAGGATAAGATTCCGTATATAAAGTGCTTCGTGCACTGACACAGAGGAGGCGCTCGGTGAGTGTTGGCTGTCCCTCCGTTGTGCGTCAGTGGCTGTGGAGGAGAAGTCTGATCAGAGTTTGGAAACGTCTATCTTTGATCCATAAGACGCGATGACTCCTGCCTACGTTGGATGGAGGACACAGTCCTTCAAGTCACCTCTCTCATCGAGCTGTAAAAGAAACTACTTACTGGAGACTTCAGGGTTAAAAACATTGATCAGACTCGAGTACTTGGCATCTCTCTTGTATTTTCCATGTGGCAGAGCAGGCGGTCCCTACAAAGACTAGATTTTCCGTAAGCTCTGATATTCGTTGAATACACTTGGTTTTAGCCCTCTCCTTTTTGTCTGCTTGTGTCTGTTTGCAATCCCCCGTTTCCTGTCTCTGGTCCGCAGATGGTCTGCCAGGTGACAGTTTTGTGCCAGGGTCCTCTCCAGAAATGCTCGTCAGGTGGCGGAAGACATATCCTAAAGATTTTCTTGTCTGTCTGTGAAGCACATTTGACCTCTCAGGGCCGTGTGAGGGGAGCGAGGCCGAGGAAGCCTTTGAGGGAGTTCCTGCACAGCCCGGCACTGACTCTGTTCTCTTCTCCAGGACCTACAGATAGAACGAGAGAGGAGTTCCTATAACATATCTGGCGGCTGCACTGCCCTCGTTGTGGTTTGCCTTTTGGGGAAGCTGTATGTGGCAAATGCTGGGGATAGCAGGTAAGCAAGTTTGCCATCTGGTCCTTACTAATTTCCAATGCCTTCTGATAACTTAAATCTTTAAGGAAATATTAAATGGGCCCGGCCCACTGGCATTAACGGTTAAGTTCGCACACTCTGCTTTGGCGGCCCAGGGTTCGTGGGTTCGGATCCCAAGCACAGCTCTACACACCACTCACACTACACACTACACACACACAGCGTCCCACATACAAAATAGAGGAAGGTTGACACAGATGTTAGCTCAGTGACAATCTTCCTCACAAAAAAAAAAAAAGGAAATGATTAGAAATAAAGTAATTCTGCTTGGAATTAGATATTGTGAAAAATAAGCCTTCTACATCTGAATACAAACACATTGAAGAAGCATCAGCAGGCCGTATTAGAAGGTGAAGGCAGGCTTCGGCTCGTGCCCAGGAGCAGCTCGTTTGTACACCTGCAATTCATCTAGGCCAGTCGTATTCAAATGGTTTTTGACTTTGGAACCTGTTTTTAGATGAAAGCTTAGCAGAAGCATAATAAATGATGACGAGGGAAGGGATTTGAATGACGTGGGTGTTTGGAGGGGACCCGAAGGACTCACCAGCTGGTTCCACTTCTGCTCAGTGACTTTCCACTGTCCCCTCCCAGGGGCCCAGGAGTTTCTCCTCTTATGCACACACCCCTGTGGCTGGAGTTGCCTTTTGTCAGGTTCAGCTGAAGGAAATTGTGGCCAAGCGATTATGGTTAACACTTACTCTATCCAGCGTTACCAGGGAATAAGATAAACTTGTGCAATTTTATTTTAAGTAACTCATGCTTCCTTGAGGTGAAGGGAATTTTTAAATTACAAATTACACATTTGTCTGCCCCGTTAACAACAAAATATGTTGGCTGTAAGGCAGGACTTTTTGCTGAAGACTGACTCTTCCTTCTGAAAGCAAAGTTCTGGACTCTAACCATGATGTCCTCAGAGGATGAGCATTTCCTGCGTGGGCTGTGGGCTTAGGGTGCTCTGATTCCTCTGTCTGCTTCCTCTAGGTCACATGCCTCTTCTCAGCAACGCTGCTTGCTCTGGCCCTCCTTGAGGTCTGACCCCACCCCCTCCCCTGCCCCATCTCCGTCAGGTTGTGGCTGCTGCCTCTGTAGCCTGGAGCACTGACTAACTGGAGGCGATCAAGGAGTTCAGCTTCATTTTACTTCTGTTTACGAAGCAGGAGACAGGCTGAGGGGGTGTCCTTCCCCCTCGCGAAGCATCCTCCCCCAGTCTTCCCACTACAGATCCCAGACGCCAAAGGAGGGGGAACTGCTGAGGCAGCAGTATTTGGGGGTTGAACATTAATGTTTGTTAAAGGTCTGTTTATTTTTAGAGTGTATGTGGATTTTCTGCTCTAGTCTGTAAGAGATCTCAGTTTCAATATAAAATTTTGCCAGGTAAATGGAAGTGTGTACAAGATGCTGTGTTTATCCCATGGCTTCTCTTCCTTAGTGTTGTGTCAGGGTCCTGCCAGGAGACAGACTGCAACTCAGGTGGGTCAACTGACTGAAGGAGTGAGAGGGAACCGGCCAGGAGCGTGGAGGCCCAGAGAGGAATTCACCGCCCTAGGCCTGTAAGGAGCAGGGAGGAAATGCTACAGCAGAGCCCAGGAGAGTGGGGCCACCGATGGGGGCCCCCAGGCAGAGCTACAGGAGAAAATGGGAAGAAATACTCGTACTTCTCTCTCTTCCTGTCTGCCCATCTCGTACCAGGGCTTCCCATTGGATGAGCCCTGCGGGAAGCCAGGGAACAAGGAGCCCAGGGAATGCAGGTCCTAGAGGTGAGCCTGCCAGACACAGACACAGGCCAGGACCACGTCTCTGGGGCGGGGGTGGGTGCAGGGGAGGCTAACCAGCCTGCCTGCTGTGTCTCCTTTCCTTCGTTGCCCAGAGTTGGAGCATCTTAAAAACAGGAGTCCTCAATGTTCAGGGGCCTCTTAAGACACACACTTAAGCCTCTGGGCCTCTTGTTCTTGAGTTTGTGGGGAAACAGACGAGCAGATAAGGAGGTGGTTCTTTGTGCTCTAGGACCAAGTTGGTGATTCAGCTGTTTACTCATATTCACCTTCTGTCTTCACGTCTGGTTCCGTGTCCTTTGAAGTGAGTTTGCTTTCCTAGCTCTTCCAGTGACTAAGGAGGTGACCGAGTGTCTTGCTTCCTTGGGACAGGCCCAGCCCTCATCCCAGTGAAGCCCCTCTCACCAGATGACCCCAGACTAAGAAGGCAACCCAACTTCTGTGCCCAGAATACATTCTTCATGTTGATTATCCTTTTCACAGAAGCCACGCCTCCCCAATGCCTCTTCCTCATCTTTGAGGAAAGAGCTCCAAGCTCCTTAACAGAGTCACCTGCCCAGCCTGGGCTTCTCGTCCTACTTCAATGGAGCTCCTGTCCCCTGTCCAGGACCTGCCAGTCCCAAGCATTCATCTTCTGGGCTCTTGCCTTGCCCCCTCCTTTTTTTAATGCCCATTTCTAGACCAGATCTTGATATCCTCATCTATAAAACCATGGTATTGGACTAATCTCTAAAATTTCTGACATTCTGAAGATGACCCTATGAGGAGTGGCACTTTGGAACATAAAGTGGTGCTATAAAGTTTGATCTTTTGGTTATTTTATCTTTCTTAGAGTCAGTTTCTGGGATTTTAGTGTAACTGAGGTTCCTGTCTTCCTAAGTGTCCATAAAAGTATGATTTTCACATGTTATTCCCAATAATTTGAAAAGCCTGACAGGTACTTTTACCCTTACTAAAACTGTAAAGCACCAAAAAAAAAAATTACCCTATGATAAAACAGCACCTCTAAAACCTTATAAGCTTAATTACGTTTATAGTATTCTGGCCCAGGGATCTGGTCATGAATTTGGGGTTGGATGGTCGGGTGACTGGGTTTGCTGTTCACATGTCGGGCATGCGTCCTGTAGAAACCCAGGAGTGCTCTGAGTTGGTATTTGTCTGCACTATCCAAAGGATGAATTACAGGACACTTACTCATTAGGGTGCTGTTTTCAGCTCTTGTGTGAACAATAGATATTTGATATCTTATGTAGGATCATTGCCTAGTTCATATACTAATAATGTATCGTAGGTATTTGAGTTTACAGAAATATTCAGCTCTTCCCAAGACACAGTAACTAAGGCAACTTTGAGCAGACTTCTGTAAATGTAGGTCTGTTATCACTCGTGGACAAGGAGTCAGGAATCTGAGGGCTCAACTTAAAAAAAATGATTAGAGGGGCTGGCCCCATGGCCGAGTGGTTAAGTTCACGCTCTCGCTGCAGGCGTCCCAGTGTTTCATTGGTTCGAATCCTGGGCGTGGACATGGCACTGCTCATCAAACCACGCTGAGGCGGCATCCCACATGCCACAACTAGAAGGACCCACAACGAGAAATATACAACTATGTACCGGGGGGCTTTGGGGAGAAAAAGGAAAAAATAAAATCTTTAAAAAAAAAAAAAGAAGAAAAAAAAACGATTAGAGCTGACGGAGGATGCTAGCAACAGGGCCCTTCTTAATTAAGTGCTATTTTTTTCTTTATTGCCAGATATTAGCTGCCGTATGTTGACTTTAAATCTTGACAGTTCTGAGAGTGAAAGCAAATCTTTGTCGGAGGTTCCCTATCCCGTAATTCTTCATGCTCGGGAAGAGAGAAGCTTTGCGCTGGCTTGATTTGGAACCACTGGTGGTCAGGACTGACTTCCAAGCCACTTAGTGAGCTGTGACGGAGCTGCCTTACCGTCAGGCACACGTGTGCTTGGGGTTGTGTTCAGGAGAAGCTGCCTGATGCTGTTTGTGGCCTACTAGGTGATGAGTCAGCCACCACTCTCAGCGTAGGGTGACCACAGTGATGTCGGGTGACTGGCCCACAGCCTGGGGCAGACTTGCCTACTCCCCTCAGCCAAGGTAACCAGCCACAGGAGCACATGTGGTAACTACTTGATGCAGGCCAGTTGCTTTATTTTTCCCAGGCAAAGGCAGCCAACTCAACACCTAGGGGATCAGAAGGGACTAGGAAGGGAGCAGATGGCGGGCGGATTGTCACTTCAAGCAAAAGTGAACTGGTGGCACGCAGACATCCTGCAAAGCAGTATGCAAACCATCACCCATTGTGTTTGAGTCATCCCTCCTTAGGGCTCTGAGTGATTCTTCAGGTTAAGAAGATGCATTGACTCCATTTTAGAAGATAATTTTATTTCTAGAGTGCTAAGGTACTGAGGAGGCAAAGTCATTACCGCGTATTTCAAACAATGTCTAAGGGTTTGGCAACTGAGGCTAGGTGAACTCATTCAGATTAGGAAAAACCATTTAAGATTTGTTAAATTCATGATTCCACTCCTGCCAGATGTATAGTAACAGCAGCAGTAAGACGGCTAATAAGCACCAGGCACATGCAAAATACTGTGACAGAGAATCATATTTAATTCTCTGAGCCACGTGGTGAGAAGTCGGCACTGTTAATATCAGATAAATAGACGGAGGCTCGGCGAGGTGGAGTGATCTGCCCAAGGTCCCACAGCTGCTGAGGAGTGGACTGCCATCCAGCCCAAGATGGAAGTCAGAGTGCCATGTTCTCAGTTCAATGCGTGGCACCTGTCCGTGCTAAGACTGGCAGGGGTTTTTGTTTTTTTGCATGCTGACATCTCTAAAATCAACAGTTTCTAATTAACATTTTTTCTTTCCTATCTGTATGTAAAATAATGACATACCTTATAATCAATGGCATCTTTGATTTCACCTAAAATGCTTTATGGGGTGAAGTTGAGTGAATGGCTGCACCTGGAAGCTATTTTAAATGCATTGCTTTAGGGAAGCAGATATGCTTTGGGTGGTCTAATTCATTCACTTCTGAAATTGGGAATGGTCTTTTCTCAAAATGAGGGCTGCCATCCCCTTCCAAAGGTCCCAAAGTTTTAGGAGACCATTTTAAATTTTGTGTTTTCATTTTGCGGATAATCTATTGAAAATAACATTGGCATTTTCTGGACCTTCTGGACGCTTATGTTATAAATGACGACTGCCACAAATTCAGACCTCCATTTTGTTGTGTTGGTGATTTCTTTGGCTGCAAGCGTCTTGTGCTTGTCTAGCACTTTCACAATGAGTCTCGGGCTCTAGGGAATATAGAGTCATCTTCATGTTCTTGAAGGTGCTCCTAGGAAAAGGCTGAGAAGGTCGAATGTGTTCGTGAAGCAGCTGTGTGTAACAAGAGTGGACATTCCGTGAATTGTCTTTAAAATGAAGCTAGTAAGTCCAGCCAGGGTGGTTTCCTTTCATTGCTCTTTCACTCGTTTTTAATTTTCCAGAATTATCCCCATTTAAGTTAAAGCTTCTGCTGTTCATTCAGAGGTGAATTCCTCTGGCAAGTCTGAAATTTCTTGAGGATAGGAGTTAGGTATTAAACAAGATTTTCATTTCTCAGTTCAAAACCAATTACACACCTGTGGTGTCTTTTCCGCTTTACTGGTGGGAAGATAATGAAACATGATGTCACTGCCTCCAAGCCAAGGGAATGTAAAGAACTCCTCATGCCTTTTTATGTCCATGGACAGAAATGGCCAGTACGGAACCTTCCTGAAACTGCCTATTGCTGATAAGTGGCTCATCTGTCTACACCTGCGGGGAGCTGCTGCTTTGACAGTAGCCTTCCTCTGAGCTCAGAAGTGTCTTTGATCTTCTTGCATTGACTATATTAATTTCACCACACCTCTCCCTTTCTTCAACAAATATCTGAAAAACTGCATAGAGAGAAACCGAAACTAACCACCATTCTCTACTGCGAAAGTTGAATCTTTATTTCTACCTTTTTTCTGCAAGCTCCTCCATCTTTTTAGTGTCTTTTTACATGATCCCTTTGCTGTTCCTGTAACCTGTAGAAGGGATTAGCAGAAAGAAAATATTCCCATCAGACAATCACGGATGCACGCAAAGACGTGGAGACCACATGATGGCTCATAGTCTATACTCCTCTTATCAAGCCACTTGCTGTCCACACAGAGGGCACCTAAGAGGCCTTTTTCTCTCTGGACTTCCTTCCTGTCTCCTCCCTTGAATTTTTTTCAAACCTCTCTCTGACACCTCTTGCCCTAAATCAGTGGTTCTCAAAGTGTGGTCCCTAAACCAGCACCAGTATCAACTGGGAACTTGTTAGAAAGTAAATTCTGGGGCTCTACCCAGACCCACTAATTCAGAAACCAGGATGGGGCCCAGCACTCTGCATTTTTGCAAGCCCTCCAAGGGATTCTGATATACTAGGATCCACTGCTCTAAAGTCTACTGCCAGGCATCTCAGAGAGCCGCGAAGGAGCCAGCACGCCCTCAGAGTTTCAAAATTCCAGCTGTTCCTGGCCTGAGGTCAAAGCGTCCAACCCTGAAGCTATGGAGTACGCAGCAGCCCCACTGCTGCCCACCACCACGTGCTGGGAGCTTGGCTGGTGACTTTCCCCTTGAGCTCTCTGATGCTGCTACCTGGGGGCCCCACCTAAACCTCTGTAGCTGGCGGTGGATTCCTTTTTGCTGCCGGATATTCTGGAACGTAGGTGCCTTTCCTGGAAAAGTGGGAGTTGGGGTCAGGATTTCTTGCATGATGCAGCTCCCAATTTCAGACTCCCAGTGACTGCCAGGGAGTTCTGAAGCCCTCAGCCCAGTCTACACTAGGCCGGGGCCCCTTGTCTGAAATGGGTCAGGCAGCCCCCTGTGGGGCCCTCTGATTGTTGGGCCCCTGGGAGGGGGTGGTTCTGGCTGTTGTTCCCTCATCCCAACCAAGTCATGCTCGTAACAACTGCGCTTTACCCCGAGCCCACCGATGGGCCGGGCAGGGACTTCTGGTGGAGTTCATGGAAATGGAATATTTGCACTTAGAAATGCTGTGGTCAAGACAGCGACCTCATCTACCCAAGCTGCTGAGAGGGAATGAAACATCAGGTCCGTGTCTGGAGGGAACGTTCCAGTGGAGAACCCCAAGGCTTTATCTTTGGGCCACTCTAGCCACACCAAGATTTTCAGGGCCTGATCATCTGATTTGCTGATGATGTGAAACTAAGTAAGATGAACTAGTAAGATTCACAAAGACCTTCAGTGCCTGGGAAGGTGGCTAAACCTGAACCGGTGAAGCTTAACCATAGTCAAAGTAAAGAGTAATGTTGAAAAGGGAAGGAAAGAAAACCAGCAGGATGGAGAGACGAAGCTTATCAATGGCTCGTGTTTTTTTTAAAAAATGTAAGTTGACAGTAAATTCACTGTGGTCAGCAGTGTGGTGTAGACACCAGAACCTAGTGTAACCACGGGCTGCAGCATTTGACACACACGGCTGATAAGAGCTCATGTTTTCTGTTGTCTTGCTTGTCTCAAGCACTGTTTCTAGTTTCCAGGGCTTTACATGAATAACCTAATTACTCCTCACACCAACCCTTTTGGGGAAGGACTATTATTAATCTCATTTTACACAGGAAGTCCCTCTCTAGGTGACACAATTCAACATGTGCATGAATGAACAGAAACCTTCCAGAGACCAGAGAGGTGAAGAGATTTGGGCCATGTTTGAGGGGATGAGGAAAAGGCAAATGAGCCATGTGAGAAGATAGCTTGTGTTGACGTGAAAGAGATCTTTAGGTACTTGTCAGATAGGAGGGAGAGTGGTAAGGCTTGCTCTCCATGAGTCTGGGACAGAGGCGAAGTCACAGGAGGTCAGGGTGGTGGTGAAGAGTGGGGACTCAGACAGCCTGGGTTGCCTCTTGGCTCTGCTGCCTTTAAGTGTATGTAAACTGGGCCAATCTCCTGTTTTCAGTCCCTCAGTTTGTCATCTGCAAATGGAGATGATGAGTACCCACCTCCTGGGGTGAGGGTAGATAAGCAGACATGTGGAGGCTCCTAGCACAGGGCCACGTGACTGCACAGTAACGGTGAACGCTGTTGTTGTCACCCTCCTCACCCTCTGGAGAGCCGTCGATGCTCTCCAGAGATGCAGTGGGTTCTCTGTCAGGGGAAATATTTGTGCATCAACTGTACAACCACCTAGCAAGAATTTTGTACTAAGTAATGTGATTTTTCAAGGTCCCATTAAGTACCATTTCCAGGACTTTAGGAGAGTCTTAAAAATATTATGACTGTTTTCATGTTTCCTGCCTTCTTAAAAGAGTTTAATGAGTTCACAGTTTGTAGAAGGAAAGGTACAAGTGTTTCCTGCCATGTGATAGTATATCAGGTGGGCTGAGTGTGGAAAGTAGAGACCCCCAGCTTCGCTGGCCTGGAGAAGCAGTGGCTTTGTCTCCTGCAGGCATTCAGGAACCTGGGATGAAGGAGGCTCTGTCATCTTTAACACTTGGCTCCCAAGGTCTCTGGGTGCGTCTCCATCCAGTCAGCTAGATGGGGACAAGAACATGGAGGGGGCACTCAAGGAAGGTCTTTATGGCCCAGACCTAGAAGAGGCACACATCACGTCTGCGTGCTTTCCATTGGCTGGAATTCTGGTGCATGGCCATCCTGAGAAACAAGGAAGGCTGCTGGGAAATGTAATAGTCTAAGTTGTGTGCCCAGGCCCCAGGGGATGTATTTTGATGAACTTTTGGCAGTTTCAGCTACCACTGGGCATTGAGAAGGGAAGCCATGTTATGTTTAATGAGTGATGACGTCTTTATTCATTGCTGTTACATTGTCTCCCACTGAGCTGATGAAGCTACAACTTGGATGTCATTATCTTTTTTAAAGCCCAACACCAGTTAGCTCTTTCATTACTTTAATTTTGTCACTGCTGGTTTTACAAGAGATGCGGTGAGTCCAGCTTAGGTTGTCAAAGACAGTGAAGACACAGCTGTCCCCTCTGGTCCACTTGCATCTTGGAGAAGAACACATTGGGATAATGAAAAAGCCACAGTAAACAGCGTACCAGACATGTGTCTTCAGAAAGTCCATCACAGAAAGCGAGACTCACTTCATGCTAAAGGAGCGAGATTATGTTAACCAGGGAGGGTATGACTGCACTGACGGTTTATGATTTTATCAGTTTTACTAAAACTTATTTGATCAGTTTTGTTAACATTAACGTTTTAATCTCACTTTCTGCTTTTGAGATTACTTTTACATTGTCATGGTTACGTTGCAGAGGTTTTTAAATGACGTACCAGTTCAGCTTCATAGTTCAGCCTCTTACCTACCCTCGAGCTGTAGTTCTTCAGTCTATTTTTTATTTGAGCACGTCTCTTCTTCTTCATGTCATCCTTAATAGAGTCAAAATAACTACTATAGACGGATCACTGATAAATATGTCTCAATCCATCTTAAGTTTATTTACGTTAAACTTGTCCGGTTCATTGTGCATTTATTATCCAGTCAGAGCCCAAAGGGGACGAGAAGATAGAAGCTGACTGAAATGCCATGGGAGGAAAAGGATTCAGTAAACATCTGGATGCCGGGTGTGTGCTGGGGAAACGCAGTGAATGAGGCCGACGAGGTCTCTACCTTCATGGCACTTAGAGTTGGCCGGTGAGGCAGGCGGGCATCCATTTACGATGCAGTGATGGGCCAGTGCAGGTGTTTCGGGAGCCAGGTGAGCACTGGGCTTCAGTGCATGGAGGCTGCCTTGGTGTAAAGGGGAAACTCAGGCGCGTGTGTAATTGTGTTCTTTGGCTCTGGGAATGACAGCAGTGGTTCGCTGCATCAACCAGACTGCTTTGCAGGTCAGGCTCCCTTGCTACAGAGCTCTGCGGCTGACCCCTTTGGTTTATGACTCCACAGTGGCACTGTTGTGGTTGTGAATAGTGCTTGACAGCTTGGTTGGCGCTTGGGGTCATTTTGTGGGACCATATTTTTGGTGGGATCATACTTGTTGGGTGCCGTGAGCCTCACGGAACCATCGTCCACAGGAAATGGTCTCGGAAGGTCTGTCTTGTTTCAGGATGGCGTGTTGATAGTCCCTGAGCAGTCCTTGTTGCTGTGCATGTTTGGGTATCAGGAGGTTAGTTTGTTCTGGGCATTTTACCTAGACAAGATGGGCATTTAACCTTCAACTTTGCCCTCACTTGTGCGAGCAAGCCAACAAACTCCTCAGGACCAACGTTGGGTTAGCTGTTAGTAGCAGGCAGGGAGGTGTCAGCCCCTGGTAGTGAGCCGGTGTTGTGGGCAATACCGCCTGGTGAAGTGGGGTGAGCCTGGGGTGCTGGAGTTCGCAAAAGCTAGCCTTCACCCCTACAGAAACGCCTCGGCTTTCTCGTTTGTGGAAGGGGCTGGCTCCATGCCTCAGGGTCAGCATGCAGGTTAGCGGGTCCTGCACATGGAGCACATGGAAAGAGTGTGGCACAGGGTTCATACCTTCATTCATTCGCCAAATATGTGTTGAGTGCCCACCTCATGCGTAGGCACTGGGAACACAGCCATGAACAAAACCCCCTGTCCTCATGGTGCTTATGGGACTAGTCGGCAAAGCAGATAATAAGCAAGGCGAATAAGCGAAACGTTGACTCCGCTAGATGGGAGGGTTGCTAGAGAAAACAATAGGACGGGGGGGGGGGCACTCAGAGTCATAGGTGGGTTGCAGTTGCAGATGGGAAACCAAAGAAGCCTTCACTGAGGAGGAGGCATTTGAGTAAAGGTCTGAAGGAGGTAAGACACGAGCTGAGCAGATCTCTGGGGGAACATGTGCTGGCAGATGAAATAGCAAGGGCTGAGCCCAGACCGTGCCTCTTACAGTTGAGGACCAGAGAAGAAGGGACAGAGCAAAGAGCGTGGTAGGGGTGAGGCCAGGGAGGCACCGGCAGGTCTTGGGCACTCTCTGTAGCAGCTGGTGCTGCTGAGAGACGGCCAGGCCCATGAGGAGGTCTTTGTGTGAGCTCGTCTCGCTCGCTCGCCTCTTCGAATAACACAGTGCTCTCCCCAGCTCTAGTTTTAAAGCCTTCATTCCATCTTGCACACTAATCCCTAAGTAATTCTGTAAATTTATAAACAGTTGGGTCTTCACAAGGGCTTAAATACCATTTTCTAGAGTGGTTTACACACCTTTAAAAAATATTTTTATTTATTTTTTAATTATTGAGGTCATATTGGCTTATAACATTGTGTAAATTTCAGATATGCATTATTACATTTCACCTTCTGTATAAACTGCACCTTGTTCACCACCAATAGTCTAGTTTTACCCATCACCATACACATGTGCCCCTTTACCCCTTTCGCTGTCCTCCCCTCGCATTCTCTGGTAACCACTAATCTGTTCTCCTTGTCTATGTATTTGTTTATCTTCTACATATGAATGAAATCATATGGTGTTTTTCTTTCTCTATCTGACTTATTGCGCTTAGAATAATACGGTCAATATCCATCCATGTTGTTGCAAATGACATGATTTGCCCTTTTTATGGAGGAGTAGTATTCCATTGTGTATATATACCACATTCTTTATCCATTCATCAGTTGAGGGGCACTTGGGTTGCTTCCATGTCTTGGCTATTGTGAATAATGCTGCAGTGAACATAGGGGTGCATAAGTCTCTTTGAATTGTTGGTTTCAGGTTCTTTGGCTAAATACCCAGTAGTGGGATAGCTGAGTCATATGGTGTTTCTATTTTTAATTTTTTGAGAAATCTCCATACTGTTTTCCATAGTGGCTGCACCAGTTTGCATTCCCACCAGCAGTGTACGAGGGTTCCCTTCTCTCCACATCCTCTCCAAGGCTTATTGTTTCCTGTCTTGTTAATTATAGCCATTCTGACAGGCATGAGGTAATATCTCATTATAGTTTTTATTTGCATTTCCCTAATAATTAGTGATGTAGAACATCTGTTCCTGGACACGCCCCTTTTTTATTAAAGCCACGGAGCCATTGTTTGCCTGTTTTCTGGTAGAATATTATACAATTTCCCAAAATATAAAAACAGATCAAGGTGAGAGCTGCTCCGACTGACGTCTGGAACCAGGTGGTGTGCTCACACCAGCTCCCTTTTCTGAAGGTGGCGCCCGGGGCTGCTCTGTGGGACCGTAAAGCCACATGAACTTCACCTGAAGCCCAGGGACCGGCTCCAGAGATGCTAAACGTGCTTGCACATCAGAATCTCCTGGGGGAGTTTCCTTTTTTATTTGCTATTCTTTTAACATTTTATTGTGAAAAATTTAAGACACACAGAAAAGTTGAGGGACTTACAGCGCACTCCCGTATACCTACCACTTAAACTCTGCAATTACTGTAAGATTTTAATCGCTTATCTGTCTGTCTACGCATTTCTCTATTGATCCAGGGCAGATATCTGTGTACCTCACTGGGGGATTTTTTAAAAAAGTAAAGATAGTCAGGCCTCTATTCTCAGGCTTAATGAATCATAATCACTGAAGGTCGGGCCGGAAGTCTTTATTTTAAAAGCACTCCAGGTGACTCTGGTGTGACCACTCTGGGAACCACAGGTCTAGTCCAAATCCCCTTATTTCCTGATAAGGAAAATGAGGCCCAGAGAAATCGCCTTTCTCAAGTTCTCACTGGTGGCCGGTGGCAGGGCCAGAACTAGAACCCATGTCATCACCTGCTTTTGCAGGGCCCACCCTCTTACCGTTCCAAGATTTATTTGGTGTCTACTCAGCTCCATTGGCTCTCTCTAGGATCAGGTAATACTCCCGCCCTCCTGTTCCTATCCATCGATGGTTTGCTGAGCCACTACCTGTCTTAAGGAGTTGTGAGGAATATTTCATTTCTCCTTGGTTGAAATGTTCAAACTTTATTGAGATAAAAGAGCTTAAGTATAGACTCTGAGGCACAGAAATGAAGGTTTCCAGAGTGGTCTGATGTCACCCTTAGTTCCTCGCTAAGACAGTGGCAGAAGGAGCACTGGGCTAGGAGTCTAGAGACAGGGAGATGAACTCCAATCCTGTCCCAAATGTGAAATGGTCAGAAACTCACATTACTCTCTGAGCCTCAGTTCCCTGCTTTGAAAACCAGCAGAGTTCACAGGATCCTGCGAATTGACGTCGAAGATGTCATCCAGCTCTGAAATTCAGTGACCACTGGGTAACATCCAGCCAAGGCTGACCTAGCCAGCTCAGCTCCCTGCACTCCTGAGGCCCCCATCCATTATTCCTGCCTTGTCTTGTTGGCTTAGATGCCAGAAGGCAGATAAGATGCCCCCAACCTTGAGCTCAAGGCAGCTTTTCAGTTGCCAGCTCTCTTGGGGCTGAGGCCCCTGGGAGCTGCTCTGCAGGGTTTCCCCAGATCTCAGCCTCCCGGGGAGCCTAGACAGTCCAGAAGCTACCCAGAGGAGCACTAGGAGCCCAGGAGCCCTGATCCACTGCCTCTAGTGCTGTTTCCCACCTGGATGTTAAGGCTGAGTACTTTTCAAAGCTCAGCTCCTCTCTTAATCTGAACCAGGAGCTCCCAGGTTAGTGGTTGCCTGCGGGCCTGGGCAGTGGGCACCACCTTTCCTTTAGTGTTGTTCTGTGCCCTCCAAACGAGAAGAAGACTCTTTGATCCCTTTTAAACACCACCCGCCTGTGGTGCCATCCACTGTTATTACTACTACCACCACTACTACTACCTGGTACTGCCACTAGTTCCACCACCGCCAGCAACCAGCACCAGCACTGCTATTACCACCGCTGTTACTGCCGCTGCTGTCTGCCGCTCGGTTGGTGGGGCCCATCAGACTGCCTGGGGCCAGCTTCCCCCCAGCCCTCCAGGGTCCCTTTGACTCACCCCTCTGGTGCTTTCCCAGGGGGAAGTGGTTTCCCAGACCCCTCATGGAGGGTCCAGTGCATCGCAGATCTGGAGCAGCCCCTGGCACCACTTCCTCCTGAGGGAGGAGGAGGGCTCCTCTCCGCTCGGCGCTCTGTGTGGTTTTGATCCAGCCCCTGGTTCAGGTCAGCCTCGCACCTCCCACTGGTGGCACTGCTGTTTGACACAGTAATCGTTTGCGTTAATAACCCAAGATTTATGTGGGCTATGAAGACAAAAAGGTGATGTGAAATAAAAAATTACATATAAATCTAAAATAAAATTTTCAGGGAGTGGCTGAGGGTGACCGTAACTAAGGCGCGCGTGTAGCGATCTCGGTGGAGGGTGAGTCAGGACGCAGAATGGGAAAGCGGTGACGCGCATGCGCTCGGAACTCGCATGCGCCTGAGTTTGAATTGCAGCTGCACAGCTCATGGCGTGACTTTGGGCAAGGAACAGGATCTCCCTAAGATGCTCTTTAATCTCGTCTATGTGGTGAACATAATACTAGCCTCCTGGGTGGAAGTGAGGGAGGGCACATAAGGCATTTATTTTGTGTGCCTGGTACAGGGTAAGCGCTCCGCTCGTGTTAGCTACTGTCTGTATGAAAACAGTCAGGAGTGCTAGGTATTGGCGATGAGTACCCAGTTGGGAGCCAGGCAGCTGGGTTTGAATTCCAGATCCATCACTTGCTGTGTGACTTCGAGTGAGTGACTTGACCATGCTGTGTGCCCGTTACCTAGATCTGTAAAGTAGGAATGATAACAGCCCCTGCTTGTAGAGTCGTTGTGAGGATTAAAGTAGTTAATTCAATTCAAAAAATATTTGCATGTCCACTGGGTGCCAGGCGCTGTTCGGGAGCTAGAGTCTCAGTTAATAATGGAGACAAAAGCCCCTGTCGTCACAGCTTGCATCTTAGCGGGGGAGACTGTTAATCAGTAAACTAGAGAAGTGAAACATACAAGGCATGTGAAAGCATTGATCATTACGTGCTGACGGAGGACATCTGAAGCACTGAGAGAAGTGCCCGTCTGCCATGTGAAAAGCACTCAATAAATGGTAGTTGTTGATATTGATCATCAATATATTATGATTACTGCTATTACTACTAATACTATACTTTGCCACTTTAATATATCTGAATTTATAATAGAAATACGATGCAAGGTAAAATAAAGTCTGCATCCCAGTAGAGATGACTGGAATGTGAGGAGCTATGTTAACTTTAGGGCGGGTGTGAAAGTGTGTGCGATGAACTTCCGGGGCAGCGTCCCTGAGCGGTTTCAGGACTCCAGCGTGGAGTGCGCTTCATCGTAGCCCAGACCGCCGCCAGATATTCCTCTGGACCCCAGAGCTGTGTTCTTGCCAGGTTGGCCCTGGACAACATGCTGAATTAGGTCAGCACACGCTCCAAGACTGGGGGGCGTGGGGCTCCCTCGAGTTTACAGTTGCACTGTAGGGGTTTTGGGGGCACGTTAGGCAGCCTCTAATATTCTTTCCAGCTCTCGAGTTTTGCAACTTTTTTTTTACCTAGTGTTTTGGCAAGCAACGGTTGTCTCTAAGTAACACAGAAAAAGTCCTTTTTCAACAAAGCCCTTCAAAAAGCCTGCAGGCTCTCGGGCATTTGACAAACACACACCGTTTTTGCTTTTTCTTGCAAGACTCCGCTGTAAAGTCAAGGTCAAGCTTCCCAGGGAGCTCAGCGGCACAAGAAGCCCTCAGTCGTGCTGCTGTGCCCAAAGGCTGCCCGGGCCCCTGGGCTCTGAGAGCCTCGCTTTTCCCTTCAGCGGCATCCTGGCAATAAAGAGGCTTTTCTGAGGCTGCAGGGCGGGAACTCACTCCCTGCTGTGGGCCACCAGGCCTGCCTGCAAATGTGCGATCCATGCAGCTGATTTCCATAGTCTTTCCTCTCTGGACTTGCTCCCCCTCCCTCCAGCCCCCTGTTTTGGTTCTTTTCTGTGTCAAAGTTTATGTCTGGATTTTTTTCCCCTCTCAGTTGTGTTCTTTGTGAATCTGAGCTGGCAGGTCATAGCCATAATTGCCACTGGTATTTCAAGGTCGTATGGTCCCTCTTCTAACAGGCTTCTCCAGTTCTCAGTGTTCACAGGTCATCGAAAAAATGGCTAGGCTGCATTATGCACTTTCAGACCCTTCATTTAAGTGAAATCTTATAGCAAAGGCCCATATATTAAACAGATAAGAACACTTGTGGCAGGGCAGGTGACACGGTGGTTAATAGCACAGATTCTGGAGACAGCCTAGCCGGGTTCGGGTCCTGGCTCTGCCACTTATCATATCGCTGTGCGACCTTGAACAAAGTACCCAACCTCTCTGTGCCTTTGTTCCCTTATCAGTGAAATGGGAATAATGAGACCTCATCTATAACAAGGTTGGTAGAAGGATCATAAGTGTGTCAAACGCTAAACATAGTTCCTGGCGTGTAGGAAATGCTCAAGAAATGTTCATTTTTATTACCATAATCATAATAGTAATATTTATTAACATTATTATTATCACCCATCCACAGTCCCTTGGGGCTTTCCATGGAGTTGTTTACAGCACCATGCTGTCAATACCTTACTTCTCACGTAGTGTGTTTGCCTCTAGAAGGCGCTGAATAAATGTCAGATAACAAAGACCCCGCAAACCAACCCTGTGCTGTGTTCCAGAGGGGGTACTGAATGATTTAGCTCATGCGCCGTCTCTCAGACAGGCTGAGTTTGTTCAGGCCACAGTCTGGTTTTGTTGGTGCCCGGGCAGCCGTCCCTGCTCGCGCTCTGCTTGAGGACCGAGCGTGTCTCACGGATGCTGCATCAGGCGTCCACACGTCACGGCCATCGTGGGTCTGCCGCTTCGAAGGCTGCAGTGTGTCCCGCAGAGGAACCTTTCCTGGACTTGGGCTTTGCAGACGGCCTCCTTATCCCGAAAAGTGTGGGTCTGAAGGTCAGAGCCTTTTGGGGCGACCATGCCACAGCAGGAATTGCTAGATGCTGCCCTTCTGCAGGCCCGCTGTGCTTCTGGAGCAGATGCATCATTACATTGTGCCAAGGCGTGACCTGTGGTTTTCCTGCCTTGCCTGCGGGCAGGCTTCTGGTTGACCCAACATTTCTCTAAGAACTCGCAGGCTTACCCCCCTGGGCATGTCCAGCACTGCTTGGGAGAGAAAGAGCACTCCTGGGCTTCCCAACAGATCCGTGCATGATGGGGGCAGTGTGGGTACACGAAAATGTATCATGAGCTGTGCAAAATAAGGATGTCCCAAGTTAGGCCTCAAAGAAATCAGGCAACGGGCTTAAAAAGCTGGGCAAACCCTAGCTACCTTTTCTTTTACAACTTGGTATTTCACAGGATTTTACACCTGGTGATAGTTAGCTTCAGGGATATGCTGATTTCTTCCACCTGTGTTCTTGGTCCCACCTCCTCCCGAAACAGTCTCCTGGTCCTCTTTCCCCTCACTGTCTGCATCGACTCCCATCCGGGTCCCACTTCTTCCCCTCTGCCAGCTGCCCCTTGCTGCTGGGTCCTCCCCCAGCTAGTCCCTTCCCATCCAGGATCCTCCCAGGAGATCGGCATTCCCGGCTCCACTTCTCCGCTCTCTGCAGCCTGACTGTGTCTTCCCGGCTTACCTGGAATACAATTTCCTGCCTCACCTCACCCACCCACCCTGCTGTATGGTAGAGCTGGCGAGCCGCTCTCCAAACGCTTTTCCTCCTGTTCTGGGCACAGAGGACTACCTTCCCAGCCTTTCGTGCAATCAGGTGTGGCTACATGGCTCAGGTTCAGCCAAGGGGGTATGAGCAGATGTGATGTATGCCGCTTCTCAGGCCTGACCCATAAAAACCTGTTATACACCAGAATGGTTTAATCGGGTCCCCCAGAGGATATTACTCTTACCTGTGACTGTGACCTTATTTGGAAATAGGGTCTTTGCAGATATAATGAAGATGGAAGTTAAGATGAGGTCATCCTGGACTAGGGTGGGCCCTAAATCCATTGAGTGGTGTTCTTATAAGAAGGCCCTGTGAAGACAGACAGACACAGGGAAGACGACCTGTGAAGATGGGGGCCGAGACTGGGGTTAAGCTGACATAGTCATGGACCACGAAGGACTGGCAGGAACCCCAAGAAGCTGAGAAGAGGCAGTGGAGGGGTCCCCCCTGGCGCCTCCCAAGGGAAGGAGCGTGACTTGCCGATACCCTGATTTCAGACTTTTAGTCTCCAGGACTGTAAGAGAGTGGATTTGTGTTATTCCAGACCCCAGGTTTGTAGTGATGTATGCCAGCCCGAGGACACTGTGACCACACCATCCTCTCTTTCCTGGTCTGCCGGCTAGAGGCTGACAACCAGGGTGGCCTCGGGCATGCGTGCTGAAGCCAGCAGAACACCGCGCAGCCTGATTCTCTGTGACGCCCCACAAGCTGCTCAGTGGACTCGAGGTTTCACATGTGACATGAGCATGTACCCCGCTCAGCCGCTGGGATTGGTGGGGTTTCTCTGTTTCAGCAGCCAGCTTCACCTTAACTGAAACACCTGCGTAGAGAAGGGACTGAAGGCAGCTGCTGTAAATGCACGCTCTGCCTTTCCCTTCTGGAAACAGTCTCCTGGGCAGCTTCCAGGATTTCACTCTCTCCGCTCCTCTTTCTCCCTTGCTGATGGTCCCTCTTCGCACCTGCCCCTAAAATGCAGTGCACCCCCAGGGCCTCCTCCCCAGCCCGTGCATCTCATGCACCTGCATCTGCTGCCTACTTGTTGCCCAGATGGAAGAGCCCAAACCAGACTTCTCTGCCATACATCAGGCCCCTGACCACCTGCCTCTGCTCAGCTCACCATCCCGCCTCTCTGCAGAACGTCAGGGGTCTTCCTTGGAGGCGCATGGAAGGGTCTGACTGCTAACTGTGCTCGGATTTTGTCATTCCCCTTTCCCCGTGCCCCTGAGCCTAACCCACTTTCTGGGCCTGTGGTGTGGCGCCTAGGGTAGATGCCCTCCAGGTGTTTGTCGGACAGGGTGACTGTGACCTTGCCGCCTTTCAGTGTTTTGAAAGATTCTGTGGAGAGAAACAGCACGTAGGGAAGATTTCCAGTCCTAACATCCCTCTAGAAATTCCTAAGTCTGTGCCTGGATGAGGCTGACCCTCACACTTGTGGCCCCCAAGCCAATTCTGAACTGCCTTCTGCTGCCAGGAGCCTCCCTTGGAGTCGGTTACAAGAAACGGCTCTGGGAAATGTCACTGTCTTTACTGCAGGGATCCTACTGAAGGACTTGTTCCTGTCATCATGCAGCGTCCTCTTCCCTGAGTACCACGCAGGACTTTTTCTCTATGTGACTTCAGGGAACGGCCAGGAGTTAGGAGAGAGGGACGGTTTGTTTATTTTGGACCCTGAGATGAGTGAACTGGTCATGGTGGTTTTGGTGCTGCCTGTTAGGAAGCATTTGTGACCCGCTCTGGGAGACGTTGAGAGCCTTACAGCACGTGTTTTTTTGTACTATCTTAATTCCTAGCTTCCTCTGATCTCTCCTATTTTTATTTTCCACATATATATATATATTTTTAAATTTTATCTTGTGTATATTTATGTAATCTTCCTTTAAGTCCTTTCTGGAACAAGGTACAGTCTGAATAAATAATGCATCCTGCAAACCTGTTCACATTTAAAATGTCCAAAACTAAAGGGATTGTCTTCTCCCAAATGATTCCCTTTCTCCTCTGTTCCCCATTTTGTTTTCAGGTGCCATTAAGCACCCCGTCACCTGAACTAGAAACCTGGGATAATTTACAGAGAAAACTCCCCTCCCACTTCCCTCCTCCCAAACATATTACCAGTTCCTGTCAAAAACCAACAGCATCTTTTCTAGACTCTTAGAGGAGCCTCAGATGGGCTCCTTACAGGGATCGCTGCTCCGCTGGTACCCATCTGGTCAGTCCCCAACACCACTGAAATGCTAGCGGCCACACCACTTCCCCTTTTAAAGCCCGTCAGTGACTTCTCATCCTCAGAGTCAAGTCCAGACTCTCTAACCTTCTTCGTCAGCTTCTCTACCTTCACCTCCTGTCACTTCTTATCCTTGGACCCCAAGCCCTGGCAGTACCGGACCAGGTACTTACATCTCCCAGCACTGAACAGTCCCCTGCCCCTTGTCTATACAGCATTCTGTTTCCCTCCTTTTCGGTTGACCAGCCCCCTGGGATGTCTTCTAGAAGACTCGACTTAGGTACCACTTCCTCCTTGAGGTCTTTCCTGCCTGCCTACCCTGTCCTGTCCCAGCAGGGACCTGTTCACTGCAGCCGTCTGTGTGCCCGGACCCTGGGGCTCCCTTCGCTGTGGCTTCCCTTTTCACACTGCAGAGTAACTGAGCTCTCCCTCTCTCCCTTAATAGGTCAGAGCTCATTTGTGGCAGGAATCAAATCCTTTATGTATCCCCTCAAAGCTCTTCCAGGAGCAGGCTCAACTCTGCTTAGGCTCTTCAAAAAATTGCTTATAAATGGTATTGTTGTTGGAAAAGACCATGACAACACTAATACCACTGTGGGCTTTTAAATGTTTTGTAAAGAAGCCTAGGCAAATAGGGATGACCCTGCTAACACTGGACGCCCAGGGCCCTGGAATATGAAGGGGGGGCTGCTTGTGGGGAAGCACCCGCCCCGGGCCCTGGCACAGAGACACCTAATAACCACGGCCTCCTCACACTGTCCCCAGCTCCCATCCCGTCTAACCCGAGTCCTGTCCACTCTGACTCCAGGTGACATCGGGAATACATCGCTTCTCGCTGTCCTCATTGCGTGCCTTCGGTCGGGACCCAGCACATGTCCCCCTTAAACCTCACCTCTGTCCTGTACCCCTCTGCTTCCCCCATGCAACAACAGTCTCTGTAGGGGAGAAATCCTCTGCTCTAAGCCCTTCAGAGACTACTGTTGAACTCGTCTGAAACCCACCCTGTCCCCTGACTGGCCCCTGCGTGCAGCTCCTGGCACCCCGGAGCGTGCCCTGCTGTGGAGTCTTTGCACACGCATTTCCTTCTGCCTGAATTGCCATCCCCCGGCTTTCCACATGGCTCCCCTGCCCGTCCTCAGGTCCCGCTGTCCTCTCCTGGCCTCGTGTCTGCCGTGTCCACCACCTTCCCAGATGATCGCTGTCCCCCGCCCCCTGGGCTGCAGGCTCGTGGGCAGGTCCGAGCGCCCGGCCAGGGCAGGCCCTTGGGGAATGTTTCCTGAAAGAAAGAAAATGAGGCAGAAGAAGAAAGGTCTTGGAAGTTCTAATTTTCCCAGTAAACGTGGGGTGTTCCTGGGGCTCCCATTACACTCAAGGTCACGTGGGTTTAATTATAGTCAATTTTTTCTGATTAAAAACTTCAAGCTCCTTTGGAGGCAGAGCCCTCCGCATGTCCAGAAGGTTCTTGCTCAGTCTGGCTGCTGCCCGGCAGTTGAGACAATCTGCTTCTGGTCGGTGGTTCGGTTCTGTCTGGGTTTGCAGCCAGGATCTCCTCTCGCTATTTAGGGCACACCTAGATTTCCAGCGCCTTTTCCCCTCTCGGCGATGTAGGGCGGCAGCCGGGGGACTTTGCTGTCCCCAGACGGTGCCTCTCAACACACTGGCCCCAGAGTAAGTGCTCTCTCTGGGTGCACACTCTCTTTACTTCTGGGTCACTCCCATTTGTTCTCATTTCACTATTTTTGTCCCTGGTAATTGTCTGGAGGGAAATTCACCAGAGTTCAACATTTTTAGTATTACATATTGGATTTTACAAAGGAGAGGAGAGAGAGAGTGGTCACCACTGGCCTAGGGCAGAAGCCCAGTGCAGGCAGAAAAGGCAGCAGCTGGATTAAGGCAGGAACGCAGGTCTGGGAAGAGTGCTGACCTTCTAGAGGGTAGCAGAATGCGTCAGCGGGTGTCCCTAAATGTTCAAAAGCAGCCCAGAGTGGAGGTGGGAAGTCACAGTCCACCACGGGCGGGAGGAAGATGGCATCCTGAAGACAGAACCCTGCGGAGGAAGTGGGGTTTCAGTCTCACCAACCCCTGACCTCCCTGGATCTCCCCTAAAATGAAAGGATTGAATTCACAGGGTTTCTAAGCGCAAACATTTCTGCGAAGAAGTGTCACTTAACGCATCTTTGCATCATGCGCCTCTTGTCAGTGTTTAATGAGTCCCATTAGTGATTTCCACTTTCCATATTTGACAAGCATTCTCTCTAATTATCCTCCGAGAGAGGAGGAGCTGAGGAGGAAGTGAGCTGAGGACTCACAAGAGGTTGTGGCAGTTTACGTTGTACTTCCACCTGCTTTGTCAAGTTGTGATCGGCTGGGCTCACAGCTGAAAAGCAACCCACCACCTGCGAGCAGGGCATCTGAGAGCCGGTCCCACACAGGGGCGTTTCCCTGGAGCCTGTGCCCAGCCCCTGACAGGCTCACTTACTCGTCTCCGGAGCGCACCATGTGGTCATACTTCAGGTGTTTGTGTGGCAGAGTCCGACGGGCATGTGGTTGGAGCGTAGTCTTCAACCTGAGAGTCAGTGCTTACCCCTCAGAACTACTGAGGTCATTCAACCATTTCATCACCTTTTATAGGAAAAGTCATTTTTTCAGTCATTCTGGGAAGTGGCCCAGCCGCCACAACCTTTCATGGAGAAGAAAGATCCGCTGAGCTGCCAGATAGCTCCTGGCGTGTGAAACTTCTCGTGTGTCAGATGCCCCTTTCCTTTCTCCAGTTTAAAGGAATAAATGTAGCCGTGTGGGGAGAAAGGTTGCAACTGTGCAGGCCAAAAGATAAGAAGTTTGAAGCTTGGGCGGAGCCCGTCTCCCACTGCCGAAGTGGAACGAGCACGGATTCTGTCAGGAGGCTGAGTGTTTTGGGTTAACTGTCTCGGAATTCTCCCACAGTCAGTCTCCAAGAAATGTGCTTTGTAGACCATCTTTAAATTCCTTAGACCTCGGAAACTGGTGAAAGCAACTTTAGCTACAAACGCAAAGGCTGTAGACCTGCAGAAATGCCCCCACGCAGGACCTCCGTTTGGCGAGGACGCTGTAGGCACAGAGGAGTCACGCTCAGAGATCTCTCGTCTGAGGTTCATGTGAACTCTGACACCAGCAGACCTCAAGGCAAAAATAGATGCCCTTCAAAGACTGGGCAGCTTCCAAGAATTGTTCACGTGGAAACCAAATGAAGATGCTCATGCTCATGCAAGAGATCTCCCAGCCACAGCGGACGACTCCCCGTCATTCCAGCCAAACTCAAGAAAAGTGTGAACTTTTCCATCTGTGACTGAAGGAATGTGCTTGTCATTAGGAGACATGACTTTAGGATTGCTGGGCGGTTTTAAGCACTTAGCTTCCAGCACTATGGTTTAGCCTTTTGAACAGCAGACTCATGTCTCAAATGATAACAAATGTCTCTACTGATGCTGTCTCGAATTCTCAACCTCGCTCCTACATTGCACCAGGCTGAGGCTGGAAAGGTTTGCGTGTGGAAAGCTTCCATCTGCGTTTCCCCTTTGAGAGGTTGTTGTGAATGGGACCAGCCGCCGGCAATCGGACGACTGTGCTCTGAGAGCCACTTGTTCTGGAGTGTGTGACCTCCTGGCGGATGCTAAACATTCGAAATGTCTGTTTGAATAGGTCCGTAGAAATGGGGACAGAGAAATATGGGGTTTGATGGATTGTGTTTCTCCTGAGTGTTCTCTGGAGTGGTGTTGTGGTGGGAAGTGCCTTTCCAACAGGGCTATTATGAGAACCAGCTTACAGCTTGAACCTTGTCCCCAGAAGAACATTTGAAAATAACGTATCTACGATGACACCTTTCTGTTGGATTCACTGGAGTGTGTTTTTCTTCCAGTGAATTTTTCCTCTCTATTAATTTTTTCTTCATTCCTGTGAACTAGATAAGGGTGAAGTGGTTTATTTTTATTTTACAGTTTCAGGAAGACATTAAACTCTAAGTAACTGGTTTGTCTAGAGCTTAAGATTTTTTAATTCACCTGAAGATTTTTATTTCCTCAAATGGACTAGCCCGTAGTATAAATATTCCCCATCCATTCTCGTGTTGAAAATGGGAATAGCGTCCCTACTCCTCCACGGAAGCTAAGTTTCTGCTTTTGGCACTACTGATCCCAGCGAAAATGGAAAGTGGCTTATCTATCGAAAATCACACTCCTGATTCCATCAGTGATGTTCTTCCCCTTTTCCTGTTCCCACCGTCCAAACTCAGACGATTCATAACTTACCTCACCAGAGTATGAGAGGAGTCGGGATAACAGGCTGTGTAGCCAAAGCACCTCACACAGGCAGTCAGAATGACTCAGTTGCCAACACACTTAAAGAACCAAGCAGTGCCCAGCTGCTCCCCTTGGGCCACGGGTCCCTCTTCTGGGCCTTGCCTTTGCGGTTGCTTTTTCAGGTCACCCACCCTCTCTTCAACTTCATTTTCCAACTGGACCAATCACGGTGTTGAGTGCTCCTTGTGAACTCTGGAGGACAGAGATTGAGCCTTTGGAGATGCTCTTTGGTTTTGGTTAAATCTTTCCTGACATCACCACCACCTCTCCGCTCAGTTTAACTAGGTCCACGTGGTTCCTGGTTAGGCCTCCTGGTTTCTCTCTCCCTCTCATCTCCGCAGCTCCTGGCAGAGATGGTTCCACAGGTTTTTAGTGTTTCCTGTGCCATCTCTTTCCTCTGGGTCTGTCAGTCAGCTTCTCTGAGAGTCAACTGCCCGCCCTCTTCTCATCCCCCATCCTACTCTTTCCTTACATGTCTCAGTAAATACCCTTCTTCTTTTCGTAACCACATTCCCAGTGTCGCCAGCTCAGTGGTATCTCAGTACGCCCTGGCCTGGACCTCCTCTTGTTTATGACAACTCTCCTCTTCAGGAATTTATTTTGTCTATTTATATTCACATGTTTACTTCATGAAACATCTGTAAAACAACAACAACTTTTTACTGTTACATGAGCAGTGTATGTTGCTTGTGTACAGTTAAAGAAGAATACAAATAAACAAGATTAAGAGAAGAAAGACATATTCCTGCCACCCAGGGTGATCATTCGCTCTTCCCCTCAACGGTCCTTCAGATAGTGAAAGTCGCCTATTGTAACCTACCAGAAGCTTCTCTTCTTCAGAATAAACCTCACTGGTTTCCTTCACATATTCTTCAGAGAGCTGGTTTGAGCCCGTCATCATCCCCAGGTCTCTGGCCCTGGCCCTGTTCCTGTGAAATTTCCCTGTTCACTCACGGCACCGCTCAGAACTGAACTGACCCCATGCAGTGTTGAGCTGATGGCCACCTCCCTTGTAAAGAGAGCATCCTTGAGCCCACTCGCACTTTCCACACAGCGATGCCACGGAGCTGAATCATGATGACTGTCTGATGAACTGAAACTTTAATTTTGTGGACATTTCAACCATTTTTAATTTGTTTATTTTGACTTAAACTAGCTCCTATTGTTCATTGTCAACCAAAAGACTTTGAAAGATTTTGTTGGTTTCTAAAGTCCAAATAGATACTCTTCCTGTGGCATTTCTTTTACCTTGACACGAAAGGCTATGGGGGAAGGGGGATTGGGAATGACAGGATTTACTCTCTTGGACGACCCGGGTAGACTACCAGTAAGAGCTGCTTCCTCCTTTAGTCCTCACAAGCGTTTGCATTAGTGGCCTGCTCTAGAATCTTACTCGGGATTGATGACAAGTGCCCCCTTGGCTTGCAGTGTCCATCGTCTCCTTTGTTAAAAATTGGGCCTGATCCACCTCTCTCTAATCTTTGGGCACTTCTCTTCTTCACTACCATTCCCCCCAGATGCCTGACAGAACTACGACAGCCTCATTTTTGAGGACTTTTAGGGCCCCAAAATGTAATTTGTTGAAGCCAGAGGACTTGATCCCATTTATTGCAGCAGAGTTTTCTTCTGTGATGTTTTCATCTGTGTTGGGCCTTAGCTTTTTTTTTTCACTCATGGTTATTTTCCTCTTCTCAATCTGACAGGTAAAATAGAAATGAAACAGTACTTCTCTTCTGCTTTGTCATCCATCAATATTACATCTTTGGTCTCAAGCAGCCAATTGGTCTCTTCCTCACTCACCTCAGTTTTTCGAATATAACTAAAGGAGCTCATTTCTGTTGTCTTCACCGTGTTCCGAAAGTGTAAATCTATTCTTGGCTTTAGCCTTGTGAACACTTTTGATAGGTTGGTGGTACTGTCCATCCTTGGCCTTCCCTTCAGAAGTAGTGGGGTCTTAAATTAACCCCATGCTAATGGTCTGAGCGTTTGCAAAATGGGGAAAATATGAAGCCCCAAATACATTTCTTCAGCTGTAAATGTCAGAGAGAGTCCTGTCTGTGGAATGAGATCTGTTAGGAAGCTCGAGAGGAGCAACAGCATTCTGCAGAGATGAGTTAAAACTCAGCCTCCTTTCTGGAAGGTCCAGGGAGGAATAAGAAGCTGGGTGGCTGAGGCCTAGAAACTCTAGTTCTCAAGTCCTGTTGTAGACCCTGCCTACCAATCCCAAAAAGCTGAAGAGAGAAATATATGGACAAGGGATAAGGCAGAAGAACACAGGTTATAAGTAACACATTTGGGCCTTAAATCCCAGCCATCGCTTCATGCACCAGCTGGAACATGTCGAAGTCGTCTTCTGTTTAAGCTAGAATCAGGTCCGGGACTTAGGACAAGAACAGCCTCTTTCCCCCTATTCCTGGTGAGGAGGGAAAGTCACTCCAGAGAAGCAGCAAATGCAAAAATATAACGAGAACCCAGACTAGAAAGCCCGCCAGCTTCCCGGCAGAACCAGCTGAAGTGAGAGGAGCAGGAGCCCGCCCTGAGCTCTCTTACCTGGCAGCCGGCTCCAGAGAGTGGTGAAGGCCGAAGAGTGGGCCGCGGAGAGGTGTGCTTCCTTCTGGGCAGCCCCCACCCCAATCTCAGCCCTCTGTACCTCTGCCGCTTTCTGAGTGAAGTGTGTCGCAGAAAAGAAAATGGAACCGGAGCGAGAGATGCATGGTCTGGCCTTTTCCCAAGAGAAAGCAATCCTGACCTTTTACCCGACAAGGCTTCTGGGAGCAGGGGGCCAGGATGCCAAGAGTAAAGCCCCCGTGTCCCTCGGCTATAGCTCAGTCCCATGCATCATCCCTGAATCTGACCTGCACTTGGTAGAGAAGTGAAGGGATGGCAAGAGATGTTCCTCCCCTGATCAAAGTTGAGAATTATTGTGCAGATATCTAGTCTTGGAGAACAACAATGCATAGCAGTATATTAAAGGCTCCGAAAAGTCCTGCAGCAGAGAAAAGTTTCCCGAACTCTTTTGAGCGTGAATTTTTTTGGTGGTTTCCTATTATCACTCAGAAGAGTGTTCTACTCAGTCACTTTCCACTACCCCTCAGCCAGCTGCCAAAACCCAAATGATGGTTAGGTTCATTGAGTGAGAGATGGGCTCCCCACTTCTTTGTTGTGTAAGGAACTGACATGGGTAACCATCAGCAGGTAGAGCCAGAGCGGCCTTACGGGTAAGGCATCCAGCCTGTAACCTAACCATAGTCCACAAGCAAGCCCCCTTGCCCTGCCAGGTGAAGTCATGTAGCTTATTCTGAACAGGGGCTGTGGCAACGAGGATGTCCTGTTTACACACACAGGATAGGCTGCAAGTCCTTCTCAGTACACTGTATAATCCAGAACAAATTCTTCCTGGATCCTGCTTTGCCCTCGCACAGCAGATGCAGTCCCTACTTTATAGCATCATAAAGAAACAGTGGTGAATCCTTAAGACTCCTGGCGGGCGAATAGAGACAAAGCTCCCTCACGTCCCTCTGAAGAACTCCAGGGATGGAGACCCCTGGGCTTTGGGCAACGTTCAATGTGAAGATCAGGAAATTATTTCCTGTTTCCAACCGTAGAATCTTACTGATTTGATTTAAATAGAATTTCCTCTTTTTTGTTTTATTCTGAGCATGAAAAACGGGTCACCCATCATTGTTTGAATAAAACCATTTCAAATTGTGTGAAGGAGTGTGTGATCCAATCCCTCCTCATTCCTTCCTTCAGGCTGAAATCCCAAATTGCTTTAACCTCCTTCAGAGTGTCTATTTTCCACCTCTTGAATTGTTTTTATTTCTCTTCTCGGGACTCTTCAGTTGCTCCATTGCATTGCCTTTCAGAGGGAAGAGGTTGGAATTGCACACAACTCGAATAAGGGTGTGACTAACGCAGAGCTTCAGTAAGCAGATTGCTTCCTGGGCTCCGCGTGACCTACCTGCCTTGGCCCACAGACAGCAAGCTATTGTAGTCATCAGCTATTAAAAAAGAAAAGATCTATCCTTATCCTACTCCAAAAATGACTACACTAGAGAGAAAAAATGAACGCCTTTGGTGGCCTCACCCAGTCTGGCTACTTGGTGGGGGAGGAGGAGATAAATGTGCTCACTTTGGGGCTTGGGAAGTGTTTTGTACGCATTCGTGCTGGGAGACTGCAGTGCTGTGGAGGAGACGTGTGGGCCTTGCACTCAAAGAGCAGGATATGTGCCCTCTGACGCAAATGGAAAATGAACCTGTGTACGTTCAATGTGTGCACTGAAATCGAAGCATACAGGCAAGACTTTTCCAGCAAAGTGCTTTTAAAACTGGACATAATAAGAAACCACTATGGGATTTTCAGAAATAAATTTAGTTCGAACTCTGTGATCCTTTAAGAGGAAGTTTTAAAGCCCACCAATTGGGAATGTAAAATGGTGCAGCCACTTTGGAAAACCGATCGGTAGGTCCTCAAAATGTTAAACAGTTATAATATGACTCAGCAGGTTCACTCCTAGGTATATATCCAAGAGAACTGAAAACATTTTCATGCAAAAACTGGTACATGAGTGTTCACAGTGACATTGTTCACAGTAGCCAAAGAATAGAAACAACCTAAATGCCCGTTAGCTGATGACTAGATAACCAACGTGTGCTGTAGCCAGACAGTGGAATATTCATTCAGCCATAAAAAGGAACGAAGTGCTGACACATGCTGCAACATGGATGAACCTGGAAAGCATTTTGCTAAGTGAAAGAAACCAGACACAAAAGGCTGTGTATTATATGATCTCATATATGTGATATGTCCAGAATAGGCAAATCCATGGAGACAGAAAGTAGATTAATGGTTCCCAGGGCCTAGAGAGGAGGAGGGAATGGGAGTGACTGCTAATTTTGAGGTGAGGAAAATGTTCTGGAATTAGATAGTGGTGATGCTTGCACAACCTTTTGAATATAGTAGAAACGGCTGAATTGTACATTATAGACCGGTGAATTTTATGAAATGTAGATTATCTTTCAAAAAGAAAAAGAGGAACAATCCTACTGTTAATTTATAGATGGACCCCTTGTCATTTTTTTATAAATAATAAGCACCTTAAAAAGTTTTCTTTAATGCCTGTAAAGCTGTTACCTGGTCTAGAAAATATTGTGCTGGTGCATGGGGTTTCATGAATGTTGATGTAGCAAGATGTTTTTGGAAAGTGGCTGAATTACGACACTGAGGAATTTTTCTGGGTAGTGTGAACACAGACTGGGCTGGTAGTGAGGAAAATAGGAGCCTCTGACTCACATCTTGCTCTATGAGTGGTCATTTATTTTTGCTGCTACTTAAAGATCTGAATTCTTTTTTTCCTGACCACTTTTTGTGACTATTTTTGCTGAGAAATTTAATTGCACATTTGAGGTCCTGTCAAATGAATCATCATATTTGCAAACTTCTTCTTTAGTATCCATTCTGAAAATGGAATGACTAGAAAGGCACCCAAACTAATTCCAGGCCCGTGGGATGATTTTTTTCCCTTCAGCTATTTTTTGACACCTCTAATTAGCATTGACAGCCTGGCTGTCCTCTGACATGGTAACCCCCGGCTTGTCCGTCCGCTGCCCTGCTTTTTCTTTTCCGTCGACACGTTTCTAATACTTTTAAAAGAGACAGATGCTTCTGCTGCATCCACACAGAATTCACCAGGTCTGATGCTTTTTGGAGAAATGGATGCCTCCTCCTTCTACTGTGGAATTGATACACACTGTCAAAAAGTGTTTTCCGAATGGTTTCTCTTTGTCACCTTGTACCAGATTTTCTCCTCCATTCTGGAAATGTGCAGTTTAATGTTGCGTTTCAAATCACTTTCAGCTGAAAAAGTGTGTAATGGAATCAGGGCATCCATGAATACTCTTCACAGTGTCGAAGATTCCCTTTTCTTTGCAGCTCTGCGTTCCAAGGGGACCAGTGACAGCAGTGAGATTACATCGGGGGGCTTGCTCGGTAATGGGCTCCCTGTCCTTTATGATTTAAGAGAAGCACTGAGGGTGACTTCTCCCATCCTGGCATTTCTCTGTTGGTTTATATTTATTAGACTCTGAACTGTGATGATAGCCGCCTCCCGAGAAGAAAAGTAATCGTTAGCTGTCGTCCGCATTTCTCCACCCCACGTCTATCAGGCTTATTTTCAGAATCATTTCAATTTAGACTTGAAAGGTGACTGAGAAATGATCTGGTCCTACCCCTTCTTTTTATAGGTGAGGACACCAAGGCCCCAAGCTAGAGATTAGCCTGAGGTGGGGCTGACACTTACAAATTCTGATGCCCAGGTCAGTGCCATTTCCACTACACCACAGGGCCTCACTCCCACCAATCGCGCACACATCATGAATCACTCCAAGGCCACACACTTCCTGAGCTGGACGAGGGCTCGGTAATTAGCCACTGCCCCACAGTCTCCGTCACTTAGTGCATCAGCTCTGCCATTGTAACCTCCCGGGTAATCTGTCGGAATTTACAACCACCCAGAAGGACAGATACGCAGAACTTTCTGCGTGTTTGTGTGTCGCACATTTAACTGCCCGTGTGGGTGGGTCCATGCTGAAGGGCTGGCTGATCTCTTAACAGTTAGAGATGGCAGTGAAGTTCTGTGCTACCAGGACCCTCAAACACAAGGCTCAGAGCCCTTGGCTTTGCTGGCTGGCAGTTTCCGTGCTGCAGAGAGAAGAGCCCGAGGGACAGCAAGGAGAGGCCACTTGGTTTGGATTCTGACCTCAGGAGGGAGCTTGAGGCCTGGCTGTGTCTTGCCCAGAGGACTTGCATACCTTTTACTCCATGAAACTGGACTGCTGGACACTATTACCTGCTGTTCAAGTCCAGCAGCCTGGCGATCTGGGGGTTCTTTTCCATTTCTGCTTGACAGAGAGTCTGCCTGTGTTGTTAAGCTTGGGGATGTGTATTATATGTATGCACATTATATATGGAGATTGACATATATACACATCTATACAGAGAGTCTACCTGTGTTGCTAAGCTTGGGGATGTGTATATATGTATGCACATTATATATGGAGATTGACGTATATACAAATCTATATATAACCATATCAATAAATATAAATCTCTATATATGTAATGGGTGTATAAATCTATCTCTCTCCATTGTTTTCCCACTGTGCCGCTGGGACAAACCTTCTATTGAGGCTGAGAAGCTGTATCCTTGTTGGTTGTCTTTGTACCATGTTTACATAGCACCTATTTGCAAAATCATTTGACTGGGAATTTTGGTTACTTGGTTTTAAGGACAAAGATTGTGTCTTGAGGGGGCAGAAGGGGTGAAAAGTGATCTGCTCCGGGGTGCACCTGTCAGAGCTCGGCTTTAGGCTTCCTAAGGTTGCAGAAAGGGGTGCAAATTCTCCTGCATTTGCCCTGCGTGATTCTCCAAAATTCATCTTCCTCCTGACACTTCGTGCATTACCCCTTTACTTGGATCTGGAGCTTTCTTTATAGCTGTAGCCAATGATGTAAGAGCTCTGTGGGGTCCTGCGGCAGCAACAGCTCATTTCAGTGCAGGTTAGACAGGAGGCATTGAGCACAAGCCTCTGCTATTCAGACCTCGTAGCATCCTGGGGCGAGGGGGCCTCTTCTGAAACACTCTGGGAGGGGAGCGCCTCGTTCCACAGGGCCAGACCACTCCACAGTGTCACTGAGGACATACCTATAGCCCGTGGCCCACAACACACATGCACACAGCAGCATACGTTGAGTTTTGCTTGCTCTGGAAGGAGGGAGATCCCTTCTCAGCAATAGAAAGTGTGACTGGCTCCCCGCAAGAACCTCTACTCCCCTGACTCCCAGTGTGATCTGTAAGGGAAGTGCCTCTCCCGTCCTGTGGCCACATCCAGGCCTGGAACTCTGGAAGTTGTGTGGTGGCAGGTTGCCCACAGGCCATGGCTGTGGGAATGGAGTTGGAGGCTTTGTCAAAGTGTCACTGATCTAACACGTTGAAAATTTCCCTGTGGCCACTGAATAATCATACACGGATGTGTACTGTCAGTGCATAAGGGGCATCGTTTCAGGTTCGTAGGTCCCCAGAGAACTGTGTGTATCAGACCAGTACAGATGCCCAGGCTGTGGCGGGGAGAGCCGGATGATGCCCCTGTATAGACTCTCCTATACGGCTAAAGATAGTGAGGTCCGACCTGCAAGAGGAGGGGCTGCCGAGTTCTTCAGTTCCTCACTTAATCTCTCGCTCAGAACCTCTGCTGATCCTTTTTATTGGTGAGCGTGACTGGACGTTCTGAACCTACTTCTGTGGGTCTCCTCTCGTAACACAAGTGATGGAGAAAGGTACAGACATTTTTGGCTTAACCAGTTCTTATTTTTTATAACAAAATTCAGCACTGGCTTCTCTGCTGGTGGCTACGGACACAGCTGTGGGACACTTCTGCGGTCGGGCTGGAACTCTGTGAATAACGCCTGAGCTGTGATTGGGCCCCTGGGTAGACGTCTGTGGACAGGTGCCGGGGCACACGGGGTTCTTGGAGATTGGTGGTGTTACAGAAGTGCATCCACGTTGGGTACGACTCCGGGTCTTCTGTGAATACATGGCCAAATCTGGACAAATAAATTCCTCTTCAAAATTTACAGAGGAAACGCAGGTTCCCTGTAACAGTCAAAATACAAGAATGTGTAAAGACAACCTCACTCTCTCTCTGCCTCCATCCCCTTCTCCCTCCTCATTCAGACATAATTCCATATTGTCGAGCAGCCCGGTGTCCAGGTGCTCAGTTAGGACAGTCCCAGCTTTGCTCGCACATCAATCATTCATGCACGGTTAGTGCAGGCAGGAGGCGGAGAGAGGAGAGAGCTGCTCCCCAGGGTGGCATTGTCCCGGCAGAAGGCCCTGGGCCAGGCTCTGGCGGCTGATAAGATGAGGAGCTCTGAACAAAGGCCCTGCCTTTGGACCAGGGGACGGAGGTGCGGTGGGGGAGGGGAAGGAGGGGGAAAGTACTGAGCCAGAGCGGAGAGATGTATCTGGGCCCAGACTCCCTGTGGAGGGGCCCAGGTTAGCAATGCAGGTGTGCAGAGAAACGTGCCCTCAGGAGGGTGGGGGAGAGTCCTTACGGGTGGGGCGCCCTGCAGAGACTGCCCTGCCCTGGCTGTGCTCTGGGTCTGGTGTGAGGAGGGCAGCTTCTCCCGGAGGCCTGCCAGGGAACCCTTTGCAATCGCCTGGGTCAAGCTTGGAGGAGCACACGGAGGATTTGGGCCTGGAATCAGACTCCTCATATACGTGGCGTATCCGTATATGATTTCTGTTTTTACAAAAATGGGTTTATACCGCATAGTCTCTGAACTTGCTTTTCTCACTTAGCCATACATCATGGATGCCTTCAGGTCACAAAAGAGACTGAATTATTTTTTCATGACCGTGTAATCTCACAGATTTCAAACTAATCCATCCCACATTTTCCCTTTTGATAGACAGACTGTTTCTAGTCTTCACCACAACAAATAATATCAAGTATGAATTCTTGTCTGTGTAGCCTCTGAACTGAGTCTGTTATTTCTTTAGGATGGATTCCCCAACATGGGATGGCTGATCCATTGACTGTAACAATTTGCGTTCCCATTAATTATGAGAGTGGCTTTTTCCTCTCACCCACAAGAACTACTACATATTGCTTTTTTTTTTAATAAATGTTTGCCAATCTGATGAACAGAAAATATTTTTACTTTAATTTGCATTTTCTTGGACTACAGAGATTAAGCATCTTTTCATGTATTTGTTGAATATTTGCATTTTCCCTTATGTCAGTTGCCTAAACCTTATCCTTTGTCCATTTTTCCCTTTTGCTCATTTGTCAGATGCCTTCTGGAGAGCTCCAGTCCTGCTCTGAGGTGGGACTTAATGGGAGTTAGTGTGATTTCCTTAAGAGAAATTATAAAATCAAGCGAATATTTGAAGTGAGCATCCCGTTTGGCCCTTTATTTTTCTCTTGACCAGTTGACATTTTGGCTAACTTGGGGCATAAAAAAGTAGGTCTTTTTGACTCCAAATTGTGACATTGGAGGATAGAAGTAGCAGGATTTTCTAGGAACTGTTTTCTGAACTCACAGTTCTCATCAGTTAGGAATAAATTGCCTTTATCCTCTCATGTGGGTAGTATTTGGGGTGGGTGAGAACATTTAAAATCTCTTAATGTCTTTACTTTACCTCCTCTTCGCCCATCCTTGCAGTTGACTCATGAGAACACATTAAACCTTATTATTCAGCGTTTTACAAATAATGCCTCACCTGTTATACTGGATGAGAAATTAAAGCTTGTAAATTTCAGTTGCATTGTCTGCAAATGAAAGGCCAGGCTTCGGTCCAGGGAATGTGCTTGGGAAAACACCCCTCTGTATGGGGAGGAACGCCAGGTGGGAGGCGGTGCCAATTGATTGAATCAGCCCAACCTCTGGTGACTTCCTCCCATAATCTCTGGCCAGATTCTGAGTGGGTCCATGGAAAGTCATTCAGGTTCTGACCATGGTCACGTCCACAGCCCAGACCCGAGGCCCCAGAAGACAGATGGGAGCATATGCCTAATGCTCCACACTCGTTGCTGCCACGGCTTTTTTTCTTTTTAATTTTCCTTAGGAAAACTTCATAAAATAATGAAGTTGAAGATATATGAAGTATACAAGAATCCTATGATCAGCCCACGTAGCTTTAAAGGCATTTCTTTGCTTTCTTGGTGGTTTTAGTGCAAGATTTGGCAGCCCTCACAAGCACTTCCTTTCCTTTGAAACCCTGTGCCTCTCACTGCCCTGCTGCACATTGGAGCCCAGCACTCTGACAAATTGATCCCCAGATCAGAGGGATGAAAGAGAGAAAGATCAAAAGGAAGCCAGGAATCCACATAGGGAGAGTCCTCATGATTTAGGGACTGCAGAGTTTGGCTGCCAAATATGCTGTTGTCTTTAACCCATGGATGCCTCATAAAGGAAGAACTTGGTAGTTCAAATGCAAGTGGAGAGTGTTCTGTACATAGATGGGTTGGGATACAATGACCTATCTGAGAAATTTGTTACTTAGGGTTACCCCAGCAGCAAATACTGGAATTGAATGCTGATACCTCATTGAGTGTGAATTTGAAATTAAAAAACAGAGTCAACACTGGTGGCTGGTGCTTTTGCTGCATTCTCCCTCCCCTGCCCACTAAGGGCAGGAGCCCTGCCTCATTTCCCCTTCACCCTCAAGTCACTTTTCGGTGGTTACTCAACCCGAACAACATCCTCTTAGGCCTGTTGTCTTTTTGTAAAACCAATGAAAAGCCATAGGGATTTTTGAGGGCTCAGACTATATACAACTAGACAGCTACAGATAATATTACTAGGAAAAGTCGTATTTGGGGCCTCCGTTTCTGGATACATCTGTTCATCCACCCAGGTCCAGCTCACTCTTCATCTATTTTTTCACTTATTTATCAGCAAACAGTTATCGTGTGCCTGCCACAGGCCAGGCACTGAGCACTGGAGATTCAAAGGCAACGATTTAGGCTCTGCCCAGAAAACATCCTTGGGTAGTTGGGGACAGCCTCGGAAGCCGGTCATCACAGTGAGGACTGGTAGGAGCCGTGGTACAGCTAGGCATGCGGCACCACAGGGTCGCAGAGAAGGAGCATCGAAGGTAGACCAGGAGGGCATTCTCCTGGCCTGACTCTCAGAGGAATGGGTTGGCCAGAGGAAAGGAGAAGTAGACGCGTAAGGAGTAGCAAGAGTGAGGCTAAAGCCAAAATATAGGCAAAACCCAGAAAGCCATCCAGGAGCTTTCGAGAGGGGGTATGACATGATGTGAGTAGTGCTCTAAAGTCGCCTCGGTGACCCTGTGGAGCATGGGGCAGAGGAGAGCTCCTGAGTCCTACAGACAGGCTCTGGTGGGGACCTGAACCTGACCCTCCTGGGCACTAGGAAGAGGGATCAAGCAAAGGGAGCAATTCACCTGCTATCGAGGAGGTAAAGTCGACAGGACTTCTTGCCTGCTTGGACGTGTAGGGTGAGAAAAGTGAGAAGTCTAAAATGGCCCCCTGGCTTCTGGAAGGAGCAGCAGGATGGAAAGCAGTGCTGTTCTCTGAGATAGGGAATGCTGGAAGGACAGATGTGGGGGTGTGCTGGGGGCAGGATCATTAAGCTTGAGACATGCTAAGAATGAGATGCCGGTGACTATCCAAGTGGAGATATCCGTCGGCGGTTGGCTGTGCCAGGCTGGAGCACAGCAGAGATGTGTGGGCTGGAAAGGATATTTGGAATCATCAGCATGTGTAGTTGTTGAAGCCATTTATTCACTCAGTGAATACTGAGGGTACTCAATCAGGGCCAGCCTCCTGGGCGTGCAACCTATGTAGTCACACAGGCCTCACTCTCAGAAGGGTCCACGTTTGGTTTATTGCTCTGCTGTCACCATCTTAAAATTCTCATTGATTTTTAAACATGAGGCCCTGCATTTTTATTTTGCGTTGGACCCTGGAAACTATGTGGCCGGTCCTGCTCCTGATAGCCTGGCCCTGTACAGTAGTGGGGCTGCAGTGTTGAGCAAGACAGGTGTGTTTTTGCCTTAGGAGCTTGCAGGCTAGTGCGGAAGGCAGGCAGTTAAGCCATCAGTAACAAAATGGGATGTGTTCTCTATCAGAAGTAGGGAGGCTGAGGGAGCATGTAGGAGAAGCCGCTAACCCTAACCTTGGGGGTGAAGGAGTTGAGAAATGAGATTGCCAGGGAGAGGGAGGGGAAGGGGGGGACAGAATGGCAGTCCACATCTCTAACAGAGGCGTCGAGGAGCCTGAGACGGAGCATCCTGGGAGGTCGGAGGAAAACCATGAGAGGGAGTGTCCTGGGAGCCAGGACTGGGAGAGACCGTCAGATGCGGCCAAGGAGACTGGGAATGAGGTCATGGCCAGTGGATATGGCAACAAAGAGGCCATTTGGTGACCCATGAGAGCAACTGGGGAGAGAGGAGCAAGAATGCATTTACCTCTGTTTGAGGGATCGATGGTGGATGAGGAAATAGAGAGCCTGAAGGTAGGTTATTGTTTATAAACCTTGGCTTAGTAGGAAAGGAGAGAACAGGCCCTGAACAGGGTTTGGGGTTAGGAGAATATCGTTTGGTTTTGGTTTCATTTTGTTTGATTTCCAACACAAGGTGTTCTGAGCCTGGTTTTGAACTGTGGCCAGAAAGCCAGTGGAGAGAGAGGTTGGGAATAGCTGACGTAGAGAAGGCTCTGAGGTGGGAGGTGCTGGGTGGCCGCGCCCTGGTCGCGAAGAGAAGCTGAGGGAGCAGGTGAATTTCTGGGTGAGGGCCCCTCGTGGCTCTGTGAAGTCGACCCCGCTTCACTTGTGTAAGAACATCTGCTGCCTCTTAGTTCTACTCTCTTCCTGCCTCATATTCAAGGAAAAGCTTCCCCTAAGTTCTCTCATCTGTTCTTTTATCCCACAACCATTCACTGGACTCCTGCTGTGTGACAGGCCCGATGCTAAGCATTTGGAACATGAGCGAACAAAACAGACAAGGCCCCCGGCCTCCTGACACATCGGTCCTAGAGGAGAAGCTTCCATGGCCTGCTTGGGCATCGTTGGCCCCTCCCTGCAGGCCCACACTGAATGACACCCAGCCCTCCTTCCCCAGTCTCTGACACCCCATCCTCTATTTCCCTTTATCTTTCACTTCCCTCCCAGATATCCAACTTTCCTACCCTGAGCCTGGAATTCAGGGGCCATGTAGAAACAGGGAAGAAAAAGAGTTAAGACTAGCTTTCAGCAAAATTTTGAGACAGAAGGTGGCCTTGGGAAGGGATTACATAATAATTTTTGCTCTCGTCCTCCAGGTTCTCAGGGCCCTTTTTGCTATTTTAGGGTTAGGTCCTAATCTAGACCTTCCTGACCCCTCTTTCAAGTTCTACAGGTTTCTCTGTCCTCTATCAAAACCCCTCCTCTCTTGTTATTCTCAGCTCGAGGTTAGGACAAAGACAATTTGCATTAATTCCCACCGATTTGTGAATGGTGGGTATCACCTTGGGTGACACTCCTTTAGGGAGGTGTAATTGCATTTTACAAGTGGCTCTGGGTTTTTAAGAAGGAATCTTTAATTTGTCCTATTTGTGGTAGCATAATACAGGAAATGCTATGAATCTTACAGCAAGAGGCATCGTCTTCCCAGAGTCAGCCCCCCTTAACTTTTTCCATTTTCTCACAGCTTCCGCTGGTTTTCTCCTAGACCCAGAATTCTCTAAAGCCCCCAAGATTTTTGTTGACATCTCCGCCCTGGCCTGCCCTCCTCCGTGGGTTTCTAGGACAGCAGCAACTGGGCGCAGATGGCGAGGGGTCGGGGTGGAGGGGCGAGTTTTGGCAGCTGCAGCCACTTAGAGGGATTGTTTCTAAGTCAGGGACTTGCCTCTATGGTGGGAGGGCCGGGTGCCGGGGGCTTCTTGGCGCGAAGAATGCAGCCTCCCCTAGTCACCGAGGCCTCCGCCCAGAGCTGAGCTCGTGGAAGGCGTTCCCCGTGCTTGTGGGTCTTCACCGAGAAGTGTTTGGTGTCCAGGTCTCGGGCTCCCTGGTGCTGGGCAGCTGTTGGGTTCTCGTAGAATGTAATTCCCCAAGCCACTTGCCTTTGTCGTAGAAATGGCAGCCTTCCATCACAGCCAATCAATATCTGGAGGGTGGCTATCAGGAACACTCTGGAACAGGAAGGTCTGAGAGCATGAGGCTCTGCCAAGAGTAGGCCTAGGAGAATGCTGCTCCATGGTTATCAGTCCTGCAGCCTGTCCTTCAGGCAGACATCTGCTTTGGGGAACTCTGGTCCCTCAAAAGTGCTTGAGTCAGCAGTAGCTCGCGGGCACATTTTTGAGAGTGTGTGAACTTCCTGAGCTTGCAGATAAGACGAGAGTGGCTTCTGCTAGACCCGGGATACTACCCAGAAACTCAAGTCTAGGTCAGGTGTTCTCAGATGTCAGTGTGCCTCCCACTCGTCTGGGGATCTTATCACAGGGCAGATTCTGAAACAGTAGGTCTGGGCTGGAACCTGAGAGTGCGTTTCTGACAAGCTCCCAGGTGAGGCCAGTGCTCCTGGCCCACGGCACTTTGGGTAACAAGAATCTGGAGCTGTACTGTCTACTACGCTAAAACTAGCCACTTGTGACTGCTTAAACTGAAAGCTAAATTAATGAAAATTAAATAAAATGAGAAGTTCACACATGCGTATGGTGATAGATAAAAATTAGACTGTTAGTGCTGAGCATGATGCAGTCTGTACAGAAACTGATAAACAATGTACACCTGAAATTACACAATGTTATAAACCATTATGACCTCAATAAAATAACTGAAAAAAATTAAAAATTCAATTTCTAAGCTGCACTAACTGTAATTGAAATGCTCAGTACCCATGTGTGGCTAGTGGCTGCCATGCTGGACTGCACGGATTAAAACATTTCCATTATCACAGAGTTCTCTGGGAGATTGCTGGTCTAGAGTGAGCCTCTGTTGCATCATTCATTCATGTGTCCATTTATTCACTGAGCATCTGTTACGTACCAAGTGGTATGCTTGCTGCTGAGTGTTAAGGCTCAGTTCCAGCTAGCAGAAAAAGTAAACAGAAGCTGTGGCCGGCCCTGCAGCATAGTGCTTAAGTTTGGTGAGCTTCGATTTGGCGGCCCAGGTTCAAGGGTTTGGATCCCCAACACTGATCTACACCACTCATCAGCCATGCTGTGGCAGCAGCCCACATATAAAGTGGAGGAAGATGGGCACAGGTGTTAACTCAGGGCAAATCTTCCTCAAGCAAAAGAAAAAAACCAAACAGTAAACATAAGCTAGAATGTGATGCTTTTAAGATACACCTACCATATGGTGAGGGCTCCAGAGTGGGTAACAGTGCAGTTTGCCATGCAGGCTGGAGGAGGAAGTGTCCCCTGGACATTTCCCGTGTGTTCCAAACCAAGCTACGGGATTATCGCAGAGTCGGGGTACCTCTGAGATTGGCTGCTGATGATGCATTTTCACCATTTCAGGGCCATAATCATCAGAAATGGAGAAATCATCCCCATGTCTTCGGAATTCACCCCCGAGACTGAGCGCCAGCGACTTCAGTACCTGGTAAGAGTCACGAAGGTTTGGCAGAGCGCCGCGGCGTCAGGCACGGCGTCGGAGCTGTTTTGGAGGAACGTGTTGCTGTTGACACAGGAGCAGGCCCACAGCAGTCAAACGACATATGGTATCAGCCCCCCCACACACCTTCTGGATCACACATCCTGGCTCCATGTGTGACGACACACCCCACCTCCGTGAATTTGTTATTGTGGCTGATTTTCTCCCATCTGTGACTGATCGAAGACACCGCGTGCTCTGTTTCTTTTAACGGTTCGCTCGGTACATTATGAGATGCCGTGTGGAAGAATGCGGCCACCGTCTTCCCTGGCCTGCCACTCCCTTTAACAGAGGGGCTTGGTCTGAATCACGCTGTGAGGAAGAGGCAGCCCCAGCCCCTTGGTCCTGCTGACATTCCGCTAGTTCGTGCTCAGCTATGAAGTCCCAAGGGCCCTCTGGGAGAGATGCAGGTGTCAGAAAATCTGCTTCTACCCTGAAAAGAAATTTCTCTATGCAGATCACCCTCTTTGTTTTTGTTTTTGTTTTTTTTTTTCCCGAGGAAGATTAGCCCTGAGCTAATGTCCATCACCAATCCTCCTTTTTTTTTTTTTTTTTTTTTTTTGCTGAGGAAGACTGGCCCTGAGCTAACGTCCATGCCCAGTCTGCACCCGGGATCCAGCAAACTCTGGGCTGCTGAAGCAGAGTGTGCAAACTTAACCGCTGCACTACTGGGCTGGCCCAGATCACCCTCTTTGAAGTGACGTCATGAGAGGCTAAAGGAGGGCTGTTTGATCTTTCACATTTTTTTTGCTTCACTCAAAGAACAGAATAGACTTACTTTCCTCAAATTCCAGGGGTACAGCGTCAGGCTTAAAATCTCAGTTCAGGACTCCAGTAAGCATCCCGCATTACTTTGGGGTGGGCAGCTTTGGGGACTAACCATGTGAGTAGTCATTCTGTGGATGAAACATTTTCTTGCTAACCGGCTTTTTTAGACAACATTGCTAAAGGAATGACTCTCGCTCTTAGGAAAGAATTGATCCAGGCTCCTCACAAAGAACTCTGTTCTTGTCTGAATTGCGGCGTGTGTGACAGTCCGGATTTGGTGGCTTTGGTCTGTTGAGAAAGTGGCTGTGCACGTTCTGTCAATTTCCTAGTCTGTATCCGGTTTGTTTTACTCAGGAACGAGGCTGTGCTGCCTTTGGTAGTTGTCTGGTACCTAGGACAGCAGGAATCCCAAACCCGTGTGAAGACATCTCTCCACTCTTCTCTAACTGTGGTTTTCTAACCTTTCTGTTGTCGTTTTCAAGCGAATACACTTGAAGCCACTCCCAGGGAGGGAGCCCAGACTGCCGAGCTCCTCCTTTCCTTTGGCAGTCTCGGCAGGAGGAAGGGCTCCTGCAGGAGCCAACGAGCATCTTTGTTCCGGTCGCAGCTCTGGTACTTGCCGGCTGAGTAGCTTCATGCAAGTCTCTTAAACTTTCCAGACCTCGGCTTGTCACTTATAAAATGGAGAGCTAGACTAGAGGGTCACCGGAGACCTTTGAGCCGCAAGGGTCTTCCGCAGAGAGATTTCATAACAGCTGGCCTCTCTGCCACCCGTCCAGCTTTCTCCAGTCCATCTTCCACAAAGCCACCAAGTGAGCTTATCACGGACCTTGTCACTCCCCTGACTAAAAACCCTTGGCTCCCCACAAGGTACAGAAGCAGGCCACACCTGGCAGACGCAGAATCATGGTCCCCGCCCACCTCTCCAGCATCTTCTCACTGTGGCCCCCTTAGCGCCCCTGCGCGTCCCCCGCTGCAGGCGCAGAGCAGTCTTCCATTTCCGGGACACACCGCGACCTCGCCCACCCCCAGGCCTCGGGAAATACGCTCTACCTGGATGAACCTTCCCCTTTTCCCTGCCAGGAAAATTCCTCCTCCTCCTTTAAGACCCCAACGCAAAAGTCACTTCCTGCAGGAAGTGTCCCCAAAGCCTCCCAGGGGGTCAGTCCCCAGTGCTGACACAGCGCCAAGTAGAAGCCTGAGCGTGGCTCTCGGGGTCTGGTGTTGTGCTGCCTGTTCTGATCTCTGTCTCCCCTTCCAGCCCGGGCAGGCCCCTAACCTTAGTCACCTCATATTGCTGGTGCCCAGCCCAGGGGAGACGCTGAACTGGGATTTGTCAGCTGAACGAGAGAATGAACCAGTATTCGTATTGACGTTTGGATCGTTAGCGCACAGTACTTTCCCCACATACCTGCCACAGTGGATACCGGGCCTTTGCCTCGACGGTGCTTAGGGAAAACCATTTCCTGTTTTCCTGCTAGAGGCAATGGGTTAACTTTTTGAAATAATTTCACATTTTTATGTTATAAAAATGGTGAACGATTTTTCTGCGGATGGGGGAGGGCTCAGAGCCCTTTGTACGTGAACCGTTGTGATCTACGTTGAAGAGGAATGTCCTTGGTATGCACAGTCTGGCCCTCCGGAGATTATGGGACTGGAAGCAGATTACAAGATGGGGGACGTGGCAGGCACGGTAATTTTGTTTGGTCTTGCGTCCTGACCTCGGAGGGCCCTTCGTGCAGCTCCCCGGGAGCTGGGCACTTTGTTTCACAGATTCTTGGGCAGGGTGATTAAGCAAGCAGGCCTGATGCTTTGCCGTGTTCGCACGGCATGTGGCAGGTGTGTGATGAAGGAGGGGTCCCCGGCAGCCAGGGAGAGCTGATGACCCTACAGCCTTGCTCTTCCACTGCTGGGCTTTTTTTTTTTTTTTTCTTTAAATGTTTCCAGGGTGATTGAAATAAAATATTTAAGGGGGTCCACCAAGCTCGACAGAATGTTTTGATGGAGTCAAGGTTCAGATAGGAGGCAAGGAGGTCTGGTTTGTGGGCATTTCTTGGCGGTGTTTACTCCTCTGATGCTGTGGCCTCCAACTTCGCTTCAGGTGACAGCCAGAAGTGGCTCTCCCTCAGAGGAGCCTCCACAGCTCTGAGGTGTGAGGCTGGTGGCTTTCCCTCCGTTCTGCCCAGACATATATATAAACTCTGGCTTGATTATGTTAAGACATCAAACCTTCAGATGGTGTACTTCTGTCCTTGCAGATAACCCAGGTCTGCAGCTGTTTTTCATCAAGGGCAGTGTATAGAGGAGATGAAAGTAGGTTTCAAATACACATTTGACATACACAAGTGCAACATTATCTGAGGTGATTTCTCATGGTGTCTGTGGAACTGCCCCCAGCCTTCCACACCAAGTCTGCTTCCGTTCGCCTGCCGTTTCCCTGGTCCTGGGCTATAGGAAAGGTGCCAAGTGGACAGTGCTGTGCTCCCTGGCTCTCTGGGGTTTTGCATGCTCTAGAGTTATCTCCTGAAAAGTATTCCTTCAGCCAGAATCTGCTTTTAAGACAGACTATAATCGAGAGGGTCGAGTATGCTAGTGAGTGAAAGTGGCTGACCTGGCACCTGGACGTTGCACTTAACCTTGAGAGCAGGTGGTTAAGCCAGGGAGCCTGGCTTTAGTCACAGGGAGGCAAGTTTACCACTCTGCATGATGGCTGAGTCGTGGAAAAATCTACTCCAGTTTCACCTCCTTCCCCATTGTAACCCCCCTTTGTAAAACTGCGTATGAGTTTCAAACTTTCTAATAAAAAAAATGACAGGCTAAAGTGGTTGACATTTGTCATGTTTACTGTAGGTTCCATTGATCGCACAGGTGTCGCAAAGAAGCCAGGAGGTTTTTAGAGCATGTGACTGGCACTGCCCAAGGTGTCAGAGGCAGAGTTTATATTTGGCTCCTTAAGAGCACTGTCTGGCTTCAGGGAAGCCTCTTAAAGACATTAGCCCTTATAGTTGAACCTCACCACTTCCAGAACCTTGATTTTGAAAATGACTCTAAATGGAGGTTTTGTTTATTTCAGGTTGGGAGGACTCAGACACTTGACGTTGAGGCATTCTAAACCTACTATGCAGAGCTAAGAAAATGCATTTCACAAAGCTGGAGAAAACAATCCTAAGAATGTATCCCTAAATTTTCTTTCTTTTAAATCAGTCTTTCTGCACAGTTGCTGCGCCCTTTATAATCTTTAGGTTCTCTAAAGCCCATGTACCCCCCAACATACTTAACAGAAATTTGGGCACATAAAATCGGAGCCATCTGTCCACAGGGTCCCTTAAGAATTAATCTTAATGTAAAGAAGGGGGATAATGTCATACATCCTTTAAATATATTAAAGCTAAATATACTCTGAGAGAGGTGGATAGGATCCACTGAGGTTTATTAGGCCAAAAACTTGGCTGGCTGTCAAATGTCTTCTGCGCTTCAATTGCTTCATCTGTGAAATATGGTCATTATAAGACCCTCGCAGGATTAGTATGAGGATTAATAAGTGAATATTTGTAATGAATGTGCTTACAACAGCGCCTAGATCAGAGACAAAATAAAATCTCTTAGGGCCGGTCCTGTGGCCGAGGGGTTAAGTTCACGTGCTCACCTTCGGCGGCTCAGGGTTTCACTGGTTCGGTTGCTGGGTGCGGACATGGCACCACTCATCAGGCCACGCTGAGGCGGCGTCCCACATGTCACAACTAGAAGGACCTACAACTAGAATATACAACTCTATCCTGGGGGGCTTTGGGGAGAAGATGAAGAAGAAGAAGAAGGAAAAAGAAGACTGGCAACAGATGTTAGCTTAGGTGCCAATTGAACAAAAGTAAAATTAAAAAAAACTCTTAGTTTTCTATCCTAACTGTATGTGAAGAACTTTTTTGTGGCCATCCTGCCATTGGGACTACTTCTGTGGCCTTTTATAAAACTCCTAAATTCCATTTGCATATGCAAAGAGATTGAAGATACATACGGAGGCACGTCCTTTTTGCTGACGTGAGTTCTCTCTTCAAATGAAAGCCTTTCCCCCAACTATTTACTTGGGAAGAAAAAGCATTAGGCATATGAATATGGAAATGTTATGTGTTTTATGTAAATGAATACTTTTTACCCCTTATTCTATACATTACACTGTTGTAGAGTTGACAAATCTAGGCAATTTTGTTTAATATATCCATTTGCATGCCAGTTTCCCTGTGGCTCCCTTATCCTAAGATATAAATTTTACAATTTTAAAGTTACTTTAGGGACATGGTACTCCTCTCTAATTCATCAGGACAGTGCCACATAGAAACTTAAACATGAACCTTTCTTGACATCCATGTAAACCAGACAGAATTCAATCAACATTCAACTCTATAATAGCTTATAGGTACAAGCTTGCTTCTTATGACTTTGCAATTTTTAAGGACAAATGAAGACTGAGAGAATTCTTTATGAAGGACTCCAACCCAAACATATTTAGGTCTCAGCCATTTCACATTTTTCCTTCTTTTCTTTTTTTTTTTTTTAACCCAAACCAAAATCTTGTATTCCTGCACTGTGCATCAGGCAGCCAGCCTCGGCTCTGGAAGAGCATCTCATCTGACCGTCAGTGTGACCATTAGCCATCACCAGTGGCTTGGCTGACGTTATTAATTTCATTTCTTTCGTGACCTTAGACTTTCTATCATGATAAATCATCTTGAAATGTAAGGCTTCTACTCCTCATCTCATATAATCTGATGAGTTGTTTTTTCCCCCAAAGGGCAAGAAAGAGATTACTCTTTTTTTTTTTTTTTAAGATTTGTGTTAAACACTGAAAATCCTCATTTTGATAACTTCCTTTGAAGTACTGAGAAGTCTGAACATTTTCAAAATTATTCATATAAAAGCTTTCTAGTTAGAGGACTTTACAAAATACTTCTTGTTAAGGAATCTGCCCTCTCATTGAACACGCAAGTATTTTTACTTTCCGTATTCTGCTAATTGGAGTGGAAACTGAAACAACTACTTTGAAAAAGGCTTTGGCCCAGCAATTCCATGCCTAGGTACACACCTAACCGAAGTGTGTGCAGCTGTTCACGAAGAGGCTAGGAGTGCACAGCAGCACTGTTTGTAACAGTCCGACTAGAAGCTATCCAGATGTCCTTGGCGAGTAGAATGGATGAATAAGTCATGTGTGGTCACAGGATGGAATGTGTGCATCACTGGGAATGGACAGGTTGTAACTACACACAGCACCGTGGGTGAGTCTCAGACTTCACGTCCAGCACAGGGGGCAGCCTGTAGGATCCCATGGGAAGTGTAGGAAGAGGTGAAACCAGTCTGGAAGTCGGGAGAGTGCTTCCCTTGGGGAGAGGAGGGGTGATTGGATGGGGTCCTGACCCCAGGGTGCCGGTCATGTTCTGTTTCTTGATCTGGATGCTAGCTACCTGTGTTCAATTTTTGAAAATTCATCCACCTGTATGCATATGGTACAGACACTTTACCTTATGTATAGTATACTTGGTTGAAATGATTTAAAAAAAAAAAAAAACTTTCAGGGCCAGCCTGGTGGCATAGTAGTTAAGTTCGCATGCTCTGCTTCAGTGGCCCTGGGCTCACAGGTTCAGATCCTGGGTGTGGACCTAGTACTGCTCATCAGGCCATGCTGTGACAACATCCCACATAAAATAAAGGAAGATTGGCACAGATGTTAGCTCAGGGCCAATCTTCCTCACCAAGAAAAAAAAAAAAACAAAGCTTTCACTTTAACTGTACGTCACCCTTTGCAGGAGGGGCCCTCCTTGGTGCCACACAGGGGCTCAAGGTGAAGCTTTAGGACAGGTTCCCCAGGAAGCCACACTCCTGCCCCCTCTGCCCCACACTCCTCTCTCCTGAGAGCAGCTCCACAGCCGCCCCCTCTCCCCCCTCAGCTGCTCCCCACATCCTTGCCTCCTCTCTGGCTGCCCCGGAGCCCTTCCTGACCAGTTCTAAGACCCTTTTCTGATTCTCTCTGATCCCACCCAGTGCACAACCCCCTCTTTGTCCCTTAGCCCCTGAGGATGTCTCCGTTTCCACCCAGAAGCCTTCCTCAGTCTCCCCTACCCGTGTGTGGGCTCTGAGCAGAGGGGCCTTTTTTCCTATTCTTCGCATCCCTAGCCCCTGGTATGTGGCACATGTAAGAGCTTATGTGTTAGTTGCACGAATTCCTTTGGCTGGATACCCCGAAACTTGGGACAGAGCCTCACTGGCTGGCACCAATCACTCACTCACAAGCTGACCACAAGGCAGTAGAAAGGGATTTTATTGAAAGGAGGAAGCATTTTATGTCCTCCAGCAGACAACTTTGAGTACCCTCGGGACCCAGGGTCTCAGCGTCCGCAGGAAGCCTGGTGCTCAGTGTCCTCCATACCATGCTACACCTATCTCGCCCTGGGATCTGGGTTCCTGCCTCCACTCCTGTTCTCCCTGCCTTGCTGAGGCGCTGAGAGCTCTCCCCAGGTCCAGGAGGGTGGAGCTCAGATCCCTGTGCTCCGGAGGGAGACAGACCTGGGCTCAGGTTACTCACCCACTCTGCTCTAGTGAGAGGCTTCCTGGAAGGTTCTAAAAGGTCTCTCTTCTTCAGGCTGGTCCCTCCTGTTAGGGCTCAACCCCACTGCAACTCAGAGACTCCCACAGGGATGGGAGGGTTGTGTTTCTTCACAGCGCAGTGCTCACCTCCCTCCCCTTCCCTTGAAGCTGGTTTCTGCCCGGGACTGGGGAGAGAGCGGCCTGGACGAAGTCTGATCTTCCTACCCCGTCTCTGGTGTCCCGCCACTTCTTGGCACAGCAGGGTGCTCCAGCCTCCTTTCCCTAGAGAAGATGTCTCTTCTTCTTGTCCCTGGTCAGACATAACCATGTCTAGAAGTTTGCTCTCCTTAGCTGCCCAGACACTAAGTGGCAAGGATACATCCTACCCTCTTTAGCAAACCTGCACCCTCCAGTGTCCTTAAAAGACTCTTGGCGACCTGTCTTTGGTTGCCAGGGTTAGCGGTTACCAAACTTTTTCCCCCAGGGGCCGCTTGTGCTCACATGTGAACTCCAGGTGTACCTCCAGCCTCTGCCGCAATCAGGAGCATTCTGCTAGGCTTCCTTGAGGGAAAGCCTCACAATTCAGGGTAAAAATGGAGGTAAAAAGGTGTTTTTTTGTTTATTTGTTTTATGAGGGGCAGGCCAGCACACTTTAAATTGGATGCTAGGATAAAATATGTTTCCAGGTTTCTAGTCAGCATGCTTACTAAGTAGAGAAGGGACATAACATTATTTACATATCCTCAGGTTGGTGAAATATCACGGGGTTTTCAGTGGTGTAACAGCAGCCACACACCTGTGCTTTCACAGGAAGCTATCTATAGAATTATAAAAAGTCAGCTAAATCTAGAATATGATAACGTGTGTCCAGGATCGTTTTTATGTGCCGTGGACCTTAGTTGTAACTTTTTCAGAAGATTGAAAGCTGTGTTGTATTATTTGGTAAAGTTTAAATAATCACTAAAATGTAATTGTGTGAAGCAGGTCGGAATGTTCTGTATTTATGCTTCCAGCAAATACTGACTTAGAGCCTTCTCTGTGTTCTGGGCTATGCTGGGCCCTAGAGTGTAGCTAAGGTTTTAAAAATCGTGACCGTGTTTAAGTATAGCTGGTATTACCTGCAGCACCATGCAGAGGTTCCTCACACACGTATATCCAAATAGCATCATTAGAGAGAAAAATGTAAAATATATCCAACATGTCAGATAAATAGGAATGTTTAGGAGAGTGTCTAGAGTTTTTATTTTGCAGGTGGCCATGGAATCTTAACACGTCTTGCTCCCATCTTGGATTTTGATGCCGTCAAGGTCCATGTGTTTCATGGGCCAGCATCGCTGTGAAATGCACTTTCATGGGCCCTAGTCATGCGTACACAGTCATGAGCTGCCCAGGTGTGAGCAGTGGAGTAAACCGCACCCCAATTGCCCATGAATCTTACATGCTTCCAGAGGGGCAGGCCAGCACTGATGAAGTGACGTTAACCAGTCACGTGAACGCTGGCAGGCCCTGAGAAGAAGCTGCAGAGCTCCCAGGTTGTTGGGCCACTCGGCTTCTGAGAACAAAGTGTCTCTGTGCTGGCCGGTGGGAAGCAGTGGGCTTCAGCATCCCCTGCATTGGCGCCAGGCCTGTCCTGGTTGGCCCTTCCCAGTGACCTTAGCGACCTTAGGTCCTTAGTGACCTCCGAAATTATTGGAGTCAGAAGGGGCAGCGAAGCTCCTCTCAACAATTTTCTAAAACCTACTGTACAAACTGGGTTCTCCAAACAAATGATGATTTTTAGAATTTCTTTTAAACAAAAGTAATTCATGTTCAGTGGTAGAAATATTAATGAATATGCATAAGTTTAAAAGAAAACCATGAAATAACATTTTATAATATTTTGATGGATTTGAGTGTATGTACATATATAAACATGTGTACATATAAAACCAGGTTATGGAGTGAATGTTTGGCCCCCCCCCCACCCCCCCCAAAATTCATACGTTGAAGCCGTCACCCCCAGTGTGCTGAGTTTGGAGACAGGGCCTTAACAAAAGTGAGTAGGGTTAAATGAGGTTGTAAGAGTGGGGCCCTGATCCGATAGCATTAGTGTCCGAATAAGAAGAGACACAGAGGGCTTGATTTCTCTGTCCACAAGAGCACAGGGGAAAGGCCGTGTGAGATGGAGGAGGCGAGAAGGCAGCGGTCTGCAAGCCAGGTAGAGAGCCCTCGCCAGGAGAGAGTCTGCTGGCGCCTTCATCTTGGAATTTCCAGCCTCCAGCACTGGAAACATAAATTTTTGTGGTTTAAACCCCCAGGCTGTGGTATTTTGATGTAACAGCCTGAGCTGACTATGACAGACCGTGTATGCAAACTTTCCACGAGTATTGCACAAAAAGATACATTAATGAGCAGAAGTGTGTTTTTCTCTGAAAACCAACAAGTGTGTGTCCCATTAGATTTTAGCATCTCATTTTTCATCAATCAACCACCTATTTGCTTGACTTGTACTCAGTTCTTGAGTTGTTTTTTTCTCTAACACAGCTAACTCCATAAGGCCTGACAAATGCAACAGGAGTGAGTATGGAAAGTGCTGGTAAGGAGGAAGACTACAACTAGAATGTGAATGGTGATTTTAAGAAATACTAAAAATATATCATAGGAACAGCTGGAATGCACATAAATTCTAAGGTGGACATGATTGCAACAGAAATATATCATGCATCATGTGAGATTTGGCAATTAGCAAAAGAGAGGAAGAAAAAATAACCATAAAAAGAGAAAAATCTACGGATGTGACATTAGTGTCAGTGGGGGATGAATATTACAGTATTTCTCAGAGCTAAGGCGCTTTTTTTTTCACCTTTACGTAACTGAAGTTGGGATATTTTACAATTGATTGTTGCTGTCAGCCAGGTGGCAGGCATGACATAGACATCATCTCCTGGGTGTGTGTGAACATCGGAGGGCAACCCCAGACTCACAGAATGGGCGTCCGGCAGCTTAGAAGAAAACCCTGCAGACAAAAATGCAGCCCTCTTTGAGCCTCTTTGGATCCCAGCAGTTGTACGGCGGGGTTGGGGGAGGGGTCATTCAGACTCGTTCAGCCGCATTCCCGTAATTGCAAAGCTGACTTAAGAACCTCGCACCCCTGGCTCTGAGGCTTAGAGTTGTGGATTCTTGAAGAAATGCTGCATCATCAAGGATCCCATGAAACACAGGCCACTGTTGAGTGGAAAATCATGAACACGAATGTTTCAGAGTTGAAAAGTGATGCCAGCTGTTGGATTCTAAATGTGAAAACGTTTTGGAGGATCTTAGCTATTCCTTCTTAAATATACACAAGAGTGATAGATAAAAATTCATCGAAGTCTAAAGGAGCTCTTTCAAAAAGAATCAAATAAAACTTGAAAGTGGTAAGAAAGCATTGTGCATAGTTTAGTTGGCAGCTTTTCTGCCCTTTCTCAGAGGTAACAAAATAATGGCGCATCATATAAAGGGCGTCTTAGAAGTGGTGCAGTGCGGTAGCCTGCTGTTATAACCAGGGAAAGCAGACAGTTTGTTGAGGCCCCAAAAGCCTCTGCACGTGAAGGGGCTACACATGCCACAGGCCACACAGGATTCCAGGCCCTTTGAGGCTGTTCCCCCTCAGAGGGAGAGGTGAGGTGGCCCCGCAGAAACCAGGCTGCTGAGGAGTCCCAGCTAATTGCCCAGGCAAACGTGCACCAACCAAAAGGGCGTGCAGTGACCTGGGTAAAGCTCCATCCAGGGCCCTGCGTGCTCCTGTCGGGGCAGAGCGCCTGGGACCCCTCACATCTGCCCCTTGGCCACTTGGGTTTATGAAGAGATGTTCTTAGGACTGGCCTTTGGATCTTAACCTGTTTGTTAATAATATATCTGTGTGTCGTGTCCCTATATTTATACACACACATACGCATTTACATATTCATATGTTATATATAGATCTGTGTACATGTGACACAACTCGCATGGCTCACACACAGTCACAGGCACATGTTTGATGACCTGCTTTTTACAAATATGTCAGCTCTTTCGGTGTCATTGCATATTCCCCGTAGCATCGTTGTAAGTGGTAGCATAGAATTCTTTTGTGTGGATTCGTGCCAGTTTATTTAATTGCTCATATTATTAAATGATTTCTTCTAGCTGCTTCCGGAATGTCCTGTGGCCAAGCTGTGTGCCAGTCTGAAATTTTGGTTCGCTGGGTCCTCACTGGCACCTGTTTGTGATTCAGACTTTGTGTGGTCCAGCAGCAACAGGGTCACAGGCCTTTTGTTGCATACATACTGTATGTGTGTGTGTGTGTGTGTGTGTGTGTGCGCAGGTTAAAGGGCCAGCATAAGGGCTAGGATGGGGATTATGGGCATGATATTCAGCTCAGGCTGTAGAACCACTCAGTCCTGGCTGATAACTGTGGGCTCGGCATCTTAACCTCTCTGGGCCTTAGTTTCCTCATTTATGAATTGAGTCTATGTCACATGCTTTGTGGGATTGTTGAGGTAGTAAATAAGGTGTATCAAGTGCCTGGTACATGGTAACCCCTAAATCAGTGTTAGTCCAGCTTGGGGGGGTGGTACATAAACGCAAACTCCTGCTGATACAGTGCCCAAGTTCTGCGAGATGACAAAGGGTGTGTAACAGATGCTGCTGTTCGCTGGCCGCTTATGCCTCTTTTCCGTAGTTTTCGTAGGTGGACCAAAATAAAGGAATAAAACAGTATCGAGCCCGTAAGCACAGCCGGCTTCATGGGCGAGTGTGCAGCCGCACAGGGCCCTGCACTTCGTTTAATGCTCTGCTCTCACCATCTGGAAATTCTTGTTTTTTAACAGAGGCTCCATATTTTCATTTTGCACTGGGTCCCACAAACTATGTAGCCAGTCTCTCCCATCAGGTTGTTGGGAGTGTGAAATGAGCGTCCACAAAGCACTTAGCACAGGACTCAGGAAGTGCTGGGACTCAGGAGTCGTTAGATGGCTGTAATTGTTTTTTCTAAGAACAGTGACAACCATAATAAGTGTATTGCAGACGTCATTTCATTTAATTATTAGAACAGTGTGAGATAACTTGACAATTCATCTCATTGCGCAGATAAAGAAACTGAGGCCTGAGAGGTTAAACCGTCTGCTGAGATCACACAGCTTGTAAAGGTGGAACTTGGGTTCGAGCCGAGTCCGTCTCACCCAAGGCCACACTGCTGACCTGCCCCATCCAGTGCAGTTCCCCTCCTTCCTTCCCAGGGAACCCGCTCTGTAAAACCCGGTGTTGACGTGTCCCTGATACGCATCACCCAGGCCTCCCTCCCAGCTGAGCTTTCAGAGCCCATCAGAGGTGATCCAGAATTCCTGCCGGGCCTGGAACCTCCTGGGGCTACAGCAGAAGTAAGGACTGGTCCTCTTCTCGGCCTCAGTCCTGTCCTGTTGTGTATCAGGCCATATCTGACTAGCTTGCTTCCTTGGACTCCTGACACATTGAGCTTCTGATGGCTGATGTCCCACCAGTACGTCCGAACCACCGTGAGAATCCGTCTGAGATCTGCTGGTGTCGGGTCCTGGGGAAGAGGCTGTGGGAGCTGCCTGCTTCCAATAGACTGAGGATGTGGCCACCTGTCCTGTGGCCGGGATCCCTTTCCTACAGCTCCAGGCCATGATGTGCTCTGCCCACTCTTTTCCCTGCCAAAAAACAAACAAAAAAACCCTCCATTCCACCAGGCTGCTAATCGGCAGGCGTACAGCACAGCGTGGGGAAGCTTTTGCGGAGTTTTCTTGAGGAGTGTGGCCTCAGAGCAGCACGGCAGTTAAGACTTGAGCATTTCATCTCTTGGATAGCTGGATTTGAATTTTGAACGTGACAATGAGTCTGTTTGTTGTTTCAAAGCAGTTCCCTAAGTGGCTGTTTGCTCAAGACTCTTGTAGTGTGAACAGAGATCTGGGGGAGGGGAAGAAGCCATCTGCTCTGGAGAGTCTTCCAATTACATGATCAGATTACCGCAGAGCAGAACGGAGGGCGTCCAGCGGAAAGTTCCTGTCTGGTGTGTCCAGCCCCAGCCCGCTCTCCCAGGCCGTTGTGTTGATGTGGAGACCCACATGCAGGTTTCAGAGGCCAGGCCAAGATCACTGAGAGTGTGAGCAAGGGGAGAGCAGAGGAAGCCGAGGAGGAGAGGATCCGGGGCCTTTCTGGCCGCATCACCATGGCGACAGGAAGGGGAAACCATCTTGGATTTGAATTAAGAACCGAACCTTGGGAGAAGCCCAGTCTCTCTTCCTTGCCACTTTAGCAATACCTGTCTTTGATTGCAATTAATTTATCATATCAAATGAAAAAGTTAAATCCTTTTACAAGTTAAATTTTATTTGCTGATATTCTATTAGTGTTTAGATTCTTAAATTTATTTATTTCCCTTAAAATATGAGGATGATTTTCTTGTTTTTGAAATATGGCCTGTCTCAATTGGCAAAACATCCTTGAGTCTTATTTTTCTTTCTGAATATGCATGTGGTTTTTTTTTTTTTCTTTTTGCTATTAGGCATTCATGCAGCCTCACTTGCTGGGAAATGAGTTCACACATTTGGAGTTTCCAAGGAGAGTTCAGAGAAAGGAACTTGGAAAGAAGATGCTCTACAGGGACTTTAATATGACGGGCTGGTAAGAACACGGCTCCCTCTGCCTCGGCGCTGCCACAGGGCGGGGGACAGCAGCGTCACCACCGTCAAAAGCCACTTACACAGTTGCGATCAGGAGACGCAGCTAGAGACCCGGGTTTGTGGGGAAAGAAAAAGGGCTATGCGCACCCTGCTGTCTTTGCCCGGCCCCAGCTCTCACACCCCAGTGCTGGTTTACCTGTCTGCTTCCCTGAGGTCCTTCTGGGGGTGCTGGACCCTGTAAAGCTGACATAATTCCTCACGTCACACAGCACAAGCATTTGGGGGCTCTTAAAACACATTAAACTTGTTTTTTTAGGTCAGGGGCTCGAAGGAACATGCCAGAGGTTTATTGGGCCACACTGGCTTAGATCTGAACACAGCTCTGACCTTTCTGAATAGGCAAAGTTGGATAAACTGCTTCCTCCATGAGCCTAATTTTCCGTGGATGAAGTGGAAAAATATACACTTTCTGAAGGGTCGTTGTAAAGACTACAGGCAATGAGCTATCCTCATTATTTTAGCACATACCAACTGAAATAAGAAATCTTGACGGAGGCATCTTATTCCCAAAACACACCTATATAAGCACCAAGATCCGTGGCTCACTTTGACTGAGAACCTCATCCATGTCTTCTGAGAAGTAGATGTGATGATCAGGTACTTCTATGTCATAGGATTGCTGTGAGGAGGAAAGAGGGCAGCGCCCGGCACATAGAAGTGGGGCGAAGGTGTCCCCTTAGGCCCTGAGATACTGACCTGGGAGCCTCCTCCCAGGCTGCAGGACAGCAGAATGAGACAAGGGACTCTCTCCTCACTGTATCTGCAACACAGGCGAAGAAGTAGATTCCATGATCTCTTCTTCATTGACCAAAATAGCTAGAACAGATGGTCACAGCCCAAATTCCCATGGTGATGATTTCCAGGCTGGAAATCTACTCGTGGGCTACACCCTGACTTAAAGGAACAGCTGAGCTTCCCAGGGAAGATACGGGGCTGATTAAAGGCCCTTCTGCTTATCCTCTGCCATCTAAAATAGAGCATACTCACCAGTATCCACTCTTCTTCTTCTAGAACAGGGTCAGCAAACCATGGCCCCATAGCCAAATTCCACCCATGGGCCCCTTTCTGTACGTAATTTTTTTTAATGCAGCCACATTCCTTTCTGTACATTTGATCTTCTACCTGCACACTTCACAGGGCAGCTGAGTCTGCAGCAGACACTGCATCCCCTACAAAGCCTCAAATATTTACCCCGGGTCTGAAACATGAGTGAATTGATTGGGAAGGATTCACCATATTTGTAGCTCTGAGTTCTGGAGTGTTGGTGCCCCCAGAGTCATTATCCTAACCCAACTGGGTTTTCTTTGTAAATTCATTTTATTTAATCAGCAAAATTAGCACTTCTTACAGAAAAGTTGAAGGTGAGGCCTACTGCAGTTCGGAAAAACGAGGTGGGGTTTGATCTGGGTTTTTTAGCGTTCGCGACAGAAAGGCATCACAGGTCAGGAGCATTACAGTTTTGCTTGTAAATGCAAAAACAAAAAGAGTAGATCTAAGAGGCAGCGAGGAAAAGGGCCCAAAAGAAGGCGAGCATCTGGGGGAAATCAGACTGAGCTGGGGTGGAGGGAACATAATCGAGGATGAGGGAAGCTAGGCAGAGAGATTTAGATGTACCGTAGGAGGCTGTAGTTCCTTTTGCATGTTTCTAAGAAGGAAAATGAATGATGAAAGCAATGTTTTAGGAAGGTGGTTCTAAGAGGAGTATGAAGGAGACTGCCTGAGAGAGAAAACAGATTCGGGTACCCAGAAAAAAACCATCATGGAAATAAATATGTGAGGTCTCCAGGGCGCAGTAGAGGATGGAAGCAGAAAGCAGAGAAGGGAAGGAAGTGAACAAGAAACTAGATGATTTAGGCCAAGGGATAAATGGAAGGGGGTCAGTCATCAATTACTCCAGTGATCTGTTTAAATATGTCTCTTCAGCTAGTCCATACGTGCCCTGAGGGGGAGCCCCGGCCACGTCCTGCGCCTTACACATAGTAGACAAACAGCGAGTGTTTGTTGTATGAAAGGAGGACAAGGAGGGGAAGGGCAGACATCGACAAGGGCAGGTCGGTGTTGTGGTTGGTCCATGGGAAGGGGAGGCATGAGGAACTCGCAAACGAGACGTGGAGCTTGAGGTGAGGCTGTTTGTATGTTCTTTCTATTCCAGAAAGCTAAATTAGATCTAAGCAGTCAGAACAAGGTTGGTAAACAAATGGCTAAAGATTACCCCCATTTTATAATTTTTTAAATGTAGATAAGTTCAGGGCCTAGATTATATCCAATTTTATAGGCACACAGTTACTCTTTTGCTCTCTTTCTTACACACACACACAGGGTTCACCTATTGCAGAGCTGTTTAATCCTTGTAGTAAATACCTAGTTACAGGAATTTTTCTCTCCCCTTGTCCCCCACTAATCATGACAGTATTGGGGCTAGCTGACACTTAGGGAGAGCTATAGGCCATGCATGGTGATGAGAGCTGTACATGACTCCTCATATTGAACAACCCTATAAACTAGACATTTTACAGATGAGGAAACTGAGGCACAGAGGCTGAGTTGCTCAAGGTCACACAGCTAGTGAGAGGAGAAGCTGGGTTGTGAGGCCAGGCAGCACCCCTTCAGGGTGTACCCTGTTTACTACTGTGGTGAACTCCCAAATGCTGAATGGCCCCTCCTCCTTGTTCCCATTGTGCAGGTGAGCTGCTTGAGGCTCACAGAGGTTAGATGGTTTGCTCAGCTTCCACCAGCACAGAAGTGTCAGAATAATGACTACAACCCAGGGCTCTGACTCTTAGTCCAGGGCTCTCTCTGATAAAACGCACCAGACGACGTTTCTCCAGGGTAAGATTGGATGTAATTATTCCACTTTGGGCTGCGATGTCCATTTAAACAGGGGACCTCTATCTGCCGAGATTACTGTCCCCTTAACAGTCCTTTAGAGGACAAGAGGAGGGAACAAAGCGTTGCAGGAGCTGCTGAGGAGGTAACTTTTCTAATCTGAATCTGACCTGAAAGACCGTCGGCCAAGTTGAATCATGATGCTTCATGCTTGCCCCTGAGTCCATGTGCGATTTGGGGGTGCTGATGGTAGGCCTAGGGAAACGGCGGCCCTGGCTAGAGGAGCATCCGGCCAGCTTTCTGTGGCGTGTCGGCAGCGGGGAGGAAGTGGGGGAGGATGTCAGCTCTGGGAGCCTTGTCTGTAATTAAGGATGAGTCTGTTGCCTCCTGACCGGGATCCTTCCTCTCCCACCCTCATGCTTTCTCAGAGACTGCAAGCAGCTTGGCAGGCCCAGATTGTACAGAGGACAAAAGGTTATTGTCCCCAGGCCCTTCAGAATGAAATCTGTCTCTCCCCTGGCTCCCCACCTCCCTTCCCCCTCTCCTCAGATGGTCAGCACATTGGTTTGGTTCACAAAGGCGGTTTCTTCACAGCACCCCCAGTGCTGACTTGGTCCCTGATGTGGCCCAGCTCTCACCTTCTGTGCCTGGTGTCCCTGGTCCTGGTGCCAGAACCCCAGCCTTGCTCTCAGTGCCAGCCGGCGCCCCTCCTCCCAGGCTTTGTGCAGAGCTGCTGTCGCACAATGCGCTCTAGCTGGCACCGGGAGCTCTGTGTCCGACCCGCCACCCTCTGGGCCGGCTCAGGCCGTAATTTGCTGGCAAGCATCTATGTTACCGAGTTGAAACAACAGTTTCTCACAGCTGGCTTGTGGCACCAGGTCCCTGCTCCTGTGAGTGCTGGTGGTTTCGCTTTGTCACGTAGGATCAGTGTTCTTCGTGCTCCGTGTCCAGCCACATGGGGTGACGAGCAAACTGGGGGCCCAGGAGGACGTTCGTGGGGGAAGGGGCTGTGGCTTCACCCCTGGCGGCGGGCCAGGTTCCCCGGCAGCTGTTCCTGTGCTGATGGGATTTGTAGAGAGAGCGAGGGCCAAAGAGGAAGAGAAGTCCATCGTGTGTATACGAGATTGCTTCCAGATGGTTCTGGTTATGCGTAAAGTACACCAGAATTCTTTCTTTAAGCAAAACTTTTTTTTGCATTTATGATGGTCTTCTTTCAGAGGACAGGCTGGACCAGCGACTTGAGATGGCGTGCCTTCCTTAGTAAAGAGAGGACCACCTGGGGAGATACGCTGCTTGGGTACTGGTCCTTGCTCTGCCAAGGTTCTGGGGCCTTGGACAAATCCTGGGCTTAGGTCTCTGGTTTGTTTAAAAATGCTTCCTATGCCCCTTACAGCCAACCTCCATGTCTGGTGGGGGATGGGCTTTGCTCTGCTTTGCAGAGCTTCTGGAAAAGACAGATTCCATTAGGAAGATTCCAGAGATGGTATCCTTTCGTTTTTCTCTCTTGCAGCCCTTAACTCTTTATGATTCCAAATTGACAGCACATCAGGGTAATTTTCCCTCCTCTGTTTCCCTTAAAACTATGAGCCAATCAGAGGATTTTCCAGTGGAACAGAGTGGGGTCAACCACCATTTTCTCCTTGCAGCTCACACTGCTTTCACTAAGGCAAAGGAAACCTTTTCTGTTGTGTCCTCTCAGCATAGTGGCCTCTAGCCACCTGTGGCCATTTACATTTAAATTAGTTAAAATTAAATAAAATTAAAAATTCATTTCCCAAGTTGTACTAACCACATCTCCATTGCTCAGTAGCCACAGTTGGCTCGTGGCTACTGAATGGGACAGTGCAGATACAGAACATTTCCATCTTCACAAGAAGTTCTACCGGCTGGCCCTGCAATCTAGACCATGTAAGGTTGCGGGTGGAGGACGGTGCTGTAACAGAACATCCCAACAGCGAAGAGTTAACAAAACAAAGCAACTGAACAGCTGAGCACAGAAAGGGCGAGCGAAATGGGGTGGCCACATTCTGTGGCTTCTGGCCCCACTACTGCTAGACTCTGAGTCTGCTGGGGGATGGGCTTCACTCCACTTTCCAGATCTTCAGGGGCATCAGCCATCGTGTTTAGGGACAACTCATGTCCGGCGGTCGCTCATTGGCAAGCGTGCTGGCCAGCCGGGAGGGAGACCCATTGCATCCGCCCTGGTCAGTAGCACGCCTCTCTCCCCCAGCCTCTCCCCACTGCCTCCTGGGCGTACTGGTACCAGTGTTGGCATTTCTGTTCCTCTTGCTTTTCCTTTTACTTCTGGGAGAGTGTTTCAGACCCTGAGGAGCAGAAAAAAAGATTCTGTTCTGTTTGGGGCGACCTTTATTCTCCGTCTGCAGCCTGGAGTCCAGTTCAGGGTGGAGAGTCACAGCCGCCCCAGCCCACCCCCTGGCAGGGGGCTTCTTCCAACAATCCAGACGTTTTCTGGAGAGGAACTCCCAGGAGGCGGCCCCCAGTGTGGTCTAGAGCTGCTGGCTTGAGTTGTACAAATACTGTAGATACGGCTTCTACCAGATTCTTTATTGCTCTTTTCCATGCCCTCTGACAGCGTTCAGGCGGCCACGGGGAAGTGGATTGAGAAATGCCACAGAAGGTTTTATGAAGCCAACTGCAGAGCTGCACCCGCATTTAATATAAATTGATTTATTGAATCAAGCACAGAAGCCCTGTTACAGAAACCCCGGGCTTTATCCTCCGGAGGAGCGCCTAATAAAGCAGCCCCAACTGACACCCCTCATTAGCTTTTCCATGGATCCCCAGGCAGCTTTTAAAGGGACAGTGTCCCTCTTTTGAGCCTGAATTTATCTGTTGGCCATGCCTGTGGACCTAATTAACTCAGCATTATTAGTCTTACTTGGAAAGCCTGCACTTTCTAACAGCCTGACTCTTGAGTTTTAAAGAGTAATTGGAAAATTCAAACCCTATCCTGTTCCTTCTTTTTGTGTCTAATCACTTTTAACCCAGTCTCTGGAACTTCATCTGCAGTGTCTCTGACTGGCATTGTTGGGGCGCGGAAGGATTCCTCGGTTCCACCTCAGGGCGAATCCTGGCATTGCCGTTGTGCGGTAGAACTCACGGGAAGCTTTTTAGACTCACCAGAGGAATATCACATTTTAATTTTATAATTACTTCCCAAGAAAACAGGCCTTTCCCTAGTTAAACCTGGTATCAATTTCCTCCCAGCCATTTGTATCTCATAATTCAATGATTATGGGCACTTTGGCAGGAATCTGGAAATCTGACTTTGTGGGGAAAGGAGGAGGTTGGATGTCATTTCAGAGAATTTTAACCCCAAACCTCAATAGATTGTCCAGGACGGGGGTTGGCTGGGACAGGGATCAGACATCCCAAAAGGCCCGCATGTTCCAAGTTCCAGTCCGAGCAAGTCAGCCTCCCGCAGGGAGGGGCCCCTCCTGGGGCTCCCGGAGCCGGAGATGATGAATGGTTATTTGCGATGTGCATGTTCTGCATCTTTTCAAGATTTGCAGCTCTAGCTGCAGGAGCAGCAGGAAAGAAAGCCTGCCCTGCTGTGTGCCGCCCACCTCCTGACAGTGATAAATGACTCCTGGCTCTGCACCGCCCTCCTCCCCACCACTCTGCCCGTGAGGCCAGTGGAAGCTATGAGGGCTTTACAGATGGTTGGAAGCCAAGACAGACAGGCATTGTCAGGCCACAGCGAGGAGAAAGAAAAGAGATCCCAGCCAGCCTGCTCCCTATTGATGGTCCACTCGCTCTATACACACTCACACGCACACCTCTCGCTGCTTTAATGATAAGTGTAGATTTATCATTCTTAAAGTGGCCCAACCACTTCCAAGCCTTCCTTTCCCCCTCAGGCCCTTTGAACAGTCACAGCATTTATCCGAACCCATTCATACAGGCTTAAGCGGAGCGTATGTACCGCTCTTCCCCAGCGACCATTGTTGGGGCTCTACAGTACATGTGTGGTGACTTAGCTCCAGGTCATCTGGGGAAGTTTTAGGATATCAAGTGCTTGCAAAAATCCCTGTTCGAATAGCCAGTGTCCTTTTATCCAAGGAATCCCAGAGGATACTGGTTTTATCTTTGGCAAACCTTTCTTGTACACCTGCTGCCTAGTAGGCATTAAGTACAGTTAAGAACAGGGACATGCAGCGAGACTGCCTGGCTGGGCCAGTCCCCAAATGTGTCTTGGACAAATCAGGTCACCTCTCTCTGCCTCAGTTTTCCCGTTTGTAAATGGGGCTAATGACAGTATCTAGGCCGTCATGAGTTAGTATAGTCAAGTGCATTGAACAAAGCCTGGCCTGTCGTAAGTGCTCTCTGGGTCTCATCTTGTAATCACTGGACATTATGGGGAGCAGAAGGGTCGGCCAGATCTGATCCCTGCCTCAGGAGGGTTACAGCCTAGTATGCATTGAGATTGTTCCTCCAGATAACGAGAGGCTAGAAACCAACAAGGAAGAGGAAGGCAGTTTAGAGAAGCAGAAGGCTGAAGCAAGGTCAGCGTGTGCTGGCTGCTCTGACTTTCTGGTCTGTCCTCCATGTGGCAGGAGGGGCTCTCATCTGAGAAGAGACACCATCAGTACGACTAGGAAGCCATCGCACCAGCCCTTGCATCCCTGGGCACTGCTAGGTAGGATGTTCTTGTTTATCTTGGCACTTTTTTTGGCCCATATGCTGACTTTGTGTCTCCCTTCTGAGTCCTGGCTGCTGGACCTTTTAAGGTGCCACTGCAGCCCTCCTGAGCCGCACCCAGGGAGCTGGGATACCAAGCACGTCAGTGGCCACAGATGACCTCAGCTTAGAGGGGTCTTATCAGGCAGGACTGTGTTAGCTGCATAGAGATGACCAGCTGGCTTTCTGGAAATTTATTGAACAATACCATTCTACCTATAAATCTCTTCTTAAAATCTCAGGAGCGAGGGAGATAGATCTGTTGGAATTTCTACATAAACAACTAAAGCAAGACAGAATATAGGGCTTATCGAAAGGGGATTAAAGAAAAGGCTTTGTGGCTGTGGGAGAGGGAGTGGGTTTTTAAGAGAGGAGACTGGCGTTGGGGAAGACTTCATGGAGAATGTTGTGTTTGAACCAAAGGTCTGAAATATGAGAGGAGTTTCAAGAGGCTTGAGGGCAGAAGGGAAGGACATTCTGAGCAGAGGGCACAGCACAAACGGAAGCCCAGAGGCATGGAAATAAGATGCGTGTTTTGGGAATGTGGGAATATTTGAAGATATTCAAAATATTTTAAGAGTCAGCATAGAGGAGTAGGCTCCAGCTGGGCTGCAGCAGGGTTCCAGAAGTGTCCCTGCTGGGCCAGCTGTTAACTGTATTTATACATGTTGGGGGTTCCAGGGGAGGGTCCAGAACAGCAGATGGGGGGTTCCAGAGCTTGGGACTGCCATTATCTGCCAGCTGGGACAGAGTATTTCAATATTTTAACCCTCTGTACACACTTAGATTGGTACGTATCTGTTAGATCACCGTCCTGGTGGCAGCCTAACGTAAGTGACATGTAGAGGGAAGTGAGAGGGCGTGAAGCAAACCCTGGGACCAGGTAAGTAGACTGGAGTCAACTCAGGGGGAACTTTGAATGCCATGCTAAGGATGGCAATAACTCACAATTTTATTTTCCCCCCCATAAGAGCTCCACAGCTCCGAAAAGTATGAAAATGACACATAGCAGGGTGGAGATGCAGAGCTGACAGTGTATTTAGAAGGACATATAGTCCAATCCTCAGCCTGTTTATAAGAACCTGTTTTGAAGGAGGTTCCAGAGATGCAAGTGCTACAACCCTCCCACAGATTTCCAGATACTTTACGACTCTGCCAAGGAAACATCTTCCTATGTCCAACCTACCCTCCTCCAGTTACAAAATTTCACTCTTACCAGAGCTTGAAAAAGTTTTTCCTTTTCCCTGCCACCCCTTCTCTGCCCACCAGGTTTCAAAGTAGGAAAAAACCAGTGTTGCTAGTATCGAGCTGAAAAATCCCATGAAGCTGCTAACCCAGCAAGGCCTGGGCGCATCTTCATCAGAATCAGCTGGGGTGCTGGTTTAAAACCCCTGGTTCTGGGCTTATCCCAGGAATCCACATGCGAGAGTTGGAGAACCGTCACGCCAAACCCTGAAAGATCTCATCTTACCGTCTTGTTCCTCTTCCCTTCAGACAAGTCAATCAAAGACTTAGCCAGAGCAAGAGTAAGGTTTTATGTCTCTTCCTTGCTAAAGAACTGAATACAAATCTTTCTGTAAGAACTGGAAATGCTGGTAACACATTCACTTTTTGTTCTTCACCTTATTGCTCTGGAAAAGGCAATAGTACGCTGCCAAATCTAGGTTCAGATTCCACGCAGATTAGATCAGCCTTGTCCATCCCTCAGGGAAATCAGATGCTATGCATCGTGCTCAGTGGCTTAAGGGACAGAGCACAGGGCTTCATCTCTGTGGGCTAATCAGCTTTAACCACATTCATTCAGTGAACCAGTGTTGTGTTGGGTGATGGAGACACAAAGAAGAAAAGACACTCCCTGCCCTCCTGGTGCTTACAGTCAAGTGTAGGAGAGGCCCAGGGATAGGTGATTATAATCCTGTACCAAAGCTGGTGCAGAGATGTTTACCCACAGTGAAGCTTTTTCACCTGGGGTGATTATTAAGACCATCCCAGAATCCCTGAGGTCCTGGAATCTGTTGTGGTCTTTTTCAAGCCTCCCAGGTGATTCTTGTATCTCCTTAAACATTGACCTTGGGCAGCCCTGGGCTTCTTACCATGGATGCGAGCAAGAGCTTGCAGAAATGATTGATTGACGAGCACTGGGCAGCCTGGGCTCTGTGGCAGGTTGGTGACTGCTGGTCTTCTCCTGCTTTGCTTGGGAACCTCTTTTCCCACCTGCGTAGGCCAGGGACTGTGTTCAGGAGGGGCAGCGGGCTGGACTGGCTTTGGAGGAGAAGGGGTGATAAACCTTTAGGTGCCAGCAGTGGGTCAGAGTCCAGCCAAGCCTCTCTTTTTCCTTATTGATACGTGTGCCCATAACCTGCATGGTTCTGGCCCCGCGCAGGCTGTAAATATGTGGGGTGGGTCAGGCGACTGTGCTCCCAGGGCATCTGACTTGCTGGTTTCTCCTTCCTGTTCATCCTGAGTAAATGATCCTCCCTTCCCCAAAATGCCTAATCCTTCTTGGCGGCCTTGGGTCACCCATGAAAAACTAGGAACCTAAGTTTGAAGTCTTAGAGTCTCGATTTATTAACAGCCAAACAATTTGGAAGCCAAAGCTCAGGTTAAACCTAATTCTGCGGTGACCTGGACATCCGCCGTATTGTCAAGAGAAGAAAAAGCCTGAGAAGGTATATGGTTAAACTTTGGTGCGACTGACCGCTGTAAAAACCTCAAGGAGGGAGGGTAGAATTTTAAAAAATGTTTGATTTACTATGAGGATGAGTGGTTGAGCATTCTGTTGCATATTATGCCAGTTTATGATGTCTACACAGATTCGCTCCTCCAGGAGAGGCAGAGAACCACGGTTAAGAGCTCAATGCACTTTGGGGTAGACCTGGACTTGAACTTGACCTCTAATGACCCCTACTGTTTCCTAGTTGCGTGGTCTCTATTTTCTTATTTGTGTAATGGGTAATTTTAAATTTAAATTACATTTGTGTAATTTAAAAATGTAAGTGCTTAGAACAGTGCCTAGAACAAAGCCAGTGTACGATAAATGTTGGGATTATTAGGTTCTGTAAGTGCTAGGGTGAGGCGACCCCAGAAAATTGAACAGTTGCTGCCTTTGCAGTCCATCGTCTAAAACAGCAGGGCCACCTTGCTGCAGGAGCTGTGTGCTGTGGTCCTCCCATTGGTCAAGACTGGTAACCATTGCCCAGGCCTGTGCTTCTTACCGTGGGGCTCAAGCTGTGTGAGGGTTAGCAGAAGATTCCAGAAGCATATGGGAATCCACAGGATAAACATCTATTTCACCTGAAGATTTGAGGGTAGAGAGGGGGGATATTTTTGTGTGTTGAAATAAATGTTGGTTATGTGCATGCTTATGCAAAAAATTCTCATGGCTTTTGAAGATAAAACAGAAGACTTGGAAAAGCATCGATGCTTGCTTTGAGATACTTGAGCTCTGCCCCATGTGATGTTACCAATTCAAGGGCAGGCGAATGGTAATATTGAAACGATGTAGCGTAGGTGAGAGTTCCAGAGTGGGAGTCCCTCCCTCCCCGCCCCAGGACACTGCAGGACTTGGTGCTCTGGGGCACAGATGTCCATGTGACCGGAGTGAGAGAAGCTTTGGGATGCAGGGCTGCAGACCAGCACCGAGGAACTGGCGGCTGCAGTTAAAACCCTCTTTGTAGCCAACAATCCATGTGCTATTTTCTCCCCACCATTCGTGGCTGTGGGGTCATTTTTGTTTATCTCCTGATTTGTGTATATATGGACTTGGTGTCATTCCACATAAAGGCCGTTGTCAATGAAATGCATGCTTATTTCAGAGGAATGGTCCCCAAGAAAGCAGAAATCATTCCATGTTTGTGTGCTCATAAAATGAGGATCTCTGCCTCACACCCATGGGAGATCTAAATGTTATTGATTAGAATATGAAGTTCTGCTAGCCAAGTGCTAATGAACAGCAAGCGGACACTGGATCAGAAACAACTTCCAAATCTGAAATGTCCCCTAAAAGTCATCTAGAATGTTTTATCCTGAAATATTACTGGTTCTGTTTTACATACACACGTGATTGATTATATTTTTAAAAGGCCGATTCAAAGCATTCAGTCCTTTTCTACTGCTAAGCTTGGGCCCGTGAGTCAAGAGATGACCTTCACTTTATTGACTTTATTTATCTCCACGTTCCCAGCGCCTGTGCTGGTGCCTGTCACTTAGTGGGTGCTCAGTAAACAATCACAAATGAATCCAGCAGGACCCATTGCTCTCATCCAGTCAAAAGCCTGCGCTCCTGATTGGGAGCTACTAAAGGTGGGGTCTTTTCCTCCACCCAAATTTTCAACAGTGGGTAGGGACCCATTAGTGGGTTTTGAAATCAATTTAGTGTATGGAGATAAGCATTTTAAACAAATTAAGTAGCATAGGGAGAAAAAAACCCATCAAAGTATATATCACCGGGTAAGGGTAAATACTGTTTTTTGAGATGTGTTTGTGTGTACACTGAGTTAACAAGATTGATAGTTGCTTACAGTGAGTCACAAAGTGTGAAAACTCTGCTGTGACCCGGGAGATTCTCCCAGAGCACAGGGACCAGAAATGAAAGCAGGGTCCATTGCCTCTTGCTATCGCCCAGAGGCCCAGTGGTAGGAAGACGAGTCTTTAGGCCAAAGGGGAGGAATGGTTCCCACTCCCAAAACTCCAGGCAGGATCTGGTTCGGGCACGCTGACAGGAGGAAGTGGGGAGGTAGGCATTTTCCCAGGGCGTGTGGGTCGGTCAGCCCTACTAATCGGGGGATTTCCTCAAGGGCAACTGCAGTGTTGGGAACAGAGCTTGGGCCCCATTATGGAAAATGTTTCCCTGGAAAGATGGTGGGAAGGTGCCCCCTTTCTTTTTTTGCTCTCCTCACAGCCAGCCCGACATGCACAAGCTAGGTGGCATTGCACCGACCAGCTCTCTTCAGTTCCATCACTAAATGTTAATCACACTCTCACAGTTAGAGCGTGCTGCTTGTGCCTGAATTGAGACTGTGTAACTGTATCAGCACAAACACATACTTGTGTGTAGCTTAGGGCCTGCAGGCTTCAACTAATGTAAACGATACTCCAAGGACCAAGAGGAGAAGACAAGGCAGCGTTTGTCTATAGAGCTCTGGCCTCCCAGGGAGACTGTCCCAGGAATCATGTAATCAAGATACCTGTTGACGACAACTCCTAGCACATAAATCCAGGGACCCGATGTGTTAATTATGATCCGATCCCCTAAAGCTTAGATTTACAAACAACTAAAGCCGGCTCTCCAGTGGTGAGCCTGTGGCAGAGATGTTGGCTGTGCCCAGAAACGCTATACAGGGTCCTTCTAAACCCTCAGACTAGCTGCTGGATGTGGGACGTTTCTCAGCCTCGTCCAACGCACCCTGGGGCTCCCAGGGCTGCCTCTCGCCCTCACTGCACAGCTCCGACTTGAGCCTAACCTCATTAAGCTTGGCTCAGATTCACCCTCCCAGACAGTTGAGTGACATTTTTCCAGCATGTTGTGATTGGATCTGAAGACAAATCTGAGAAATTTCTGGGGCTTTAACTGTGAATATTTGAAGCCAGGAAAGAAGTCCTCTTAAGATATTTAAAAAATAAGAGTAAGACCTAATAAAATACCAAAATCATCCTTTGTTGCCTTAAAGGAAAGACATGCACGCACGGATCACAAATATCCGTGCAGCGAGCGGGCGGGGAGAGCGGCTGCTTCTGGGGGGCCATCTCAAGGAGCAGCAAACTGCCTCTGTTTCCGGAGCTCGGTAGTCAGGCTTCGGGTTTGATTTCTTTGGAAATACAGATGGCTGGCAGGACAAGGGACGCATGAAGTGACTGCCGAGCCTGTGTTGCTTTTTCCAGGAAGGTCTGGGGAGGAGGGGGCGGGAAGGGGCGAGTTGACGGGAGGGCCTCTGAGGACTCCGTGAATTGCTTCATTGGGGTCATGCCAAGCACTTAAAAGCCACGAGGGGCATTTGGGCTCCAGACACGTGTCTGTTCCTGACCAGCCAGGCCTGGGTGGTGTTTCATCCTGGGCCTCCTGGGAGTCAGGCTTCTATGGAGATTTGGTGTAAGAAGGCAGAATTGGGGACCAAAGTGGTAGATGGTTCTGCTCAGCATCCTCCATCCACACCTGCTCAGCCCCCGTGAACTGTGCCTCTGTCTGCCTAGGACTTGGTTTCTGCTATGAGTAAAATGGGACTTCCTGTGACTTTTACCTCCCTCCTAGGGGTGTGCTGAGCTTCTAGCTGAGGGAGGAAAATTCTCCTTTTATGACTATTTCAGACCAACCCAAAAGCACCCCATTTAGATTGTTAGCTCTGAAATATCCTTCTGAGTCTTCACTTTAGAGCAGAACCATTGACTTTTCTGCATAAAGTTGCACAGGTGCTGTCCTTCATGATTTGATAGCATTAGCAACAGTAGAAAAAGTATGAATTGGGGTGGCTCACTGGGAGCTCAGCAAGAAGTGGTTTTCCTGGGGGGGATGTGCTGTCTTCCTGCCTCTGGTCACCAGTTATCTGTGCTCTACATCTGCAGTGAAGAAAGAGGCTCCTGAGACCTTCATAGCCACAGCTTAGTTAAATAGCACCGTATCCTTCACCAAGGACTTTCCCAGACGTGTTTGCATTTAATCCTTGCAACCCTCCACAAAGAACGCAGCTGAAGAAGCAAATCCAGTGAGGTGGAGGGACTTCCCCAAGTTCACACACTAGTTCACGAGAGGACTGAGCTGTGACTTCAAGACCTCTGACTCCAAGCCTGGTGGTCTTTCATACGCCACAGTGGGCTCTGCCAGGAGGGGAGAAAGAATCCAGGAAGAAGGAGTCCCAGAGGAGGAGGGGCGTCCAAGGCCATGTCGAGAGGTCAGCCAGTGGAAGAATGTGCCTCACTGATGCGTGTCATTGGAGTCGCACATGTGGATTGTTAAGATTCGTCAGGCCCCGAAGGAAGAGGGTCCGATACCCTCTCCAGAAAGGGTCGCGTTCTTCTTAAATGACTTTGAAGTATGGCTAAGGAAATTCAGGCCTAGGAAAGCCAGCGGTATTTCTGTCCCTCTTTCTAATTAAAGGTCACGACTTAGGAGTGAAGGGAGATCGTGGGAAGTGATCTAAGTGGATGATGCCAAAGCGTGAACTCCGGGTTCCTGGCTTGTGGGTTCAGAAGTCAGAGTAGGGGCTGGGGCTGGGAATGGAGGCATCCAGCCAAGACTAGGAAGAACTTTCTTAAGAGACTTGCCTTAGCAAGTAGACTTTAATATGGAAGAAGAAAATTGTCTAAGTAACACTCTAAACCCTGGAGAACAATTGCAACAAAAAACTTCCATTCTGGAGGTGGTGCTTGGGAATTAACAGGAGAAAGTAGTAGGCAAGAGGATCGTAAATGCTAGTTTTTATCACTTTCTAACTATCTACTAATATATAGGTAATAAAAGGGAACCTAAAATTTTAATATGAAGAGGCAAACAAAAGTCCAGGCTGTCACTGACGGCACTCAGCCCTCAGTTTCAGCCACAGGAGAGCTTAGCGTGAGGCACGGCGATGGGGAAGGCACGACTTCAGTCTCTCTTCAGAGGGAAGCTCACATGCTAAGGAGGAAGCGCCAGCTTTCGGTCATTTATCCATCCATTTAGGTAGGACCTACCTTACACCCACAGTGTGCCCACATGGCTGTAGATAGGAGGGTAAAGCAGTGAAAAGACAAAGTCCTGCCTCCATGGAGCTCATGTTGTAGAGGGAGAGGCAGAATACAAATGAGGAAGCAAATGAATGAATGTGGTAGTGCTGAATGAATGAACATACAAGTGCTTAGCCCTTGTTCTGTAAGGGCCATGAGGAGCTGAAGCAGGAGCAGCGAGCGCCAGCCTTTTGGATGAGCGGTCAGAGAGGCTCTCTGAGTGATGCTCAGGGGCCAGCTATGGGAGGATCCGGGGAAGAATAGCCCGGGCAGAGGGAACGGCAGGGCCTCGTGGCAAGGTAAAGAAACAGCAAGGAAGCCAGTGTTAGGAGAGCACAGAAGAGTGATAAAAGATGGCAGGGCAGCGGGCAAAGATGAGATCATAGAGGGCCTCATCGTTGGGTTATGTTTTAAAGTGGTGGAAAGAGAGCCAATGGAGAATTTTAAGCCAAGGAGTTATGATTGTGAATTAGAGAGAGAAAAATGGCTGTGGAAGATTTGCTAGGAGGCCTCGCAGCCAGTCTTAAAATACAAGCAAAGCTTTTTCTGATAAAAATTACAAAACTGACATGGAGTCGAGATGCATTCATCCTGGAGGAGTCCTATAGTTGCTACTCATCAGAAGGGTGAAAGGACATCAGTGCGGCTGCACGGGGACCTCTCGAGTTCACGTGTTCAGAGAATGTGTCTACAACACTGCAGAGAGCAGCACGTAGCCAGCCAAAGCCAGAGGCGAGAAAGGCTATGCCCAGGAGCGGGCATCCACCACAGCCAGCACAGCGGAGACGCAGAAAGCAAAAAACACAGGAGGGCTCTTGGCTTTTGTTTTGTATATATGTATAGAACAAGAAAATATTAAGGGCAGAATAAAGCCCTACCTAGGGTAAGTAGTAGTCATTGATTTGCTCCCTTAATCAAATATTTGTCAGCACCCATTATGCATTGGGTACCCTTAGGGACCAGGGAAACCACAGGTAGCAAAACAAAAATCTCTGTCCTCATAGAACTCCAGGAGGGCCAGGGGGCGTGAGGGGAGCAGAAGGGAAAATGAACATAATAAGGAAGTAAAATACTTAAAGTGTTAGTTGGTGGTAGATGACAAGGAGAAGAATAAAGCAGACAAGGGAAAGAGGAAACGTGGGGGAGGGGAGCGATTTTAAAGAAGGTCATTTTATTGCTTGGCTTTTATTTTGCCTATCATGGGAAAGCCATCGGAGGGTTTGAGTAGGGTAATGACATGATCTGACATTTTAAAATAATTGCTCTGGTTGCTCTGAGAATAGAGATAAAGGACAAAACTGAACAGTTTTCAACACCCTCACCTCCATGGCCCTGGCCCTGGCCCCGGCCCCGGCCCCAGCCCCTCCGCTCCTGCCTGGATTGTCACAGGGAGGCCTGGGGAGGCATGTGTAATGATGTTGGCAAGGGAAGATGGTGCCAGGTCTGGGGTGATGGCAGTGAAGGTGTTGAAACTTTTGATTCTCGGTCTGTTTGGAAGGAATAGATGGCAGTATTTTGGTGTCATGTCAACAGATAAAATAGTCAATTCCTATTGTGTTTCCTTCTTACTAGAAGATCAAGGGGGTAAGGAATTCTTGGCTGCTAGTTAGAAAAGTTTTCAAAAGATTTGCCACAGGTGGAGGCTGGATCAGAAACAAGTATAGCTGGAAGGTAGTTAGAATGGGGGGACCAAGGAGAGGAACTGGCCTGAGAGCCACAGCAAGGGAGTGACAGAGGGGAGATGGTTGACAGTGTGAATTCCAGAGGAGAGGATGCTCTTGGTGCTGCCCTCACGGCCGGGTGCTGATGGGGGCCAGTGAACCAGGTCATCAGGAAGTAGGTTAGGAGTCATAAAGTCAGGAAACCAGAAGTACATTTAGACATATAAAATTGCTGAGAATAACAGTAGGGGAAAGAGTGGAAAAGTGATCTGTGAATCTAGGCTGAAGTCATCAGGTGAGGTGGGAGGACGTCCTGAAAGGCAAGGGAGGGGGGTGTGTGGACAGAGGGAGGGGCTCATGGAGTGGCAGTGAGGGTTTCAGTTTCTCCCCCTATTTGATGGAGTTTCTAGGCTGGTTGATCAGGATGATGCTGTACCTGGATGTATTTTGACTTTGTAAGAAATTCAGTAGTTTCTTCTCTTAGTCTTTTGGACCAGCTGGAGAAACACTGCATGGAGAATGGTTCAGTTAAGTTTCTTCATAGATGGCCTGAGAACTATACCCGAAGAATGTAAAGTCATGAGGACAGTGTCTATCTGGACCAGTGTTTTTCAGTCTTTTTTAATCCTAAGAGGCCCCCCAACTATAAATATTCTATCTCGTTGTCTCTTCTCTACTGTTACAGTCTATCTTTTGTGCCTTTCCACCAGACAAGGTTCTGCCAAGCTTTATTTTACTGTCTGTTGTTTGTATTAAAAAGGAAATTGATAGATTTTTCATTTTCATGGTACAAATTATAATACTGAAAACAGTTTTTCAAAGTACACACACTTTTCATCCATGTGCCTTAAAGAAATGTCGATCCATCCCTTGTCTGGTTAGCTTGGTCTGGAGAAAGATCTCTAATGGCTTGGTTCTGCTTAGCATTTTTTTTTCAGTGATGTGGATGAAGATGACAAAGTTGCTTATCATATTTAACATGACATAGCATAGAAGGAGAGCTGGTATTTTGGATGGATATGAATTCAGAAGGCCTTCTGTGGGTTAGAACAATGGATTGAAATTAGCAAGATAAAATTACTGAGGGCAATGGAGTCTTCCATTTAGAGTAGAACGTCCATTGCATAAGAGTAAACCAGAGGAGACGACGACGAGTCAAGAAACCTTCTGAGGTCTTTTTTCTCCTGGAATGACTGGGTTTTTGTTGGTTAGGTTTTTTTGTTTGCTTTCAGTCATCATTTCAATATATGACCCTAAACCATACATAACACAGACACACATGTGCATGCACGGAATGCAAATATAATCTGCAGTAATTTAAAAAAGAGCAAGTTCTAAATCAAAGACATAATCATTTCATTGTTAAGTGGACCACATCTTACATATCTTAAGTGTTTTCAGTTCTGAGTGTCATTCTGGGAAGATGCTGACAATCTGGAAAGCCCCCAGAGGGTCCCTACCACAGGGTGTGATGCTCAGTTAATAAATATTGGTTGAATGGTTGGTGACTTGAGTTGGTAGGAATGGTGCCCCAGGTCCTGGGAAGAATGGCTGAAGAAAGTAGAAAGAGGAAACGAGGATAGCTTTCTTCAAGTATTTGCAGAGCTCTCAAGAAGGAGACTGGGTTTATTTCATGTTTTTCCAGGGAGACCAAACACACCAATGGCTGACTGGGTCAGCTTAAGAAAGAATTTCCCAGGGCAGCTCTCCAGTGGGCTGACACTGAGTGCTGTAAGCTCCTGGCCCATGGCAGTCTACAGCAGTCTGAGGACGGAGCCAGGGACTCATAGGTGTGCTATAGGACGGATTCCTGCAGTTGGGGTACAGCCGATTTAGTGGCCTTTCAATCTCTTCTAGGGCTGAGCTTTTCTTTCCAGTAGGTCCAGACCAATGGTGCCTTGTCTTTTCAGCTTTGCAGAATCAACATTGCAAGGAAAACTACTCCTTAAAAAAAAATGTTTAATGGAAACTTCTGAGGATACTGCTTTGAGTTAGGGAAAGCCCTTTAATATAGGTCCCTCTTAAGCCTTACTTTTTTTCCTCATCCTTTTGTCAACTGACCTCATAAATTTTCATAAAGGAATTGACCCCAGATAAGAGTTATTCTAAAAATCTTTCCTAAGCCTTTCAGTTTTGCTTTCTTATGACAAGTAATTTTTTAAATATGATCTTTGGTCCGTTATATTATTATAAAACTAGTGAGTAATCAGTTTGGAGAGTTGTTTTTTAATTTAATCAGCATTTCAGAAATCATGATGTGATCTGATGTGAAGGAATAAACATTCTCCATTCCTCTTAGGTCCCAAGTCCCTCCATCTCGTGGAGCTCTCAAGCTTCAACCTCTCTCCTTGTCCTCTCGCCTCCCCCAGCTGAGGAGCGTGGGAGCCAAGGACAAGCTGGAAGCGTAGGTTTGAGCCTACAGCCTAGAAGTGGACCGTAACGTAATATGAACAGCAGACAGGCCTTGCAAGTGGGCAGAGACTGGCGTGGCCCCTTAAACTGTGAATAGATTTGATGCAGGCCTGCTGTCTGTGGGAGAGGACTCTGTCGGGCTCTGTGGCCACAGTGAACTGGCCTGGGAAGCGGGGGCAGGGCTAGCCGACAGAGCGTCGCTTGCCTGAGGTCCCTCTGTTCTTCCCCGGAGACCGTGTAGAAGAGCCACTGGTGATGTCCCCACATGGTCACCTTTCGTTCTTTTGCCTCACACAGAAAATTCCCCTTCTTCTTTTGCCATAAGCCCCCTTTTCTACCTCAAATGCCTGCTTTTCACGCACTGAGAGGTGGCCAAGAATGGTCTCATTTCAGATTCTTCAGCTGGAAGGAGAAATCCGCAGAGCTGAGCGCTGATGTCCACCTTTTTTTTGGGTGTGTTTTCTGGGAAAGTCTGAGTCTAGCTTTAGGCCACTTAATGCGGTGCGTGATCTTGGGAAAGTAACTCAACCTCTCTGAGCCTGAGTCCCCTGGTCTGTAAGCTAGGACGCTGCAGGCTCTGTTAGAGATTTTAGAGAATGTAAGCAACCCCCAGCCCAGGGTCTGGCATGTAGAAGGTGTGCAGCAGGTCAGAGCTGCTGTCATTGTTGTCAGCTGTTGTTAATTTATCAGACGGTAATCAAGTTACCAGTTTCAACTCTTGAGTATTTTAGTCTATTATTCAAGACTTTAACCGAGGAGGGAAGTCCCCCTACCTTTGTATGATGAACTGTGCTTAGGACCCAGAAGACTGAGGGGGACAGGGTTGTACTTTCTCTCCTTGTTTATAGTTATTCACTCTTGTCATTTGTTGGGGAGGGAAGGCAAAAGGGCTCATATTTGACTGAAAACCAACCATGGCAGGAACAGAATAAACCTTCCTTTACCAGAGTTGTGTTTTCTATTTTTAACGTTTTCGTTGTTCTCAAAGATGAAGAAACAGAAGCCAAAATACAATACTAGAATTGCCGTGGACTTGATCCTCTGAGTAACGACTGCAAGAGGAGTGCTTGTCTTCCAGAGCTGTGCTAACACAGACTTCGTGCTCCTGGAATTCTCTGGGTTTGTGGCGGAGTCAGAGAACAGCGTTCTCACTGCCTTTCCCAGCCTGTTAGAAGTGCTCTCTACTGAGCACGAAGTAATTTCCAGTCATTGATTCTAGAGCCGCCGCCTTCTGCCTCCCGCCTCCCGTTTAATTCTAGAATCCTGTGCCTCTGGATCTCCAGACCCCAGCCCCTCTCTGGGTCCCTCCGCACTGCGTCCTCCTCTCTGTCTCGCCCTGACTTCTCACGCTCCACAGCTCCCTCTCCAGGGTCCGCAAGCCCTGCATGTGCCCATTTCAGTCTTAGGCCATTTCCCCCTCTCCCTTGAGCTATATGGTCTGCCATCTTTAGGGTCAAGTTGACAGGGCCTTATTGTTCAACTGATTCTGAGTGTTAGCTAATGACACTTGGTCTCCAGCGGGGGTTCTCAACCTCGGCTGCACGCTGGAATCACCTGGAAAGCTTTTTAAAAATCCTGCTGCTTGGGTCCCATCCCCAGAGGTTCCGATTTGATTGCTCTGAGGTGTGACCTGGGCATCAGATTTTGTAGCCCTCCTAGGTGATTCAGTAAGCAGCTACAGTTGAGACCCGCTGGTCTACACACTCATCCAGTCCACCAGCTGAGTGGATTCTAATAACAGCTCTGTTCGGTCCCCAAGTGACTTGTATACCACAGTGATTTAAATAGTTCGTGTGAGTATCGGAACATCAAAGCAGCTATTTCCACTTTGTGTTAATTTGGTAGGTTTGGAGGAAGGAAATAGTAGAGTTCTTCTTTTGAAAATTCAATTCCTAGAGTACCTCTGAGCTCGCCTGACAGCGGCAGCAACAACAAGCTTTTATGGAGCTCTCAGCACTGCCAGGCGCTGTGCTAAACACCTCCCAGGCTCGTCCCATTCATTAGCCCATCTTAATCCTCACAACCACCGAGCCCCTGAATGAGGCTCCATTTTTGCTCTCTGATCGATGAGGGTCTGGGGCAGCTTATCTACTTGCCCAGGGCCATGCAGACAGCAGAACTAACCTCGAGACTGGGCACCTCTGGTGCGCAGACTTCACTGATCCTCTGCCCCCGGGAAGGAACAACTTATCCAAATAACTCCCTGGAAAATAAGGATGAACCCACTTTAGCTCTGGGGTTGAAGTCTTTTTAAATTGGGTTGCATTCTTCTCTATATCAGGGGCTTCCATCAGTTTGATTTCAGATTCACTCCCAAGTTTCCCAGATATACCCAGGACTGCGAGCCCATTTCACAAAGTCTTCTTCTTACTGCACTTTAGAAAAGCATCTTGCTTTTAGCAGCCAACCAGCAGAACCTAGGCTATCTTTTACTTAGTCTTCCTAATACTTATCTGAGGCGGTGAAGAGGCAGTGCTGTCCCCAATCTTGCAGAAAGGGGAACGGGTATGCCAAGTATTAATTATCTACTAAATATTAGTACTAGCTACCACTAATGGAGTCCTTACTAAGTGGCAGGCTCTGTGCTGAGCTTCCTTGTGTAAAGCATCGTGTGTGGTGAGCTGCATTTTACAGATGAAGAAACCAGACCGAAAAAGGCGGTGCCCCTTGCCCAGGGGGGCACAGCTAGCAACCGGTGCCATGTTTGTTTGCTTGTTTGTTTTTTAACTTCCTTTTGAGCAAAACTGCCAGACACGGGCTTCATTTGCTCTCTTACCGTGGCCTGGCCCACCCCTGCTGTCTATGCAATGGCATCTGGACAACCGAGTCTGGAATAAACCATTGAAGCATAAACTGGATTTTCTTTGTGTGTGCTGAATGGCCATTTAATAGCTATTGTGAAACAAAGAATTTTCTGCCAACCTTGAAAATCATACTGAGGTCAAACAGGCTCTAAATATTCCTTCTCCAGCCATCCCAGACGAGGCTGCATGGGTGTAAATAACCCCTGAAGGTGAGAACTGGCTCTTGGAGCAGTTTCACACTCCATCCATCCCTGAGCTCTGCTGTTTCTCAGTTTCACGTTAATGACAAGAACCTGTCACTGCTGCTGGGGCACTTCATTATGGCACAGACACTAAATGCTCAGAACAGAAACCCATAGCCCCTTCTCGCTAATTATGAAAAATCAACTTATTTCTTCCCTCCTCAAGCATATAAAGATTTGGTATTTTCTGGTTTGTTAAAATATGTACACACACACACACACACACACACGTGTAGGGAGGATAACTCTATATAAAGACAGAGATTGGCGTGTGGTGAGCGGATGGAGTGGCAGGGACAGTAAAGTACCTCACAGCCTGTGTCAGGGCACTGGGTCACTAATTGAGTGCAAACCTTTGTTTTTAAATGTTGTTTATCCCCCTACAGGGCATACAAAACCATTGAGGATGATGACTTGAAGTTTCCCCTTATATATGGAGAAGGCAAGAAGGTAGGCACGTGCACTTCCCCGGGCCTGAGAGAGCAGGCTCTGTCTCCCCAGGGCCCCTGGCAATCTGTGTGTTCCACTCAGCAGCTCATGACTTTATGGCCTTGACAGCTAGAAAGAATATCACCTCCATCATCATTCAAACTTCCTGTCTCGAGGGTCCAGGGAGTGGCAGGGGTGGGGGTGGGGGCGGTGAGCACAAGGGACCAAAGGCGGTTCTGTAAAAATAACATTGCCCTTCTCACTTCATTTGGATAACTGTTTACAGTGTTTAAACATGACCACTTTCGCATACGTCATCTCATTGCGTATCTGACAACGAGCCATGAGGCAGGCAGAGCTGGTGTATCACATCCATTTGGTAGATGAGGCCGCTGGGACTCTGAGGTTAAAACTGCTCACGCGGTCACATAGGCAGGGAGAGGTGGTGCCAGATGTGGCGCCGTTACCCTCTGCCTCCTGGGGGGCTCTCTCTCCAGCAGAGAAGTTCAGACTTTGCAAGTCGGCTTCTCCACTAGCCCCATGAAGGGGATCCAGAGCTTCACCGTGATTAAGCTGTAGGATCAGACCAGAGCCCGGGCTGAGATGGCGAAGACTATCCATCACCAGCTCCGAGGGCCCCAGTCAGAATCCAACGCTGAGCAGCAGGCACATTGTTGAACCGAAGGAAGGCTGTCCACCTTACAGTGGTCTCTGAGCAGAGACTGGAGGAGGCTGCAGCCCTGGGGCGGAGACAAGGAAGCTCTGAAGCCATTTCCCAGTAAGAACAAAGCCCTTCTGAATCATTGCATTCTTCCTCCGAACACAAATACATTTTAACGAGGTGCTGAGGGTTCCAATTAGAAGTGAAAAATGTGGTCACGTTAAGAAGAATCTTCAAATGAAATTTTTTTCAGCATTGGGTAGTTTTTATCAGGAAGAAGTGACTCATAAGTAAACCGAAGGACCTTTGGGCAGAACTTAAGTGTGTGTGTGCGCGCGCGTGCACTTCTGCGTGTACGTGTGAGAGGGAGACAGCACACACAGTTACGTTTGGGGCTCAGTGCGGCCCAGCAGTGATTTCAGTGGAAGAAGGCATTTCATGCAGGGAAATGAAACACGAATATCTGATCCACATGGGGATCATTTTTCAAACTAGCTTGCCCTTTCCTGGAGATGGACACCTTTCACCTCACCGTCCCTGGCTGAGAATCACACCTTTCAGGATGGTGGGCACCTTAATGCGGATCGCTCATCCATCAATGGCCCACACCTGCCGCTGTAGGTCTTAAGGGGCTGAGGTTCTCGTGATTACCCTGCTCTACCCAGCGAGCGGCCAGCGCAGGACCACAGCCTGTTATCTCTGTATCCCCAGCACCTGTCTAGCCTGGTACCTGACTCACGGCTGGTCTTCAATAAACATGTGTGAAATATGCTCTTGAGTTATGGTCAGTGTGCTCTCCTTAGTGCAACAGGAAGATGGACAAATGTATTCTTCAAAGATTATCAGCAATAAGGTTTAAAGGAGCAAGGGTTTCCCAGATAGGCCAAAGGTCCCACTCACCGGGACATCACGTTCCTCAGGCATGTTAGTTCACTAGGGCTTTGACAGTTCTGTGACAGGCAGCGGGCAAGTTCCGTCATCGTACCCAATGACCTGTTTCAAAGCCACTGTGGCTCCAGTCTGCACCACCCCGTCTGAGAACTCTGATTTCCTGAGAAATCTTGACAACTGCAACACATCACTTCTGTCTAGCTCCTTTACAGGGGTTTTCTTTTTCCTCTCTGCACACACCCACCCAGAAGTTTCAGAATACTTCTCAGCTGTTACTTTTCATTTTATTCCTGCCAGTGCTTTTAAGGGCTTGTGTGGGTAACACCTATATACTTTGTAAATAAGTTCAGTAACTAGCAGAAACATCAGATTCCTTTGGTTCAAAACACCCACCTGTGCTTTTTCCAGCCCGAGAAGATGTCAGGGCAGGGAGGAGAGAGGAGGGCGGCCAAGGACTCAGAGTTTTCCCAGGTAGAGTTGAACACCTCCCAGCTCGGGAGGAGCTGCTCCTGCCTCCCAGCAGCACAGAGGTCTCGGCAGCCCGCCTGACCGCCGTCCCGGGGCTTCACATCTCGGGTCTGCACTTTACCTTCTTGACTCTGGCCTTTAAAAAGTGTGTCATGGTTTCATTTCCTCTTTGATGTAAACCTTCCCAACTTCTGATCTAAAACCAGCTCCAAAATGCACAACCTTTTTGGGAAACTAGGATGAAGATGACGGTAATGTGTTAGATTGTGATGTTTCTTAGCACTGACGTGCTATTCAAGCAGTAGAGTGAGTATTCAAGCTCGGGTCTTTGAACCGCGATGCTCCACTGGGTGTGTCATTGATGATCCACGTGTAGGCTGTTGGGCTTCATTCCACCCAGAATGACTTTGACTCCATCCCTCTGCGTTCACCTGTCTCGATGCTGCCCATCCTTCTGCACAAGAATTTAGTGCCGTCTCCTCCAGGGAGCCTTCTCAGCAGAATTGTTAGCTCCTCTCAACTCAGAACGCATTGTTTCTGTCTTTCAGCACGTGGCTATATTTTATATGTTGTTAGATGTACCTCTTCTCTCCTTTATTATAGTAGGGACAAGCCTTAGACATTCATCCCCTGCAACGCGGTGTCTGCACGTGGTAGCTGCTCAGTGAGTGTGTGGGTGAATCAGATCTGTGGCACCCCCGCAGACATTCAGGCTGACTGAGCAGGCTGTAGGATAATAGTATTGCTTCCACAAAGCGTTCAGAAAACCCTTTAGAGAAAGCGTACAGGAGGTGAGGGGGTGAGGGGGTGGGGTGTGGGCCCTGAGGTCTCTGTGGAGTTGCAGCATTTTGATGTTTTGTTCCTTTCTGCCCAGAGGGAACTTGTTGGGGATGTTAGCAGGAGAGGTTACAGAGTTGCTAATGGTTTATTTTCTCCAGCCATAAAGTATAATATAGGAGCCTTGGGAGGGTGGGAGCTGCCTCTATTTTACATCTTTTAATAGTGCTTATCAAGGGACCAGAGGCACAGCTGGTGTTCAAATACTTGTAGAGTGGGTTTGTGACAGAGGATGGGTGGATGGATGGATGGGTCAGTCGATCCCGTTGGGTTTGCTCTGAACTGGTTTCAGTGGCCATCACGTCACGCATGTATTGGATTTAGTTTATTGGACACGCTTCCCTCCAGTCTCTACGAAAGAAAGCTGGAGAGACAGCCGCAGCCCATGAGACTTAAGAGAGGGGGGGATAGCCCCTCCTCAAGGACAGAGGTGATCTCGGTGAGCCCTGACTTGGAAACAACGACCCACCATCAGTTAGCAGCAGGGGCACAGAGAGGGGCAGGAGGAATTGGAAAATTACTGCTGCTCTCTTAGCCCATGGCGGCTATATTGGGATGGGAATGCTTTCTCTGTATTGAGTGTTTCTGATGAACTTCTGCTTGTACTCCTAGGCCCGAGTAATGGCAACTATTGGAGTGACCAGGGGACTTGGGGACCATGACCTGAAGGTGCATGACTCCAACATCTACATAAAACCATTCCTGTCTTCAGCTCCAGAGGTACCGCATGAAGTTTTTGTTTCTATTTTGTACAATAAAATGTTTTCTGCATTATTCCTGCCATGACTCACACCCCATTCCCAGACAGTCCCCAGCTTATGTCACGTACTTCTGCAGTGTCTCTCATGTCTGTTTCTTTTTCCCACTCCATTCTCACTTTCTCTCCTGGTTCGTGCCCGCATTGCCTCCTGCCCGGACAGCTACAGGGCCCCCTAGCATTCCCTGCCTCATCGGGCCCTCCCACCTGTGGCTATCAGGCAAATTTTCCTGAACAACTCCCGTGACTCCTCTTTGCTCAGAAACCTTCAACAACAGCCCGTGGTTTGGAGAATAAAGCCCAGGTTCCTTGCTCGGCATTCGAGGCTTATTATAATTTGGTCTAACTTTCTAATCTAATCTTTGTTCTGCTGCCACAGCCAGAATGAACTTGCTATTTCCTGTACGTGACCTTCAGTTTCCCATATTTGCTTAGAGGATTCCTTCTGCCTAGAATGCCCTACCTCCCCATCTTCAAAAATCCTGATTCTTCTTTTTCTCTAGGGTTTACCTCAAATGCTTCTCCTGCAGAGACTTCCCTGACGTCTCCCCTCCCCCAACTGGAAGTAAGGTCTCTTCTCCAGATGGGCAGAGAGCACCTGCGTCTTATGGCACAGTCGTTCATATCTATACCTTATTCCCTCGTAGATTTTAGTTATCTGGAGAGCTTGTATCATTCAGTTGATGTTTGGAGAAATTAATTGAAAAACAAGTTGGTCATATATTTGGTTAAAAATATATGGTTAAAAATATTTGGTTAAAAAATCGTGTTTCTTATAATACAGTAAACAATATCAGGTTCTATTTCAGAGTATATCATTTAGAAAAGATTTTGCTTCTAAGTTATAGAAAAATCTAACTAATAGTTTAGGCATATATTTTTCTCACATAATAGGGAGGCTGGAGTTTGGCAGCAGCTAGTGTTGGTGTAGCATGTCCAATGTGCCAGGGGTGGCACGCCTGCTTCTCTGACTTTCCCTCATTGTTTCAAGATGGCAGCAGCAGCTCCAAGCCTAACATTTTCATGCAAGGCAGGAAGGAGGGGCAGCCTGTCAACCCCAGCAGATACTCACTTGCATCTCATTGGTCGTAACTGTGTCACACGACCTCCCCTAGTTGCAAGGAGGTTGGGAGAGAGACAGGACTTTAACTTTTCCAATTTCTATAGTAGAGGAGAGCCAGGGAGGGGTGAGTCGGGAACCAAGGGTCTTTGCGTCCTGTAATTAACTGTTAAGGCAGTGCCTTGCACTGGAAATGCCCAGAATGTTTAGACATCGCTCCATCTGGATGTTATTCCCAAGGGTAGGTGCCGTTTTAGTGAAGGCTTTTTTTGTTGGAGGAAACAGAAACCCACTCAAGCTAACTCAAAAAAAGGAGGTGTTTATTTTAATAACAGTGGAAGAGATGTTTATGATGTCCACAAGAAGAACCCTTGAATAGCCAGGCTTTATGAGAGGGTGGTTCTGGAATCCAGACAGCCCTGGAGAGCTTCAGCAGTGGCAGTCTGTCACCTTCATGAGCGTGTTCTGCCATTCATGTGGCCAGCCATGTTCCCTATGTCTCTTCTGCCAGTCAACCCAGTTTCTCACTCTCCTGATTCCAGATTACCAGGAAGGAATCTCCTTGGCCCAACTCACCTTTTATACTAGACCACAAGTGACATCCCAGTTTGTAGATTGCCCCTTCAGATTGTGTCCACTCCGGAACCACTGATGGGCACAGTCACCTAGGCCCAGCCTTTGGCAGGGCTGTGAGCCAGGGTAGTTTCTTTAGAGTCCTTTATTGCTGAGGCTGGCATCCAAAATACCTCCAGCCACGAAGAGGAAGAGCCCCCTGAAAGGGAAATCTCCAGTAAATATCAGGCATGGAAGACACACACATTTCCTGATGTCACCCAGGAGTTCAAGTGGGGTCAGCTTGGTGGAAATAATAATTACCATTCATCAAAAGGCTGCAAATGTCTCTCTTTTAGCCCCATAGCAGTTTGCATGGTGAGGACCATTACTACATAAAGCGTCTAGGGTTCCCCGGAAGCTGGTGGATCCCTGGTCCCTCTATTCTGACCAACGTCAGGACCCAGGAATTACTGCCGAAACCACTCTTGGCCAGAGAGAAACAATGAATGCTAGACTCATGGACTTCTATATTTCCCCCTTGGGAGAGAGGCATTTATCAGGCATATTAAATGGTGCCGTCACCTTTCTATTTTCCAAAAGGGATGGATGAAGTGTGACTCATGTTCCCAGGATGGAGGGTGGGGTCTTCAGGAAACACTAATTAACCATTTTGCTCCTTAAAGCAGAGCAAAAACCTCCTTATCATCCCCACCCCCATCCACACACACACATGCTTTCTAGATCAAGTGAGAAGTTTGGTGTGATTTGAAGGAGAATGATCCCTATGCAGTTTGATTATTGATCTTCCAATCACTCTGCTATCTTGGAAGAGATGTCAGTTTCAAACTGGGGCCCATGTGGGAGACTCCCCAAGGACCCCAGTCGGTTGATCAGAATCCTCATGTCACCTATTCTGGTCTGCAGGGAAGTGGGTTGGTTGGCTCAGCATTGGTGACAGACAGGGAGGACTGAAAAGAAAACCGGCAACCTCTAGGAAAGTGAAAGTGCTCTTAGAAGAGTTGTCGGGTCGAATAAAGTGTAGAGTTTTGATAATAACAGTAAAAAGTAACATTTATTAACTACCTAGTCTTGGCCAGACAACACAGTATGTTTTTGGGTTTTTTTTACACCCAGCATTCTCACTGAATCCTCACAACAGCTCTGTGAGGTCTGTGTGGTGATTCTATCCGTTGTACAGATTGGGAAACTGAGGCCCAGGGATGTGAAATCACTCCCCCAGGTTGTACAGTTATTAAGGAGCAGGATGGTCCTTGCATCCATCAGGGCCTGTAGCAGAGAGAAGCCAAGTTCCAGGACATTTCTTTGGACCATGTCCAAGGGGCCCACCGAGTACTGGATCGAGGGGCTCTGAAGAAAGCACCTTTATCCTGGGACCTCAGTGGCCAGAGTTTCTCAAGAGAAATTCTGCTAGCCGCAGACTGAAGTTCTCGAAAATGATGGTGTCGTAGAAAAAGTAATTAGGAAAGACAGCCATGGCCTTTCATGTATGCCAGGCCAGACGGAATTGTGCAAAATAAGATTGTGCACCTATAATTTAGCTTAATGGGTATGTAGTGTAGATCCCAAGATTCCTTTGCACGAGATTAAAAGTATTGTACATTTTAAGTGCTTCCAGATGGAGAGGGCTTAGCCAGAGCCAGGAAAGGGGGGAGCACGTTAGGGGGAAGAGGAAGAGCAGCTTGAATTGGCTACTAGGGAGGGTGCAAGGGGAAGGAAGATGGGCCAGGGAGCCCCATCCCCGGTCTCAAGGCAGAAACTCTTTTCCTGGGTGGCAGTGATAAAGTCAGACCCTAGACCAACAGCTAGGGGCTTCTCTTGGGAGCCCAGGAAGCCAGGTAAATTTATCGAAGTCATCTAAGGAAGAATAACTGCCCCCCTCCTGTCTGCATTCCCCCACCCTCCCCCAGCCCGCCCTGCCTTCTAACTGTGAGCTCCTAAGAACAGTCCCCTGCTATGCTTCATCTTGGCCAAGCCGGGATCTTTATTTCACATTTGGTTTCTAAATTTCAACCCCAGCTCAGTCTGGTAGTTTTAATGGTTGGGGGTGGGGGGGGGGGGGCGGGGGTGGGAGGATGTGATTTTGTTCTAAGAAAAAAGGCTCAAAAATCTTCTTGGAAATCAGCATTGTTCCCATTCATCATTGCAGCTCCTAATTCGATTTGATGAGTTAAATAAAAATAAATCAAAAACATGTGGATCACATTTACGTAAAAAAAAACGCACAGGGGTTTAAAAATTAGAGAAGGGTTTCTAGCCAAACACATTTTCAGTTTTGCTGAACACAAGGCGCTGGAAAAATCTCGAGTTTGCCAAACCCCAAGAGCGGCCGCCAGGTTTGCTGAGCCTCCCTCACATCTTCCGAGGTCTAAGGCAGGGATTTCCGGCCAAGAACCGAATTCCTCAGGAGGCCCCGTCAACCGAGCAAGGGCCTGGGGGTGGAGTGGGGGAGGCGTTGTGGCTATCCCCTGGCCCAGCACCCCGTTTCCTCCATGTAGCAGCGTAAGATATAGCCTCTCCCCACATCAGAGAAACAGCACCAGCCGGGGCTCCCATCCCCTTGCTCAGTGAAGCTCATCCTTGGTACCCTTTTTGATTGCATCCTGAAAGAGTTCAAGTGGAGAGGGGAAGGACCTGTGAACTCAGAGGCCCTGGAGCCTCTGCATCTTCTTTTCCAGCAGTTCCCACCCCCATCCGGCACACACATCGGGTCGTATTACTCACGCAGCTTGGGCCCGGCCTGCAGCCTAAACCTCCAGATGTTCTCCACTCTGCGCCCCTTTCTGGCCTGTGACAGGCCCTCCCTAGAGCTAGGATTCCTCTTAATGTCGCTCTAGCTTTCCGGCCTCCACTCCAACACCGTGCTGTTGCCTTTAGCCCCCTTTGGGGCTCTTGGAAGAACGAGGTCTTTTTCCGTATGGGGGCCAGTTTGCAAGGCCAGCCCCCTTCCGCCGAGACTGAACCACAAGGAGCCCAGTTTTCTCTCGGCTTCATTTTCCTTCTCCATAGTGTTCAAGATTCCTGTCAGCTGTTTTTTGTTTTTTTTTTTTAAACTCCAGCTATCTCATTTAGCTCATTCTCGGTGTTTTTCATCTGGATATTATTTTTTCTTTCATCTGAAACAGCCTTCTCTGGACAGTCCATGAATGCCACCCCAGCACCAGTGTCACCCGTGCCCTGTGCAGGTGACTGCAGCCTGACTTCCCCTTCCTTCCGGAGAAGAGTTGGGGGGTGAAAATGCCTGTATAGACAAGGTGCTGGGAAAAGAGATGAGAACGTCTGTAGAAGTGCCTGGCCCAGGGTCTGGTACGTGGTCAGAGAGGGTCAGTAAATACTAGTCTTCCTCCCCACTGGCTTCTGGATGCCTTCATGCTGAGTGATTCCCAGTATTCACTTTCATATTAAGAGAGGGTGACTATTTGGTTTGGGAATCCCCCATTGTCTCCCATAAAAACATGAACGATATTTAAGATCTCACGCTGACATCTTAACATTTACCGTCTTCCAAGTCTTGGTAGCTTTTCATGCCCCAAGCCAAAATCCCATTTTGGGAAGGAGCATGTTTTATTGTATTGTGTACTTTCTGCAGCCTGGCCAATTCATGAAAAACAATACTGGCGCATAATAACATGGGGAAATGGCTGTGCTATATTAAGTGGAACAATATGGTTGTATATACAGAGCGATCATAAGTTGGTAAAAAAGGTATATGCATGTGTATTCATATGTATGTATATACAAGTCTCGAAGGGAATTTTCTAAAACGGTGACAGTAATTATCTTTGGGTGTAGAGGTGGAAGAATTTGTCTGAAAAAATTCCCTAGACCCCTCAAAAATACCTTAGGAGATGGTGTGATGTCGTGGTTAGAAACTCAGACTGGTAATCAGTCTTGGCTTCAAGCTCTGTCTGTTCACTTACTGGCTGGGTGACTTGAGAAAGTTACTTTACCTAAATCTCAACTTCCTCTTCAATAAAAAAAGGGCAAAACGGTTGTTATACCCAGGAACCTAAGGAACAAATTAAATGACATATATAAATACTTAGCATAGAACCTGGCCTAATAAATATTAGCTGCTAGCTCGTCTTCCTAGTCCGTCAACACCATAAATTTCGCTGGCTCTTTACACAGACGTCATGAGTCCAATAGTGTTTATCAAGTAGAACACTGGGGAACACGTCCTCAAGGAATTAGAATTTGGGGCCAATTGGAAGGTGAGACTAGCCAAAGAATAATCAGCTATAAACCCTGTGATTCCTGCTTCCTAAGAGACGGGGAACTCAGAGAAGGGAGAGGGAACTATATCATCTGAAGAAAAAGGACAAGATAGGTAGGACAAGAAAAGAAGGAAGCAGAAGTGAGTCTGCTGTGAAGCAAACTTTCCTTATGGGGTCACTAAGTGTGGAAGATTGGCTTGAGGGCTATTAGCTCTAATAAAGCTAGTTATTATGGGGGCCCTCGAGCTGGCCCCAAGGCAGAAGATGAGGTCTTGGGCAAGGGCGTAGCGTGATCCGTGTGGCGGTGGGAGCCTTAGCCTGTAACGGCGGGTAGGTGGGGGAATGGAGGGTGGGGCGATGCAGACAGGGAGCTGTTGTAGGAACTGACTGTGTGTGGCAGGGAGAAGCTGAGCTGGGCAGGTGATTAGGAGCACTCAAAGGAGGCCCATGTGAGAGGCATTTCCAGAAAACAACATAGCGAGAACTGATGGCAGATTTGATTCAGAGTATGAAGCAAAGTGAAATTTTTAAAAAATTAAAGATGAACTTTGTTTTCTAGCCTATGAGAAAGGAAGAGTGTTGTTGCTTATTGGGGCTCTAAAGAGGAAAAATAATTGTATGCCTTTTTCCCTCTGAGTTTTCTGAAGCAATTAAAAAAAACCGACACAGGAGTCTGGAATGACAGTAACTTTGTAGCTAGTATGAAGTTAGACTGGAACCATGGTTTGGGTTTAAGGCCAAAATGGACTTCTGATTCCTCTCCTGCAGCCCCAAAATTGAACTTACCACTGGACAGCTGTGGCCTCTCATCTCCCCACCCCACGGAGGGAGGGTCTTCCTAGTGTTTGCCTGCTGGAGGACAGGAGCAGAGTGAGTAAGTGCTGCTTATGAACAAGCAGGGACCAAGGAGGAAACTCCAGAGGGCTCAATGTCCCATCCCACCAATCCTATAGGGAGAGGAGGCTGGAAGTGTTACATCGCAATGTAATAGCTTTGTGCCTTTGTTGACTGCAAAGCAAACCACCCCAAAACTTAGAAGCTTAACAGAACAATTTATTAGCTGTCCTAGTTCTGTGTGTTGACTGGGCTTGGCGGGGTGTTTCTCCCTTTGAGTTTCTCACGTGGTCACAGTTGGATGTCAGTTGGGACTAGACTCATCTGAAGACTAGATGAGCTGGAAGTCCAAATGGCTCACTCAGATGGCTGACGGCTGATGTCGGCTATCAGCTGAGAGAGTCCAGCCAACGTAGCTACATATGGCCTCCCCATGTTGTTTCGGCTTCTCATAGCATGGCGGATGGATTCTGAGAGAAAACATCCCAGGCAGAAGCTACCAGACTTTTTAAGACCTAGCCCCAGAGGTCCCAGAACATCACCTCTGCCACATTCTAGTGGTCAAGGAAATCACTGAGGCCGGTCCATATTCGAGGAGAGGGGAATTGGAATCCACCTCTTGATGGGAGGAGCAGTGTGCCTGTACAGGGAGGGAAGGCATTGAAGGCGGCCGTGTTGGCGCCTCTACCACTGCCTTCCTGGAGAAGTGCCCTCCTTGCTGTGACTTCTTGAAGATTAAAGTAATAATCATCTGTCTTTCCAGTGCAAACTAATAGAAGTCGATGAGTTAGCTGTTTAGTTAGTTAGTTAAGAAAGGAAATCTAGTTAGCAGTGTAGAGGCAGATTTACAAAGAAGCTAATTAAAACTAAGTATCAGGACCCTTCACTCAGACCAGCCCTTACTGAATCCTGGTTGTTGCTGGGAAACGTACAATGTTCTAGATGGGGAGGAGAAGCAAGGTTAGAATCAGGAACCATTTCTTTGCATACATTCTCAAAAGAAAAGGACCTCAGTTTCCAAGCTGCCAGTAATTTGTTCCAATTTCTTTTCTCATTCTTAATAAACATTCACATTAGTATCTAAGTTTGTTTTCATAATTATTTCTGTATCTTTTCCTTAGAGAGCTCCCAAAATTTTATAAACTTTAGGCCTCACAAACTGGGGATCCCCCTGTACAAAGGGAAAATAATGCGCTCTAAGCATTCTTTGATATTCTAGAGCAGTTGTGTTGGCAGTTTTCTTTTTTCCCCCAAGTTTTATTGAGATGTAATTGACATATAACATTGTGTGAGTTTAAGGTATACGATGTGTTGATTTGATACACTTACATATTGCAAAATGAGTGCCACCATAGTGTTAACTAACACCTCCATCACGGCACATAATTACCATTTCTTTTTTGTGGTGAGAACATTTAAGATCTATTCTCTTAGCAACTTTCAAGTATATAACACAGTATTAACTATGATCTCCAGAACTTACCATCTTATACCTGGAAGTTTGTACCCTTTGACCAACATGTCCCCATTCTCCCCAGCCCCCAGCCCCTGGTAACCACCATCCTACTGTTTCTATGAGTTCCGCTTTACTGGCAGTGTTCTCAATCTCCTCTCAAGTCCCACACATCTGTCTTCTCAGTTGGGCTGATGCACTCTTGGGGGCTGCACACTCCCCTCCCACCACCACCACCACTTTGAATATGTCTGGGGAGTGTACAGAAGCTGTTTTGTTTGATTCCGGTACTATCTGACCTGACATAGGAGAGACTTCATGGCTTGGCCTATCCATCTGCCTCTCTAATCTTGAGTCTAGCTGTAAAAGTCACTTGTATACATCTGTGTGTCATTTATGTGGATTGTTCCCATTGGACAGTGACTTGAGATTTGCTAACCAGCTATTTGAATCTGAAATTTACTTTGACACACCCCAGAAAAAACTAGCTTGGCAACTCATAAAACTCATGGTCACACAAAGGAAGCCAACCTGTATGTTGAGTCAAACATTTCCTGTCATTGGAGATTGTTTCCAAGGGAATCCCACAGTTGACCAGGGGTGATCGTGTCTCCTCTCCTAAGGCAAGATACACAGTGACTTGCTCACTTGAGATCCCTGAAATCCTGCCACTGTGAAGAGACAGGTGAAGTAGTAACAAGTTGTGGTTATTTCTAGTCCCAATGGCCACAAGTAGCAACTCCAAGAATAACGAGTAGTAGTCATTTCATTATTTGTACTTCAGGTGACCAGGACATTTTTGAGAGTCAAAGGAGGCACTCTTAATAATTATGCTGGGAAAACAGGCAAAAACCTAAACTCTCTCAGGCAAACAGGGATGTATGGTCACTCAGTATGCCTCACCTGCCTCCCCAGTAGATTTGACATGAGAGTCCATCCACACTGCACCCACATCTGTCACTCAGAGACTGAGATATCTTCTGATCTTTATGTCTGTAAATGGGCATTTTAATGAACACAGACCTATTCCTCAAATAATTAATGAGCTAGATTCAAGCCCATTTGTTCACTGATTCATTCACTGAGACTTTGATTCCGTGGTGAGCCAGCCATTGGAAGCCCAGGGGAAAGACTAGATTGTGGGACTGCCCCAGCACACAGAGGACATTCCTCTCTAGAGCTCGCCTCACCAAGTTGTCAAGTCCCAGGCATTTGGGACAACTTCGCACTACCTGATGTTTTAACTGGTTTAGAAACTTTTCCAGCTATTAGAATGTATCCACCCTCCAAAGTCAAATGTTTATTTTGTCTGTAGTCTGCAAAAGAAAAAGCAAACCCTCAAGGATATCTGTGGTATATTTCAAGTATAATATTGCCACAGCCAAAACAACCTGCTCCTTTTGGGTAGCATGAGCCGCCGACATTTTTGTAATACTTAAATGTCCCTTGATTCATTTACAGTCAAATACTCTGAGGTCATGTGGTCAGTCCATCCAGGTCTAACTCATGCTATGATGAAAGAGTCGGAGAATGTTAAGAGCCATAAGCATCCCAAGTGGCCGCCCAGACCTAACCTTTCATTTCACAAAGGGAGGCACTAAAGATTTGAGAAGTCATGCCTCATCCCTCACCACTTCCCAGTGGAAATCCAGTACTTTGGCCAAACCAAACCGTAAAGCCACTCAGGCACACTAGCCCTCTCTCACGTCCCCAGGCTTTGACCCCTGCCTGACCCTCTACATGGAAGGCATGTGATGTCCAACTCCTCCTCCCTGACAGTCTCCATCTGTTGAATCATTACTTCTTCATGCAGCGTTCCCAGCAGCTGGTCAATAGACTTGGAACATGTGAATGTGCGAAGTGGTTTTGCCTCACTGCTAAGGGGCAGAGGTGGGTCTCACACCCAAGTCTCTGCCACCAAATTCAGTATGTGTTTCATGACATCATGTCGTGTAGGTGGGATGACAGCACAGAATTTGGATGCAATCTTGTTGGCCTGCCAGATTGCCAATATTGAAATCAGCTACTTGGTTTATAGACCACAAGGAAACAAGCTGGAGCTTTATTTTCTTCTGGTATAAGTAGTATGTTCAGTGTTTTAGAGGGTGAGCTTTCGGGTAAGCCACCTGGAGCAGAGAGGACACGACTTTGTACTGTCCTCATTTTCCACCACCTGCTGGCGGCCTTTACCTTGGGAACCACCTGGCTTTTCTGCCGAGAACACTCCTGAGAGTCCCTATCACTGTTACCTTAAATGAGACTTTTGGAATTAAAACCCAGTTCCCTTGAGCCCACTCTGACTCAGCTCCTTCCACCAGCTAGCTTACTGTCAGGGGTATGGCCCTGAGATCAGTGCCATAAAAAACAGCATGTGGCACACCGGAATCTGTAATTCCCTTCCATATTCTCTCATCTGATCTCGACAACAGCTTTGTGGGAGAAGCTGAGCAGGTGTAATAATATTTGTTTTGGTTTTCTTAGTTTTTTTTTCAAATTTTTAACGATGACTTTAGAGCTGAGAAAATAGAGAGCTAAAGAAAATAAATGGCTTGTCTCAAGTCCTAAAGCTGGTGAGAAGCAGAGACCTGAAGGTGGGGGCTTCTGACCCCCGGCAGCGCTCTCACTCCTCCAGAAAGCCAGCCTGAGCTGTGGGACCCATTGTCCTACACTGAGTCTTTCAAGGGAAAAAAGGTTTGGAGAATTTGCTGAGCTGATAAAGATGTAAAAGCTGTGAGGGCATCCTAGAGAAGCAGCTGAGATTTGGCAAATGGAAGAATTAATGGACTCTTTTTAAAGGTAGCTTCAAGAAGCCAGCGTCAGCTTACAGTCGTGTAAGCTCTCTTAACATGCCACGGAAATTCCACCAGTAATAGAGCAAAGATGTGAGCACGCGTTCGACAGATGCTGAGACAGCAGCCCGCGGCTGAGCACTAAGTGGAGGTGCTGTGTGAAGAGTTGCTTGTCACAGGCTCCCATGTGAAATAGGTGCCCGGTGATGACATTAGGGACTTCTCTGAGTACTCCGCAGCTGAGGGCCCTGCGAGAGCAGTCAGCACATGGCTGGTTCAGGTTCAAGGGCACGTGAGCCAAGGCTCGTGTGTGCCCCAAGACTTCTTCCTGCTCCCTCCCTAACACTGATGGTTTTGTTGGTTCGCTGCTCCACTGAGGACAGGGGAAGAAAGAGAAGGAGACTGTTACTTCTGTTAAATATCAGCGCATTACGTTTGGGTGACGCTTGAGAGTGTTGGAATTAACAAGCTAAATCTGTTGGGTCACCGTGAGATTAGAGGGTCTTCCAAAAGGATCTTCAATGTTGAATTTTTCCTCCTCTCTTCTTCCGCCATTTATTCTTTGTCTCAGTAAGTACGTCCTGAAGACCTATCATGATTTACACTATGAAAGATACGGCTAGGCCCACAGGAGAAATGCAAAATGGGATCTCTGGCCTCCAGAAGTTGAATTTTGGGGGGAAGACAGATGACCAACTCACTGGGTGTTCTCTGTAAGCAGGACATAGGTGAGTGTCCAACTCAGGAAATGCTGCCCTTGGTTATACATTGAGTGGTTACTGCGTGCTCTCACTTCTGCGCTCTGTTCTGGGGACAGAAACAAACAGGACAGCTCAGCCCTCACCCCTAGAGGAGCTCATCACCTGGTACAGTGTTTTCAAGGTGAGGCTCCCCCACCACTCACAGTGGAATTGCCTGGCCCTTGTTTAAATAGGCTGATGCCTGGGCTCAGACCTACACAATCAGGATTTTTAAAGGTGGACCTTGAATCTTAGTATATTTAATTAGCACCCCATGTGATTCTTAAATACATTAAAGTTTGAGAATTGCTAATCTTGTGGAAGAGACAGACAGGCAGACCCAGACTGGCACAAATAGGTAACTCTGTGTTAGTGGACGTCAAAGGATTGTGACCGCAGAGGACCAGGGGGCAGAAGGGAAGATGCTGTCTTTGGTCTTCCTCTGGATTGCCTTGGGGGCAGAGGGCGGCATCAGGCGCCCCTCGTGCTGCTGCTTCACCACCAGTCTAACAGCGTCCACACACTCTTAATCCAGAGGAGTGAGGGTGGCCGAGGGAAGGAAAGGGAGGCACAAGAAGGGACCTCATTTGGTCAGATCTCTGTTCAGATGGTGCCTTCCCAGAGAGGCCACCATAACCACATCTTCTAAAATGACTCTCTCGTCACTCTCCTTGCCCTGCCTGATTTTTCTTCAGAGCACCTGTTGTCTTCTGACTCTGCAATTTATTTGTGTGTCCACCTCATCTACTAGTGTAGAAGTTGTGAGAGACTTTGTCACTTTTGTCCACAGCTGTATCCTCAGTGCCTGGGAAGGTAGTGGGCACATCGTCAGAGCTCAGGAAACTTGGAAGGAAGGCTCTAGGAGGATGCACAGATCCATACAAGCCCGTCTCTCAGCTGCTCACATCATACTGCTCTGAGAAACTGCAAGGATCTCAAGGATTCCTGTGGCCTCTCCCTTTCTTGGCAGATGGGAACATGAGAAGGAGCCACTAGCAGCCCTGACCATGTTCTCCAGCTCCCCTTCAGACCCAAGAGTCTGCATAGTACCTCCCCCCACCCAATGCCCGCAGAGACTCTCCTCCTGATGTCTCCGTCCTAGGGAGCCTCAGAGCCCATTAGTTTGATGTGAAGCTTCCTGGAACATTCAGAAGCTATTTAAGGAATGGAACAGGGAACTTTGGGGAGGCGAATGTGGTCTGATTGCAGAGGGCCCACGACAGCTTCGGGGAGGGAAGGTCAGGTCTCCAGGGCCCGCTGGAATCCTTTGAAGCCCTTGCCGCTGGCGAGGACAAGCGTGCGGCGGGAAGTCTTGCGCGGCAGTCCAGTTTTTCAGAAAGCATTTTCACAAAATGTTCTGAATCACAGGTTAATGTATAAGACGAGAGTTGTAAGTGGAAAGTTGGCAAAGCCCGTTGGAAATTGGCTAAGGGGCAGGAAACAAAGGGCAGCAGTAAAAACCTAAAAGGATGTTAATTGGGGAGTGCCTCGGGGAATAGGGTTGAGACCAGCTTTTTATTATTTACATAAAAAGTAGTTGGAGAAGGGTTTTGAAAGGGATTTTCATGTTGGCTAATGAAACTGCATTAGAGCGCTGTGTGGAAACGCGAATAGTGGAATAAGGGAAGGATTCAATTTACTGACAGAATTGCAGAGGAACATTTCCTAACCTGTTTCTCTTTATCAACCCATACCCATTCTGTTGGCCAGATTTCCATTTGAGTAGTGGGCAGGACAATTTCAGCTTAAACGACTCATATCTCCACATTTTGGGGGCCAACAGAAAGCACTTGGAGAGATTTTTGGCACCCTACACACAGGCCAGTCCTGAAATTAAATGGATGTTATCTTCAGAGCTAGAACGTTCTCTTTTGGAAAGAGCTGGAAGGCAGATGGAATCTCCTTTTTAGCTGCAAGAATAACACTGGGCCACCTGACATCCACATCTTCTTTTACTGAACATTTTCCGTCCTGTGCAGCTCAAATTATCACAGAAACTTATTGTAGATGTACCCCAAGAAGAAGCTCGCAGTCTCTCCGAAGCAAAGTTATCGCACGCTGGAAGTGACAACACAGTGAGCCAGGACTTAAAGTTGGGAGCCCAGGAGTGACATCTGCTCTTTTATCTAAAGCCTTGCCAGGGGGATAGTCCATATAGGCATCTTGAGGCCACTGAGCCCTTGATTTCCTTGATACAAACCAGTAGGAATCCTCTATGGCCGTGGTGCTCAAAGTGTGGTCCATGGACCTGCAGCATCAGCATCACATGGGAGCAAGTTAGAGATGCTGAATCAGAACCTGCATTTTGGTGGGATCCCCAGCTGATGCCTGTGTGCACTAACATTTGAGAAGCACTGCTGTAAGACACCCGGGAACCACAGAAAATAAAGCAAAGAGGATTTGGTTGCTTCTGTAGAGTAAAAACTGAACCACATGAGTTCAGTGGTCTAAGAGAATTCTGGCATTTGGGACTTTCCAGTCTGCTGTAAACTTAAGATTCTCACTAGTTTTCTTTAATTTGGCCACATCAGGCACAGTGCCTTCCCTAGAATGTAAACTTGTCCTGAAGTGAACATGCCTTTTGAGAAAATGTTAAAGCCAGTCCATTATACCCCTAGTGCTCCTCCTGAGTGTGGTCCGTGCCGTCGGCCATTAGCTACTTGTTACCATCTGGTTCACGGGCCACACAGGCCTGGCACCTGGAGGCTGCTTTTCATTTGAGTTCGTTTTCCAGAGGCTCTGGAGGTAGGTGTGGGGCATTTTGTTGTTTTCTGCTGCTGGGTGTAGGCTGTCAGTCCATAGGACCCGCCCTGTGTCGGGGCATCACTGGCTGGGGCAAACCTTTCTGAAACATAAAAGGCTTGGCTTCAAAGATGCAGATCTGAACAGTCTGTAGGCCTCTTAGAATGGTACTCTCTCCAGATCTGCGATGACGTGACGATGACTGCGTGATGGGGCACACAGCTGCTCACATGGCACCCCCTCCTCCCACCCCCTTTCCTCTCGACCTACATCTTTCACTCAGACCTGCTCTTCGAAAATAGGATGGAGCAATGAGGGGGCTGAAGGAGCTGGAAGACTACGACACTGACCTGCCTTTGTCCTCAGCTCAGGAGGTGGTGGAGGCAGGGGCTAGTGCTGCCAACTTAGCAGAGAACAGCGATGAAATCCCCACTCTTCCTCCCTCTGCCCCTCTAGAGGCGGGGGACACAGAATGGTGGCCTAACCCAAAGAAGGCTTGATTTTTATTCTTATTAGCTTTGCCAAGGTTGCTGTGTTCTTTTCAAAGAGTTTAGGTGATGTTGAAAGATCCAGGTCATTCCAGGTGCTAGAGATGAGGAAAGACTTTGAGTTTGCCAAGACACACTTTGGAGAGTCAGACCTAGCATGTGTCCTCTGTAATTTAGGCTAGATCGAGCATACTTTAGGCTCCTCAAACCTGAGCATAGTGTCAGAGCCCCTCCTTATCTGAGATGGGTCCAGCCCCTTGGGCCTCAAACAGGTAAGCCAAAAGGTGACTCAAGTGAGCCTGTTGAATAAAGTGTCCCCCAGTCCTAGACAAATACACGCATAGCAGCTGTGGGGGATCTTGGACGGGCCTCGTCTCCTCCCAGAGCGAGAGCTCAGAAACAGGGAAATCTGCTCTCCATCTTCGTGCTCAGAGCACCTGGCACAGAGCAGGCCCTTAATAAATGTCTGTGGGATGGACGGGCAAAGAAAGCAAGGGTCCAGCCTCTGGCTGCTCTTCTGGCTAGCGCAGTGTCCAGTGTAAGTCCTTGTTCCTGCTATATCTCAGGCATCACATTTTCACTTAATTTCTTCCTTGTCAACTACTAAGCCCACCTTTTGGGCCCCATATGTCTGTACAGCAAGTCTCCAAAGGAGGCCACCCCTAAACACAAAGCTTGCTGCACAGTCAAGTACCTTAAGATGCACGCCTAAAACACCAGGCTGGGCAGGAGAAGGGAAGGGAGATGTGAAGCCAGTCTGTTGGAAGGAGTAGCATGCTCCCAGCTTCTTAAGCAGGAGTATCCCTGTTCTTTTCAGGTAAGAATCTACGATCTCTCCAAATATGAGCATGGAGCAGACGATGTGCTGATCCTGGCCACGGACGGACTCTGGGATGTCTTATCAAATGAAGAAGTGGCAGAAGCAATCACTCAGTTTCTTCCTAACTGTGATCCAGATGACCCTCACAGGTTTGTGCATTTCTGTGATTGTAGGCTTGCTCCTCAAGCAGTTTTTCATGATGTGACTGAAATAAATAATAATCATGCAGTTTTCATCATCTATGATTTCTGGTCAAGCTGAGATGGATGGTTTAGGAGCCAAACCGCAGAAGGGACTACACTTCTTATTAGAGGTACTTTCACAGTCTAATAGAAACCCCCCTGAAATGGAACCGAGATGCAAGGGGTAAAGAACTTGATTTGTGAGGTATTTCAGTAGCATACCTTTCTCACTGTTTCCTTCACATCTTCCAACGTGGGAATAATCCAATTTATAGAGCAAATGCTCCCAGCATTGACTTTCATCCATTGGGAAATTTTCCTTTGAGAAACATTGGGAAAGGAGAGAGATTACAGTGGGTATTCCCTTATAGCATAACGGCATGTAAATATCCCAAACAACCCTGGGTCACTCTCAGAAATAAACAGAAATCCCCCTGGAGAAAGGCAGCTTTCACTTAGAACATAGGAGACAAGTTGCCGTGAGTAAAAGCCAGCACAAACAACAGACAGCAGAGTTGGACCTCTAAATACTTTGTTCTTGAATTTATCAGTCAAAGATATAAATAAATATTTTAACATGTTTCAGAAATGTTTTAAAAAGTACTGAAGATATAAACAAGGACAAGAGACTATAAAAATGGCTGCATGGGTTTTGAAAATAAGGAAATGGAATCTCTGGAGATGAAAAGTATAAAAATATGAATTAAAAATTCAGTGGATTAAACAGATTAGAGACAGTTGAAGAGAACACTGGTGAACTGGAAAATTGATCTGCATAATCCAGACTATAGCTCAGAGAGACAAAGAGAGATTAAGAAACTAAGAGGATGACCTAAGATGCTCTAAATAAAATTTCAAAAGGAAATACTATAGAAGATGAGGAGAAGAAAAAGTTCCAGACTTGCTGAATGATGCTACGTCTAAGATCCTGAAAGCCCAAAAAAATCTCAAGCAGAAGAAATAAAAAGAAAATTACAAGTAGGTATTTAATAATGAAACAGAAGAACTTTAAAAAAACAAAAATATATTAAAAGCAGCCAGAAAGAAGAAAAACACAGATAAGTAAGAATAGCATTTAGAATGACAGCTGACTTTTCAAGAGCACATTAGACGCCAAAGACAGTGGAATGCTATCTTCAGTTGTCTAAGAAAAGAATAACTGTCAACTTTTAGATTTTTTTTTTTGAGGAAGATTGGCTCTGGGTTAACATCTGTTGGCAATCTTCCTCTTTTTGCTTGAGGAAGATTGTTGTTGAGCTAACATCTGTGCCAGTCTTCCTCTGTTTTATGTGGGACACCTCCATGGTGTGGCTTAATGAGCAGTGCTAGGTCTGTGCCTGGGATCCGAACTGCAAACCCCAGGCCCCCAAAGCAGAATGTGCAAACTTAACCACTACACCACTGAGCTGGCCCCTAGAATTTTTATATGTAGTAAAAATATCAATAAAGAAGATGAAGTAAAAACATTTTCAGGCAGAATAAAAACTGAGGGATTTTACTGCCAACCAACTTCCTCTGAAGAAAATTCTAAAGGATGTACTCAGATAAGAAAAGGAAATGATCCCAGATGGAAGATCTGAGAAGTAAGATGGATGGTGGATTATTAAGCTAAGATATTAGTAAATATGTAGGTATGTTTAAACATACATTGACTATGTAAAACAGTAATAAGGATGTCTAATGTGTGGTATTAAAAACGATAGAATTAAAATGCTGAATAAAAGTAGCATAATAAATTAGCAAGGGGAGATAGTATCAGCTGAAGTATGCTATGGTTCCACTTGAAAACAGGTTGAAAGTGTTTAACTTTAGACTTTAAGTAGATGTGTTTAAATAGCTAAGAAAACTAAAAAAATAGTATAACTTTGAAACTTTCCCTCAAGAAAATCCATATGGTGTTAAAAACCAAACTTCTAAACAACTTCTTAATAAAAAAATATATAATAAAAACTAGAAATTACTTTGGCCTAAACAATAATACTATATATCACAACTTTAGGGGCTGGCCCGGTGGCATAGTGGTTAAGTTTGTGTGCTCTGCTTCAGTGGTCTGGGGTTCGCCGGTTTGGATCCCAGGTGCAGACCTGCACACTGCTCATCAGGCCATGCTGTGGTGGCATCCCACATAAAATAGAGGAAGATCGGCACAGATGTTAGCTCTTTGACAATCTTCCTCAAGCAAGAAGGGCCAGTCTTCCTTACCAAAAAAAAAAAAAAAACGTTAAAAGCTTGACTTTTGAGCCTTTTTTCCCTAATTTAATGAGCCATGCATCGATGAGGACTTCACTCACCCCTGACCTGCCAGAAGTGACTGCATCCCCTCCATGTCATAAGGTGACTTTTTCCGAAGCCCTCCCCTGTATCACAAGGAACTCCTACCCACACGCTCTGGACTTCTGACCACAGAAAAAGAAAAAGAGACTCTCAGCCAGAGAGAGAGATTTCTCCGAGTAAGATTCTAAGAAGCCAAAGGAGTGGAGCTGTCTTCTTGTGGACTGTGTGTTCTTTTCCCGTGTGCAGGCTATTAAACAGCTGTGCTAATTTAAAATTAAAGTTCAACAACAGCATCTAATTTAAGAGGTGAGAGCAGCAGAATAAATCCAGGAGAAGTAATGGAAGGAAAAATTAAATAGAATGGAATAGACGACAAATATACGATAAAAATAAATGACAAAATTTGGTTCTTTAAAGCAACCAACATCAGGGAAATGCAATCAAAACCACAATGAGATACCACCTCACGCCGACGAGCATGGCTAATGAAACACACACACAACCCCACACACAGAGAAAATAAGTGTTGGTGAGGATGGGGGGAAATTAGAACCCTTGTGCATTGCTGTTGAGAATGTAAACTGATACAGCTGTGGGAAACAGTATGGCGGTTCCCCAAAAAAATTAAACATAGAATTACCACATGATCCAGCAATTCCATTTCTGGGCATACACCCAGAAGAGGTGAAGGCAGGGGCTCAAACAGATATTTGTACACCCATGTACACAGCAGCATTGTTCACAATAGCAAAAAGGTGGAAGCAACCCAAGCGCCCATCAATAAATGAATGATTAAACAAAATATAGTAAATACATACAATGGACTATTAATGAGACTTAAAAAGGAACAAAATTCTCACACGTGCTACAAAACGGGTGGTCCTTGAAGACATTATGCTAAGTGAAATATGCCAGTCGCAGAAGGACAAATATTGTCTGATTCCGTTTATATGAGCGACCTAGAGTAGTCAGTCAGAGACAGAAGGCGAAATGGTGGTGGCCACGGGCTTGTGGTGGGAGGATGGGGAGTTAGCGTTTAATGGGTACAGCATTTCAGTTTGTGAACACGGAAAGTTCTGGAGATGAATGGTGGTGATGGTTGCACAACAATGTGAATGTACTTAATGCCACAGAACTATATTAATTGTAGATGCTGAATTTTATGTTATGTATATTTTACCACAAAAATAATTTTGCAAAAAAAAAAGTAAATGAAACTAACAAAGTAGATAAATTACCCATAAGACTAATCAAGAAAAAGGGAGAGGACAAATAAACAGTATTAGGAATAAAAAACAGTAATAATTCTGATGTAGCAGGAATTAAATATAAAAGGATATTATGAATATATATATATATATTTTCTAATAGGAATATTGTAAAGATATTTATTCTCCCTAATTGATCTATAAAGTCAGTCCACTTATAAGCAAAACACTAGTAGAGTTTTCATGGAATTTTATAAGCCGATTTTTTTTTTTTTTTGAGGAAGATCAGCCCTGAGCTAACTACTGCCAATCCTCCTCTGTTTGCTGAGGAAGACTGGCCCTGAGCTAACATCCACACCCATCTTCCTCCACTTTACATGTGGGACGCCTACCACAGATTGACTTTTGCCAAGCAGTGCCATGTCCGCACCCAGGATCCAAACCAGAGAATCCCGGGCTACCGAGAAGCGGAACGCACCAACTTAACCACTATGCCACCGGGCCAGCCCCTATAAGTTGATTTTAAGATGTATATGGAAGAACAAAATGCCAAGACTGTGACATTTCTGTATGGGTTTTAACCCTTCTTGATATTAAGACAAAATCAGAATAACTAAGACAATGTAGAAAATAAAAGTTGGATCATTCCCTTACACCACACACTAAAATCAAGTCCAGGCCAATTAAGACTTAGATGTGAAAGTAAAAATAAATACAACTTTTACAAAATGGCACAGGAGGCTATCTTTATGATCTGAAGCTAGGAAAGGATTTCTTAAACAGAACACAACACGAACAAGATTGATAAGCTTGACTACATTAAAATGACCAACTTTGGTTCTTCAAAAGAGAATATGTGCAGTGTGAAAGCAGTCATAGGCCATACAAAACGGAGTGTGGCTGTGTTCTAATACAACTTCATTTATAAAAACAGGCAGTAGGTTGCAGTTTGCCAACCCATGATCTAAATTTTTACCATTGTGGCTATATTATATGCAATGGACAAATGAAAAAGTTTTAAGGGAAAAAGACAACATAAAGGGTAAAATGACAAACTATGAACTGGAAGAAGATCTTTGCAACTTGTATAACTGAAGAGAGATTGATATCCATAAAATATAATGAGCTCTCAAAGATTAATTTAAGAAAACACAAGGGGTCAGCCCCCTGGCCGAGTGGTTAAAGTTCCAGACGCTCTGCTTTGGCAGCCCAGGTTCACGGGTTCGGATCCCAGGCATGGACCTACTCCACTCGTCAGCCATGCTGTGGAGGCGTCCCACATACAAAGTGGAAGAGGATTGGCACAGATGTTAGCTCAGGGCTAATCTTCCTCAGCAGAAAAAAAAACTACAACCCATTAGAAAAATGAATGAGAACCAAATAGTCATCACACAGAAGAAAATCAATGACCAATAAATATATGAAAAAAACACCCAACCTCAGTAGTCAGAGAGTACAAATTTAAACCATGTGGAACAATTGCAAGTGGATTTGTGAATTTGTAGAAAGACTAAAGACAGCTTGGCATACCTGGTAACGTTGAGCATATGCATATCCCATAGCTCAGAAGTTCCACTCCTGGATCTGCACCCCAGAGGAGTGGTTCTGAAAGTGTGGTCTTCTGGCCTCATGGCATCAACATCATCTGAGAACTTTTTAGAAATGCAGATTCTCAGGCCCCACCCCAAAGCGATCAGATAAGACTGCAATGGCAGAACCCAGCAATCTGTTTTAACAAATCATCCAGGTGATTCTGATGCTGCTAAAATTTGAGTCATGCAAAAAAAAAAAATTCCACAGAATTGTTTTTATTACAAAAACTGGAAGCAGCGTACACGTCCAATCATAGGATGAATAAACAAAGAATAGAATACAGCTCAAAAAAAGGGAATGAGCCAAAGTTGTGCTCATTAATAGGGAAGAATCTCAAAAACGTGATGTTGAATTTAATAAGGAAGTCGTAGAAGAATATGCATATTATGATTCTAGTTACATGAAATAGAAAACTGACAATATATTATTTAGGGATATAGATATTAAAACTAGAACAAAAAGCAAGGGCTGGACTGGTGGCATAGTGGTAAGTTTGCGCACACTGCTTCCATGGCCCAGGGTTGCCGGGTGCAGACCTGCACACCACTCATCAAGCTGTGCTGTGACAGCATCCCACATACAACATAGAGGAAGACTGGCACAGATGTTAGCTCAGCAACAATCTTCCTCACCAAAAATGAAACAAAACGAAAAACAAATACCTAGAACAAAAAACAAGATAACCCTAAATTAGGGATAATGGTTACCTTGGGAGGACAGATGGCAGAGGGCTATGTGCTTGAGGAGGACCACAGGGAGCTTCTAAGGTACTTACTGGTATGTTCTTTTCCTTTAGCTGGATAAGCATGTTATTTTTAAACTGAATATACATTATATGCAATCATTTGTAAATTACGAGAGCTAGTGTAGTCTGGTGGTCAGTAGCGTGGAATCTAGGCAGGCTGCGGGAGCTCGAATCCTGGTTCTGCCCCTTCTCTAGATTTGTGACCTTGGGGAAAGTTTCTTAACCCCTCAGTGCCTCAGATTCCTCATCTGTAAAATGGAGTCCAATAGCGCTAAACTCATACATATAGAAAGAGTGAAGTAAGCGCTACAGGGTGTTTGTTGTTGCTATTGTATGTTTGTTGCATTTTTTCTATGTTTTCTATATTTTACAACAAAAAAATTTCCTCAGGAATAAGGAAAGCTAAACTCACTCTTCCTCAAATTGTTTGGTATAATTTTGCTCAGGTGCAAAGGAACTGACAGTAGTGTCGTTAAAGATTCTTTTGAATTTGAATGTATTTTTCTTCTCTTTAGTTTTAATCTGTGTTTTATATCCTCCTTGTTAGCAACATTCTTGTGTTGATTTTCTCTACTGCGATCATTTTTATACAGCTTTGCAAAGCCAGCTGACCGGTCTGAGTGAAAAGGCACCCCACACTTTTTTTTAATCTCTCCAAGCTGGCCTGGTCTTGCTCACCAGCGCATCCCTTTCCACGGCGACAAACCTGCCCTCCAGGGATTGGTAACCTCTGGTTAGTGCTGTCACTGGGCAGGTGCAGGCCAGGTCAGAGCGGGCTCCTGGGCTCCTGAGAACTGCAACCTACAGACACAGGGCTTACAGCCATGTCCATGCAACAGACAGGGCAGGAAAGAAGGGTTTCAGTTTGCCTTTTGGGGAAGGGGGCAACCCAAAGCCTGTGAAAGAATCCTGCATCAGATGAGTGAGTGAAAGGAAAGAGAGAATATCAGGCTGGAGATCAGAAAAATTCTGGTTGGTCTTTGAGATCTTAAGGCAGTCAGAACTTAGAGGCGAAGATTTTCTTCTTTGCCAAATAAGTCCCATTCAGATTCATTCGTTTGGGGAAAATTAAGGACCTGTTTTGTGAGCCAAGGCCTGCTATTCACTGGGGGAAGATCTGTGAAGAAGATGGACCTGGTCCCTACGCTCTTGGAGTTCAAAGTCTAGAAGTGGTGACAGAGGAAGCATTAGGACTTTACACTGTGAGTGAGTGAAGAGAGGAGCCCAAGCTAGAGCCAGGGATGCTGAGAAAGCGTCCCACAGGAAGGGGCGTCCACACTAAACCTGAAGAATACGTGAGCATGAGCCAGGAGTGTAGGGGCGAGGGGACTTGGGGAAGAAGAACATGGCGCATCCAAGGAACTCAGTGGTCAATACGGCTGACTGGGCTTAGTGTGGGGTCGTGTCGACAGAGGTGGTGTGAGAAGCAAACGAGTAGGATCATGTTGGACCTTACGCTCTCAAAGATTAATGAATGTGAAATTAGTTGTAGGAAAGGAAGCCTATGACAGTGACATGGAATTTGTGTGATTCGTTCATTCTGATCCATAATCAGAAAACGTTCTGTACAATCTAATGGTGAAAACGTGAGATGTGGATTGTTTCTCCAACCCTTTGTGCTCCTAGTAATTTAAGCCATATTGGGAAAGCAGAGAAACTTAATTTATTTCAAACTCATGACTGAGGAATTATGTAAAAATGATGATACATGTGACGTATTTGGCCATACCCGTAATTTGGAAGGAGGGCACACACTCATGCCCCAGCTTAGTGTGTCTCCTTAGGGGGCCCATGGACAGAGAGCTCAGTCCTAAAAGCCGAGTCAGGGGGTTGCCTGCTGATGCCCTCCCACTGGGAGCTGTTCTGATCTTGTCATGCAAAACGGAAATATGAGTAGAAGTCATCCTCATAAATTTTAGCCTAAGACATAATTTCTGTGATGAATAAAGACCACGATCGTTTCAGAGGCTCTATGAGCCCTTCCTTGGCCAGAAGGATTCACTGTTCCCCAAGTGTAGCCGAGGACCACAGGTTTGCCAGCTTAATCATGGGGACAGGGAGAGGGGTGGGTTCCTGGGTCTCAGCCTATTGTTGGACAGACGATGGGAAAAGAAAACTGTACCCCAGGTGGGCAGCTTGGGAGAAGGCAGGCAAGTGAGCAGAACAAGATGCTTCTTCATTTGAGGTTTTGCAGGGGCCCATTTTACTCTGAGTCTTGCCAGGTCTGCCCAGCTTTGTCTGGAAAGTTAGCAGAACAGAAAGAGGCAGCATCCTGGCCCTGTGACAGGCGGGACTTCCGGGTTTTGCCATTGGATGGCTTGACTTTTATTTATGTTACAGGTGGGTTTTTTCATTTTCTTTTCCTCTTACTGACAGCCATTCTCAACAAATTAGTGGCGTTGTCATCCTCTGATGACATCCTTCCCAGTGAGAAATTTCAAATAGCATCTCCCCCACCGGAGTGGGCTGCGAGGGCAGAGATGTTAGCACAAAGATATGTTTGCCAAGTTCTGACCCTCACCATTCCCCTGGGCAGAGATGGGGTAAAAGTCAGTGCATCTGACTAAGTCCCTTTGCTGTTTTGAACTGTCTTGACAAAGGAACCAGAAAATTAAAAGTCTTTGCGGACAAGCCAGAATGTGAGTGCAGTGGGATTTTTTCTGTCTTCCTTTCCTTTTTCTTGGAGTGTGCCCTGAAGTGTAGCAGAGCTGGTGGCTCTGTGAATCTCTGTGGGGTCGTGGCATGAACTGTCCGTAGACAGCATGCCAGCTAACGTTCTGGAGGGGGTGGTTGGCAAGCACGGAGGTTTGACTGCATAATCTGCAGCTCTTCCTAATTCCAGCAAGATTCTCTCTTGAAGCCTAGACATCCTGCACGATTTGGAGAGGGTGCTCAGAGATAGGCCTGGAAGGGGTTTTCTGAGGAACGACATCTGGGACTGGAGGTTTGGGGGTGGGTCTCCTGGAGAGAATATTCAAAGTGGAGGCAAGTGTGTAAACACTCAAAGAAAATGCTTAATATTTTGTCAGAAAGGAATAAACTGTTAATATTACTAAATGGGAAGGGCGTGGGCAAAGCTGAGAGGAGCTCGGACCAAAGAACAGTTAAGGAGACGTACAAATGTGGCGTGGGCTCCATCCCACGTGCCCGGGCAGAGCTCTGCGAGGCTCTGGGCAGTCCTTCACTTCCCCAAAACCTGTCTGTAGAAACCTCATCTTTGTAACGTGCACCTAATGACCCTCAGTCCCCCTGCCATGACACTCGAGGAGCTGATTATGGGGTACGGAATCAGTAAGTACCAATGCACTGTAAACGCCATCGAGCATTTCCTTAAGGAGAGAAGGCTTCTTGATGGTCATGCTTCAGATGTCGCTCTTGACATCCGTGCTCTCCCGGCTCCGATGACTGTGTTCCCGGATCACGAAGAGATTAATCAGCGGACAGTTAATAGCAGAACACCCACCAACGCTGACGGCAGGCCCCTAATGCACGTATTAAATGCTAGTTTGTGTTACCTTGATAACATGAAATTTATCTTGGTGAAGGACAAGGGTTCTTCTTATGAACTCCTTGTGTGAGTTCGCTGAACTCATTTCTACCAGCGGCGTAAGGTTTTGAAAAAGTGCTTCAAATGCAAAACGGAAGGGTTCCTCCACCCCACCCCACCCCCATATCAATTACAGGTTTTAAGACAAATTCTTGTTTGATCTGTTTGAAGATGAGATAAAAATCTGCATTTTGGTTTCTTTTGCACAGTTTAGCATATTCGGATCCTTGGGAGTTTGGAAGTGTAGGGAGGAAGACATTTCCTCTTCCCAAATGGGGGTTCGTCTGGCTGGAGAACGAATTAAATTCACATGAGACAGAATAGCAAGAGAAAATTAAACAAAGCTTTATGAGGAACCATGGCCCCGGGCCTTTCTTCCCGAAGGAAGAAAGGGCACCGAAGAAGTGGGGTGCACAGAGTGGTTACATACCCCCAAACAGGGTGTTTCACATGTGATTGAAATGTCCCTTTTACAATAGTCATGAGGCTGCTCTGTCAGCACAGCTCTTGATGGAAACGGCAGATAGGTCTGCTGTCTCAGTGAACACCGCGGGGTGGCAGGTGTGTTGCCTCGGGCTAGGGGGGTCACATAGGAGCGCTGCAATCCATTCCCAGCCTAAAGAAAGATGCTTAATCTTTAAGGAGATGCCAACATTGGGAGGGGGAGGGAAGTCAGTTACAGGAGGTTACCAGACAAGCACAATAAAATGCAGATTTAAGTCCTTGCCTTTGGTATTAAGAGTTTCTAGAGAGGTCATCTCCTTTCTTCTTCCTGGTACAGAGAGGGAGGCACCTTTTACAGATAGAGATTTCCCTTACAAATGTAAACATGTCCTAACAAAGGGCAAGTTCCATTCCTCAGAGCCTCCTTCCCTGTCCCAGTTTATCAAAAGCAGTCAGCCTCAAATAATCCTGATGCCAAAGCGACATATCTTGGGGTGGCCAATTTCAGGTCCCTGCAGAAGTCAGCCTGCGATCCTGCCCATGCACTCTGGCCAGCATGCGGCCAGGCCCATCTGTACCTCCTCAGTGCTGTTGATGGGGCCCTTGGAGCCGAGCCGTGTGGTCAGTTGAAGGGAGGAACATCAGGGCAGTCTAAAGGGCTTGCGAGCGAGGACAGAGAAGGAAATGGTTCTTATGCCCCCTCAGGTTGAAGTGTTGTTGTTTGGGATTCGAACTAAAATAAACACTCACCACCCAAGAAACCAGAAGCTGACGCCAGGGGCAAAGAGGCGGACGAGGCGAGGCCTGGCCGGGGTTCCCACCCTCTCCGGTGGGAGTGGGGAGCTCTCCCCAGTCCGTGACCTTGTACCTGCTGGGACACAACCCCCCAGTCGACACAGTGACAGTGTTGTGGACAGCAGCTGTCATTATTCCAGTGTCTCAGGGCGTCCGCCTGAGTGGAGTGGCCGCACCCTGGGCAAAGGACAGAAGCTGGCGTGAGCAGCTTCAGTGGCCTCACAGCTGGACAAGGGACACGCATGGCTCAGCTCCCAGCAGTGAGCCTAAGACGGGCCTCCTCCAGGACAAGTTGCCCTTCGGAGCACAACAGAGAGCCCCCTCCTAGCCACCCCCCACCTACCCAGTCGCCAGAGATCCCTGCCAATGTGCCAAAGCTTGGCAGAGCTTTGCTAGCTCTATAAATCCGAGGCCTGCTCAGAATGCAGACAGGATCCCTCCTCTGGTTCCCATCACACTGTGTTGCTGCGGGCCTTCAGCAGAGGGAGGCTGCCTTTTATATGCAAATATTTGGAACCCATTCACTCCCCAGTTCCTGCCACCTACCCTCCCTCTTGTAAGACCCTGTCTGTACCATCCAAACGGCAAATAGAAGTTCCCACCCCACTGGAACCATTAGAGCCTCTAAGGCATGGTTACAGCCTGAGGCCTGAAAGGGACTTATTTTTGACACTCCAGTGCTGATTCAGATGTAGTCTCATGGGAAACAGATGCTACAAGAGGTAGATGACTTGAGGCAAAACTCCTGGGGAGGAGAAAATGAGGAAAATGATAGCTAAGGTTTAATGACCCCGAATACCTTACGGAAGGAAGGCTCTCCTTTATTCCGGGCAGGAACCGTTAAGGTCTGCCCTATCATTATTCCAGATGGTCCAGGAAGAAAAGGCCGGCTCCGAGAGGCTAAGGAATTTTTCCAGAGCCACCCTCTTGGGTGGTGGTAAATCAGGGACTGGACCCCAGGCAACCCAGGCCCACACCCTGAGCCCTTTGTGGGTTCCACTGAAGAGGGGAAGAACTGAGATGGCCAAGGCTGTGGCAAGGACAGCAGAGACAACTGAGGATTTCTCCGTCTCCTTCCACCCTGAAGTTAGCGTCAGTGGTTGTGAAAAGCGCTTCTGGCCGTCCCATAGTTCTTCAGCTTTCTTCCCTTTTTTCTTCCCTGCTCTGCTGTCCTTTCTCTGCTCCCTCCTCCTTGGAGCCCTAGGAGGCTTCTGAGCCAAGCCCTGTGTGGTGTGGCAGGTCTGATCCCTCCCCGGCAGCCAGTTCTTTCAGCAGAGCTTTGCTGATCAATATTGAAAGCTGCAGCCAGAGAAGAAGAATGTTCCCAAAATACAAAACGTGCCTCCCAGGGAGACTCTTCCTTAGGAGGGAGAGTGAGTACTTCAAACCTCTCGCACAGTTCTCCGAGGCGTTCTGTAATGGCCCTGCAGCTGCTCCACAGCCAGCCTCCAGAAGCACCAGGCCCCTCAGCCTGCCTCAGGGTCCCGGCTGGCAGGTGCATGACGGAATCCGTTCCCTTTCACCGCCTTCAGCTGCACCACATTCTTCTTTGCTACACTCCTGTGTATTCTGTACTTACATTTCATGGTTGGACTCAGATTTCCTCCTGCTGCTCCCTACACCCTCTATGGCATGTGTATGCCCTTGTGTGCAGCCTCGGTACCAAAATCACTAGAGCCCTCCTATTTTACTGCCACATTAAGCAGTTTCTTTGTCACCAAAGCAGGCAGCCCTTGTCAGGGAGAAATTGGAGGAGAACAAAATGGGAGAGAGTAGCAGGTCTTTCCCTCCAGAGGAAGTTGCTGCTTCTCGCCCAGTCTTGATGGAAAACAACCTCACAATGGTTTCCCCACAGTGAGTTGGCTCTTGAACGTGGATGCTAAGGAGCTCCAGAACGGCCGCCAGCCTGGCTGCGTATCAGAGCTGGGGCAAAAAAACCTCCTCCCAAGAGCTGGTTCACAATGGTGAAATTCACAGTGGTGAAAAATATGTCACTGAAATAAAGCAACTCACTGAGTGGCTTGAATAGTAAACTGCTAAAGCAGGAATTAGTGAACTGAAAGATATCACAGAGATTAAAAAAGAAACAGAAAGAAGTTGAAATCTGCAAGGTAAATTGAGAAGATCTAATAGGAGAAACTATAAAAATATGGAGAAAATATAAAAAATAGAGGGAGGCAATATTCAAAAAGCTCATGGTTGAGAATTTTCCAGAATTTAATATCTTCTCAGACTGAAGGAATAAAACCAATTTCCAACCATGATAAATAAAAAGGAATCCTTATTGTTATGTCTTAGTGGAACTTCATGCCATCAACAACAAAACAACAATAAAAATTTTAAAATCTACCAATGAGAAAAGACATACTTGTAAAGAAATGATACAAGATAGACTTCTCCTCAACAAGAGACGTCAGAATAAATGGAATATTATCTCCAAACTGCTGAGGGAAAGGAACAGTCAATCTAGAATTCTATACCCATTAAAGCTATCATCCAAGATTAAAGGCAAAATTAAAGGTTTTTGTGGTCCACAGACTGGGTGAGTGTATCCCTCACAGACGATTGTTAAAAGAATTACTAAAAATGTACTTCAACAGAAGGAATCAAATCCAGAAGGAAGGTATGGACTTCAAAAAGGAAAGAAGTTAGTATGTTGGTTTATTTACATAAGTAGAGGTCATACATGATAATGATGACTAACAGAGGCTTAAAAACAAGGTGAAATTAAAATCTAGGCAGCAACATGAAAGATGAAAGAAGGCATTCTAAGACCCTTTTACTTTCTGGAGGAGGACATAAACATTGATTAACATATATTAAAAGCAAGCATAACTACTAAAAGAACAGAAACTATCACTTCTAAACCAGTAGAGGGAGGAAAAAGGTATTAAAGAAAGCAACCAACCAACCTAACAGAAAGCAAGAATGAAGGAAAGAAAGCATAATAAATAGGAAACATGAAATAGGATGTGTATATATACATGTATGTGTGAATGATGCCAAAAATAAGTTCAGATATATCAGTTTTTACAATAAACATTTAAATCACATCTTAATAACTATGAGATTAGATTTTATTTTAATCAGCCATGTACCGCTAATGAAATAGACTTAAAATAATGCAAAGTTTAGAAGTTTCTGGTGAGCTAACATCTGTGCCAATCTTCCTCTATTTTATATGTGGGACGCCACCACAGCATGGCTTGACAAGTGGTGTCTAAGTCTGCTTCCAGGATCTGAACCTGTGAACCCTGGGCCACCGAAGCAGAGCGTGTGAACTTAACCGCTATACCTCTGAGCCGGCCCTGAAAATAACTGATTTCTTGCCAAGAAGACTGGGGATAGCATAACTATGGATGATAGATGGGGAAGTCCCACCTTGGAAATGAAAATAAGTTAACATTTATCGACTTCTTCCTAAGTCTTACCTGGGGCCTACCAAGGAAATCAAGAAGGAGCATCAAAGAGAAGAACTTGTGCCATTTGTCATGGAAGCCCAGACAGAGGAGGAGAACTTGCAGTGTGTAATGGGTGGGAGCCCCCCCAAAAAAGGATAATTCAAGAAGAAACGACAGGAGATGTCAAGGATAAAGAAGACGGTCAGCAAGATCTGTGCTGGAGAAAGACTGAGCAGAATGCATATCCAGAAGAAGCTGTTAGGTCAAAGTGTAACAGGCCAGATGAGCAGGGTATTGAGCCTACTGGTAAGAGATTAAAGAAGGAAAAAAGAAGTAAGAAATGGAGGAAGCAAGAATGGATTTCTCTCTCAGGAAGTTCAGCACCTAGGGGAAGACAGATCGGATGGTGAAGAGAAATGCAGGCTCAAAGGAAGTTACTGTGGAATAAGCAAGAAACATTTTTAAGAATAAAACCTTAATTATCTAGAGTCCTTGGGGAAATGAGTTTCCTGGGTAACTTTTCTAGGTGACCTAATGCTGCTTTTTAAAATACCAAAGCTAATTTTGACCATTTTTTAAATGCCCAAAGTTACCAGCAAGAGCAATATCAGGGTGGTCTCTTGCTAGAAAGATGAATGATACTCTTTTGTGACTAAAAACCAGTTGGACATCGTTTAGCCTTGTTTTGAGCTCAGTCATTGCCCCTTGACTGCAAGACCTGTTGAGGCCTGGAGACCTGTTTGCCTCTGGACTAGCCACAGAGAGCTTTCCTGAGTTCTTTTATCTGTTCTTTGACATCTTGGAGTATCTGTCTTTTACTGTCAGCCATCTTTTCTTGTAACTTGCCATAATTTTTTATATCTAGTCTGCTCATGAGTTGGGTTAAGGTATGCTCAGCCCTGACAGATGAATCTACTCAGTATATTGGCTCAGCCAGGTTTCTGAACTTGAAAGGCTAAGGTCCAGACCCTGGTCAATCACCAGGATGATAACCGTCACCCTGATACTGCTGGTTCTAGCTCAGATGTACAATTTAATATAAAATCAAGAGCCACCTGTGGTGAGCATCGGAGAGACTCTTCAGAATATAGTATATGCGCTGTAGCATGTGGATCTGGGATTTGGCTCTTTAGTCAAAGGCCTCTTTGGAGTGCTTTCCCTTTATTTCCTAATCTCGGCAGGAGGAGAACCCTCAGAGAGGGCTAACTGGCTGCATCTTTCCTCAAAGGTAACTTAGAGATTTCTGCCTTAAAACTGATTAATTCTCTCAATACAGATAGAGAAAGAGGATGTCTCTCCTACCTACCTACCACCCATCCTTCAGGAGGAAAGGTGTTTCTTTTATATGAACTAAAATAGCCTCTACTCTGCCACCAGTAGTGTATGCTGCACTTCTCTGCCACCCGGGCTGGACAAGTAGACTTGCGTCAAAGACTTCACAGTCACGTGCTGCATAATGATGTTTCAGTTGACGATGGACCGCATACACGATGGTGGTCCCATAAGATTAGTACATGTGGCCTAGGTTTGTGGTAGGCTATACCATCTAGGTTTGTGTCAATATACTCTGTGATGTTCGCACAACGACGCAATCACCCAACAACGCATTTCTCAGGACCTGTCTCCACTATTAAGCAATGCATGACTGTATAACCTGGAATCTTAACAATCCTGAGATCATTTGCTAAAGACATTGTTCTTAAATCAAATGTAACGATGGGGCTAGATGCAGGTCTCTTTTAACGTGAGAGTCGGTAAATCCAGAAGAGGTTCTAACAGAAGAGATGGAAGAGGCTTCTGCTGTTCTGAATTCCATAACTCACCGATCTGAAGGCAAGTCACAGACACTCCGAGTAGGGAAAGACCACTAGTCATGGCAAGATGGTCTGCCGGTCAAGGTCCACAGGCTGGCTTCAAGAGGCCTTCCTTATGGGGTAACATTTATTATCTTGGTGATTTACCAGAGTCTGGCTAGCTTTTCAGGTTCAGAAGCTGGTTTAATTAACATACAAAGAGTAGATTCATTACCAGAGCTGGGCTCACCTGAACCAAGCTTACAAGAGTGATTTGCAAACCCAAGTGCCAGTTGACATTTATGCAGAGAAATATAACTGACTGATATCCTTAAAGTACAAATGACTAGCTCATTCCTTCCCTGTAGGCTGGTCTACACAGGGCGGCAGATCATAATCAGGTTACTTGGTGAACAAGAAGTCAGAATAAAAGTAAATCATATATGTTTAATGACATAGGCTAAGAGAGCAATCCATCCACACGAAATGTGGTCCTACCAGTGGAACTCAATTTCTTTGAAGTCTGTCGGTTATGACTCTCTCTGCCCTGATCACTATTTGGATAAACACCTGCCAATGTTTTGTCTCATTTTTTTATGCCCTCAAGGCTAACCCAGGCCCACACCCACCCAAACCACCTCCCACATTAGTCTTTCTCTACATTTTAATACTTTCCATCAGCTTATAGCGTAATCATTCTTTTCCTTTGAGTTTTACAGTTCAGATCTCAATAAGCAATCTTATTTTTCAACTCCTGGGGGATCCCTCACTGTAAGCACATTGGTCAAGAAGAGAGTGTGGCATTGATAAGGGTAGGTGGGGCAGCTCATGCACACCCAGGGTTATCAGTCACCAAAAACACCTTTCACATTTTTACTATGTTCCCATGCTACGTGTACTATTACTGACATTTCTCTTTAAATCAACTCACTTTTTAGAAACAATTTATTTTAAAAGGAGATTTACTCCTACCATAAATAGAAAATGACCATCCTTTGTCCTAAAAGGGATGTGGCCCTAAAAATAAACACATTGAAAACGAAAGCTCTTATTTTCCCCACGTACTTTTTTGGCTAGACCCAGTTTGCCATGGAAAACGGAGCCTGAGCGGATCTGTGTTAGATAGCTGAGCACCAGACTGAGAGTGTCCTTGACATCATCAAAACCCCAAGAGGACTGAGCAGCAGAACGATTTAGGAAGTTATTTAACGTGTACCCATCTAACACCTAAGCAGTAATCTCACAGTAGGCACCCACATTTTGGGGAAAGTGACCAAGGCTTTTTGTGACGTTAAGCGTGTTTGAAAACTGTTTACACGGCTGTAGTGAAGCCTCCTCAGCTAAGCCCAACCTCAGACTCTGCCTGATGCCCACTGACCATCTCGTCCCTGCTTCTCCCTGCACAGGTACACACTGGCAGCTCAGGACCTGGTGATGCGTGCCCGCGGCGTCCTGAAGGACAGAGGATGGCGGATATCCAATGACCGACTGGGCTCAGGAGACGACATCTCTGTATATGTCATTCCTTTAGTACATGGAAACAAACTGTCATGAAAACGGCCCAGGGGGTTGGGAGGACAGCAGGGAAGAAAGCTGGGATGCTTCTTGGCACAGCGGGGCCGGGAAGGGCCCCGGCGGAGATCCGGAGGATGCCAGCTCTTCTCGGCCCAGGTGGGGAGTCTGCACCAAAAGGCCTCTGGCTGTGTGTCATGATGACCCTTAGGCTTCAGTTTCCTCTTTAGTGACAGGTCTGGATACTCAACAAGAGCAAAACGTAAAGGCTGCTACTGAGTGCTCTGTTTCTTTTGGTTCCCTTCATAGGCCTCCTCGGTGGCCACTGCCTGTTTTGGGCACGTACATCATATTTATTTTATCTAGAGTAGCTGGGGCAGCCATTTTCAGGTATAACTGGCAGAAGACTCTTCGGCCGGTCAAGCTGCCAACTTCTCTACGGGTTAAAAGTGCTGCATTGGAAAGTTGGGGATCACGCCTCAGAAAGTGTAAGCACCCACCTTCTAGTAAGCCTGAATTTATTTCAGGGAACGCTATGTGTGTGTGTTTGTGTGTGTGTGTGTGTCTTCTTCTATGGTGATGGTGGGGTGAGGTGGGATTCTTTTTTTTTACTCCTTGAATCTTAATTGTTTCCCTTCCATAGAGCAGGCTGGGACTTCCCAACCCCTTGCTGAGGAATGTGTGTGTCAAAGTCCAGCTTGGGCTGTGGCCATATGCGGTAGCCCACACCACCCTGGCAGCCTTCTGGAGAAGTGCCCTGGCTGAGAGAGGGCTGTCTTTGTTGTGTAACAAGCTGTTCCCTGAGTTGCATTTTCTCACCAAATCATGTGTTTTCGTGAAAATATGGGTGTTTCTTTGGACCAACAGTCCCTCTTTGGTCTTCAAGGGTCCCCCTTGTATGGCTTGAGGTTTCTCTCTGAGAGTCTGGGTTTTCGTTTCTGGAATGGTTGGCCGTCCCCCACCTGCTGTGCTATGGGGACACAGATGAAGCAATGTTTAAGAGAGCAGCTTAGGAAGTTCCTTTATCGCTCAGTTCACCTGACCTCCTTTGAGAACCATTCCGCCATTTTGGCTCTGGGTTTGATGGGCCGTGACTGTCCCCAAACCCACTCCAAACAACGAGTAAGCATCAGAGTTCTATCAAGAGCAGCAGTTCTACTCTCCTCATCCTCTTTGGGCAAGTCCCACTCAGAATGGCTATTTGACCAAAGTGAATTTGAAGTGGGCTGACTGGTCATTCTCATGCCATGTGCTCTTTTCTCCATGGAATCACATCCCAGCCACTCCAGAACTGAGACCCCTCTTCCCACTGTCGCTCCACCTCTGAGCGATCCTCACTTGAGCAGCAGCAGACACTAGATCTACCTGCTGCTTCTCTGCCAGGAGGAATCACAAAATGCATTTTTAGAAATCACTTTTCTCTCACAGGCAGACTGCTGCTGTGCACCGGGGGAAATGTAAAGCAAAGACCAGTCTTCTTCCTGCAGATCTCCTGTGGTGTCATCCGCCATCTTGACAACTTTGTGTAATTAAAACATCCTTCCCACCAAATAAAGAAACAGGTCATTGGTGTGATCCCCAGAAATGCTGGAGAGCCAACTCCAGTTCTCATGTTTGTTTGAATCCCTTCCCCAGAGGAGAGGAGAGAAACCTTTCCTCCAGGAGAGTTTATTGCCTGCATTCCTGGAGTTGTAGCTATTCCCTCAGGAGAGGCCCAAAGCCTTCCTACTCAGGAAAGACCATCCACAGTGTAGAAACAATGCCCTGTCTGGCCAGTGAAGTACTGGGGGAGTGCACCCACCAGGTATTTGCCAAAATGTTGTCTGGGAAGAACTGGACCACCACCAGGAATCGTCTTCCCCTGACAGCTCCCCTCCTCCTCCAGTCAGTCCGAGCTACCCCGAACATCTCTGTGGGGAGAAGTTTGTGGTAAGCCATTTGCTTCTCTGGCACAATGTGATGCTACGGGAAAACATGCAGGCATCCTCCAGCAGTGTGGTCCACTTTTTGTTCCTGCCCTGACTCTCAGTCACGTACCAATTGGAAACTTGAGAAAGTTGTCCGTGGAGGACTTTCCCACCACAATCTTTGGGAAGCTTTCCTCACAAGCAGTCACCTGTGTTCCTATTGCCTTTCATTTCTTTCCTTTCCTGGGCTTCTGTCTGGGTACTACCTTGAGCTTCTCTGTCGAGCCACCAGAGTCAGAGTTTGGGTGTAGATATCATGTGGATGTCATGACAACCTTCTACTCAATTCACCAGTTCATTTACCGCCAAGGCATGTCTCAGGAAAAACTCTAGAACCCCCTTATTGAATTTACCCTAAAGTCTTGAGCATTTGGTCCTCCTGGTTTTAGTTAGGTATCTAGGAATTCTTTTCCTAAGCCCCTCCTTGGGTGAGATCTTAGGAGCAAGCTGAAGCCATGTTTTTATTTGGGGGATGGTAGGAAAACAACAAATGAAATGAATAAATAAGATGTGGAAACAATGATTTGTTAATGCTCGTAGCACTGATATTGCTCTGTGAATTGAGCTTACTCGGTTTGGGCCTTATTTTTCACCCAGGCCCCACGGCATTCCCTCCCAGGGCAGTAGCTGTGTCTATATAACAAGTCAGCCTTTGGAGCATTCCTGGAAAGGTCAAAAGGCAACAGGCTCAAAATTCTGCAGAATATATTTATATGTGGGTCCGAAATCTTGTCTATCTGACCTATAGCCAAATCCGCTTGCCCTCATAGCCTCAGAGGAAGTCTTGTTTAATAAAAAGCTTTTGATTTCCTAGTCAATCTTCATGCTTGTCTTGGGGGGGGGGGGGGTGTGTGGCCACTGCCTCTAGTGAAAGGCTCTTTCACTTCTAAATCTCTTTGTTGGGCTGCCCCTGCTCGTCACAATATTTGGGGACACTCTTTTAGTTAAAGAGAGCAACTCGCGCTCCATCCACGCTCTGCAGCATTGTTCAGGCAACAACCAAACTTCTGTTCTGGCAACACCTGAAATCAGGACAGTGCCAGCAGCTGGAGGGGTGGAGGGTGTGGTCTGTGGCGGTGTGCTTACCTAAGTGCTGTTCTTGGGGTGGGAAGGGAGAGGTGAAAATTGGGCGAGGCCGAGTACTCAGCTGTCTAAGGCCACAAAAGTGGGCATTTCAGTTATTCCCCACAGTATACAGCTTTGGGGAATCTGAGGTGTTTAGTTTTTTAATTCCTCGTAGCTTACCTCCATGGGGCTGCTTGCAGCCAGCTGTGCTCACCCTCTGCGGCCTCCTCCAAGTGTTCGCTTCCCGGGAAGCATTGTGACGGCTGGAGGCAGAGACGGGTGGGCGGGGCCGAGAGTCCCGGTTCCCAGGTCTGGCCTCAGGTCTTGGCTGTTCTGGGAGGTGTTCAGTTTACCAAGAGCACAGGCGTGCAAACACTTGGGAAAAATCTCCCACATCTTTAAACTTCTGATTCTCCTCTTGATTTGCACCTCCTTCCTCATCCGCCAATCAACTTGATTTACAATCACACAGCGCTCAGTGGTTTGCCTTCCGCCACATTTTGAGGATCTGACCTTTCTTTAAGTGGCCCAGCAGCTCCACTGTTTGCAGAGTGACTGGGTTAGGCTTTTAGGAGTCTATTTTCAGTAAGTTAGTGCTTCTGGGACACTTAAGAAAGCAGTGAGAGTCATTTTCTATGCAGAGAACCACCAGGCTGACCCTAAAAGTTACCAGAGCTAAGAAAATCGTAAAACAATATCTGGCCACAGGGCAGAATTTTACACTAGGAACTTGGGTTTTTGAGGACTTAGAATTGCAGAGAAAGGTTGCAGCTTGCACGCCACGGCACCCCTTGCTGAGCAGATGTGGGTTAATGTGTAGGCGATGTGGCTGACGTGTGCACGCCGGGACTTTTCAAAGGACACTACTCGAGCAGCCCGACTTGCCTCTCCTGCGGCACCACGGCGGCTCTGCGGCAGGTTGGAGGGCCGGGCCGGGAGCCCTGCTCTTTCTAATCCGCGATGGTGTCTGTGTAAATAGCTTTCATTTTTCCTGTGCGTCTTAGATGAAGTTTTGTTCCTGTAGCGACCAGGTAGACAGTGACCAAATGAGGCTGTAAACGTGCTGTTGTTTCCTGCTGTGATGTCCTTCAAGGGGAGCCTCGTGTCCTCCACTCTTCCAATCTTCCGTAGGATTTTGTGTTTGCTCGGGGAGTCCCGAGGTTACGCTGTCTCTCCTGTTTTGCCTCCATTTTCTTTGTTTCTTCTGGAGACCCAGGGAGGCCCACAGTGAAGATAATTTGTAAGGAATGTATCGTAAGGCGTGGGTTTCCAAAGATTGCCTCTCTCGGTGAATGAGCAGAATCTGCCTGAAGATGGTTTCAGAACCGTGTACCTTTATGTTTGTGATTGTGAAACCTTGACTTTTGTAACCCAAAAATGAAAACTGTTTAGTAAAGGGGATCTATTTTGTGTGTTTTGAAACTTAGGTGCAATGTTCCCTGGAAAAAGCTAAAGAAATGTATATGCTCGATGACATTTTAAAATAAAATATATATATGTATATAGGACACCTTTAGCAAAGCTTTTGTGTGTCATTTCTTTGAGCTCACTGTGAAGTTTCTTGGCCTATGTGGAGTTATCAACTGTGAACACAGACTCAAAACGAAATCAAGAGGGAATGGACGCCAACACTATCAATCCCCACAGGAGCAGCAGTAAAGGCCATACATTTCAGCCATCGCTCTAGAAGAACCACCATGGATATTACTCCCAGGAAGGATTCTTTTTTTTTCAGTTGAGATATAATTGACATACAACATATTAGTTTCAGGTGTACAACATAATGATTTGATATTTGTATATAATGCGAAATGATCACCGCAATAGGTTTAGTTAATATCCGTCACCAAACAGTTACAGAATTTTTTTCCTTGGGATGAGAACTTTTAGGATCTATTCTCAGCAACTTTCAAATATGTAATAGAGTATTAGTAACCATAGTCTCCATGCCACATGTTACATCTCCATAACTCACTTATTTATAACTGGAGGTTTGTAACTTTTGACTCCCTTCACCCATTTCATCCCGCCACCCCCATCCCCACCCCTGGCAACCACCAATCTGTTCTCTCTCTCTATGAGCTTGCTTGCTTGTTTGTTTTAAGATTCCAATATAAGTGAGCTCGTACAGTATTTGTTTTTCTCTGTGTGACTTATTTCACTTAGCATAATGCCCTCAAAGTCTGTCCATGTTGTCACAAATGGCAGGATTTCCTTCATTTTGTGGCCTAATAATATTCCTCTGTGTGTGTGTGTGTGTGTGTGTGCACGCACGCGCATATAAATATATATATATTCACATTTTCTTTATCCATTCATCCATCAATGGACATATAGGTTGTTTCCATGTCTTGGCTATTGTACATAATGCTGCAATAAATATGGAGGTGCATATATCTTTTTGCGTTAGTGTTTTTGTTTTCTTCTAATAAATACCCAGAGTAGAATTGATGGATCATATGGCAGTTCTTTTTTTCAACTTTTTGAGGAACCTCCATACTGTTTTCCATAGTGGCTGCACCAATGTACATTCCCACCTACAGTGCCCAAGGGTTCCCTTTTCTCCACGTCCTTGTCAACACTTGTTATTTGTCTTTTTTGATAATAGCCATTCTAACAGGTGTGAGGTGATATCTCATTGTAGTTTTGATTTGCATTTCCCTGATGATTAGTATCTTGCCATGTACCTGTTGGCTATCTGTAAAAATGTCTATTTCATATCTTCTGCCATTTTTTAATCAGATTGGTTTTTTGTTTTTTTAATTGAGGTGTTTGGGTTCTTTATATATTTTGGATATTAACCCCTTATAAGATATATGATTTGCGAATATTTTCTCCCATTCAGTAGATTGCCTTTTCATTCTGTTGATGGTTTCCTTTGCTTTGCAGAAGATTTTAGTTTGATGTAGTCCCACTTGTTTGTTTTTGCTTTTGTTGAGTTTGCTTTTGATGTCAAGTCCAAAAAATCATAGCCAGGACAATGGCAAGGAGCTTTCCCCTATATTTTCTTCCAGAAGCTTTACAGTTTCAGATCTTGCATTTAAGTCTTTAATCCATTTTAAGTTAATTTTTGTGTGTAGTGTAAGTAGTGTGTAGTTTCATTCTTTTGCATGTGCTGTCCAGTTTTCCCAACACCGTTTATTGAAGAGACTGGCCTTTCCCCATTGTATGTTCTTGGCTCCTTTGTTGTAAATTAATTGACCATATTTGCATGGGTTTATTTCTGGGTTCTCTGTTCCATTGATCTATGAGTCTGTTTTTATGCCAATACCATACTGTTGAATTACCATAGCTTTGTAATATAGTTTAAAATTAGGGAGTGTGATCCCTCCAGCTTTGTTCTTCTTTCTCAAGAATGCTTTGGCTATTCAGCGTCTTTTGTGGTTCCATACAAATTTTAGGATTTTGTTCTATTTCTATGAAAAATGTCATTCGAATTTTGATGAGGATTACCTAGAACCTGTAAATTGCTTTGGGTAGTATAAACATTTTAACAACACTAATTCCAATCTATGAGCATAGAATATCTTTCCATTTATTTGTGTCTTCTTCAATTTCTTTCACCAATGTCTTATAGTTTTCACATACAGATCTTTCACCTCCTTGGCTAGATTTATTCCTAAGTATTTTATTCTTTTTGATGTGAATGTAAATGGGATTGTTTTCTTAATTTCTCTTTCTGGTAGTTTGTTATTAGTGTATAGAAACGCAACAGATTTCTGTACGTTGATTTTTGTATCCTGCAACTTTACTGAATTCACTTATTAGTTCTCACAGTTTTTTGGTGGAGTCTTTAGGATTTTCTATATGTAAAATCATATCATCTGCAAATAATGACAGTTTTACTTCTTCTTTTCCAGTTTGGATGCCTTTTATTTCTTTTTCTTTCCTAATTGCTCTGGCTAGGACTTCCAATACTATGTTAAATAAAAGTGGTGAGAGGGACCGGCCTGGTGGCGTTGTGGTTAAGTTCATGCCCTCTGCTTCAATGGCCCAGAGTTCACAGGTTCAGATCCCGGGCATGGACTGACACACCACTCATCAAGTCATGCTATGGCAGCATCCTGCATACAAAATTAGAGGAAGACTGGTACAGATGTTAGCTCAGTGACAATCTTCCTCAAGCAAAAAGAGGATTAGCAACAGACATTGGTTCAGGGCCAATCTTCTTCACTTGGGGACCTCGCCCCAAAAAACATGGTGAGAGTGGGCATCTTTGTCTTGTTCCTGTTCTTAGAGGAAAAGCTTTCAGCTTTTCACCATTGATTATGCTGTCAGCTGTGGGCTTGTCATATATGGCCTTTATTATATTCAGGTACATTCCCTCTATACCCACTTTGTTGAGAGTTTTTATCATAAATGGATGTTAAATTTTGTCAGATGCTTTTTCTGTATCTATTGAGTTGATCTTATGACTGTTATCCTTCATCTCTGACTTTTATATCTTCATCTGACTTTTACCCTTCAATGTGGTGTATCACATTGATTTGTGTATGCTGAATCATCCTTGCATCTCTAGAATACATCCCACTTGATCATGGTGTGTGATCCTTTTAATGTATTGTTGGATTTTGTTTGCTAATATTTCACTGAGAATTTTTGTATCCATGTTCATCAGGGATATTGGCCTATAATTTTCTTGTGGTGTCCTTGTCTGGTTTTTGTATCAGGATAATACTTGCCTTGTAAAATAAGTTTGGAAGTGTTCCCTCCTCTTCTATTTTTTGGGAGAGTTTGAGAAGAACTGATATTAATTCTTCTTTGAGTGTTTGGTAGAATTTATCAGTGAAGCTGTCTGGTCCAGGACTTTTGTTTGTTAGGAGGTTTTTGATTACTGATTCAATTTCCCTGCTAGTAATCAGTTTATTCAGATTCCTTCGTGATTCAGTTTTGGAAGGTTGTATGTTTCTAGGAATTCATCCATTTCTTCTAAGTTGTCCAATTTGTTGGCATATAATTATTCATAGTAGTCTCTTATGATCCTTTATATTCTGTGGTATCAGTTGTAACATCTCCTTTTTCATTTCTGACTTTGAGTCCTCTCGCTCTTTTTTCTTGGCAAGTCCAGCTAAAAGTTTGTCAATTTTGTTTATCTTTTCAAAGAACCAGCTCTTGGTTTCATTGATATTTCCAATTGTCTTTTTAGCCTCTGTTTCATTTATTTCTGCCCTGATCTTTATTTCTTCCCTTCTACCAACTTTGGGCTTCATTTCTTCTTCTTTTTCTAGTTCCTTAAGGTGTAAAGTTAGGTTGTTTATTTGAGATATTTTCTTGTTTCTTGAGGTACCCATTCATCGCTATGAAGTTCCCTCTTAGAACTGTTTTTGCTGCATCCCGTAAGTTTTGGTATGTTGTATTTCCATTTCTCTTTTGATATCTTTGTTGACCCATTGAGATGTTCAGTAGCACAGTGTCTAATCTCCACATACTTGTGAATTTTCCACTTTTCTCCTGTAATTAATTTCTAGTTCAATAATATTGTGTCAGGAAATATGCTTGATATGATTTCAGTCTTCTTAAATTTGTTAAGAATTGTTTTGTAATGTAACGTATGGTCTATCTTGGAGAATGTTCCATGTGCACTTGAGAAGAATGTGTATTCTGTTGCTTATGGATAGAATTTTCTGTATGTATCTGTTAAATCCATGTAGTCTAACATGTGATTTAAGACTGATGTTTCCTTATTGGTTTTCTGTCTGGATGATCTATCCATCGATGTAAGTGGGATATTAAAGTTCCCAACTATTATTGCATTGCTGTCCATTTCTCCTTTAGGTCTGTTAATATTTGCTTTATATATTTAGGTGCTCCCATGTTGGGGATGTAAATATTTGTAAATGTCATCTCCTCCTGTTGGATTGATTCCTTTATCCCAAAAGGTATTCTTAAGTGAAAGGGCTAGTGACTAATATCCTTGCTGAAGACAGTAAGAGTCAAGACTCTCCTTAAGCATTTTAAGTACTTACAAAGTCTTAGTAAAATGTACCATCTTGTAGAAAAAAGTTACCTTAACAGGTGAGATAAGACGTCAAAGAAAGCTAATTCTGCTTAGTTCTAGAGTCCAGGAAGTTAAAAGCAATCTAGAAAATATTAACACAATATTAAAAATAAAGTATTGATTCACAAAAGAGAGCTAAAAGTAGGCTATAGCTTCTCTGAAGCTTAGTTCAGAAGAGCAGAATGGATAGAAAACACTCACATGAGAAGGATTTTATTCCAAACCTCCCCAGCTCTTTTCACCTTCACTTGTACCCTAATGCTTATGCCTTCTCCCCACTCAATACTAGAAACTCATGAAGAGTCACTCCTTGGGTTAGACACCTGAAGATTGAGACATTTCTTCTCTGTGGAAGATGGAGGAGTCTTGTAGCATTCTCTCATGGGCAGTGCTTATCAGATTAGCTCTTGAGAGCTGTGTAGATTGCTTCTAAATATGGCTGCCAGTGATGCCTCCTATGTCTGTTCGCAAATGCTCCTTTTCCCATCAAGAGGTGGTGTTTGTTTCTTCACCCCTTGAATCTGGTCTGGTCTGTGACTTGCTTTGATAACAGAATGCAGAAGTGACATTCTGAGAATTCTAAGCCTAGGTCTCTAGAGGCCTTGTAACACCTGCCTTCACTCTTGGAAGCCAGGCACCCTGCAAATGTCAGACTAGATAACTGAGTGATGAGAGGTCACCAGGGAGAGAACCAAAGTGCTCAGATGTTGGAAGTGAGCCTGTCTTTGATCCTCAAGCCCACTTGATCCAGGTGATTCCATAAGAAGAGAGAGGCCCAGCCAGCTCTCAGCTGTTCAGGCCATTCCAGCTGGGGCCACAGACATTGCAGAGCAGAGAAGAGCTGTCCACACTGAGCCCTGCCTGAATTCCTGCCCCACAAAAACATAAGCAAATAAAATGGCTTTTGTTTTAAGCCACTAAAATTTAGATAGGTTATTACACAGCAATAGATAACTGAAACAAGGTATAGAGAACCTGGCTCTGCGGGGTTTGGGGTAAAGCGGTTACAAATATAAATTAAAAAGAGAAGAAAATGGCATTGAGAAAGTACATTTGTAACTAGGGAAATAATCCTCCACAGGGAACCTGGTAGAGTGAAATGGGGGAAACCAACTTACAGCAATAGTGCAGAGACACTAAGTGATGGCCGCGCTGGGATCTCAGCGAGAGTTCTCCACATCTATGCTTTTGCTTCTTCATGCAGCTTATAATGATCACTAGTGAGCCAGGAAAATGACGACTACTGAGGCTCTGAGCCTAGAAGTGGGAAACAAAGGTCTTTAACCCCTCCCTTATGATAAGACCATCCCATGTTGTACCACTGTGACGCTTGGGAGGATCAAGTGGTACTTTGGCTCCCAAGATTGTTGCTTGAGAGTGTTAGGTTATATCTAAGGGAAAACAAGATAATTGTTAAATTGGGAGTGTGTGTGTGTGTATTTTTTAAAAATTCTCATGATTTAAAGATCCTCATTTACAAAATACTTCAAACTTGTTGCCATCCCAGTTTTTTCCTTCGATTAAATGATAGGCCAAAGAGTGAGTTCTATATCCTAGCAATTAGTCTGCCTTTTAAAATTGCTTTTTCTATCATTAGAGCCCTGAGAAGACCACTGCTCTCTCAGTACCTCTCTCTATATTTTTAGTCTCCTTTCTTTTACTTCTGACAGCATTTTCCAGCCAGCTAACCTCCTTTGCTTTATTGATTCCACTTAGGCTGCCTGCAAGACATTCCGAGTGTGACTGAGCACAGGTGGGGGCAGGGTGCACCTTGAGCCTTTTCCAGGGACAGGGGTGATCAGTTTGCTGATCCAGGGTACCATGGACAGGGCTTTGGAAGGCCTGGATGCAGACCTGGAGGACAGCACTCCTCTGAAAGAGGCATGCAAATCTCATCTTTCTCTTTTACTCCCTTTTAAGAAATTTAGCACAACACAGGGACCCACAACTAGAATATACAACTATGTACAGTAGGGCAGGGGGCCTTTTGGGGGGGGGGGTAGGAGGAGGAGGAGAAAGGGAGGAGGAGGGGGAAGAAAAGATCAGCAACAGATGTTAGCTCAGGTGCCAATCTTTAAAAAAAAAAAAGAAAGAAAGAAATTTAATTTGGAAATCCAGTCACTAAAAAGTAAAAGTAAATGAGTTTATTCAGAAGCTGCTGTCGTGGGGTGGGAGTGTGGGCAGGGGAATGGTTGACATGAGGATGGGAAAAAAGTCAATTGCAGCAGCAAAATGTTCCAAACTAAGTCGTTTCACACTCTTTGAACACTACTGGTATGTTAGTGACCAGACATCTCTGATTTAAACTAAAAAATTGTGGAACCTGAAGACAGTGGTCTTAGCAGTTCTGAATTAGACATCACCTCCCTGCTGAGTTTGGTCACGGAGAAAAAACAGTTGGGAAATTCTGGAAACTATGAAATCTCTACTGTCATTCTCCAAGGTCAAAAAAAGAAATTTCTGGTTCCTGAAAGCCTAAACATAAGTCAGGGCACAGTTGGCCAATCTACCAATTGCAAAGTAGAATTTGAAGGAAAATTAACAGTGTGGTTGTTCTCATACTGAAGAAAGAGATAAATGTTATCATTGTTATTATCATATGCCTTAAAATACAATGCAAAGAGACTCATATTTACAGGGGAAATGTTATAATGTGGATCTCAGAATTGCTTCAAAGCATTAATGAGTTGGGGAGGAGTTGATGAGCAGACAGATGAAACAAGATTGGCCATGTTGAAGGAAGTTATGCAAACTTGGAAATAAAAGGACAACTGCATGTTTTTCAATGTCTTTCCTGGAATCTCATCTACCAAGCCCACCCAAGGATTATTTAGTTCTTACGGTAGGGTTCAGCAAACTTTTTCCGTAAAGGGCCAGATAGTAAATATTTTAGGCCTTATGGGCCATTTTGACTGTCGCAATACTCAACTCTGCTTTTTTGCATAAGTAGCCATAGAAGATCTGAACTAGGATCTGTTTTACAGCGGTAAAAAGTCAATCTTTATATCTTGGTCTGAAGAAGTAACTCATGAAATTGTGGCCTGATCTTCTTGCCTCTCTGGTGTGAAATGAATGAAAAAGTAAAACATATTAATGAACACTAATGGCCTATCATTAAGGGAAAACCAGATAAAGCAGTAATCATTTATCTCGTTTTATTGAGTTACAAACAGGATAATTTATAAATTTGCCAATTCTTTATTACAGACTCACATTCAGCTTTTAGCCACAATGCTGGTAGATGCATTGGGGTTGTGATAGTGTATTTCCTCAATACTAAGATACCATCAATTATATAATCTGCCACCAATTCAAAACAGTTAAAATGTTCCAAGAGAAAGTTAACCCATCAGTTGCCACACTCCAGCAATGAGGCAAAAAACAAAACAAAAAAACAACATACATGAATTATGTTCTTACTATTTATTAGGCCCTGTGCTGGGTACTTGAGTTCTAGGTTCTTTTATCCCCTTCTCAAGTAAATATCATCACCTCTTACAAATGAGGAAACAATTTCATTCCATTGTGATCAGAGAACATACTTTGTAGGATTTCAATCCTTTTAAATATACTGAATTTGTTTCATAGCCTAACATATATTCTATCCTGAAGAATGTTCCATGTGCACATGCGAAGAATGTGTATTCTGCTGCTGGTGGCTGGAGTGTTCTATAGTTGTCTGTTAGATCTAGTTTATCATGTTGTTTAGGTGTTCTGTTTCCTTGTTGATCTCCTACGTAGTTGTTCTATCCATTATTGAAAGTAGGGTATTAAAGTCTCCAACTATTACTGTTGAATTGTCTGTTTCTCTCTTCAATTCAATCAGTTTTTGCTTTGTGTATTTTGGGGCTTTGTTGTTAGGTGATCTTGTGTTTATAATTGTTACCTTTTCCTGATGGATTGGCCCTTTGATCATTATAAAATGTCCTTCTTTGTCTCCAGTAACAATTTTTTTTTTCCTGAGGAAGATTAGCCCTGAGCTAACATCTGTGCTAATCTTCCTCCACTGAATATGTGGGTCACTGCGTCAGCATGGCTGACGAGTGGTATAGGTCTGTGTCTAGAATCTGAACCTGCAAACCCAGGCCACTGAAGTGAAGTCTACCAGACTTAAACACTATGTCATGGGGCCAGCTCCTCCAGTAACAATTTTCATCTTAAAGTTTATTTTGTCTGATGTTTATATAGCCACTCTTGCTCTTATCTGGTTACTTTTTGCAAGGTACATCTTCCATCCTCTCATTGTTAGCTTATTTTTATCTTTGAATCTAAAGTGTGCCTCTTATAGAGAGCATATAGTTAGATCATGTTTTTGAATTCATTTTGGCAATCTCTGCCTTCTGATTGGAGTGTTTAGTCCATATACATTTAATGTAATTACTGATAAGGTAGGGTTTATGGCTGCCATTTTATTATTTGTTTTATATGTCTCTTATGTGATTTTTATTCCTCTTTCATTACTGCCTTCCTTTGTGTTAAATAATTTCTGATACACCATTTTAATTCTCTTGTTGTTTCTTTACTGTATTTTTTAAGTTATTTTCCTAGTGGTTGTCCTGGAGATTATGGTTAGCCTCTTAATTTAAGACAGTCTAGTCTGGATTAAACCCCTATGAGTAGGAGTGGAGCATTGTCTGATATAATGCCAGAAGATGAGAGGATGGTAAAAAAAGACCGGGCAGGGTTCCACTCTTGGACAAAGGGTTGCTAGGAGTCGGAATCAACTCAACAGCACTAACAACCAAGTTTGAGTTAATACCAAATTAATTTCAATAGTATACAAAAACTTTGCTGCAGTATATACTTCCAATTCTTCCCTCCTCCTTTGTCTTATCATTTGTCATCAGATTACATTTCTGTATAAGCCTATCAGAAGTTTAATAATTATTTTTATGCAGCTGTCTTTTAAATTATATAGGAGAAGAATTACAAACAAAAATACATTTATACTGTCTTTTATACTTCCTATGTATTTACCTTTACTGGTGTTCTTTATTTCTTCATGTACATTCAAATTACTATCTAGTGTCCTTTCATTTCAGCCTGAAGGATTCCCTTTCGTATTTCTTGTAAAATAGGTCCACTTGGGACAAATTCTCTCAGTTGTTTATCTGGGAATGTCTTAATTTCTCCTTCATTTGTTGACGGAGTTTTGTTGTGTATAGAATTCCTGAATGAGAGGTTTTTTTCTTTTAGCACTTTAAGTGTGTCATCCCACCATCTTCTGATCACCATGGTTTCTGATGGGATGTTAGTCTTCTTGAGGATCCCCTGTACATGACGAGGTACTTTTCTCTTGGTGCTTTCTGCAGGTTGACTATGATGTGTCTAGGTGTGATCTCTTTGAGTTTATCCTACTTGGAGTTCACTGAGCTTCTTGGATGTGTAGATTAATGTTTTTCATCAAATTTGGGGCATACCTTTGATGTTCTGGAAAGCAATTTGCAACTCTGCCTTGGCCTTCACTTCCTGCTTTTGCAGAGCCTTAAGGTCAGCCAGAGATGAGAGGTTAGGGCTTTCTCAGCTCTCTCCCCGGCCATATGCACTGCCCTGGACATGTGCAAGGACTTCTAGGTCTCCAGCAATGTCGAGGCTTTTCAAAGCCCTCTGGACAGCTCATCTACCAGTTTCCTTTTTCAGTTGTTTGGTCAGCTTCTTGTTGGCCTCAACCGGTATGGCTGTCTTAGACAGCTGCGATGTTAAACAACAGTCACACGATTGTTTCTGACTGATGCCCTGGGAATACAGCTGTTTACACAGAATAGGTCAAGTAAAGATAAACCCTGAGGATGGGGCCTTTCCAGGGTGTTGCCTGATGGGTCAAATAGTGACAGTTCTCTGGGGACAGGGACTTTGGGGCCAGCTACAAACCCATTCTGCCTCCTGCACTGGCTAGTCTGCTGAGTCTCAGACCTACTACAGTTGTAAGGCTGTTGGTGTTCAAGGCTGCCCAAGATCTGGAAAGAGGGGAAAGGAAATTGGTCAGATTGTCAGAAACCTCCCTGTTCTCACTGAGATTCAGCTGTTTTTCTTGAATAAACACTCCTGGGATTGTTGCGATCCTTTGGTTAATTTCCAGGGTTCTGAAAACATGGATTTTGATAATTTTGCCAGTGTTCTCTCCACTCGTATAAGGAGTGGGTTTTCAGAGGTCCTTATTCTACCATTCTAGGAGCCTTTCTCCAAAGAGGAAATAAAGGTTAAGTAGTTGCCCAAGGACACCAAGTCAAGCAGCACCAAAGCTCAAATCCAAAGCATATATTCTACATTCAACTGCCTCCCACTGCAACAGTTTTCTGGACCTTCACGTTAGATAATAAGCAGTAGTCACAAAACCTCCATGGTGTATCACTTATTTGGATGGCAGTTTTAACAAAGCCCTTTCACATCAAATCTCCGTCCCTGAAGCTGGCACTGAGCACTATCATCTGCTGACTCTCAACACCAGTTTCTAGAAAATGTGTTTCTGTCACAGGCATTTTATTTCCCTCTCACTCTGGTTTTGACTCTTACTCTCCTGGAGCTCGATGCCAGCATCTCCTTAGCACTTACTATGAAGGTTTATGTTGGCAAGGATTATCTTCAGGAGGAAACTGAGTACCAGACTCAGATACAATCATATGTCACTTAATGATGGGGAGACATTCTGAAAAATGTGTCATTAGGCAATTCTGTCATTGTGCAAACATCATAGAGTGTATTTACACAAACCTAGATGGTATCGCCTACTATACACCTAGGCTCCATGGTACTAATCTCATGGGACCACCATTGTCTATGCGGTCTGTCATTGACTGACATGTCGTTCTGTGGCACATAACTGTATAAGACGCTTACCCAAGCAGGATGAATGGTGTGCTCCCCCCGGGGGTATTTGCCACAATATGCGAACTCTCTATGAATTTTTCAGTAAAGTGAGCAGCAGGTAAGCTTGAGCTCTCCATTCATGCCAGTTAATAGTTGAGGAAAGACAGATACCAGGGTCTGGAAGAAGTGAACAAAATTATGTTCAAATTCCTCTTGAACTAGAAGTGTGCTTAAAACAGAGCCTACATTCTTGAGCACTGACCTGTAATAAAAAGTGGTGGTAAAAGGTAAATCTTTTACCAGGGTGCCCAGCTGCACTATTTATTACAAGACCTGAAGTGTTGGGATGGAGAGGCATTTGCTGCAGTGGTATCAATATTACAGCTCTTGACATCTCTCTGTATGGGCTCAGTTGACCTGAAATCAGAAAACCATTTCACATACTAACAGGGCATGTTTTGATGATGTACTTGACCTTTGCCTCTGGGCTCAGCAATAAGAAGAGTGATAAGATGACATTTTTTTTTAGCAGAAAAAAACCTGAAGAATTTAAGCTTAAAGGAGCCCAAATTCAACAATGTAATAGCCGTGAGCATTTAATTAGTTAACACCCGTCTCTTCCTGCAGTGGCTCTACAGCCTGGCTGCACATTGAAAGTCACCTGGGAGCTTTAAAAAAAATCCTGTGGGACCAGGCCCTAAGATCAATTAAATCAACCCCTCAGGGAGGGATCCAGCCATCAGTATTTTAAAAATGTTCTCCAAGTGATTCTAATGTGAGGGCCACTGTGTAAAGATATTAAGGACACACACCCCTGATCTAGTGTTGGCAGATTTGGCAAATAAAAACTACCAGACACCTAGTTAAATCTGAATTTCAGAAAAATAACTTTTTAAAATATAAGTATGAACTGTATAATAGTTATCTGAAATTTATATTTAAATGAGTGTCCTATATTTTGTCTGGAAATCCTACACAGGACAAAACTGAAAAACAGGAAGGGATAGAAAAGCTATCAGCAGAGAAACTGCCCTGGTTGGCAGGTTCTTCTACCTGAGGAGGGCCCCAGGGATGTTCCAGGGGCTTCCTTAGGGCCTCTTAGTTTGTGGGGGCTGCCACAGCAAAATACCACAGGCTGGGCGGCTCAAACAACAGACATTTATTTTCCCACAGTTCTGGAGACCAGAACTCCAAGATCGAGGTGTCACAGGTTTCGTTTCTCCTGAGGCCTCCCCTCCACGTGGCTTGGCCTTCTTGCTGTGTCCTCACCTCATCTCTTAACCTGTGTGCATGCAACCCTGGTGCCTGTGTGTGTCCAAGTTTCCTCTTTTAAAAAAAATTTTTTTTTCTGCTTTTTCTCCCCAAATCCCCCCAGTATATAGTTGTACATTTTAGTTTCGGGTCCTTCTAGTTGTGGCTTGTGGGATGCCGCCTCAACATGGCCTTGTGAGTGGTGCCATGTCCCCGCCCAGGATCCCAACCGGTGAAACCCTGAGCCGTGAAGCAGAGCCCGCCAACTTAACCACTCGGCCCCAGGGCCAGCCCCCAAATTTCCTCTTAAAAGGATACCAGTCGTACTGGATTAGGCCCCACTCATATGACCTCATTTTACCTTTACTACCTCTTTGGAGTCCCTCTCTCCCAATATAGTCACATTTTGAGGTGCTGCGGGTTACCTCTTCAACAAATGAATTTTAGAGTACGCCATCAGCCCATAACAGTGCCCCTCACGGGACTGCAGTCCTGGGGAGCATGGAGGGTCAAGCCTTATTGCTCTGATGTCCTCTTCCCAGTGCTGCCCTAGCCCAGAGACTGGCTGTGCCCCCGAGCTACCAGGAGAGGGAAAAAGGGGCATTTCTGAGGGAAGCGATAGAAATGAGGGTCAGGAGGGCAGAAGTCCACTTTTTTCTGGGAAGAAAGGGAGGGAAGGGGAAGAGCGATGTCATCAGGCGGAAAGGCGATAGAGGAAGGCAAGGCGAACATGTTAAACCAAGAGGGGCCGCATGGAGAAGAAAGGAATATATGACCCGCTCCTCCAGAGGTGGAGGACACTAGGAAAGGGAACAGGTAGGACACAGGAAACTAATCAGATTTCAGGTAGCAAAGGGAAGAACCGTAGAAACTGCTCTCCTCCCCCCTTGCAAAACTCCCCGTTTCCTTTGTCCCTTTTAGGGAAAAAACAAAAATTGCCTCGAGTGTTATAAGGGTCTGCACAGGTCTCGGCGAGGAGCCTGCCCAGCCTCATTTTAGTGACCTCTCCGGCTTGGTCGCCTTGGAGCACACAGGTCCCGCTGTGCTCGGGGGCGTGAGCGTGCAGGGCAGGGAGCCGCCGGGCCGCCAGGGCCGCCGAGGGTCTGCAGGGCGCGGCTCCGGGCCGGCCTGCATGCGCGGGGCGGGGCAGCGGGGAGCCTGCCTCCCCGGCGGCGTTCCTGCCGCGCGCTTCCCGCCGAGGGAGCCGCCCCGCAGGGGAGGACGGTCCCGAGCTAGGGTTTCCGAGGGAGGTTAGGGCACACCACTCCTGGTGTTCTCGTGATCGACGGCGACGAAGCGCGTGGCCGGGCAGGCGGCGGGAACCAGCCCGCACGGTGACATTGGCCGCAGAGCCGGGAAGCGCCGAGGGCTGCGCCCCCCTCCCCGAAGCCCGCGCCGCAGCGCCGCCGCCTTTCCCACCTGCGCGAAAGGCTCCTGACCTCGGCTGTCCATAGTCCCGCCCCCGGGGACAGAGGCCCCGGAGACCAGGCCTCCGCGCGCCGGGTCAGCCCGTCGACTCTGTCCCCCTCCCCTCCCCGGACGCAGGAACCTGCATCCCCCAGTGATCGCAGCTGGCTGTGTCCTCGGGAGGGACGGGCCGTGAGGCCCCCTAATTTATGGTCCTGGTGTAACAGCTTTAAGGTGACTTCTCTGCCCGCAGAGGAAGGACCGCCCCGCAGGCTCGTGCATTTCGGATCGGCCTGATTCATCTCGAGCAGAGCAGGCAGCACCCTCTTTGACTGAGGCGGGACGTCAGCTGGGCACCAGCCTCTGCAGAGCCGGGTCGGGGCTGGCAAAGGTTTAGCTTTGTCCGAAACTGAAGAAATAATGTAAAAGAGGTCGGGGCGCTTGACAGAATGTGCTAGCATTACTGATTAAAGCAGATTCAGTTTGAAAGAGGGTGAAGATCATTTGACCGATTCCTTCTTTATTCCTCTGTTTGTACAGACATCAGTGCCCCGGGGGTGGGAGGGAGGGAGGGAGGGATGGTTTTTTCTTTTTCTTTTTAATATTTGAGTATGGGGGGGGTGGGGGGCACCCAACACTTATGGCTTAGAAGGGAAGGAATTTGGGGGACTCTGGGCAAATAAGTATCAGAACATACTTCTAAAGATGTTCTATTTCACGATCATTTGTGTGGGGAAAAAAATACTTCTTGCCTTTTGAGTTCTCTTCAGACATTACAACTAGTATTTACAGGATATATAAATTATCGGATAAGCACACCAACACACCACACTTCATGAGGTCATTACTCTGTGTTACTGTAGTAACTCATTTAAATGATGCCATTGAGTGATGCAACTTAGTCCCATGAATAAAAGGGACTAAATAAGAATATTGAGGGAGTTGTAATATTTAATGGAAAATATTTTCATATGAATGAATAATAAATTCAGTAGGGTGGATATGCTATTCCAATGTACACACATTCATTTATTATATTTATTTGTGTGTGCAGGACTCAAATGTGGACACACAGCACCAGGTGACCTCCGAATACAATCCTTAACACACTGTTCCTCAAGGGGACCAAACAAAGCCCGAGAGCGAGTGAGAGAACGTGACTGCACAGGGAGGGGCAGGCTGGTGTCACCCATGCAGTGGCACAATCATTTCTGTTATTTATAGCTTTAACCAGAAAAAGAGACTGAGAGCAGCTGAGTACCAATTTATTTTGCTGCCTGAACCGATGACTGGCTGCCTTAAATGTCACCGAGTTGGAAGGCTGTGCATTTCGTTCACCGCCAGGTTACGGGAAGCTCTGAGGCAGGTCGCCATGAGAAGGTGGGCAGTGCAGTCCTGCCGGGCCCAACAGCCCTGGGGGTGCTGAGGGCGGCCTGTCCTCGCTGACTCATCATCAAATGCTGTCTGAGGAGCCACAAAGGGGGCCAGTTTAGTCCTGTTCCAGGAGCACAATGGAGCAGGAGGCGAGGGTGTCCTCCCAGAACAACAGCAAAGACCTGGAGGTCAGGAGCGGGGACCTGTTTGGGCCACAAGCACGGCATGTGCACCTGACACACAGGTCCCGTGTCCAGCTCCCCAGGTGTGTAACACTCATGGGAAGTAAGTGCAGTAACAGGCACGAAGGAGTGCTGTAGAAACCAGAACTGAGGAGTCCGTCCGGGTCAGGGAAGGTTGTCCACCCGTGCTGACCACGGTGCTGGTCACGAAGGATACGGAGGAGCTGGTCAGGGAGAGAGGGCAAAGGTCGGGGTGGCCATGGTGGACGAGAGATTACAAAGGAAAGGAGGCAAAGGCAAAGAGCACCCTGATTAGCGCCTGAGGAGGATCCTGGATATGCAGGTTCCAGCTGCGGCCCACGTCTTGTGGAACTGAGTGTTTAGAAGGTGCCAGAAAGCCCACTCCCTAATGATGAGCAGCAGCCAGGGGGTCTCCTCAAACTTTCCAAAGAACTTAATGGAAAACTGTGTGTGTTTCTTGAAGCACATGTAGCATCATGACTACAGGGCAAGCCAAAATCACAGAACAGAACTAAGCTCTGAAATCCTGGCCTAATTATTGTTAGTTCAAAATAACCCTGCTCCACTGATAGGACTCGTGACAGACAGATACAAAGTTGCTCTCCCCAGCTTTCCCTCTGAAGTCTGCTGTGTCCCCTCGAAGGGCCGACGATCGGGCAGCTGAGCAGCAGCATTAGGTCCCTAGGCCGCCCATGGTCGGGTCACCCGGCCCCTGTCCTGCTGGGCTGCTCTCAGCACCGCAGGAGACTCCTCTGTCATCACCACAGAAGGTGGCTCGCTCCTTTGCGGTCATCTGCTCACTGCAAAGCCCCAGGGGATGCTCCTCTTCCTTCCTTCCTTCCTTCGCCTCCCAATCTCCTCCTCCCCCCTCAGAAGCGCTCACTGTTAAGTGTCAGAATTATGACTGCAAAGCGATTGCTGCCCTCAGTTACAGAAAAAAGGAAACCGCCTCCTTTGTCTTCCCTCATCAACCTCCCAGGCTGGGTCTCCCCAGCAGCAGCGCTCGTTGTCTCCATGAGATGCGGGGGCACACGTCTCGTTTTAGACAGCGCCCATCCTCGTAGCCCCGTAGTCTAGCCACACAGCGGTGTTTCCAAGGCCGATTTCTCATCTACTGCCCCTTCCTATCTCATGTGAAAGCGCCTCCTTCCTTTTCTAGCTGGATTACCTCTGTGTGACCTGGATTCCAGCCTTCCCAGAGGCTTCCTTGAAGGAACCACAGTGCCTGAGGATCAAGGTCAGCGCCTGCATAGCCTGGGGGCTTGCCAGTGGGTCCTGTGCTTGTGAAGAGCAGTTCTGGGTGATTCTGACAGACCTCAGGGTTTTATTTATTCATTTTGCAAACATTACAGAAGCCCTTTCGTATATCTTAGGGGATGGGGAAATGAATAAGAAGCCTCGTCTAGGGCAGCAGACACCTAAAGGGTAACGCTCACACGAGACAGCACAATAACGGAGGGATGAAGAGAGCTGTGGAAAATCAGGAGAACGTGTTTCAGAGTCTGCCTGGATCAGGGAGTGATCGCCACATCCGTGGGTTCCAGCATTGGTTGTGAAGGCTGAAGAGGAGCTGGTCCGGGGAGAAGGGGTGGAAGGTCATGCTGCCCTGGGTGGAAAACAAAGCTTAAATGAGCGGAGGCAGAGGAGGACAGGTGAGGAGGAGAGGCAGGAAGGAATCTATGGGGCTGACAGAAACGAGAAAACAAAGGGGAAGACGGCCCAGCAGAGTGCAAAGGGGAGCAGCCACCCCTCTGCTCCGGCTGAGCGGCCTGCAGCTGCGCACAGCCAGCTCAGTCCCAGGGCAGACACCGTGATGGCCTCACCAAACTCACTGAAGCACCAGGAAACGAGGGACTAGAGTTTGCAATATCCTACTAAGAGCACAAGACAGATACAGAAATAGGAAAAAAAGACAGGCACTGAAAAAGTCTAGAAGAAAACACATCAGAACAATCTGTTCACTATGGGTGGTAGGATTGTGAATGACTTTAATTTCCTTCTTTTTACTCTCTGGGTTTTCTATTCTATGGGGAGCATGAATACTTGGCTACTAACTGAGTGATCTTTAAGACAAAACACATTCCGATAAAAGGGTTCCTACTGTTGGTTAAGTTCATGACGTTGGCATCTGATCCGTACGTGGAGAGGTGAGGGTCAGAAACAGCACTGTCTCATTCAGTGGGCTGGTTCCGTGGCGAGGATGTAGGGTATGTCTCGTTTGTATATATGTGACATTCCGCACCACCAGCCGCCCTCATCCTCAAGGGTGAGGATGACCTGTAGCAGTCTCAGTACCCTGTTGCTAGCACAAACCTGGCACAAGTGGACGCATGTTGGGTAAGTGTTGTTTAATGAAAGGATCCTAGGCCTTCTGACCTTAGATCAGGACTCTTTGCCACAAGAGTGATGCTTGTACTTTAGCATGCATCAGAATTATCTGAAAGGCTTATTAAAACACAGAATGCTGGTCCCACCCTCAGAACTTCTAATTTAACAGGTCTGGGGTGGGCCCGAGAATTTGCATCTCACAGGTTCCCAGGTGATGCTGGCCCCAGACCACACTTTGAGAACCACTGCTCTATAACCCACGGTCTTCAGGTGGAAGGATCCTCAGGGCCGCCTGTTGCCACACTTACTTTTAAGTATCTTGAAACAATGCTCCGAAAGACACCATAAAGAAGAGTCAAAGCTAATACAGCTGGCAGAGAGCTAAAATGACCAAGAATGCTTTTAATTCAATTCAACAGTTTATTAACTATCACATTTCTGTCCAGTACTAAGACTTGTTGAAGGGATTACGAAAGACATATTTCCACTGTTTGGTATCTTCAAAGATCACAGGGTTTGGTCATGGAGTCCAGATTAGCATATAGGAAATGGAAAATAGTAATATGTAGAGTTGGATAACCAAACATGTGGTATCAACAAGTTCTATGGGAATTAGTGAAGGGAGAGATCAATGTCAAGGCAAAGCTTTACAGAAAATCTAAGTTTAGGACCATGAAGGATAGTATTTAGGATATATATTGCTGTACAACAAACCACCCCAAAACATAGTGGCTTAAAACTACTGTTGTCATCTCATGGTTCTGTAGGCTGACTGTCCTCAGCTGGGTGGTCCCGCTTGGGATCTCTCCTGTAGTTACAGCCAGTAGCTGGGACTGGAGTCACCTCAAGGCCCAACTGGGCTGTTTGTCTAAGATGGCTTCTCCACTCACAGGTCTGGTACCTCAGCCTCCTCCACGTGGCCTCTCACTCCAAAAGAGTTGCCTGGACTTATTAATGGCAGTTGAGGCTTTCAAGGGATAGGAAGTGGAAACTGCCAGTCCTCTTAAAGAGCAGGCCTAGAATCGGCACAGTGTCACTTGCGTCATATTCTATTGGTGAAATTAGTGACAGGCCAGCCCACATTCAAGAGGGCAGAAGAACAGACTCCATCTCTCAGTCAGGGAGTGGCATGTGTACACAGAAGAGAAGAAACTGAGGGCAGCTATCTTTGGAGATGAGCTACCACAGAAGGGCCGGCAGAGGAAACCATCCACAGCATGAAGATGCAAGAGGAGATCTAAAGGCCTGTGTACAAGGAAAATCAGAGTGGTTGAAAACTGAAATGAAGAGCCTGAGTCCGATCTGTTAAACAAAGGGAATCACTGCAAGTTGTTAGGTAGCAAAGGGGCTTTCACTCACCCCACACACTCACATGTACTGTTTGCCTCCCAGGATCAGGGCTAAGAGGTATACATACAAACACACGCAAGACACGCATGGGCCGGCCACCACGGGAGATGCAGGCAAGTGAAGAGGCAAGTACCATCTGGTGTGATGACTGCTAACAAAGGGGAAAGTGCAGGGCGTTATGAGAGCATCTAAACAAGATAAGGAGGCAGGAGGGAGAGGGAGAGGTGGCTGTCAGTGTTGGTTTAAAATGAGGCCTCTAGAACCCTTGTGTGCTGGTAGTGGGAATGTAAATTGGTGCAGCCACTAGGGGAAACAATATGGAGATTCCCCCCAAAAATTAAAAATAGAGCTACTATTTGATCCAGCTATTCCGCTTCTGGATATTTACCCAAAGAACACGAAAATGCCAAGTTGAAAAAATACATGCACCCCTATGTTCATCACAACATTATTCACAACAGCCAAGTCTTGGAAGCAACCTAACTGTCCATCAACGGATGAATGAATAAAGAAGATGTAGTATATACACAACAGAATACTACTCAGCCATAAACAAGATGAAATAGTGCCATTTGCAACAACGCGGATGGACCTTGAGGGTATTATGTTAAGCAAGTAAGTCAGGAAGAGAAAGACAAACACTGTATGATTTCACTCATATGTGGAAGATAAACAAACACATAGGTACAGAGAACAGACTGGTGGCTACCAGGAGGGAAGGGGGCTGGGGGAAGAGCAAAAGGGGTAAAGGGGCACATGTGTATGGTGATGGATGGGAACTAGACTTTTGGTGATGAGCACGATGCAGCCTATACAGAAGGTGAAATATAATCACGTACACCTGAAATTTATACAATGCTATGAATCAATGTTATCTCAATTAAAAAATTAAAAACTTAAAAAAATTGTTTTTAAAATCCCTCTAACAAAAGTTCATGGGCAAGATTGAAGGAAGGAAAGACAGAAGCCAAGGAGACCAGTTAGAGGGCTGAAGCAATACAGTGATTAGAATTAGACATTTTAAATCTCCTCCTCCATCCCTAACGAATGAAGATGAAGCCCTGACAGGGAGTATGCCTAGAGCAGGACGGGGTGTTAAAGGTGTCATATCACCCCTTTTAAAGATTCAGTTCTGCCCAATATATAAGGTCATCTGATAAAACGTGTAAAAGGACAACAGGTGGCTGAAATGATACCAAGGCATTATCCGGCACACCTGGGAGACGACATCACAGGCAGCGGAGGGAGCATTCTTTCCTCCTGCCCCAGTAGCACCTCCCTGGCTCCAAAGGAGGAACTGGCTGTGCTCTTGGGAGGCACACAGAGTCACTGACTAACCTGTAGGGGAGGAATTTTGAGTTTGTTGTTCCTGTCTACGTTAGACGAGCTCATGTCTTTAGGACAATACCTACAGCAAGTTGCTCACATGCTGTACCAAGGGAACAGCGACTGCTCATCATATCACAGAGAAATCATTCTCCACCAGAAAGCGGGCTCCACAGGCCCTGCCCTTGCTTGCTGCCCGCCACTACCACCTGTACCTGGTGCACTGCCAAATACACAGTGGACGCGCGATGAATGTCTGACTAGCTTAAAGCATATACCAAGTTTTGTACAGATCACAGATGGTGATGGAGCTAGGTACCCTCAGAGTACTTAACTCTGCATCCTCAACTCTGCCAAGAGCTCTAAGTGTACAGTTAGCTATTCAGAGAAATGGAGGAGCTTTCACCAAACTACCAAGAGCACAGGAGTAATATTCACACCCGGCCCTTGTGTATAATACACTGGAATAACCTTGCTAAGGAAAATGGTGACAGCTAAGTCAAAGAGATGAGGTAGCATCTCCTTTCTGTCACCCTTTGATGACTGTTTTGATCCTTACTGTTTTCAGGCGCCTCTTTTCCTGTCTACTGTTGTTCTTTGCTAGCCTTCATTCAAGAGTCTTCCCCAGGAACTGTGCAGGTGTAGGGGGGAAGGGAGGGAAGTGGCAGGAGTGTCCGTTTTGCTCTTACTGGCTCGGGCCATGGCCAGGTCCTATCAGAGTGGAGGAGGAGAACTGGAGAGAAGACAACTGGGGAAATGAGGAAGAAGAGAGAAATGAGGAAGAAGGAGTCACAGTAGGCCAAAGGGAAGGAAGACAGAAGTGGAGGCGGCATAAGGACTGAGGTCATGGGGGGAAGACCCCTCCCGGTCTAAGGCAGGGCAGAGGGTAAAAATAAGATAGGAAGTGAACAGAGACCGCTGTGATGGGAGCGAGCCAGCCAGCCAGCCAGCCAGGCCCCTTGCTGTTGCTTTCTTCTGCTTCATCATTCCACTGGTAATCGCACCTCTCTTGGAAATAGAGATGAAATTTGATGAAAGTTCATCAGTTTCAGATATTTAGTTGTTCATAGTCAAATGCTATATTAGTTTCCTTTGGTGCTGTAACAATTATCACAAACGTAATTGCTTAAAACAACACAAATTAATTATCATTCTGGAGGTCAGAAGTCTAAAACGGGTCTCGATGGGCTAAAATCAAGGTGTCAGAAGGGCTTTCTGAAGGTTCTAGGGGAGACTGTTTCTTTGGCTTTTCCAGCTCCTAGAGGCTGCCTGCATCCCTTGGCTCATGGCCCCCTTCCTTCCTCTTCAATGCCAGCAACGGCAGGGCGAGTTCTCACAGTGACGCAGCGTACACTACTCTAACTGTGCTTCCATGGTCACGTGTCCTCCTCTGACCATGGCTTTTCTGCCTCCCTACTCCACTGTGATTATATTGGGCCGACTGGATAATCCAGGATAATCTCCCTATCTTAAGGTCAGCTGACTAGCAACCTTACTCTATCTGCAATCTTAATTCTCTTCTGCCATGTAACCTAATACACACATAGGTTCCAGGGACTAGGATGTGGATATCACTGCAGGGCAGGGGGAGTAGAGGGGGTGTTCTCCTGACCACAAACACTATAGCCTTGCTGAAACTACACTGTCACATTTTTCCTAGTATTCTTGAAAACCAAGAAGGACTCTGAATATCAGTTATTTGTTTGTTTTTCCTCTTATGGGTTTGCTGGAAACAGAAGTAACAATCCTAACCATCGGTCATTTAAACAAGGGAAGATTGATAGCTTTGACTAAAAAGGCACTTGTCACAATAGCAAGACTATACACTTCAGCAAACACAGAGCCCCTCCTGCAGAGGCTACAGCACACCGCCAGCGAGGCACCTGGTCCCACCCTTGTCTTAGCAGTGCTGCTCAGTGGTCTTGCATCTTTGCCCCGAAAGGCAATCAAGAGGATCTGGTGCTCTAAGGAAGGGGCAAGATACAGATCCACCACCCCAGGGGACCCAACCACTTGTTTGGGTCAGTTTTATAGTTTCTATAGAACTGGAAGGCTATCATGCAAAATGACTCCTGGCCATTTGTCTGGCAATCCAAGCAATGTAACACAATTGCGGCTGCAGTGTTGCTAGCAAGCAAGGAGGGGTTCCCTAGGCTCAGGCAGGCTGGACTTCAGTCAACAAGAAGAGCCCTGGATTTGCTGTTGTTTTTGGGAACGTTGGTAGACACCACAATTAGGCGTGGGAGATAAGGAGTTAAAATTACCAGTGAACAATTTTTTAAGAAAATAATACATCTCTGCTTTTTATCTTTATCTGAGCCATTTCCTGAATATTCCTTTAAACCAGCAACAGGGCCATTTCCCTGATGACGAAAGCACACTCTTAAAATGGCAGGGTGGATCTACAATTTCAGGACGGCAGAATGGTAAACGCTTTGCTTGTGGGAGAGAGATTAAGATTGAGATTTTTATGTGTGTGTGAAGCATTTGAAAGAGACCTTTCAGACAACTTCAAAGAGCTCCCATTTATAACCACCTTCCTTGTGTCAGGACTTGGCGGGGCACTTGAGGTATATAATCTGTGATCCTCAGAACAACCTCTCATGGTAGGTATTACAAACAAGGAAATTGAGGATAAATGAGATTAAGAAATTCACCTGAGGTCACACAGCTATTAAACAGCAGAGAGAGGAAATAACCCTCTGGCTACCTGACTCTAAAAGCCCTTGCTCCCTCTCGCACAGAACGATTCACTGCTGGATCCTCGAACGCCTCTACCGTAAGCGGTAAGTGGTAAGCGGTAAGTGGTGGCAATGGAAATATGCAGGAGCTCCAGTGCTGAGGCCCTGAGGTCACCAGGTTTTGTCTACGCCTCCTCAATCAACTAATGCCCTAATCAGCACTGACTCCCCCAGCTTCCTGATTAGTGACTTGCTGGAGCCCCATGACAAGTCAGGATACAACTGTGAGTCAACCTCTTGTTTCTGGTGCCTCATCACTTCTCCCCAAAGACAGCCATACGTCACTTAGGAAGAAATGAGGAAACGAGGCAAACAAGAAATGAAGAAACTGAGCAAAAAAGAAAATAAAAAAGACCAAAATCAGATCCCATGTATTTGTGTAGGAGGGACTGGCTCGATTGTGAACGCTGAAGAAGCATACATACTGTCTGCCATGGAAGGACAGGAGGGCACTGCTCTGCAAAACTCGGAAACTCGGATGTTCCATTACTTACTTGGCCTCTTTAGACCGTATCCTCAGAGGAGATGTATCTTTGAACTCAAATTCAATATTTGACCAAACCAAACAACTAAAAATGTTCATTAAAAACAAACAAAGCCAAAACCAACAATAGCCTAAATATTAGGGAAAATTCCTTTTGTGAATTAAATTTACTTACTAATAGATTCATTCTTAAAGTTAGATGCTTTCTTTTTTACCAAGGCTTTGCAAGCTTTTAGTTTACGGAAAGAAGTTATTATTGACGGAATTTAGTTTTCCTGAGAACTCAGTATTATTTTCAACTCTAAGAATACACATGCATTGCAGTAAAGAGACATGGTCTAATATTATGCAAAAATCTCACCTAAGGTCTGGCAAATCAGAGCAGTTCCCAGGCCCCACACAGCACCAAACTGTCGTTGGAACCAGTGCTTCAGAATAAGGAGCCTCTCTAATTTGTCTCATCCCCAAAGAAGCTAGTGCACTGGAATAGGCACACAGTGATACTCAATAATACTGCTTAAATCAAGAAATCTGTATTTATGTACATATATTCATTGACTCTCAGAATTACTTACGTAATGTACTTATGCACCTTTATTTCTCCAGGCAAAACAATTCAGGTAAAACTGCCCTCCTCTTTTCCAGTTTCCTTTCCTTCAAAAATCCTCCTCCTTTCAGGTTTTCCTCTTTGACACTGCTGTGGACATTAACTTTAATTAGGTTAGAATCCTGTACAAAATGCTGGGGAGCAGGAGACAAGAGGTACATTTGACCTAGACTCCAAAGCTTCACAGATGGCCCCCGACATGGAGAGGAGCCAGCACAAATTTCAGCACAGTTTTCTACGCTGTATTATGTGCCCCCAAATGCAACTCTCCATTAGAAAACAGGAATGTCATGGCTTGAGTATTGACTTCAGAGTCCTCACCCAGAACAGACTTGGGTGGCCTACAGAAGTGCTTGAGATTTTCTGCTCACTCCACAGGGTAAACACTGAAGGTTGCTATTGCAATCATCCAAGTAAAATTTTTGTGTTTACACTTTAGCATCATTCATATTAACTGTCTAGTCCCTCTGTAAGTTTCTGAAAAAATAAGGTAGGCAAGTTCAGAGTTTGGATGATGATAAAAGGCCAGAAAATGTCTAGAGCATATGGAGAGGCCTGGGGGGTGGGGAGAGGGCTTGTAGGGGTAGAGAGTCCCGGTGACATAGAAGTCAGCATGAGGGCACTGGACACCATGGATAAAACATAATGTCACTGACAGGGAGAAAAGAAGACTAAAGGAAACTAACATTTCCAAAAAATAATTTCACAGCAGGCAGGCCCTGCGTTAGGACTTAGCATATACCAGCATATATTAGCATATGAGATTCAGGAGGAAGGAGAATTTTTGTGCTTATTTACAGTCATTCAAGCAACATTCAAATATATTTTTGTTGTTTTGTTATGTGATTTACAGTTACCAAAAAAAAAGGAAGAAAGAAAAGCAATGAGAAAAGTACATTTTCCTAGAGAAAAAGTACCATTGCTCCAGGTGTGAAAACCTGTGAACTAGAGAGACAAATTATCTGTCCCCTACCCATCCAATATCCATGGTGGGGTGGGCATAGGATAATCACTATAAACACTCCCAATCAAAAAGGGAGACAACAGTAGGCATGGAGCAGTCTCTGGGCCACAGCAAATCCAACAGCACACATGTGGCCAATTCCTTGATTAGGGTTCACTTTACTGCCTGCAATGATTCTCCTCAGCTCTTGGCTCCATCCTCTGAGTTATCCTTCCTATTTCATAAAATACAGCCCACACTTTAAGTTCAGTAGTTTGATGAGCCTGCTTCCTGCCTGTAGAAGTTCCAGGGTCTAACAGCTTCTTTTCATTTTGAAGCCATCTCTGTTCCCTATAGTCCAAGCTGGTAGTATTTCTACACGTACAATTTTCTTAAAAGCTCTTTCTTATTGCCCTTATTGGGGTTTATTTCATTCGAAAAAAGCCACATCGACAAATCTTACCTACCTGGGGCTCCCTGTAAAGCTGCTGTGGATTAATACCCTTAATAGTCTTAGAATTCCTATTGTTTAATGGAAAGGATCTTTAAGCTTTTCTTTTTGCAAGGACTCAGAAGGTACCACCTTAAGTCCTTCTGGGTTCTTAACAAAGGATTTTACAGTCAAATCCTTAGCTTCATCTTTACGAGACGGTTTTGGAGAGGGCTGTGTTTGACTTTTGTCCCGAGGCCTTTTTTCACTTTGGGAATATTCTGCTGGGAGAGACTGATCATCAGAAAAAGATTTTAACTTCCAACCCAGCTAGTCCTGACTCCTTTATATTTCCTCTAAATTTTTCTTGAAAACTGAGTAATTTCTCCTATAGCTTATCATTATCTGTATTTTATAATATATTGCTAAAAGAAGCCAGGTAAGACTTTCAACCTTTAGCCTGAAAACTCCACACCAATCCACCAGTTCACTGGGTATGTTTTCTATTTCTATATTATCACGGGCAACGCTTTTACTAACAAGGGCTTTCCCTCCAGCTTTAATAATTTTCCTCTCACTTTCCTTTAAGTCCTACTGACAACCTCAAGAGCTATGAGACTTCTGCTAGTAACCTCTTCAAGGCCCTTCCAGCTCATGCCTGCACCTCAGCTCCAAAGCCACTGCCATATGTTTTCGGTTTTGTTATAGTAATACTCCATTTCCAGGTCCCCAATCAGTTCCAGTTATCCATGGCTATGTGACAAATCACCCCAAAACTTCAGCTTAAAACCACCACCACCATTTTATTATTACCTCTGATGGTTCTGGGGCTTGAGTAAGCATAGCTAAATGGTTCTGGTGTCTCATAAGCTCGCAGCCAGATGGCAGCTGGTGACGGAATCACCTGAAGGCTGCTCATTCATATGTGTGGCACCTGGTTTGAGAAGACTTAAATAGCTGGGGACAGGAACAGGTGGGGTTCCTCAGACAGCTCTCCCTGTCTCTGTGTGATCTCCCCATGGTCTTATTCTTGTTTTTTTTAAAATTAAAAAAGTGTCAAATAATTTTCAGATATGTTTTTAAACTACCACAGTTGGAAAAAGGAAAAAGGATAGAAAGGAAGACTTAAGAACTGTCGTTGAAACTGTGCTATATCATATGGCTGCAAATGGTTGGCAGTTAACAAATCTAAATGATAACGGTCAAAAGCAGGTCAGGGGTCACATACACAAAAATGTATTAAATTATTCCAACTCTTTTTGTGGTGAGGAAGATTAGCCCTCAGCTAACATCTATTGCCAATCTTCCTCTTTTTGCTTGAGGAATATTGCTGCTGAGTTAAAATCTGTTGCCAATCTTCCTCTTTTTGCTTGAGGAATATTGTTGCTGAGCCAACATCCGTGCCAATCTTCCTCTGCTTTTTTGTATGTGGGATGCCATCACAACATGGCTTAATGAGCAGCATGTAGGGCCACACCCAAGATCTAAACCTGAGAACCCCGGGCCACTGAAGCAGAGAGCGTGCAAATTTAACTACTATGCCACCGGGCCGGCCCCTAAATTATTCCAACTTTTTATTCTCCAAGAAAGACCTATTTCTTTCTTCACTTATTGAGAGAGAGAAAACCAAACGTTCCATCAGGAAAGCTAAGTTCTAAAGCAGGGGTCAGCAAACTGTTGCCTGCAGGCCAAATCCGGCTGATGGCCAGTTTTTGACGGCCCATGAGCTGAGAATAATTTTACATTTTAAAGAGGAAGAAGCAGGTGAAGAAAAAGAAGGAAGAGGAGGAGAAAGTGAAGAAGGAAGAGAAGCAGCAGCATATGCAACAGAGACTGTATGTGACCTGCAAAGCCTAAAACATTTACTCTCCGGCCCTTATCAGAAACATTTGTCAATCCCTGTTCTAAAGCAGCTTCGAATCTGCTTTCAGGTGGTTACCACAGAGAGAACAGCAAACACAACCTCTAGGATGCTTTTAATATAGAGATTTTCCTCATAAAACAGAGTAGATTCTATAACACAAGGCGTAGTCCTATCAATTGTCTCTTTTCTATTATATATTCCATCTCAAATCTCCATATTCCCTCTCATTTTTCCTCTATCTGCCTACTAACATTCTTATCTCCTCATAATAAACAACCCTTCTTCCCCTACAGTTTTTGTTTTGTGTGAGCAATTTTCTTTTCCCCCTGTGTAACTTCTCTCCTCAAAAGCCTTAAGTATTTCTTATTCCTAAAGAATAGTCAAAAAGGCAACCTACCAAATGGGAGAAAATATTTGCAAACCATATATCTGATAAGGGGTTATTATCCAAAGTTTATAAAGAACTCATACAACCCTATAGCAAAAAACAAACAATCTGATTAAAAAATGGGCAGAGGATCCAAATAGACATTTTTCCAAAAAAGACATACAGATGACCAACAGGTACATGAAAAGATACTCAACATCAGTAATCATCAGAGAAACGCAAATCAAAATCATGAGATACCACTTCACACCTCTTAGAATCACTGTTTTCAAAAAGACTAGAAATAACAAATGTTGGCGAGGATGTGGAGAAAAGGGAACTCTTGAACACTGTTGGTGGGATTGTAAATTGGTGCAGCCACTAAGAAAAACAGCATGGAGGTTCCTCAAAAAATTAAAAATGGAACTACCGTATGATTCAGCAATTTCACTTCTAGGTATTTCTTTAAAGTAAACAAAAACACTAACTTGTGGGTGCTGGCCCTGTGGCCAAGTGGTTAAGTTCACGTGCTCTGCTTCGGTGGCTCAGGGTTTCACCAGTTTGGATCCTGGGCACAGACATGGCATCGCTCATCAGGCCATGCTGAGGTGCTGTTCCACATGGCACAACCAGAAGGACCTACAATTAGAATATACAACTGTGTACTGGGGGGCTTTGGGGAGAAGAAGAAGAAAAAAAACAAAAACACTAACTTGAAAAGATATATGCATTGCTATGTTGATTACAGTATTATTTACAATAGCCAAGACATGGAACCAACCTAAATGTCCGTCAATGGATGAATGGATAAAGAAAAAGTGGCATATATATGTATAATGAAATATTATTCAGCCATAAAAAAGAATGAAATCTTGCCATTTGCAATAACAAGGATGGACCTTGAGGGCATTATGCAAAGTGAAATAAGTCAGAGAAAGATAAATACCATATGATCTCACTTATATGTGGAATCTAAAAAGAAAAAAAAACAAGCTCATAGATACAGAGAACAGATTAGTGATAGCAGAGGCAAGAGGTGGGAGGGTGGCCAAAATGGGTGACGGTGGTCAAACGGTACAAACTTCCAATTATAAAATAAATGTTATGAGGATGTAACATACAGCATGGTGACTACAGTTAATAATACTGTATTGTATATTTGAGAGTTGCTAAGAGAGTAGATAAAAGTTCTCACCACAAGAAAAAAAGTTGTGGGGCTGGCCTGGTGGTACAGAGGTTAAGCGCGTATGTTCTGCTTGGCAGCCTGGGGTTTGCTGGTTCGGATCCCAGGTGCGGACATGGCACCACTTGGCAAGCTATGCTGTGGTAGGCGTCCCACATAGAAAGTAGAGGAAGATCGGCACACATGTTAGCTCAGGGCCAATCTTCCTCAGCGAAAAAAGAGGAGGATTGGCAGGAGATGTTAGCTCAGGCCTAACCCTCCTCAGCAAAAAAGAGGAGGATTGGCAGCAGATGTTAGCTCAGGGCTAATCTTCCTCAAAAAAAAAAAGAAAGAAAGACAAATATTCTAACTATGTGGTAATGGATGTGAACTAGGCTTACTGTGGTGATTATTTCACAATATACACAAATATTGAATCATGTTGTACACATGCAATAATATAATGTTAAATGTCAATTTTATCTCAATAAAAAAGCAAGAATATTTAAAACTCCTTACTCTCGCAAGTCACTCACAATCTAGCCCAGGACCATATTTCCAGCCTCTTTGTCTAAACCACCATCCATGCCCCTGGCCCCAGAGTCCTATATGACATCTCCAGTAGACTATATGTTCCTTGAAAGTCCATGCCTTTTTGTGTATCCATAACTTTCCTCACGCTGTTCTCATATCCAGAAATGCCCGTTCCTTCATTCTTGTCATACTGAAAACATGCTTATTCCTCATGTCTCTTGTATCCATCGCCTGACCCTGATCCTGGTGGAAACTGATTGCTTAGTGTTCCGCATCCCCATGCATGCTGCTGTATAAAGATCTACACAGCACTTACTCCATTCGGTTTTCAGTTACTTATATACACATCCATTTGCTCAAGTAGAAAGGCTCCTTGAGGGCAGGAGCTATTTCTTATTCATCTTGATATCTAATAAATGCACAAGTAAACAACTTTTTAAGAAAAATGAGTGATGGGTCTCTCCCCAGGGCCAAGTGGTTGAATTCATGGGCTCCACTTCGGCGGCCCAGGGCTTCACTGGTTCAGATCCTGGGCACGGACATGGCACTGCTCATCAAGCCATGCTGAGGCGGCGTCTCACATAGCAGAGCCAGAAGGACCTACAACTAGAATATACCACCACGTACTGGGGGGGTGGCTTTGGGGAGAAGAAGAAAAAAAAAAAATATCGGCAACAGATGTTGGCTCAGGTGCCAATCTTAAAAAAAAAAAAAGAAAAATGAGGGAGTGAATGATCCCAGATTCTTTTCCATTTTTCCTGAAAATCCACCCTTTTCCCAGAGTTCATCCAGGAGTGCAGCTCTGGTGTTCAAGGTGATCTCCTCTTGTTCTCACTCTTACAGTTTTTCTATTCCCAGAGGGCCTAAACGCTGGAAGAGATCAGCCTAAAGTCTTTCTAGCAATTTACAGCCCCAGTTTCACTAAATCATTTTCTTAACACTTCAAAACCCCATCTGTCCCCCAACACGACTTTCCACTTAGCCTAGCTCGACTGCATGCATTCGTCATCATAACTCCTTCCAACAGTTTCACAGCACACAAGCCACATATGTACCTATAAGACTGCCACCTTAATTTTCTTACCTTTCTTACATTAAAAAATACGTAAGACCTGACATCTCATCACAACCACCTTTATACATCCAACTGACCATGATGTTTGGAGAAGGGTAATATTATTTTTGTCACAGTCACATAAAAAAAACACAAAAGTCATTCTATTAATTGAAAAAAAAGAAGAAACAGTGACGTGATAAAGGAAAAAAGATGGACATGGGACCAAAATACCCAGAAGTCTAGAATAATGTGTGTTGGGAGTGTGTGATTTCCTGGGAGTGCTGGAGGGCCTTCCTGCTTCTAACCCCTGTTAATGGTCTGACTTGGCTACTGGAGAATGTCTAACTGGAAATGGTGGCTTTGATTCCCTAAAATAAAATGGTAACGAGATATTCAATTAACAAGGAAGGGGGGGCCACCCCAAGGTGCAGCTGTTAAGTTCACATGTTCCACTTCTCGGTGGCCTGGGGTTTGCTGGTTCGGATCCCAGGTGTGGACACGGCACCACTGGGCACGCCATGCTGTGGTGGGCGTCCCACATATAAAGTGGAGGAAGATGGGCACAGACGTTAGCTCAGGGCCAGCCTTCCTCAGCAAAAAGAGGAGGATTGGCAGTAGTTAGCTCAGGGCTAATCTTCCTCAAAACAAAAACAAAAAAAAAACAAGGAAGGGGCCATATGCAGAATCAGGAAGAGTCTAAGGAATATTTAGGCAAGTCAAGCATAAGGAACCCCATAGGGCACACAGATAGTCACCAGATGACACCAAAGGTATTAGTAGTAGTAATATCTATACAAATAGTAATTATTGTTACTATTCTTCTAAGACAACTAAAGTCTAAGGGTTAAAATAGAAAATGTCCACGTATGTAGTAGATAAGGTCACGGCAAAGTTCAAAGTCCAAAACTACTGAGTCCAGACAGCGGTTTACTAAGTATACACAGAGCAAGAGGTACCAAATTAAAAAGTCATTAGGACGCACACTTGGAAATAAAAACTACCTAAGAATGACAATATTTCTAAATTTGAAGAAGTCTCATATCTGCAATAATGCTTCGATGAACTTTTTTTGTTCCGTTTTATTTTTCCTTCAGTATTATTGTATGATTTATATACATGCACATGTATCCCTGGCACGTGGTAGGCATTCAATAACACGATGATTTTGTGCTAGTAAAACACAAAATCATTGTTTGTTTTCCACCCCAAGCAAACTGTTGGTTATACTTCTTAACCTTTGCAGTGTGCTAATATACATCCAAAGCAAGAACAGCCTCAGTTAAATATTCAGGAGATTAGATTAAAAATAGTGGTACACGTAGAAGCCCAATCAACTAACTGCTAAGAGTCAACATACATTAGTGGGAGCCCTGTATACTATACTGATAAAACATGCCGACAGTGATGGCTAAGAAAAAATGAAGGAATAATATTTTGAGTAAGTAGAAACACAAAAATCTAGTAAATTGCTAGAACAATTATTACAGCTGATCTTTTAAAATGAAAAATAGAACTAAGCTTATTGAATAGCTCAAGCCAAAAAAATTATGTTTTTTCAGTAAACTGCTTTAGCTTAGAATACCTGTTTTAGAACAAAAACAAAGTATGCTAATAACAAGGCATACTTCTAGGAAAAGACTACGGAAGCAGCAAAATACCAATATTTAAAATGGAAAGTTATTAAGCTTAATAGGGTAGCATTAAAGCAAGTATTTTACACATGCAAAGTATTTAATAGTGCAGGTTCTAAACACATCCCTGATTAATCCTATCCTAATTATTAGTTTTAATTATAATAGATATATTTAAACAATGGTATCCTCATTGTGGGTTAAGTGTGAACTCCCACTGTACTTGTCAACGCATTGGATCTGGATCACAGTCATGTGCCACATAACGCTGGTTCGTTCCCTATGACTAGCGCCATAGAGCACAGGTGTGTGGTAGGCTGTGCCTTCTGGGTTTGTTAAGTGCACTCTATGACGTTCGCACAACGATGAAATCACCTAACAAGGCATTTCTCGGAACATATCCCCATCGTTAAGCAATGCTTGACTGTATAAAGGAAAATGGACTGATCCTGAGAGAGAGTTCAAGGTGATGTTTCAAAGCGGTCTGGGAGCACACCCTAAGAACACTTACTTACCCTGTTAATCTTTATGTGGTTTTGTATGGGTTCTCATTCTTCCGTTTGGTTCTCTTTCAACCACAGGATTCTTTCTTTCTCTTGTTTTGTTTTTTAAAAACATTTTCATTATGGAACATTCCAAACGTATATAAAAATAGAATAGTATAAAGAGCCTCCATGTACCCATCACCCCGACTTAACAAACACCAACACAAGGGCCATCTTCTTTCATGTACACGCCCACTCATGTATGAGCCCCCTCCAGATGACAGATTATTTTGAAGCATGAAGCAAATTCTATATATCCTATCCTTTCATTGGTAAATTCTTCAGTATGCATATCCTAAAAGATAAGGATATTTTTAAAAACATAATACTGCTATCAATAATTAACAATTCTTTAACTTCAAATATTCAGTCAGTATTTAAATCACCCCAGTTGTCTTATAAATGTTTTTGCAGTTGGCTTGATCAAATCAGGATCCAAACAGGTTCTACACACTGCAATTGACTGCTAAGTGTCCTCAAGTCCATTTTAACCAAAATGAAAACACTAACGCTAAAGATATACACCCCCTATGTTCATTGTAGCATTATTCACAATAGCCAAGATACAGAAACAACCTAACTGTCCATTGATAGATGAATGGATAAAGAAAATGTGACATATATAATGGAATATTATTCAGCCATAAAAAAGAATGAAATCTTCCCATTTGCAACAACATGGATGGATCCTGAGGACATTACGTTAAGTAAGTTAGACAGAGAAAGACAAATGCCATATGATCTCACTCATACGTGGAATCTAAAAAACCAAAAATCGAGCTCATAGATACAGAGAAGAGACTGGTGGTAGCCAGAGGCAGGGGATGAGGGGTAGGCAAAATGGGTGAAGGAGGTCAAAAGGTACCAACTTCCAGTTACAAAACAAATACGTCATGGGGATGTAACATACAGCATGGCGACTACAGTTAAGAATGCTGTATTGCATATTTCACAGTTGCTGAGAGAAGAGATCTTAAAAGTTCTCATTACAAAAGAAATTTTGTAACTATGTATGGTGACGGATGTTAACTAGACTTATTGTTACTGTTTCACGATATACACAAACAACAAATCATTATGTTGTGAAGTGAAACTAAATATAATGTTGTAGGTCAATTATACCTCAATTTTAAAAAAAAGAAACAGAACAGATTGAATATACACGCTAATACCTGAGTTAAAAAGATGAAGGACAGAGAAAAAATGAAGAGTCATATGGGTGAGCTGTTAATTCAGAAACAAGATATGGGAGTGAGGCTGGAAATCTCCTCAGCTGGTCCACGAGGTAATGATTTCAGTCCAGAACATCTCAGGCGCTCTCCAGAGGTGTCAGTCAAGGGTATGAAGGAATCAGACGTTGACACCAGTCATCTCTTCACATGGAACATTTGAAAATATGCCCCTAAATTCACCTAAGTTTGTACTTAAACATCAAAGAGAAATGTCTGTGTAGATACAGAAGGACCAGAAGAGAAGCATCGGAGAATAACAAAGTACACAGAAGCTTGTCATCCACCACATCTTGCCCATTTAAGCTCTTCTTGGTTTTAATGTGACGTGATGGTAGTAATCTTATATTTCCTGTAGTATGTGTATTAGAGAGTTATAGTGGATTACCACAAGAGCTGTAATTTTTTTTTAAAAAGTCCATTTTAATGTATCGATTCTCCCCCCCTTTTTCCTTGCAATTTCTTTTTTTAAAGATCAGGTCATTAGTCCTGTAGAATTTTCCAGCGTGGACTTTTTGTGTACGTGAGGAGGATTGTCACTGAGCTAACATCTGTGTTAATCTTGCCCCATTTTATGTGGGACGCCGCCACAGTGTGGCTTGGTGAGCGGTGCTAGGTCTGCGCCTGGGATCCGAAGCTGAGAACCCCAGCCCACTGAAGCAGAGTGCGCGAACTTAACCACTGTGCCACCGGGCCGGCCCCCTCCACTGTGGATTTTGATACTCACACCCTGTAGTGATTGAACATGTCCCTTTGTATCTTAAATTTCACACAAACTGGTAGTCAGATCTAGAAGCTTGAGGAGAGTCGAGCTGAACTATTCACACTTCATGGACGGTGTTCTGTCCTTCTACTGCATCACCTCAGGAGGCAAAGAATGTCTAGTTGCCCCTGTTTTTGTAATGTTAAACTGATCAGGGGGTTCAGATGTCGTCAGCCTGATCCACGCATTAAGGAGCTCCTCACTGGCATTTCACTTAAGGAAATCAAGCTAGGAGGCCTAGCTTGATCATTTCATTAGCTGTTGTAAAATGTGAATGTCCTATTTCTATCAGACCATCTGTATTTTATTTTTATTTACTTTTATTTTTATTTTTTTTTTGAGGAAGATTAGCCCTGAGCTAACTACTGCCAATCCTCCTCTTTTTGCTGAGGAAGCCTGGCCCTGAGCTAACATCTGTGCCCATCTTCCTCTACTTTATATGTGGGACGCCTACCACAGCATGGCGTGCCAAGTGGTGCCATGTCCACACCCGGGATCCAAACAGGCAAACCCCGGGCTGCTGAGGAGCAGAGTGTGTGAACTTAACCTCTGCACCACCCGGCCGGCCCCTGTATTTTTTTTTTAAGATTGACACATGAGTTAACAACTGTTGCCAATCTTCTTTTTTTTTTTTCTTCTTTTTCTCCCCAAAGTCCCCCAGTACGTAGTTGTATATTTCAGTTGTGGCTCCTTCTAGTTGTGGCATGTGAGACACCGCCTCAATGTGGCCTGAGGAGCGGTGCCATGTCTGTGCCCAGGATCCGAACCAGTGAAACCCTGGGCCGCCAAAGTAGAGCACGCGAACTTTAACCACTCAGCCACAGGGCTGGCCCCTCTATCTGTATTTTTAAGCTGGTGTGAAAATTGATAAAGGAAACCTTATTCAAAATGGAGTCAGGAAGCCATGAAGGGAGAGCTCTCCCACTCTGGCAGCTTACTTTACATACTCCAGCAGGAAGAGGGAAGATTTTCTCCTTTCCAAGCAACAACCCAGCCAGTGACAAACTGCCACAACTCAGCCAACGAGATGTCACAACTCGAACTCCTGCTCTCCTCCAATGAACTGTCATTCAAACGACCCTTCCCAACTTCCTCCTTTCCTCTATAAAAGCAATATCATCTCCTCTGTTCTCCGGATTGTCTATGTTCCTCATAGTTTGCATGTTTTAAATGTCAATTCCTCTGCTATTCCCAAATAAACTCACTTTGCTGGTTAAATAACTGGCTATATTATTTTTCAGGCTGACACTGGGATTAACCTATGAGAAAATCTCCCTCACAATTGTTTAGTTACCCTGAGATGTAGTTTGTATGAGACAGGATAAAGACTTGATTCTTTCTCTCTTGTACTCCGTCCTGGCAAGACTCATAATCGGCTCTCCATTACTGTACCATCAAAATCACCTGACATTTCTGCTCCAGGGGAGCACACTCTATGAGGCCAGCTCCACGCCCGACTCAAGAGTGCACTCTTGCTTCTTTGAACTCTTACAACATTTAGAATATACATCACACAATGTGATATCTCACTACCTTGTGGAGAAATCTTAAGACTATGCATAGCCAGATGTCACATTTTGTGATGCTCTAGTGGGACTAAACTATTATAAACTTTTTTTTTTTTTGAGGAAGATCAGCCCTGAGCTAACATCTGCCGCCAATCCTCCTCTTTTTGCTGAGGAAGACTGGCCCTGAGCTAACATCTGTGCCCATCTTCCTCTACTTTCTACGTGGGACGCCTGCCACAGCATGACTCGAAAGTGGTGCCACGTCCACACCCAGGATCGAACCCAGGGAACCCCAGGCCACTGAAGTGGAACCAGCAAACTTAACTGCTGTGCCACCTGGCCAGCCCCTATAAATTTCCTTTAATGCAGGTACAATTATAACAAAAATCAGTGGTAAAATGGCTTTTTTTTTTTTTTTTTTTAAACACAACCGCTATACCACTAGTGTCTCTGGAGCAAGGGCCCTAGAGTAGGCACCTGAGCGGGAACTCAAATTTGAAAACCATCCAGGTGGCCCCTGGATGGCGCTCATTGCATGTCTGTTACTATCACAGGCCAATGCATTCCCATGGGAATACACATCCCATTAAGGGCAGAGATTTGTTCGTTTTAGTCTACTGTGTATCCCCAGTGCCTGGTTTATAGTAGGTACTCAATATATTTGTTAAATAAATAAAATGAATAAATGGGTTTACCTGGAACATTTATCTGTGTGTGTTTTATTCACTAAAAAAGAAATTAGTGGCAGACAGGATTCTTATTCTTACTGACAATTCACCTAAAATCTTCATTGTGTGTAACTTTGTTTTTAAAGAACAAGAAAATACATTTCCATTTGTTTCTATCTGTTTTTAGAGTTTAGTGAGCTCTTTCTGCCATGAATTCGGGTACCATCAAGTCAGTGTTACTATTCCTACCATCAGCCCCTGGCCTGCATCTATGTAATGCTTTTCTGTTTAATAAAGGCTTTAAAATACAGTGTGCGCAGAATATTGAAGTAGCAACCTTTGAATCTTAATACTTTTTGGTTAGTTATGGTTAAAGTGGTATGAAACATGCGTCCTCGTATTTGTTACTCAACTAGATGGCAGTTATAGATTTTTCACTTACAACGGAAAACATAACACTTCAACTACATGAATGACCTACATTGCCAATGTCTGTAGACACTTTTTAATCCCTAACTTACTCGACTTTTCTGTGACATTTGATACTATTTAGCCTTCTGAGAAACCTTGACCTTCAGGATAAAACACTCTTAACTATATCATAATGGAACTAATGGAATTTGAAACCTGACTAGAAATAAATGGTCTATTTTCAGAAAGTGTTGTTTGAGGTTGAATAAGGATGAAGAACTAAGAACTTCTCTAAAAATCAAAACAAGACATATCTTAGGTTTGTTCATATTTCATATAATTAAAAGACCAAATCCATGCTGTTGTGTCAATGGCACGGCTTCAAAAGATCCTATTCACAAATTGAGTAGCCTGAAGTCTGTGTGGGCAGAATTCCATTACATCTGAACAAAACAGCACTTCTAAAGAAGGGTGACCGTCAAATGAAAATTTAACCCAAAAAATCTAACTCTCAACTTGAAAGAAGAAAGCACGCTATATTCCATGTGAAACTAGTAGTACTTCTCTTAAATTCAGCATGTTAGTAGCAGAAAATACAAAATTAAAATGTACGCCCCCCCCCCCAGAGCATCACCAAGTATCAACTACAATCGTATTGGTCATCTCCGAAGACCCCAATTCTACTTGGCGAGTGACCACCGAAGGCAACGCACATAGGCACGAGACCTCTCTAGGCCGCAGGATCTATTTATTCTGGGTGCTCCACACTTCTCCCTCTCAGCGCTCTCACCCACTTTCTTTCTGCCAGGTCTCAAAGGTGAACTAGGTCACTAACGCTTTTCTCACCTGCCCACATTTTGATTCTTACGCCCTTCATCTTGTCTGACTGCTTTTTCCTTTGGGGGAGTGACCTGGGCCATACAATTACTCTGCTTTCCCCATGGTGCGTAAGAAAGAGAATCTAACAAAAACACTTCACGGGCTGCATCGGACATTCAGGTGATTTTAGCATCCTTGCCTTAACCATCTAGATGTCAGTGGCACCGATGACTTTTTTGATTTTAGGACAATGGTCATAATTCTCCTCTTGGGTATTACCAATCTGGCCTAATTCACTTTTGAAGACGATCGTCCTATTTTCCTTTTGTTGCAGAAATTATAGTGTGTTCAGAGGGGAAGTAAAGTAACGGCACCTCCCTTGTTGGGTTTCTATACTGCGGAGGGGTGGGGTTGTAATAAACAACACGGGGAGATGCGTAGTTAGGGAGAAATCTCACAGCCTCTTGGCACCTTGTTCCCACACTCAAGAGCTAATCTGCTGTCAGCTTCCTCTGGCAAGAATTCTTTTGAGGCTTCTCCACAAGACACAGGATGTCTTGAGTGAACCCTTGCTGGTCAGTCTTATCGACCCCCTAAAAGGTAACTTTATTTTTAAACAGCTTACAAAGTTTTTATATGTAAGATTAACAATCGGATAGTCTAATTTAAGGGCGTGCAGCAAAACTGTGTTCCCCAAGAATCTTCTCCAGATATCTCACATACAGTAACATCCACATTTTCAATAATTGGGGATGACATTTATTAAAATGTCATTACCACAACCCAGCTTTCCTGTGGTCGGTACTTACTGAGAAAGGCTTCCAAAATACTGCCTTATCCTTTCCCATCAATGGCTGTTTGCTAATACAAATTACTTAAATGCTTGACAACAGGCCTTTAACAAAAAAGTTAATTGTGCCAAGTAAATGTCAAAAAATCTCAGGACTGGAAAGTTGTACTTTTGATAAGCCAAATACATCTTGTAGGAAACGGTCAACAGCAAAAACGTTCTGTAGGTAATTCTCACTCGTGTGGAGAGAAATGTAAGAGTGAAAGGCAACTCATTTTTAAAACTGGAGTTTAGGGCAGAAGTGTAACTATGGTATTAAAAGCAAGTCGGCTGGGGGCAGTATCTTCTGTTGCAACTTAGCAAACAATAACATAGGGAAGCATCTTTATGTCTAAGACTCAAAAATGTTCCTACCATGTGGGGAACGTATGGTTCTGGATGAAATTTACTTGAAGAGTAAAGAATAAACCACGACTACTTTGTCTGCACAGTACAGTTTCCTATCTGCTGATCCATGCAGTTCAATAAATTACCGACAGAACTGGTAATACTTTCGGGTAGATTAACAACTGTTGATCCTCTATAAAATGTCAGAGTGTAGTGGGAAAGAAGACCACCTCCGTTGGATGAGAATTAGCTTGGCTGGCTGAATGAAGTGTTTTGGAAAATGAAAATTATAATACAGTTAGAATTTTATGATGAGTTTCTCCATAAATCAAGATTTGACATAACATCCTAAGATTTTAATCATTTAAAAATCCTGGCACTTAAGTCCTGAACTTACTTTGCTCCTTGATATCAAGAAAAGCAAACTCAAAGAGCCAACATCCAAGTATTTTCTGCATTTTAAGATTCAACGTAAGGTTCTTTACTGTCCTTCCCACAATGAGGCAGCTCCATCCTGATGAGATCAGATTGAGCAAGGTCCTCTCAAAGCTTGACCAGACCAACCCTCGGCACTTATTAGACCACTTTTGAATCACAAAACCACAGACTCCTATCCAAGGGGACAAAAAGGATTCGGCTGGTTTAAAACATTTTTCTCCTTACACGTGCCTTTTTCGTAGTAAATACTTGTCCTTTTTTTTTCAATTAAGCATCAAAAATTAAACCACAGAAAATCGTTTGTGATTACGTTACATTCAAAGCTAATTATTCTGAGCAAATCAAAACCAGATCCGTCTTTTAAGATTACTAAAATTTACCACCGATTTATCTCAGTGAAACTAAGAACAAAAAATTACTCTTATCTTCTTCTCCAACCAGACTCCAGGGTATTTATAATAGCAAGTAATTTCATTAGTTATCGAAACTACATTTTCTTTATGAAAATTGTATTTTCCTATTTGGACCAGCGGTACCACAAGAATCAAAATGGGCGTTACTCGATTTTAAGCCCAAAGTACCCAGAAATCATACTCTTAACTTCTACCTAGATTCTTTCCTCTCGTACCAAAATGCAACGATACAAATAAAAAATTGTCCTATAACATGATAATCAAAAGCAAAAAAAAACCCCCACCACACTAGCAGAACGTGAGCCCCCAAAGTTAAACTAAAAAGAAAAGAAAAAACCAAACCACGCACAGCACACTGTGGAAAGAATTTATTGGCTTGCCTCGCACACGAAAAAATCTCAACAGGGCATTTAACTACAAATCCAATCTTCTCAATCACGGAGTTGCAAACAAAGTTTAAACAGAAACTTTTAATCGCTTTAGGTTTACATTTTAGAAACTCTTACATTTACCGAGAGAACATACGAAACCCAGATGTGGAAGGCTGCGGCACGAACTCGGGGACGAGCGGGTCCGCGGCCGCCCCGCCCGCCCGCAGGGAGCCCGCGCCCAGGACGGCAGGACGGACACGGCCGCGCCCCGCGGGGAGGCGCCGCGCCGCTCGGGGCACCGGTGTCGCCGCCGCGCACGGCCACTCGTGCAGGAGCGACAGCGCCGCCGAGGGCGCAGCGCCCGCCCCGACCCGGGAAACGGCCCCGGCCCCCTCGGCCCGCGATCCCTTCCTCGCCCCGGGAGAGCGCGAACTCAGGTCCCGCGGCGGCCGGCCGGGCCCCGCCGTGTCCCCGCGGCCCGGGACACAAAGGGGACTCGCAGCCACGGTCGCGCGGGCGCTGAGCATCACCAGCACTAGCAAGGCAGTAGCTTGCGCAGTTATCTCCACAGCGGGCAGTGTCACAACCCGACCAACAGCACAAACTACTACCTCAGCCAGGGCCATGGTGTCGGGCGGCCGCGCCGCGCTGCTCCGTCCTCCTGCTCCGCCGCCGCCTCCTCCCCGCCGCCCGCCCGCCGGCTCGGGACCCGGGCGCGCCCCACGCCGGCCCGACGCTCTGGAAGGGGAGGCGGGCGGGGCTCGCCGCGGCCAGCCGCGCCCTCCACGCCCGGGGCCCTCCGGGCAGGAGACGGGCGGCGAGAGCGCGCGGACGCCGCGGGAGGCACAAAGCGCCCCGCCCGCCGCCGCCGCCGCTTCGGGCCGGCCCGCCGCCTCCCGCCACGTCCCGGCTGCGCCGCCGCGCCCCTCCCGCCCGTCTGCGCGCTGGGGGCCGGGCCTCCGCCCCGCGCCCGCCGGCCCTCCGCGCGCGAACGCCCGCCCGGGGCGCTGCCCCAGAGGCGTCCGCCGGACAGCGCGGAAGTCCCGGGCCCCGCGGCCGCCGCAGCCTGCGGGGCAGCGGCGGCCACCTCTGCAGGAGGCGGGCCTCAAACAAAGCAAGCCCCGGAGCCGGTCCGCGCGGCGGCGCGGCGGGGACACACGGCCCGGCCCGCGCGCCCGGCCGCTGTGCGTGAGGACGAACCATAGAGATCCCTTAAGGCGGCGCGCGGCCCACCACGTGACCGCCGCCGGCCGCCCCCCGCGCCGCCATCTTACATCCGGGAGCGCCGCGGCGGCCCCTTCCCCGCCTCGGAAGCTTCGACTGGCACGAGAACTCAGCTCCGAGAGGGGGTACCCCGGTTCCACGTCACCAAAGCGCTCGAGCTGCGGGCCGTGCCCCCCACCCCGCTTCACCGGGCACTGTGGAGGCCCTCACTTCCCCGGTCTCTGCCCGCAAAAAAGATGGCGGTACTCACCGCCGTCGAAGGGGACACGTTGTGCCCGGCCAGGGGTAAGGTTTCCGGCGCCTCCTCTCCATCCGGCAGGGCCACGGCCCCATGCGCCCCCCCCCCGCCGCCCCCCCCGCGGCGTGGCCCCGCTCCCGGCCGCAGGAAACCGGCGGGAAAGCTGCTGCCCGGCGCGCGCTAACGCGCAGGCTCCTGGGACTTGGGCGGGGGGGGCGGTTTGTTTTTTTTTTTAAAAGGCCAAGTTTGGGAGAAGGCCGACTGCCCTGAGCATCATCTGCTCTTGGGCCGGGCGAGTTACTTTTTTGTCTCCTATTTAAGGATTTTTGTAGGAAGTTAAGAAATCATTTAAAAGAAAAAGTAAGCAGGGGTTGCCGGATAAAATACAGAACATCCAGTTAAATTCAAATTTCAGATAAACGAATACTTTTTTGGTATATAACTGGGCGTCCTATATTTTTATCTGTGAAATCTAGCATTCTTATTAGTCATCACGCTCCTGAAAATCCAGACTGCACATAACAAAAGTAAGGAATGGAGGAATTGAAGAGTGTTCGGACTTGGGACTGACCTTGTGCCGGGACTTTGATCGTTGCTTAGAGGCCAGAGGACTAATGTTCAGACTCCAAAACCTGGCAACGACGCAGAAAGGACATCCATGTATAATTCCTTTTCGGAAAAGTAAGATTTTTCTCGTTTTTAAACCAGCACAATAGAATTTTGGATAACAGATTCGCTCAGCCAAGAGTCTCACTGCAAATTAAAGATTAGGTTCCTTTCTAATATTCTATTAATATCTAATATCTAATATCTAATCTAAAGAATAGATTCCTTTCTATTTTATATGATATTGCTGATGGGACACTAATTGAAGAACAAGTTTTCAAATTAAAAAGCATCCTGCCTGACATGTTTCAAAATAAATAACATTTGTATGTAATTTGCAAATTCAGAAAATAAAATACACTCCGATGTGTGCTCTGACTGACAGATCTCAGTGTTATGCTTATTCTACACATTTTAAAGTAACTGCTGAAGGTAGTTTGCCCGGGATGTCCAATCTGAACTATTTGCAGTTAACAATATTCATGTACATATTTTTGTGTAGATAGAACACTTGTAATTAAATGCTTTATTTGACAAAGCCTACTCGACTATGCATCACGGTGATGCTTACCAGAAAGTCTATAGAAACTTCCCTAATGCGATAGTTTCATTATGATTCACACCACCGTGTCCTGCTAAGTGATGATCCGGCTGTGGTGGCATCTCCCCCACTACTCACTCACCGCACCGTGGACCGCATCATCCTGCACCATAGCAAATGTCCTTTGTCATCATGGTACAGATTTGCAAATGGTCATTAAATAGTTGATTGGTCTACAGTATACGGACACATTAGAGCAGTAACGTACCAACTAAATTTAGTCATTACACTACTTTAATTCTATCAGATTCCTTTCCAGAATTAACCTGTTTTTGATTAGTGCTGACATCAAGTAGTCATCATCCAGACACAGTGTGCAGTTATCATCAACTCTTTATTTTCCTCCACCCATAATACCCAGAATCTAAGCATCCTTTCCAAATGTGACCACCCTCAGCTAATCTTTCATCAAGACCTCACAGCAGGAAAATCGCAACAGCTTCCAACCGTAGCTTTCCCTACTCTATGTTCGCTCCACTCCTTCCTGCACATCACTGCAAGTTTATCTTCCTTAGTTTCATAAATTACTCCTCAAAACAATCATTCCAAACTCCTGCCAGTTCAAATCTAAACTACTCTTGGCTTGGCTTTCAAAGAATTTCATGAATGGGCCTCAATCCCTCACAGTCAACCTTGTTTTTCACACAACACACCAAAATGTTCCATCAGTTTCCTCTTATTTCACACATGTGCCGTACTCACATTATTTGTCTTTACCTGAAATACCTTCCAGTATCTTTTGGACCCATCCCAAAATACCTAGCCATCAAGGCCCATTTTCAATTCCATCTCCACCACTGAGTTTTCTCCTCTTTATCGATCTTCCTTCTGAATCCTAACAGCAATAATATCCTGAACCACAGAAGACGAGGCTAAGGCTCCCTACTTTATGATCCCATATTTATCTATACTTGCCTTTCACAGTACTTTGCACACTTGTTAAAAGTCTGTATTTCTCACTAAACTGTAAACTCCATGAGGGCAGAGACTTATCCAATGCCTAACATAATAGGAGCTAAAATATTAACGACACATGAGTACTTAATTATATACTGTGTGGTGTTCAGTATCATTTTATGTGGTTTCCTCAACTAGCTAAAAGCATCTGAGAGCCCCTAATGACTTCTGTCGCATACAGCAAGGACACAGTTATGAGCATATAGTAGATTCTTAATATGCAGTGGTTGTCCAGTAAAAGGCAAAAAGTTGGTCCCTTTGTGAGAAGGCATTGGCTTTCTGCCCATTTTTTGAATGATGTGTCTCAAACTTGTATTTTATTTATGCAACACCACCTAGATGCCAGGGACAGTGTTTTCCAACAATCCTTTAAAAATCCTAATAACTAACTAGGAGTTAAACACTACTATTAAGTCCATTTTGCAGATGAGGAAACCAAAACAGGTTAATTAACTTGCTCAAGGTCATGCATCTACTAAATGACAGAGCTCAGATTTGAACTTGGGAAGTCTGGCCCAGACTCTCGGCTCTTAATCACTACACTATTGCTTATACTATAACCGCTTATAACCGACAAATCAGTAAGTTTTAAACTGTCCTGAACCAAAAAGAAAAACCCAGCGCAGCTCTTGAGGTCATAGTGATTAGACAAAGCTTTTTTTCACAGTATTTGAAGTTCTTTGTTATGTTCAAGCGTATTTGTCCCAATGCCTAGTCATAGAAAACTGTCTAAAAAGTATTGTATTTTGGTAAAGCTTGGATTTTAATAGAGTGAGATCTTTTTCGTAAAACATGAAACTCGCATGTTGTAGTGGGAAGTACTGCATTTGAAGCGAGACGTGCTAATTCACGGTGCCTTTAGCCGTGTGACTAGGCACGTGCCCTCAGCCTAAGTGCTGACTTCCTCCTCTGTAAAATGAGTGGACTACCACCTTCCTCGCAGGCCTGCTGTGAGGGTTAAAAGGAAGGATGTAGGTAGTCCTGCAGAAATGATTAAAATTGGAAACTAGAAAAATTATCGTAACTACACCTGACTGCTATAAATACTATGTAGGAATTTTTCAGTATCAAAGATTTATTACACAACCCAGGTTCTAAAAAAAAAATTTTTTTAACAAACTTTTTCTTTGAGAGGTAGAGGGATGGTCTGGCACAGCTATAGATAGGCAGTCTCAAAATTAGCCTCACTAAATTAAAAATAAATAGGAATGTTCATAAAACAACAGATATGATTAAAAGATTCTAATCCACATGAGCATTGTTTTTTACTTGACCTAGAATTTTTACACCAAGTTCTAAATCTACTTTCTTTCCAAAATTGCTGAGATTTCATAATGTCCTTCTGACTGTATATTCTTTTTTTATTTTATGTTAATAGTTTCAAAGCTCTCAAATCACATCTCCATTTTCTATTTTATAAGTCCTTCTAAATTGACTGTATGTGTAAGCCATCCTAAACATATCTGAATCATTACTTATGAAGTCTTTACAAAGAGTCAATGATTGGAGGTGTCACTAATGTGTTGGACCCAGTAGGGAAGAAAAAGCAAACACAAAGTATATTAAAGATAAAGTGCACTGTTTATCAGATCTGAGAGTAAATTCTCAAAGTGGTTGTGATTTTAAGTTATACTGAGAAAACTAGTACTGCTGGAACATAATTAAAAACCTAGAATTGTGCTGAGTGGTATAATAGCAGTTTTTGTGAAAAATCTCTTCTAGTCCACAAAGAAAACTTGGGTTTGAGGCCAAGAGACTTTCACGATTATAATACATAACTGATACATCTCAACAACATAAAAATTTAAGGAGAAAGTGTAACAACAGCAGTATTACTTTCAAGAACTGTGTTGGGAGCTAAAAAAGAAACTCACAAAATTAGATAAATATATCCAGTCTGACATAAACACCATATGGTAACTGCCTTAAGAGACAGGAGTTGTATGTTACGTGTTAAAATTATGACACAGAGGTAGTAAAAGCTGGAGAGCAAATACAATTTGCACAGTTGGATCTGAAGGCTGATATTTTATTTTTCTAGATAAAAAGAGTAAGATTGCAATATTATAGCTTTGGAATTTTTCTCCCAGCTAGTAAAACTTCATAGAAAGAAGCAGTTGTTACTATATTCCACAATAGCTTCCCAAATAATGGCATGGTTCAGCACATCTTCCCTGGCTGCACTATGTACTGAATGTTAGTTTAAAATAAAACTTGGTCTAACTACATTCGCAGCAACTGAAAATGGTCTCCAAATTCAAGGGCACAATAATTTTCTTTTCCTTACCGGAGGGGCTAGAATCAATCCCACAGTGTAATTAGGAATGTTTCAACTGACCTCTGTATACTTTAAGCACCAAGCACTGGACACCAAGTATTGGATACCAAATACACTCTAGAAAGACTTGAAGGTGAGTACCACAACATAAGAATACTGCTTTGCAACAGAAAAATACAAACAGCTGAAATACATGGGCAATATGCTACCTCAGGTCCTTGAAAGAAGGCATTACAAAAATTATAAATCAATAAATAATATTTAAATAACACAAATCTAAAATAGTTCAAAGCATCTGCCTCCAAAAAAAACAAAATCACCTCAAAGATTCCCTTTTGAGAAAAGTGGTATCATCTCTCTATCCACGTAACAGAAGAGACATGATTGTTCCAAGTTTAACTGCCGAATTCATCATATTTATAGCAATCCCATCTTGTGAGCCTCCTGGCTGCTGAAATCCTGTGGATTCAGAAAGACAGTAGGAGCTATAGTCACAAATTACTTTAACTTGCTCAGCTATTGCGAAATGGCAGGAGGACTTCACCTTTGCAAAAAAGCAGCAGTGGCCAAAGTAGAAGGCATTTCCAGAGACTCATTTAATAGAAAGGTAGTTGGCAGTGGTTCCACCACTAACAGCTCTGCTTCTTTTGAACAAGGGATAGATGAAAGCAGAGGAGCTGGAAGAGGAATGAAAGGAGAAAAAGAGAAAAATTGGGGGAAACTATAAAGAGGAAGATGAGGTAAACACAGAATTAAAAAAAAAAAAACAGGGAAGGAGAAGGGAAGAAAGTGATGCAGGAAAAAAGGGAGAAAATATATAGTCAAAGGTCTCAATTAGGATATAGAAATAAATTTATCAAACAACTTGAATGGTTACCTAAGTACATCATCATAAAATCAACTCTAAATTCAAACTATGTATTTTTTTCTCCAAAGAATTACTAAGTAACTAGTTGCTTATCATCTTGCTTTTAGAGAGATAAGAAAACAGAGGCTTTGAAAAGTCAATATGCTGAAAGTTCAGTAAGAGGCTGGGCCTTGGCTCCACCCTGCCTCAGCTGGTCAAGATTATTGAGAATATTTATATTCACAAAAAGATCACTGTGTGCTCCTTTAAGGAGAGCAAATACTGCTAGTGCATTAAAAATCACTAGATTTATACAAAATTGATATTTATCTAACTCCTCTGAAATAGTTTCTATATAAATCAAGATAGACATTTTAAGATTTCTTCCCAAATCTCTAAGAACTTCTCATTCAAATTGAAAGTACTACTCGCCCTAGATACATTTTAATTCAAGTGGTTTTGAAGTATTAACAACTGCTTTCCCATAACCTATAAGTTGGTAACACACCATGTGGTATGAACTGCTATTCTCATGAATGGTAGGCAAAAGAAAAAAGTAAAATTCACTCTAATAATGTAGACAAACACAACCCAGCAACACTAAGCATAGTAAAATGTGGTACTTTACACAAGATGAGCATCCCTGCCAGAATGCCAAACATGGTAAGTAGAAAATGGTAAAATCAACTATTTTTGTCCACATTGGTAGTAGTTTTCTATAAAAAACAGTAATCCACAATATTCTTGGCCTGGGCATTGGCTCATTTCAGTGGCTTCTAAATCTCCACTATTAATTTCCATGGCAATCACAGGGAGGTGGGTCCTGAAGGTATTCTGCCTTGGCTGGACAGACTTCACCTACAGCAGGCTCTTCAGGATCTGGTTGCCCATCTGAATTTTTCTACATTCAGGAGAATATATTAGTCATTCTGTCTTTCATCAACTGTCTTTCATTAACACGAGTGTAATAATGAAGACTTCACTCATACTTTTGAGTTGTTTTCTGACACTGTTCAATAATTTCTGCTGTTTCATCCTCAGTTTCTCAACTGACCCTTTGTCCCAATGGTTACCTGGGACTAGTGGTACCAAACTGTGACAGTGAATGAAATACTCTAAGGTTACACTGAGAAATAACCTAGTTGTTATTGGCCTGCTATGGAATTAATTTAAGTGAATGCTATTCTTCACAATAAAATATGTACACTAAATCATTCATCTCTTCCTTCTGTGCTACATATAATTTAAGGACTATAGCAAGAGTTAAATCAATAATCATACATGGGAAAAACAGATAAGAAACAAATCGCTGTTAATGTAATAAAATTAAAAATGAAAGCAAGTGAAAAGTGGTTCTCTTTAAGCCAAACTTTTATGCATTTCCTTTCTCTTTTGGCACCAACCACCTCCTAATAAATAAATGTTACTCACAAATGTATATAGTAAAACAAAACTAACACTAGTTATAAAGACACACTAAATAAGACACTACAGAATGACCTATTCTTCTCCTTTCTGGCAGGGGTAGCATTATAGGAACCCAAAAAGTAAGCTATTCAAGTCAAAAATTAGTTTGTTTCCTTTAAAATGGAAAAAAAATAGTCAGAAAGGACTTTAATCCAATTGTTGGCATATGCCTGTTGTCCAGTGATCTACGTAAGATAGGCACTGTCAGCGACAAAAAGTGATTATGTGAGGCTTAAAACTCATTGCATGTATAATATGCACCCCAAAGGACATTATTCTACTGTTTCAAGGACTAGTCCTAGTCTCAATTGTGCTGTAAAATGATCTTAGCTTTGGGAGCTTCCTTTCTGAATCTCCTAGCATCTAGTAATCTCACATAGCCCAGTTCTCCTATTCACTAAAGAACCCAATTCGTACCAACAAGACAAGGGTAACGTATTAACCTCCCAAGGGATCAGGATATTTTAGAAAATGCAGCCTTGAGGAATGCTTGACTCAAGGGAATGAATTGCTAGTAGTGACTCCTGGGGGCGGCAGGAGATATTCTGGAAGGAAAAACCGGTCAAATTATACTACCAACAGGGTGGCCCACTTTGCCTGTCACTGAGGCTGGCACTGATTACCATACTTTATGGTATTCGCAAACTCACCACATTTATGTTTTGATCTGGAGGGTACTGTCCTGATACTGAAAGCTCCCATCACAGCAGCTAAAACTACTGTTCATATAAACATATGCCGCACATGGCTGACTCATTCAACTTTCACTGCAGAACCATTCTTCTGATTGTAACTCATCCGTTATTTCTTGATAACAGACATATTTTTACTTCATGTAAATTCATAGCAATATTTTTAACATTTTACTGAACTATTAAACTATCCCTGTTATTCTATTTCAATACTTTATCAGTGATATGCAGATTTTTCTAATCCCCAATTTAACTTATCTAAATATAGAAAATAAACTACACAGCTTGACAATTTTTTTTTTTACAACTTTCTTTAAAGAAAATGCTGAAGATAGAACCTAGGAAATGCCGTATTTTACCTTAATTTTAGATGTAATTATAAAATAGAAATTCATTAATTCATGTAAATAAAATATCCCATCAAAAAAAGACCTTACCCCCTCACAGATAATAGCGCAAATTAAATAATTACACAAGTGCAATAGCCTCAAAATTGTATCTCATTCATTACTCAATCCGAGTATCTTCTTGTAGTTTTATAATTATTCTGGACAAGCTAAAATTTATAAATTCTATTAAAATCAAAGACCTTCCAGCACACTAAAATAATACTGAGACCATTATGACTTCTTATGAATAATCATTTGTTTTAAATATCCTTGAGTCTTGACATAAATGATTATGAAAATTTAACAGAAGAAAAATATCATAATACTGTAATTCATTTAATAAAAAGTACAGTGAGCTAGGTCAGTCCGTTTTTTGAAAAACAATTAAGTTAATATACTCCAGAGTACTTTTCTTCATCAGAGATAGGAAAGGGAGACAAAATTAGTATTTTACTCCATGACAGAAAGTTTACTGCACTTCTAAATGCTTCACTATCTCCAAAAATACACTTCTCATTGTCTTAGAATACACAAACATTTTATATTTGTGAGTTAGCATAGTTTTCTTTTTGAGAAGACATTACAAAATGAAGCACTGAAATGAACAAAACTTCACAGGCAAAATTTTAGGAAATCTGAAATCATCCTGCCTGGGTCATAATTCAAAGACAGTGATAAACATTAGTCAGTGGGAAAAAAAAATCAGTAGAAATATAAAATATGAAAAGTCTTTAAAATCCTGACAGCAAATATAAAAACAGACAGACTTACGTAAAAGCTGGGAAAGACATTTAAAGAAATGAGGTATGAAGGAGTCGTAGTGCTACAGCGTATCTCAATGTATTACGTTAATAACCTATACCGCAAAGGAGCAAAGTCAGCACATCATAAACGATTTGCTGCTGTGTTCAGACGACCTTTCTGGTGGGATCTTTAATAGTCACTAGTAAGTACATTTAAAATAAGCATTAAGCTAACTGCATGAGCATATGGTGAGCATATATGCCTCTGAAGTAGGTAAATTATAAGTAAAAATGTAAGCAAACAATTTTGTATTAATAATAAATACAGCTTCAAGCATTTAACATTATCAATATTTTAAAAATTTAAATAATAAATGCAACTATTTTATACAGAACTGTACCATTTATTATACACACAAGTATATCAGTTCCCTTTGTTTACAAAGGCTGGTTATAGATAATACGGAATGTTACAGTACCATCTTGCATAAAATTTTAGTACAATTTTGTACTTGAAAAACGGCGCAAAAACACCAGCCTAATAAATCTAACTGAATGAAATATCTTTTCTTTCTTTTTAAAAAGTACATCATTAACACATACACCACAAACTGTACATAAGCTCACTTTTAAATCACAATTGAAGATACGGTAGCAGTCATGTTGTAGTATGAACCCTCTCTCCCATCAGTTTATTGGTTAAAGGCTTGCGCTGCCACTCATTCAGGAGCCTTGTTGACGTGTAAGCTTGTAACATGAATTACTGAACTCAGGTAAGTACAATTTAAAGGAGGTCAACAACAGCTGCCAAGAATTATTTGTAGTAAGAAACGTCCTTCTCACAGAAGACTCACTGAAGAGCAAACATTCTTTAGATATATTTCTTCTTCAAATATATAATAGCTGGTCAAGATTCTCCATTTTGCACTTTGGATGCTGGTGGTTGCATGAAATCCTTAAAAGGAACTAGAGCCTCTTTAAGTGCAGAGCAGACTTCTGAAGACGAGCAGGTGATGCATTCTACTAAAGTTGGGTATAAGGCAATTACTTGTGCCCAGGTATTTCCATCAACTGCAATGCAAAAAGTATAAAACCTCAAAAAAGGGTGGATTTAAATAGCACAGATTATCCAACTAACAAACACAATCCTTTAAAGTAATGCAAAGAAAAAAATTTCAAAATATGGAGATTCCACAAGCTTGTACCTTTTCTTTTTTTTTAATCTTTGGAAGATTTACTGCAATACATAGTAAGATACGAGGGAAAAATATATGGTCAGTGTGCAGTCACCAATACCAACAAATCTGATCAAGTACATTTTAAATGATACTTCAATTTGTGAAGGCCTTGGAAGCTAACAAAGTAACTTACAATAATTCAACCTTTGTCATTTTCAGTATAATTGCCCGAGAATGTAGTGTACATTTTAAGATTGCCAGAGAATGCGATGTACATTTCAAGAACAATTAGAAAATAACTGCAATTGTATGCTAAAAATACAAATATCTTCAGTGATTTTCCCAGTAATGTCCTTGATTCTGATTTTAATTTCAAATGACCACACACAGATGCATTCTTCTCTTTTGCTCTTTGCTAATCTTTAATGTATATCACTAGATTTAAACTGTAGAGGGGAGGGACATGTCTGCCTTCCTCATCACTATCATCAACTAGTACATCTGAATGCTCCTTGGTGAATGGGCAAAAAGTGTTATATCGCAATTAATTTCCTTGTACTCTGAGATAACATGTTACAATTCTATTCTCCTACAAGTACTGTGCATACTGTTGAGAGCGCAATACACAATAAAACCTGCTGACAGATTTTTCTTAGGATACGTATACGACACTTTGTGGAGCAAATCTGGGAGGCAGTATAGTATAAAGAAATAATACTTGATTATGCATAAGGAGCTTTGATTCTATTTTTCACTCCAATTTACTGAGTGTCAACTAACAGCCTAAAAACTTTTCTGAAATCATTAGCACTGAGTGTCCCTGATTAAGCCATATAACTTTTCTTTATTTCAACTTCTGTAGTAGAATAAAGAGATGAGTTTCTCAAACTACTGTTCTTCAAGTTACCTCTTAAAAAAAATTTATGGTCAAGTAAGTTCGGCAAATACATACATTATTTTCCCTTTTGGGGATTCATAATTCACATGAATTTATTAAAGGCTTGTAGTAAAAGAACAGGTTTAACTTTAATCCAGAGTTTCCAAAATTAATATGCTTATGGATTTTTATTTTTTTGGAGGAAGATTAGCCCTGAGCTAACTGCTGCCAATCCTCCTCTTTTTGCTGAGGAAGCCTAGCCCTGAGCTAACATCCGTGCCCATCCTCCTCTACTTTATATGTGGGATACCTACTACAGCATGGAGTGCCAAGCAGTGCCATGTCCGGACCAGCAAACCCCGGGCTGCCGAGAAGCGGCACGTGCGCACTTAACCGCTGTGCCACTGGGCCGGCCCCTGCTTATGGAATTGTTTTCCACTCAACATCTACTGACATCACTCATCATCATTAATATTCACTCCTTAGTACCTATCTTGGGAGTGCTGAGCTGTTCTTTAAATCCCGTCTCCACCCAAACAGGGGCTTTCTCAGCGTGGGGGCGGGAGAAAGGAAAAGGGAGTGGGGCTGATGGGTATCAGTGAGGGAGGGAATGTCTGGCCAGAGCTGCTCTGCTTTTATCTGTGTTATATGTTGGGAACCCATATCACATTTCATTTGTAAAAAGAATTTTGCTGCTTAACAGAAAACCAACAAAAAGTTTAAAAAACACTGGTCTAAGAAGTTCTAAACAGTCTGCTCCAGCTGTCTGCTGTGAAACTTTCCACTAATCTTTAACAAAAGATTGCCTAGGAGGATTCTGGGAAAACGGCAGTGCAGGAAGCACTAGGAATCTGTCTACCCACCTAGACAACAAGTGCACTGGCAGAATCTGATGCAACTATTTTGGAACTCTGGTGTCTACCGAAGGCTTGTAATTTCCAGAGGATGACGTGGACAGTATACTGAGGTTAATTTTGGTCAGTTTCAGCTCTCAGCACAGTAGCAGCTACCCATCCCTCACCCCTAGCCATGTGATAGGCAGTTGTGCACATACTCCTGGAGCAGCTTGCACGCAGCTTGTAGGAGGCCAGGGCAGGCAAAAACGACCCTATCCTCCAAATATCAACGTCTGTGCTCTGAGCGCTGCCTCTGATCACAGAGGTTCAAAGAGGCTTCAACAACAAAAAGACAAATAACTCGATTCAAAAATGGGCAAAGCACTTGAATAGACATTTCTCCAAAGGAGATACACAAATGGCTGATAAAGCATGTAAAAAGATGCTCAATATCACTAATCATTCAGGAAATACATCAATCAATACATCAATACTACAATGAGTTACTACCTCATACTCCTTAGAATGGCTACTAATGAAAAAACAGAAAATGGCAAGTTTTGGTGAGGATGTGGAGAAATTGGAACCACTGTCCACTGCTGGTGGGAATGCAAAATGGTACAGCCACTGTGGAAAACAGTATGGTGGTTCCTCAAAAAAAGAAAAAAAATAGAATTACCATATGATCCAGCAATTCTGGTTCTGGACATATACCCAAAAGAACTGAAAGCAAGGTCTCAAAGAGTTATCTGTACACATATGTTTATAGCAGCATTATTCACAATAGTTAAAATGTGGAGGCAACCCAAGAGTCCACCAACAGATGAAGGGATAAGGAAAATGTGGTATATGGATACATACATACACACACAGTGGCATATTATTCAGCCTTAAAAAAGGAAATTCTGTAATATGCTACAATCAACCTTAACGGCATTATGCTAAGTGAAATAAGCCAGTCACAAAAAGACAATTACTGAATGACTCAACTTATGTGAGGTACTTAGAGTAGTCAAAATCACAGAGACAGAGGGGCTGGCCCCGTGGCCGAGTGGTTAAGTTCGCGCGCTCCGCTGCAGGTGGCCCAGTGTTTCGTTGGTTCGAATCCTGGGCGCGGAAATGGCACTGCTCATCAAACCACGCTGAGGCAGCGTCCCACATGCCACAACTAGAAGGACCCACAACGAAGAATATACAACTATGTACCAGGGGGCTTTGGGGAGAAAAAAGAAAAAAATAAAATCTTAAAAAAAAAAAAATCACAGAGACAGAAAGTAGAATGGCGGCTGTCAGGGGATGGGAGGAGCGGAGAATGGGGAGTTACTGTCTAATGAATATAAAGTTTCAGTTACAAGATGAAAAGAGTTATGGAGATGGATGGTAGTAATAGCTGCTCAACATTATCAATGTATTTAATACCACTGAGTTGTACACTTAAAAATGGTTAAGATGGTAAATTTTGTTACATGCATTTTACCACAATAAAAAAAACTGAAAACAAAAAAAGGTTGCATGAATTGAAACCTATCTAGATTGCCCCAGACGGAGAATCAACTGACCAAACTAATTCTTGGTTTATTACAGGAAAATAAGAATATATTATTTACAATACAATCTTAAACGCAGAGGAAGCTACTCAAATTTCCTAAATTAAAATATTTTTTAAAAACTCACCATAGATCTTGGTGGGCACTTTGGATTTAACTAGCAAAAAAAAGGAAAAACTCTATGTATCAATATGGAAAAATCTCCATGATATTTTATGTAGTGGAAAAAAATAGTGTTCAGAACAGCAATTATAATATGAAGCTATTATGCATTTCATTTGTGTTAAAAACTGGGGGCATACTGGAGTATATATTTTCTATTTACATAATAAACTTAGGGAAGGATCAAGAAACAAATAAAAATGGCTGCCTACATTAGGTAAGGACTGGGAGATACAGATTAGGGGAAAGAGCATCTTAAAATTTTTCCCTATATATCTTTTTACATCTTTGAATTTTGGAACCATGTTAATGTTTACCACCTATTCAAAATTTTAAATAAAGATCAAGTAACATAATAAAAACAAAATTTTCCCAAACTAAAAATAAGTCCAACAAATGTCTCCTCTCCCACTAGAAAACTCTAAAACAAATAACAAATTTCTAAACAGAAGTTGGGTGTACATTGGTCCAAAACCTTGTAGCCACCCTCCTGAATTAATGTCAGACTAGCTATGAGCACTCCAACATGCTTCTGCTCAGAAGGCCCGGCTTTCTCTCAGTTTTCTTCTTTTATTCTGTTTCTCAATGAAGCTGATCACACCTTTCTAATATAATATCATCATCATCATCATTTGTGGTTATATTTAAATTTTCATTTCATATGCCAGAGGCATAATTCAAACTCTCCTAAACAATTTTTAACATTAATTTAGTTTGATCATCTATCATTATTACTACACTGCCCCACCCATGGCCCATGGGCTTTGCAAAAAAAAAAAGGTTACTAAGGTTTTTCTTCTTTTACACAAATTCTGGTTAAATTCTTGACAGCTGTCTAAAGATCATACAAAATAATGCAAATTCTATGCATTGAAATATGCTGGTTATGTTTAATATATCTACAGCGTGATAGTATGGGAAATAGAGAATTTCCTGTTTACGTCTTAAATATATTTTTAAGAATCAGATCCTATCCTGTGATCTAATAAAGATTTTACTGGTTTCTAGGAAGTTAATACACGGTTTCCCTCTCTGAAAAATCAACTAGAACATTTTTTTTAAGAGAACTCAAATTTGACCTTGATGGGATGAATTCAGGAAATTGCTCTAGGATTTTCCTTAGAAATTCCACCCCTCTCTGGATTGAATAAATACAAGTCTACTGCCTCTTAAGATTTAGTATAATACTCACTCTTTCTAGGCCAAAGTACCAAGAGGCAGATTTTGAAAACAGAAAAATACATATTTACTTTAATTATATAATAATTGACAGGAACAAATATCCTGTGACTCACTTATTAGGAACCTCCTTTCTTCTTGGGTATTAAAAGTAATGTTGCTTAAAGAGCAAGGGGGCCGGCCCGAGGCATAGTGGTTGGGTTCTTGAGCTCCACTAGTTTGGATCCTGGGCACGGACCTACATACTGCTCATCAAGCCATGCTGTGGCAGCATCCCACATCGGGGAAACAGAAGGACTTACAACTAGGATATATAAATATGTACTGGGGCTTTGGAGAGTGAAAAAAAAAAGTAATGCTGTTTAAAGTGCTAGCCTGCTAAGGAGCTTGTGCCAGAATGTAAGTCAACATGCTTCCTTCTTTAACAAAGTCTTGTTATACAAAAAATGTCAGCTGAACCAGTGTGTTTAGTGCCACAATTGACTAATATTCTGGCGCCAGCTCTTTATCTTCTCTTGGACCAGTAACAAACTCTTAAGACCAGTAGCTGGTCCAAGAAACCACATTTTGAGGAGCAATGTTGTAGAGGATTCAAACAGAAAAAAACACGGTCCAAAAAGCCTCCTATAATTTAAAGAGAATGAGTCATGTACATGTGTAACTAACACAAACAGAGGAACAGACAAAGGAGCACACAAAAAGAGCTAAGAATTCAAAGAGAAGAGAAATGACTCACCTTTAAAGATTAAAAACAAGGCTTACAGTGAAGTGGTATTTGAACTAGGTGGATATAGGCAGGAGAATGGATCGAGCAAAGGGGCAGACTGAGTTTGCTAGGAGAGTGGGGTACATGAAGTCTAGTGGGAAATAAAGTACGAACAGAAGGGAGTCAGACAGTAGTACTCTTGGCCTTTGGTAGGTAATGGAACATGAAAAAGATTTTGTTTTATAAGGATGGCAAAAAGAATGATCAAAGCTGCACTATTAGAAAATTCTTTTCTGGCAATAACATAAAGAATGGATTGGATAGGAATGAGTAACAGAAAGGGGAAACATGAGAAAGGGCTATAAAAATGATTCAAAGTTCTTTACACAGTTTATATCTATATAGTAAATCAGTACAAATGCAAGATGGAAGCCTCCCCCTCAAAAAGAAATTCAGTGATGTTCTACATTAAAAATACATGAAATATGAATTGTCCATGCAACACCCTGAATTCAGACCAATTTGGTTAAAAAAAAAAAAAAAAAGGTCAGCTAAACTGTTGTTTAACATAAAGAAGATAAAACATTACATATTAATTTTACTTAATTGACATCTTAATGGACTTGATGCTTTGCTGTTATAACGACTGGAGAAAAGAAAGTCTAATAGCTGTTATGTTCCTAAAATTCAGTTAACTTAATAATAATACAAAAGCACACCACAAATAGAACATAAATGTTATGAGTTCAGAATAACTGAGTTTCTAAGCACTTACCATTCTCAGGCTGAGTTTTCTTAAGCGAATCAATGAGAGTACTGACCGCTTTTAAAACAAATATGATTTCAGTTACTTGTTGCCTAAAAGAGATGGGAAATTATTTCCATCAAGATTTTAAGATATGCCACGTGTAATTTTTATTAGGATAATACAAACAGATGTACTTTGGAAAAATACTGAACACAACAGAATGCAAAGTTAATGTTATTTTTAAATTCTTACAAAAGAAATATTTTGTTTACATGTACTTCAGTGTGCAAATAAGATTCATAGTTATTCTTACCACAAGTTATTAATTTAAAAAAGGGCGGGAAGGCAATCTATTCATGCAAATCTAAATTTATTTGTAAGATATTTCATATAACTACTTACAATTAAAATATTTTATAATACATGCTTTTAAAACTTCTTGACAAAAAGTGGGTTTTTCTTTTCTTTTTAATTAATTAGTACTAAAAGGGATTCAACCAAAGCTTAAACAGGAATAAAGACTACTATTACCTCCTGACATACATTTTATTATGCTACTAAAAGTACATTTAAAATGACAATAGTACTTAGTTCTAATACAACAAATTAGAAACATGGCCAAAACATCCTCAGGCGGCACTATCTGGAGACATTAGGAATGAAGAATGAACCTGGAGTAAAGAATCCACAAGAGTAGCTTTATTACCTTCTTTCTCCCAACAGGACAAAGCTCTTCTGCTCTATAGTTCGCCCCCCCATTCCCAGTATGAATCTACGTTATCATTTTACAGATGAGATTTTTCTAATACTATAGCAGGGTCCCATTTCAAGCCTCCCTTTGTAAACACAGAAGTATTTTACTGTGTTGCAATGTAGCTTTTTAGAAAACAACGTAATGATTGAGAGCAAACACAGGATGATACAATATAATATTTCAGAGAACAACTATAAAGACAATTTAAAAGCAAGAAATACTTAAAACATAAAAAAATGGAGAAAGTTGCTTTCTGAAATCAAACAATTTGTTATAATCTAATAAATAAAAAGATTCTAAGCAGAGCAGCTTTATTACTGCCTTTCCAAGTCTACTTCAGACATCAATTTTGATAAATCAATTTTCAATCATGCCCATAACCAAATTATTAACACCTGCCTTTGGACTGTTTCTGTATATAAATCTGAGTATGGGGAGGTATGATTTATGTTCTAGAAATCAAAAATATAGTGTATCCTAAAAGTAGCAAAACAACTGGCGAATAAGTATTGGTATTAAAAAAAAAGCAAACAACTATGTATTTTTCATTTATCAAATTTTAAAAAGAAAAAAATCTGATAAACTGGTTCATTTTAAAATGCTAAAAATTGAGAAAAAGGACATTCATATACTCCTGGGAGAACGTAAATTGGCAGAAATCTCTGGCAGGCAATTTGTAACACATCTCAAAAGCTTTTAAAATGCCTATGTCTGGGGCCGGCCGGGTGGTGCAGCGGTTAAGTGTGCACGGTCCACTTCGGCGGCCCCTGGGTTTGCCAGTTGGGATCCCGGGTGCAGACATGGCACCCCTTGGCACACCATGCTGTGGCAGGCGTCCCACATATGAAAGAGGAAGATGAGCATGTTTGTTAGCTCAGGGCCAGTCTTCCTCGGTGAAAAGAGGAGGATTGGCAGCAGTTAGCTCAGGGCTAATCTTCCTCAGGGGGGAAAAAAAAAGCCTATGTCTTTTGACAGGTCAATTCCAACTCCAGAAATTTATTATAAGTAAATAAGAACATGCACAAGGACTTAGGGCTAGCAATCTCCCTCTCCAATATTGCCTTATGAGATGGGACTCACCATGATTTGCCTCTTTTTTGACTTTGATAACTCTTGTCTTCCAATATTCTTTTCTCTTTGCTTTACTTACTTTGCCTTACACTCTACCTTTCACATTACAAAACAGATTGGCAACATAAGCCTGTTGTATTATTGCATGTTTTGATGAATTCTAATCTATACCCCAACTCTGATTAGGCTTGGCTTATCAGAAAGGCCTTGAGTCCCTTCTACTAGCATGTCTTGGCTAAATGAGAAGCAAATCAGTTTAGGTACAAGAGCTCAATTAAACAAACTAGATGAAAGAAGATCTAAGATATGGCTAGCCAACACAGAGAAACCTAGAAATGACTGCAAAACAAACTAGGAAGTTCCTAGAGTATGATTTATCTATTATTTTCTCTCGAGAAAGAGAGAGAGAGAGATCCACATGCATGTGCTCATACAGATCCACAGGTCCTTATCCAGAAATCCTTAAGAGAAGACAGATTTTAGCATTCAAATTTTCTTTCAAATCCAAAAAGGTAATTCGAAAAAATCATATATTATTTAGCCTCCATGAGGAGTCTGAAAAAGCATTTCATAATAAAACATATCAATATATCTGCAGCAAAACTTACAAATATTTACATTGTATGAGATAAAATTATAAATAGCCTCAGGTTAAGTTCAGAAAACTTATAAAAACACTTGGTTTTCAGAGCTTTTTTTATTATTAGTAACGGTGATAGTCTATTTCCTTCTTGAATAAAACAACACACATACCTTGGAAGAGGGCATTTGCCACTTAACCTTTCATCCTCTATGTAGCGGTGCAGGACGTCTTGAGACCTCTTCAACAGCACAGAGAGTGCCATTCGTGAGATGTACCCTTCTTGAGGGGTGGTGACTTTATTACTGAAGGAAAACTGGAGTAATGTTTCAAAACACATTTTAGAAAATTCCTCTCTCAAACGAATATCAATCTCTGCTTCTGTAAAATTAACAATTTTTGATGGTTAATAAAAGGTTAAATTAATACACCTTAATGATAACAACTCTTAGCAAACTAGAAAAAGAAGGAGATTCTTCAACTGATGAAGGGCATCTATGACAAACGTATAGCTAATAGCATATACATTGAGAGTTATGTTCCATACTCATACTTGGCTAGCAGTGTGCCTAGGTATGCAACTCCTTATTAAAAATCCTTTCCACTTATAACTCTCAAACCACTGCTTCAGTATCTTTTAGCATCCAATCTTGCTACTGAGAATTCCAAAGTCATTTGTTACAACTCTTTCGTGTTGAACTTTTTTTCTTTCTGAAATCTTTTAGAATCTTCTCTTTATCCCCAGTATTTTGATATTTCATGATTGCACGTCTTATTGTGGGTCTTTTTTCTTTCACCACTCTGGGTACTAAGTAACCATTTTAATCTGGAGATTTATTTCTTCAGTTTGTTTTTTTTGCAAATTCCTCTCGTAGCTTTTCTCTATTCTCTTTCTAGAAGACCTACTGTCAGATGTCAGACCTCTTATTTTTTCTTTCTTCTCATACTGTCTACTTTTTTGTCTTTGCTCTACCTTCTGAGTTATTTACTTAATGTTTCCGTCCAACCCTTCACTGAACTTGGTATTTCAGCCACCACATTTTTAGTTTCTAGGAGCTCTTTCTTGTCCTGATTGTTCCTTTTAACAGCAGTTTTTCTTATTTCATGGATATAAAATCTTTCTGCTCTTTGAGCATCCTAACTATAATTGTGCTTTTTAAAAAAACATTTCCCATGGCTCTGCATTTTATCTTTTTCCTTCCAGTTTCTTTCACCCCCTCTTCGCTTTGGTCTTTCTCTTTCGTGTTGGAGGATTTCCTCAAATGTCTGTGAGCCCTGGCTGTCAGATCATACTTAAAGGCAGGAGACCAAAAATATCTGGAACCTCTGTGTTTATAGGTTGGTCTTGTTTAACAAAGAAGGCTTTGTATGTATATGTGTAAAGAAAACTCCAAGTTAAAGCTGGGAAGTTTGTGCTCCTATAGCAAAGTCACTTCTTTATCTTAGTACATTTAATATTATGAACAGCAGGAGATATTATCAGAAAACTGCTAGAAAAAGTCTACATAGTAACTCAGTAGTCCTTATTTAGCTTAGGATATTTATATCTAATTATAAATACTATTCTTATGTGTATTTTGTAAAAATTTACCTTTAATTTTTTATATACTCAATAATAAAAAGTTGACTACATTTAGATACTGTAAGTGGACTTTAAAATTTTTTTCTGTGAGGTTCTCATGTTTGTTAAATCTGTACTTTACCAGATCAGTTTTTAAAAACTGTGTGGGCTTGGAAAAGGAACCAGTTTGTAAAGTAAGCAGCATGAGAGACCTCTAGTGGTCAAACCATGCAGGTAAATGCTCTTTCAAGGGCTCAGCACAGCTTAGCAGAAGTCAATCACGGCTCTGGCAAAGTCGAGGGATGAAGGATATGCATGACACAAATTTACAATTTTTTTAATCATCTCACAGAAAAATCACATTATGATGCCGTAATTACATTTAATACTTGAGCACGGTTTTAGAAAAAGAGAAATAATAGCAAAAAGCAACTTACGTATCATCTCCCAATAAGGTAGCATGATATACCAAAAGAAGCACGTAGTTCTTTTTAAGGATGAATTTTGGCCTCCAGCCTTACGATAGTGGGCAATTTTTTCAACCTTTCGAAACCTATTCCCCCTTCTGTAATAGGATGGAACCTATCCTCACAGAAATGTTGTGAGGAATGAGATTAATATTCTAGCATAATACCCCACACATGGTAGGTATTCACTAAATGTTAATACCCTTAACAAATGTTAAAGCATCTTGTTTTATTTTAGTGGAATAACTCTGCAAATTTATAGTCCTGAGAGGCTGGTATTAATATCTTCATTTTACAGATGACAAAACTGAGACTCAGAAGTTAACCAGCTACTAAGTGGCAGAACTCATACCCATGACCTCCCAATAACCCACGGCTTCACAAAACTGCTCCCTTGTGTCAGCCTGCAGTGACTTAGGCGGATTCCATAAGTGCCTTGCAATTTAATTCACAATGCATAACTCACCGACTTTACCAGTTTCCTCTTGTAAAGCTTAATGTTCTATATCACATTCTTAAAAATTACCTTACCATTCTCCCATTCACATTTACCACAATCACAGGAGTAAACATTCCCACAGCCAGCTTCTTCAAAAGCACTTCAATACTTACTAATATTTTTTTTAAAAATCACTGAAATAACCTACCTGTAAATGACGACGACTGAGAATGTATCGAGCCCTTATTAAGCATAGTCATTATCTGACCAACAAATTCCTTAGGAATAAAATTGGCATAAGGTAGTATCTCAGTGCTGATTAGCTGAACGACCTAAAACAAAAGAGGCAAAGTCAGATGCATTTGTTTTCTTGAAAGAGACTGACTCAAATGATAATTTCTAGATTAAAATGAAATTTTACTTGAAAAGAAAATCAGTGGAATCTTCTTTAACGGGAGGATGTAAGCATTCTAATGTCAATATACAGGATGACTCATCTGCCTCCCTCATCTCCTAACAAACAGCTTTAGCACAAAACAGTCAACACTACAGTCCAGAGTCCAAACTGTTCACTACACAATAATTTTAATAAACGCTGATCTTCAACATGATAAATGCAAATAGTGCTCTAGAGAAAAAGTCAGCATGTGAAATGTATCCATGTTAAGAATAAAATATCCAAAACAGAAGAAGAATAATTAAATCACCTTTTAAAACCATAAAAATGAGTTATAAGAGAAGGCAAAGTTATACTCATTTTTGTTAAATAGCTTACTTCTGTGTTATTTTGCCTTTTGAAGAAAAAGAAAAGTTTGAAGTGTACAAGAGTTTTAATACAGTAATAGGACAAAAGGCAATATTTTCTATCTGTATGATGATGCCTACGCTTTTTATGTACACTTTAAAGTAATTGATTTGATTTGATTTACTTAAAAGTTTCTCTATCCCACTTACAGGAAAAAAATAAAAGCCAACCCTCCCAACAAAAAAATCCACAACCAAAAACTATTTCTTTAAACTCCATTTATAATCAACAAAATATATTCTTTAAAAAACACGCATTATTTGCTTCAAGAATTCTAGAAGCCATATCTATAGCTGGCTAAAAACAGAAAAATCTAAGCAACTTATTAATTTGAACTACAAACATCTGATGTGTCAAACTGTAGAGTAAGCCCTTGAATACACGCTTTCACTGACTGACGCATTGATTTTACTGAATCAACTGCTTTTCTAAGTTATTAAATGGACACAACTAAGTATCTCGACAACATGCACACAGCACAAAGATAAAAAAGACAAGGCAGTCATTTTTAAATGTCAGTGATTTAAAAATTAACCCTTAACCTTTGCAAGAGTTTAACTCTTTTAGGTTCAAGCTTAACTTACTACTTTATTCTTCTAGCAATTTTATAGTTTCAACATTTCTATTATTCGGTTTCCACCTATGGTCACAGGAAAATGCTTTAAATAGCTTCCTCACCTCAACATCAATACTTTCATTTCTTTGAAATTCTTGAATAGAGAGGTTATCCGGAGGTATGCTAAAAAAAGAATAAAATAAATAAATAGACTTGATTTTTAAAGGTAAAATATTCCCTGGAAATACAAACAAAATAAACAGTATTGGGAGTTTTAGTGATTTTTTAAAAAATTCTTTTTTAAAAAAAAAAAAAGAAAGATTCATGAAAAGATTTGCACCTGAGCTAACAACTATTGCCAATCTGTTTTTTTTTTCCCTGCTTTATCTCCCCAAATCCCTCCAGTACATAGTTGTATATCTTAGTTGAAGATCCTTCTAGTTGTGGCATGTGGGACGCCGCCTCAACATGGCCCGACGAGTGGTGCCATGCCCGCGCCCAGGATCGGAACCGGCAAAACCCTGGGCCGCCGCAGCAGAGCACGCAAACTTAACCACTCAGCCACAGGGCCGACCCCTAAAAGTTTTTGTTTTTTTTTTTTGAGGAAGATTAGCCCTGAGCTAACTGCTGCCAATCCTCCTCTTTTTGCTGAGGAAGGCTGGCCCTGAGCTAACATCCATGCCCATCTTCCTCTACTTCATATGTGGGATGCCTACCACAGCATGGCTTTTGCCAAGGGGTGCCATGTCTGCACCCAGGATCAGAACCAGCAAACCCTGGGCCGCCAGAAGTGGAACGTGTGCACTTAACCGCTGCACCACCTGGCCGGCCCCCAATGAATCTTTCAATGAAAGAAAAGTCTTCAAACTGATAGTATTCTTTGTAATTTTTGTCAGTTTTCTCTGTATGGTACATTAAAAATTTGTTTATTGAGATATAATTCATACACCATAAAATTCACCCTTTTAAAGTGTATAATTCAATGATTTTTCGTATCTTCACAAAGTTGTGCAATGATTCTACCTCTAATTCTAGAATATTTTTATCATCCATTAGCAGTCACTCCTCATTCTCTCCTCCTCCCACCTCTGACAACCATTACTCTATTTCCTGTCTATACAGATTTGCCTGTTCTGGATATATCACATAAATGAGATCATATTATATATGGCCTTTTGTGGTTGGTTTCTCTCAGTGAACATAATGTTTTCAAGATTCATCTATGTTGTAGCATGCACCAGTATTTCATTCCTTTTTATGACTGAATATTCCACTGTATGGATAGGTCTTAATCATTCATCAGCTGATGAATATTTGGATTGTTTTCATTTTTTGGCTACTATGATAAAACTGCTATGAACATTAGTGAACAAGTTTTTGTATGAACATGTTTCATTTCAATTCTTTTGGGTAGTACTTAGCAATTTTTAACTTAAGGTCCACAGAACATTAATTGTATGAGTTTCCACTACTGCATGTGTCTTTTAGAGGACCAGTACCATGCTTTGGCACTCAAAGGTTGACTGAATGAATACCTAACAGATCTCAAGTGTACCAGATGACAGTCCTTGTGTTTTTCATTTTTGTGTTTTCCTTTATGCATTTAAACTATTTACTTATGGTAGTCCTCAATGACATCCAAAGCCTTTTGTCTCTTCTAGTTGATTTTGGTTTTATTTGTATTTTCTTTGTTATTGTACTGCCGTGCCAAATCAGCTTGCACCAAAAACAGTTGGGAAACATCATAGAGAAAGTATGGTGATTCATAAAGTCCTAGAGTATGTATTAATTAGGTTAAAAAACTTATAAATGTTCCAATATAAAAGACACTCAAATATTAGGATTACCTAGAAACCTAAGTCTTGCTATTCCAAACAACATTCTGAAATACTCTTCTTACTGTTCAAATACTACGATAGACTTCAGTTATAGAACATAGTATATATGCGGCATAAAACAAAATTTAAAATCTAACAGTTTGTGATTTCCAAAGTAATCAATTACTTGGAAAACAAAAACAAAGACAAAGTCTTGAGATGAAACTGTGAAAATGTGCATGATTTTTAATTTCTATTAGTGAGCACTGCATTTTTAGCAACAACTAACTAATGAAAGCTTTCAATTTGAGCCATAAAGTATTTCTGGACTATGAAATAAAAACTGAACTGGCTTTATCCATATAAGCTGTTCAGTTAAAAACACTGATTAAAACATTAAGTCAAAGTATACAAAATAATTGTGGACTTCTACAACTAATCTAATCAACTAATTTCATCTTACAATTAAAGAAAATTAAGCCTACTGAGGGGGAAGTGATCAGTTATGGTCAACAGAAAGTAGGTGGCAGAGTCAAGAGCAGGCCACAGGTCTCCTGACACTCAGTATAAGGTCTGTTTCCACTACTCCATGTGGTATAAGGCTTAACTCTGCAACTAAAATAACCACAACTTAGAACACTGATTCTGTGTTACTCGATAAGAGAATTTAGTACGTTTATTTTTTTCTAGCCATTAAAAACAACTCCAAATTTAGAGGTAAATATCCTGGTTCCAGTTACTTAGAGTTTTGGTTTTTAAATGTTTAGTTTAAAATATGGCTGTTTCATGGGAAGCGATATGGATAATGTCAGTTTCTCTTCAGGGAAAGAAATAACAATAATTAAGATAATAGTGGTAGTAAGTATTTAAAAAGCACTTGCGTTCCAGGCTCTATTCTAAGCATTCATTTATTTTAAGTGATTTAATCCTCACAATAACCCTATGAATTAGATAGCATCATTATTCCTATTAAACAGATGAGGAAAATGAGTCACTGAAAGGTAAAATAACTTGTCCGAAACAGCAGTTACAAAGTAGCACAGTTGGGATTTGAATCCAGGTATCTAGCTCTGGAGTCAGTGCCCTCAGCCACGATGCCAGCTGCCACTTCAACGACATGACTTTTCAACACACTCAGTGTACTCAAACCTTTAGTGTAAGTAGGGCTTGAGTCAGGCAAAAGAGTGTAAAGAAATTATACCACAAATGCATTACTATAAAATTCCATAAAATATATCTATCATTAGGCCCTTGGTTCCACTGTCTATTTTCCTCTACAAGAAAAAGTACTTCAGAAAACTGAATTTAATAAAATAAGAACAAAGTTTGGAAAATGAAGGATCTTCAACAAGAAACTCAAGAATAAGTAAGATGGTAGAAAGACTCAGCCATAGGAAAAGAAATTCTTAGTGAAGTTTCACTCATTGCAATAAAACTGATCTATAAGCTTATTTAATTTATTAATAGAGCAATATGCAGATACAGATAATTGGGAAAGAAAAAGAAAAGTTTAAACTTCTAAATATATGTGCTTCATACAAATTAACATAGTGATTGGGGTGATAAAGTCCACAAAGGAACTCAAATTTTCAAGGTCATTTTAAAGATGAAAACAATTTGCTCAAATATGCTTTGTGAGGGCCTACAATTTTCCTACAAATACAAACAGTATGCTTGCATTGGTATCAATAAAATTTCTAGAGGAAAGAAATACATAAGAAAGCAAAACAAAATCTGACCATTTCTGAAAACAGAAATTAGGATCATTTGTCATTACCTTTGATTCTGAAATATCAGATAAGCTTTCATAGAGAAAAAAGTAAGTTAAATCTGTACTCTACAATTTTTCTTTACAGAATAACTAAACCACATTAGAAAGGCAGACAGAATCTCTTCAGTTAAATCATTCTGCTGCGGACTCATCTGATCATTATCAATGTGCCAGTGTAGGTTTTTTTTGGTCAAGCATATCAAATTCATAATTTAAATGGTTTCAAACTAATACTTGTAAATGGTTACATAGCACTGCATGGAATGTTTATAATTCTGTAGTTTTAAAAAATGATTAATGGATATAAAAATAGAAAAACTGTTGTCACAGACTTTCACTACTATAGCACAAAGAAAAATTAGATTATAGGAAGACTGAAGACTGCTCAGTGCTGCCCAATGGAACTGTTTGTGATGAAGGAAATGTTCAATACTCTACACGCCAATATGGCAGCCACTAGCCACACATGGCAATGAGAATTCAAATGTGGCTAGTGAGACTGATGAACTGAATTTTTAAATTTACTTTATTAATTAAAAATTTAAATTAATTGTAGCTAGTGACTACTGTATTAGATAGTACAGCTCTAGAGGGACCACAGCAGAATCCTCATTCCAAAAGTTCAGTCTCTGTTCCAACTATCCTACTCTCATTCAGTGAGGAACCAAAACAGCATCCTTAATATAAGCCCTCAGTCGGAGAGCATACAATGAAAATTCCACTCTTCTTTGCCAAACTTAAACATCTTAAAGAGCTGATCATTATCACCACTCATCTTATTTATTCTGGTAAAACACTGATTTTCTGAAATTGTTTTTCTCCTGTAATATCAAATGAGCACCAGATTTTTAAAAAATGGATCTTCTTAGCTTCAAGTTAAAACCATGCTCTCTTAATTATGGTGCATTCATATGGTCTTATACATAGATTCCTGTCTTACAACCAAAAACACTGTAGAGCAAAAATTTCCATTGCTCACAGATAATGTACCCCATGCATAAATGTCTAATCCAGTTGTGCTTTGTATACAATCTAGCAATCTTAATCATCAAATACTTTGTTAATGAACAATGAGAAATATTGTTTTTAGAGCAATTACAGGTATAATGTGCACTTCTTGAAAGATTGTCTTAATTATAAAAATGAATGAGCTGACCTTTTAGTAAAGAGAAAGTCTTCAAAAGTACTGGCGAGTTCTGGCCACATACTGTCAAATTTTCCAGAAGAAGCATGCTGCCGGGCAACAGGTAGCCCAATAGAAAGAACTTTGAGAAGAGAAGATACTGCTAGTTTCCATGTGCTTTCAGACGGGCAGGAATACTTCAAACTAAGAGGAACTCTAAGGGTCTGTGAAAATAAAGACAGTTCAAGATAAGTACTAATTAAAACATACACACACACAACTTTAATTACTTAAAAAAAACTCCAGCAGACAGAAAAAAATAATAGCATAGGTATTTTCATTTAAAGAAAGATGTTAAGAAAGGCCAATTCTTAGACATGGTCCTCAAATCCTACTGCCTAGAAAGATATACTTTTAAATCCTGTCTCCGTTTTATAAACAATGACCTTGAATAAGTAATAACCTTTTTGAACCTCAGTTTCTCAGCATAAAAATAAGAATGTTATCTAAAAAGTTAAGAGGAAGGGTAGGAAACTTGTAATTTTGCAGCTACTCTCAACTTAATGTTGTGGAACTAGACCATTCTGCCGTTAAGTTCTCCTAGCAGAAAATAATTTGACTGATGGGGTTCTCCCATCCTAGAGAGATCAATACTGCTTATATTTTTTCACTAATGGTTAGGTGAACGTAGCCTAAAGCATCATTGCTTTGAAGTCTTATGTTTCATCTCTAAAGTTCTTTGAATTTTACATTCTACTCCAACATTTTAATGTAGTTTTCTTCCTTTCCAATTATTTCAGAAAAACTGATTTTTCCCAAGAAGATAGTTTATTTTATCTTTAAGCCTTGAGGATATAGGAATACGGCATCTGACCTATGTATAGTAAGAAGTTGCGACTGACTTTTTAACTGGCCAACTTTTGAGACAGGTTGCTGTTAACCATTAAAGAACTGATTTTGCTGGTTCAGAATGGATTCTGGTTATAGTTCCATCCAGACTAGACTGACCAAACTCCCACAGTGTGCTATCCCAGAGTACCATCAATAAACAGTCTTGGTATACTACCAGATAATTTGCATTAGAGTGAAAAGTCTGCTTTTAGATAAAAATTCTAGTCTGAGAAAGATAAAGAGTAGAAGAGAGAAATTTTCATATTTCAAGGTTATGGAGTGAATATAAAACCTAATTTCATCATTCTCCACACAAATTATTACTGAGTACTCACATAGTGGGCATATGAACCATTACGTGTTGGCATGAAATGGGCCTCCACCAACAGATAATTAGCCAACCTAGAATCTATTTATCCCTTCCCTCTCCCCACATTCAGCTGGAAATTAGGATAAGAGAAGGCCAGCTGATTAAGCCAATCGATCTACTCCATTTCCTTGGTCATAATCACTGGTTCAAGACTGGGCATGGGAGTAAAGCTGGTCCACTTAAGGTTAATTTTAGGAACTTAAGAAGAATAATGTGACAGAAGTGCAAGAGCGTGCACACATTTGTGCGCGCACACACACCCCCATCCTACTGGACATATAATCTCTTTATTGGCCTACAACTATGAGGAGATACATAGGTGGGTTGCAGTCAACCAGTGGAAAGCAGAACAGAGAAAAAAAACTTGGTTTTTGGTGATACTGCTGAAGCACTAGGATCAACCAATCCTAAAACATTCCCTCTGTGCTGAATTTTCCAACTAAGCATGGCAATAAATCCCCTTTATGGTTAAAGCTAGTCAGAGACTGAATGGATGTCACATGCAAACAAAGGAATACTAAATTATACAAACAAAGGGCTGCTGTGAGTTAACATTTTATAACTCAAGCTCAGATAAAAGGAAAGTATGGATTTACTACTACAATTAATATTTTACTGAAATGAAGGGTATGTTAAGCACAACACATCTATTTCATTTATGCATTTTATTTTTTAAAATATTTAAGCAACTTATACAGGGATTGGCATATAGTGCACACTCTAACGTAAGTGTGAACTGGGAAATTCAGTTCCTGCTGTCACACAGCTCACAATTTTTGAGGATGGAAGGGCCCTGTCCAATTAACCACAATCCAGTGTAGTAAGTGGCATCAACAAAGTGTTTGGGAGTACAGAAAAGAGATTCTTTAATTCCTTTAACAATACAAACTGATTTGTGTCACTCCTCAATGTTCAACCCTTCAGGGTTAAAGAAAGACGTCTAATTCCTTATGACGGCTTCTAAGACCCACAGCTACTTTTTCAGACTTATTCCAGGACCTGTCACCTCCCTAAATGGAATTCCTCAACATTTCTTGAAAATACACCATGATCTTTTACAATGCTCAATTTATCTACCATACTTCCCTCTTGCTTTTTACCTAGAAAACTCTATGACTCCTTCTTCAAGTGTTACTTCTGCTAATCCTTGCCAAAATCTCCTGGTGGTTTAGGTGTTTCCTTGTCTGTGGGGAAACTAACTTTTTATTCAGCACTACTTGGCAAGTATCATTAAATGCTGTATCTCAATTGATTCCCTTAATAGTTAAGATGTGTAAGTGGTATTGGTCTTATCCTTCTTTTACAGAGCAGCGAGTAACACTACTCCAACACTACAGCAGTACACTACTCTAGGCCAGGTCTATCTGAAGACAAACTGCCTCCACTCTGTGGTCTTCACTTAGCACTAACATGTTGTATTATTTGTTTGCCTTTCCACATTTCCTTTATTGAATTGTTAAATGTAAGAATTATCTTATTCATTTTTAATCTCTACTCTTTAGTTAGTACCTGGCTTAAAAGACGTGTTTAAAAATATTCTCACTAAACGAGGAGAGAGAGGACAGCTGTGATGGGATGAGTGGTGAAGGGTAGAAAGAGGTAGGACGAAAGTCAAGGGAAGAAAGAGTTTTAAGAAGGCAAGGGCTGTGCCACGCTATAGGGGAGATAAAGAATTAGAAAAGGGCTCAGGATTTGAAGATTTGGTCTTCTGTAACTTTGAGTAAGTAGTTTCCGTAACACAAAATGGAAGCAAGCCAGCACGCAGTAGGTTAAGAGTGAGTGGTGACTAAACACAGGCTGTTTAAAGGGGTCTGGAATTAAAAGAAAGCTGAAGGAGGGTGGTAATTTGAGTAGGAAGTAAACTGAGAGAAAGTTCTTGTATAAAAGGCTTAATCATCTTTCCAGGATAAAGTATAAGAGGCTGAAAGGAAAATGAAAGAATCGTCAACAAAGAAAGGTGGGAAAAGGAAAGGACGAACACAAAGAGAGGGATGAGCCTCGGAACAACCGCCCTCCTCCCTGAGGGAAGACGGTTCACATTGGCCCGTATGTGTTCGATAACTAAAAGGCACATCCACATGCAGGGGGAAAAGTAAGGTTTAGGTGTGTCCTTCAAAATAGAGGAAAAAACAAGAAACAAGCTTTGGAGGAATGGGACACAGTCAACAAGAGATGAATTTTAAAAATGGTTGTGCATGCACTAAGGAACTGGCTTTAAAAAAAAGACAGTATGCATGATCAGTTAAATCAATGAGCTGCATTGTGAATTTCTCCCTGAATGCTCATCAACCTCAAAGTATGAGAAGCACTGTCCTAAGAAACAGGATCCTCATTGTCTTATGTGGCAAAATTTAAGAATTGTAAAAAATCTAATACGTATTTACTTTAAAATATTTTTTATTAAAAATACCTTCGCATACTTTAGAAAAACAGCTTCCTAAATACTATCCATGAATGTTGGAGAAAAGTCACTATAAATAATAATATAAATTATATTTTCCATTTTATCCCGATACAGTCACGCACCACTAACAATGTTTTGGTCAATGACAGACCACATACACGATGGTGGTCCCATAGGATTAGCACCATATGGCCTAGGTGTGCCGTAGGCTATACCGTCCAGGTTTGTGTAAGTGCACTCTATGATGTCCGCACAATGATGAAATCACCTAACGATGCATTTCTCAGAATTTATCCCCGTCATTAAGCAATGCATGACTGTATATGATAGTATCAAGAGTAATTTCAATAACACTATCATCATCAAACAAAAATATAGAAATTCAAAAAGAAAGATACCTTAATAATATTCTGGAGAACTTTCTCATTCACCACTGCTTTGTGACAGGCTGTCTTCTGGTATAAATCCACAACTACTTCTAAAGACCTTTCAGCAAACGGTACATAATTCAAGGCTACCCATTCCGCCTAGAAAGTAATATTTTCACATGGAGTTAAAAATAAATGAGATTAAATGAAATCATATTGTTTTCAAAGAGAAAGCTTCTTTGTCTTAAAGTTCAGTCCTTGGTTTTAGATCAGATTATATTACATGCAAAGTTTTCATAGAGATATGTACTCATGAAAGAATAATTTTCAGCCAGGCAAAAATTAAAACTATCGGAAAAAGCACAGAGAGCATTCTATCAAGAACTGGGAAAGATGTACTTTATTTGTTGCCAGTAGGTTAGGACAATTTTAGGAAATTTAACTCACCGGTGCAAATAGTTGGATCTATTGTGATTCCATTGTGTTGCAAGACAAATAGAATGAGAAAAGTTAATACACATTAAAACTACTTTTCGGACCACGTAAAATTATCATTTTTATGTTGAGTGAACAAAATCAGCGTGTGCATGCATTCAGAAATTTACTTTTCCCCAAGCCAGAATCAAGCTACAATTCGCCAACTCTGGCTAGAAAAATCTTTTATGTAAAATCCAACTAAATTTCACACCAGTAGTAGACAACTTCTTATTTAGCATACACAGATTTCTTCATTTTGCACTGTAGGTAACTATTTTGGATAAGATTAGGCTTAGGGATTCAGAGGCCGTTTTGGAGTGGGATGGGGCAGCCAAGAAGGGAACTTTGAAGAAAGACGTATTACAGAAAGGTCAAACTTTCTGGAGAACCACTTGAGAAAGGAAAGTCATAAACAAGAAAAAAAGGAATACAGAAAAGGTTTTCCAAATAGTGTTTCTTTTCAGCTTAAACATGTTAACATGTTTCATGTTAACAGACACATGAGAGTTTATTTGTGAATGAAAAATTTCTGAGATCATCAGAGTCCATCTTAAGTGGAACTATTTATAAGCCATGAAATCTTACTAAGTAGATATAATTTACAGTAAATTACCTGATTATATTTTGCGTTTGCGATGTGCTTTGTTTCCAGCTGTCCATATTGTGGAGGTTTGCAGGAAAATTCTACAAATGCCAGTAGCTGGTCAAATATAGCTGGATACATTATCTGCATATTTTCTGGTCCTATACAGATGGCCTATAAAAGCAAAATATGAACAGTAAAATGCATAATCTGAAATCCATTATTTACTACGTATGCATTTGTTTAACCAAGGAATCTTAAAGACTGTCCTATTTTATGTAAGTATTACACAATCTTTTATAAGTCCTAAAGGGCATTTAAGTGCTATTTTTTTTTTTTTTTTAGTGAGGAAGATTGGCCCTGAGATAGCCTCTGTGCCAATCTTCCTCTATTTTGTGTGTGGGACGCCTTCACAGCATGGCTTGATGAGCGGTATACAGGTCCACGCCTGGGATCTGAACCCACAAACCCTAGGCTGCCAAAGCAGAACATGCACACTTAACCACTATGCCACCAGGCCAGCCTCATTTAAGCTATTTTAAACTATTACTGAATAAAGTGTACACTAAATGTGTTAAAAAGTGTTTCTTAATAAAAAGTGTGATTTATCACTTAACAGACTGGAAAAAGGGCAAGCAGTGAAAGAGAGGTCCCAGGCAGTCCTGAGGTCCCACAATGTGATCATTTGTTCAGTAATGCAGACATCAGACATTCAGACTGCTTCACTGACCAAGATGATTCAGAGTTCTACTTAAGCAATGGTATCAGTTCATTGAAGTGACAGCTGACTTCTGAGCCATGCCAGGTTTACTTGAACAAAAAATCATGCACATTACAGTTGGGAAAATAAGTCATGTATGAAAATTTGTTTCTAAAAGAAATGTATATATCAATTTTTAACAGGGTAACGTATATTTGATGTCTAATGTATCTGAGTATATGGACTTGATTGAAAACAAAAAGTTACAATTTTTAATAGAAATTAAACTTATTGCTATAAATAATTTGATAAAACAAAATAAAGTGTATACATATCCTGATATTGCAGATTGTAATTACTTCAAATATGTTGAAAGTACTTAAAATCTTAAAAACTTAAAATCTTATGTTTTTATTTTTTTCCAGCCACAAAGGTGTTTTCTCTTCTCACCCCTTCATATTTTCCTGTTCCAGTGTTTCTTTTTCTCTGTGGGAAAATATTTAATATTTATGGAGTGTCAAAAATATACTTGTGCTTTACAAAACAAAAAGCATGATCACTCTACACTCAAGGAAGCCTCAAAATACTAAATCACAAGTCAAAGCATTTCAAATTCTTAAGGAATGTCTTTAAAAAGATGTGCAAAATTTATATTTTTATGCCATCCATGGTTTCTCTAACCTGCCAGATAAATAGATTAGCTTTGTTTTCCCTCAGAGAAGATGTAGCCATTTAGCTATAAGTGAAGTTTTAGATATAAGTATATATTAAGTATCTTGAGATATAAAGTAGATAAATAAGCAAAGTGTTGCACATACCTAAGTCAGATCACCCTCTAATTACAATGCAAAGAAGGAGAATAAAGATACCTAACACCATCTTTCAGTATTTGGTTATTTTTCTCAGAAATAGTAAATGGGGAACTTGAACAGCATTTAGCCTAAAAAAATTCTCTCCTGACTACTTCTATTAGTTTTACTTTCTTCTTTATCAACCTCTTGCTGAGTCTTAACTCTTAGAAGTAAACAAGCAGTAATTACTGTGCAAACGAGATAATTATCTTAAGTGGATTCTTCTATTTTCAATGACTGAAAAAGAAGAAAAAGTCTGTGGGGATATCTTAGAAAACTAATTATCATACTTTCTCTGGAAATACCTTAGCACTGAATAATGACTTTGACTACACATTTTGATTTTCAGTGGTCCTTAATAATAATAAAAAAAAAACTAATAGTTTTATAGTTGACTTATAAAGTAATTCTGGGATCTTAAAATGCATAATATGGAATTGCTTTTTTTTTTTTTACAACAAACTCCATCTAAGAAAAAGTTATTACTGACTTTTCCTCAGTATTCTGAAGCGTGCATATCAGAATAACCTATAGTATGAACCTGGTAACAGATCTTAGTCTAAAAGCGGAGAATCAATACGCAATCTGGACAGTATTTCTTATTAGTCCCTGAAAACTGTGTATGTGAAAACAAGAAACTGAACATCTAACCTCTGACATGGTTCAAGGTTTCTCTGATTAAGTCATTTAACAATAATTCATGTAGTGCCTACCATGTACCGAGGCCTTTGCCAGAGAACTTGATGATGGAGACAGTAACAGCTAACATTTACTGAATGGTTAACTGTGCCGGGCACAATGCCTTATAAATAGTACCCCAGTTAATGGGAAAAAATTGCAGATTTATTATTTTCATTTTATAGATGAGAAAGCTAAAGTACAGAGAATCAGAAACTTGCCCTAACAAGTAGAAGACAGAGCTTCATGGCACAACTCCAAGGGTACCATTCACACAAAATGTGATGCTGTCTCCTGGAGTACCACTCCAGCACCCTTGCTGATGGAGGCAGAGACAGGATCCGGCCATCTGACTTTAGGAGGTTTATCAATAAATAAGACAGATGCAATCTCCTGATCTCAGAACTCAGGGAAAGCAGATAATCAGTCTCAGGTCCCCCATGCATGCCAAAATATCTTGCCCCCGCACCCCAAAATCAATTAACATAAGTAACTAAGTCAATTTGGTTGGGAACTAGTGATTTGAAAACCAAGAGAAGACTGTAACCCTGGAGCCCTGAACAACATAAACAACATAATGGTGAAAACAGAAATTTCATGGAAATCTCAGAAATTCAAAGGAAAATCAGAGTTTTCCCTTCAGGAAGGAAAATATCTTTCAATCAAGAAAGTGTTTTGTAGGATAGCTTATAGTTTACAGATAAAGTCTGAAAGACAGTAAATTTTGCTTGTGAAAAAACTCTCTGACACCTGTGGGGGAAAATATAAAAACGCTCTTCCTGATGATAAAATATGTTAATCTTTCTCTGCTAATTCTCTGAAATATTAAAGACACCATATGTTTGAATCATATTCAAGTGTTATAAAATATCATTTAGATAATCACATAAGTAATAAACAATAGCTACAGTGAAAATCTGTTATGCAAAATGATATCAATTTTGTATAAATGAACAACAGTAAAGCTTCCTGAGTTCCAGACTGAAGGTATATGTTGCTTTCAAAGCCATTAAAAGTTCACAATAAATTCCTAGTAATTGGGATGAATGATTCTATTTGCTTTCTTAATTGCTAAAGCAGAGTTTTTTAAAAATAAAATTACATACTTTTTTCCCTTGAAAAGAATTTTTGGTTTTTGTTGTTTCTTTGTTTATTATCCTCTACATACATAAAAACTTGAATTAACCAGCTGAATGAGCGTTCTAGATTAATGGCACCCCACAAGGCCTGTGCCTTTCTTTTCCGATAGAATAACTTTTCCACTCCCCTCTAGGGCAGTCTGTAAAGGAACTTACATGTCTGGTCAAACAAGGGGAAAAAAGTAATTATTGACAGGCTACCTTTTTTCCTCACTGAAAATAAAAACAGTTATTTTGATTTCAATTGTGGAAAAGTGATACCCCTACAATAAATTTTTTTAAATGTCAGATTCTCTTACATTTTAAGTTTCTACACAATTTGCTTCCCTGCACAAGGCAACGAGGGTTAAAGAGATCAAGCACGACTGCACAGCTAGACCTCGCCCACAGGCGATCAGACCATTAGGGGTGGTGGAAACCGTCATTTTTCCTAGGAAAGTTTTCATCATTCCAGTTGGATATAAGCAATCAGTTAATAAGAAAACATGATTTGCAGCACACAAGTGGCTACTGATAACACGTGTACTCGGGATCTAGCTCCAGTCCACTTTTATTAGAACGGCATTGCTACCATGCTGGAACCACTGGCTCTTCAGTTGGCATTTTTTGTTTAGCAATTTGGTTGTTGTAAATTGTGCTAACAATTACCTTGACAGTTTAAAGAAAAGAATTCTTTGATATGATCTGCTCTCGCTTGCTAATTGGGATTTGCTCAACAATTTTTAGATGTTTGTTTTAATTTTTTTGTAGTAACAAAATACATAGGTAAAAATATGTCTTTTTAAAATTTATATGAGAAAAACTTTCATGAATTTATTCTTTTTTTTAATATAGGCATCCAACAATGCCAGTGCTAAATTTAAGTACAGATAAAGAAAATCAAAATGCAATCCCATTGCATATTGATTTCTAATTACAGAAGTACTTTACCTAAGTTGTCATTCCCAAAAGTATATCCTCTTATGAAGAGTTGCATGAACAAACCAAAAATACTGGCAAATAGAAACAAGAGGACGTGGGCAGTTTCTTAAAGATTCTCAAAACAAACCAGAATTACCTTTTCAAATATATCAGAAAAACCCAAGTTTTTAAAAGAACTGGATCTTTACGATCCTGAATTTATCCCAAAGTATGCATACACAAGAATCTTGATGATCCAGAATTTATCCCAAAAAATATACAGCAAAATAAAAAAAATTCCAGAGACCCGTACACATTACTGCGTAGACAGCCACTAAAATTCGATTACCTTTTGGAGAACATCTAAAGCTGTAAGTACAGCTTCCTGTAAACTTGTCAAAACTGCTTCAGTATAAGATGGTAGAATGAAAGGGGACGCATCTGAACTTATTGGGACTGAAACAGCACTGTGCAATATGACTCCCAACTTTTGTAAGTCATCCATGTTGAAACCAGTTTTTATGTGTTGGTAGAGAGCCGGAAATATCTGAATTAAAGCTGTAAGAAAAGGCTGACTGGGAATGAAAGTTAGCTTATCAAAAGTAATAGGAGGCTTAGTGCTTTCAGATCCGATTCTATACCAGGTATTCCATGCAGCCCACCAGAGATTCAAATCTTCAAGCTCATCGGTAACTATGGGTGGCTCAGAGCTACTGTATCTTCCAAGTCTTTCTCCAATGGAGTCTGTTCTTACGAAGGGCCTGCTCAGGCCAGGGCCTGATATGGACCCTATAAGGACAGGCACAGGTACATTAACCGCAGGTGGTGTCTCAGGCTTATCTGAGTCTCTGACAGGGGACACAATCTGTAGAATTTCCTGGAAGCTTTTCAGCGCAGCCAGAGATACTTCATTGTTTTTGCTGAGCGCTGCTGACTGTATGTGGTCAAGAAGAACATCCCATGCTCTTGAAAAATCTCCTGTATTAGGAAGAAGAAAAAAAAATCTATAACCATAAAAGTAATCAAATTTTCGCTTACTATTAGATAGTTTAAAGTCTATTTGCTTTATTTTTCTGCTTAAATTCCTACAGAACTAGAACAAATATGTTTAGGCACTACCAATGTGAATTAAAATCATTAAAACCCAAAAATCCAGTAAAAATTTTTTTTTCAAGTATAGGAACAAAGGGCACCAAGAAGAGGATAGGATGATGAGTATGTCAAACAATGTTTCGGTCTTAAAACAAAACTCTGTAAATACAGGTACACATGTTTATACAATTTCCTAGTACTTCTGCCTAAGAAGAACAGAATAAAAACTAATGAGGGTGAAAACAAACTTTTCAGTAACATCTTTAGTCTATCCATCTACCTTTATTTATTTATTTTTTTTAAGGAAGATTAGCCCTGAGCTAACTACTGCCAATCCTCCTCCTTTTGCTGAGGAAGACTGGCCCTGAGCTAACATCCACGCCCATCTTCCTCTATTTTATACGTAGAACACCTACCACAGCATGGCTTGCCAAGTGGTGCCATGTCTGCACCCGGGATCCAAACTGGCGAACCCCGGGCCGCGGAGAAGCGGAACGTGTGCACTTAACCGCTGCACTACCGGGCCAGCACCTCCACCTACCTTTATTTAATGATGAAGTAAGATATTCTCATTCTTAAGCATATTGGAAATGTTATAACAGTATGACAGATGTTTTTTATAGTTCTAAATGTTTAAAATAAAGTATATGTAATACTCCATAAAATTTTAAGTTTATACTTTGGTTTTCATATTTAAATAATTTTATAGTTGCAGAATTTGCTTAAACACTTTTAGTGAGTTACAGAAGAAAATGCACCACAAAGAATAGACTTTCCCTTTACATGAGTCTAAATTTATTTCTGCCACATTAAATTGAGTCTGCTGATCCACCGTCAGCAGAGCATGAGCTGAATGGTAGCTGATGATTCCACTGATCAATTCAATCTCTTGTTCTACTCCTGTGACCAGCTAACTATGTTCATAATGAAGCTCTCCGTAGCCAGGTGTAGTTTGTCTCTACAAAGCCCAGCAAATATCATCTTGTTCCTAAAGCAATCCGTCCCAAAGTCTTTGTTAACAGCATGGATTATTCCCCATATACTGGGATTGAAACAGTGCAAAAATCAGAGGAATTGGTATTTTCCAAATCAGGATAACATAAGTAGCCTATGAAATATGTAAATGTTTGAGCTTTAAAGACTTTCTCTCCACAAAGGCCACAAATGATTAGTTTTTGTTAAAGGTATAAACTCCCGGGCCTGAGGAAGCATTCAGTTAACAGGAAAGCTGGAAGCAGGTGTGGTATGAAACAGCAAGCTCTTCTCTGTCTATATGGGACCAACTGTAGAACACCTGCCCAGTTCATGCCTCTTCCAATCTACACTGTTCTTCATTAAAAATTTAGGTATAATTTACATACAACAAAAAACACAGATTTTTCTGTAAACTATTCAAAGAGTTTTGACAAATTACATTTAAAAACTATCAAAACAGCAAAACAAATACTTCTGCTTGTTGCCATCCCAGTTCAAAGGTCAGTGAAACATTACATTTGCCAAGCAGAATGGTGACCTAACCTGAGATTCAGAATATTCCACATCATTGGAAAAAGCCCCTGCAATTCCGCCATTAGCATGGTCTATGTCTAGAAGAAGTCCTCTTTCTAAAAGACTAGGTATAATTATCTATTGTACATGGTTATGTTAAAGTAAGAACCTTATTCTAAAATAATAATAAAAATCATTTCCTAGTGTTCAAATTATAAAGTTACCAAAATTACATGAACTGCCTTATGTTTCACTTACAAAAATCTAAACGTATGTCTATTAGTTCTTAATTTTTAAAATAAAGTTACTATCATGGAGGTATTTAAAAATGCTTATTTTATCAAAACTCAGCAAACATACAGTTAAGATTGGTGCATTTCATTCTATGTAAATTTTACATGAAAATAAAAAACTAAGATTTAAAAATATACATATATAAATATACAGAGAACTCTAAAGTACACACGAAGGACTCATACAAAAATGTCTGTGGAGGGGCCAGCCCCGTGGTTAAGTTCACACGCTCCACTTCTGCAGCCCAGGGTTTCATAGGTTCCGAACATGGGCGGGGACATGGCACTGCTCATTAGGCCATGCTGAGGTGGCTTCCCACACGCCACAACTAGAAGGACCCACAACTAAAATATACAACTATGTACTGGGGGCATTTGGGGAGAAAAAGCAGAAAAAAAATGCCTATGGAAAGAGTAAAGATGCTTACACTTTAACATAAAGAGAAAAAGAAAAGCTAAATATAAAATACATTTCAAAAATAACATGTACAGCATGCTCATAGTTACGTACGAAAGTATTTCTGTTCACTTTTCTCTACCTCCCCTATCACCACCACCAGAACTGAAGGTATTATAACCTACACCAGGGTTTCTTAGTCTCAGTACCGTTGACTTTCGGGTTGGGTAATTCTTTGTTGTGGGGGTTATCGTATGCGTTGTAAGATGTGTAGCAGCATTCTTTGCTTCTAGCACATGTCCCTCCCTAGTTGTGACAACCCAAAATGTCTCTGGACATTACCTAATGTCCTGTGGGGAGGCAAAATTGGCCCTGGTTGAGAAGCACAGGTCTGCACCAACAACTTCCTAACTCATCTAGTATCCTGCCACCCTTCCTTGCTGCCATGCCATTCCACACATCCTACCCAAAGTGATCTTTCTGAACTGCTTATCTGATCATGTCACATCAGGGATTAAACCCTTTTGGTGGTTTCTATTGCTCTTAGGATGAAGTCCTAACTTTTGAACGTGACCTACAAAGTTCTGCGTGGCCTAGCCTCTCTACCTCTACAGCCTCATCTGGAAGCACACTCTTCTTTGTTTTCTTCATTCCAGACCTTCAAACATGCAAGGGTCCTCACTTTCCCCTTCTCCTCAATCTTCTCCCATCTCTTTCACTCATTCTCTTTGCCTATAAGGCTCTTCCCATTTCACCTTACCCTTGCCTGATGAACTATGACTTACCCTTCAGATCTCAGGTAGAATATCACTTTCTCAGGGAAGCCAATCTGGACCCCACTGACCCGGTCAAATATCTCTTATAAGCTCACAATGCACCACTTCTTTGTAGCATTTATCATTGTAGCAATTTTGCATTTATATATGTAATTATAGTTTCTCCCTCACGCTCATGGTAGCAAGGACAGTGTGTTTTTTGCTCATCATTGTATCCCCTAGAGACTAGTTCACAGTAGGTACACATTACATATTTTTTCAATGAAACAAATAAAAACATGTATACTTCTGCACACACCACACATAAATACAGACTGGCAGTTAAGATGGATTATTCTTAGGAAATAGCATTGTATATGAATTTTAAAAGACTCTTCTGTATTTTCCAAATTTCCTTTAACATGAATTACTTGTATAATCAAAAAAAAAACACATATATATACCTAAAGGTTGGAGTAAATATCTTCTAGTATTGAAGATTCTTGCTACTCCAGCCAATGTTAAAACCCATGTCTCAGCCCATTGCTTCTCTGCTGTGTCCCTTGAATGATGAATGAGAATATTGCCACCTCCAGACTCAATCTTTTCTTTGTCTGCAGTGGTGGAAGACTCTCGAACTCGATCCAGTAGATGAAAGAGAACCTGAATATTTATAAAAAAGCATATAAAAATTATTGATAACACAGCTTAAGTAATAGCCTAAGAAATAAGGAATTGTTATAAAAAAAATTATACCTAACAGTCTGATCAATCCCATACATCAGAGGAAATTGACCAATAGAGGTATCTTTATATGCTTAAGTTTATCCTTAAGGTCATGGAATATGAATAATTAAAATAAATTGAATAGAATATCATCTAAGACTTGTTGAGTTGAGGTGTCAATGGAGCATCTATGGGGTAATGTACAGAAGGGAGTGAAGACAGAGAGAGGGGTCCAGGAAAAAATATTATTATGGGAGACATCTGGATAGAGGTTACAACTGAAGCTTCAGCACTAGATGAGGGTGCTTGAAAAAAATCAAGCAGAAAGCGGTTGGGACTTGAGGAATGTTTACAATTAAAGGGTACATTCAGAGGAAGGAATAGAAGCAAAGAAAATAAAATAAAAATTGAATAGAAAAGCAGGTGCATGCTGTGAAACAGAAGCCAAGGGAAAAGAAATTTCAAGAAGAAAATAATCAACAGTATTAAATGCTACAAAAAAAAATAGTAGAATAAGGATTGAGCATAGTGCAAAAGACTTGGCAATCAAAAGACTACCTGTAGCCTATGAACAATTTCTGTGGTTCTCAAAATAGAGCCAGCAGCATCAGCATCACCCAGGAGCTTCATAAACATGCAAATTCTCAGGCCCCAAGGGGGGTATCAGAAACTCCGGGGGTACAGCGGTGGTGGCTCAGCAATCTGTGCTTTAACAAGTATTCTAGGTGATTCTGTTACAAACCAATGGTTAAGAGACTCTGAAGTAAAATAATCTGGAAATCAACTTACAAGGGATAAGAAAATGCAGGGCAGGTGAGAAAGAAAAAAATCACAAGAATTAGGCAGCAAGCTTAACAATGAAGCTGTTTGAAAGGAAAACAGGAAGCAGAGAAAAATATCAGTTTGTTTTCTGAAACAGGAAGGGACACTCAAGCATGTTTCTGATGAGGAACAGTTAGGGGATGGAGTTGAAACAGAAGACACAGGGCACCAAGCCTTCTAATTATTTTTATTAAGGAACATATATTATCAATTTTTTAAAAAGACATTTTGGGGTCTTTTTTATTAAATTGAAAACATTGTTAAATACAATTAAAGTTCACTATGCTGTCTATTGTCAAACTTACTGATTTCAAAAATTCACAAAAACAGTGAAAGAATTATAAATAGAATTTTTTTCAAATGGAAAAGATGGAACAAAAAAAGAGAGCCTTTTAGCAAAGAGGGGACCCTCAATAATAAGCTGCTGATTTTGTAAGAAAGTTTAAAAAAGATGACAAGAAAGAAAAATTGAAAAATGAAATTGTGTATTTAATGAAGAAACATGTAAAATTTACAATTGGAGGTTACTTCTGTTTGGTCAGAGTCTGCAAGTAAATTTCATTATTGTTGATATTCTTTTATTTATAAAATTCTCATTTGAGTATATTATTTGAATTACATGTAGTGGTTGAGCAACTCCTGGTTTTACAACTTGGGAAAACAGGGGAAAAAAGAGAAAGGCTAAGGCAGAAATCAGAGACAGATTAAAAAATGAGGCTTTTAATATTTAATTTGTTCTGTGTGAGGAGCAATTTAAAATACGACAAAGCTAACATTTTCTGTTTTGTCAAATGCAGAAATGCAAGGAAATTCTTTAAAAACTAACAGGAACGATTTTAATTTAAAAAGTATATAAGCGTGTCTCAATTAAAAGCCGATACCCCAGGCTATTTCACAGTACCTTCCAAATAACAGTGTGCCACGTTGAATGCTGTAATAACGTTCCATGTGCACCAATTGTTGAAAACAGAGTCTGCCCCGCACTCTTCCTCACGGCAGGACGGGGGTCCACACACAGTTCACCCAGTTTTGCATAAAGACAGAGCCACAAGCAATCGAACGGTGGTGCAGGGTGGAAGGGCCGATTTAAAACCACTCCTTTCTCTTCCGCCTGCTTTTGCTGTGCTGCCTCTTCCTTATTTAATTCTTTTTCAATAATTTCTCCTCTTTGAAAAAAATAATCTGAAATATTCCACTAAAAAGCAAAGTAGAAAAATATCACCGTATTAACAGATTTTATTTCAAACACGTAAATAAATATGCAACACATGGTTGTTTTACCTTTCAGAATAAAACTTTTTTTAAAAAGTACTTCAAAAATCCCTAGTAGAATGGCTATGAAAACATCTCTTCCTCTGTTAAGTGTCTCTATCTGATTTCAGGAGAACTGGGGGGAACAATCTTGTGCTAAAATTAATATTTCAAAAAATTTTTATTATGAAAAATTTCAAGAACATACAGAAAAACGGAGAATCCATCATGAGATACACAGAACCTAGATATAACAATTGTTGACATTTTGTCATATTTACTTTCTGCCTATTTTATAACCGCTACTAGATAAAGGCTTTAAAAAACATAACCATGATACTATTATCACCCCAACAAAATTATTAACAATTCCTTAATATCACTTAATATTTTGTCATTTATACGAGAGCAATTACTATCTCCAAACATATCTTCTGACTTCACTCTCAACCACAGTAATATATGTGAATTAAGGAGTATTATGTCAATGGTAAAAATGTAGAGAATCCAATACCTGTGAACATAGACATAAAATAAAGGGGATGATATCCAGCAGTAATTCAATCAACAGTGAATTAACCAACGACTCTTTGGGAGCAATTCTATTCACAATATGCTTACGTTTTTCCCATGATCAAATTTTTATGTAAAATATTAAGTTATCTAGCTTGTGAGGGAAATTTAAGTCTGACTTTAAAAACTTCTAATATACATTTAAAATAGTCTAAATAATTGCCTTTAAATAAATTTATATTGGGTACAGCTCTCCATACGTTCACTTCATGTAATATTAGCAATACTCTAACTTAAATTTTATTACTTCTATATTCAAGATGAGTAAAATGAGCTTGAGGTCAATAATTTAACAATTAACAAGAGGCAGACAGAATTAAAATACATGTATACCTGTTTCCACAGTCTAGGGTCTTCTACTATCATATGCCATCTACTAATAGCTAATAATAACTCCTATTAGCAGTATTGACAAACTACAGGACTGTGAAATGGTAAAGCCTTTTACTGAAGCTTTATTTACATGAAAATGTTGCTACTAAAATAATATTGAAAACCAATTAAACTTCAAACTAGAGTCAACTGACTACTTCTGTGTACTATTACCTTTTTACTAAATCCTCTCATAACAAACCTTGTAAAAGCCAAATTTCAGCTCAATATATCAAAATTATTCCAAATAATCTGCTATTAATGAATTATTTTTTAAATGATGTCATTTAACCCTTCATGCAAGATGTAAGTTTAATACTTAAAAGACGTTTAAACAACTCCTAAAGAGCCAAAAGCATATTTGCTTGGCATTCATGCTCAGCTGCATAACAGTGACTCCTAAATATTCTCATAAGAAAGGAGGCAATGACACTTACTAATAAACCTATGGAAGTTAAACTAATATTAAGTTCTTGGTTATGAAGTCCAAAGCTGCCGGCAACATCTACAACTATCTGCAGGCAAGTGCAAGGCATTGTTGGTAGAAAATCTGTCACAACCAACTGAAGACACTGGAATGCAGTTCGTATCAAGGATTCTCTGAAAAAACAAAAAGAAAAGAAATTCATACTTAACGCATTTAAAAGACGTGTAAGTAAAAATACATACCTTACAATAATTTGAACCAAGCAAAATTTTACTTTAAAATTAGAACAAGAAAATCTTTCCTAACATAGATCCAATACTTCAACATTTACGTAAATGTAAAAAAAGATATGCTCACTTAAAAAATTAGCAAATAAAAATAAAGAAAGAACCTCTCAAGCATAAGAAATAAAAAACAGTAACTTTTAAAAGAGGAAAAGAAAATATTTATTAATGCCATATTATTTATATTTTCCACCAAGTAACCTAACAAAACTTAGACATTGAACGAGAAAGGGAAATTGGCCACAGCTACTTTCTCACCACTGTACCCCAATAACTAGGATTGTGCCTAGCACATGTGAATACACACAATTTACTCAGTGAATGAAAATGAGTTTCTCATTCTTTCATATTTATATCTTATTTAAAATTCTACATCTAGTCTGTAAAAGAAAAGAACTGAATTTCAGATGAAGAGAATAAGAAGTATTTGCCTTTGGAGAGAAATTCTGGTGGTGAAAAATAATAATGAAAATGAATTATAATAGCTAACCCTTATTGAGTGTTTACTATGCCACATACTTTTAAGTGTTTTACAGATATTAATTAATTTCATCCTTATAACAATGCCCTATTTTATACATTGCATTGTAGGTTGGGAGAAGAAACCTCAACTTGATTTAAGCCATAGCTGATCTCCCTCTATTTTAATCATCTCAATATTTTGTAGTATTTAAGTAAATTTATTACTGCAAATATTTAAGAAAAATTAATTTTCCATAATAGTCACAAGAATCTCAATCATGTAAAATTCCTAGTCATCAAAAGAAGACAGTATGAGTCCTGCTACAGAATTACAGTATAACCAAATGTCTGCTAAATCTATTGCAATGTCTTACCTTAAATTTTAAAAGTCCATACATTTCCCCCAAATTTACACTTCCATCTGTATTCCTTATTTCGTTCATAATACCCCCATCCACTAAGCTGCCTAAGTCAGAAATCTGGGAGTCATTCCTGATTCTATTTGCTGTTTCTCCCTTTGCCCCAAGAGTCAATCTGTTAAGTAGCTCAAATCATCTCCTCCTCTCTATTTCTAGAAAGTACTGCAGACTCTCTCATTTCCCATCTGCCCATGCTGCTGCCACAGTGATACATATCAAATGCATATCAGATTACATCATTCCTCTGCTCAAAATCCTAAAATGCCTCCCAAATATATTGAGGATAAATTCAACTAGTTTGTAAAAGCACATAAGGGCCTTCATAATTTTGGCTCTGATCCACTCCAGACCCACTCCACTCTCACCGGAGTCCTATTCTTTTGCAGCAGAACAAACTACTCTCTTACTAGGACCCTACTATAGGGCTTGTTCCTTTTCCATAGGATTCTACTTTTAGAGCAGGAGCTATTTATCTGCGTAATCAGAATAACTAGTAAGCATAGTATTTGGAAGACACTAGGCACAGAATAAATGTTTAATAAATGAACGAATGACAAAAGTCTCTTAAAAGCAATTTCTTGAACTTCTTAATATATGCAGAGAAGTCAAGTCCTAGATGTTAATTCACACCATACCAAATATTTAACAAAACAAAACCCAATCTTTAGATGTGTTACAAAATTCGTTAGACTGGTGCATTTATTTTATTCTAAGAACCTTGTATTCTTGTATAAATGTCAAATAAACAGCAATTTTTCCATCCTTCCAAAACAAGGGTGAGCCCTAATAATTCACTATGACCACTCGGAAGTAGGGTTAAGAAAAACTATTCTAGACCTTAGACTTAAGCAGGAAGGGCATGCACAAAAAATCACCACTACCGCAAGATTTGAGGATGAATTCTCTTTTTATGTTTTATCACCTTTTGGATGTTCATTTGAAACACTTACCCTTGATCATTTCTGATTGCTCCCATGACTCCAAGCGCCAATGGCCATCCAGGCCCAAGACTGTCTCCCTGACTCTGCAGAATCTGCAGCACACATTCTAATTGCTTGAGTCGGATATCTGGATGATTAATGCTGGACATCTCCTTTAACGGGTTCAACAAAAGCAACTGCAGCCTCTGAAAGGGGCGAGAAACTAATTAGGAAAAGAGGCCCCAAAAGACAGGAAGGCTTTGCTGCTGCGTTTTAAGTTTAAATTCATCCCTACTCAGACTGTAATGGTACACAGAAACTTTTCTATTAAAATAAACACTAAATATGATTTCTCTAACAGTAATCAGAATAGATTTCTTTTGTCCTCTGTCTTTTTTAAAATAAGAGAAAATAAAAATTAATCTTTAACATGTTAGATTTCAAGATAAACGGAGAGTGACTTTATGTTAAAAGATATTACAGACCCATATAGAAATGAATCTCACTAAAGGAAATACATGCATATATATCTAGCTATATTTGCAGAGAGGGAAACAACTCCCAATTTCTAAAATTACCTTTCACATATATTTAATATATATAACGTGTATTTAAATTTAAAATTCTCAATACTCCAAAAAAGTGAATAAGTATGATAGACGTTAACAAAGATGATATAAAACCATGAGATCAACATGTTGGAGAGTAAAAAAGCACTTTGTTCTATTCCTTTCAGCATCTGAAAGCACTTGCTTCATTTTCAACTTTCTTCTCTCTAAGGATTCATTTATTTGGTTCAGTGATTGAACAAACATTTATTAAGCTTACACACTGTGCCAGGTATTAAGCTGGAACACTGAGGATATAGACAAGAGTTTTCTTTTAAAAAACTTAAATTGTAATTGGAAAAAAATATGAAATCACAAAAAATTTAAGCTCTATAAAGAACATAGATCTTTTCTGTTCATCATTCTATTCCATTCTTTTTTTTTATTCTATTCTCTTTTCTCTTTTGAGAAAACGAGTTTTTTTACCTGGTTTTGTGAAAGTGGAGGATCATGGTTAAATGTTAATCCTGCTTTAATAAGTGAAGTTAAAGCTTCTGCTCCCCATTCTCTCATTCGAGAGTTTGGATGCTGGCAGACCTGCAGGTACACACATACGATGAACAAAAATTAAATATCTGATTTGTATACTTAAGCTATGTATCATACATTAATTTCAGAAAATAAAAATTAAAACACTACAGTTTCTGTTCTTTCACATTTTGAAAATTTTATCAAATGTTCATCAACAAGCATTGAAGAAAAATATTATATCCAAAATGTAAGTAAGCTTACCTTCTGAATAAATGGCAAGAGGAAGCAATAGAGAGACAGAAGATAAAAGATGAAACTAAATAAGTCACAGACAAGAAAGCACTTCATAAAAGTAAATGATGTCACCAGAGTCAACAAAAGCAGCAAGCTGATATCACAGTTCCTAATTAGGTCCACCCTCATAACCAAATACTGTGCTAAAATTTTTAAAACTTATTTTTTTGTCATTTGATGAGAATGTCCATAATAAAGAAATCTGCATACATCCTTTAATTAAATCATAAAAGTAATTCCAATAAAATGGAAAAATAAGAAAAACACAAGCACTTTTTTTCCTTATTAAGAATAATACCTTTCTCATGCTACTAAAATAATACAAAATGATCATGGTAACCTAAACTGCACAAAAACACGTATACTGACGGAAGCAGCTGTTATTAAGCAGCAGCTAATTATTAAGAATCATTCCATGGGCCAGCCCAGTGGTGCAGCAGTTAAGTGCACATGTTCCGCCTCTCAGCAGCCCCGGGTTTGCCGGTTCGGATCCTGGGTGTGGACATGGCACCGCTTGGCACGCCATGCTGGGATAGGTGTCCCACATATAAAGTAGAGGAAGATGGGCACAGATGTTAGCTCAGGGCCAGTCTTCCTCAGCAAAAAGAGGAGGATTGGCAGTAGTTAGCTCAGGGCTAATCTTCCTCAAAAAAAAAAAAAAAAAGAATCATTCCAACTTGAATACAAGAGAATTCAAATCCAGATACAATTCCCTGGCACTGTCTCTAATTAATGCTAGCAAAGAGGTTTTTCTCTTTGCAGAAGAGCTACCTCAACCACAGGAAAGGCGTCAAGGAGCAGTGTTGACTAACTCTCAGCCCCACCTGCCTTTAAGTTTCAGAAGCAGCTGAAACTGAGGTGCTCAGGAGACTGTGAAATAAAAGAAAGGGGTCCCAAGCTAAAGGCTGAAGGAGACTTTACCCATTTTCAGCCATAAAAAGCAACCTATTCTTCTTCACCAAAGCGATTACTGTAAAACTTTAGTCCCTGATAGAATATACAGATATAAGCACAATGAAAAAAAAAAGTTAATGCTGATTTTTCATATAGTTATCCTGAGTCATTAGTTCACTGTGTATGTCTTTATTCTTAACAAAAATGTAAATACAATAATTAAGAAAAAGAGGTTACCTCAAGTAGATGGCCAGTTAGAGGTCTCCATAGAATTTCTATTCGGTGCATGTTAACTAGACCAGTTTCTAACAATTTGGCAACAGCAAAAAGAGATGGTTCCTAGAGAGAAAACATACTGCATTTTGACACTATAAGGAGAATTTGATACTTCAATGTAAATAAGACTGAGAATACTCTGAAGAGCATGACTATAATTTGTATGTGATTAGTTAGTATAAAGTCAGCAACAAATATAAAAAACTTTAGTTACCATGAGACAAGCTTTTCTGCCCACCCTCAAGTATCCAGAATAGCTCCTAACTGGAAAATTTGGTTAGGAAGAGAACGTTTTAGCAGGAAAAGAGTAAAACTTCAAAAACTATAACAGAAACAGAATGGCTAGTCTTCGGACCAGAAGGAAGAATTCTGGTATGGACTGAAGCGTGTTACCCCAAAATTCGTACATTGAATCCCTAACTCCCAATGTGATGGTATCTAGAGATCTGGCCTAGAATGGGGTAACTAATGTTTAATGAAGTCATAACTGTGGTGCCCTGATATGGTAGGATTAGTGTCCTTATAAGAGGAGACACCAGAGAACTTGCCAGCACTCACTCACTCACTCACTCATTCATTCATTCATTTTGTCTGTCTCTCTCTCCCTCTGTCTCCCTCTCCCCTTGCCATGTGAGGACATGGAAAAAAGCCAGCCATCTTTTAAGCCAGGAACAGAGTCCTCACCAGAATCAACCATGCTGGCAGCCTGATCTTGGACTTTCAGTTTCCAGAACTGTTAGAAAATTAATTTCTATAGTTTTTTTTTTTTTAAAGATTTTATTTTTCCTTTTTCTTGCCAAAGACCCCCGGGACATAGTTGTGTATTTTTAGTTGTGGGTCCTTTCAGCTGTGGCATGCGGGATGCCGCCTCAACATGGCTTGATGAGCGGTGCCATGTCCACACCCAGGATCCGAACCGGCGAAACCCTGGGCCGCTGAAGTGGAGCACGCGAACTTAACCGCTCGGCGGTGGGGCCGGCCCCTAATTTCTGTAGTTTAAGCCACCCAGTCTATGGTATTTGGTTGTGGTAGCCTGAGCTGACTAATATACATTCTTATTAGTGAAGTTTTCAAATGTCCAGGTTTTATGCGTGAATGTCAAGAAGTGTGAAAAAAACAGAAAGGAGATAGAGACCAGGAAAAAGAAGTATGAAGCCAAGAGTATGGCCGAGAGCAGGGCTGTCAGTTTAGACACTAACTGAAAAGTTGCAGAGAGAGAAGACAAACCCCTCTCCTCAGTTGCTGGCATTTCTACAACAGAAAGTGAGTCAGTGTACCTCATATACAGTTATATTATTGAGCACTTGTGTAGGCACCCTAAAAATCTTAGGGTAGAAAAACTAATCATTCTAGAGACAATACGATAGAGTGGTTAAGACTGATGCCTGTGAAGTTTTAAGTGCCTGGGATCTCATCTCAACTCTACCGCGTAACAGCTATGTAACCTTGAGTAAGTTACTCAAATTTTTTTAAATTTGTAAAATGGAGATAATAATGTACAAAAATGACCTCATGTTAGAAAGTGCCTGGCACCTAAGTCCCCATAAACGTTGCCTAGTATTACTTCCTCGCCTTCTTCCTCCTTCTTCTTATTCTAACAAGGATGTACAGAGGAATCATGTAGCATTTAAAAGAATGTATACATGTCCAGGCCTCATACCCAAAGATTCTTATTCAGGAAGCCTAGAATGTGGCCCTGACATCTGTATTTCGTAAAACCTCCATAGCCAACTTTGATGCAACAAAAGTTAGATCCACAAGTGAAGTGGTTAAGAGTGGAGCTCTGGAATGAGACATTTGTTGTTAGTGTCATCGAGTGGATTCTGACTCCTAGTGACTCTGTGGACAGCAGAGTGGAACCTTACCCAGTGTTTTTGCGCCACCTTTTCACCTTCTGGTGCTCTATCAGACAATGCTCCATTGCTACTCATAGGGTATATACATGGCCAATTTTTTCTGAAGTAGGTGGCCAGGTCCCTCTTGCTAGTCTGTCCCAGCCTGGAAGCTCTGCTGAAACCTGTCCACCATGGGTGACCCTGCCGGTGTTTGAAATCCCGATGGTACAGCTTTCAGGGTCACAGTGACACCCAACCACCACAGTATGACAACCGATGGACAGACAGGTGGTGTGGTTCCCTGACTGGGAACTGAACCCGGGTCACAGCTGCCAGAGCGCCACACCTTAACCACTAGACCGCCAGGGCTGGCTGGAATGAGACACATGGGTTCAAATCCAAGGTCTACCAAATAATTAGTAGGTGATCCTAGGCAGGTTACTTAAGTTATTTTCATATTTTATCTGTAAAAAGGGGATGCTATTACTGAACCTTACAGAGTTGTTTTAAATAATTAAATAAAATAATACAAATTAGTGCCTGGCATATGGTAAACAACGAACAACAGCTGTTTTATTATTTTTGTCATTGTTATACTGAACTTGGTAATATGGCCACACAAGTATCATCATCATCACTTCCAACAAGAAAGCATTTTCAAGCTTTACCGTCAGCTACTTCCTCAACACACAGCACAAATTTGTACACTAAAAGCCAAAAACGAGATGACTGGTCACTTTAAAGCCACACCTAAAGAACACTGATGTACACATCTTTAATCCCTAGAATATTTAACTCACTCAGAACAGCTGACATTGATAAACTTTTTTTAATGTAGAAAAATATAAAAGTTTCTACTTATTTTAACATCTCTATATTTATAACAATTTTATAGAAAGTACAACTGAATAACAAACTGTTTTATGCTTCCATCTTAAGATATTATTTAATAAAATGTATACTTGAATACTTTTATAAACTTTCATTTCCATTCCATATTTACCACTTCACTTTACAAAATTAAATCCTAAAATGGAAGGTGTGAACCCATTCTCAGGGAAGTCAACTCCATTCCAATGTATCCATTTTCTCAACATCTGTTTCCTCCAAGCCTCCCTGAAGTAGTGCATCCGCTCCTATCACTCTCTTGAAATTATATTCTTCAAAGTTAACAATAAACCAATGATAACCAAATCTCTTATTCTCTCTCTCTTTTTTTTGTGTGTGAGGAAGATTGGCCCTGAGCGAACATCTGTACAAGTCTTCCTCTCTTTTGTATGTGCGATGCCACCACAGCGTGGCTTGATGAGCGGTATGTAGATCTATGCCTGGAACCTGAACTGGCAGACCCCAGGCCACCGAAGTGGACTGCATGAATTTAACCACTATGCCACAGTGCCAGTCCCCCTATTTTTTTCTTAATCCCCATTGATCTTGACTTTTTGTAACATTTTTCTCTTTTGCTATCCATGAGTCTGTCCTTTCCTTTCCTATCACAATCTTACCATTCCTTCAATGTCCAACTCCAATCACACCAATTCACCTTGATTAATCTTTATTGATTTTAGTAGAAATATGTACTCAAATCATCTTATGTAACAAGGCACTAAGGATTCAGAGAATAAGTCTCATATCACTTAATATCTATACTATTTATTTAGACTCTTATACCACCTTAACTGCCACTTAACCATGAGCCAAGCGTTTACGTGCTCTTTGAAAGTAGAAATCTTATATTTCATAGCAGTGTCATGTACATAGTAAAAATCCTGTGCTTGTTGAGTGAATACATAAATTCTCAAGACATTACCATATAAACTTGCTCAGATTTCATTTAGGTAATCTATTAAAAATATTATAGTTTTGTGTTAAGAATTAATCTTTAAAATGCAGGATTATTGAAGATATCAAGAAACTGATTACTGCACTCTATTTTCTATTATCCTTGTCTTGATTTAGAGTAAACTATAATATATATTTTAAAACACCTGCATGTCCATGTAATTCTGTAGCGATATGCTACACTATACAAACTCTGCCCTAATAGGATCCTTTTGGTTAATTTTTAAATAAGTCACACGAGTCAAGATGAAAGCCACAGTAGACAGAATTATAGTTAAGGTCTAGGCAGACAACATAATTTTGGATCCTACGGTTAGATGTTAAACAAGTTACTAAGCAGCATTCTCTGCTTTTTAATTATGTTCTGCATGTCTTCGCTTATTTGCAAATGGTCAAACTATATTTATTCACTTTAAAACATAGAAAACATTTTTTTAAAAATAATTTCCACAATCGAAATAAACCCAAATATTCCTGTGTTTTCCAAGTATAACAGAAAATGATATTTTGAGTACAGAAAGAAATGTTCTTGAATTTCAATATTCAAAAGAACTGTCCTAGTCAATCAGTCAATGAACAAAGCAAAAATTTAATGTTCAAGGTAGGGAAAACCATTACCTTCATACAGAAATGATTAGCTCCTTATTTTCTATCTCAGTGAAGGCCAGAGAAACTGAGACATATATTCCTTGATTTAAATCTTGTATCGCCCCAATCATAAATTGCAATTTTAAGTACTGTCATGACATTTTATGGAACTCATTTGTAAATGTGGTATTGCATTTTTCTTTATAACAATATTTTTTTAAAATATTCGGTATAAGAGAAATGGACACAATTTAAAATCATAATATATATTGGTACGTATCACAAGCCAAATCATGTCCTCTTCACTCCCCCTTCAACAAATAACAAGCATAAATGGTAAAAACTCAACAGAGTAGGGTTAGCCTACAAGCTGAGTATTAGTCCCACTGGCAAAACACTAAGACCATAATGAGCGTACACCTTCTTTAACCAAATGATGCATGATATTTACAACAGAGAGGGAGGATATCACACCTTATTATTTCCATAGGCCATATCCATTGCTTCTAGGGATAAGGAGCAAAGCGCATTTATTAAATGATGCAATGATACGTCATCAAGATACCTAAAATAAAAATGAAGGAATAAGACATTCTGATCTAAAATATACAGCCAATAATAATGTTTCCATCAATTTAAAAAACTGACTCTTACTGTGAGCTTTCAAACAGTCTTGAAAGTATATTGGAAATCACTGGTAAATCTGTCATCACTGCTGTTGTTAGAACCTAAGGGACGAATAAAATTAAATGTAACATATGAACACTTTGGGAAGCACGAATTCACTAAGAATTACTAGAACTCACTGTACTGGGTCCTTCTACAGCTCTCCCAGGTTTCAAGGCACCACCACTACTAGGCTTTAATCCCAGAATCCACACAAGATGCTGTTTAAAAAAAATCAAAACAAAGAAACTTATAAAACGATAAAAATTCTAATAACTAAAATTAGAAATCAGTACTAACTTCTGACAACTAAAACCAAAATCAGTAATAGGTTTCTAATAACTAAATTTAAATCATTAATTAACATTCATATAAAATCCTTATTATACCAAGCATAGGCAGAACTTAGGCCATGAGGAGAAACATTCCATCACTTCATACAATATAAGCCATGTCTTTTTTCCTTTCCAACTTCTCCTCTTCCATACTTACTGTCTATTCCTTAGGTCTGCCCCAAGACCAATAGGCATCGCTTAGTTTAATTGTTAGCACTTAGATATAAAAACAACACTGACCTCTGACCCAGAGACTACAGCATACCTGTAGAGTTGCCAAGACAAGTTGCCATGATGTTCCAAGAACAGCTCCATGGCAGTGTGCCAAGTTAAGTAAAGTCCTCATACACTGGATATTTTTTGAAGTTAGCTATATTAAAAAAGAATATATTTGCAAGAACTGTTACGCATTCTTGAAAATTAAAAGCTTGTAAAGCAACATCACTGTATTCAAATACTTTTTTAAATAAGAGCCAAAAATATTAAGAAAATAGGTTTGGATGGTTTTGTACAGAACAAATTCATTTGCTTAAAAGTTGTGTTATCTTAGTCGGTTATGATAATGTGAAATGCATATATAGTTTCTTCTAGAGGTATCATCCAGGAAAAAGAAAGTAAATAAATGTAATGATAAATTTTGGCAAACACACTAAAAAAGGTACAAACGTTTCCTTAACACTTAATTGGTAACCCAGAAAAGAACAAGTACTTTACCATTACTGTCCCTTGAGGCTGGACTGCTAGCGGCTGACCAACTGCCACAACTTGCTGGTGAGATTCACTTGATGGGCTTATCATCATAACACTTTGGCCCTGAATGGAATATGCTAGGATACAAAAGACAATCCAAATAATTAAAATATACTTTTCATCTTGCATTCAAAGTAATGTTATATTTTAAACAATAATCTGATTAAATGAAGCTCAACTATGACACTTATTTAGTTATCTATTACCTATATGCAAACATTTAAAAATCTCATGAGGTGTTGGGGCTGGCCCCGTGGCCGAGTGGTTAAGTTCGCGCGCTCCGCTGCAGGCGGCCCAGTGTTTCGTCGGTTCGAATCCTGGGCGCGGACATGGCACTGCTCATCAGACCACGCTGAGGCAGCGTCCCACATGCCACAACTAGAGGAACCCACAACGAAGAATACACAACTATGTACCGGGGGGCTTTGGGGAGAAAAAGGAAAAAATAAAATCTTTAAAAAAAAAAAAAAAATCTCACGAGGTGCAAAAACCAAGACAATAAATAAATATTAATATTAATTTTCTATCTACCTTTTAAAAATAATAAAGCTTCAGTATATTTCTTCATAAGCAAAACAGAATTAGGACACTCAGTATTTTTTTTTTTGTGAGGAAGATTCACTCTGAGCTAACAGCCATTGCCAATCTTCCTCTTTTTTCTTTTGCTTGAGGAAGATTTGCTCTGAGCTAACATCTGTGCCAATCCTCCTCTATTTTGTATGTGGGATGCCTCCACAGCACGGCTGATGAGTAGACTAGGTCCACACCCAGGATCCAAACCCACAAACCTGGGCCACCAATGCAGAGCACATGGACCTTTAACCACTCAGCCACAGGGTCAGCCCCAGGACACTCAGCATTTTAAATATGTATTCCCAGTAAACTTTTCCAGTTAAACTCAAAGACCTATATTCATATTTTCAGTCTGAAAACTGAATAACACATTGAAATATCTTAATGTTACACATAACAAATGTGAATGTTTTCAGAGTATTCAATGAGGGGAAATATGTGAACGTCAACTTGATCTAAGTCGTTGCAAACATCACTGTTCTACCAGCTCCATTAAAAATATTAACCACCATTTCAACAGTACGTTATAGTTGACAAAGGACTTCTTGATTTATCTTCTTTTATCCTCACAATTATTGAGTAAAATTGGTATTATTTTCCTCCCATCCCCACTGTTTTAAAGAGATAGAAGAAACTGAGGATCAGGGGCATTAACTTCTCACAGAGGTCAGAGTCAGCGAGTGGAAAAGCAGAGGCTTAACTCAGAACTTCTACAATCTCTTCTCTACACCATGTCCCCTACCAGATGAAGAGAACTGAAGTAAGCTCGAGCCTTACATTTGCTGGAAAGAGTGGCCGCAGTGGTGGCATTCAATACAGTGAGAGCGTAATGGGGAGGCAGGGAACCTTTGCATATCGCAGTTATGAAGGCATCTCTTGAAGTTACAAGGCCCAGTCGTCCACAGAGAGCAGCCATAGTCAGCTCAGCTTTTAATATATTCTCAGTGGCAGCTTCATCTGTACTGAAAAGATTAAGTATTTTATTTAATATAACTAATTTTTAATTACACTGCAAACATGATGTGGAAATACATATTCAGTGAAGTTTTAAGAACATCTATACAAAAATATTGTTAAAATCAATACATTTAAGAAGGAATTTTAACTAATTAACATAATATCTGAAAATCTGAACTGGGTATAAGCAATGTACACTATATATAATCATTATTGAAGAAAATGGTTAAGAACTCAAAGATTTAACTTAAAATGCCAAAGAATTTTAAAATCAGTAAATTCTGTGATTCTGAGGAAAAATATCAAAGAAATTGAATAATATATTCACCATCATTGAAAAAGTAGTCGGGCTTCAAATGAAAAAGGCATTCTGTAATTTCAGGATTACATTTTCCATTAAAATACTGCGACAATTCTTGTGGAGAGAGGGGCAAGGATGGGATGGGGGAGGCGGATGGCAGAAAAAGAATAATGTTCTACACATATTAAAAACTAATATTAGAAAATAATTCTTAGGACAACTTTGTGTAAACTATTTTCATGTTTGGTTTTTTATAACTGCCACATGCAACATAAAACATACAAAGACTGAATACCTGGCATCGAGGAGGAGTGAGAGAGCAGCAAGCAGCCCACACCAGCAGGCATTCACCATTTCTTCCCAAACAGCTCTACTAACTTAAAGGACAAAAACATACGAAACTTAAGTTAACTATCTTTTTTTTTTTTAATACATACTATTACTTCCTATTCCCTTCCCCTTTACTGGTCCAAATTTTCGGTCTGTGTGACAAGCTGGCTCAGCCAGGAGACTGGTTACGTACATTGGGAATCGAGCAAATAAGTAAATACATGGAGTAAAATGAGATAGGTTTCTCACTGTTGGAGAAGTGAATTACAAATACAGAAAGTTAAAAATAAATCTTGTGATATTAAACCAGAATTGGAGAAACTGGTATGACCTCCTGGTATTTAACATAGATAGGGAGATGTGTGCTTGTGTGTGTGTATATTTCCTATTTAAGGAGCAAGAAGCACACATAGTGCCCATGTGCTAGTTTCTAAATTCTGTTCTCCACTAAAAGGAACTCTGGCTCCTTGGAAAAATAACTGACTCCTCGCTGGGCAAGAAAAATCCAGGAAGAGCTTGGAACATTTTGCTGTATCAGATAATAGAGAAGTGTTCAGAAAATGTCAAAAGGACATAGGGATATGTTCAAAAAGATATAGGAGCCAGCTAGAAAGGGGTCCCACCAGCCATGTCACGGAAAATCTGAGTGTCAAATTGAATAATGATAATCATAGATTGCAGCCCTTTGAAAAAACAGGAATCCATGAATCCAGATTAATATAAATGAATAAATGAAAAAAATAAATAAATGGAGAGAAGGGAAAGCTCTCTTCCATAGTAGAGGTCTCAAAGTATTTCTCCACAAAAAAGTTAACAATTAACTTTGCACTGAAGAAACTAGGCAGACATCATATTACTCAAATGATAAAAGTTAATATTACCACTAATGAGATATACTGATATTGTACGCCTCCTGATGTGTTGATACTCTAGGCATAGCACAGCATCATCTCTGTGGTAGCATTGACAAAAATGAATACATTGAATCTAATTATGAGGAAACAAGACAAACCCAAAGTGACTGGCCCGTACTCTTAAAAAATGTCAAGGTCTTACAAACAAGGAAAACTAAGGAACTGTTCCAGATTGAAGGAGAGTACAGAGATATGAACTAAATACAACATGTGATCCTGGACCATGAAGGACATCACTGTGGCAACTGGCCAAATTTCCACAGGGTCTGGGATTAGATGCTAAATTTCTGATGGCACTTGTGCTGTGGTTATACAGAAAACTGTCCTTATTTTTAGAAAATACACACTGAAGTATTAAGGGGGAATGGGGCATCATGCCTGCAACTTATTATCAAATAGTTCTGAAAAATACATATGACATGTATATGGAGAGAATGCTAAGGCAAATACGATAAAGTGTTAACAACTGGGAAATCAGGTGAAGGATACATGGGAACTCTTATTTTTGCAACTTCTCTGAAAATTTCAAATTATTTCAAAATAAAAATTGAAAATACAGACTCATAATAATTTACCTATTTCCGTATCCAGCTGGTCTGATGTTGACTGCAATTCTTGCTGTTCTGATGACTGTGTTGGTGAAGAAGCTGCTTCAGTGGTAGTCTGACATTCTGTTTCAACCTCCCCTAACTCTCCTTCAATCATACTGGTGATTCCACGTACGAGGTCTAGCAAACAATGGAATGCCACAGACATGGCATAACCCTCTGGTATAGTCGGGGGCTCAACTTTGTCCAACATCTCTAGGCTGAAATTATGAAGAATTCAGAACATTAATGAAAAGTCATAATGATGAAAATATCTATTTTCATAATTTGTAAACCATAGAAATTAAGATTAAAAGAATAGCAAAAGTAAATGGACATTACTGAGTTTGTTTCATTTGGAGGAGAGATCCTTTGATGGTATTCTAAGAAACTCATTAGAAAAATTAAGGCCAGACCACTCTCATAACAAATTATTTTAATAATTTACTTTCTCCCTCTCCCCTCAATTGTGCCAATATTTTAATTAATTGTTGATATTAGAAAAATACAGACTTACATACAAAATAGAATAAGACTTAAACAGATTATAAAACTTTTCAGACTCTGACTTGGGTGCTTTTAAAATAAGGTGCTACCAAATCAATCCTATAAAGAGGAAGATGCTTTCACATTGAAGAAAAGTATTACTGTGAGATATCCAGCTCACCCGTCATCTCAGATACAATCTACCATGAGGGTAAGACTAATACTTAAAGCATCAGTGTGTCAAGTTCAAATTTTAGAGCAGTTTCTATCCTGTAGTTAGAACAAAGCTTTTAGAAGGAAAGACAACAAATCTTTTGTCTTAAATCACAGCAAACGGGGAATTATGGTTTTAAATCCCTTAAAATTGAAATCTGTCATGATAATTCAGTGGTGACAGAACAATGCTATAAGGAAAGAATGGTGCTAGAACTGGATATTCATGTGAAAGAGTGATGTTGGACCCCTATCTCACACCATATACAAAATTTAACTCAAAATGATCAATGACCTAAATATAAGAACTAAAATTACAAAATTTTTAGAAGAACACATAGGTAAAATTCTTCATGACCTCAGATTAGGCAACAGTTTATTAGATATGATGCCAAAAGTACAAGTAACAGAAGAAAAAATAGACAAAGGGGATTCATCAAAATTAAAAATTATTGTGCTACAAAGGAGACCATCAAGAAAATGAAAAGACAATCCACAGAATGGGACAACGTTTCTGCAAATCATATATAACAGAGTAGATGCATAATATTTAAAGACGCCTTCAACTAACTAATATAAAGACAACCCAATTAAAAAAGAGCAAAGAATCTGAATAGACATTTCTCCCACAATGATATATAAACGGATAATAAGCACATGAATGAGATGCTAAAAGTCATCAGTCATTAGAGAAATGCAAATTGAAACATAGTAAGATACCACTTCACACGCACTAGGATAGCTATGATCAAAAGATGGACAATAGGGGACGGTCATGTGGCTGAGTGGTTAAGTTCGTGCACTCTGCTTTGGAAGCCTAGGGTTTCGCTGGTTCAGATCCTGGGCATGGACCTAGCATTGCTCATCAAGTAATGCTGAGGCGGCGTCCCACGTAGCACAACCAGAAGGACCTGCAACTAGGATATACAACTGTGGCCAGCCCGGTGGCACAGCGGTTAAGTTCACACAGTCCACTTCTCAGTGGCCCGGGGTTTGCCAGTTCAGATCCCGGGTGCGGACATGGCACTGCTTGGCACGCCATGCAGTGGTATGCATCCCCCATATAACGTAGAGGAAGATGGGCATGGATGTTAGCTCAGGGCCAGGCTTCCTCAGCAAAACAGAGGAGGACTGGCAGTAGTTAGCTCAGGGTTAATCTTCCTCAAAAAAAAAATTAAAAATCAAAAAATTAAAAAAAATAGAATACGCAACTATGTACTGGGGGTTCTTTGGGGAGAAGGGAAAAAAAAGGTGGACAATAACAAGTATTGCTGAGGACGTGGAGAAATTTGAACCTTCCTACATTGTTGGTGGGAATGTAAAATGGTACGGTAGCTTAGGAATCAGTTTGACAGTTCTTCAAAAAGTTAAACATTGAGTAACTATATGACCCAGCAATTCCACTCCTAGGTACATATCCAAGAGAAATGAAAACATCTGTCTACACAGAAACTTATAGACAAATGCTCATAGCAGCACTATTTGTAATAGCCAAAAAGTAGAAACAACCCAAATGCCCAACAATTGATGAAGAGATAAACAAAATGTGGTATACCCATAAATTGGAATATTATTCAGCCACAAAAAGAAATGAAGTACTGACACATGCTACAACATGGATGAACCTTCAAAACATTATGCTGTGTGAAAGAAGCCTGACACAAAAGAATATTTATTGTATGATTCCATTTATGTGAAATATCCAGAATAGGCAAATCAACAGAGACAGAAAGTGGATTAGTGGTTGCTAGGGGGTGGGGAAAGGGAGATTAGGCAATGACTGCTGATAGGTATGGGGTTTCTTTCTGGGGTGATGAAAAAGTTCTGGAATAAGATGGTGGTTATGGTAGCATAACTTTTAATATAATAAAACCATGAATTGTACAGTGTAAAAAGGTGAATTTTATAGTATGCGAACTATATCTCAAAAACAAAATTGAAATCACTAAACATTACAATAAGAAAAGTTAATAAAAATAATTCATCTCAAATTCTAAAAGTCCCTGAATCATTTTTAAGCCTAGAAAAGGAAGGTAATTTATAAAGAAATGTAAAACTCAGAATAAACAATAAAAACACCTATATATAACTATCATTTATGGAGCAATTACTCTCAGCCTGGAACTCTAAGGGTTTTTTAATGTGTATGATCTCATTTAACTCCTCACAAAACCCCTAAGAGATAGAGATGATGAAACTGAGGACTAAGGTGACACAAAGGTGACACAGTTATTGAATTAGCAGTTTCTAATCCAAGTCTGACTCTAAACCCTATCAATTTAACCTCTAATATCTGCCAACTCTGAACATTTTAAAATTTAGGTATTCAATCAAAATATATTTATATTATTGATCAAGAAATCTAAGCTCAAGTAGGGAGGTAAAGAATGTTTATAGGTCTAAACTTTGCCAGGCCAATTAGCCTTACAGAGCCACATACTAAACCAATCAGTGCTAAGCATCTTGTTAGATAAAACCCTGTTCTCAAAGAAGAAACGGTCTATTGGATAATGCATCTAAAACAGATTTTAAAAATCCTAAACATCAGGGGCTGGCCCCATGGCCGAGTGGTTAAGTTCGTGTGCTCCGCTGCAGGCAGCCCAGCGTTTCCTTGGTTCGAATCCTGGGCACGGACATGGCACTGCTCATCAAACCACGCTGAGGCAGCATCCCACATGCCACAACTACAAGGACCCACAATGAAGAACATACAACTATGTACCAGGGGGCTTTGGGGAGAAAAAGAAAAAAAATAAAATCTTCAAAAAAAAAAATCCTAAACATCAGAAACTCTAATTCTAAAATTCTACGGTACAGCCTTTTAAGCACTAGAATAGTTAAGAGAAAAAGGTAATTTATACTTATTTTTATTTTATACCTAAAACAAAGCTCAGTTTCTTATTTCACTGTTTCAGTGCTATTTTATTAGAATTACTACATAAATTCCACTTTTAGATAAAATGTATCCCATTTATTTAAATATTTTAAATTTAAGGTCACGTTGCAAAACCGTCACTAGGTCAACTTTGAAGGGAGCCATAGTGTAATAAATCTGAAAGAATATAATGTCTCCAATACTTATGTCAAAACTACTTCTGTCTATACATCACTTAAGTTTTCAAATTATTACATACTTAAGAAGTCAATAAAAGAACAGGATATACAATCAAGATTTATATGTATGCCTTCAAAGAAAATAGCGAAAATCATTTTATACTGACCCTTACAATGAACAGATGAATGAGGATGCAATTCAACGGGGAAGCTCCAACGTGAACACACTAACTCATGGACAAAAGAACACCCAGTATTTTCTGGCGATTTCTGGTTTCAGAAGCGAGTAATCTCAGTATGGACAGTGCTAAAAAAACATCTATCTATATGTTCCTTTAGAGATTTAGTCCTAACCTTGTCTTAAAGATAAGAAAATTAAGATCAAGTGAAATAAGGTGCTATACTCAAAATCACAGTATTTAGTAGTAGGAGTTAAAATCTAAGTCTTTTAATTGATAAGGATTAAATTATCAATAAATAATTTGTTTTTAGACTTTTACTTTATTAGTAAAGGAGCAATTCTTACAGCTCGGCCAAGTATTTACTCTCTTATCATTTGTTTTAATTTTTCTTCCTCAAGCACACATCTTCACTCTCTCCCTTCAATTATGTCTTTGCTCAATCTTATTTCCTCAGAGATCCTTTCTGATCCATCTTCACTTTTGTCACTCTCTATCCCCTTAACTTACCTTTTCTTCAAAGAATCAATCACTACCCAAGGTGATATTATATGTTAGTGTTTTTATTTACTGACTACCTCACTCACTCAAACGTAAGCTCCAGAGCAAAGCGATTTTCTTCTGTGTTGGGGTCTTTTAAATGACTAAGAATAGCAATGAATTTTAGTTAAATCTTTCAGTCCTCTTTGACTCTATATTTACAATTTTAGGCAAAATAAAGCTGCACAGCAAAATATCATTATGATGACACAAAGCAGACTGACATACCACATAAATTCATGATTTAAACTAAACTAGTCAGCAATCCAGAGACTTATTGTCTTGAGTCTTGATTTACTGTCACCAGAATGGTGTTTTAATTATACACACCAATTACTCAAAATATATAGTTAAACGCCTTGCAGTAACTGTTACAACGTTAAACCTATGTAGTATTGACTGCGTTATCTCTCTAAGCACTACACTTCAGCAAGACAAGAAAAATTGACAATACACTGCTGAATATGTATTTGTTAAGTTGAAACGGCTAGGCAATTAAAAAATAACACATAACACGTGGAATCCATTAAACAGTTTTAATTAATTAAAGTTTCATATTAAACCCCAATAATGTGCTTAGCTAAACACCTAAAACAACTTTTCTCACCTATAGAACCCTGAAAGGTAAATATATCACCACTCCCATTTTACAGGTAAGGAAACCAAGATTGAAAAAAGGTTAACCTGAGGGTAACTCAGTACTAGTAGCCCTAAGTCCAAGGGGTCTGAAGTCAAGCCTACATTTAAATCAAAAAGTCACATGGAACAGGTGAATAGGTCCTTAGGGAAAGAAACCACACTTTGTTTTACAATGCTCTTAACAGAATACAAATACTACAAAAGAAAATAAACAAAATCCAGTCCTAGATAAAATTCTCAAAATGTGACAGAAGAAAATTAGTTCTAAAATGTTAGAAATATTAGGTCTAAAATTTAAAATCTAATGCACTAAGAAACACTTTAGGATAAAATATCACCCCTAACAATACCATTCCTTACCAAATAATGCTACTAGTACTTACTACGTGGCTTTAGCACTGCCTTGTACTGTTATAGTCAGAATAGGTATCCAAGTTCCTCTATATTCAAACGCTGGTAGCAAAGTAACACCTCCACCAATCCCCAACATTCCTGTGCTAGCCGGTGCTGAGACGGGGCCGCCCACATTATTGTTTCCTATTAGATAAGGGGAAGAAAGCAAAGACATTAATTTACTATTTAATTCCAAATCAATAATATTCAAACACCTGGTCAATTAAAAAAAATTGTGCTATAGGAATGGATACTGCACAAATAAAATTTTATCAATCCTATTTTGGCTATTAGAGTCTTCCTATTTCCTCAAAACATCATTTCCTTTTACAAATAAAAGGTACTAATAAGTTAAATTACTGACAAACTTTGTAATATATCTTCCATTAGCCCATTTTTTACCAGAGGTGGGAATAAAGAATAAAAAGACCACCAACCAGACAGTAAAAAGTGGAAGAGAAAGAAAATAAAGGGAAACAAGACATACATTGATTTCCAAACAAACTTAAATCAGGTTCACCCGTTTTCTTAAAAGAGAGACTAGCAGAGCTCCTAAGGTGGTAACCAGACTCTTTAAAGAGAGGCACCAAATGAAGATTCTCCTAAAACGAAGATGAGCATCCAAACTTTTGTTCTTATGTGATTAGAGGAACTGAAAGTATATCAGAGAAGAAAACATATTCTGGAAAGAAATAAACACAGCTGCCTCAGTGAGATCAAATTATTCTTTAAGTGTAAGTCTTTACTATCAACAATTCAAATTTTTCTAGTCACAGGATTTCTATAAAATATCCTCTCAGAATAGTGAATATTGTAAGTCATGGCAGAATACAAAAACCAAAATCTGAGTAAGCCTTTACCAGCTTGGTTTGCAGCAGCAGTATTTCCTGTAGGAGGGACAAGAAACAACGACTGGATAAAAGATCCCAGCGCATTCACAATATCACGGAAAACCTTGGTGGAATGCTGTTTCATGTCATAGGACTGACAAAATGACCTGTAAAATAATCGTAAATGTTTCTGGGAAAAATATTTGAAGATATGAAAAGTTTTAAGCATTTGTTATAGCACATAATGTTGATAAATCAGTCTCGACACTATACTTCAAACCTCTTCATCGCACCTGAGGGATTTTCCCAATTCAGGAGAAAGGTTCAGACAGAGGTCAACGTTCTAAAATAAAGCTATCTTGGCCATATTAACTCAGTAAATTCAGACTGATGGAAATCACTAACCACACTTTTTGCCCATCTCCCAGTTGTTTTCCACACCCCCACCCCTCCATACATACAATACACAATTTTCTTTGTTTAGAAATCCACTAATATTGGGGAATAAATACTTAAACTCTTCCTGTTGGCACAAACACTAACCTAACCATTTAAAAAAATATTGCTGAGGTTTTACCTTAATAATTGAGGCTGCACACAAAGTCTGTGTATTGATTCCACAGCAACAGCTCGTAGCCACTGAGGTTTATCTGCATCCAGAAATTTCACCAGAAGTGATAGAAAGATCTCACATTCGGTTACCTAAAACACATAAGATTTTTTATAATACTTCTTTAAATCTAAGATAAGAACTATAAATTGCATTCTTGTTCTTAATGTAGTGCTACGGACAAATAAAATTTCAATTTAATTTCTTCCTGCTTTTTCTCCCCACATCTCCCCAGTACATAGTTGTCTATTTTAGTTGTGGGTTCTTGTAGTTGTGGCATGTGGGATACCGCCTCAGCATAGCTTAATGAGTAGTGCCATGTCCACGCCCAGGATCCGAACCAGCGAAACCCTGGGCCGCTGAAGTGGAGCACACAAACTTAACCACTCGGCCACGGGGCTGACCCCAAAATCTCTTAATTTTAAATAAACTAAAATTCTTAATAGTGAGTAGAGAAAAAGGAGAAGGGAAAAGTAGTTATATATGGGAAAGCGAACAGTAAAAATCATCAGTGTCTCTCTAAATACATCCCTGAAAACTCATACTAGCGATCTGGTAACGGGATTGATCTTTTAGCCTTATTCTTTAGAAAGCACTATGAACCAGCCTCGCTCCTGGAAGGCAGCATGTACCATGCAACCTGCTGATCAGGATGTGTGCTCTCTCCCTTCAGTAACACCACAACAGTTTTTCCATGTTCTGCTGCTGCTTAAGAAAGAAGCATTAAGCCAAAGGATGTTTAGCATCCGTTTTCTAGTAGGAAAACATGGAGGAACCTGTAGCAGCTGACAGGTATAAAGTCCTTACAACAAGGCCTAGTACATAGTTTTGCTTTAGTATTAGTTATTACTATTGTTATTAATATAAACCATCTCCTCTGCAAGATCTTTGTAAATAAGTAATAATGTTTAAAGCACATTCTCAACATTATTCATTAAATGTCTGATGACTTGAGTGAATGAACAAACAGAAAGTAACCAGTTTATTCAAAGGTCAAGGGATTGTTTCTGTTACATATTAGTCGAGGACAGAGCAGGTAAGAATTGAGCTGACACTGTAATTACTAGGCAAAACCGAGTCTTCCTTTCTACACCAGGTGCAGCAGGTTATCAGCTATTTTAGCTGGGGTTGCCCCAAAATGAGTGAACGCAACATGGGGTAAGGAATTTCAGGAATCTAGTAACCTTCAGGATTTTAGCCCAAAGTCTTAGCAGTTGGTATTTTCTAATGCCATTCAGTATCTTTAACTGGATGCTTAAAAGTAGGACATAATCATGACAATAAAGTAGGAGGATAAGTAAACATTACCCTTAGACTGCCCATGACTGAGGAAGTCATAAGAGAGGTTTGTCACTGTCCTAAATACAATATAGTTGAAAAGCACTAGATCAGAAATCATTGGCTCAGCTTCTTTATCCATCAACTTCGTGGATGACAACAAGCTAGGTAACCCTTCTTAGAAAGGATAAAAGTACCTACACCTTCTTCAGAAATCAAATGAGAAAAATATAAGATAAAAAATGTCCCTTAAATATGATAAAGTGCCATGCAAATACAGAGAGCATTACTATTTTTACTAAACAAAGTGATCCCTTTTTAGATAAAAAACTGAAAAAGAAAGAATCGTGCTAGTGTCACTAGGCAACAGTTGTATTTACTGAAGAGTGTCCGCATTGTAGGTCTTTTAAACTGTGCCCTAGCTGCTTCAGAGTCAAAGTGGAACATAAACGTGACGGTAGAACTGAAGGCTCATCAGGCAGGTTTTGAGGTGAGAAAATAAAGCTCTCAGAAACATCAAGTACATCACAGCCAAAGGAATATAAATGTTACAGAAACTTGCCTGGAACAGCATATCATTGTCTCTTCTATGATAGAGTGACTAGAGTAAAATCAATCACTTAATTTGTACCACAGCCACTAAAATCTTGTGATTTAGGTAAAAGAGAACACCTCTCTCCTGAGGTCTGGAACTTTGCTCTCCCTTCCTCCCTCCTTGCCAAGTGTGAAAGTCTGATCAGAGAACTAGTGTTGAGGACGCTGAATTCTCAGGGCATCAATGTTCTTAAGGGCATCGGTAGAGGGTGCCTACTGTGAATCTGTTAAGCCTCTCCCCAAGAGGCTGCACTCATAGGGAAACAGGTATTAAGATTAGTATCTACTGCCTAAGTCCAATTTTTGTGGCATAAAGATACTTCATGAACTCCATTATACTAGCATGAAGGGAGATGAAAGTTTCTATATTCCTATAGTCCTACAATATTACAATATTTAAATGCAGGAGTCTATTTCTCAGGGGCTGGTTAGAGTTAACCACCTTATAGCTAAAGGATTTGTTAAGTGATAGGATCCTTTGCTAGAGAAATGTCTGTGAAGAAGTAAAAAATTGGGTAGGACAAGTCAGTTTAACCCCATTCATTCCTTTCTAAAAGCAGTAAGTCAAGGGCAGAAGATATGCTAGCCACTTATAACAAAGTTTCATAAACTCCTTAAAGATTATCTTCCTAAAAAAGTTATCTGGGCACGGAGCCTAAGCAATTCAGAGGGCAGAGAAGCACCTCGTTCAGATGGTAGAAAGGGGAAAGAACATATTATACTAGCCATATTATATCTCTACCTGAATGACTGGAGTATTCTAATTTCCGCTAGTCACTCTAGTGGAACTATGAACTAAGCTATGAAGATCGGTTATCTTCACCTCTCAGCTACTTGATAGAACAAGATAAGCTGTGTGAATACTGGGGGGAAATACTGAGTCTAAAGTGCAGAGATTTCCAAAGTGTGGTCCCTGGAACCCTAGGGGTCCCTGAGACCATTTCAGGGGGTCTGCGAGGTCACAATTATTTTCATAATAAAACTAAGATATTACTTGCCATTTGCAATTTATTGACATTTGTACTGATGGTGTAAAAGCAATGGTGGGTTAAACAGCCAGTGCTTTAGCAGAATCAAGGCAGTAACACCAAACTATACTAGTGTCACTGTATTCTTCACTGCAACACACAATTTTAAGAAGTCTATTTCACTTAAGAACCACAATGAACAAGGGGCTGGCCCCGTGGCGGGGTGGTTAAGTTTGTGCGCTCCGCTTCGGAGGCCCAGGGTTTCACGAGTTCAGATGGTACGGTGCTGCTCATCAAGCTACACTGAGGTGGTGTCCCACACGCCACAACTAGAAGGACCCACAACTAAAAATATACAACTATGTACTGGGGGCGCTTTGGGGAGAAAAAGGAAAAATAAAACCTTTAAAAAAAAAAGAACCACAATGAACAAAAATAAAATGAACATACACAAAAAAACAAAATACAAATTATTGATCTTATAAAATCTGATCCATAAGTGCATGTCTTAATTTTCTGTGTGGCACATGGGAAGTACACATAAAGCACTTTGCTCTGTATCAAAGTACAATGGCTGTCTGGAGGACAAGCACAGTTACAAACTGACCTAGACACATTTCTCCCTACAGAACATTTTAACTGAAAGAGTAAATGGCAAGCTATGACTATTTTAGACTTGTGTATACTGCAGACATTTTCTCTAAAATGAACAAAGTAAGCCCGGCGAAACAACTGACAGTATTTGTTGCTGATGATAAGATTCGAGCCTTCAATCAAAAAATGGAATTTTGGGAAAACTTGTACCTGACACTGTGACCTTGACAGCTTCTTAGGAACAGAAGACTTTTCTGATAAATGGGTGGTAATATTAACATATAGGATTTTTGGTACTGTATGAAGTGTTAAGATTTGGAATATGTCCACAACTAAAACACATGATTTACAAAATCATGCATGAGTAAAAGATACAATAGAAACACAAGATGAATCTTAATGCAACCTAGTACAAAAAAATCATTAATATGGTTTCAGATTCTACACCTTTAAGAAAGTGTCACCAGTCCAGTTTGTTGTTATATCATGGAAGAATATTCACCATCATCTGAAAAGGCCATTAGATAATTCTGCCTCTTCCAACTACCTATCTTTGTGAGGCCACATTTTCATATTCTTCAACCCAAACAACATATCACAACAGAATGAAAACAGACGATACGAGAATCCAGCTACCTTCTATTAAACCAGTCATTAAAGAGATTTGCAAAAAATGTAAAACAATGCCTTTTTTTCCTTTGGAAAATATAGATTTTTTCCCATAAAAATAAGTTTTTCTCACCCTACAGCTGCCACACCTCTCACTTTTGCCCTTGGAGACTGCAGAATGTCGGAATTTTCCCCAAACTAAGAAGTCCTAATGTAACAAAGTATAACACGGAAGAATTAATATCTTCTATACATCTGAAGAATACATCTTTGCAAACACAGTCCTACAGCTGCTTTATTTGGAAGTGAAGCTTTATCACTTGGTCATTACCCGCAACTGACGAGTGAAGTACAGAAATAGGCCTTTTTCTTCTTTCTGGCAGTAACAGTCAATCTTTTCTGTAGCTGGCTGTGCTGTTATCTCGCCCCTCCACTCCCCCAAATCAAGGAGAATTAGGTCAAAATATGGAGAATGGTATAAGAACGGTACAAGAAACTTGGTACCTGCAGCTTTGGAGAGGGAAAGGAATGAGACCTAAGACACACTGAAGTAGGGCCAGCCTCGTGGCTGAGTGGTTAAGTTCGTGCACTCTGCTTCGGTGGCTCGGGGTTTGCCAGTTCAGATCCTGGGCAAAGACCTACACATCACTCATCAAGCAATGCTGTGGCAGCATCCCACATAGAAGAACTAGAAGGACCTACAACTAGGTACTGGGGCTTTGGGAAGAAAAAAAAAAGAGGAAGATTGGCAACAGATGTTAGCTCAGAGCCAATCTTCCTCAAAAAAAAAAAAAAAGAAAAAGAAAGAAAAAGAAAAGAAAGTGAAAGTGAAGTAGTAAAATGCAGGGGGTAAGAGCGTAGTTTTGGGGGTCTAAAAGAATTAGTTAACACCCCAGCTCTGCAGCTTATAAACCGTATGGTCTCCAGCAAATTACATAAATATCCTGAGCCTCATTTTCTCAGCTGTAAAAGAGAAATACAAATGCCTGCTTTACAATAGGGTTGTAGTAAAGTCTAAATGAATTAATAGATGTAAAGCACTTTGTACGGTGTCCAGAATACATGCACTCAGTAACAGCAATTTTACCCAAAACTGAAATTACTGAGGAATAAGGTATCTGTATCTCTGAAAAAGTCACTGAATAAAGTGCTAGATACTGGAAGTGGTGGATGGAAACTGAGTCTGTCTGCTCGGGCTGCCATAACAAAATGCCATAGACTGGGTGGCTTAAATAACAAATTTATTCCTCACAATTCTGGAGGCTGGAAGCCCAAGATCAGGGCACCAACATGGCTGGGTTCTAGTGAGAGCTCTTTTCCTGCCTTACAGACAGCTGCCTTATCACCATGTTCTCACAGGGCAGAGAGACTAAGCTCTCCGTGTCTCTTCTTTCAAGGTCACTAATTCCATCATGAGGGCCCTAGTCTCATGACCTCATCTAAACCTAATTACCTCCCAGAGGTCCCATCTCCAAATACCATCGTCTTGGGGGTTGACGCTTCAACGTATGAATTTTGAGGAGACACAATTCAGCATCAAGTTTTACAAAAATAAAAGTTAAGCTGGTATTTCTTGGTTTGGGGTCACAAACAAAATGTGAATTCTGCCTTTATGACGATGAAGATGCAAGCATGCTGCATTATTGTGGAGAAGAGAAGAAAGACTTGGTTCTCCATGACTAACTAGTGGATGTGAAAAGAAAAAGGAGGAATGCCTTCTCTTTGTATAGCCTTATCTTAATTTAATGTAGTTAAACCAGCATTTTAGAGAGAAAACAGGCAGAAGCCCTCCTAAAACAACTCTGAAAATATTTAGGGAATAAGTAGGCAACTGGTATATTTTGGCCAAGTCACAGGAAATAAACTTTTCCAGCTCTTGTTTATCTAGTTATCTTGTTTTTGGTGAGGAAGTTGGCCCTGAGTGAACAACTGTTGCCAATCTTCCTCTTTCTGCTTGAGGAAGACTGGCCCTGTGCTAACATCTGTGCCAATCTTCATCTATTTTGTATGTGGGAGACCGCCACAGCATGGCTTGATGAGCAGCATGTACATCTGCACCCAGGATCTGAATCTGGGAACCCCAGGCTGCCAACGCAGAGCGCATGAACTTAACCACTATGCCACTGGGCCAGCCCTCCTTCACTTTTGAAGGAAAGTTTTGCTGATATGGTATTCCTGGTTGGCAGGGTTTTTTTCCTTTCAGTGCTTTCAATACATCATCCCATTCCCTTCTGGTCTGCAAGGTTTCTGCTGAAAAATCTGCTGACAATCTTATCAGAGTTCCCTTACACCTGACGAGTTGCTTTTCTTTTGCGGCTTTAAGATTCTCTCTCTGTGACTTTTGACATCTTGATTATAATGTGTCTTGAAGTAGGTCTCTTCGGATTAATCCTAGTTGCTATTCTTTGAGCTTCATGAATTTGCATGCCCATTTCCTTCTTCAAATTTGGGACATTTGTAGCTGTCACTTCTTCAAACATGCTCTCTGCCCTTTTCTCTCCTTCTCTGATCTCCTTCTCTGAGATTCTGAAAGTGCACTGTGAAATAGTAAGAAACATACATATTTTGGTCTCTGCCTCCAGTGCCCAATACAGAGCTCCTAAAACCCTTGTAAGCAGGGATTCTAGAAGCAAGTTTTGTTCTAATTTTCTTTTTATTTTGAGGAAGATTAGCCCTGAGCTAACTACTGCTAGTCCTCCTCTTTTTGCTGAGGAAGCTTGGCCCTGAGCTAACATGCGTGCCCATCTTCCTCTACTTTATATGTAGGACGCCTACCCCAGCATGGCATGCCAGGCAGTGCCATGTCCGCACCCAGGATCCAAACCGGCGAACCCCAGGCAGCTGAGAAGCGGAATGTGCGAACTTAACCGCTGCGCCACCGGGCCAGCCCCGCAAGTTTTGTTCTAATATTTGATCTTTGACCCTGGTTCCTGACACAGATCTCTTAAAAACTCTGTAATTTCCTGAGTGATAAGAGCATCTGACACAGAGCTCCTAATGGAAGTTCCTGGATGACAGGAGCATCTTTTGTTTTAAAGAGGCAATTGCAGTGAGCTCCAAGATAGGGGCTGGTTCCCAGAAAGACCAGGCCATGATTAGAAGCTTGGTACTTTCAGCCCCTCCCCTGTTCCTTGGAGAAGGGACAGAGGCTGGAAACTGAGTTAATAACCTATCATGCCTACATGATGAAACCTCCATAGGAATCCCAAAGGTACAGAATTCATAGAGCTTGCAGGTTGGTGAGCACATCTACATGCCAGGAGAGTGGCACACCCCACCTTGGGGATAGCAGCTCCTGATCTTTGGACCATTCCAGACCTTGTCCCATGTATCTCTTCATCTGCTTGTTCATTGGTATCCTTTAAAATATACTTGTAATAATCAGCAATACTAGTACACTATCTTCCTTAGTTCTGTGAACCACTCTAGCCAATTATCATACCCAAGGAGGGAGTCCTGGGAACCTCCAATTTATAGCCAAGTTAGACAGAAGTTGTGAGTAACCTGGGACCCACTACTTGTGATTGGCATCTGAAATGGGGAGCAGTCTTGAGGGACTGTGCCCTTAACCCATGGGGTCTGCACTAACTCTGGTTAGTGTCAGAACTGAATTGAAATTTGGACATTCAGCAGTCAGAGAATTTGGTCAGTGTGGGGAAAAACTGCTGGCAGAAGTATTGTAAGTTTGAAAGGAAAACTGTGCATTTTTCATAGACACGCATATATTGCTCTGCTTGATGACATCCCTTAAGTCCCTCAGGGTCTCTTTATTCTCTTATTTTTGCTCCTCTGACTTGATAATTTCACAGGACTTGTCTTCAAGTTCACTGATTCTTTTTTCTGCTTGATCCAGTTTGTTCTTGATCCCCTCCAGTGAAGTTTTCATTTCAGTTATTGTACTCTTCAGCTCCAGAATTTGTTTGGCTCTTTTTTATACTTTCTATCTCTTTGTTGACACCCTCATTTTATTCATAAACCATTTTCCTGATTTTGTTTAGTTGTCTGTGTTCTCTTATAGCTCACTGAACATCTTTAGGATGGTTATTTTTAATTCTTTGTCAGGTAACTCATTGATCTCTATTTCTTTAGGGTCAGTTTCTGGAGATTTATTTTGTTCCATTGACTTGGTCATGTTTCCCTGTTTCATTTCTTCATATGCCTTGTTACTTTTTGTTGAAATCTGGGCATCTGAAAAAACAGCCAACTCTTTCGGTCTTCATGGACTGGTTTTGTACAGGGAAAGATCTTTACCAATCCGCCTAGCTACAGATTTTGGGGACCTCTCAAACCTTTCCTGTCAATGTTTCTTCTCTGGGCTTGTGTGTGTGATTTCCCCGCTGAAGAGCTCTGCCTGTTTCTGTTCAGAAGCTCCCCCTAGTATCTGTCTGTGGTACTGCAATCTCTCTGGTGGTGTAGCAAGGCCTTTGTTCTCAGCAGGCCCCCAGGCATCCAAGTATGCAGCCGCCTTTCCTGTCAGTGCCCCAAGAGTTACGCAAGACAGAAACCAGTCCCTTGGGCAGTACCCTGAAAAGTCAGAATGGTGGATGTATCTTTCACTCCTCCTTCCCACATGAAGAAAAGCCACAAGTTGGGCATCTTCTCCCAATCACACATGCTATGCCGTGCAGGGAGTGGGATGAGGTAAGGCAGGTGAGTGCAACGGGCTTTCCTATCCACTCTAATGAACCTCTTCCTGGCCGTGCACTTGTCTGGGTGCAGTAACCTCTTGACTAGTTTCTGAATTCTCACAAAGGCAATTTGGTCTGTATATTGTTATTAAGTCAGTGTCTTCATGGGGGATGGAAGGCCTGGAACTTCCTATTCCACCATCTTCTTGATGTCACTCTTGTTTACATTTTTTTAAAGTTTCTTTGAGGATTGGAACAGACTATAAATAAATACAATACAGAAAATGTTAACAGCTTACTTGTAAAAGCTTTCCATCTTTGGAGAAATTAAGCTACTTTTCATTTATTTTCAGCAAATGCCAACTGACCTTTCAAAACTCCTAAAAGTTAATCAATGTAAAGACTCACATAATTTTCCCCATTTTAACTGTATATAATAAGACAACAAAGTCTTGGTTTAACAATTAAATATAATTATTGGAAATTATATCAAATACCTCATATGTTGCAGGAAACACTGATTACAATTTTAAAATAAGTTAATCCTTACAGAGAAAGACGGAGCTATGAACTAAAGTTAGTTCACAAACTTATGTACCTTAATGTTTATTTACATATTATTAATTATGGTAGTACAAAAAAATCCAAGCCAACAATTATGGGCATACCAAAAGACTCAAACCTTTGGCACCAAACTCTGATAGCTTACAGTATCCCTAAATAGCAACACATCCTGAAATAATTTGATGTCCTATGGGTATTTCTAAGGAATATATTAAATACATCAATGTGTATTACAGATATATCTTGTACGGCTGGAAATAATTATAACCAAAGTGCTTAGAAAGATTATTTCTGAATTTATTTTGCAAAAATGGATTTGAATATGAAAAGAAAATCTATGACAAGTGTATCATAAACCTAGAAAAAAACTTTATTTTAAAAAGCTCTCCATAGAATTTAGTATAAACTATCTACACTATTAGTTTGTGAGGCTGTTGGCTATCTCTAATATTTATCAAACTGACTGCTCACAGCAGGTGATCAATAACCAATTATTTTTGTTAATTAAATTAAGGATGTAAATGCTAAACAATTATACAATGCTGAATTTGACAACACAAAATTAAAAAGAAACATAATATACCATTTTCTCTCAAAAATATTATTAGAATGTTTAAGAGTAAACCATTACATTGATAGAATTATGATTGGGAAAATCACAACATATTCTGCATCTATTAATTTATGCAATAGATATAATATTGAACTGGAAGTCAACATAATTGATTTCTAATCCTAGAGTTTACCAAATCTTTAACTTCTTTGCTTTAATCTGTAAAATACATGAGATAGTATAAATAAAAACAGAATAAATTGAAGATACTGTAATTTTAATTATCCCTCAAATAAGTTAATTAGCTAAAAAGCTAAACTCCCAAGCCACAGATCTTATGCTGCCTTCAGGGAACAGGCCATGACTCTCCTGGACACACATTAAAAATACTCTTTAAACAAAGAAAGACTCACGAAAGGACAGAATGAACCTTTAGAGTACCTGGGAGAATACCTATAGGTACTCAAAAACGCAAGTCTGCTGAACAGAAGTGAAAAAGCTAAATACACTGTACTAAATCATCTTCTAAAATCAGCACTGATGCAACTACACACACAACATGTATGAAAAGTCGCACTTACCAAAAGACTGTAAAATTGCTTAATCAGAACCGATACTACTCTCAGCAAACGCATGCAGATAGGAAAATACGGTTTTTCTACAGGTGCTGGAGAAGATGAAGCGCTGGAACCTTGTCTGAACTTTATATTTGGAGAAAAGAGCTTTATCACCAGAGGACATACCCTTTCTTTGAGGAGGAAACTAAACTCCTGGTGCTATTTACGAAGACAAAAAAAAACAAGAATTAACTTAGTTTGTACTTAATGCTTATAAAACACAGTCTCACTAGTAAATAAAACTTCTTAATAATCAGTATGGATAATTCAGCTTTATTATAAGTTTATACAGTTTATTATTTTACAGTTCACACAATCCTGAAATTAGTATTGTTCTTTGAGAAAGATCAAAATGATAATCAATATTTCAAGAAGTTTTAAAAAGAACCTAAATTAAAAAGGAACATTTAACAGTATTAGAATTAAGTGATGCTTATTACTAGGAATTTTAATTTTAGTAGGACACTAGCAATTAAAAACACAAAGAAGAGAAGAAAGAAAATAGATAAATTTAAACAGATAAAGCAATTAAAATAGGCAGCTTAGGAGAGAAAACTTGATTTATAAAATATGATAATTATATAATTCACTAATTTTATTTTGCAAAGATAAAAATCCCATTCATACATAGAAGATTTAAAAATTAACACTATTTTGTTCTACTTAGATTGCTTGAACAAAACACAGTGAGCTGATAAAAAGCACAATGATTAAGCATCATTATTTTAAAGTCTGAGGAACCTCACAAGGAACTTTCAAATGTTACTTACAGTCATGGTATATTATGCAGAAAACCTTCCTTAACCTTTTAATTCTCCCTATATTAGCCAAAGTAGTCTCATTTTACTGACAGTATAAGGCCCAGACTACATTTATTATCTAACCTCAAATATATCATCCAAATTTCACTGAGGCTGAGAACAAAGAAAGAATCACAAAATCATAAAATTTTATCATAAAATCATAAAAACCACCTAATCTAATCCTTTAATCTTACAGAAACGGAAAAATAATACACAGAGCAGTTTACATCTCAGAATCACAAAAATTTTTAAATGTATCTTTTAAAAAATCAGATTCATCAGAGAAAAAAAAGAAAATGCAGAAAAGTGAAAAGCTAAAAAAAAAATCCTTGCCTAATCTCACCTCCTGGAGATAAACTGGTGTCGCTGTTAACTCTGAACGTATATCCTTCCAGACTTTTACATGCATTCTAATGCACTTTTTAATTCTTTCCCTCAATAATGGGATCTTAAAAGTTAAGTGATTTGAAATTCTACTCTCATAATGACAGATTCTTTGACTGCCAACATGAAAAGCACATTTAAGTTCATTTTCATACTTTACTAAATAATTTTATGCATTGGTTAACTTATTAATATTACAGCAACTCTTAAAAATTTATCTGTTCACTTTTCCCCCCTTAAAACTCAATTGACTACAATTAGGTTTCCTCCACAATCACCACCAAACACCCAAACTCCCCTGAAACGCCTCTCGTTCCACTCAGCATCATCTCTGGGGATGAAGCAAACACTGCCTTTCAGGTGTCATCTTACCAGTCTCTTTGAAGTACTTGGCTCATCCTGAAGCTTTCTTTGCTTTCGTCTTTTATTATGTCACACTCTCTCTCATTCATTCCTGTCTTTCTGGCCTCAGGTTCTTAGTCTCTTTTGTATGCTCATCCTTTCATGCTCACCTGTTTAATGCTGAGGTTCCTCAGAGCTCCAGAGTACCAGGCCCTGCTTCCTGCGCTATGCTAGCCCCATAGGTAATCTCATTCACTCCCATATCTTCAATTAGCAACTATATGCCAGTGACGTTTAAATTTATAACTTCAGCTTAAAACCTTACTTCTGAGCTCAAGATGCATAAATTCAACTAACATTTTGCATGTACTCAGATACCTCAAAATGAGTATGTTCAAAACTGAATAATCTATCCTTCATAATAAAAATTCTGCCCATAGAGTATTCCATTTTAGCAAGTAGTTCACTACTCAAAGCTCAAAGTCATCTTTGATTAATAATGTATAATAAGTCATATAACTTGCTGATTTTATTTTGAAGAAGGCAAAAAGAATGCCTTTTCCCTCACTTACTGCAACATTTCATTAATTTATTCAGCAGTTACTCACTGACCGCTTAATATGTACCAGACACTGTGCTAGAGAAAGAGATTCAGGGTCAGGCACAATTTTGTGCCTGCCCTATATCATAGAGTTTATTTTCTAGATGAGAAAACAGAACCTTTCCCACAGTCACTGCTCTAGAGTAGTCTTTTACTATTCTATCTATTCTCTCAATTACCTACGCTTCCTCCTTCAGGTAGAAGCTTCATACCCTTGATTCATCACCAACTCTCCACCAGGTTTGGAACCTATGTTATTCATTTCCATAGCCATTTTTTATATTTTTCCTTCCCAGCACTCATCACATCTTATTATTCAGTTAATATTTCTCTTCCCATTAGACGTCTAAGTGCCATAAGGGCAGGAATTTTATCAGTCTAATTTAACTTCTGTATCCTTGGCACTGAACACAAAGATCAGCACACTGTTAAGTGATGGGTAAATTGTGCTTGACTGAGTGAATAATGAGTAAAAGAAAACAAATATTTATCTCCCAAAGAAATGTTGTAAGAGTGAATTCTAAGATCTTACACAGAATAATTATTTTTTTCCCTCTGTATTACAGCAGGAAAAATAAAGTAGAGTAGAAATTTTGTGGGTTCAATAAATCTGGAAAACATTTTTCAAATCTTTTCCTACAAAATCAGAAAACGCAATCCAAACTATAGAAATTTCTAATTCAAAATGATTTACCAGTTCATTCATTCATTACTTATCGAACCCCTGCCACATGGCAGGCACTACATGCAGCAGGCACCTGCACAAGTGAACAAAGTTCCCGCCTCATAGAGCTTACTTTTCTGTGTGTCAGGAGATAATAAGCACTAGAAAGACAAAGAGGGGCAGGAGAGGTAAGGGTGCTGGCGTGAAGAAGCTGCCCTTTTAAACAAAGTGGTTGGGGAAGGTTGTCTGATAAGGTGATCATGGAGCAAAGACCTCAAAGGAGTAAGAGAGAGAGCTATAGGGGAGAAAAGCATTCTAGGCCCAGGAGACAGTAAGCACAAAGGCCAGAAGCAGGGGTCATTTAAAGAACAGCAAAGAAGGACAGCATGACTAAAGACTGAGAGCAAGGGGAAGAGTGAAAAGAGACAAGATAAGGGAGTACTGGGGACCAGATCATGAAACGTGCCAAAGATCGTAACGAGGACTTCATCTTTGACTCTGGACAAAGAGGACATCTAGTGAAGCACTTTTACAAAAGACTGAAAAGGTCTGACTTGTTTTAAAAGGCCACTCTGAATGTGGTGTGACAAGCAACTGTAAGAGGATATGGCGGGTATAGATGCAAGGAGACCAGTAGGAAGGGAATGCAGTAACTCAGGGAACAGGTGATGGTGCCCTGGATTAGGATCACTGTGGTACGAGTGGTACGAAGTGAACAGATCCTGGATATATTCTGAAGGTGATGGTTGGGGTGTGGGTGTGAATGAAAAGGAGTAGATAAGGAGAGAAAATAATTTGAAATCTGGATCAACATGGGTTCAAATCCCAACTGTGCCATTTACAAACCATGAAACCTTGGACAAATTGCCTAACACTCTGAAAGTCTTAGCTTCCTCCTGTGTACAGTAGGAATCAGTGGTACTTCTCAGGCATTTGTGAAGACTAAAGAGAATGTGAAATGCAAGGAATTTGGCACAATCATAGCACGTAGTAGGCAGTCAAAAAGTGGTAGCTACTATGACTATCATTTTATACAAGACCATTAGACAAGTTATATTTAAATACTTCTTATCCTATTAAAGTACAAGGAAGAGAATCATCAAGAAAGGTTAATATTGTTTATTATCACCAAAAGCATTTAACAGTTGCCTAATGAACACCAAAACTTATGAAGCATATAAAAATAATTTCAGTCTCAACTCCTAGGCTCAAGGATCTTGCTCTAACGTGGCACTTGATTCACACATTTTGTAGGCAAGAGGAAGGATAGAAAAGACGACTTAGGGAGGCAGCTTGGTAGGTGAAGGAGCTAGATTAGGTTAGTAGTTAACAGATCTAAATTCTAGTTCAAGATCTGCTAATAACTAAAGAACCTATGTAAATCACTGAATCAATTTTGGACTTTTGCTGCTTATAGCAAAATGAAAACCTTAAATTCTTTCTTACTTTTTTCCCTATTAACTTTCTGTTTTGAAAAATTTTGTATTACATGTTAAATTTATTAGGCATTTACTACTTCTTTTTTCCAATTAAATTATCCAAAAGCACACAGCTACATATAAACAAGTAAAAATTATTAACTATTTCTTTAAGCTTTTAAATATCACAAAAAGCTCACACACCGTATTTCCCTCATGCACCCACAGACTGGAAAATGCCTGCAGCAAGTCTCTAGGGATTCCCTTTAATGTTCAACTTGCAGAACGCTGGGATACTACAAAAATGCAAGATAACGTTTAACTGTTATATGCCTAAAGTCTCAGGCTGTAATTCTTTGCATCTTTTCATATGGAAAAAAATGTGTGTTGCTTTCTTAAAAAATAGCTGTGAAAAAATTAAAGATTAATTTTGTTGTAAAATACTACAAATGGCTTACTTGTAAAAAGACTTGTGGAAAATCATTCAGGACTGACTCAAGTAACTCGAGGCCAAATGTTCGAGTCATTTCTGTCATACCCACTAGCCAGTAAGGAGCATCAGCATTAACCAACTGACAAAGGTCCTGGGAAAATATAAGTCAAACAATAAATAAAAAATAAGTAAACTATTCACATGTTGGAATGAAATGCGCTTTTCAAAACTCAAAGTTCATAAAATTTTTTAAAATACTCTTTTCTTATATGGCTGTTTTCAATCCTCAGAAACTAAGCATTGATAGTTCAAATTTTGACAAATTGTATGTTTGATTATTTAAGTAAACTATAAAGACTCATACAACTATTGACAATACATAGAGTGCACAGATAAATGATTAATCTAACATTCTTTTAATGAGAAACCATTTAAAATAAACCTTTAATCAAAATTAATAAAAGTTTTTAGTGCAGATGAATCTTATTTTACTTAAAAGATTTATTTGGGGCCAGCCACATGACATAGTGGTTAAATTCGGGGTGCTCTGCTTTGGTGGCCCTGGTTCACAAGTTCGAATCCCAGGTGTGGACCTGTACCACTGGTTGGCCATGCTGTGGCGGCACCTCACATATAAAATAGAGGAAGACTGGCACAGATGTTAGCTCAGGGCTAATCTTCCTCAAGCCAAAAAAAAAGAGGAAGACCGACAAGAGATGTTAGCTCAGGGTGAATCTTCCTCAGCAAAAAGAAAAAGATTTATTCATGACAAGTAATACAAATATCAGATATTTGTATATCAGATTATATTAAGTAAACCAGAGGTTTAGTGTTTAAATTTTCTTTGTTAAAGGAATTTATTTTGTATAACTACTCATCCCTATTATACCTATTTTCTACTTCTGAGTTTAATTAACTTTATTTCCTTAAAGTGAAACATAACATTTTATCATGTTAATTAGTTATAGATCCTAACATTTTAAAACTTTTTCAAAATACTACTTTTCACACATTTTAAACAACTGACACAATAAAAAAATTAAGTCAGACATAAAATGCCAAAATCAAAAATTTACACAAAACTATATTCCATAATAAACATTATTTTTCTCAAATGAAATACCTGGAAAAGCATATATGCATCTTTAGCACAAGGTCTGAGAGTGCTGACAGATCTTCTGTTACTGTTTGCTTGGACCAGTACTGGTTGTTCTACAATATCTGCAATCAAAATAAGGTGGGTTTTAGGAGTTCGTACTGACCATTAATAAAGCATATATACTATTTAAAAGGCATGTTTAAAATAAATACTCGTTTATAGAATTAAAAACTTTATTTGAAAGTTCAGAACTACGCCTCCAAAACAAAGAATATAATGGGAATCTTTTTTTATACAAAATGCCATAAAAATCACTCTTTACTATTGTATATTCATTTTAACAAGCTTAGTATCTTTGTCCATACATTTGATTTTTCCAGCCTCCCATTGTCCAGCCCCTTTATTTCATGGGTTTGAAACTCACATGATCTTTGAATGCGCCTTTAAATATCAAATATGTGAGTTTATCATATGGTTAATTCCTATATCATCTCACCATCTTCAACAGAATTAACTGCTTCATCTACCACAACTACTATGTCAATGATAGGTATTGACTAGCTAAGAGTTAGCTAGAATGGTGCTTCCCAACTCAGCATTTCTCTGAATACATATCATTCTCAACAAAGATATCAACAAAGATATTCTCTGTAAATTATGACAGGCTGCTTTGAATAAATGTTGACAAAGACTACTTGAAAAGAAAGAGATTCCAAGTATTTTCCACCTTACTAGAAAGTATTTAATCAAATATTAGTCTTTAGAGACACACAGCTAAAATTACCAATCTAGGAATTACGTTGAGGTTATGAATATATAAGACAGTCCAACCAGATAACTGCCCTGTTTTATACTATTAAGTTTAATTCCTTAATATTTCAGACTGCTAGAATTCCACCTGCATTTCCACTAGGAAAAATATAGAAAAATCAATAAACCAAAGTCAGTGAAAATATTCTAATAAACCAACAGATTAAGAATCCCTGAAACTGAACATGAAAAATATGACCAATGGTTAATTTCAGGAAAAGTGAAGTAATTATTAGAGCGGCAACATTACCATTACTTACTAGTATTGCCATTTTTTACCAATATTACCAAGAGAACATCAAATAAAATGAAAGATGGTACCATATTAAGAGTTTAGGAAAAGAAAACCTACCTAAGGGGAAAAGTAGTTTAATCTTTTCTTTCTTGACTACATAAGACAGGCTGTTTGTAATGGTAACATGTTATAATCTTTTCAACTAATCATGAGGCAAAATTTACTTTTCATTCAATAAGCATAAATAAAAAAAAGTAATTTCTATAGTTAAAAGTTAGCAAATTATAAAACTTATAAACAATATCTGCTCTCTGAAAGGACATGTTTCTAAGTTTTGGGGAAATTTTTTAAATCATAAAGAAAAAGATGTTTAAAAATTACAATAAACGTATTTGATGAAAATATGAATCTTAAATTATATAAATATTCTTGATTAACACATATTAATAGGCACAGAAAACAACTCACATGAGGGAAGCCCATCCTTGGGAATCTACCCTAAAAGAAGTAATTCAAATGGAAAAAATACATGTAGGAAGACACTCAAAACAGTACTAAAATATTGAACACAGCGGAAGTGTCCAATAGACTAGTTCATTAAATATAGAATAGCCACACAATATAATGCAACCATTAAAATTTAAATTATGAAAATGAAATAATAACATGAAAAATTCATATAATGTTATGTTTGGCTAAAAATACATATAATACAATTTGGTTTAAAATGTGAAATTATCATCTTCAATATGAAATTGTGCATATATTAGAAATAAACATGGAAAATAAAGAGTTGACTTCTTAGGGTAATAAAATTGGGGAGATTTATTTTTTTGAATTGCCATTATCAATATGATAACGTTAAATATATTTTTTAACGCTGTCTAGTTTTTAGGTAGCCTAAGTTCACAGAGCAAAGGCTGAAATCAGTAAAAGAGAAATCACGGATGTAAGAACTACCTAGTGTCAGAAGGAGACAACTTTTATCACTTTACCTCTGTGTCGTTCATCTTCAGCAACCATCCTCTCAAAAACAACAGTAACAACTTGTCGCACTGTAGCAGCAGCTGTATTGTTTGTAATATTATCTTTTGTGAAGTGTAGTCGAAAACAAAGAACAATTGCCTAAAAAAACAATTTTCATTTGCTATGAAATAAGGCTTAAGAACATGGCTATTATCTTTATTTTATCTGATGTAACCTAAAATTAAATAATTTATGTTTGGCTCTTTCAATCACAGATACTAAGAGCCCCACTCTTTTATACAATAAAACTACAAAAAGCCTTGGATTCTGAAATAATTCAAACTTAGTAAATACAGAGCCACATAAGATTAGCTAAGGTAGGGGCCAGCTCTGCGGCCGAGTGGTTAAGTTCGCAGGCTCCACCTCGGAGGCCCAGGGTTTCGCAGGTTCCGATCCTGGGCAAGGACCTGGCACCGCTCATCAAGCCATGCTGAGGGGGCATCCGACATGACACAACTAGAGGGACCTGCAACTAAAATATACAGCTATGTACTGGGGGGCTTTGGGGGCAAGGGAAAATTAAAAAAGTAAATAAAATCTTTAAAAAAAAACATTAGCTAAGGTAATGTGAAATACATCTTTCATAATAAGATTCTTTTAACATGTATATAATAATGTGTTTGTGCTTTTATTTCCCCAGAATGACTTGCTTTGCAAATAATAAGTACTCAAAGTTTGTTGTATCACTAATCATCAAGAGAAGGACTATATAAACCTGCTCAGCATATAAATAAATATTTTCTAAATCAACTTTAGTAAGGTGTAATTTATACACGTACAATAAACCGTATCCCTTTGAAGTATGTAATTTGATGAGTTCTGACAGTAATATTCACCCATAAATCCACTGCCACATCAAGATACAAGACATTCCATCACACTAAGTTTCCTTGTGCTCTTTTGCAGTCTATTTTTCCCTCCTCCCTTGCCCCCCAGCAACCACCCATATGCTTTTTTCATTACAGATTAGCTGGCATCTTCTACAAATAGAATCATTCAGTATGTACTCTTTTGTGTCTGGTTTCTTTCACTTGCAATATTTGTGAAATTCATCCATGTTGTTCTTTGTATCAGTAGTTTGTACTTTTTTATTTCTGAGTGGTATTCATGGTATGGGTACACCACATTTTGCTTATCCATTTACCTGCCGATAGACGCTGGGTTGTTTCCAGTTTTGGGATGTTCACAGCAGCAGTTCGGAGCTGCTACGAACATTCATACACAAGTCTCTGTGAGGACATGCATTTTCATTTACCTTGGGTAAATAAATACTTACAAGTGAAATGGCTGGATCATATGGTAGGTCGAGGTTAAACCTCTGAAGAAACTGCTAGTTTTCCAAATTGGCTTTACAATTTCACGCTCGGGCCAGCAGTATGTATGATTTCAGAACTATTCTATGTCCTCAACAGCCATTGAAATGGTGAGTCTTTTTTAATTTTAGCTATTCTAATGGACATGTATTGATACCTCTTCATAGTTTTAATTTGCTTTTCCCTGATGACTAATGATGCTACGCCACTTTGTCTGCAATTCATTAGCCATTTGAATATCTTATTTCGTGACGTGTCTGTTGAAATCATTTGTCCATTTTTTATTGAGTTGTCTTTCGAATGAATTGTAAGAGTTTTTTAATAAATTCTAGATAAAAGTCCTTTGTCAGATATTTGTGAATATTTTCCGCATTCTGTGGCTTCTTACATGGTTCATGGATTTTGTGCCTCAACTAAGAAATCTCCACCTACCCCAAAGTCACAAAGATTTTCTCCTATGTATTCTTCTATAAGTTTTACAGTTTTAAAAGAAGCCTTTCTTGGAGAAAAACATAATGGTAGTTTAAATTCTATGCCTTATCATATTTAAAAAGTTTTAAAGGAAACAATTAAGCCTTTGATACCACTATTACTCTTTAAATTTCAACATAAAGGAGAGGAACTTGTTATGTAAAAGCTTTCATACAACTCAATTTTGTATTATCTTTATTCTTCATTTTTCATCTCAAAATATTACATTGCCAAATTAACCAACATACTAAAATAACTCCTACATTTATTTATGAAACTATAATCACTTTTTATTGTTTTGGTAGGTCAAACGATAACCATTTATAAAGTTTTAAATATATACATCAGAACAGTAACTTGATTGCTAGAAACCAAGAGGAACTCCATACAACAAAAAATATAAATATAAAAATACATAAACTATTTTATAAAGCAGGTGTGAGCCTAAAAGATAAGCTATTCGCAATTAAGTAAAATCTCATTATGACCTAAGAACATCAAATGTATTTACTGGAAAAGACAGACAGATACACCTTCTAGCGATAGTACACAGCTTTATGTGATAGTATGCTTTTCTACTTTATAACTCATCCATCCTTAAAGGCATGCAAATTATAATACAACTATTACTGCAAATTCAATAAATTCCTTAAACAATAAGCCATTAATTAAAGACTGTTCTTTATATTACTCTTTGTACTTTCTGTTCTTTAGAAACATTTCATAATTTTAAAAACTTTTTTAAAGAGTGAAATGAATAATAAAACAATTGTTATATGCTCAAAGAGGGCGGGAATGAGGAAGAAATGAGAAATAGCTATCAGGTATGCAGACTTACCTAGCATAAATACCAAAAGGACACTGTTCCAGCTACCTGAGGGGCAGGTTTAAACTATCTGGCTTACATATCAGATACACATGAAATTATTTTTAAAAGGGAGGAAGGGAGAGCTATTACAGGCAATACCCAAGGCAATTGTGGAGAACACTGATTAACTCAACACACATTTATTTCTCTCACATTCCTCTTCCTCTACTCCTATTCTGCTACTTTTCCTTTTCCAATTCCTTTTCATAACTAAGCCTGTCAAGCTACACCCAAGCGGCTTCGCTTCATCACTCTAATCTGACTTTGACTTTAATGTGGGGAAAATAAAGCACCAAGGGCTTTTAACGTGCAAGGTCCGTTATCACAATAGCTACAGGGAAGTTACTTTCGGTTCAAACAGCAGCAAGCTTTTCTCCTTCAGCCAGTTTTTTCAAATACTGTCTCCAAGCACTTATGAACTTTGACAAACAGGTTTCCTACCTTAGAGAGTGCCTCATCATGAACTACTGTACTGGTTGTTAAAAGAACAAGAACCGTTTGAAGCAACTTAAGTTCTTCTAGACTATTTTCCATTAGCTGCCAAAGCATGTTAATTATATTTCCAGCTGCAGTCTGTAAAATAATTAAATTATTGTCAACAAATAAAACAGAGGTGTTTAGGTACCTACACAAGAAATGGTGCACAAATATTCTCTCACCTGGAGACAATTTCTTGATCACGAAACCCATGTTTCTATATACATCCAAACACATGTTTCTCAACCAATCTGAGACTTTCAACCAATTAATTTTCATCTCAAAAAAATAAATTTCTTTAAAAAATACTATTTGAATATATGTAAATAGCAGCATGCAGTTCTGCAATACCTAGTCAAAATCTAAGCTCACTTCTACGATAATATGGGCATATTCCATTTGGAAATTTATGAATATGGACATATGCAAATTAACTATGAGTCTGCTACTGTTTCTTATATATTATTCTAACTACAATGTTATAGAAAAAACAAAATGCAACTCAGATTAATAACACATTGACAAACTCAATTAAATCTGACATTGCTTAGAATGTTATACTAAAGGCAAAAGAATTTACCCCTTCTATTAAAGTACCTTATGGAGTACAAACTTAAGGTAACAGCATTACATTTGAAAGCAGGATGCAGATATAGTGACGAAATGTTTTTCCTTGTTTTACCATCATAAGGTTGATATCAACCATACACTTAGGTTAATGAACAACAAATTATCACTTCAGACACTCCAGGAAACAGTCATGATTTTCCCTCCTACCTTTTAAAAAAAATTATGAATTATATTCTTTTCAATGATACTGAAAATTTGCTTGGTTCTTAAAATTATCTATGTTACTGAACTGTGACTTCTTAGATTACAAATGACTTGACAAAATACATTTCACTTTTACTCATTATTTATGAGTGTTTAATATTAAGACAATTTGTTAATCTTTTAAAATTAAGCTATGTCCTTCAAGCACATTGCTATTCATAAAACTGTTTACGTTAAATATTAGGTATGCTTCATTCTCCCCTTCTGAAAAGTCCTGATTTGATTCTTAGGTGTACGGTTCAGATAAAATCTTCACATTACCTCAGATACGACTTCATGTGACATGAGTCTCTGAATGGCGGCCAAACACAGCTGAGTGATCTTCGGTTCCTTGGTGCCACAACCCATGAGAAAAGGCTGAACAACCTCTGAGCTGTTCTCTTTCAATGCTTTATTTAGAACACATAGAAAATAATTATTAAATCTAATCCATAAATACAAATACTTTTTTTATATAATAACCAGTAATGACAATCTTAATAAAAACCACTTTACGTAAACACCAAAGTAAAAATAAAGTACTAAGAGTTAAAATACTTTGGATAGACACTACAGCCTCTGTATCTAAACCACACCCCTTAACTACAGCTTTCCCATGCCTTTCTCCTGACACTCTGTCCTTTGGTTCTCCTCCATGTTCTGCTAGAAACTCCTTACGGACAACTTCTCAGAAGTTCTTTCCTGCCTCAGATAAGCACTCTATTTCTTCAATAGTGCAGAAGAAAAACATGAATAAGAATTCATACTCTAGAGCAGAAAAAGTAATTAAAAATAGTATACCTGTCATCCCCATGACACTTCCAAACGATATTCAGAAACTCCCTAGAATTTTATCATATGCCTTGAATTTACATAGCCCTAATTTCTTCTTCATCAAATAAACTCATTAAAAACAATACTACTCCTCTTATTACTGAAGCATTACTTTAAATTAATTGAATGCACGTGGTATAATTCCAAATCTTAATTTAACTCCTTCTTACCAAGCCAATTCTTTCAGAAGTTTTGAAGTGGCAACAAAAAATGTAAAAGGTTAGAAAATGCACAAACCTAATTATACATAATTAAATTTACAAAACACAATTAAATCAATACACACTGAATCGTTACACAAAGATGAATAAGACAGGTTTGTCATGCTCTGGAAATGTGAAAAAGTAACATGGAATTTTGAGTCAAGAGAACATTAAATTTATGTGTTTGGAATATGTTTTTTACTTCCATTAATTTTTTTGAGGTTAAGCCTTGTAATAAAGACACACAAACCTGAGTTTTAACATGGTTTTCAAAAGAAATTATGAGAAAGTCATCCAGAACCACCATTAAAAGTGTAAAACCAGTGTTAACATCAGTTTTGTCATTTAAATCCCCACCTTTCTTCTCCCAAAGCTCCCTCATGGTATGGTAAATGAAGACTACAGGCTCCTATGGCATGCTCTGCAGACGCCCTCCGCCCACCCGCATACATTCCAGACAGCGCAGCTAAGACACAAGAAAGCTGCCTGGCAAAGAACAGCATTTCCAAAAGGGCTCCCTTGCCTTATTTCCTTGCTTTCTTGTGCATAAAGGTTTTGATTCAAACCCAGAGACATAAATTTCTGATAACAATGTCTCAAAACATTGATATAAATGATTAAAAGATAACAATAAAGCTCAAAAAATACTACTCTGAAGCAATAAATATCCTACCATATCTACTCCTGCCAAATTGCTGAATTGTGAGGCTACCTCTAATAGTGCTGAACATTCCTAATTAGTAAACGTTGTTCAGGTATATAAAAGTTTTCAACAGTAACAAGTTGCATTTGTAACTTTTATGACATTAACATATGTTTCTCATTTGTATATCATGTAGATAATAATCTACATAATCATATAGAGTTTACAGGGCAGGATGTGGCCCAGGTGACACAGTAAGACGGTGGTAAAGCCAGAATTTGAAAACGTCTTCTAACTCCTGGTTCACTGTTCTTCCCAGAACATTATGCTGCCACTCTTCAAGGTTAAACAGCACTTGATGCAAACGGAAGTTAGAAGAGTTAAAAGCATCTAAGAGGAACCGCTGACCTGGCCTTTAAAGCTGGTTGCCTGAAATCATCCGATAAATGAAGGAAAAGGATTCTGTCTTCATAGAAGGAAAAATAACGTACTTTCATAGAATCTCTGATGACAATGATTTTAAACACACCCCTAACATCACACAGACACAAAATCAGTGCCAATTAAACTATGATACAACGCTTTCTAATCACTTAAAAAAGGTTTCCTCACAATTTCATCCTCTAGGCCATTCAGAGCACTGGGGAGGCCTGAGTCCTCCAAAGAGTACTTCACCATGGCCTCCGAGATCACCTTCTAAGCCAATGACACCCAGGATGCACGTTCTGACGCTGGTGCTTTTCGACCTTACCATAAGATGTTAACAGAAAGTTTCTGTACAATAACCAGCGTGATATTTTAAATAGCAATTAAACTTATGTGATATCAACAATGCACGTAACTCAACTGATGTGATAATAATATGGGCTACTATGTACAAATTCACACACTCACCAAAAAAGACAGCTACAACACTCCCCGGCCCACAGTGATTCTAAGATGCTATCAATTGTAAGATGCACATCAATTTGGGAAATATTCAAATGTGAAAAAACAGTGTCTCTTAGAATGAATAAAATAATGTGAGTTATAATGAAATGTTGTATACATGTCAGTCACAGTTATTCAGATCTATCAAGCTGAGATAAACATAAGGTAGTAATAAAAACAATTTTTTAAAACTTTATTTTAATGCAACTCCAAAGAATCAAACATCTCTCTCATCTCCTTCCCACTTTTTTTCCTCCCAGTTTATATGAGAATATAACGGTCAAAAGGAAGTTTCTATGTTATCCAGAATATAAGATCAACAAAAAAAATAAATAAAACCTACTGATCTACTGTCTTTTGAAGCATAGCGCGAAAAACAAAAAATATATCCACTGTATCTAGATCACAACGCAGTAAGATAAAGATGATAAGACAAAAGAAGTTACTGATATTTTCCTTCTTTATAAGTGATGGTGGTCCTGGGAAGCAGAAATTAATCTCACTCTTCTAACTGAGATAGCTGCTCTCTCTTCATATACAATAATTTTAATGCCATGCTAGTAAAGTGTAGCTTTACATAAAAATCTTCCTATGGGTTTAGATTTTAGAAATCATATCAAGGAAAAACTGTACAGCAATATAAAGACATCTTGCTTTAACCATTTTTTTTGGTCATTCCAGGAAAAAAAGAGGAAAAGGTCTACTCCATTTAATCAAAAACTCTCTAGTTCAATTTCCATTAAAATATAAAGATGAGTTTTAGGAGTAAGAAAAAAAGTTTATTTTCTACCTAAGTTCCTTAATAAGCATAACTCCTTTAAAAGAACAACACTGTGTTTGATGAATATATTTTATTTCCAAATGTTATAACTGTGAGATCAAATGACGCACTTTCACACACCTGGAAGAGGTCCCGCAGGTCCCCATATCCTAGGGGTTTCCTTGCTTTGAGCAGTTTCACTGCATAATTGCAGTTTTTATCCTGGAAAAAAAGAATTAAACTAGGATACCCCACCAGGAATCATATTAATAGGGGTGAGCAAAAGTTTTATTATAAATTGTAATGGTCATTAAATAACAAATTATAATTCTTGTGAAAGAAATAAAATATGATGTATACACAATTGCTATCCTCAAAACCCTTAAAATCTAGTTATGGGAAAGAAGGATACTCCTAACACATTAAGAAAATTTTAATGGTTCAAAAGATCTGAAAATATTTTAAATGATTCAAGAATGGGAGGACAAATAAAAATATGGCAGTTCCATATTAAAAGTACATTTTAGGAAAATGAAGGATTATTCAACAAATGACGGCTGTACAATTGGTTAGTAATTTGGCAAAAGAAAAAAAAATCTAGGTCCTCACATCACCCCATATATTATTAAGAAAAAAATCAAACCACAGAAAAACTACCAGAAAATAAAAATGACTATCAAATATGTGGAAGAAGAGGGCTTCCTAACTGGAGAGCAACAAAAGAAATTAGAAAAATTACATTATGTAAAAATGAAAAGCGTCTAGATAAAAAATTAAAAGGTAAATGACTGGCAGAAAATATGATATAAACATGATGAGAAATTAATTTTTCTATAATAAATAGCTCAAACAATTTGATAAGGAAACACAAAAACAAAAAATGTAAAATAAAAAAGGAAATAATTTAATACATTCAGAGAAAAATGTTCAACACTAAAAAGAAATGTCAATTAAAATGAGAAGTCATTTGCCTGTTCAATTACTAAAAAGATGTTTTTAAATAATAATCTGGCAAGGATGTTATAAAAATACACTCACATATTATTGGCAAAGGCATAAACTTTTACCTTTTCAGAAAGCAGTATAGTGACAAATTTCATGAACAAGTTCTTACCCTTTGATTTAATAACTTCATTTCTAGAAATTTATCTTAAAAAAATAATTCTAAATACTGAAACATGTTTAACATAAAGGAATGGTTAAATAAACTCAGTCACTTGCTGAAATATTACAGAGCAACTGAAAAATTAGAAAAGATGGCATCAAAGAAAAATATTTATGATACAATAAAAGGCAGGATACAAGTCAAATTAAAATTTTAGAAATTAAAAACAAAAATCCAAGGGAAAAAGAATAAGAACATACTATATAGTAGAGAAACTATACGATCTCTCCAGCCCACTCGGTCAACTTGTGAACATCGCCTTGTATCTCCTAGCCTGGATTACAGCAAGTGCCTCCCAACAGACCTCTGCCTTACCGACAGTACACTGAAACAGATCTTCCACACGGCTGTCAGAGTAATTTACATAAAAGTATTAGTATGAATGTGTCACTCACTTCCTTGATTCAAACTCTTCCCATCAAGTTGCTCAGAACGTTATACAAAGGCAATAGTTGGATAGTGTGTCCAAATAGACCAAGCTGTTTTATACCACATGTAATTAAGTAATCTCCTTTACTTTCCTGCTTCTACACCTTATTTGCCTGGCTAACTCCTTTCTGAGCTTCAAGTCTCAGCTTCAGATTTGCAGGCTGGGTGTGGTGCCTTCTCCATGTTCCCATAACAAGCCTGTCTATACTTCCACCCTGGCACTTACCATACAGTAGTGGAATTCCCTGTTTAGGGTCTGTCTCCTTCATTACTCTGTTATCTGGCTGACGTGAACTAAATATGACAACACTCATGTACTCAAATAATCATAACATGTTAAATTAAAGAGAGGCAGAGAAACATACTGGAGGCAACACTAAGAGACTTACTTGCATATTGGAGCGACTCACTTATTAGCCTGCAGTTAATGAAGGCTGACTATTTCCCATGCAACATGCTAACTACTAGCAATATAAGGAAGAATAAGATATTGATCCTGACTTCAGGGAGTATGTCATCTGCAAGGGAAAATTTCTAGCAAAGGACTTCAAAAAGCAAACGGAAGAGCAGGTAAGCTAAACAGAATGAATGGCACAAACATACTTTTCAAGTATATTTCTTGTATTTCCGTACAGATTGTAGGTGAACACAGATTGTAGGTGAATTATATTACCCATCTTTGTATCTCCCCTAGTGATGCTTACATAATTATTTCCTTATTAAGACTATGTTGTATGATATATTCTATAGATGTTTGTAAAATATCAGAAGTATATGTATTCATAAGATAGAATATACTAAATGAAACCCGAGATTTTAATGTCTGAGAAAAATTCCAAAGTATATTTACTCGTTGCTACTTAGAGACCTTTTAATAAGACCACGTAGATATTAAAAAGATAAAGGAAAGTATGTGAGAAAAGGACACAAATCATACATAACAATTATCCATGTAAAAATTCTGTATGTATACTGACAGTAGCTGAAAGCAGCCATAGGTAGGTATAACTGTTATGGTTTTGAGAAGGGGTTAAAAATACAATTTTAAAAGATATCACAACTTCATTGATTTTCTTGTTTCAAATATTTATTCAAAAAACAGATTCTCTGTTTATGTAATTTTTGGATAACACAAGCCTTCTTAATCAATTTCAAGTATATTATAAGCTGGGATAATAAAAACAATGTGTCATATATGGTAGTCAAGTGTAAGATTACGGCATTTGGCCTGTAAATGAAAAACTTTATGTTGCTATCTCTCATTTGCAGAGTTTTATCTTTAAAGAAAAAGGAAATTTTGAGATAATGATCTGTATATTTGAATCAGTGCTGACATTACCTGGCATAGCATTCCCACTTCTGTCAGCATTCATGACAGCAGTGAAAACAAAGAAAAATAAATATTAAAGGAGGATGCTTAAAAGAAGGGGAGATGTAAAGCAAGGATTTACTCTGCAATGTAAATAAACTTCCCTTAGAAAATAAATCTAAGAAAATGAAAGTTGGCTATAAATCTATGCTGTGTCATTAACCAGACTAGTTGATCCTGATTAAGGGTTCTGATTTTTTATAGCAACCTTTCACAATTTTCTGAATATTCAGAAATACCTGAGAATTCAATATCCCATTTCATTTGAGACTCCTCAATTATTTAATATCTTTAAGATCCATTACAGTACAAAAGCGGTAAGCTACAGTCTCTAGCACTATGGAGAAGTAACCACTTCCCAGAAAATTTTTTAAAAAGTTAAAACTTTTCTCAGTATTAACTGTACTCTGAATTAATTGTTTAGAAACTACATATTGACTAATTTAAACTCTTTCCTTGTTCTCAAGAGTCCCTGATTTTCCAGATGACAGTGGCCTAAAATCTATAAATTTTTAGGTATAGCTGCTATAAATACTTAGTAAAAAATACTAGGCAAAAGTTTAAACTCTAATATAACTCCTCAAGTACATGGCTCTGGATACTGTAGATAGTAACTCATGTCCTAGTAATTGTTATGTGCATAAAGATTTGTTCTAGTTTGATCTGAATAAAGCTAACTGAATTAAAATGAAATTAAAAGACCAACTATATATTAAGTTTACACTGACTGAGACAAAATTTTTCTTACTCATCCTTGAGAGTAACTAATTAGACACTTTACTTGGTATAGAACTCTATAACAGACAGTGATCCTCTGAAGAAATGAGTCTTTTAAAAAAATCTTCCATTGATGACAGGCCCAATGAAAACTTCTATTACTGGAGAATAATTAAGGACTTACCATGATATCAGCAAGGATAGCAGCAGAAGTAAATATTTGTAATGATATTCTAATACAATTGCCCTATGATGTCTCCAACTTAAAAATATCCAGGTCATAATTTATCTTTAAACATTAATTTCCTCATGGTAACTAATCCACCCAACATGCATCTCCCAAAACCCACTTGCCCCCACCTCAACCCAACTATACATAGCTTTGCCTTTACCTACCACTTTTACAATACCCCTCCTGCTCATCCACACAGAGCACTATTCAGTGCTGTGAATAATGGTATAAACTATTTGCTGTTTTGACAGAATGTTCCAAGCCAGAGAAGCTGTGAGAAACAGAAGCACCTTAGGAGAGCTAACCCCAAGGGCAAATTTCCAGCAAAGCTGGCAAGCCTACGGGATACCCTCTCTCCTCTCCCATGAGGAAGCTGCCCCCAAAGTCTTCATTTCATGTTGTAACACTCTTTGAAGTTCCACCAATTAGGGATTTATTGCTATCCACTTCTAAAAATGTAGAGATTTATGAGAGTTAAAGAGATTCTTTACTATTTGGACCTTGTATAAATGAACCTAACAGGACTGCTTTTCTCCTATAACTAGCTGAGAGCCACTGCACTACTGGCACCGGAAATGCAGATTGAAGGACCAGAGAAGTAAGCACTGGGTAGGTACAAACACTTGGGAGGGAGCAGGCAGTGTGGAAACCTTGCAGTACCATGGCAGCACACCGCAGCAGGAAGAACAGGGGCTCTGAATAGCTCTCAATTTGAATCTGGTTCCACCACCTATCATGTGAGCTGAGGCAAGTGACTTAATCTCTGTGCATCTCAGTTTGCTCTACTATAAAATAATATTTCCCCATAAGGTTGTCCTATGTAAGATAGAGTGGCACAACTGCCTCACACGTAACAGATTATCAAAAAACGCAAGTTTCCGTGTTTTCCACATTCATTATTGAGTCAAGAACAGAAAGGCACCAAAGAAAAGGAAGAAGCAGACTGAGTATCAAAAGGGTGCCAAAGAGAAACTCTTAAAAACTCTTCCTTTAAAACCAGGTTTAATCAAGAGAACGTAAGAAAACAATTTTTTCTTTTCTCCACCCCACTCTCATTCCTTCTTCATGACCATATTGTCTTAGTCCCAGGACTGAAAACTCATATAGTACTATTAAATGTATAATCCTATATTATGACTTGCTCATATTATATTAAAGATAAAATAGATCTTGGAAGGTAGACTGAGAACCAAGCTTCCATTCAATTCAATACAACAAATATTAATTGAATGCCTTTTACGGGAAAGATGTATCTTAGGTGATTGACAAGAGGCGGAAAAGAATGCAAAGAGAAGCAAGAAAAATTCTTGTCTTTCAAGAGTTAGTAGTTTTAAGTTTTCTGATTTCAGAGAATTTTATAGCATTCATCTCTGGGAAACTCAATTAGTTCGTAAGTTAGGGACTTGCACATGTTCTTTATCACTATAACATGTTAGGGCATAAGGAAGAGATGATACAGAAAACTGATTTTTTTTTTTAACGATTCTACTTTTACTATTAGTCAAATTTTCATTAATTGTTGAATTTTTAATACAAAAAATTACCTGCCAAAATTTCGGTGTTTCGTGCAGCTATTGTTTTAACTTTTATTATTCCTGATTCAGCAGCCTGCAAGAATAAAAATAATTAGAACATAAAACTTACTATCAACATGAATTATCTAGAGGAAAAAAATCATATATGATAGATAAAATCTTGAGCAAAGTGAGTCACTATTATCTTTTTTATTTTCAAAACTTCAGATACTAACGCCTAGTAGTGACACATACTTTAAATGTAACAAAATGTGATTAATTTGATTATTTATATGCAATCTCTGTAGTACAGCATGTTGCCTTAAGGTGCATCTGGACTACCCTAATCTCTCATGACTTTAAATATTTAGAAAACAAAAAATAAAAACAAAGCCTAACGAAAAAAATTAGGTGTCTCTTCCTCATTTCACCCGTCCCTCCCCACCATTAAAAAAACTGTAAAACACTGAAAAATCAAGTAAAGTCATATATAGTATATATTGGAAGTCATATAGCATTTTACACAATGCCACAGAATTGTGCTGTCCAATTTGGTAGCCATAGTGTACATGTGGCTGTTTAGCACTTAATATGTTGTTAGTCCAAATTGAGCTGTGATCTAAGCATAAAATACACACTAGATTTTGAAGATTTAGTATGAAAAAAGGAATGTAAACTATCCCTTAAATATTTATATTGATCAAATGTTGAAATGATAATATTTTGAACATATTGGGTTAAATAATATATATTATTAAAATTAAATGCTTCTATTTCTTTTTACTTTTTTAATGCAATTTACAATTACACATATGGATTGCATCTGAGGCCCACGTTATATTTCTACTGGACAGTGTTGACATATAATATTGATATATAACTTCCATCATAGAAACTCAGAACATTTTTACTATCAAGAAACATGGCTATTTTATACTTATACTGGTCTCTACACCTCCAAAAATAATACATAAGTACTCATAAGTTATATGTCCAAGTTTTCCTATTAATTTGCTTGCTACTTGTTCATTTATTTTACCTCTTACCGCTTGCTAAAGGACAACTGGTAGCAGTCTCTAAAGGTTTAAAAATAATTGTGGAAGAACATCAGTGGCCTATGGGTTCTTAGTTTGAGGACCAGTGGATTAATGCATAAAATAAATAACACGTTGTAGGCTATACTACATGTACTCAACTTTTGTCATTCTGTCAGCTTCCAAGCATGTGAAGCCCTTGCCTGTGTTTGGAGAATTCCCCACTTCATGAGTTTTGACGCAAGATAGAGCCTATCTTCCACTATTAAAAACTGAAAATGCCAGATACTTGCTTTCCCATATGCCCTGGCAGCCTACACTTAACCAATGAGACACACCTACCAGGGATTTTGAATATGCAGGCTAGTGGCACAGAAAAGCAGAGACAACAGAGAATTCTTTCTGACGACAGCAATAGCAGAGGCAACATCTAGTTTCCAAGGGCGTGACAGCAGCAGAACCAGTGGTGGCATGGGGTGGCCAGCACAACCAGTAGCACAATCTGAGGCAGCTCACTGTTCAGCAGACACAGCAGTAATGGCCTCACTGGCAGGAGTTTGGCTGTGGTGTAGCTGTCTGGCCTCCCTTTGTTCCTATACTTTTTCTAAGGCTGGCTCCATCCAGCCTTCTACCAATTCTGTGACCCACTCAGTATTCTACGAGTAAACTTCATTTCTGCTTCAATCAGCCACAGTCAGCTTTCACTGCTCACAACTAAGAAGCCTAATGGATACACTAGGACTTACTTCTACAACTTTAAGAAATGGAAATGTCTGTCCCAAATTAAGTGAACGTGGCTAATAGCAAGAAAATACAGTCAAAATAAATTACTTCAAGGAAAGATGACAGATTGTCTGATTTTGGGGGGCAGTGCATATTAGAAATACCAGAGGCTTAAAAAAAAAAATCTTGATGCCTAGGTTGCAACCCATTCCAGTTAAATCAGAATGATAGGGGCCATTCTCTTGGTTCTGTCCTGTTCCACTGGTAAGCAGGCTGCTTCCAATCTTGGCAACAAAAACAGCTGCAGCCATTCTACACCTCACAATTTTATATGATAGTATCTAGAAGGAGAGAAAGCTAGCTCTTGAGGAAGAAAGAGGAAACTTTCCTTTTCCAGGAGCATTCACTGGCATTATGCGACTTGGGGAGAAACGAAGGTGGGGGTGAGGAGAGTTCCAACTAGATTAAACCAATCAAGGTACCCTGGAGCAAGGAATGAGATTAATGCATCCAAATCCAACGGGTTGAAAACTAAGGAAGAGTGCAGCCTACCACTAAAGGAAGCAAGACGGAAAGGATGCTAGGAAGGGAATTAACAAACATCCACTACTAGAAGTGTGTAAAAATTTACCAAAAAAAAAATATATATAGGGGCCGGCCCCGTGGCCTAGTGGTTGAGTTCGCACACTCCGCTGCAGGCGGCCCAGTGTTTCGTTGGTTCGAATCCTGGGTGCGGACATGGCACCACTCATCAGGCCACGCTGAGGCGGCATCCCACATGCCACAACTAGAAGGATCCACAACTAAGAATATACAACTATGTACTGGGGGGCTTTGGGGAGAAAAAGGAAAAAATAAAATCTTTAAAAAAAAAAAAATATATATATATATATTAAATGCTGCTTCCCTTCACCAAAGTGCCTATGCTCTGCTTTTTTAAAAACATATATTTTTTACAACATCTATGAAAGTAGAGCCTCAAAATTAGAACAAAGTTACCAAAGGTCCAAATTAATTAGTCACAGGACATAGCATGAAACAAGAGCTAAAGAAGAAATGTGAAATTCAAGTTAATGGCAACTTACAGAGAATAATGTACTCATGAGACACCAGGAAGGTATGAAGCTGCCTAATGACTTATGACTTCAGATGTCAGGTAAAGTCAAAAGACCTAAAGTCAAGCCCACACTTGAGAACACTGACTAGATCTAGAACACTCCCTAGAGGACAATATGCTCATAAAACAATTACCACCTGGCAACCAATGAGATCTTCTCCCGTAATAGGCAATAAATCCACACTCCCAAAGCTTTGGAAAACATAAACTTACACGGCACCCTATTCAAAACCTCTGGACTAAAAAAAGAAACCAAAAAACCTCTGGCTTCTAGGAAACAAATAAAAAATTTTTCTTTAACATAACCTATCAAACGAAAGACTGAAATGCAGACTACATGTAGCTAACTAAAAATATATATGTGGTATGCCTATGTATACGGTATCCTTTTTCTTTTTAAAAATTTAGTCTCCAACAAGAATCTATTAGCACCTCCTAGATACACAAATGCTTTGTACTATGGTGGACAGAAGGATAAACAAGACGCAAAACTGACCCTTAAGGAGCTGTTTAGAAAAGAAAAAAATACTAAAATAACTGTAACAGAAGGTAAAATATAAGAGCTATAAGAAAATAACTTCTAAAATAAGCCTAAAAGAAAGGTAATAAAGCAGAGGAACATTAACTTGAAAATCCTGGGCAGAAGCTGCAACTGTTTTTGCTTTAGCAACTAGCTAGTATACGGCACACAGTAAATATTCAAAAATTATTTCATGAACAAATGAATGAGGGAAGAAATTATCTGTAAAGTTGGTTAATCCATGCAACAAATGGATGAGCAACATTTAAAGTGGGATTGAAGGAAAGGTAGGATTTTAATTTAAAAGAAAGATGGGAGGAGGTGATTCCAGGCAGCAAAACAAACCTCAGAAAGCACAGCATAGAAGAAGGAAGCAGCAGGGTATATTTGGAGAATACGCAGCAGCAATACAGTTTGGCTGAAGCATAAAGATAAAAGGAAAAGTTGAGGGTGATCAAAGTGGAAAGGAAGGTTGGGAAGATCAAAAGGGTCTTAACGCTATGCTAAGGAGTTCCATAAATACAGAGAAGCCACTGAGGGTTTCTGAGCTGGTTAAGTATACTAGTCTGATGGTAACATACAGAATGGTTTGTCTCTCATGCCATTAATGCCTATCAAAGGCCAGGCATAAGACTGAAACCTGCAACTAGAATAACAGCTGAGAAAATAGAAAAAAGGAGAGTTGTGTTAGAAATTACAGAGCTGGAAGGAACAGCTGACAATGAATAAAGAGAACTGAGGGTGAGAAGAGAGCCAAATATGACCAAGGTAAGCAACAGTGATAAACAGCCCTAACAGAACAAGTGAAGTGGTGGGAAAGGACAAGTTTTGAGGAAAATAAGTTCAATTACAAGAAGTTCTATCTGAAATGTGTGAAAGATATTCTGGTAGATGTGTTCGACAGCTGGAAATAGCTCAAGTTAGTGAAGCAGAGTTAGGAGCCAGCATTATGGTAAAGCCAGAAGCAATGGGAGAGGATGACAATGCTAAGGGGATGAGCATGGAGAAAGAAGAGGCTGAAGACAAAACTTGAGATGCATTTATATGTAAAGAAAAGGAGAAAGAATACTGAGATGGAGAGGAGAAATACAAAAGTAGAGTGCCACAAAAGTCAAAATGAGAGAATTCCAAGATGGAAAGAATGACGAATAATAACAAATAATGAAGCAAGGCGGATGAATGAGAACAATGATAAAAATAAGTTAAGGATGTTTTAAAGGCATCTGCAGCATGCTATAACGGAAAGGAGAGGGGTTAGAAATGGATGCACATGGATTCACATCCCACTTCTTCCACCTTCTAGCTTTACTACCTTATGCAAGTGACCGAACCTCTCTAAACCATAGTTTCCTCATGTGTAAAACTGGAATGACATGTTGCAATAGTCAATGAATGCAAAGTTCCTAGCCTAGTGGAGAGAGAATATTTTACTCAACCTTGAGTTAACTTCAGGAAGATAAAGGCAGTTTCTCATTCATTTCTGCATCTCCTGGCATGCTTTACACTTAGGAAACTAATAAATTTCTATTAAATTATAAGAGTAATAGCAAAACCCAATGTTTTGTACATGGCTGAAAATAAGCTACACTTACATAAAAGAAAAAAAGAAGAAGAATTACACTTTTGAAGTATGTCTTCTTTTTTGGTTTATAAGCCAGGAACAATGTCTTTTATTGCTTCTATATCACACAAAACACAGTGCTAAGAAGATAATATATTCTTTTTGACTGAAATATGTTTTCATTCATCTTTGCCCTCTATCCATTGTCTACATGAAAATAAAAATACAATGGTCAGGGGCCAGCCTGGTACCGTAGAGTTTGGGTTCACGCACTCTGCTCTGGTGGCCCAGGGTTCACAGGTTCAGATCCTGGGCATGGACCTACACACTGCTCATCAAGCCATGCTGTAGCAGTGTGCCACATACCAAATAGAGGAAGACTGGCACAGATGTTAGTTTAGGGACAATCTTCCTCACACACACAAAAATACAATGGTCAAAACTTAGTAAAAAATAAACTGTTAGGTTTTCTACTTTAACAAATTTCAATGGTCATGGTACTAACTTTCATAAATATATAAAGTATGCTATAGACTAATCAAAAGCTTTTTAAAGGACTCTCACTACAAAATGCTCTTACGACACTGCAATAAGCTAGTAAAATTTTCTGAGAAGTCAGTGAAAAAGTTATTGCTTATACTACTCTTGAAGTTAACATCTAAAATATTTATCAGAAGAAAACGAATTTAATGAGAACTTAGAAAGCTAATGTACCTTTTCCGGAATAAAATCAACAGCAGCATAAAAAGAAAAAGCAGACTCAAAAACAAAGGCCAAAGTTATATAAATTTGCATTATGTAGGAAAGTAAGTCTTGACCAAAATGACTTATAACTCCTTACCACTCTTGTCATACTGTTCTGACCTGTGTTGGCAAGTTTTTTTGAATAAATTATTAAAACATTTCAGTATATAAAACATGGATTTATTTTATTATGCTTACGAAGGAAAGAACACAACTGGTTGTATCATGAGCAAATTTCTCCAACCAATGACAATGGGAAAAAACTATAGTATATTATAAAATACTGAACAAAAATAGCTCCCAATTAAGCATGTAAACATTATCCAGCCCTGACTCTTCATCGTCATAATGTCCTGAAAAGGAGCTTCTCCCTACCAGAAGAGCCAAATGACTTGGGCCTCAGTTCGCAAATAGCTGGTTAAAGGGAGAATCCTGCTGACGCTAAGTATAAGGCGTCCCTTTCACCAAGTCCCCCTCAGCCAGCTCATGCCTAAAAACACTGGACACTGAGGAACTCTACCACAGGAACCTTTGCTTTTTTAGGCAAAAACTCCTGCCAACCAACTTCTATCGGGCCTGAATGGGCAAGAGGAAACACAGTACACAGCCTGGGAAGACTATTTGTACTTTGTTACGTACACCCTTACTGATTCCACTTTATTAAGAGACAGAGAGAGAGAGAAACCCATCCAAAACCCTAATTCTGACTACCACAGCTCAAATGACTTTCATTCCCTCTCCTCTTCTACCACCCACTCCCTGGACTTCATCATCCTCCAGCGCAGCACTACTTGGCAATCTGAAATCCAATATCCCCACTATGATCCCAATCCCTGTCCATCTAGCTCTCCCACTCCCCAACTCCATTTGCTCTTTGATTAAACTGGTGCCCCTAGCCCCTTAGCCCCTCCATCTTCTTCTAACAGATCAAAGCTCTGTTGGATTTCCTTCTTTGGGAATCCAACCTACATCTCATGATCCATCATCATTTCAATCACTTTTCCTGCCAAGACTCTTAAGTGTTCCAAGTCAATATCTCCTCCACTTCTCCAAAGTGATCCAGTGCTCCCCTCAAACTTCCTACCCATCACTTCTTTCATCACTAACTACTCCTAGCAACAAGCTGGTTTCCTATCTTGCCAAGAAAACAGAGGCCACAGGCCAAACTGTCCACAACTTCCTATCTCTCCTGTCTCTCCCATATCCTTAATCTTAGCCTGCCCAGCTGCCTCTTTCCCTTTAATGCTGTTACTTCCCAAAGTTCTTTCTTTAGCCCTGATATGCTTACTCTATTCACTCTTTCTATCCCATCTTATCTAGTCCTGTGGCTTCTACTATCATGTATTAACTGATACTCCTAAATCTGAAATTCTAGACCTCTCTCTTTAAGTACCAAACCATCATTTTCAAACACCTACTTACTGGTCAGTTCCATTTGGATGTCACACATAAATCTTAAACTTAATATATTCATGACTACTCTTTTTGGCACTAAAACATTTGCTTCTCCTATGATCCTTCTCTTAGTGATCCACCCAGTTTTCCAAGCCAAAAACCTGGGAGGCATGATAGATTTCTTTCTCTATATTATACAAAAGGTCACTATACCCTCGTAATTTTACCTGCTTAATGTCTTTTTAATCCATACTCTTTCAGCCATGTCTCCCACAATGCAAGCAACTTTCTGTCTACCTCTACTGCTACTGTAATGCAGGCAATCATCATTTTTAAAAATTTGCTCGCTTCGCCTCAATCTCAGTCCCCTCTAATTCTTCCCACCAATACTGTTACAGTAATACTACTAAATATAAACTGATCCTATGACTCTCTCTCTTCAAAAGCTTTAATGGCTCCCAATCACTTACACATGAAATTTATTTTACATGGAATACAAACACGTGCTATTTCCTCTGCCTAGAATGACCTCACCTCCCACTTCTTCTGTTGGCTACCTTCTACTCATGCTACTACGACTCAGCTCAAGCATTAAACTCTCTCTGGCCACACTTTCAAGCTCAGTCAGATTGCCCTCATCTGTTTCCAGAGTAGGGCCTGCAAACAGGAAATAACCAAAAAGTGTTTATTCATTAAATACATAAAGTTTCAGACGTTACTGCCTCCAAAACCAGTGAATATCAATAATATAGAAGTGATTTTACAAAGCTTTAAAGTAATTTTTAGGACAAAGAAAAAATTTTTCACACAAATATTCCAGAACAAATTAGTCAGTACACTTGTGCTAAAAAAAGTTACACTGAGGGGCCAGCCTGGTGGCAGAGCAGTTAAGTTTGAGCACTCTGCTTCACCAGCCCAGGGTTCACCAGTTCAGACCATCAAGCCACTGCTGATCAGGCCAAGCTGTGGCGGCATCCCACATGGAAGAACCAGAAGGACCTAGAACTAAGATACACAACTATGTACTGGCGCTCTGGGGAGAAAGAAGAAAAAAGAGCAAGATTGGCAACAGATGTTAGCTCAGGGACAATGTTTCCTCAAAAAAGCATACCTTTAAAAAAAAAAGTTACACTGAAGCATGAATGTTTACATTTAAGGACTAAGAAAGAAAACAGGAAAAAAAAGAAGGAAGGCATTGCTGTTATTATTTAATTATTACCTTTATTATAAAATGACAGTGTAATTATAGCGACTATAAAAAACAACTTAACATGCGAAGCATAGATTTATAAATGAAAACAAGATGGGGAAAACTATGTAAAAAATCCAAAAAAGTAGATATCAGTAAATAAGGCACTATCCTTTATGAATACTCTTTTCTTCTGTTTTTCTAACGATTTGAAATCTTAAAAAAATCCAGCTTATCATTAATTTAAAAAAAATTACAGCCAAGCATACGGCCAAAAAAGTAGAAACCACTAAAAACTTAAAATAAAGACTAAATATAGAAGATCTCCCTTCATTCCACCTTGTTTAAAAAGTGCTGAGGCAGGAGACATTCCCTCCGAAGCATATATGCGATTAGCACCGCACTGTGTTAAGTTCCTGAGTAGTCTTATAGGAAAAATACTCCAAACGAGTATTTTTCAGGTAATATCTGTGAAGATACTGGGAGAGTGTTAACTAGTACACCGATATACAGATGAAAAAGTTTCTTATGCTTAGAAAGGTTTTGCCTTAGGGTCTACCAAGCACAGCCCACCTCCTCCCCGCCCCCCCTCCCCCAAATAAATAAAACTGAAAACTTACCAGTTCTTCAAAGAACAAAAGCCAAAATTTGGCACTGCTATTAAATTGCCACGGAAAATTTAATTCAACCAAAATATTTCTTGAAAGTCAAGGCTCTCTCCTAAAAGATCATCACTATTAGGCTAATTACTTTATTATTGTTTTAAACTTGTGGCACAGTCAAGGTCATTTTTCAGTTCCTAAAGCAGGGCCCGAAGTATATGAAAAGTGCCATTGGGTAAGGAATCAAAGGTCTTACATTCAACAAATTCTTGTAAAGCGTGCACTATACAGGAAACTATGTACCAGAGATAATCAAATCCAGAATTAGTTTTGCCATTACCTCAAAGACTGGCTGCAATTACTAAACACCTCTTTAGCCAATGTTTAAGGAAAAAAAGCTCATGAGCTTTATTGAAAGTTCCTAGATCAGAAATGGATTGAGTTCTAGAGCCTCGTTTAAGTCACCTGTTTGGAACTCTGAATGCATTTTCCAACAGAAATAATGTAATAAATGGCAATTAAATTTCCAAGCTAGCCCACAAAGGCCTGTAATATAGAGGAATCATAGTTTTTATATGAATTATAAGAACTGGGAACTGTGAGTTCTATAAATTATTGTTAAAATTACAAAATAGGGGGCCAGCATAGTGGTTAAGTTCCTATGCTCAGCCTCAGTGACCCGGGATTTGTATGTTCAAATCCAGGGCGCAGATATACACACTGCTCATCAAGCCATGCTGTGGCACATCCCACATACAAAATAGGGCAAGACTGGCACAGATGTTAGCTCAGGGACTATCTTCCTCACCAAAAATAAAAAAATAAAATAAAATAAAAATTACAAAATAGGATTTGACATTTTCTAAATGAGAGCATTTCTCTTACAACTAGAACAGACTAATTCATTAAAATTCTTTAAAACAGCTTAATTTCTTAAAATTACTTGTTTTAACTTTCAACAGGAGATGATATAGAGAAAATAATGAAAATCTATATCAAAACATACTAGTGAATATCTGACATAAAACATATAACAGTCATCTTTCAAAAAAAGACATATCTGGTTTCCATCTCTGGGTAATACTTGCTTACTTTATTAAAGAAATACTAGATGGAGTTTGTGGAAGACCGAGACCAAAGCACTTACAGAAAAGTTAGGGTTCCTTGGAAGCCTACAATCCAAACTTTATTGGGTAAGTTTTATTACAGAATCTTTATAATAATAAAGGCAAAACATTTAGGTAAGTATGAAAACATTTCAGAATTCCTTGGTGACCTTTTAGGGCAAATAGTAAAAAACTCCAGGTATACCAAACTACATTAAATAAGAATAGAAATAAAATAATTGCTTTTACAAAAATGCCACTGGAATATCTTATTTCAGAAATGAGAAAAGAAACTGAGTAGCGTTTTTAAAAAGTTTAAGACAACTAAAATGGCATCTTAAGAGAAAAAGCCAATAGGGATTAAACGTTAAAAAATTTCAATTCAGAAAATACTTGGAGAATTTTAATTTGTAGCTATGATTAAGCCTCTTTAATAATACCCTTTTTGAGCTGACGACTTTCCCACCATAATCTAATAAATCCACCCTTTAACCCTATTTTACATCTGAAAGAAAATTGAAGCTCAAAGAGGTTAGGTAACACGTATTGCTAGCACTTAAATCCAAGTGTACTCCATTCGACTCCGAGCCCAGGTCTCCCATTACAGGACTGCTCTTGACAAGGCTGAACATGGTACTGTGGGTCTTCAACGTCTGTCGTAAACTGGTGTCTCGGGGTAATTTATTAATCCTTCTTGGGATCGATACGGAGCTAAGCTGCATGACACACGGCAAGAAGCACAGCTGCTTCTGACTCAGTGATACACACTACAAACGCGAGGAGCGCGGTCCACAACGGTGGACATGAGCTTTCAGAAGCAACAAACCTAAGTCTGACCACTCTGGTTTGGCTAAGCCAGAAGAGCCGAGGGTTACAACACACCCAGGTGAAATCGCCGAATCGGCTCCCTCCGCGAACTTCATCCCTAATCGGAGGAGAGGGGAACAGAGGAAATCAAAGCGCCTGAGGCCTCCCCAAAGGAAAGTGTAAAGGGCGCTTGCGGGACAGCCCGCCGGCTCGCGAATCGGGACGGGGAGGGCGGAGGGAAAGGACCGGGGCGAAGGCCCGCGCGGACCGGCCCGGGCGGCCCCCGCGCCCTCGCCCGACGCCGCCGCGGCTCACCTCCTTGACGGGCGGGAACTTCTTCCTGCATTCCAGGGACAGGGCCCGCAGGTCGCTCTGCATGTTCTCCAGCAGCTTCTTCACCGCCTCGGGGCTGTTGGTGCCGGACATGATCCCCCGAACTGCGAGCCGACTTCCGAGCGGCGCAAACGGACTCCGGCACTGTCAGCGCCTCGGGGCCACTGGCTGCCTCCCGGCGGCCCCCGCCCTTCGGCAGCCCGCCCCTCGGGCTCCGCGGGGGCTCGGCCGGGCCTGGGCGGCGAACCCGGAGCGAGCCCGAGCGCCCCCCGCAGCCTCCTCGCAACTCCCCGGCTCCTCTCCGCGGCGCCCCCCGCAGCCGCCCCGCCCCGCTAGGCTCCGCCGGCACTGGCCGAGGAGCCCACCAGTCGGGCAGGTCCCTCCCGCTGCTGCGGGGCCCGGCTGCCCCGGTCGTCACCGGCCAACCTGGCAGAACGCTTCAGCGCCGGCCCCCCGGGCAGCCCTGACTCGCCGACGCCATTAGCCGAGTCGCCCACAATTCCGAGCGCGGCCGGGACACGTCAACCGCACTTCCGGGACCGCGGACACCGCCCCCGCAGCAGCCAACCAGGTGACGAGCCGCCGGCGGGGCGCGGCCGGGGGCGGGGTCACGCTGGGGGCGGGCCCAGTTCCGGGCGGGGCGTTTCCCCAGCTGCACGGCCGGCGGCCGCGTAGGGTTGGGTGCTGGCGGTTAGCCTCGTCCGGATTCGATTTTTTCGGTGACAAGGGTCTGAACGGAGCCCCGGGTCCTCCTTGGCGTATCTCCTCGCGTATGTTTGTGTTAAATTGTATTTCGGTGTAAACACTTCGCTTCCTTTTGGATTTATCGTTTGTCTTGTCCCTCTTCGTTCCTGTCCCGTCGCGTCTCTGGGCCAGTAGCCCCAAATCAACGCCTACTTCCTGTTCATTTACTCCCCAGGACCTAAATTGCTGTTCCTCCAGAGAGTTGTACAAAGCGCCCTGGTGCACTTCCTGCGGAGTAGTCACTTATTTTCTTAATCTGTGACATGAGCGATAAAACGTTCCAAACCCTCCGCTGGCTTTCCCCTTCACCCCGAGTAAAAGCCAGACTCCCTCGGTTCCCCACCCGGCGCCGCGCGACCCGGCCCCCTCCCCGAGCAGCCGGCCCTGCTCCCCGCCAAAAGGAAAGCTTCAGAAGCGCTGGGGTTTGTTTTGTTTCCTGCTGTATCTCCAGCGCCTGCGACAGTGCTTAGCACACAGTAGATGATCAATAAATATTTGTGGGATGAAGGAATACCCTACCTAAAACAGAGTTGTGATGCTTAAACAAGGAACTGATAGGAAAGCCAAATACAGGTGAGGAAAGATAAACAGAAAAATCATCTGGGCCTCTCCGAAGATCCAGGTCAGTATACTTTTATACAAGACTTTTCGCAGCTACTGAGGAGGGAGCAGAGAAAGGTGGAGGGAAAGGCTGAACGAGGGTAGAGGTAGGACATGAAGAAATAAACACCTTCAGACAGCTGAGCCGGTAACACCTTTTCCGGATGAAAGACGGTGAACTGTGGGATTGTCAGTGGGCGGCAGTGTTTGACTGTAAAATAAGAAGGCCTTGAACCGCAAGTACTTTGTAAACTAAATATATATATTTTTTCATTTCGAGAAGCAGCAAAGCAAGGATGGTTGGAGGTGGCAGATGAGTAGGGAGCTCCGGAAACAGTAGTGTAGATCATCTGTGCCTATTTCACAACTTCTGGGAAATTTGACAGCTCCTACGGTGTAAGCTTTATCTATTAAAAGCTGTGAATTTGGCAAAAAAAAAAAGCTTAGGTGCAATATGTGGCAGACCTTATTCTTGGGGTTTCAGGGGGCTTTTAAAAATGGTCCTCTAATAAATGGCCCAGTTATCTAGGATCAAACTCCCACCCATGTAGACGATTTTGCTTTTGAAATTTAATTTTTTTGCTATTAGTAACTTTGGCATGATTGATTCAAAATCATCAGAGTCTTTTACATCTCTATTATATATAGTTGAAGGAATGCGATTGGAATTCATTAATTGAAAACAATACTTATAACGATTTGAAAAACTAAAATTTTCTTAAGGTGTAACAATTACCTATATTTAGTATTCTGTAAATTTCTTTTAAAAAACAAAAATTAATAGTTTTCTGTCTACATATGCCCTGTGAGATTGTACTGCCCCAGAAACAATGCGTGACTTTATGCCAAAACTAAGCAAGTTAGCAGATGTAAAAATAATTTTTGATTCTACAGGTTAAGAAACCAGCTAAACTCAGGAGTTAGCATTCCGAAAAACAGAATCATTTCTCTTTTAATAGCAAAAACAAATTATTCAAATATATATATTATTGTTCTCAAGTACTTCAAGAACTTTCAAAATTGTAGCACACCTCTAAGTGTTGATGTAATGTAAAATGGTCTTCTGTGGCTACAAAATCTGTCTTCACTGAAAATTACATTAACAAAGGCCTGATCAATTTAACCTTTTATTACCATAAGTAATGCTTTCACAGCGTTATCAAGTAGTGGTTAAACCTCATGTTCTGCAGTCAAAAAACCCTACGCTGGAATCTCAGCTCTGTTAGTTACTCCCTGGGTGACTCTAGCAAATTACTTAACTTAATCTTCAGTTTCCACATCTTTAAAAGAAGAAAATACAAGTGCCTTCCTCATGCGGTGGTTCTAATGTCTAACTGAGATATTGCAGGAAAAGCACAATGCCTGGCACTCAGTAAGGACTGAGTACATGTTTTAATTAGGGAGTAGAAAATGGTAGCTCTTTTGTGATCATTACACGTGCTGTCTTTTATTAACTTATAAAAAGACTTAATTATCAGCAAGTTTTAACCTTCTAGTTGAAAATTAGGAAACTCGTGTCTTTTTCTGATCCTTTGTTATGAATCTTTTAGAAAACTTATCTGTTTAAAAATGAGCATGTATTCATGTGTAACAAGAAAGCTTGTCTCATATTCTGAAATATCTGTCTCAATTTAGTGATGAAATACAAATATTACTCAATCTACTTTTCTATGTTCAATCCCTCAGATTTCACCATCATTCTTTATTGTCCTCTTGGACTTTTCTCTCTTCCACCTATTCCTTGTCTGTTAGTGTTTCCCAGAATCCTGTGCTCTCTATTCTTCTTAATTTATTCTCCTCAAGTGATCTTATGCACACCGATGGTTTCACTTACTGCCGATCTATTGATAGATTGATATCACCCTGTATAACCTCCATATTGACAAATACCAATAGAATGTCTAGATTAACAAATACCACAACAGAGACACCACTTGGGTTTACTTATCTAAGGGATGCAGAAAGGAATGTAGTTGCAATATCAGCTAAGAATGAAAGCGCAAGCTTTTAAACCTTCCAAATTCTCAGACCTTCTGGAATACATAACATCAAACCTTCTGGAAATTTCATATCCCCTCCCAGTCCTAGGCTTATACACATAAAGCTAGACCAGTCCTGTAAGTAGCCTTCTCTAGAAACCACCTCACCTAAGCAAGGTAGCCCATTAGTCTCTGAGTTCTACAAGGCACAACGTGATAGCTAAGGTACAGTATAGCAAATATTCAGACATGAACAGATTCTTTATTCTCAGCCTTCCTGGGCTAACAATCTAGTCCAAGTACATTCCTGAATTTAGTGCTATGGAAACAAAACTAGAAACTGTTACCTGGATATCTCTGAAAGTCATGATATCAAGCCCTTATACACAAGCTTATAAATCCAGAGCTCTTGTGTGAGATCCCGACATGAATATTCCACTGCCTGCTGGACATCTTTACCGGGAAGTCTCATTGGCACCTAACACTCCTCCCCAAAAAGGAGTTGGTCCTCTTCGTACATTATCTTTCTCCATGAAAGGCTCAACCATCCATCTGCTTGTCCAGACCGGGAAACTGAGAATCAAACTTGGCTCTTCCTGCTCCACATCCACTGCGTCTCAGCTGAGTCAAATTCTGTTCATTCATCCCCTTTCCTAACCTTCCACTTCACCCGCTTTTCTCCGTTCTCACTAGCTTGGTTCAGGCCATCATCATCACTCACTGGTTTAGAAGAACAATTTCCAAAGTATAATCCTTACCTCCAGTCCATTTTCTATTTATTTTCTGGTCCTAGAGTCTTCTTTCTAAAATGAAAATATGAAGCCCTTTTACGATTTTCTGTTGTTTTAAGATTAAAGTCTAAACTCCTTTACATGGTGTGCTAGTTCGATCCTTTTAGATACCTCAAGCAGCAGAGGTTCAAAGAAAGAATGCATGTGAAAATAAGAGAGAAAGGAATTCCAGGCACAAAGCCAGGCCCTATGGGAATAGGAAAGGTGTGGCTTCACAGAGCCTGCAGTGTAGTTTGGGAACTAGAAAGCGCTTTGGCCTCCATAACTGCTTGATTAATCTCAGCAGCAGATGTGTTCCGCTTCCTTCTCCCTCCTCTAATGCTTAAGTGTTACCGAGACACATCCACTCTATGTCTGCTAGTATTTCTCCTGCTTCTGCCAGCCAGTTGCCTCGGTCCCAATGCTCTGTCATTGAGGTTCGGCTTCCTCGTGTCTCCTGCTACCTCAAGGCTCTGCTGCTCTTCTTTCTCAGTCTATTTAGCTTCTGTCTCACTACCCTACCAACTATATACTTTCCTTTTATGCATCACATTCAAATTTCTGAAGAAAAAGAACCTAAGTAGTTCAGCAAATCGAATACTATAGGTGGTGTGTTCCGATTGTGCTAATGCTTTTTGCTGGGCCACCTCCTAGGTCACTGAAGGGAATACAGATCAACTGTCCTTGGAGCAGGGGGACACGCCTGGCCCAAACAGCTGTGGTCAAGGGTGATTGGTTTTATGGGGTCAGGGTAAGGTGTTCCCATGGTACAGAACATAGGCATGTATGCTGAAGAAAACCTATCAGAGGTCTGTTAGTTGAATGAATTAATAAGAAATTTTATTTGCAAATGTATTTGTAAATGCTTTTTTACCCACTTTTTATCAGTAATTATGTTTTAAGTAGTCTCACTCTATTATTTTTTCCTGTGTCATCATTAATTCTCTCACTCTGAATTACTTTTCCTGAAATTAATTCATTTTTACAATTTTCTTTTTTGACTTTTCTTTTAAAAGAATTTTACTTTTTCTTGTTTACTTTAAAAAGAATTTTACCAGAAATGGTTAGTTTTTAATGCCTCTTGGTACATGCTGTCTATGTATTTCTTATAACATATTCTCAAAGAATCCCTTAAGCTTTAATTTTCAGAATTAAAAATTATAACTTACTGACTGGTCTAAATTACATACTGGCTGAAGAATACAGATGATTTCTTTACTGAATAAAGAAATGATTACAAAAGGCAAATTATGAGTAGAGAACCTATAATTTACTATTTCCAACACTGCGTTTCTAGATGTAAGGATAAGTTGCTTGTATCTTTCTTAAGGTTACTCTCCAAAATTATTTTTTAGGGGCCAGCCTGGTGGCACAGCAGTTAAGTTCGCACATTCTGCGTTGGCAGCCTGGGGTTCGCCGGTTCGGATCCCGGGTGCGGACATGGTACCGCTCATCAAGCCATGCTGTGGTAGGCATCCCACATAGAAAGTAGAGGAAGATGGGCACAGATGTTAGCTCAGGGCCAGTCATCTCTTAGCTGGTCCTTCCCTAACTCCTTGTATCCTGGAGTGCAAATGGTGCAGAAATAGTTCTGCTCTGAAAAGACAGAAGCAACAGTCACCCCTGATCGATGGCCTCCACTCCCATAGCTCCCAGAATGTTTTCACCAGCGAAAGTAGGAGGGGACAGTATACAGGTTTGCCAGGGTCTTTCTGTATTACTGAGGTAGAGATTGAAATACTCCACTGCAGCATTTTCATAGTCCAGAGGATTATGGACTCTTTCAGCCTGTGGTTGTGATGAATTCTGTGAAGATATTTAATATTAACAACAAATTATTCTAAAGGTGTTTTTTTCTAATAGTTCCATTATTTTGTACCACCTTAAGACCTTGTGCTTTATTCTTGCTTTCCACCTTTTCCTGAGACCAAGACCACGCTGGTCATCCTTTGCTCCTTTAAATCACCTGTCTCATTGCCTTGTCTCCCACTGGAAACCACGTTGATGGGGGCTTCAGGCCAGCCTTGTCATTCGTAGTCTTCATTCCGAACTGCCCTCCTGGACTTCCTTCTCACACCTGACTCTGTCCTTCGACTCCAGCCTTACTGGCTGAATTGAGCTGGGGTCCCTGGGAGCAGGCCTTCAGGAGAGATTTGTATGCTGTGATTTATTATGGCCGTGTTCCCAGAAGAAACCAGTAAGAGTGGAGAAGGCAAGGAAGTAGAAGAGGCCGATCAGGCAAAGCCCCAGGGAGGGCAGGGGAATTTGGGGAACCCCTTCAGCCAGGGAGTCCCTCACACACATCTCTCCCAGTTCCTCTGGCTCTTGTGTATGTGGGGCAAAGAAGCTACAGAAGCCCAGGGGACAGTCTTTTGGAAGCAAAAGCGTGCTGAAAAAAAGGGGACAGAGAAGACCAGACAGGCTACACAGAAATGATAAAAGGGATAGGGATCTGGACAGAATGCTGCCTACACTGGTGTTCCTGGGCCCCCTCGGTCGTTACCCCTCCTAGACCAGCTCCTCCCTGAGACCCTCTGCCTCCGCCTCCGCTGGCGGACAGCTCTCTCACCAGGCTCCCTCTAGCCCAGTGGTTCTCCATTGGAGCTGATTTTTCCCACTCCTTGCCCTGGGACATTTGGCAATGTCTGGAGACATTTTTGATTGTCACAACTTGGGGTGGGGATACTAATGGCATCTCGTGGGTAGAGGCCAGGGCTGATGCTAAACATCTTACAGCATGCAGGGCACCCCTTCTCCCCAACAAAAAATTATCCAATCCAAAATGTTGGTAGCACTGAGGTAGAGAAACCCTGCATCTAGCATTAGTTCCGGCAGTTTGATCACTGTTTTGTTCTCTTTGAAACCCTGACTTGTAACCTGGTACCTCAGTTCTTTAGGAATATTCTTATGAATACCCAGGCGCCTCCTCAGACTGAGAGTTAGTGCCTGAGCCCAGCGCCATGTCCTGCCCACCTGCCTGGACCTCAGAATATTGCCTCCCTGTATGGAGGAGCTTTGTCTGCCCACGTGGCTGAACAACATGTTCCTCTGGCTGGATCTTCTTAAAGTCAGTTATCAACCCTGAATATTAATATTATCTGTTGTTTGTTAATCTGTTCTTCGATATCAAATGCTGCCTTCCTGTCTAGACTTCTTCCTGTGGCCTCTGGTTCTTCCCACTCCTCAACCTACTGCTCTTTCACCAAATGGGCACGTATTGTTTCGTCCTCCCATTTTCCCTGGTTAGCCCTACCTCTTTGCAATTACCATGTCTATGTCCAGCTGCTTGACTAGACACCTCAAAATGTGCTTTAGAATTATAAGACCTGTCCCATAAAGCCAGGTATAGACGTAGGAAATCATATTTGTTTAGCTCGATATTCCCTAACTGGAAAAATCAGGAGACGAGTGCACACACAAAGCAGGCTCTACACCAAGGTGGTCCTCTGAGTCCTCCTCTAAGTCTGAAGAGGGGTGATAGTTACCATTTATGGAGCAACTGTGTGGGAAGCTCTACACGACACGCATTTACTATCTCATTTAATTTAACCTTGGCAAAAAATCCTGTGAGTTAAGAATTACTGCTTCTGAGGGCTGGCCCCGTGGCCGAGTGGTTAAGTTCACGCGCTCCGCTGCAGGCGGCCCAGTGTTTCGTTGGTTCGAATCCTGGGCGCGGACATGGCACTGCTCATCAAACCACGCTGAGGCAGCGTCCCACATGCCACAACTAGCAGGACCCACAACGAAGAATATACAACTATGTACCGGGGAGCTTTGGGGAGAAAAAGGAAAAAAATTAAAATCTTTAAAAAAAAAAAAAAGAATTACTGCTTCTGTTTTACAGATGAGGAAACTCAGGCTCATAGAGATTAATTCACTTTCTAGAGGTCCTCTAGCTAGTAGGCAGTGAGTCAGGATTCCAACACAGGTTTTTGACTGTAAAACTTGTGCTCCTATGTCGCATTTCAGAAGTGACATGTGATCCCATGAAAAATCTGATACAGCTTGAGGCCTGTCTCCTCCTTTGATGTATTTCCTGAACACCTTATTGATTGGAGCCTTCCTTTCAGATTGATTATCTGTGTAGGAAGAAAGAGCTTTAGGGTTGTCCCAGCGCTAGTACGTCTCCCTTTGGGCAGTCACACACTGCATTTAATTGTGAGGTTATTTCTCTGTCTCCTCGCCATACCACAAGTTCTTCAGTGGAAAGGCCCGAGTGTTATTCATAGCTTATACATGGTTCATAGTTATACATGGGCAAATGTATATAGGTTTCAATAAGCATTTGTTTTACTTATATGGATCCTTGTCCTCAATCATAGAGGAACAAAGGTACTGAGAAAGTTATCAAGACAAGAATTCAGGGCCGGCCCGGTGGCGCAGCGGTTAAGTGCACATTTTGCTTCGGCAGCCCGGGGTTTGCCAGTTTGGATCCCGGGTGCGGACATGGCACCGCTTGGCAAGCCATGCTGTGGCAGCTGTGCCACATATAAAGTAGAGGAAGATTGGCACGGATGTTAGCTCAGGGCCAGGCTTCCTAAGCAAAAAGAGGAGGATTGGCAGCAGTTAGCTCAGGGCTAATCTTCCTTAAAAAAAAAAAAAAAGAATTCAAACAAAGGAAAACAAAATAAGGGACTAGGGGGTACACACTGAGCAAATCTTGTGGAAGTGAGGGCCACCATGTACCGGCCACCCTACATCTTTTTCCAAATAGCTGCTTCCTTCCTTCAAGGAATATTTGTTGAGTGAATGAGTGAGTGAGTGAGTGAGTGAGGAAATGAATGCTGCTACTGAGATGAGATTTCTTTCTTCACATTTTAAGACCTCAACTGTAAAAATACCTGGCCATTGTGAAAACAACCACATGTGGCATATGATGTGTGTCAGAAGTAAATGTCTCAAAACTTTGAAATAAAACGAGTAACAACCAAGAATTCTTGTTGAGATCAATGAAGACAGTGTAGATTCTTGACCAAGACTTGGGTACTTTGTGTGCAGTAATAGACGAGTTCCGTGACTATAGTGATATCCCTGACATTTGATAAATCTTTTCTTTTATAAATTATTATATTACAAGATTAGTGACTTTACATTTTTAAAATTAGTGTTGTGAAAATAAAAGTTACACCAGTAGCAGGAATACCAAAACAAACCAAAACACCCACCTTCCCACCATCTTATTAAATTGTTGGTCTTCATTTTTCTGTTTCCTTGTAGTTCCTGTCTATGTTCATACCTAATTTTTACCCATCATTAGCATCCATTTGAGTCTTTTTGACACAGTGTGCTGCTGCAGCATCATTATTAACGTGATTTGATTCTTCCAAGCTTCAAGTATGTGTCCCTAACTCTACTTTACCAACCATCCTCTTGGCAGAAGGTACCTGCAGCGTCACACCTTTGCTCACAGTGCCCCATCTTGCCTCTGCTTCTTCTCCCTCATTTTCCCCCTTTTCTGTTCCACCCTATTTCACAATGGCCTCTGTCCTTACATCTTGGCTTTCATGTCCATGACTGGCCTTAATCCTAACATCACTAGTCCCTCTGACACTGGCCCCACATTCTCTCTCCCCTTTTTCCCATTGGTGGCCTTTCCTCTGCCTCAAAGGTATCCCTCGCCATGTAGCTCTATTCATTTTCTACTTAGTATCTCCTCCACCAGTTGTCTTATCCTTGCCGCCAGAGTCCTCTCTGTCATTAGACCCCGACTCTCCCCATCTCTCCCTTTTCTTGTGCTCAGATTTGGGCTCCTCTCTCTCACCAGCACATTTGTTGGCTCTGGGCCTGGCCACCCCTCCCTTTCTTTGCTTTATCCTTACCTCTGGGCACCTCTCTTACAGCAGGGTGCTTTTTGCCCTGGATTCTATGTTTGTAATGGGCTTTCAGTTAGCCCCGCATGTTGCCTTTTCCCCTCTCCCGTGAAGCACACTCAGATTTTTGTCCCCCTTCCCTTACTAGACCTTACTTGGTCTCTGGACTACATGTCCTCCCCTGGCGACACGCTCTCTCAGGACATGAACATCTACCAGTCATGGCCCAACCCTTGAATCCCAGTGATTCATTGGTCTTTCATCCCCCACCACCAATCCTCTCTGCATCACCACCAGCAGCCTCTACTTGCACTGTAACTCAATCTGAATCAATTCTCCATGTCCCATGGACATCAACCCCAGGCAGTCCTTCCTGACTGGCCTCTTCTCTCCCAACCAGCTCAGGCATCAAGGGCTCAAGCCTGCTCCTTGCAGCCTCACCAAGGAAGGGGAACATCCCCTCTGAGCTCAGATTTCACGTCTGGAAGAAGTCGGTAGAGACGGCTTTAGATATTACTGCCATGGTCAAAGAATCCTGGGGAAAGACCCCCATCTTCCTCAACCACAATCAGGAGACATCCCAAGAGTTTGTGAGCTGGAAAACTCAAAAAAAAGTAAAAGCAGTTCTGAGTATGTGTAAGGTTCAGGGAACTGAGGAATGCCCCTTACCGCAGAGATTCTGGGCTTACCGAGATCCAGGACAGCCATGTCTCCACAAACATCGGAGCTTCTTTAGGAAAAAAAAAAAAAAGATGTAAGCAATGAATTTAGGGATTTCAGCGGTCAAAGAGACCAGGGAAATTGTCAGGTCCTCGCTTCTCAACAACTATCAGGAGACTTTGTAAGAACTAGCGACCTTAGAAATTACCGTATGGTAGATAGGAATGTAGTCTGGCGGTCAAGATTTGGCCCAGGTTCATTTCCCAGTCGGAGAACCTCATCACCTGTCTGGTGGTTGTCACACTGTGGTGGTGAGTGTTGCTGTGATGCTGAAACCTGTGCCACCAGGATTGCAGATACCAGCAGGGTCACCATAGTGGACAGGTTTCAGCAGAGCTTCCAGACTAGACAGAAGGACTTGGCCACTCACTTCCAAAAAATTTGGCCATGAAAGCCCTGTGAATAGCAGTGGAGCATTGTCTGAGGTAGCGCTGGAAGGAGAGAGGATGAAGCAAAACAACTGGGCAGGGTTCTCTTCTACTGTCCGCAGGGTCCCTAGGAGTCAGAATTGACTTGATGGCACTAACAACGAGATAGTCATCTATATGGTCTAGGAGCTTCAGCAGGCAAGGAATGCCCCATACCACATGTTGATTGCCCAAGATCCAGATCCAGGCTAGCCATGCTGTAAAGAGCAGCTTCCTGGTAAGCTTGGACAGAGAGCCCAAGAACCAGCCAGGCCTGTTTGAATTGCATTGCCCCTAGCCTCAGGCAGCCTGACTTCTGGGTCTGTGAGTGGCATCCAGAGCGGGTCACAAAGCTGTATCTCCTACAGAATTTTCTATTATCTTCATAAATTTACTTTACACATTTAGTCTTTAATATATTTAGGATCCACATCCAACTATCATGTTAGGAAGGAATATGACTTACTTTTCTTCAAATGGTTATCTATTTTCCCCAAAACCATCCATCAAAAAGTTTGTCCTCTCCCTGTTTCCATGGGGTAATAAGCCTCAAATATATATGGGTCTATCTCTAAACTCTCCATTCTGTTCCAGTGTGTATTTATCTGTTCCTGTACTCTGGTTTGTCTCCCTGGTTTTGTACTATGTCTTAATACCTACTCCTCCCCATGTGGCACTTCTTTTACAACTGAAAAAGTTAGACAACTATGGACTGTTGTTCTTTCAAATAACTTCTGACTGTTGTAAGAACTACCAAAAAAAAAAAAAATACAGCTGGAATTTTTATTGAGATTGCATAGAATTTATGGATTAATTTGGGGAGAATAGATATATTTATAATAATGTTATCTCCTTAAACTTACAAAATATCTTTCCATTTATTCAAATATCTCTGTCTTTTAATAGAGTTTAGAATATTTTTTCATAGATAATCTCTATATTATTTGATAAATTAAGTTTTTTAGATACTCATATTTTTGTTGTTTAAATTATATATTCTAGTTGATTATTACTCATTAGAGAAATGTCATTGATTTGTATCAATTTGTCTTGTATCTGGTGCTCATTCTGAATACTCTCATTCATGCTAATAGTTTGCTTGTTGATTCTAAGTTTCCTAGACATGTGATCATGTCATCTGGAAATAGTGAGAGCTTCATCTCCTTTTTCCAATTCTTACATTTCATTTCTTTTTCTTTTCTTATACAGCTTACTAGGTACTGCAGAACCAGGGAAAATAGTACCAATGAATGCGAGCAACCTTGTGTTTTCCTGATCTTAAAGAGAATACATCTAAATTTTTTCCATTAAGTAAAAAGTTTGCTGTAAGTTTTTGGTAATAAATCTTTATCAAGAAAAGGGAGTTTCCTTCTATTTCATGTTTGTTAAAGGTTTTATAAAAATCTTAGCATACATGGTAATCATTACAAAGTCTTCTGAGTTGATCATATGATAATCTGCTTTAGAATATTAGGGAGGAATTATATTGCTAGACCTCTCTGATATGGATTATGCTTACATTGTTAGAATAAACTTGATGATAATGATTTTTTTTAAGTAAACTATTGGACTTTCCTAGTATAGTCATTTCCTTTTAATGTCATTAATCCATTTTTGAAAATGAGATGTTGGGAGTGAAGTCACTGGCCAATAAAAGTTCGAATGCATTTCACATCAACCCAAAACCCCAAATAAGTTTCCTAAAACATAAGAAAATTCATAAAAAGCCTGTAAGTAACAAACAGTACTGTAAAAATATAAAATGCTTAACACATCACTTCCTGATCACCATAAAATTAAGTGGAAGGTGATAGGTGGACATTGGCAAAGCTCAGCTGAGGTGTCGTCTTGGCCCTTCTGTTTTTCCTTCTGTTTCTAGCCTGGAAAGCAGATATGATAACTGAACTTTCAAGCAGCCACTTGGTGATTTTAAGGGTGGAAGCTTCATGCTAAGAATGGTGGAGAAGAAAGCCTGGCTCCTCTGTGGCTTTGTGGAGCAGCTTTATTAGCCTTTGACTGCCTGTTTCCCTGGACTTCCATTAGGTGGGAAATGAGCCCTTATATGTCGCTATGGATGTGCCTCTGTTTCGAGCAGCAACTGAACATAATTCCTAGCTGGTCCAGGTGTCTTGTTATTCAGGCCCGCGAGCTCTTATTCCTGGAGGTATCAGGTACCTGGTCCCATCTTGTGTACTGCAGGAGGGCCACAGCCCTGCCCTGGTTTTTATTCTTCCTGGTGAGTTCCAGCTGAGGGGTAGGGAAGGGAGGAAATGGGGATGAGCCTCCGGGGCAGAAGGTCCCTGGCTATTGACCACTCCCTTTTCTTGCCGCTTCTTTGGGCAACTCTTCAGAGACTCTCTGCATCTTTAAAAGAACCAGCACCAGAGGAAGACGATTTCCTTACACTGTAACACAGTCATCCCCCCTTACCCATGGGGATACGGTCCAAGACCCTGCAGTGGATGCCTGAAACCAGGATAGTCCCGAACCCAGAAATACTATGTTTTTTCCGATACATACATACCTATGATAAAGTTTAATTTATAAATTAGGCACAGTAAGAGATGAACAATAGCTAATAATGAAATAATATAATTATAACAATATGCTGTAATAAAAGTATGTGAACGTGGTCTCTCTCTCTCTCTCTCAAAATCTCTTATTGTGCTGTACTCACCTTTCTTCTTCTTGTGCTGATGTGAGATGATACAGCGCCTACATGATGAGATGAAGTGAGGGGATGATGTGGCCTTGTGACCTAGTGTTAGGTGACTATTGACCTTCTAATCATACATCAGAAGGCGGAGCATCTGCTTCTGGACTCTGTGACCACGGCTAACTGAAACCGCGGAAAGCAAAACCAGAAACCGTGAATAAGCGGGGGATACTGCACACAGGTTCTGAGGATTAGAAAGGGAGAGCATGAGTTTGCAGCCCAATGTTGTAAAGGATGCCGGCATGGCCGCTCTCCCTCAGCTCACCCTCTGCACCATCAGCACTACCACTGACAGTTGCTATATTGAAAATTTGGCTGGAGCATCTTTGGAAAATAGCTCGTTTCATGTAGTGTCACAGAAGCAGCAAAATCTCTCTGGTAGGTAAAGATTCAAGGACTTATGTCACATCCTAAGTCCTATTTGTATATCCGAGCAACTATTTTGCCATCTTTCTTTGAGGTCGTTACTCAAATGTGACTTTCTCACTAAAGCTTTCCCTGAGCATCCAGTTTTTTCCAGCTCCCCCATATCTCTTCCCCGCTTTATTTTTCCTTCAAAGCGTCTAACATATGGTATACATTTTATTTATTCTGTTCATCATCTGTCTCCTCCACCTGCATGGGGTCCATTAGCACGGGGTGGGGGAGTGTTGATTTTTCTTCACTGCTGTAGCCCCTGTGCCTGGCAGATAACAAACGCTCAATAATTATTTATTGAATAAATGAATCCCAAAGTGTTACACAGGCATTTCCCTCTATCAAGGGTGGCTGCGATCCTTTAAATCAAAATCTAAATCCTGTTATTCAGAAGTACCTCCCAGTGCCCCAAGCCACCCCTGAACTCCCGAGGCTCATGAGTCCCCTGGGTGTAGGATCTGTTCCTTAGTTTGAGTGACGTATCAATCAGAGGTGGATGGCTTTTTTAAGGGGGTATTTGAGGAGTGCTTGGTAACGGGGCTGTTTACAAAGGTTTGGGCAGGCTTCAAAGAATCCTTAAGGGAAGGTGAAACACCCTGGGCTAAAGTCCTCCAGAGCTGTTATCCCCCATCCTCTCTCCCCACCCACCTGAAGAGAAAAGGAGAAGGCCAGGTACTGGCACCTGGTGAGAGAAGTCGTAATGGTGGCCTGTGTAGACAGAGAAAACCCAGGTGAGCCTGCGGGCAGGGAGCTGAAGGAATAATGCCTTCCCTCACTCTCTTCCCTCCTTCTGTCCTCCTGCCAGTGCCTCCCATTTGGCCAAACCCAAGAGGAAGCCCGAAGGTATGGAAGCCATCCATGCAGTTCAATTTCCTAGAGTACCAAGAAGGGAGGAAAACAGTGGAGAGTGGATTTGAAAGAGAAAAAAGAAAATATTCAGCACAAGTGGTAATTATTCATGGTCAGTTGTATAATCTGTAACTTTTCTTTCTGTAAAATTCTTTCCTGCCACTGCCCAAGCCCCAAACAGATTCTAGAAGGTCAATTGCATGTGACCCTGATTATTTTTATCGGTAGTGTCTACTACCCATTAGCTTCTCTACCTGGATCTGCTACACCTCAGCGCACTCAGCACCTCTGTCTATGACCTATGGGATCCACCTGTTCTCAGCAGTGACCGTAGGTAGCATGCCCCCTTTGATTAAGATCATATTTTAACCACTGTCCACCCGTTTACTGAACACATGAGTACCTCATGTACTTTCTCCCTTCAGCCCCTATGTCAGAGGACACTGATGGCCAATGGCAGAGTTAGTAGTGTTCTGTATTCTTTGTTTAGTTAGCATGGTGAGGTCTCCGATACCATCTTCTAATTGAAGCAAAGCGTCGTCTTCCTAATGTTGACCTAGACTGCTACATACACTTGGGAAATTTTACGGCAATTAGGCATTCCCCAGGATTAAGTAATCAGTGTATCTCCCTCGCCACCTGTCCCTGCGGATTGTCATCGTATCAGATTGTTCCAGTTGCTACATAGGGTGATCTCTCCATCATAAGTAGCGTCTAGGTTTATGGTCACAATCTAGGAATATCCATATCAAGTAAGTCTCACCCTGCCCTAGATCATTAAAATACAGTCCCTCTGCTCAGGTCACAGATTGAAACCCCTGCCAAGGCATCAGAGTAAGATAGGCAGTTCTCCCCAGTTTTCCATCCCTGTCTCTTGTGGTCATTCCTCCCAAATCAAAGTATGATAAAACTTGGTTCAGAAATTTGCCACGGAAAGTAAGGCCATATTGGTATCCTGACACCTCCCAACTACCTGACCACCCGAGCAGGTAACCAACTTTCCTAGAATTTCATAGGTGTGTTTGTTAGGTAGAAAGGTGGTCCCCAAAGATGTCCACATCCTAAACTGTGAAACTTATGAACATGCCACCTTACATAGCAGAAGGGACTTTACAGATGTGATTGGGCTGAGGACCGTCAGATGGGAAGAGTGGCCTGGATTACCCAGGTGGGCCCAGGGTCGTCACAGGGTCCTTATAAGAGAGATGCAGGAGGGTCGGAGTCACAGAAGGAGATGTGACAACAGAGGCATAAGTATGTGAGAGAGAAAACTTTGAAGATGTTGTGCTGCTGGACTTAAAGAAGGAGAAAGAGATCGTGAGCCGAGGAATGCAGATAAGCTTCAGAAGCTGAAAAGACAAGGCAGCAGATTCTCCTCTGGAGCCTCCAGGAGGAACACAGTTCTGCAAGGGCCTTGATTTTCTAACTTTTATCTCCAGAATTTTAAGATAATAAATTTGGCTTGTTTTAAGCCACTAAATTTGTGGTAATCGTGTTACAGCAGCCATAGGAAATTAATACTGGTGGCAGCCCACTTTGGGGCGATAAGTGATGGAATGACAGTGGTTCCAGCACAATGAATAACAGGTGAGGACAGGTCTTGTGGTCTCTCTTTCTTTTAACTGAACGTTGTATTTGGAATAATTTTAGATTTACAGAAAAACTATAAAGATAGTACAGGGAATTCCAGTATAGCCCCCACCCCAAGCAGTGGTTCCAGGGGCCAGGGATGGGAGGAGGGGATTGTCTAAAAAGGGCATGTGGGAAGTTTTTGAGGTGAAATGTTACATATTATGATTGTAGTGATGGTTATAGAACTGTATACCTTTGTTAAAAGTAACTGAACATTAAAAAATTGGTTAATTTTTTTTTTCAAGGAAGACTGGCCCCGAGCTAACATCTGTGCCCATCTTCCTCCTTTTTATGTGTGGGACGCCTGCCACAGCATGGCCTGATAAGCGGTACATAGGTCTGCACCCAGGATCCGAACCAGTGAACGCTGGGCCACCAAAGCGGAACATACGAATTCTGCTGCGCTACCGGGCTGGCCTCTAATTTTTTTCTTCTTTAATTTTTCCTTTTTCTCCCCAAAGCCCCCCGGTACATAGTTGTGTATTTTTTGTTGTGGGTCCTTCTAGTTGTGGAATGTGGGACGCCGCCTCAGCATGGCCTGACAAGTGGTGCCATGTCCCCCATGCCCAGGATCTGAACCAGTGAAACCCTGGGCCGCTGAAGAGGAGCATGCCAACTTAACCACTCGGCCATGGGGCCAGCCCTAAAAATTGGTTAATTTTTATATGTAAATTATAATTCAATGAAATTGATTTAAAAATAGAGTGGCCAAAAATCCCAAGATTTTATGTTTGTATTTATTTAATTAATTCCTGCTAAGTATATTATTTTTATAATTATGGTATTTTATTTTTATGCTCACCTCCTTAATTAAAAGGAGACTGTATAGTGAAAAATAATTTGTGGGAAAAGTAGAGGATACAGTTGAGAAATCTCTCAGAAAGTAGAACAAAAAATACAACATCCTACAAAAAAGACACATATTACAACATGGTGAAACTTGAGGACATTATGCTCTGTGAAATAAGTCACTTACAAAAAGACAAACACTGTGTGATTCCACTATATGACATATCTAAAGTAGTCCAATTTATAGAAACAGAAGGTCAGATAGTGGTTGCCGGGGGCTGGAGGGTGGTGGAAATGCAGAGTTGTCTTTTAATGGATGCAGAGGTTCAGTTTTGCAAGATGAAAAAGTTCTGGAGATCTGTTGCACAGCAATGTGAATATATTTAACACTATTAAAGTACACACTTAAAAATGGTTAAGACAGGGGCCAGCCCAGTGGCATAGTAGTTAAGTTTGCACGCTCTGCTTCAGTGGCCCAGGATTTGCAGGATTGGATCCCGGATGCAGACCTAGCACCGTTCGTCAAGCCATGCTGTGGTGGCATCCTACATAAAATAGAGCAAGATTGCCACAGATGTTACCTCAGCGACAATCTTCCTCAAGCAAAAAGAGGAAGATTGGCAACAGATGTTAGCTCAGGGACAATCTTCCTCACACACACACACAAAAAGGTTAAGATGGTCTGTTTTATCTTATGTACTTTTTATCACAGTTAAAAATAATTTTTTGGAGGGTGGCCAGCCCAGTGGCATAGTGGTTGGGTTTGTGCACTCCACTTCAGTGGCCTGGAGTTTGCAGGTTCGGATCTCAGGCATGGACCTACACCCTGCTCATCAAGCCATGCTGTGGTGCTGTCCCACATACAAAATAGAGGAAGACTGGCACGGATGTTAGCTCAGGGCCAATCTTCCTCACCACCAAAAAATAAGTAAATAAAAATAATAATATTTTTTAAATGAAGAAAACAGGAATATCCTTTACCCTAACAATTCCATTTGTAGAACTTTAAGAAGCTCAAGGTTGCCCAGCTGGTGAGGCTGATGTCTTGAGTATGTTTTTCCCTCCATCCCTGTCTCCCGTTGAGATTATCTGCTGAAGGTAAAGGTAGAAAATTTTGTTGTTTGGAAGTGTAAGGAGAGGCCAAATCTTTGTGGGAGAGCAAAATCAATAGTAATCTGTAGAAACTTATTCCAATGTGCCAGTTTTAACATGGCAATACCAATAGTCATTTTTACTGTGTACCAATTCTACAGCTTAAGAATTAAAAGATCCCACACATCAAATTAGAAGCACTTTAGTGTAGGTCTTGGAAAGATGAGAATGACTGGATTGATTTATGCAGTGGACACTCCTGCCGCCTGCTGAGTAGAACTGACTGCAAGCAGACTATCTCCAGTTAACTGCACTCACTTAATGATACTTGAAATCTGTCAACTTTTCTAGTAGAAGAAGCCAGTTCTTCCTGTGCTTTGGGAAATTTCTCAGTTATTTCCTTTAAGAGGCATACACGGAAAGAGGGATAGAGACAGACATAAACGGAGAGAGACGGAAAAAGAAACCTAGAGACAGAATAGACACAGAATACCTTGCATTGCCTTCCCCTCCCCTCTCTCCACTGCATTGCATTGTCATAGCTGCTCAAGGGCTGATTTGTTTCATTATACTGTAAGAAGACAGGGACAATGCTTTTCTGCTTCAAAATATAGTCACCAGCTTAAAATAGTGCCTGGTACCTAGAAGGTGCTGAGTAAATATTTGTTGAGTGAATGAGGCAGCCAGAGTTGGAGAGGGATTGAGAGAGAGGAAGAAGAGAGACAAGATCTATTCTTTCAAGGACTCTTCCCACCTCTGTGTTGGAGAGAGATTTCAGGAACACTAATATCACACTTGTATGTTCCAGGCATAGGAAATAGGAACCCAATTAAATTGGCACAGATAGTCATTGACCTAAGCATTTTACAAATATTCTTATATAGTCCTTATAATAATCCTACCAAATAAACACTATTTTATCCATTTTACGGATGAGGAGACCCAGCGGAAAGAGGTTAAGTTAAATTTCCCAGGACTAAATAGCTACTGAGTTGGGGGGCTAGGATTTGAACCCAGGAAGTTTGGCTCCACAGTTCACACTCCTAACCTGCACCATGGTGCCTCTTCAAAGGATGTGAAGAAGAGGAGAGAGCAGAGATAGAGGAGAAAAATAGCTTCAGGAGTGTTGTACCAATCTTTCCATGTGAGTCACCTGCCTGCTGGAACATGGTTATATCAGAGATGATGTCACTCTAGCTAGAGAACCAACTTCATCAATCCAGTGCTTCTCACACTCTGTCCCTAGGGGAACTGATAGCAGAGGTGGGTAAAGCATACATGGAGTGGTTTAGAGGACCCAAGACAGTCTCAGGGGAGAAATTGCTTAGTAGTTTTCTATTATAGCTTGAAAATTCATTAAATCTTCTCACTTTCAACAACCTACAGATGATCCAGGTAGAAAATTCAATAAGGAAACATTGGACTTAAACTACATGTTAGGTCAGATGAACCTAACAGACACTTACAGAACATTCCATCCAATAGCAGCAGAACACATTCTTCTCAAGCGCACATGGAATAGTCTTCAGGATAGACTGTATGTTAGGCCACTAAGCAAGTCTTAATAAATTTAAGGAGCCTGAAATCATATCAAGTATCTTTTCTGATTACAATGGTATAAAACTAGAAATTAATTATAAGTAGAAAACTGGAAAATTCACAAATATATGGAGACTAAACAACAAGTTCCTGAACAACCAATTGATCAAGGAAGAGATCAAAGGGGAAATAAAAAAATATCTTAAGACAAATGAAAATGTAAACACAATATACTAAAACTTATGGGATGCAGCAAAAGCAGTTCTAAGAGGGATAAATGCCTTCATTAAGAAAATGAAAGATCTCAAATAAACAACCCAAGTTTACACTTGAAGGAACTAAAAAAAAGAACAACTAAGCCCAAAGTTAGTAGAAGGATAGAAATAAAGATCAAAGTGGAAATAAATAAAATAGAGACCAAAAAAGATAATATAAAAGATCAATAGAACTAAGAGCTGGTTCTTTGAAAAGATAAACAAAATTGAAAAACCTTTAGCTAGACTCACCAAGAAAAAAGAGAAAGGACTCAAATAAAATCAAAACAAAAGAGGAGACATTACAACTGATACCACAGAACTACTAGAGATCATGAAAAGCTACTATGAACAGTTATACACCAACAAATTAGGAAAGCATGAAGAAATAAATAAATTCCTAGAAACGTACAACCTACCAAGACTGAATCATGAATAAATAGAAAATCTGAACAGACCAATTACTAGTAAGGAGATTGAATTAGTATATAACACAATTACAGAATTCAGTCCTTATCAGTAATAACTTTAAATGTAAATGGATTAAACTCTCCAATTACAATGACAGGGATTGGCAGGATGGATAAAAACACAATCTAACTATATGGTGTCTGCAGGAGACTCACTTGCGATGCAAAGACACAAACAGATTGAAAGTGAAAGGAATGAAAAAGATACTCCGTGCAAACAGTAACCAAAAGAGAACAGGGGCGGCTATACTAATATCAGACAAAATAGACTTTAATTAAAAAAGGCTACAAGAGACAAGGAAGAACATTATATATTAGTAAAGGTTCAAAACAGCAAAGAGATATAACAATTATAAATATTTACACACCTAATAACAGATCATCAAAATATATGAAGCAGGGCCGGCCCGGTGGCCCAGAGGTTAAGTTCGCATATTCCGCTTCTCAGTGGCCCAGGGTTCACCGGTTCAGATCCCAGGTGTGGACATGGCAACACTTGGCAAGCCATGCTGTGGTAGGCATCCCACATATAAAGTAGAGGAAGATGGGCACGGATGTTAGCTCAGGGCCAGTCTTCCTCAGCAAAAAGACGAGGATTGGCAGCAGATGTTAGCTCAGGGCTAATCTTCCTCAAAAAAAATATATATGTGAAGCATAGTGTTCTGTAACAGATCTCTAAAACTTTTTCAAATTGCAAAACTAAAATTCTATATCCATCAAGCAACAACTCATTGATATTTGAACTAACTTTGCATTTCTAGGATAAAGCCCACTTGGTCATGATGTACTATTCTTTTCATAAATTCCTGGATTCCTATGCTAACTTTTTTATGTGTGTATGAGGATTTCTGTACCTATGTTTATTGAATTTGATAGGTTTTAGTATCAAGCTTCTGTGGGCTTCATGAAAAATATTGGAGAATGTTCCCTTTATTTTCTGGAAGAGTTTGTGAAAGATTAGAATTATTTCTTCCTTAAGTGTATGATAGATAGAATTCAGTAGTGAAACTTGAAGCGTTTTTTTTTTTTTTTTGGTCAGAGGTATTTTGTTTCTTTTTATCTAGGTATAACTTACAGTAAAATTAACATTGTTTTGGTGTACAGTACTATGAGTTCTGTGAACCTATGAATTAAATAAGTTTTCATTTCTCTCAGGTAAGTACCTAGAAGTGGGATTGTGAGGTTGTGTGGTTAGGGTATGTTTACCTTCATGAGAACCTGCCAGGCTGTTTTCCGAAGTGCCTATACCATTTTGCATTCCCACTAGTAACGTATGAGAGTTCCAGTTGCTCTGCATCCTCATAAAACTTGGTATTGTCAGTATTTTTTTTTAATTTTAGCCATTCCAGAAGTCTATACTGATATCACATTGTGGTTTTAATTTGCCTTTCTTTAATGACTTATGATGTTGAGCATCTTTTCATCGATTTATATGCCATCCATATGTCTTCTTTGGTGAAATGCCTGTTTAAATCTCTTGCTCATTTTTTTAAATTGGGTTGTTTGTTATCTTATTGTTGAGTTTTGAGAGTTATTTTTATGTTTTGAGTACAAGTCCTTTACCAGATGTATCAGTTGCAAAGATTTCCTCTCAGTCTGTGGCTTGCTTTTTCATTCTTTAACAGTGTCTTTTGCAGAGCAGAAGTTTTGCAATTTTTATAAAGTCTAATATCAATTTTTTCATGTTGGTATCATGCTTTTAGTGTCATAACTATGATATCTTGGCCTAACCCATAGTCACCAAGATTTTTCTCCTGTTTTTTTTTTTATAGAAATTTATAGTTTTAGATTTTCACCTTTTGATCTGATTCATTTTGAGTTAATTTTTGCATGAGGTATGGGTTGGGTTTCACTATTTTGCATAGGGATGTTCACTTGTTCCAGCACGATTTGTTGAAATGACTATCTACTCTCCATTGAACTGCCCTTGCACGTATGTAAAAAATCACTTGGTCCTATGTGTGTGGGTCTGTTTCTGGGCTCTTTTCTCTTCCACTGATCTATGTGCCCATCTTTTCACCAATGATACATTGATTACTGTAGTTTTACAGTAAGTTTTACAATCAGGTTGTGTGAATTCTCCAACTTTGTTCTTTTTCAAAATTTCTTAGGCTATTTCTTTTTATTTTCTACATAAATTTTGTAATCATCTTGTCAATTTCTACAAAAAGTTTGGCTTGGATTTTGAGTGAGATTGTGTAAATGATGTAGATCTCTGGATAACTGACAGCTTAACAATATTGAGTCTTCCAATCGGTAAACGTGATATATTCCTTTATTTCATTGGGTCATAGATCGTCAGCATTTTGTGGTTTTCATCATGTAGATTTGGCACATTTTTGTGTGTGATTCATACCTGAATACCTCCTGTCTTTTGGTACTTTTACAAATGATATTTTAAAAAATGATTCCAATTGTTCACTGCTTATATAGAGAAACACACTGATGTTTTATACTGACCTTGAATCTTGCTAAATTAACTAATTACTTCTAGTACTACTTTTTCAGATTCTTTGGGATTTCATATGTAGACAATTATGCTCTCTCTGAATATAGACAATATTATTTCTTCTCTTCCAATATATGTGCCCTTTTTTTTTTCTTTTTCATGACTTTATTACACTGGCTAGAACCTCCAGGATGTAGGCATGTTGAGAGAACACATCCTTGCTGACAAGGAGAACCCTGTGCACTAGTTACCAAAGCCAGGAGAGGACCCCAACAGCGTGGAGGGTAGCAAAGATCATCACTATGCCAATCACCGGGAATAAAAGTCCAAACATTTCCACCCACCACATCTTGGTATTGGAGTTGCCCAGGAAAACACAACACAGCCAAGCACTGGACGGAAGAACAGTTTTATTTACACAGAGAAAGATCAACTCCAATAGCGTCCGTCCATCAGTCCCTCATGGCCAGTGGGTCCCACGAGGCAGCCAACACAGAGTAGTTAGCCTGCACACACTATTCTTGTGCTATAGCAGAAAGACCCTTCCTCCACCTCCATGGGGTCTGAAATACTGAAGGGTGGGGGCGTGCCTGAGGGCCACTGACACACTCGCTTAAGCAGAACAAAGGAGTACACATTGAGTCTGAAACAGGGGAAGATACTCCCACCAAGATGGTAAGCCCAGCACTGGCTGTATGGGCTCCTAATCTCTGGGTGAGGAGGTGTTCCAGGCCCAAGACCTGTTCTCCCGTGACAAGATGGGGGTCAAAAGACAGTGCACATTAGACTGCCTTTCCCAACTTTGCCTCATTGCTGATCTTATAGGGAAAGCATTCAGTCTTTGGTCATTAAGTATGATAATGGCTGTAGGTTTTTTGTAGATGTCCTCTGTAAAATTAAGGAAGTTCCCTTCTATTACTGGTTTGTTGAGAGTTTTAAACTCATGAATGTGTACTGAATTTTGTCAGATGCCTTTTCTGCATTTACTGAGATGGCAATATAATTTTTCTTTTTCAAGTGTGTTAATATGGTGAATTACATTGATTAGTTTTGTTTTGGTTTTTTTTTGCTTTTAAAGATTGGCACCTGAGCTAACATCTGTTGCCAATCTTCTTTCTTTTTTCTTCTCCCCATGGCCCCCCTAGTACATGGTAATATATTCTAGTTGTAGGTCCTTCTGGTTGTGCTATGTGGGACACCGCCACAGCATGGCTTGATGAGCTGTGCCATGTCTGCACCCAGGATCCGAGCTGGCGAAACCCTGGGCTGCCATAGCAGAGTGTGTGAACTTAACCACTTAGCCATGGGGCCGGTCCCTACATTGACTGTTTTTGAATGTTGGACCAGTCTTGTATTCCCAGAAGAAATCCCACTTGGTCATGATATATGATAATACATCTTTATCTATTGTTAGATTCAATTTGCTAATATTTTGTTGAGGATATTTGTGTCAATGTACATAAGAGATATTTCTGTGGTTTTCTTGTATTGTTACATAGTTTTCTATTTTTGATATCAAGGTAATGCTGGCCCTGTGAATTAGAATATTTTCTATTCTATTTTCTGAAAAAGTTTGTGTATAATTAGTATTATTTCTTCCTTAAGTGTTTGGTATAACTCACCAGTGGAGCTGTTTGGACCTGAGGTTTTCTTTGTTGGAAGACTTTCAGCTACAAATTCAATTCTTCTAGTAAAGGACTGTTCAAGTTATCCACTTCATCTTGAGTGAGCTCTTTTAGTTTTTCTCTTTCAAGAGATTTGTTCTTTTCATCTGAGTTTTCAAATTTATGCTATAAAGTTGTTTGTAATATGGTTGGCCCTCTGTGTCCTGCAGGTTCCTCATCCCTGGATTCAGCCAACCTCAGATCGAGTTCCATGTTTATGATTTGTGGTTGGTTAAATCTGCAGATGTGGAACCCGCAATGCAGGGGGCTGACTAAGGCCCTTGAGCATCTGTGGATTTTGGTATCCGTGGGGGTCCTGGAACCAATCACCCATGGATACGGAGGGACAACTGTATTCCTTTATCCTTTTAATTTCTGCATATTCTGTAGTGATGTCACCACTCATTCCTGATATTAGTGATTTTTGTCTTCTATTTGTCTTTATTACTATGGTTGGAGGTTTATCAATTATTGTTCTTCTCAAAGAATCAGCTTTTGCTTTTATTTTCTCAATTGTTTTTCTGTTTTTTATTTTACTGATCTCTGCTCTTAGCATTATGTCCTTCCTTCTGCCTGCTTTGGATTTAATTTGCTCTTTTTTATGGTCTCTTAAAGTAGAAACTTGGAGGACTTGATACTGGTCTTTTTTTTTTTTTTCCTGAGGAAGATTCACCCTGAGCTGACATCTGTGTCAGTCTCCTTCTATTTTATATGTGGGTCGCTGCCACTGTGTGGCTAATGAGTGGTGTAGGTTTGCACCTAGGGTCTGAACCTGCGGACCTGGGCCACCAAAGCAGAGTGCGCAAAACTTAACCACTAAGCCACAGGGCCAGCTCTGAGACTGCTCTTCTTTTATAAGCACTTACTTATAAATTTCCCCTTTCCACTTATAAATTTCCCCTAAGCGCTTGTGTGAGCTTTATCACACACATTTTGGTAGGTTGTGCTTTTTCATTTCCATTCAATTCAAAATATTTTCTAATTTTTTTTCTTTTTTTTGTGAGGAAGATTGGCCCTGAGCTAACATCTGTGTCAATCTTCCTCTATTTTATGTGGGATGCTGTCACAGTGTGGCTTGACAAGTGATGCTAGGTCCATGCCCGGGATCCGAACCTGTGAACCCCAGGCTGCCGAAGTAGAGTGTGCATACCCAACCACTATGCCACTGGGCTGGCCCTTCTAATTTCCCTTGTGACTGCCTCTTAGACCATTAGGTTATTTAGAAATGTGCTATAAAATTTCTAAATATTTAGGTATTTTTCTAGATTTTTAAATTCTATTATGTTCAAAAAACATACTTGGTATGATTTATAATTTTAAAAAGTGTCTTAAGGGGCCGACCTGGTGGCGCAGTGGTTAAGTTCACACATTCTGCTTCTCGGTGGCCCAGGGTTCACCGCTTTGGATCCCAGGTGCAGACATGGCACCATTTGGCAAAAGCCATGCTGTGGTAGGCACCCCACATATAAAGTAGAGGAAGATGGGCATGGATGTTAGCTCAGGGCCAGTCTTCCTCAGCAAAAAGAGGAGGATTGGCAGTAGTTAGCTCAGGGCTAATCTTCCTCAAAAAAGAAAAGTCTCAAGCTCGTTTTATGGCTCACAATGTGCTCTACCTTGGTGAATGTTCCATGTGCACTTGAAAGAATGTGTATTTGGCTGTGTTAGGTGGAGTGTTCTATAAATATCAGGTCAAGTCGGTTGATACTGTTATTCACATCTATATCCTTATTGATTTTCTGTCCACTTGTTCTATCAGTTACTGAGAGGGGGTGCTGATATCACCCATTATAATTGTAGATTTGTACACCTTGATATTAATATAGTTACTCCAGTTTTCTTTCGGTTAGTGTTTGCAAAGTGTATCTTTTCATTTACATTTCACCTATGTATATGTACGTCTATGTACATTTCACCTCTCTATTTGTATAACTAGTTTTTTCCTTTTTATTGCTGGGTAGAATTCCATAGTGTGGATATATCAGTTTGTTTAACCACTCACCTATTGAGAGATATTTGGTTGTTTCCAATTTTGGGCTATTATAAATAAAGCTATGAACAATCATGTTCAGGTTTTTATGAAGACATAAGTTTTCATTTCTCTAGAATAAATGTCAAGAGTAATTGCTGGGTTGTTTGATAAATGTATGTATACATTTTTAAAAAAATGCCAGGGGCCGGTCCAGTGGCGCAGTGGTTAAGTGCACACCTTCCACTTTGGCAGCCCGGGGTTTGCCGGTTCGGATCCTGGGTGTGGACATGGCACCACTGGTCAAGCCATGCTGTGCTAGGCGTCCCACATGTAAAGTAGAGGAAGATGGGCATGGATGTTAGCTCAGGGCCAGTCTTCCTCAAAAAAAGAAAGAAAGAAAATACCAAATTATTTACTAGAGTGGCTGTTCTATTCTATATTCCCTCCAGCAATGTATGAGATCCAGTTTTTCCATATCCTCACCAGCGTTTGGAATTGCACTATGTTTTATTCTCCTGTGTTATATTCTTTTAGTTTTATAGTTTTATGCTTTGCATTTAAATCTATGATTCACTTTGAGTTAATTTCTGTATAAGGTGTGAGTTTTAGGTCGAGGCTTATTCTTTTGCTTATGGATATCCAGTTGCTCCGGCACATTGTTGGAAAGCACTATCACACATTGGATAGCACTTCAGCACACATTGTTGAAAAGACTGTCCCCTCTCCATTGAATTGCTTTTGCAACTCTGTCAAATACCGGTTGGCTTATACTCGTGTGAAACTATTTTGGGGCTGTCTCTTCTGTTCCATTGATCTGTTTATCCCTCTGCCAGTACTACAGTCTTGAATGCCACAGCTATGTCTTGAAATCTGTTGGTTGTCTTTCTCTGTATGAATTGGTCACACTTTCCTTGTTCTTTCTATGCCAAGTAATTTTGGATTCTGTCCGAAAAAATTCGACTGTGATACTGTGTAGATGGTGGGTTCTCTTAAAATCTTACGGAGGATGTTAAATTTTTTTCGTGACCAATCAACCCAGCTTAGGCTCAGACCAAAAGTTGTGTCTTGCTTTCTGTGGGCAGTGCTTCCAATGTCAGTTGTCTTTTCAAAGCCTTTTCAAAGCTGTTTTCTCTTTTGACTTTCCCACACATCCCTCACTCAGGATGTCCATGTCAGGGCCATGGTTTAAATCTTAGCTCAGGTCATAAAGCCTTTGCTATATTGTTTCGGGTCTGTCTTGCACATGTGTTTCTCAGGGCTTAGTATCAGGCTTGAGCATGATCTAAATGTGAAAGGTTGTGTTTTAAATTTGCCCTGTCCATGCACAACTCAGGGGTGAGCCTAAGTGTTACACTGAATTGGGTAACCCCCTTCCTCAAGTCTCTCCTTTCCAGAATTCGTGTTACACTTCCTGGCCTGCAAGTTGCCCTCTTCTTGGTTCCTTTGGACAGGAAAGCAAGATTCTGTTGGAAGTTGGCCATCTACGTGACCACACATTTCTCCAGCTGAGTCTGCCCTTGGGGGCATAGCTGAGACAAAAGAAACTCAGGGAATTCACCCCTGTATGGATTGCTTTTCCAACTTCCTTCCACAATCCATCTGTTTTTGTTTTCTTCTCAGAACCCTCAGGTAGTTGCTTTATGAATATTCTCAAGAGGTTTTAGTTGTAATTCACAAGAGATAAGCTGTAGGAGCGTAAGTGCCTTGGTAGAACCAAAACCTTCCTTTCATCTCTGTGGGAAGGTTTTTAGCTACAAATTCAGTTTATTTGAGAAATAGAGCTTTTCAGAGTTTCTATTTCAGAGTTTCAATTATGATAAATTGTATTTTTGTTGTGTTCTTGGAAGAAATTGTCCATTTCATCTAAGTTATTAAATTTATTGTCAAAGTTGTTCAAAATATTCACTATCCTTTTAATCTTTATAATATCTATAATGTTCTTGCTTTCATTCCTGATATTGATAATTTGTTCCATCAGAGTTATGGGCTGACTGACGTTCCCCCCAAATTCATGTACTGAAGCTCTAACCCCCAGTACCTCAAAACTGACTGTGTTTGGAGAAAGGGCTTTTAAAGAGGCAATTAAGTGAAAATGAGAGCATTAGGGTGGGCCCTAATCCAAATGACTGGTGTCCTTTTAAGGAGATTGGAACACACAGAGAGACGCCAGGGGTGCAGGAGTGACGACCACGCAAAGAGGCAGCAAGAAGTGGGCATCTGCAGCCAACCCTGCCAGCGCCTTAGTCTCGGACTTCAAGCCTTCAGAACTGTGCGAAAATAAATGTCTGTTGTTTAAGCCCCTCAGTCTGTGGGATTTTGTTATGGAAGTCCTAGCGATGAATATTAGACTTTTCAAAAACCTACTTTTGCTTTGTTGATTCTATTTTCAGTTTCATTGATTTCTCCTCTTAATTACTTTATTTTACTTCCTTTGCATTTAATTTACTCTTCTTTTACTAGCCTAAGGTAATGCTTAAATAATTTAAACTTTCTTTTCTGAAATAAGTATTTCAAGTCATAATTCTAAAATAAGCATTTTAATTCATAAACTTCCCTTTAAGATCTGTTTTAGCTTTATCCTACAGATGTTCATGTAGCTTTCTTCTTTGACACATGTTAATTGTCTATGGCCATATGTTTTATTCCCACATATGATACAAACCCCACAGTACACTGCCATTCATTTTACTTTGAACAACCATTTGATTTTTCTTTAAGAAAGGAAAATTGTTTTCATATTGATCCACATACTCTAGTCACCATTTCCAGAGCTTTCGTTCCTTCCTGGAGACCTGAATCTGCATCTGGAAATTCTTCCAGCATTTCCCTCAGCATTCCTGCAGGATGGGTTACTGGTGGACAAATTCTGTTTTTTGTTCATCTCAAAATGTTTAATTTGCCTTCAGTTTTGAAAGATGTTTTCCTGTGTATTGATCCTAAATTTGACAATCCTCCCTTTAGCACCTAAAGATATCATTCCATTTTCTCCGGGCCTGTATTGTTTCTAAAGAAATGTAAGCTATCAGATCTTTACTTAGTAATGTGACTTTTTCCCTCCTCGGGCTGCTTTTGAGAATTTACATTTATCTCGGGTTCTCAGCAGTTTGACTGTTACGGTGTGCATGCGGTTTTCTTTTTCTTCTTCCTGCTTCGGGTATGCTGGCTCTTGGACCAGTTGGTATTTTTGATGAAATTTGGAAAAACTTCAGCCATATTTCTTCAATTATTTTTTTCTACTTCATTCTCTCTTTCTTCTCCCATTTGGTTCAGTCTCATAGGTCTTTGAGTCCCTGTTAATTAAGAAAAAAACCCTCTGTGTTTTATTTTATTTTTTGACTTAGTTTTAAGCTCTTCTGTTCTGCATTAATCTCATCCAATTTATTTTTCATTTATTCTTTAGTTTTAATATTTCCATTTGGTTCTTATAGTTTTCATATATTTTCTGAAATTCTCTATTTCTTACTCATTCTATCTTTTCCTGTAGATTCTTTAATGTATTTATTATAGTTATTTTAAAGTCCTTATTTACCAGTTTTAACATCTGCTTATCTCTGTATCTGTTTCTAGTGACCATGGGTTACATTTTTCTGTTTCTTTATATTTCTAGTAATTGTGAATGATACATGGTATTTTCTATTTTACAACATATGGAGGCAACATAGCAATGTCAGTGCTCATCAAGGCAACTGAAATGAACATTTTCATGTATATCCTTGGAATGTATTTCTCATTTCTCTTTTTATGATAAACCAAATTTTCATGGCATGATTTCGATCTTGACCTTTTCCAAGAACTTGGTTTTTCTGTATTTGAAATTACCTTAAGAAAAGAACAATGGTGGCCAGCTGATGGTGTAATGGTTAAGTTTGCATGCTCCCCTTCGGTCGCCCAGTGTTCATGGGTTCAGATCCCGGGTGCAGACTTATATACCATTCACTCATCAAGCCACACTGTGGCAGCATCCCACATACAAAATAGAGGAAGATTGGCCCAGATGTTAGCTCAGTGACAATCTTCCTCAAGCAAAAAGAAGAAGATTGGTAACATGTTAGCTGAGGGCCAATCCTCCTCACCAAAAAAAAAAAAAAAAAAAAGAGAGAGAGAGAGAGAAAGAAAGAAAGAAAGGAAAGGAAACAACAGTAACAACAACATGATAGCTGTGGAAATACAGCCACAAATGGTTTACTACAGAAGCATGTCCCTGATCCCTGAAGTTAACAGTCTAGTTACAGGCAGTGTAGTCTATTAGTTTTCCTCAGGGTTATGGGCAACTTTAGAAGAGGGAGGCTCCAGAGAGTCTAAGAAAAGATGCCTTACAGAGACAGGGAAGATAAAACAGTAACCTTAAATTTTAGGGGTAAACCCCAACAACACATTTTAACAAACCAAGCCAAAACTGCAGAATATAAGCAAGCATCAGATCTGGACAGATACACCATGCCCTTGGAGACCCAATGTAGTTGTGGAAACAGACAGGAGCGACAGAAAGATGACCAGGTCAAAATTCAAGTTTCCAGAGGTACCAGCCAAGTCTAAGGGTACAGACAAATAGGTATAAAAACTTCAAGTAAACAGAAGGGCTGCAGAATCTGGAGTGTGTGGGTCCACGGACAGGAGAGAGAACATGGCTATCATCTTTGTTCTCTCTGCCTGGTGACAGGCTGTCTCACTTTGAGGGCAAAAGGGCTGGTAGGATTACACCAAAGTCTGAAGTTAAATTCTGTGTTTGCTAATAATTGTGGTATGAAAGCAGCTTCCAGAGTCCCAACAATTTTACTTGCACCAAAGAAAACACATGGTCTTAGCACATTATTGTGAGCCTCATACATATTAAAATAACACAAAAACTCCTCTATCACTTATTTCTACAATATACATCAATTAGATGGATGGTCATGTACTTCAAAAGGCACATTTTAAAAAAGTTAAGCAATTTAATCTCCCTTTTGGGTCTAATTATTGAGGATTTAAAAATCTTGTTAATGGATTATGTGTACAAGTAATTCTGGTTGAGCTATTTTATTTCTATAATTGGTGCCATTAAACAGCTCATTTTTCACATGCCTTTTTATGGAAGTGGGAAAATCCACGATGTTCCATGTCTACCTAGTTGTTAAAAGGGAATTTGTGGGGATCTGTCCACGAAAATATTTTCTTTATAGGTTAACTCACCCATGAAATAAAAAAAACCACAGACAAGCTCTCCTTTCCAACCAAACTTGACTATCTTCTCCTTTCTCAACATGTGGCTCCTTTGGTTTTCAAAATTAATTTACCCTGTTGGGAAACTAAGTCTTGTCCTTGGCCATCAACACAACTCTTTTGTCTCAAAAATGAGATCTTTTTAAAATGGGAATTCAAGTCTGAAAACTATGGAAATTTCACTCTCCAAGCTAGCAATCTGTACACTTATCTTTGTATATTCCAACCAAATGGTCAATATTTTTACTCTTTCAATGTGCTTGGGGGGTGTAGGGACACCTATTTAGGGACAGGAGTAACAACTCATCTAGGCTGATTGATGCCATCTACCTGCTTCATACTATACAAATTGAGCGCTGTCACGGGGATGGGGTCTCAAGGCAGTGTCTGTGTGAACACACTACCACCCCGCAGGTTGTCTGGAGCAATCACTAGGTAAGCGCTCATTAGCAGTGAATAACTGCCTTCTCAGAGGATGCAGGAAGACACGCTTGGCCGCTACATTTTCAGTCAATGCCAGGGCAAGAAGAATCTAGGTGTTACTTTTGGTAGTTGTTAATTCTCCTGGAAAACTTTGGACTCTTTTCAAGTAAAATGGACAAGCTTAAGGGAAAGTAGGCTTCAGAATGTTGTATATGTGATACTCGGCAAAAGGAGGCAATCATCCTAGTCACAGAATGGTTACTTTGCCATGGAAACCAGATAAAATATGGGTTGGAAGACAGAATTCTTTACACAAGAATGTCTTTAGAAAATATAAATGAAATGTTGCCAGCTCTTACATTTACTTTTGAATATTCCAAATTTCATAAGTGATACTGAGTTTAGAATGTTACTGTATTTTAAATTTATATTTATTTTTAATGCACATGCATAAGGCAAAGTTACTTTTAAAGCTTTTAAAATACATACTCAGTAATAGGGATAAAACAAAATCACAATAAATACAGTGATGCTTCTGATACTGAGCAAACGTCTTCATTTAATACTTATCACATTTAGGAACACACACTATGCCCTACACCACCTTAACATCCATGAACAAAATTCTTCCATCGATAATTCAGTCTAATGGGGGAAGAGAGATGCGTAAATTATAGCCCAAGGTGGCAAATGATGTGTCAGGAAGATCAAACAAGTGTATGTTAGGATAGGTCCTGAAGAAGGTGTGTAGGCGTTCGCCAGGTAGGAGATAAGGTAGGCCATGCAAGCAGAATCATATGCGGGAAAGCCCGGAGTTGTCAAATTGTCTCTGAGGGAAGTTGAGGAGGTGGATAAGGGCCAGTGCTCAACCTTTTCCCTAGCGAACCAGTGAATAACGTTGACTAGTGATAACTGCTCTCATTTGTAAAGAGAGAACAATCATTCGCACACTTGGGTACTTCATTTTTGATTTCTTTTAGGAAGATTAGCCCTGAGCTAACATCGGCTGCCAATCCTCCTCTTTTTGCTGAGGAAGACTGGCCCTGAGCTAACATCTGTGCCCATCTTCCTCTACTTTATACGTGGGACGCCTGCCACAGCATGGCTTGCCAGGGGGTGCCATGTCCACACCCGGGATCCGAACCGGCCAACCCCGGCCCACCGAAGCGGAACTGCACACTTAACCGCTGCGCCACCGGGCCGGCCCAAGGGTACTTCTTCATTAGTAATAATCCCTGTTGCATCCCTCATAACGATCCAGACACAATTTAAACCTTGCAACCATACTCAGTGCCAGGAGGGGATGGCTCAGATGGATGGGGAGTTTGCTTTCTTCACAAATAACTATTGATAGCCCTCCACAAGTAAACCACACATTCTGAGAAAAATCATGTGCATGCTCAGCAAACATGCAGTTTTAAGAGTCTCACACTTCCTTCTGATCACTCTTTGCCCCAAGCCCGCCTAGATGGAAATTCTGGAGCTGCTCTCCTTTGTGGATTAGGGAAGCGAGAGTCAGAGGTGACAGGACTTGCAGAAAAGTGGGAGGCCCATAGCTCAGGTGATTGGACTGCTGAGCCTGTGCTCCAAACCACCCTTTCATCCAAGGAGCATCAGAGGACGACTTTGCGCACACAGAGGAAGAGAATGGCATTTTTTTTTTTTAATGGAGATCGCTCTGGCAGCAGAATAGAGAATGGACTGGAGTAGGAGGGGACTGGTGGCCGGGAAGACATAATCCTGGTTAGGGGACCTGATTGTACATTTATATTTTCAAAAAAGGGATGCTACATCATAGGCTGCTTTGACAGGCAGATATTTAATATTGGTTAAATTAAAATACCTATAACTGTTACTAAATGTATCCATATACAATAAAAGCCATAACCTCTGGAGTTTGGATTATCATCTTTAACTCAAATGATTTTAGATAATGATTAATGAAATTAGGGGAAAAAGGACAACATAATCTATGTCTTCTGAAGGCAGAGAAAGGTTCTAGATGTAAATGCTGTGAAGTTACGCTCATAAATAGCTTTAAAAATCATATTTGTTACTATGTAACCGGATTCTAGAATCCATGAAATTTTTTTTTTTTAAGGAAGATTAGCCCTGAGCCAACATCTGCCACCAATCCTCCTCTTTTTGGGGAGGAAGACCAGCCCCGAGCTAACATCCGGGCCCATCTTCTTCTATTTTATATGTGGGACGCCTACCACAGCATGGCTTGTCAAGCGGTGCCATGTCTGCACCCGGGATCCGAACTGGCGAACCCCAAGCCGCCAAAGCAGAAGGTGCGCACTTAACCTCTGCGCCACCGAGCCAGCCCCCCATGATGAAATTTTAATTTTCAAGCTTACCATTACACTAAGACTTCTGCTTCAAGTCTTTTATAGGAGCAAGGAGAAAATTTTAAAACAAAAAAACAAATAATAATTTGACCTATCCTCATGGTTCTTCTGTTAAAAATCTAAACATATCCTTTAACAATAACTCTAAAAGCTGAATTTGGGCCTCTCACTGAGAAAGTCTTTTATCAGCATCGGTTGAACACTCTAGTTGTCCATAATAGAAAATACTACCTTACTTTGCAAAACCTCGAAGTTTACGCCTCCACATCGTCACTTAATCCTCGCAAGAAACTGGTAGCATTTTACGGTTGAGAAAACAAATTCAGAAGCTAGTGAATTTTTAGAGCTAGCTGTGGTGAAATGGTTCTACATACAGAATGTTTCCTACCACATGTCACTCTCTCTCAACGAACATACTATCCAAGTATCTATGATTATTGATGTTTACTGTTTGAATCTGCAGTGTGACCTCAACTAATACAAGGCTATGTGGTTCAAAATTGCACGTACTTTTGAGTTTTATAAATTGAAGAGTTTTATTTTACTAAAGTCACTCAATATTTAAGAGTCCTACAGGAATTCCTTCTCAAAAAAAATTGTACTATAAATAACTTCTCCGTATTTACACATTATTTTTTGGTTTTCTCAAATGAAGGCAATTCGAAAATAATTCCTATCTGTCTGTAGGTTGCTTTGTCTTAGTTAATTTTCTGGACTCCGATAATTTGCCACAGGAATTAGGGAGTCAGGGGCTTAACAATGACCTGGAAGTCTTGAGCTTCTTGTGGGAAATGGGTTAAAAGGTCATGATGAGATTAATTCTGATGGATTCAGAGAACTTTAAAATTGCCCACTTGATATAATGGAAAGATAGTCTCCCTATAAAGGAAATGAAATACTTTCACTATTTACAGGAAGGACTCAGGTCAAAGCAAGCAGGCCAGATGAAAGGGTGAAGGCACAATGCAGGGCCAGAGATAAGCAGAACACTTTAATACACGAGTCTAAGTTACTTAAAACCTAGCATACCTAAGAATCAATGAACGGAGGAATAAGGAGTTATGCTGTCTGTTAACCTACAGTGTTCCTTTATTAAGTTTGAAAGAAAAGCAAATACTGTAAAAAAAAAAAAAAAGTTTTAATGAGAGACCTCTGTTTGAGATGTTACAAAGTTTAAGAATCCTGAAATATTTTAGCTAAGAATTAAAAAGCAGGGTGATATTTAAGGTTTAAAACCACCATTTGGGAAATGTTAAGAATTTGTCATTACTGAGAAAAATGTAAGAATACACCTTACAGGAAAAGACTGTTGGGTGTCTCCATATTTATTGGTTTACTCTTATGTACGTAGACTTCACTCCAGCTAGCGAGGGACGTGAAGCTCCCAGCAAATGAAACTTCTTTTCGCTTCACCAAACTATATAGAAAAAGCTACAAGTTCCTGACATGAGGGAAAATTTTGAGCAAAATGAGCACCAACTTCAACCATGATTTTCTACAGTAGAACAAAGTTAATTACCAAAACAATTTAAACATTTATAATATTTCATCTTGTGCATACTGAAAATGTGCAGTCTTATTTTTACAGCATTTCCATTTAAAAGAACAATTTCCAAAGAGATAGCTGTATTTTTAGCTGCTCTGTATAATCACATGCAATAGACATTTCTAGGAAAAAAGTAACATCAAAACCCATTTTACTGATTTTCTCTCTATCCTTTGAGATTCTAGTCCAAAATGTTAGGTCAACTCTTGATTTTCCTTGAATGGTTTATCCACTTTCTGGATTCCTGTAATAACTCAGTCTTTTCCTTTCACTACCCTGGCAATTTCCAGGCTCCCAACGGCAGAGCTGGGATACAATTAGACCATGGTATGATGTGGGGTCAGTATGTTTCCCAAAGCATATATTTGCCAAAAATAATTTTTGTACTGTCTGTTTTATATTATCAATTTAAAAATTCTTTACCCCATCATTAGTACAAATAAGGCTTGATCAATTCTTGAAGTTTTACCATGTACATTTTATCTTTCCATTTCTGATGTTTAAAAATATATTCTATGTAGCTTATAAAAAACTTGAATATACTTAACCCATTTTTAAGGGAAAGTTTTGTTATCTGAGCTGTTCGGAAATTCTTTTGCTTAATATAGAGCACATATGAATTAAACATATGAAAAGCATACATATTGAATTGAAATGTCCCCCAACCTAGAATAATGCTTATAAGAAAAATTATATATATTTCTCATGAGAAAACTCTGATAATGAAACAATACGGTATAACTCTGCAACTTAATATGTAAGTCAGCAAGGATACAAATACACCCTCCTTTTCCCTGTCTCCATCCTCTGGCACTTAAAAGAATTATTTGGGAGTTAACATAATTATACTTTCAAGAGAAGCTGTTTCAAAGAAAAACAAAAATTTATTGTAGAGTAAAAAATATGAACAAAGATTTCCACTCTTCTTCTTTGGCTCCAGTGATGAAATGTGCTTTCCTGTCCTTCTTACTCCTTTGAGATTTTAGGGGACTTTTGGTTCCCTCCCCTAGGGTACAAGAGTTCTCCACAGTCTACCTTAGAAACTCCTCTGGGGAGAAAGTGCTCATCCAGACTACACAGCAGAGATCAGAAGCATGCCAAGTAGGGAGGGTGGGAGGCAGGCAGCAAGTTCTTTACAGCATTTCTGTGAAGAAGTGCATATCTTGAAAAGTCTAAGAGTTGGGCTGCTTTTTATGATCACCATGCACAGCGGCAGTGGTAGTGATGGTACTTTTCTCCTCTTGGGGAGAAGGCTCCCGCGGGCCTGCTCCCCTGCCCCCCACCTTTGGTAAGGCACTGAAGGAGACTCCCCTCATTTTCTCTTGGAGTCTCCTGGCTTATTTCTTGTAACATGTGCTCACCTTAATGAAATCACGTATGAAAAAGGACTGTCCTTACACTGTATCAATGGCTGTGGTACTTACTGATTTTCTTCACGCCCAAATCAACGTTTTGTGTGGTTTTATATCTAGTTGCCAGGAAAGCAAAGATAAATATAGGACTACTAAAAGAACACATTATAAAAGAAAGCAAGATATTTAGATAAAGCAGCAGGCTGCAGCTTTTTCACGAGATTAATTAAAATTAAATTATAGAGGAAGAAAAAAAGTCCTGAAAATCAGTGCTGCATTTGGGGAAATGTAGAGAGTACACTTGAGTTGGATAAACAAAGTAAGGAAAAAAATGCCACGTTACATTTAAAATTTAATTAACATTGTAATAAATGTACATCAGTTGAATGAAGTTAATTTTAAAAGGGAAAGGTTACGTCAATATTCCAGCAGGTATCTTTCTTAGTCAAGACTCAAACACTGAGCTGAAGATACCTTTGGAAGAAAAGTTATTAGACTTCAAGATGGCTTTCTCTTTAGACTGAAGAAATCAGTAATGAGTCTATCACAGAATTTATAAAGCACCTTCCCATAAAGTACATGATCTCATTTGAGCTCTCAACAATGCTGTGAGGCAGACCCTGTTAACAGTGGAAGGTAGTACATAGATCTGAGGACCGAATATTGACCCCACCACACAGTCACTGTGTGAACTTGGGAATATTACTTAAGTGCTTTGTACCTTGGTTTCTCCATATGAAAAGTGAGGATGATGACTGTCCCTATGTCATAGCTATTGTGGGAGTGAATGAGATAATAAATACTTTAATACAGTACCTGGTCCATGGTAAGTGCTCAATAAATGCTGCTATATGTTTACTAGTTACAGGTGAAGAAACAGACCAGGAGGGATTACGTCCAAAGTCAGAGGATTACTAAGTAGCAAAACTACAAGCAGAATTCTAGACTGGATATATTCCTACCACCTGTACTACCTGTAAATATCTACTTTTAATTAGAGTACAGATCTGACTTTTGCACTATTTTTACAGTCTTTTCTGTGCAGCTGAAAATGTCATCTGAGTTTGACAAATTCAATGGCATTATTAACATGATTTCCTATTTAAAAACACCAGTCTTTTAGTGGAAATGTAAGTTAATCACAGGCATTAAAAAGGAATGGTCTCTATGGACAATTAGGGTGGACACTACAACCTAGGGCTACAAAAGTTCATTTTGGTTTTTCTTTAAACCTCAGCACAATGGAATTCTATAGTCTGTTAGTTGGTAGACAGCAGAAATATACCCAGCTCTGTGAGGGCAGGGATGTCTGTTTACTGCTGCATCTCAAGACTAGCACAGTCATTAGCAGGTGCACAAACGTTTGTTTAATGAATGAATATTTAAATGAAAAATACCAACTTTAAAATATGTCCTTAACAGTAGGATTCACTTTGCTCTGATACACTTTCCTTTCTATTTTTAAATATATGATAACTAAAAAGTCTAGCATACAGTAACCTACCCATAAAATAGGGAATTTTTATCAAAAGATTCAGAGTAAGAAATAAAAGACTAAATAAGGCCTTGAATAGCTTTATTGAAATCTGTATAAATAAACATGCACATTTCAAATGTAAACTCAAGTGAACTCAAGTGCAGACAAAATTTTAACCTCTGTCATGCAGGAGGTTAGTTTACATTTAAAAAAAAAAAAAAAAAGGAAAAGAAAAGAAAAAAGAAAAAACCCAAAGCAGCTTTTAAAATACCAGGATGAGAAACCAGCTTTAATATCAAGGTATAAAGCAAAGCCATGATCAACATACCTCATTTATCCTGGTCAAATGCATTTTTTTCTTTTTACTTTTAAATGCTAACATAAATAAATAATTTACCAAAATGTGCACTCACAGAGTGAACTTTTATTTACAATACACAATTTATAATCTATTGTATTTGATTAGTTCAAGTGAAGAACATTATACTTTTTGCTTTAATAACAGTGGGACACAAAGCAATTTCTCAGGTAGTCGATACGGGAAATGTGCCCCAGCGTTTAGATTTCCTATTAAAGGCAGTATTGTATGCCAATTGACAATACATTCTTTCAACTAGATCAAAGGGAAAAAGCAGCAAATAAAAAATGTTTCAAATGTTCACACATATTTTTGGCATCCTGGATCCTTGAATGTGGTGAACTAAAATCAAATTCAAGGTTTGTATGCTGTATATACTGTACAGGTTCTGACTCTGGAACATGCAAATGCCAATTCTCTTATCATAAGTTACCTTCTGAGAAAAGCTGTAAGGCTATGGTGAATTCCATCAGGAACACACAAAGAAAGTTAACAGACCTACCTTTAAAGCCAATTGTCCATTAATGATTTAAAGACCAATCTATGAAAAAAATTTCTCATCTAAGCTTGATGTAATTATTACTATGGATGCAGAATACTATTAAATGTCCTTATATTACAATAATTGGGAGCGCTAAAAGTTGCCAAATTACCAAAAAATGGGGTAGAGAAAAACAGACAGCAAAAATTTTAATTTTGGACCAACACCAGATTAAAGATATGCATTTTAAAGCAAGTCACAAAGAATTTGAATGGCTAAGGAATAGATCCCAATAGCAGAAAAAATACTTACATTTAACTGAAAAATGGCTTTAGATGGAGTGTGAAATCTAGAACCTGTTTCCACAGTAGCAGTAAAATGAACATTATAATCTGGATTTCTAATGATACTATAAAAGGAAACAACTTTTTCAAGATTGTTTCTTGTATCATGATTTGGTTTTTTAATAGGCCCACATTGATTACCAGGGATAGATTTGAAAATTTGGTTTTCCAAGAATGCTACTGCAGTATGTGTCATGTTCATACTGCAGCTAAATATCATAGTAGTATACGTGGCAGCCTAATGCACATGAACTAGATTATCCAAAAACTAAGTTCAGCCATAGTTTTCTTGCAGTATTATTAGAGCAAAATAAATGACCAACATCCACAAATTTAACATTTGTCATCAATTAACTCACATCCAAAAAATTAAAGAAAACATAATTCATCAAAACAGCAGCAAACTTAAAAGGGATTTATTTGTGATTTCCTATATATATTTAGCTTGTAAATACAAGACTGTAAATGTATTAAGAGACAATTTCTGTTAAAGTTTTCATTGTGTTTCACTTCAAGTACTGCACAAGTTAAAATCTGATAAAGGATTTACATTCGCTTATCTGAAACTCCCCATCTCAGATTTCTGTTTAATGTGGTGGGTAACTTCATCATTTCAATAGATACCACCAGCAGGAAAGTCTCTCTTTTATGGCTTCTAGGACTTTCATTAGTTAGTGTGCATACAGTTTTCGTTTTCTATATCATTGTCATTATCATTGCTATCTTCATCACTTTCTAATGGGATGCCTGTGGCAGCTGAAGCACCTTTAGTTTCTCGGTCAAGAGGAAAAAAGCCAGTTCCACTGAAAGTGTCTTGTCTCTGGTAGAAGAGTACATACGCTGCTTTGGACTGTTAAAACAAACAAAGGACGTTAAAATGGTCATGATTTTCAAAGATCACATTAAATTTACTACCAAGTTTGAGCTGGCAACCAATTTTGGTGATGGCATAAATCAAACAGAAAAACCATACATGGTCAAATGGAAGTTACCAAAATTGATTAAATATAAGATGACTTCTACACATACAAGAAGAATGGTCACTGGAATTAACATGTTTATTCTCTTCTAAGTTAGTTGGACAGATAAATAAATGCAACTCTATCACAGATTAACCTAGTTACTCCAACATGAAATAGAATTCTATGCCTTCTTCCCTCCCGTCTCTAAGGAAAAGGTACGCTTTCTCCTTTCTAATAATAATCGCTTCATTCCGTTTGCTCTGGAGCCCAACTTTCCCTACTATCTTAAGGATATCGTTCCATCAGTCATCACTGTGTATCTTGAATACACAGTGTCCTTATCTACTGGACTCTTTGGCATAAAAAATACTTAAGTGTTTTCTCATCATGAATCCCTCTCCATTCTCCCTCTCCTCTAGCTGCCACATACCTCTCTTCCTCTTCCTCACAGCCAGGCTGCTAGACACAGTCTAACAGTCCTGATTCGCTCCGAGGCACACTCCTTGATTCAGTGTGATATAACTGTTGCCCCAAACATTTTATGAAATAGCTTTCACTGGGGTCAATAACCTCCTATAAACAAATTAAATGGATGTCTTTTTAGTTCTTTTAGTCAGTCTCTCTCCAGCATTTAATGCTTTACTACTCCTCTTTCCTGCCTCAAACCATTTTTGGCTTTTGTGACACCACTTTCCCTTAGATCTTCTATCTCTAGGATTTCTTCTGACTTTTCTGTAGGTCATTAAATCCTGATCTTTAAAAAAAATCATTCTCTGTCCTCAGCCCACCACTGTTTCTCAATCTGTATCTGCTCACCAGGTGAGTGCTTTAAACATATGGCTTCCATTGCCACCTAAGACTACAACTTAAATTTGAACTTAGGCCAGTTCTCACCCCTGAACTCTAGGTCCTATTAGTCCACCTATCTATGGAAATTTCCACAGAGCTATCATACAGCTACCTCAAACTTCCACGGCAAATTTTCTTCCAGTCTTGGTGAATGGCGAAGTGAGAGTCACCTTCAACTTCTCCCTCTCTGCATCTCTATATCCTTACTTACATCTCATCTTAATCAAGTTCTACTAATTCTATCCAGTAAATATCTCATAAATCCATTTTCCCCTTGTCTAAACACTTACTACCACTACTTTAAATTTAGAAGCTCTTATTGCTTAAATTACATGACAGCCTCCTTTCTGCTGGAGGCTGAAAAATGCTTTCTGCTTTTCTCAGTGCCTTCCAATCTGTCTTCTACAGAGTTCTCAGAGAGATGTTAAGATGTAATTCAATAAAATATTCTTCTATTGCTTAACAATCATCCAATGCTTCTCACAGCCTTTAAGAAAAGGTCTAAACAACGAAGAATGTCATCTTTCTTGATCTGAGTGCCAAATTTAACTCCAGCCTAATTTCTGCCCCAAATTCCTAACAAGTCTTTCCTTTCAGTAATACCAAGTTATTTGCTGTTGCCCTAAATGCCATGTTCTGTCATGCCTCCTTGCTTTTGTGGGTACTGTTCTCTTTGCTTAGTGCTTCTTTTGTCTCATTTATTCCCATGTGAACTTGCTGACTCAGGTCATACACCACTTTCTGCACGCAAACTTTCCTGCCCTGGTCCTGTGTTCTTAACCCCAAATCAGTTGAGACAGCTGTTGCCTTCCTATGTTGCCAAGATATTTAATAGCACTGATCATATATAATCATTACTTTACTTCTCTGGCATGTATAGATTGTAAGCCTGTTGAAATCAGAGAGAGCGGTCTTTTAGTCTTGTTTAGAATAGAGTCCTGTGTATAGAAGGTACTCAAATACTTGCTGACTAAACGAAGAATCATCATTAAGATGCAAAGTAACATCAAATTCATATACTGTATATAAACAATATATCGTGTATTTGAAGGCAAGATTAGGGCAGTGTTGTCAAACAGGCTTTGAAGGAGGATGTAGGCAATTTCGGGATGTTCTGGCTGAGAGATTAAAGAGGAGAGCAAAAGTGAAAAGGGAGGGATATGACTTGAAATTAGAAGTTTAAATATAAACTAGAAATGTAGTTAACTTAGGCATATGCACATTTTAAAAAATATTAAGAGTTCAAGTCTCTGTTACATGTTATAGCTATAGGGAGATAAGCAACAGTACATAATTTACATATGTACGCATGTACATCTATCTATACATAGATAAAAATATAAAATATCTGTAGAGAAACAGTTCAAAATTATTTCATATTTGTTCATTCAAGACAGATTAAAACTATACCAATAATTGGGCTCATAAGTTTATTACGTTGAACAATGTAAGTTGGAGACTTTCATTCATTTCTTTCCTTTTTTTCTCTTTTAAGGATTGGCACCTGAGCTAACAACTGTTGCCAATCTTTTTTTTTTTTCCTTTCTGCTTTTTCTCCCCAAATACCCCCAGTACATAGCTGTATATTTCAGGTGTGGGTCCTTCTAGATGTGGCATGTGGGATGCCACCTCAGCATGGCCTAATGAGCAGTACCACGTCCGCGCCCAGGATCCGAACTGGTGAAACCCTGGGCCACCAAAGTGGAGCACGCAAACTTAACCACTTGGCCACGGGGCCGGCCCCGAAGGCTTTTAAATTTAAAGCATTATAAACTAAAAAAAAACCTAGTCTCTGCCCTTAAGGAATATATAATTTAAAGTGGGAAATAAAGTAAAGCAGTCAGTGCTTCCTTTATCAACAGAGAACCTCTATGGAGGAAATATCACATGAGCAAATATTGTATGTCTCATTCTTTGTAATACAGTGATTAACACGTAAAATTTACAGAAAGGCAAGATTTATAGAAAAACAAACATACTAGTCTTTCTTAATCAATCAGTGTCTGATAATAAAAATCTGCTCTGATGGGAGGCAAAACAAACACCAATATTTTGGCTCCAGCTGTGGCTGAAAAACTGATGCAAGTGTGAAGAGATGTAATTTCCTCATTTTCCTACTATTCAGAAAATATCATAGCAAGAAATGCACGGGGTTAATTTTTAAAATAATCTATAATTAGTTTTATCTAATTATATCATTTTGAGTTTAAATGTTTAACTGTTATAAAGGATAAGACTTTAATTTAAAAATCATAGGTTATGGTAAGGCCTTTAAAGGACTTTTTTCCTATTTTAGCATTCTGACTTTAAGTAGTCAATGTCTAGAAATGTCGCAGCCTATTTTCCAGAGAAAAATTTTATTATTTTCATGAGAAAACTCCAGTTTTCTGGTTGAAAACTACTAGAAAAAATTTCAAATTGCAATTTATGCTTCTGTTAGTAGGCAAATTTAGAAGACAAATTTCCACTGAGGGGACAATTTTACACTTTTTAAAATTCGAGCAATTCTCTCTTAGCTCCCAGAATAATTGCTGGAATGTAGACTGCGGTGCTCTCAGCTATCGGAACAATTGCTAGAATGTAGACCGCAGTGCTCTTTGAAAGAGCGGATCCCTTGATTTTCAGGAAATCAGTGGCATACTTACCACAATCTGGTCTTCAGATGCAGTTGAGACACTACTGTCATCAAAGTAGTACCATTTTCCATCATCTTTATTTTTTGCAAAAGCAGTATCTAATGAAAAAAACACAATCACTTCTGTGACTGAACTGATCTGATTTCCGGGGGCAACCCTCAAAACTTTAAAATCATTTATATAAGGAATAACTATTAAAATTACATGATAATCATCTATATAAGGCCTATATCTATTAGATATTCAACTGATTCCACTGATTAAAGGTTTTTAGAATAATTTCCTACAATCTAGATGCCTAAGATACTTTTCATGTAAGTTGAAATTTGTGACTTTTCCCTCTCAGGGACAAGCAGAACAAACTTATTATTTTTTAATTCACAGAATAGCAATACTAATGACAGTAAACGGTAATGAACATTTATGTACTGCTTGTTGTGTACCAGGTACCGTGCTATGCACTTTACATGGATTATCTCATAAAGAAGGTATTATCACCATTATTCTTCCAATTTTAGAGAAAGGGAAAGTGGGGCACCCAGAGAAGGTTAATTTGTCCAACTGTACAGCTGTTAGGTAGGATTTAAACCCAAGTCTGTCTCAGATTCCAAAGTTTGAAATTTCAACCTTAATTTAAATTTCTACGACAAATATTTTCCCAACAATATTATCTCATTAATTTGTAGTGGTTTTTACACCAGAATCTTTTTCAGTCTTTAACAAAAGTACAGAGCAAGAGAAAGGTAACAAGGATAATTAATCTGCACAATTCTTTTTCTTTTTTTTTTTTAGGAAGATTAGCCCTGAGCTAACTACTGCCAATCCTCCTCTTTTTGCTGAGGAAGATTGGCCCTGAGCTAACATCCGTGCCCATCTTCCTCCACTTTATATGTGGGACACCTACCACAGCATTGCTTTTGCCAAGTGGTGCCATGTCTGCACCCAGGATCCAAACTGGCAAACCTGGGGACACTGAGAAGCGGAACGTGCACATTTAACCACTGCGCCACCGGGTCAGCCCTGCACAATTCTTAAAGATTTGCTTTATCTTCAAGTTAAAAAAACCTGCCTCCTTTCCCATCTCATGCTTTGTAAAACTACCCAATAACTGAGGAAACAAAGTTGCACAATGTCCCCCAAACAATTATCTGCTGTCGCAGCTTCTAAAAAGTGACACTTTATAGGCTACACCTTCTAAATAGTTCTACCCCTCACAAAACAAAATGTCTCCTGGCTGGAGGCCTCTTGTGGGTTGTAAATTTGTCAATCTGAACTCAAGACCACTGCACTCACAAATTCAAAGAAACATTGTTAGACTGAATAAGAAGACAAGACCTACAGTAACATGGTTTATCAGAGACAAATCCAACAAAAAGAACACAGAGTTTGCAAATCAAATGATGATATCAAAAGAAAGCTAGACTAACGGTGTTTGTAATTCTGAGAAAAAGATAGGAGGGGAAAAAAGGCTGTCAAATCCTGATAAAAGGAACAATAGAGTAAGAAGAGCTATTTATTACAAACATAAATGAAACTAATAATGCAAAACAACTAATAAAAATGTTAGAGGAAACATAAATCAACACTTTAGTAGGAGTCCTGACAAATTTCTCACTGAAACAGAATGAACATCAAAACCAGAGACAGCAATGATCTGACTGCAATTGATAAGCTTAAACTATTAGAAAACACCGAACTCTATGTGTGAATGGAGAAAACATATGTTTTTCAAGCACACAAAGGTTTAAGAAACAGACTAGGTATTAAGCTACGAGGAAACCTTAATAAACTCGTAAAGATTAATGTAATATAGACAATGTCCCCAACTGTTATGTAATAAAATCAAAATTAAGAACAAAAGGAGAGCTTTACAAAAATCATATATTTGGAAAAACATATGACTAAATAACCTTGGGCTAATTAGAAAATCATAAACGAAATTAAAAATATATATAGAATTGAAAGGCAATGAAAATACATTTCAAAATTTACGAGACAGAGATGAAGCAGTATTTAGAGGTAAATTTATAACTTTAATTATAGCTGTCAATAGAGAAAAAAGAGAAATGGAAAGCAAAAAGCTGACAAGCATTCAATCCAAGAAGTTGGAAAAAGAGCAAGAGAGCAAACCCAAAGTAATAATAAGAAAAATACACTAAAGGCAAGAGAAGAAATAAAAAATATACCAAAGGGAAGAGAAGAAATCAATGCGATAGAATACATATATGTAATTACAAAAAGAAAAATTTAATAAAATGGAAAACTAATTCCTCAAACAAATTACTAATATAGACCTCTTGGAAGACCAGTTAAAAAGAAAAAAGAGAAAATAAAGAAAAAGACCAAAATACAGCAGAGGAGTATTATAAACAACTATTCTCAAATAAATTAGAAAATACAGATACATTTTTAGAAAAATAGAAAATGCCAGCACACATTTTGGAAAAAGAAAACTGAATAGACTTTAACAAGCACAACATAAATAGAAAAATGTATGGCTGTAAAGTCCAGATAGTTTTACAGGTAAATTCTACTAGACTTTCAGGAAAAGTTAATTCCTATAGTACACTAGGTACCTCAGGAAACACAGAAAGAGTAAGCCTGTTTTATTAGGCTAGACTGTAATTTTGACTCTAAAGTAAAAACAATATAAAAAAATTACAAGACCATTTCACTATGAATTAAATTGTAACATCTTAAAATTAGTTAACTGGGTACATAAAAAAATACTTCAAGATAAGTAGGATTTATCCCAGGAATGCAAAGACGCTTCAACAGAAAAATCTATCAACTAGAGATTGTAGACTGGTATAACTGTCCTTAGGAGCTATCTGGCGTGCTTAAATACTCCATTACCCAGCAATCTCACTTCTGGGCATGTAGCTCAAAGAAATTCTCACAGACGGGACAGTAAACAGTAATGTCTATCAGTCATGTGGTGGTAGAAAGTTAAAGACAATTTGGACGTCCACAATGAAGTGAGCAGAAAGGGAAAATATGGCAGATGTAATCATGAGCGGCTAGGATCAAGAGACCAAAAGAGCACAAAGTAACATGCATATGTTTTTAGCATCAAGAGAAAAAAGATCTACGGCAGAGTATCAACAATGTAAATTAACAGTGATGCATGATTTATAAGAGCACATACATCAATGAACACCCTAGAAAGGGAATGGGAGGGAGAATGGTGCAGGACAAGAGCCCTGAATGGAATAGTGGTGATCCTGTGCTTTGAACTGAGGAGTATTAACTCAATCCTTTACTCCCGATGTAAAAATGTTCAAAAGCGGATTCATTCATTAATCAACATTTATTGAACAACTACTATTTGTAAGACACATCTCACATTTCCCCTTTAAGAAGTAATAAATATCTTAAGGAAAATGCAGTTACCAAACATCATGATTTTAGTAAAAAGGTAAACTGTCAACTTACAGTGTCCTCCTCCCATCCCTCCATAGTGGTTGGAAACAGCAATCAAATTATAGCGGCAAGGACCTGCATTTGGATTAATCAGGAATTCTGACATGTCCAAGTCACTGTTTAAAAAAAGAGATCAAGTTAGTTTTATCTTTTCTCTAAATGCAATGAATTCTATTCCCTTCTGTCAAGTGTTGTTTGACTTTCATTTATATATACACATCTCTCACTAAAGAAATTACTAAGAGTCAAATAACTTTATAAAACAAATCATATATATATCCCTGAGATTTGAACGTTTTGGCAAAAATTTTCTTACGGGTTGAGAATTTAAAAATTCTCCACTGATTGTTGTTAGTCATCACCATTTACCATCTGGGTCCTTTTTATTTTTATTTTTTGTAATTTTTAAAGTCATTTTTAGGAATGATTTATTTAAGGAAGAATAAAGGGATAGTGAAAAACAACTTTCTTAGAAATTTTACAATAATTTAAATATACCTCAACTCCAACATTTATTGTATTTTTTCCTGGTTTTGATGATGAATATGCCCCAAATGGGCACGCTCTCTGAAATGCAACAGAATGTTTATAATCTGTCATGCATAAAAAACTGGAACATGACCATCGTATTGCTTATCATTATTTTTGGTTATTCTTTTTGTACTTGCATCATTAAAAAACAACAATGATTCTAAATTTCAAATACATCTCTAATAGGTTCTAGCTTATCACTACTTCTGGTTCTTCTTATATTTACATTGTCAAAATGCTATATTCTTGAAAACTTTGATGGCTCATAATTTTGTTCAAGAGAAAATTACCATTTTTTCCCATAATTGCAAAACATTTTCAATTTATAAATACCAATTAGAATAAGCAATCCAAAGAATGTTTTCATTATTACCTCATCTATTTCCTTCTAACCACCTTGGAATACATACCTGCCTTCAGCATTTGTCTACTTACTAACTGTATGAAGTAGACTGATGCACAAATATCATAAAATATGAAAGAAAACTATCAATGTTCTTTTAGCAAAATGGGAGAGTACCAAGTTCTTGTAAAATATTGTGTGATGAAGTCCTTCCTGGACTACATGAATGAGAATAGAATACTCCCTTTTCTGCCTTCTGAATTGTCAATTATGTTTAGTGAAAGCTTAAAAAAAAAAAGAAAGGACTACAAAGATGCTGTCTCCAGACTTCTTTATACCTTGTTACAAATATGATGTTATACCCTGGACAATGCAGTAAGAAAACTGAAGGATGACACGATAGGTATGATTTATTATACTACTGCACCATTCTTCCAAGCAATTCCATTATTCTATTTTCATACTACTTTAATATTTTTTTAAAAGCATACTCAGGAATAACTGATAATTAATGGTGAAATAATTTCTAGGAAAAACAAAGTCACTAAGATCCCATAAAGTATCTTAGATTTATAAATAGGGTCAATGAACCCATAAGATATACGTAACACAGAATGAGTTTTATTTTATTTTATAATTTTTCTTATTTTTATTTTTTTTTAAGATTTTCTTTTTCCTTTTTCTCCCCAAAGCCCCCTGGTACACAGCTGTATATTTTCAGTTGTGGGTCCTTCTAGTTGTGGCATGTGGGACGCCGCCTCAGCATGGCTTGATGAGTAATGCCATGTCCACGCCCAGGATTTGAACTGGCGGAACCATGGGCCACCCCAGAGGAGTGCGCGAAGTTAACCACTTGGCCATGGGCCGGCCCCTATTTTATTTTTTTTAAAAGTACATTTTCTCTTTGTTCTTTGAAAAATCTCTAAGAAAAACAAAAACTGTTACTGATCCTTACAAATTGTTGGAACTACTCAAAAATATACTCAAAAACTGACACTGGGTCCAATGCTACCTGATGTTTAAAAAAAGTTAAGAGTTGCCCAACGTTTATGAAGTACAATCAAAACTTACTTGATAGGAAAGTCAACTAAAGTATCCAACTTGTCTCTCATGTATCTACTGTAAGAAAATCGCTTGAGATGTACCACAAGCACTGGAGGCAGGGACCACAAATCCAACTTCTTTGTGGCTTGCTGATGTTCTTTACAATTTGGACAATACCTAAACATAAAGAGAAATATTTAAAACTTGACAGAGGTAATGAAAATAATGGATAAAAAAAGTTTGGAGAGTTCCACATTTATTCAGTTAGCAATTAATATATGTATGGCCTAATATGTACCAAACTGAAAGGAACTCCTATTATTATTTTTACCTTCAATACATTTTCCAAATAGATACAACTATTATAAATTAATATGTAAATAAATAATCAAAGAAATGATGAGGGCTAGATTATTTACATTTTAGTAGGCTAAAAAGACATATATGTATCACAAAACTGTGCTGAGATACAGGTATTAGAAAATCTCAAAAGTCCTGGGCTTTAATGGAATTAATAACACCACAAAACACATCATTACCATTTTCCTAAAAAAGCTTCTCTCAAAATGGCTACACAGCTAAAAATTGTTGGGAAAAAGTAACTAAAATTAATTATTCACAGTAAAATGGCTATTATGGAAAATAGAGTAATGAGATCAAAGCTTAACATAATATACTTTTAAAGACAATCTCATCCCTCTTAATAGACTATTATCATATAAAGAAATCCTTATTATTTAAAATGTCAAAGGGAATTTAGTTATCACTTTTTCAACTTGATGTAGCACATACCTAAGTATAAAGCCTTGAAAAAATAATTAGAAACAATTATTTAACTTTGTCTCTTACCAGGGATCTTCAGCACCTAGCTTTTCTTTTGTTGTAAAAAGCTCAATGCAATCTTTTAATTTCACAAAGGGTTTTTTAGGAGGTTTATATTCCACACTTTCATGTTTTTCAAAATCCTAAAGAGAAGTATTTCTTGAGTTAAGAGAACAAATGAAACAAAACTTATTTTAGTGATACCATCTTACTATGAACAGTAATGAAAAACTCCTAAACTTTCTCAAAAGAATCATAAAGCTATTTCAGCTGAGATTTACACCACACTTGGAAAAACTCCTGTATATACACCTATATGGACTCAAAAGGATAAACAAAAAGCATGTTCCAAACCAACAAGCCTTTTCTCTACTAGTACATAACCAATTTTCTTCTGGCAAAATAAACACATTCGGTAAAAGAAGGAGTGTGAGACGACAGTGTGATCAACATGGGAAGGACAAAGGAGGAATGAGTGAGGACTCACCTCAGCGGCATTTTCATCAAAGTATCTTTTTTTCAAATCTGGATCCCAATCCAAAGCAAGAAAAGATCTTTCTAAGGTGGAAAACATATTTTTTCTTTAAAATTTAATATGGCTTAATGTTAAAATTAATGTGTTTTAATATTAAGATATATACCAGAATAAACAAATAGCAGTCTCTTCTGCTTGCACTGGTGATCGTGGCAAATTGCTGTTTCTAAGCCATTAAAATATTTTAGGAGTTAAACAAAAAAGATATGAAACTTAAGCATAAGTCTAACCTCCATTTAAAAACACTGATGTGTTTTAGTATATTTAGAAATTAAGGCTTTTAAGATTTTTAGATAGATAAATGTTATTTTTCATGAGTATTGAATTTCATGGTTTTCATCTAAAAAAAAAAATAACATGCTTTGCTCAAATTCAGTGTTCAAGCCATTTTTCAGACACTTACCATCTAGCCTAAGCTGCCTATCATCAAATCTTATATGCCTGGTATCGTCTTTGATGTAGTTGATATCAGTATTGCCTAAGTTGTTGAACTGGAATGTAAACAATCGTTTCTTGTGTCCCGTGAGTTGACCTTTGCAAGTGTCCTCAGTACATAATCCATTTTCAGAGTCATTATCTCCTCCAACTGAATCTTCAGACTGACTGTTTTCATTCTCGGAGGGAAGTTCTTGATCCTGACTGGATTCATCATCTGGCTCGTCTGTTTCCATTTCACCTAATTTTAGATATTAGAAGTCTTTAAATAAACCCAATGCTACATTTAAAAATTATTAATACTAACATTACTTTTCTCTGGCTTGTAGACTGTTTTTAGTTCCTTAGTCTCCTCCTCTAACTTTTCTCTGAAGTAACAATCCAAGTGAGAAGTTTCTGTAATTTAACAGGGAAGCCTTACTTGGCGAGCCTTCTTCGTGTATGCCATTCGGGCCATTCCCATTAATATTTTGGTCCTTACAGCAGTGTAGGGATCCTTCAGTTTCTTCGGTTTCAGTAGATATTTTGACATATCGGCTTAAATAAAATCAGAAATCAAACAAGTTCAGTTCTACAAAGGTAAAAACTTAAGAAAAAGTTTCTCACTCTTTCAAGAAACAAAACTTTTTAATGCAATAACAGTGGTCATTCAGTAGACTCAAGGATAAATTCAAACTCAAGGGGCCGGCCCAGTGGCATAGTGGTTAAGTTTGCATGCTCTGCTTCCGTGGCCCGGGGTTTGTGGGTTCGGATCCTGGGTATGGACCTACACACGGCTCGTCAAGTCATGATGTGGCAGCATCCCACACACGAAACAGAGGAAGACTGGTATGGATGTTCGCTCAGGGACAATCTTCCTCACCAAACAAAAAATGAATAAATAAATCAAACTCAAGATATAGTACCAGAAGTGCAATTGAATAATCATTTGTGTTTTGGTTGTCTTTATAGAAAGAAGTCAAATTGTTACTTACAGGGTTTTAACATCTTTATTTTATACATTACAAGTTCATGGCAAATAATTTCTCAGCTTAAAAAAATATTAGAAGAAGATGCTCATTTAGATGACCTATATATTATTGCTAAGATTACTTATAATTGTATAATGTGATCTTTATAGTTATGGGACTATAATGATTAAAATAGGTATGGAAAAAAGACTGTTAAATATGTCAGCTATAAAGGATAAAAGAAGGAGATCAAATGGCATTCTTGATTATCTTATAATTCACATCAAGGTTTTTGGAAGACAAAATGAGTTGCCTTACAGTACTGTCAACCATGAACGTTTATCCTTATAAATAAAACTATTTAGTAGTATGAGTTCTTGAACAAACAGCGTGTATAAAGAAATGAAGTGCAGCTGGCCCTGTGGTGCAGTGGTTGAGTTTGGCATGCTCTGCTTGGGCGGCCTGGGTTTGTGGGTTCAGGTCCTGGGTGGGGACCTACACCACTTATCAGCCATGGTGTGGCAGCGACCAAGATATAAAGTGAAGGAAGACTGGCCAGTTGTTAGCTCAAGGCTAATCTTCCTCAAGCGAAAAAAAGAAGAAGATTGGCAGCAGATGTTAGCTTAGGGCTAATCTTCCTCAGCAAAAAAAGGTAAAAAAAAGAAAAAAAGAAAAAAAAAGAATTGAAGCATCTGACATTTGTTATGATATGACTGCATACATGATAAATTCCTATTTTCTCCCAACTGTAAACTTCTGGTGTAAAACAGCTAAAAGAATTCATTCTTCCTGGGTTTGAAATTACTGTTTTACATCATCAAGAAACTAGATTACACTATAATTTTTAATATTTTTACCTGTCTAAACAAAGTTGCCACAATACAGACTCACCTTATTATATTCTCATAGTACCTTGCATGTTTACTTTTATGAGCTATTTTTCAAATTTTGTTAATGTAGAATTGTCTGGCACTTACCACATTCTCAAAAGCAGGAGATTATAGAGTTTATCTTCAGTATTGTTCCGTGGTACAGCCATAAGAAAAGGCTGACCGAAAAGTGAAGAACCAGTATGGTGGGTGTAACTTGAGTGTCTAAATTTTTCTCTTAGGCAAACAGGAATAACCACATGCTCTGTATCTTCTGTCCTATTGATGTTAATTTCAAACCTACGAGGACAAAACTGACCATAAACTCCAAAAATTTTTGTTATTTCTTTTGAATTTTTTGTCAAGTGATATTCTGTACAATGAAATTTATACTTACACATAAATATCATCCCGTTCCATAATACTAGTAAGGTTTTCATCCATAGCGAATATTCTGTGAAATCTATGATTGTATATATCAGTAACTATCATCTAAAAGAAAATAAATTTCTATTAAGCTGGTTTTACAACACTGAGAAACTAAACTCCAACTTATATACTTCAAACCCAGAAACATCTTACCTTATCTGCAGGTACTCCTGACAAAGCAGATAATGCAGTACAAAGATCAAGTATGTTTCCAATTTTGGGGACAACCACTTTGTACTAAAAAACAAAATTGTAATGAATTTATTATGTTGGAAAACATATTCAGTAGCTGAGACTGACCTCACGTTGCTTCCTCACATTCACTTGGCATTTGGCTCACAGTATCTGCCTCCAATCTGGTCGTCGTCCCTGGTGACAATATCCATGTGGAGGGTTTATCTTAGCCTTAGCTCCCTGGCTGCTCACTTCAAAGACCTGCACTTGCACTGCACTCTAGTTCACGTGGACCTTGTCATAACCTGCTGCACCTTTGGCACCCTCAACTCTGAACAGGCTACTCTCTAACCACTGCTTACTTTTCCTGGAAACTCACTCCTTCCTATTCTTGGCTTGCATTGAGATCTCTAGTCTTTTTAACTCTCCGTTTTCTCCCAGTTTACTGCCTCCTGACTGTCTTCATGCCCTTCCATCCAGACCCCACACGATACATCACTTCAACTACTCCACTGTAAAATCTTTAACCACTTTGTTATTCAGTTTTGTTCTTGTTAAACCTTCTTAGAGCTGTTCAGATAGGCTGGAGAAAACTGCCTAACTTTAGAGACTGGTGCCCTACAAATTCACCGTGCCCAACCCCAAGTGATCCTTCAACACCAGCCGGAAGTTATTTGTTTACTCTCCCAATAACTATTTAAAATCTCCATTCCTTAGGTTTCCTATTCACCACTTCTCCCTTCACTATCAGTGGAGTACCTATTTCACCTAGAATACAGAGGCTACTAGATGGGAAAATCTCTAACTTCCTGTCTCCCCTACAAACTTGAGTCTAAAAGATCCTTTTTTCTTTCCACACATGGAAAGAGAATCAGGTGTCACTTTTCCCATTCAAGGCTAACCCTAGCATCTATGCTCTGATCCCATCCTCTTCTGCTTCCTCTAGAACCTAAACCCAGCAATTATCCTTTATTTCATTTTATATTGACTCTTACGTAAGTACTGGAATATATATACACACACACACACACACACACACAAGTCTCTCAAAAAACAAAACAGTCCCTCATTGCTTTCCTTCTAATAATTCTCCTCTAATTATCTTTCTCCTCTGCTTATAAAAAACAAGGTTAAAAGTAATGTCTATACTGACCATCCTAACTTCCGCACCTCCCATTCACTTATCAATCCACTCCTGGCTTTTGTCTGCACCTCTTTATTTAGCCTGTTGCCAAGGCTGTTAACACTATCAATCAAATCTTTACCAGTCCTTATTTTATTGAGCTCTCCGTAGCATGACTGCTCAACATTCTCCTCTAAAGCATTCCTTTCCCTACAACAATACTTCTTCTTCTTTTCTACTGCCCAGGTCACACCTTCTTTTGAGGCTCTTTGCTAGTGTCCTTTGGAGTTTTATCCTTAACCCTCTTCTCAAATCTCTATGTTCCCTTCAGACTAGGTGACAATATATCCTGGTCTTCTTTGGCAAGTCCTGGATTAGCCTGCTATCCTGATGTAATTATTAATAATGGTCCCTTTTATTTTTAAGAGTTCTGTTTTAGATGGTGAATTACAGGGTCACCTTAGCCTTCCATGATCTCATCCTTCTCAGACTTTCACTACCATTTTCAGAGAACTCACCACCCAACTTCTATCTCAAGTACAGACCTCTCTCTTCTAGTCTAGGTACATAAACTCAATGCCCATTGGTATCTCTACCTAAGTTTTCCTCATGCATCTCAACATGTCCAATACTAAACACAGACTTAGGTCATGTTAGGCCAACATATCCAATACTAAAACACGTTTCTTCTTAAACCTTTCTTCCTATATACCTCATTAATACAAAGAGCATCACTATCTGCTCAGTTTTCCAATCCAATAAACTTGGCATCGTCTTTGAATACTCTTAAATATTTTCACCTCCTATATTCAACTGGTTCTTCTATCTAACTTCATCCTGACACTAATCTTAAGAGTTTGAGCCCTTGTCATTTGTCATCTGATCACTGCAAAAACCTCTTACCTGGACTTAGTACATCCGATCTAAGCCTTTCCAATCCAATCTTTGCACTAGCCAGTCTTCTTTCTCAAATACAAATCTGGCCACAAATCTCTCTATTTACTAAGCTTCAATGGCTTCCCTAATCTTCAGGCTTAAGTGCAAATTCCTCTCATGGTATCAAAGTTTTCTGTGGTCTAGCTTCTAGTTTCCATATTATCCACTTGTAGTTTCCAGAAGTGGGCCATGTCCTCTTTTGCCTTCAACTCTTTGTACATGCCACTCTACTGGTCTATAATCCTTTAATTCCAGCTTTCACGTGCTTAAAACCTAATCATCCTTCAGGATTCAACACAGGCACCAGTGCCAGTTTGGGTAGGTTACTCCTTCTGTATGCTACTACAAGTACCCTGTCATAGCACTTTCCACACTGCAAACAAGCTTGTTGCGAACAAGGAGCAGGATTACCTTTGTATTTCCAGCACCTTGCACAGTATGAGAGTCCAATACACAATACATGTCCAATACAATTACTAATAAACTTCTTTGACCTACATCAACTTCAATGATGGGAAAACTCATCAAGTAAGCTAACTCAGCTAACTCCCCTTCCTTTCCAGCTGGTTAAAGTATAGTGTTAATAAGGCTAACATTTTATATTTGAGTTGCTACTGCCTCCAGTTGGACAAGAAATCCCAATTCCTCTGGGATTGGGCTCTGACCTCCACAATTTTACAGCTTTGGTCAACAAAACTGACAAAATCCACATAGCTGAAAAGATAATTTAAAACCCAAATTGTGGTAGAACATTCAACATATGCCTTATGGGTTAATGTGTAACTTGAATGTAACCTGCCTCTGTATAATAAAGATTTCTTTATACTATCAGCATGAGAGAGTACTGTCTTCAGCACGGGGGAGTACTGTCTTGAACAAACATGCTGTTGGAGTATCTACATTTATTTTTTTCTTGTAATACATTTTTACTCATTGTTTTATACTCTTCTGTTACTCTATATTATACTCATTGGCATATATTTGCAAAGTTACAAACTTAGAGAGGTTAAGGGTGTAGTTTAGCATCACTATAGTCTCGCTCCATTGAAAAGAATGTTAACAATCCTATACTTATAAATATCTGAATAAATGAGCATCTAAAGGACGTGATTTTAGAAATGTGAACATATATTCCCCTGGCCAAAAATAAAAGCAGGTCTTTATTGGCCCTGCTCATGGATAAGGGCAAGTACAATGTCTTTCTTGCTCTCTATAGTACTCTCGACACTAATAGATGAAATACTGATGTGAGGGCATCAGGTTCGATCAGTTCATGAAGGAAACATAAAGGAGCAGGAAAATAGGTAAAATGTGCATAACTGAATCCAGTACATGACTATTCTCTACTATTCTAAAATACATATATAAATAAATATACTTTTAATACCACCTTCTTTAAAAAATTATTTTGAGGTCATAATAGTTTATAACATTGTGAAATTTCAGGTTACATTATTATTTGTCAGTCACCATATACATTTGCCCCTGTGCCCCTTATGCCCACCTCCCAAACCCCCTTCCCCTCTGGTAACCACTAATCTGTTCTCTTTTTCCATATGTTAGTTTATCTTCCACACAAGTGAAATCATTTGGTGTTTGTCTTTCTCTGTCTGGCTTATTTTGCTTAACATAATACACTCAAGGTCCACCCATGCTGTTGCAAGTGGCAAGTTTTTGTCTTTTTATGGCTGACTGTTATTCCACTGTATGTGTATGTGTGTGTGTATATCTTCTTTATCCAGTCATCAGTTGATGGGCATTTGGGTTGCTTCCACGTCTTGGCTATTGTGAATAATGCTGCAATGAACAAAGGGGTGCATAAGTCTCTTTGAATTGCTGACTTCAAGTTCTTTGGATAAATATCCAGTAGTGGGATAGTTGGGTCATATGGTGTTTCTATTTTTAATTTTTTTGAGAAATCTCCATACTGTTTTCCATAGTGGCTACACCAGTTTGCATTTCCACCAGTAGTCTATGAGGGTTCCCTTTTCTCCACATCCTCTCCAATGTTTATTTTTTGTCTTGGTAATTACAGCCATTCTGACGAGTATCAGGAGATATCTCATTGTACCTTTTTTTTTTTAAAGATTTCATTTTTCCTTTTTCTCCCCAAAGTGCTCCCAGTATACAGTTGTATATTTTTAGTTGTGAGTCCTTCTAGTTGTTGCATGTGGGATGCTGCCTCAGCATGGCTGGATGAGCAATGCCATGTCCGTGCCCAGGATCTGAACCAGCAAAACCCTGGGCCACCAAAGCGGAGCATGCGAACTTAACCACTCAGCCACGGGGCTGGCCTCTCACTGTAGTTTTGAGTTGTGTTTCTCTAATGATTAGTAATGCTGAATATCTTTTCATGTGCCTGTTGACCATTTGTACCTCTTTGGAAAAATGTCTCTTCATATACTCTTGCCCCCCTACCCTTTTTTTTTTTTTTTTTTTGCTGAGGAAGATTAGCCCTGAGCTAACATCTGTGCCACTCTTCCTCTACTTTATATGTGGGTCACTGCCACAGCATGTCTGATGAGTGGTGTGGGTCCGTGCCTGGGATGCAAACCCACAAACCTGGGCTGCTGAAGCAGGGCGTGAACTTAACCACTGTGCCATGAGGTCCACTCCTCCTCTGCTCACTTTTTGACTGGGTTGTTTTTTTTGCTGAGTTCTATGAGTTCTTTATATATTTTGGAGATTAATCCCTTGTCAGATATATGATTCGCAAATATTTTCTCCCAGCTGGTGAGTTGTCTTTTTGTTTTGGTCCTGGTTTCCTTTGCCTTGCATAAGGTCTTCAGTATGATGAAGTCCCATTTGTTTATTTTTCTTTTGTTTCCCTTGGCTGAGTAGACATGGTATTTGAAAAGATGCTGCTGAGAGTGATGTCAGAGAGTGTAATGCCTATATTTTCTTCCAGGAGTTTTATGGTTTCACACCTTACTTTCAAGTCTTTAATCCATTTTGAGTTAGTTTTTGTATATAATGAAAGATAACAGTCACTTTCATTCTTTTGAATGTGGCTGTCCAGTTTTCCCAACACCATTTACTGAAGAGAATTGTATGTTCTTGGCTTCTTTGTCCAAGATTAGCTGTCCATAGATGTATGGTTTTATTCTGGGCTTTCAATTCTGTTCCAGTGATCTGTGTGTCCATTTTTGTAGCAGTACTATGCTGTTTTGTTTACTATAGCTTTGTAGTATATTTTGAAGTCAGGGATTGTGAGGTCCCCAGCTTCATTCTTTTTTCTCACGATTCCTTTAGCTATTTGGGGTTTTTTGTTGCACCATATGAATTTTAGGATTCCTTCTTCTATTTCCATGAAGAATGTCATTGGGATTCTGATTGGGATTGCACTGAATCTGTAGATTGCTTCAGGTAATAAGGACATTTTAACTATGTTTATTCTTCCAATTCACATGCATGGAAGATCTTTCCATTTCTTTACGTTATCATCAATTTCTTTCAGTGTCTTATAGTTTTCACTGTATAGGTCTTTCACCTCCTTGGTTAAATTTATTCCTAGATATTTTATTCTGCTTGTTGCAATTGTAAATGGGATTGTGTTCTTGAGTTAGTTTGTTATTAGAGTATAGAAATGCAACTGATTTTTGTAAGTTGATTTTATACCCTGAAACTTTGCTATAGTTGTTGATTATTTCTAATAGTTTTATGATGGATTCTTTAGGGTTTTCTATGTGTAGAATCATGTCGTCTGCAAACAGCAAGAGTTTCACTTCTTCCTAATATGGACACCTTTTATTTCTTTTTCTTGCCTAATTGCTCTGGCCAAAACCTCCAGTACTCTGTTGAATAGGAGTGGCCAGAGTAGGCACCCTTGTCTTGTCCTTGTTCTCAGAGGGATGGCTTTCAGTTTTTCACCATTAAGTATGATGTTGGTTGTGGGTTTATCATATATAGCCTTTATTATGTTGAGGTACTCTTCTTCTATACCCATTTTATTGAGAGTTTTTTTTATCATAAATGGATGTTGGATCTTATCAAAAGCTTTCTCTGCTTCTACTGAGATGATCATGTGATTTTTATTTATCATTTTTTTAACATAGTCTATCATATTGATTTATTTGTGGATGCTGAACCATCCCTGCAGAAAGGGCTATATTTTTATAAATACTTCATATATTGTGCCCTTGTTGACAGTAAACCCAAATACTTCCACTATAGGAAGAAAGTTTGTACTAGAAACCAACCATACTGACTTTCAGCCTCCAGAACTGTGAGAAAATAAATCTCCACTGTTTAAGCCCCTCAGTCTATGGTATTTTGTTACGGCAGCCCAAGCAGACCAATACAACTATTATGCTCTAACAAACTGCACTATCAGGCTAGAACCCTAAGCCAAGGATCTTTAGTGAATGATCTTCTAAAGCGAGAACCATGTCTACCTTAGTTTACCAAACAGAGCTTTACACTCAATAGGTGCTCAATACACATTTCAATAAACAAAATTTTTGAACACTTCTGCATTAGCACCTACAAGTCATGAGGATTGGGAATCCATAGATTTACAAAGTCCCTATCTTCAAAGAACTCACGGTTTAGGGGAGAAAAGATAAAGTAAACCAAATGTCATGATAAAATGTGACAGGTACAATAATAGAATTTAGGGGAAAAGAAGGTAGAAGAGGAAGGAATCTCTTTTATTAGGACGTGTCAAGTGTCAGAAAAGGATTAATTGATTAATAAAGGGAAGAAAATATAATGCGTTCCTCTGCAAAATGTAAAGTAATCCAACTGTAATGCTAGGCAATGGAATCAGGCAGACAAGTGATATTAAGGCCTACCACAGGGCTCTGGGAATAGATAAGCAATATTTGATACTCCAAACTGTTAAAGATTAGAACATTACTGAAGCAAGTAGTTTTAGTCTAACTAAATTTTCATTTCTCTTCCGAGTTTTTAAGATGTCTAAAAACTACAGGTATTTAAATATACCATTATCTCATCGTATCATGAATCAAAATGTATAGTAAGTATTAGTTTTACTTCCAAAAGCCACTAGGAAAAAAATTACAATTAACATTAAAGATAGTTCAAGTTAGAAAAATAATACCATGTTATTAATATTTGTGAGCTAATATTCATCCCAACATTGTAAAATCAAACAACGTCTCATTTTTCTTTGATGGGAAAAAGCCTTTGAGGATTTTGCTTTTAGATGACAAGCAGTAATACTGTGCACATCCCTCACCCTCCCTTTCAAGATTCTAAAAAGTAGTACTAATTCCCAAAGCATTTAGCTTATAAAATCTCTTACACAAATAAACACTATTATTGAATTGTGCTTCAGACAAGACTCAACACTAATTTTTAATAAAAATAACAAACGCAAAGAAAATAATCATTACTTACCTGCATAGGTTTGGTAAGTGGATCCATTCTAACTAAATAAACTTCCAAGGTACGTTCTTTTTTCATGGGCAATGGAAGTGTCAAGTAACAAAAAGGATCAAACGTCACTGAAATCTTAGCACATTCAGGACAAACTAAAGTTGATTTGAAAAGGCCATGAAATATATCTACTATGATAGAATCATTTCTTTTTAAATGGTTTTCCCAGGCTTCTTCAGCAACTACCTATAACGAAAGCAGACACATTTTATACAGAGATACCACATTATTATTAACAATGGTGACAATAATATTGTTAAATTTACCTTATCGGGCCTTCCATCAGCATCTTTTAATTGTATATATGGTTTTTTCCTAATTCTATTCAAATCTTCATGTAGTCCATCTAACAGGAAAGCTAATAGCTCCTGGCAGTCCTGCTGCTGGTATCCAGAGAACTGAGGTGCAAAACGTCCTACCTGTGTCTGTAAATTGTAAAAAAAAAAAGATTGATTTTAAAAAAATTTGTAGTCGATTCTCATTATTCACAGATTCCATGTTTATGAATTCACCTACTTGCTAAAATTTATTTGTAACCCTGAAATCAACTTATGGCACTTTTGTAGTAATCCAGATATGATAATTACTAACTAAAAATATTTTTAAAATGATAACTAATCTGTAATACAGAAACAAATGTTAACCTGAGAAAAGAACAAGGAGAAAATATGGTAAAGTTTTGTAGGAAGGATTGGGAAACACTAAAGAGCATTATGATACAATAACATTTCTGAGTCACTAGAAAAAAAATCACAGTTCTCATCTAGTTTCTGTCTATAAAAAGAGGATGAATCTCATAGAGATAATAGGAATATTCATGTTCATATATAATTTCCTAGTCTTTGCAGTACTAAGTATTTTTTTGTTGAGACAAAAGAAATGTGAAAGAAAAAAGTTAGACATCAAGAACCTATTTATACATAATTTTAAGAGAGTATCTGGCAAAATACAACTAACTGGAATCATGGGTATGGGCCAAGAAATGGTTTCTCTCCAGGCCAGCCCGTGGCATTGTGGTTAAGTCTGCACACTCTGCTTCAGTGGCCTGGGGTTCGCAGGTTTGGATCTTGAGTGCAGACCTAGCACCACTCGTCAAACCATGCTGTGGTGGCATCCCACATGAAAAATAAGAGGAAGATTGGCATAAATGTTAGGTCAGCAACAATCTTCCTCACCAAACAGAAAGGAAAAAAAAAAAAGAAATGGTTTGTCTGAACTAGTTTGTCCAAAGTTTAGAAAATTGAAGAAGAAAAATACAGGAGTTGTTTGACTTGTTTTTTAGCTTTTAAGAACTAGTGTATGTTAATAAAATGTTACTTAGTAGATGTCCTATATATGAATGTCACTTGTTTGTATAAAAAAATTGCTGAAAACTGTATATTCTTTTTAAAAGTTTAAAATTTCTCATTAATCTATATAATTAGGCAAACTTTTTTAACAATATAAAACTAAATTTCAGCTCAATTCTTATTTAAATGACACTCTAAATTCTAAGAAGTAGCCACTTCACAAATAAGAACAAACTTAAAATAAAAGTTTTAAGAATTAAATTGAAAGTGTATTTAATATTTAGTGCTTGTTTTGCAGATAAGTTTCATTTTAATAATTTTTCAAACTTATAATGACTCTCAAAATAAACTGAGCTCTTAAGAGTTTAATGACATGTCCAAATTTTGTCTTTACATTTCCATAAACTATTTTTGTAGGTTTCTCAGAGATGTGCTGTATTCTAAAACAACCTGCAAATGCTCAGTGCTGTCTCCCTATGGTCATTTGGTACCATACCCGTGTTTCTCAAGCTTCATTTCATTATTTCCCTCCCCATCCCCCAGAACCTTTAAAGACATTTTTAAACTAATGAAGTGTCCCATCTTCCATCCCGAAAATTTAATACCACAGATGTACTGTGCATCTATTTATGTGCTGTGTCCCTTTTGAAGGCCACAAACCATTGTAACGGCTATGGTTTCACCCCTTCCCCAGAGAACCAACTTTTGCCCTCTTGCAGGTGACATAGCCTTCGTTGAAGATGTATTTACCATACTAACCTTAAAGGCTCTTGGTGTGACGTAGCTAAATTTTCCAGACCACATTTGCTTGATCAATTCAGCATAAGATTTAGCTATTTCACCTCTCATTCCTAAGGGATTGTCAAAATTCAGTTCTTCTTGATACTTATCATTTAGGAAATACTCAGTAAGTGGAGGTGTGTTGCTCAAACACTGCAAAGAATAAAACATATTTTCAAGTAAAAGTAACCATACAAGTTAAATATGTTAAAATGAAGAGAGAAACAAATTGACTTGCCATAATACATAGAGAAAAATTTAAATGATGGCCTCTTGCACCAATAAGTAACTGGTCAAATAAACACTCAAATGATGTACTCAACTATTCATTTCCCAAATTTCAAATCAATTACTTACAATAAATGAAAATGCTAATATTTTTTGCTGTAAAATCTGAATTAATTTTAACCACAGCAAACTACCTGTTAACTGGGAGAGAAGCTCAGAGTTTTCTTTCCTTCTTTTACTTGATTGGTAGAAATTATGGACTGTCTACTCATCCCAGGCACCTGCAAATTAGCCTGAGTAGGTAAAAACTGAGACAGAGTGCAAGCAAGAAATTAACTTCAAAGAAGTATTTACTGCTTCCATTGTCAGTTCCTTATCATGAAAGAGCAGCCTTTTAAATTTTCTGTTGGGTCAACCATTTTTAGAAGGTACAGTACAGAGTAGCTGAGCCTGAGAAAACAAACTTTTGTTATGTGAACTCTGGCTAAATATGTTTTTACTTCTTTCAGCTCTTGTATGATATCATAACAATCCAATTTTCCTTTATGGCAAGATTAAAACTATGATTAAGTTAATTCTCCAATTCTTTTCCATTTTGAATTAAATAATTTAGGATTTACAATAAAATAGATGGCAGAAGTACAGTTTTTCCACAATATTTATCTCAAGATGGAATAATTTTAAGTTGATAATACCAACTACTTCGATTTCATTAGGAACCCAATGTTACTTTATCAATTAGATGTCTAGAGTCACTATGGGAACATGTAATGACTGACAGAGACTTATGGTCATACAGGTAACTTTTTTTTGCTGCAGGAAGGTATCTGTCTGGAGTCAAGAGACACAGTGCTTTAAGTCAAGCTAGCTGCTTGAATGTCAAGTGGTAGAAAACCAGTCTTACAAGAGCTCAGATTTATAATAACGGAAATCAAAGTTTTTCAAATCTTGCTCACCACTCATTTGGATTAAGTTAAATATTCTTGGTAGCTACGAAAGGTTCAGCCTGTTGGGTTCGTGCCAATAACTTGGATGCTGTAAACTATAACCATATACCATGTACTAAAACTCCAAAATTAAGTATATTCAAGTTTTTGAAATATATTATGGTGTTCTATTTTGTGGTTTCAACTATAAATCAATTTATATTTACTCAAGTAATCATAATACCTATTTTGGAATTAATTCTCAGGCAATGAAAAAATATTGTTAAAAATGTTTGGGGTGGGCTACATAGTCTACAGAGTCACTTACATGCCATTTTCAGCAGTAAAACGTTTTATGTGAGCAAGAGGAGACAGGAAGGCTACAGCGCAGGAGACGACTAGGGAAGGGGGACTTTTCTACCTTTCTTCTTAACTCCTCTTCTATCTCAACCCTATAATCTTACATGCTTTCTGAGTTTCATGTTCTCTTTTCCTTTTGTATTACATGTCCTTTTGACTATAAATCCAGCATTGGAGGTAGAGCCAGGCAACCCCAAATACACACAACATGGCTACACAAGGCATAGATGCCATCACTTAGTAGTATCATCTGATTTAATACACACAAGATCAACATTCAACAGTCAGTGAGGCAAAGAGAAAGTCAGACGGCATTTCCAACATTTATCAATTAGTTTTCAAATCCTTATATTTGATCAGCTCAGAGTTATACTAAGGATATAATATTCCACTATCTGTAACACAATTATACAAAAAACCTAATTTATGGCTTTATCAAATACCTCAAAGAACCAAGTTGTGCAAACATGCATAATGTTTGCACTTTGTTTTTACTTAATTATTCATACGTATCCTTATCTTACAAAGAGCTTCCAAATATAATTGAAAATATTTTAGCTTTCCAATAGGATCCAGAGAGATCTTCATAAATTTTGTATCTAATCATGTCACTTCCTTGCTATAAATCCTTTCACAGCAATTTCCAATTAAAACTCCAAATCTTTAGAAGGGTCTGTCTTTTGCCCACCTTTGTAGCCTCATTCTTTGCCAATACCTTTTTTTAAATCCATTCCAGCCTTATCTGATTACTTTGGGTTCCTTGACCTCCAGGCATTCTCTCACTCTCTAATTGCAACATTACTCCATCTACGTGAAACATACCATTATTGCCTTACTAACGTCTACTAAACCATCAAGATTCAGGTATCCCATCTGGAAAGCTTTCCTAGATTCCCTTAAAGTGTTTCCCCTGTTCGTTTCCATATTGCTTGGTGCTCACTTTTATTACAGTACTTATTTTATAATATAATGTTAACTCTAGTTTTTAGTTTATCTGTCTTGTCAAATGGACTGAGACCTCCACCTTCCTCCTCCAGCAGGAACCGAGGCATCCTTTACATTTACATCTCCAGCACTGAGCACCACGTCACTTGGCACTTACATGTGCACAACATATGTATGCTTAATAAAAATATTTTTGCCTATATTTACTAATGTATTTATCCTCTTGGTTTTTGTATTCTTTACTTTCAATGTTTCCACAGAATACTCAAAAATTTTTTTGAATGAAATATTACTAAGGCAAAAATATATTTCCTTGTAATGAATCATCTCAAAAGTTCCTTCAAGCACTTCCACCTGAATACTAAACCAAAAGGACAGAACCTATGAAAAGTCCCTCCCCCTTTTGTCTGACCGTCATTCAATCCACTATCTGCTTTATAGTGGGTCTCTGTCTAGATTTTAAAGTCCTTGACACAGAGACCAGAGCTTATTTTCAGTGACACATGCCAGTTTGAAGCTGGCACAATGCCTGTCAAGATATCATAACCAACATATTTTGAAATAAACCTTATATTTAAACTATCAAGTCCTAAATGGCCCCCAAAAGCATCCTATTTGTTGAATATAATGTTTTAAGAAACTCACAAACTACATTTTTCTAAAAACTTGTACAAACATATAAATACAGAAATTCAATAGCCAGTTTAATTGTTCTACTAATGCACAGATCATAATGATTTAAAAACTAAACTGTCAGACTTTTCTTCCTCATTTTGAAAATACCATACTTTTCTCCCTCATCTTGAAAATAATATTATTATTCTACGAGTCACTACATTTTTGAAATACTATAAAGACCAATTAAAATATTAAAAGTTCATGTATAACTGTTGGAATAAATTTCAAGGCATAATTGGAATAGAGTCAAACAACTGAAACATTTCCATGACCCAGCTGATATCAGTATTCAATAACTACACCCTGGCAGAAGAAATAAGCCAGTTTCTTAAAGTTGGCCATAACAGAGTTTGATTGGTAATTTAGGCAACTCATTATTCAATCTCTTAACATGAGGCTATCTTAGAAACATGAACATCTTTGACAATTACACAAAAATTGGATACTTGGACTGTTTGCCATTAAATACAAAGTTTTAAAGAATAAAGATAATTTTCATTTGTTCTGTAATAAAAATCATAAACAGAATTGTGGAGCACCTCTCTCAAAGATACTTCTACTTAAAAAAAAATCACTTTCTTATCTGATTGAGACTGTCCCAAAACAATTCCTTATTTAAGACATAAGAAATATATATTAAAATATATTAAATATATAATATATTAAAAGTCCTACATATGTAGATAAAGGAAATTTTCTTTTTAACTTGTAAGATACTTTACTGAGTGATATAATATTGACTAGAAATAATACAACATGTGTTGTGCCCACGTGGATGTTTCTCTTAACTCTGAATGCCTTTTGAACTGTTAAATAAAACAAAACTCATCCTCCTCAACACACATGGTTTTTCTTAGTGGAAACTGAGAATATATATGAATGTATCATAAAAACAAAAAGGATTATATAAATAGCATTAGTATGTTATTTTCGTGGCTATTTATGAGTTTTACAACATTTTACGAGTCACATGCCATGTTGAGCTTCACCTCTGCGAATTCATTTGATTTCAATTGCCTGATATTGACAATTACTAACTCTTACAATTCATCACCGCAAAAATGAAGTCCAAATACGAAGTAATGTGACCGATCATAAAACATATATCTTAAGCCACAGGTTTTTTATATCATAATTGTGCCTAGAGTTCGTCCTAAAACTGGGGAGAATTTTGTGAAATACATATTAAAAATAAAGCAATAATCAGAATGAGGAAAAAGATCCTGTATCAGTAGTTTCAATTCTTAATGCAAAAGATGAGAAGAACTTACATTAATCAACAGGCAAATGTACTTGGTAACTAGGCGAAATATTTCCACATTTAAATAGTTTTTTGTGATTTCTAGGCAAGTTAATAGTGTGCAAAACTAACAAGAACATTTGAAAATGTAAGGATTAAAAAAACTAAATTTCATATTTAGTATATGGTAGACTTTTGGCATTCATTAATTTAGCCTTCTTGATATAATGACCCATTGGCTGATTGGAAGGTTCAGGGCCTAAGCTATTGTGAAAAATTGCTGACTCATAAGGGATGATGAGAATGTCTGGTGTATGTGCAAGCCAATCATTTTTTTTTTTGAGGAAGATTAGGCCTGAGCTAACTGCTACCAATCCTCCTCTTTTTGCTGAGGAAGACTGGCCCTGAGCTAACATCTGTGCCCATCTTCCTCTACTTTCTATGTGGGACGCCTACCACAGCATGGCTTGCCAAGTGGTGCCATGTCCGTACCCGGGATCCGAACCGGTGAACCCTGGGCTGCCGAAGTGGAAGGCGCGCCCTTAACCGCTGCACCACCGGGCTGGCCCCTAAGCCAATCATTTTGTGAATGGATGTGACTGCTAAATATCTGTTCCTCAAAGTGGCTTTGTGGTTCTCCATTTGTGCCTACATATGGACTTAAAGTGGAAACTGCAAGTAATAAGAGTATTCTTGAATGTGAATTCGAATTAGGAGTCTTAAGAAATATTCTTCAGTGTAATGTATTAAGACTGAGCCTTAGCATGTACTCCCCTTAGAATATTCTTCCCCTGTAAGAAATTTCTACTTATTCTTTAACACGCACCTCAGCATTTCTTACAAATGTTATATTTTCCTCGGCATCTCAAGGAAGAACTAATCTTCCTTCCTCTGGGCTAACACTATACCCTTAACTCACAAAATGCACCACTTATCTTGAGAGCAGAGTCCATGTCTTATCACCTTTGTACCTCAGGATCTAGCACAATGCCTGACACATACCTCAATAAAGGTAGGTTGAATGAATTAAAACTTGCATGGTAGAAAGACTGGAAGCCGTCCTTAGAGAGATTGAGAGCAGTGACAAAACACTTGACCAAAGAGATCTGAATTGCATCTTGTTGTATAACTTAACCTATCTAAAAGTTCTACAACTTCAAAAATAAAAGTCCAAATAATGCGTAAAGAGGCTTCCCTAATGAAGAAAGATTAATGTGAATGCCTCAACAACTATCAGGATAAATGCATATAAATAAAAGATATGTGAAGGAAAAATATTTGGAAATAAATTTTTATGAAGACTCTTTTCCTCAAATCTTCAACCTAGAACCAGACATAAAAATTCTAAAGAGAATTCTTCTAAATAATCAAATGTCTTATGCAGTGGACATTCTGCTATTTGGTTCAACGTGTGTAGATCTTTAACCACTGCCACCATGAAGGACTATTTTTAAGAAGAATGCATATACCATTCAACTACTTTATAAAGTATTCATTCTCTATGAAAAATTCTCTAGTTATAAATTTCCATCCTCAACCCAATATCCTAAGATTTGTATATTATGTGAAGTATGATTTTCTTTTGTTATTTAAATACTTGGAAAGACTACAAGGCTTTGCACATAACGTGTCCTTAGAAACACATACAAATCCTACTGCTGTTACATTACTTTCAAAAGATTCTTCTATTAAATTTGTTCTGATCAGTAAGACTGATGTTTCTAGAATTCTCTGAAGAAATGTAAGTGACTCACATAAGAGTCCCAATTTTGTATTTCACTATAAACTTCCACATGGTTTTTTAAAATTGATGAGGTGAAATAAAGTTCTACTAAATAAGCAACTCTCAAGTCTGTAATCAACATATTTTAGGAAATGAATAATTAATAGCCATCCCAATAACTTGTAATGAATCTGGAATTTCCCCAGTACCTGGAAAATAGCCAAAGTAATCCCCTTCAAAAAGAGAAAGTTGTCTTTTGTAATGCTGAATATGAACCACTCCCTTTCTGTTCAGGTGCTCCAGAAGCCCAATTTTCAAGTGATCATGTATGCTCACTATTTTAGTAAACCGGTAACTAGAACAGGAAAGAAAACAAACTTAATTTTTGATTACCTAAAGCCTCTGAGTTGCGCAACTCATTCTGTAACTGATCAAAATGTAACGCCACTCACAACCTTTAAAAAAGTAGCTACACCTTCGAACTGACCAATATGAAAGATAAAACCCAATCTAAAATGAGGAAATTATTTTATTTTCTTATGATTTAAACAATAAAACCTGAAGTAATACATACTTAAAATAACCTTAGGAAACCCTCAAGTATTTTTCCCTGGATTTTAAGATTAGATGGATAAAGAATTTTCAGATTTGCCATGTTACTGTTATTGTTTTCCAATTTGTCATGACAACAGTACAAACATTCTGAAAGGTACTATGTAATTCCGAAGCACTCTATTAATCTTAGCACGCTGGCTCTAGCTCTGGGATGGAACAGCGGGCGAGACAGGAAACGATGATGTAGACTTTCACAATGAAGAACTACCAACGTAAGCCTGCCCCTTCAGCAAGCAGATTTAAAAAATGAGACTTTTTAAGACACTTGATGTTTTACTTTTTGTTACTTTTTTTTCTAGGGAAGGCAGATCTCATTACATTTGAGAGATCAATTTGGAAGCTTCTTCAAATATTTTGGGAAAGCAAATACAACTATAGTTTTATTTTGCTTACATTGCCATTCTCCAAACTTTGTTTAAAGAACACATTTAGGTAAGTAAAATATAAGTGGATATAACTTTCCTTTTACTTATTTAGTTTTAAAAAAGTTTTAACTATGGTTTCCTTCCGTCTTCCAACTAGTCAGTGAAGACAACCAGCATACACTCTATTTAAAATATTGGGATTTTAATGAAGGAGTTTTAAAGGCAGTGTTTTTGAATTGGACAAAGATGTTCCACCATTTTAATGTATATCAATCTGGTCACTATGCTTAAGACATGAATAAAATTAAACTTCATTTAAAGTCCCTGTCCTCACACTTTCCTTCAAATTCCATGGAATCTCTTCTTCACACACTACTTGACTTCAATGAAGAATTATTATGAAAGCTCTGGGAAGTATGAGAAATAATGGGAAACATTTTGTTGGCTAGCAAAAAAATTCTAATGCTTCCTTTTTTCCTCATCTATAGGAAAATGGAGGCAGAATTCTAAGTTTGTCAAAAACACTACCCCGTTACTTGCAGTAAATCTGGTAACTAGAGATGCCAATGTTAAAGAAGCCGTGATTATGTAAAGACTATTGATTTTCACATTAAAAACTAAAAGCAGAAATTGGATAGAAGAGCCACTTGCAATATAGATTAATTTGAAAGCTTTCGCAATGATTACAACAACAACAATGCATTAAGTTTCAGGTAGGGGTATTTAAATACGGTTTTAAAACCACTAGCCTATAACAGCAATTGTCTAATTGTTTTTTTCTTCCCTAACAGGCTATTTAATAAGTGATTTTATGTTTATATATTCACTTTATGGGAAGCATGTGAAAACCAATGGTTCTAACAACTTTAATAAATGTTACTGTAAGTTATATTTATTTTAAAGAACTAAAGCTTATGAATTCAATATCTTCTCTCTTACCCCATTAATAACTCAAAACTGGCTCACAAATAAATGAATACCAATATTGTAGGCAAGCAAAATAGTCAAAGGATTTAAGAAAGAACAATGGTTCCTTATAATTTTATGTGTGTTCAGACCCTTGAACATAATATTCAGTAAAGAAAGATTTTTGAATAAAGAAGTATAAGAGTTGCTTGATTTGTTGATCTTTTAGTTCTCCTGCAAAGGCATACAGGAAAGGGCAGCAGAATTTTTCTTTAAATTTTAACTGATTTACTACATTCTTTTTTTTTTTTTGGAGGACGATTAGCTCTGAGCTAACCTCTGCTGCCAATCCTCCTCTTTTTGCTGAGGAAGACTGGCCCTGAGCTAACATCCGTGCCCAACTTCTTGTATTTTATATGTGGGACGCCTACCACAGCATGGCTTGCCAAGAAGTGCCATGTCCACATTCGGGATCCGAACCGGTGAACCCCAGGCCGCTGAAGCAGTACATGCACACTTAACCTCTGTGCCACAGGGCTGGCCCTCATTTATTACATTCTTTAAGAGAAATCGCCAAGCATATACTGCTCTGTATCATTTCATTACACTAGGCCCATAACTGAATAAATATGTAAGCTGAGTTGAAACAAAAATTTAAAGACCATGTGCTAGCATGAACTATGAAGGTTAATCATAATCAAAAAGAACTTTAAATTTATCTAAATAATCACTCAACAAATATTTAAGAACAGATCCCTATTTCAAGAGTCCCTAGAAGTAGAGAAATGTTCTAAAAGGATCTTTTCATATCATTCACATGATTGATTTCATATCATTCACGTGAATGATTTTTTCATATCATTCCTTGAATGACTTCTCATTCAAGGACCTATCTGCATGGTAGTGGTGGTATGCTCTGCCAAGCTGTGATTACCATGGCAGCCCAACCCAAGTGCTATCAAATTGGTTACACTGGTGCAACATAAGCTGCTGTATTTCTTAGACTTTATACATGTACACTGGTAGGTCTTTGAGTCTTCAGTTGCAAGAAATAAATATATATATATAACGTGCTATAATTCTTTTTAAAATTATTATTCTTTTGGAGTTCAGACAGCTCCAGAAACATTAATTTGGTACAGGTTAAGTTCTAAAAATTTCTGGCAAATTTTTCTAATGAAGTGTTTCTCAAACCATGTGGAGGGAAGACTCAATGTTTAAAAAAATTTACAAATTGGCACAGACTGATACTTTTGTAAAATATAATAAAATGAACCACTAGAAAAATGAAATAAAAATCAACTTGCAAAAAACAAAGCCCTACTTTTTGTAATTAGATTTACTATAAAATTACACTGTCCAACTGCTATAAGTTTTGGATCACTTCTACTTAATTTCTATACTTATTTTATTGTTGACCAGCAGTCTCATCCATAGACACACTGTGAGAAACACTTCTAATGTACTTACGATGAATTCTGGCATTATACCAAACATTGGGGATATCAAAGAAAACCAATGATAGCCTTTACTTTCATGATTCTCACTATGTAATAGGTATTTGTCCAGAAGAAAGAGACAGAGGAGGGGTGTGTGGGAAAGGTAACTAGGGAAGAGGTAGCAGTGTACACAAAGAGGTTCCAACCTTAAGGAATTCCAAGAACCTTTAAGTTTTGGCTACAGAGGTAGGTGGGGTCCAGTTTGGATTTTGTTCCTTGTGTGATGGGAAACAGGTTTTAAGCAAGGAGGTAATATAATCATATTTGTATTTTAAACCAATAACTCTGGAAGCAGTGTACTAAATGGACTGGAAGAGAATAAATGATGGAACAAAGAGACGAATTAGAGATATATTTCAAGAGTTCACATAAAAGATGCTCAAATATTGAAACAATGACAGGAGAGGAGAAGATAGATGTAAGTGATGTTTAAGAGGTAGGACAATGAACAGGACTTGGGTAAGTCTCAGGTTTTTGATTTGGGTTACTGGGTGTATGGCTGCATCTATAAAGGAGTATAAGAAGTAAAAGAATCAGGTTTCTGGGGAAACACGTTTAGTCTTAATAGACATGTTGAGTTGGAGTTATCTGTAATATTGTCTAGGCAGGAATGTCCATCTAATATTTATATATTGGAGGGAAACTCAGGAGACAGAATTCTGGTTGAGACAGATTTGGAATCTGTCAATTGTAAGTGGATGTCAACTTCTCAAAGGTAAAGGGGCTACAAAGAACCTAGCAAACAGGAGATCAAGAGTGACCTTATGAAAAGTAATTTCTATGGGGTGGTATGATGGTCACGGTGATGACATAACATATTGATTCTCACATATTGCTTACTATGCGTGAAGCACTTTACCTTCATTTAACAGATAAAGAAACTAAGAAGTTTCTTATCCAAGATCATACAAGTTATAAGTGGCAGAACTAGGATTTGAATCCAAGCAGTCAGGTTCCAAAATCCATGCTTTTAACTACTGTGCTATGCTGCAGAGATGAGGACTACTGAACAAGAGATGAGAAAGCACAGAACATCCTTTTCAAGGTTAACAGTCTTCCTCACTCCATCTCCCCTCCACCCTGTTTAATAAACAGACTTAACCATGTATATATACTGAAAGAAACACAGCAAAGAGGTGAGGTTAAAGGCATAGAACAAAGAGAAGACGATTCATGGAACGAGGCCCAGGGAAGGTGATAGTGGTCCCAGGAAAATGGTGGTATCAGTATGATGACAGAGACACTTTGGCATGGTATTGAATGAGTATAAGAGGAATCTCAAAGTATGCTGTATCTTACTATTAAGAATTTCCTTATAAACAATTAGTAACATTTTTGTGAAAAATTGGTTTTTAATTTCTTTTAGAAACAGTTACTGAAAGCTTTCTCCTAGCAAAGTCTGTAACGCTTAGAAAAGCCCTGGACCATTACTGAAGAATTGTTCATAATTATATACCAAATCATTAAAAAAATATACATTCATTCATATATATATATATATAATGAATATAGTACGTATACTAGTATGTGTCAATGATTCAGTTTATATTCAAAGCAAAATCTCTCTAAATGAAGGCCAGAGACAGATTTTAATCATACATGAGACATGATTATAAAGCAGAGAGTGATTTTCCAGTAAATCCTTCAAATTCAAATGAACATCATCTTTGATGTAATTATTTTAGGAAGCTGTATGTTCCATTGATATTGTCATTGCTCAAAATATTTTAGGTACTGCTCTTTTTAGAGCTGGCTCACATATGAAAAAGCATCAATATCTAGCATATAGGAGGTGTCACTATGTGTTTACTGAGCATATGAACAATGTATTTTTTGCAAAGGTAAAACACTTTTCTGATATAGGGATTTCTGTAGTAGAAAAATGTGGGAACAAGCATGAGCTATAATGTTATAGTTATATAGTAATTCATTGCTATTTTTATGACCAGGTGAACATAACCTAAGTCACAATGAATAATATACCCTACCAAATGAAATCAAGACCCAACTCAAACGTCACGTCCTTGGTGAAGCCTCATTTATTTCCCAATGGCTCTCTTCTCTTTGCTTCTATACCATTTGGCAGATCACGCTTTCTATCATATCACATATTATATATTATTTATTTATGTCTATCTTACTCACTACACCAGGAACTTCTAGAGGACAGGCACTGTCTTTTTCAACTCTGTATCACCAACGTCTAGAACAATGCTTGGCACATAATAGAGACTCAGTGGATGTTTGTTGGATTAGCTTAGTAAATTAGTGTAATAAAAACAAAAAAACTAGTTTAGCTGCTCTTAATTCCATTGTCCCTTTCTCTTTCCAACCCTAGATGAACCCAATTATTTACTGTATAAACCCAGTCAACTATTTTATGCACATGTAGCTGAACATTGCTAGAGAAAATCTCAAGTGAATAAATTTATACCACTCTAACTTGATGATCTCCAACCTCAAATCTTAATACTGCAATGCAATCTTACTCTTTCATTTGTAGCTAATGATCTGGTCTCGTATTTTGAGGATAATGGAAGTCATCACAAAATCTAGAAAAGACCTGCATCCATAATCCTTTTCTTTTTTCCTGTTGCAAGAGTAGTGTCTTTCCTCCACACAAATGTTGTATTGTAGGTCTTGATCCTGGGATCTCTTTTACCTACATGCCCTCATACAGATGCAATCATTTTCCTGATCTTAAATACCATCTACCAACAGCCATATTTCTATTTCCAACCTAGGCCTCTGGTCTGTGTTCCATACTTGAATATCCATTTGCCTATGGCGTGTCTACTTGGATGTTTCATGGGCGTGACAGATCATAATCTTCTCTCCACCTAAATCTACTCCTCCTACTTTGTCCCTCTTCCCATCACTCCAACTTAATTAAATGGTTATCATTATGATGTACAAGCCAGAAACTAGAGAAACACTTGTGATTTCCTTCACTTTTCATTAATTTGAGTGCCTTCAACATGCCAGACACTGTTCTAGTTAATGAGGCAACTGCAGGGACTCAAAGCCCTTGTGCTCATGGAGGGTGTGTGAGTATGTCCTGGAAGTAGGAGGCAGCAGACAAAGAAAAAACCCAGATACACATGCAGTACGTCAGGTGATCATGACTGATGTATTAAATGTGGGGAAGGTGGTAACCATCGTACATAGTGGGTATAGGATATAGTGGGTAAGGATCTGACCGAAAACAGAGACTTGAAGGAAGCAGGAGAACAAGGATATAAATATTTGGAGGAAGAACATTCCAAGTATAGGAAATTGCAAGTTCAGAGACCCTGAGGCAGGAACATTCTTGGCATGTGCGAGGGGGCTGGTGAGGAGGGAGCAAAGTGGACATGAAAGAGTGGCAGGAAATAAGATAGCAAGGGGCCAGATCATATAGGGCCTTACATTCTCTTTTAAGGACTTTAGCTTCTGTTGAGTGAAATGAAAAGGTATTTAGTATTATAGACTAAGAGTAATAGGAAATGCTTAGATTTAAAAAGGATCACTCCGGCTTTTCTTTTGAGGACAGACCATAGAGGTTAAGGGTATAAAAGCAGAGAAATCAGCTAGGAGATAGCTGGCAATAAATCAGATGAGGAGATGCTGGTAGCCTGGAACCTTCAATGCCTTTGTAATACATTAAAATCCAAATTCCCCCTACATGATCTGGCTTTTGTCTACTTCTTCAAACTCATTTTATACCACTCCCCTTCAAATATTATTCTACAGGTTACTCACCTTTTGGTTCCTCAAAGTTGCCCATCTTAGGGGCTTTTTGCACACATTGTTGCTCCATCTAACTTCAACTCTCATCTGCCTAACTAATACCTATTCTTTGGTCATAGCTCAAATGTTACTTCTGGAGAGTATGACACCCAATATAAGTCAGGTACTCTCCAAGCTCTTGTTATTTACTCATAGCATTCCATTTTTTCTCTTCATGACGCTTATCATAACTGATGATTTACTTAATGTTTATCTCCCCTACTAGACTATGCTCCATGGAAACAGATAATGTTTTGTTCACCATGGTATAATTAGCGCCTATCAGAGTGAAAAGTGCTTAGTAGTCCCTCAATAAATATTTGCTGAGTAAACTAAAGGTTGACCTCATAAGTATATCTTAATTGAAAAAAAAAATTACCCAGCTTGATCACCTACAATATTCTGAAGATAATGTTCTGAATAACTTCAGTTTTTTGAATATATCCATCAGTGATATTCAGAAGAATGAAAGAAATTCCAAAAGGAGTTCTTCAACTTTCTGAACACACTTACCATCAAATGAGTAAGTGTGTGCATAACCTCCTAGGGAAACTGTTTTGAGCAGTAATACTACTTTATGGGATCATCTTGTATTATGGGGCCATATATTTGGCCTAGACAAAAAAACATTTTTAATTGTTGTACAACAATGTGAATATACTTAATGCCACTGAACTATACACTTAAAAATGGTCAATTTTGTTACGTATATCTGACAACAATAAAACACTTTTAAAGCATTTTTTACAAGGTGATTAGTAAAATTTTGAAAGATACATTATCTCAGAATGTCCTGAATAACAACCCAGTTTTAACCAATTTATTAATGTGTCTTAGGGGATAACAAGTCACTTAAACTTCTCTTGCCTCAATTCCCTCATCAGTGAAATGAGGATGCTTATATATATATATATATATGCCCTATATATAAGCCCTATCTCAGAGATCTCTGCCAAGAGGAAATGAAGTGACGAGGATATGAAAAACAACCTGCACTATGCAAAGACGGGTACTGTTATTACCGGAGGCTACAGGTTTGTTACTCGGCCACTAACATTTTTTTTTTTTTTTTTTAAGATTTTATTTTTTCCTTTTTCTCCCCAAAGCCCCCCGGTACATAGTTGTGTATTCTTCGTTGTGGGTTCTTCTAGTTGTCGGCCACTAACATTTTAATATGAGTTTATGAGAATTAGTGATTTATTTTAAATATTATTATTAATTGAGCAATGGTTTTCAGTTACCCACTCACTGACCCTCTTCCTGCCCAATACAGCACAGTTTATAAATCACTATAAAGAGGTGATTGATAACACTTAGCAATTGGTTCCCACATATATATATTACTAAAAGAATATTAAACTAAGCATCCATTATTGGCAAAGTGACAACACTAACGAAGTCAATCATAGGCAAAAAGCAGCATCACAAACTAAAATATAAAGAAGATGATCTCAAGATACGTGACATTAAAAGAAAAAGACATCCAATAGATGAGGGCCTTTAAGTAATAAATACAGCATAGCCTCAAATGACCAGAATTTAAATGTATACATTAAAACAAACAGGCAAAAGACAACAAAACAGGCTGCTCAAAGGGATTTAGTACGGCTTTCCTCTCTTTAAGGTTTTATCAGTCCAATATCCTATACTTTCTAGTGATACTATTCAATAATTCCAAATTTATAATTTAGAATATAAGCCTGACACACTTGAGAATCTTCCAATCATAAAGTGTTGAATGATATTAGTATATATTTAATAAAGGAGGAAAGCATATCTAAGAAAAAATTTTGACATCAAGAAAATGAACTGTTTGATTTTTAGGTAAGAGAAGTAAATTTGGAACCACTTTTTCTTTCCCTTTGTTTTTTTTGGAGGAGGGTAAATTTGTAGTTACCATTATAAATTACAGACTGACATTTCTTATGTTTTCCTTTCAATTACAAATAAAAATCCTTTGAACAATTATGAATATCAACATGAGATACTTCAGTCTGATTATATTAATAATTGCTGTTATAAGATGTGATCACTGGGGGCCGGCCTGGTGGCACAGTGGTTAAGTGCGCACATTCCACTCTGGCGGCCTGGGGTTCGCCAGTTCGGATCCCGGGTGCAGACATGGCACTGCTTGGCAAGTCATGCTGTGGCAGGCGTCCCACATACAAAGTAGAGGAAGATGGGCACGGATTTTAGCTCAGGGCCAGTCTTCCTCAGCAAAAAGAGGAGGATTGGCAGCAGATGCTGGCTCAAGCCTAATCTTCCTCAAAAAAAAAAAAAAAAAAAAAAAAGATGTGATCACTGTAAGTAATCCTACCTAGTGACTATATTCAGTTGGTGTTGATCTTTTATAGGCATAGTAATGTAAAACAATTCTGTATTAGAATCAGATGTACTTATTTACAATTCTTTGAAATAATCCCTCTAGTTCCCCATAATCTATACACATGTTATTTGCTATTACAGAATATCAGGGTTAGACAAAACACTTAAAAGTCTAAATTAATTCAGAAATGGAAGTATTAATCCTAGAGAAATTTGTATATTAATTTGGAAGAATGTGAAGAGCAGACAAATACAATTGTTCCCCTCATATGTGAGTTAAGAAAGGTGTGTTTTCATGACAAGAAATCACTATTAGCCAAGTCACATAAGTGCAAAGCATTATTTTAGGGATACCATTTCTCCCCCAGCTATGAAAACCAAATTCTTACACAGCTATGCTAAATACATACTCTTTCCCAAAATGACCTGCCTGAGAATTCAGGTTCTCCTCTCCCACCCCTTACTCTTTCTAAAACGAAGTGATACTTCTCCTTCAAGTTCAAACAAAGGAAAAGTAAAAACACTGGGGTGCGTTGTGAAAGTGAATGGCTCTAATACAAGTAAGGTGGTTTCCATTTCTTTACCTTTATCAAAACAGAAAGAAGACCTGATTGAGCTGTCAGTTGATAGATGATTAAACATATTTTTGATGATAGTTTGCCATGTAATTTTTGGTACATAATGCAGAAGGAACTGAAATAATTGAGTTTAATTTCCCGGATTAGATAAATATCTGCCCTAGGAAGATTCTGAATTTTTGCATTTTTAGTCAGCCACATTCTCAGTTTATCAGAAGACGTTATTTCTTCAAGATGCTAAACCATTTTTTATAATTCTTACGTCTCAGGGGTTAGGTGTTTCTTTTTTAGTGTGTGAGGATTGGCCCTGAGCTAACATCTGTTGCCAATCTTCCTCTTTTTGCTTGAGGAAGACTTTCGTTGAGCTAACATCTGTGCCAATCTTCCTCCATTTTAGGTGGGACGCTGCCACAGTGAAGCCTGATGAGCGGTGCTAGGTTCACGCCCAGGATCCAAACCTGTGAACCCTGGGCTGCTAAAGTGGAGCGTGTGAACTTCACCACCACACCACCGGGCTGGCCCCAGCTATTTCTTTTTTTGAGGGAAACTATATTCATTTGTTTAACTCTAAGTTTGGTTAATTCAAATAACATTAGAAAGCTTCATGTTAAACTGGGCTTCCAACAACTTGTGTTTCAGTAAATGCAAAAAGAATATCTCAAGGTGAGAGTAGAAGAAGATTTAAACATATTCAAAGCTATGAAGTCTAGAACATAGAAACAATAGCTTCAGTAATGACTTAACTGTTTTACAATATGAGAATCTAGTTTTTCTTAAAAGAATGTTATTTCTGTGTAGTAGTACTCATTCTCTTTAATTAAGTCTAAAAAAACCCATTAAACTTTCTATTGCACATTCTTCTGAATTTACTGAATAAATTTTTTCCTAACCCAACAGATCATAGAAAAAAGTTGACTTTAAAAATGCCTGGAATCCCAACTGATTTTATATTGTATGACATGAATAATGAACAGGTCCTTGATTGCTATTATTTTTTTCAATGACTTCTTAGAGTCTATTTAAGGAGCCCTATTACTTTCAAGTAAAGAGTTTGAAAACAACCATCTTACGCCATGCTGCTTTCCAGTGGAAAAGACCATATCACTCCCCTGCTTCAAATCCATCTGAAGAGCTGCTTCTTCCAGGAAGCCAATCATGAGCCTCCTACGCCTTGACAATGAAAAAGACAAGGGTTGGAGTGCTCCTGAATCTACTCAACTAATGCTAATTAAAATTACCTCCAATAATGCAAATTTTAAAAACTAGACATTCTTTCAATGGAATAAAGCATTTAGGACACTAGAAAACTATTTTGTTAACTTATTTGTATCACTGGGACATGGTGGTATATGCCTGTAATCATAACTACTCAGGAAGCTGAGGCCAAGGATAACCTGAACTCAAGAATTTTGAGTTCCCTGCAGACTTAATATTCATAAACAGTTCTATGTTATTATATCCCTTGGCTATCAGTTTGCCTAGGAAGCACCGAACTAAAAACAGTTCGGAAATGAAGCAGATGATAAATACCATTATTGCCTATACTAAGTGAAAAAGAATGGAAAGTACAGTCAATTCTTTCTTCATTTACTAGGTCCAGTCAAAGTGGAATAAGACTTGTAGGAAAGAAGAACACATATAGGGGCTATGGAAGGTAGAACTTTTCCAAAGTCACTCCACTCAAATTCCTTGAATTTAAAAACAAGACAAAATAATATCAACCTAATATAAACCTATTTATTTATGATGTCCTGGTCACTATCCTAAGAGCTTTATATTCACCTACTCACTTAATCCCCACGAAACTCCTAAAATATGGGTACTATTATCTTCCTCATCTGATAAGGAAATGAGCCGCACAGCTAATAAGTAGCATATTTTCAATCCAGGCAGTGTAATGCCATAGTCTGTGCTCCTAACCTATATTATTAATTATTAACATGTTCCTTCTTTTTTCTAGCCAAAATATGGTTTTTAAACTGTTCCTTAGAGTTCTGGGATCCCTTGAGAATGCTTCGGGGACCACTAAGGAAAGTAAAAGAAAGCAGACAGGACTCTGGGCACTTCACCCAACCAAAGCAACTTCACTGCATCTGTTTAAATATTGAAGATACAATTAAACTTATCATACTAATAATTTTTTTAAAATTTTCATGGTAAAAAGCAAAAAGTTTGAAAAGCATGACATCTAGACTATAATCATCATAAGGTCAGAATCCATGTCTAAAATGTATCTCACATGTTTGACACTCACTAAATGGGAACTTAATAAATGAAACTATATGGCAGTACTATACTCATCAGAAAAATTTAATACTCAATCATGCCATTACAGCAGAGAAAATCTTGAATAACATAGTTAAAATGAATAATAACAACAATAATATTAAACCACACTTGGATTAGTGCTGTTTAGTTTTTAATCATGAGCAATCAAAAGATTTCATCATCTCAAGGCTACTGATGGGTTAAGCACAACCCATTCTCACAGTTAAAAACAGGTATGCTTTTCACATTCCTTTTTTTTAGATATGTCAATAATTATACTGCCCGATGTACTAAAATGCCCACTCATATTTTTTAGGATACTGAATATTCTATAAATTGATACATTGAATTAATATAAGAAATTACATTAAAATTATCAGTAGAAATGTTACTTTATAACATTTTCTGAAGTTCATCGTCTTTAATTTCACAGAAGTTACAAGGCAACTTGAAAAAAAGCATAAGTGAGGAAACAGTACCTAAAAAAATTATTTAAAAAATCCTTCTATTAGTTATCTTTTACCCTATTCGCCTGTGGACCTAAGAACTTACACATGTGTTCATCAAACAGAAGAATAAAGGCTACTGACACCATTTGTATTCCCTCTTATAATGAATTTTCATCTTGAGAGCTAACATCTAAATCAGTTAAAAATCATAGACACTTTAAGATAATAAAACTGAAGTACTAGCTTTTCTAATTCTAGATTTGGATTAAAAGTCAAAAGTAGCAAAAATAAAAACTCATTTTTTCTCTTCCTCATCTTGACTGGAGGGTTTTATTTTAGAGAAAGTATAGTTTCCAACCAAAATACAGACATGAAATAATATCCACTGCTTAAAAATACTTTGCTAAAATTTTCATTAAAAAATTTTCTTACTTTATAATTATTACCAGAAAATAAACAAAGTATCATCCTAACAAACTTTACCCTTATGTCTTATCTCTGTGGAAATGGAGCATGTGAAGGTGAAATATACTAGAAGAGAGGGTCAGCATTAGATCTACCAATTTATTGTAATAAAGTTGTTTTGAACGGAAGCAAAGACTAATAAAATGAAGTTTCTGATACCTTAAACATATACAAGAAAGTTCAACAAATGCCAAATCTAGCTCAACATAGCTGATTAGACTATTTAATTCTAATACTCATTTCTGAGAAACTGCAGTTAATCTTATGCAGACAAAATACTAAATAGCCTATATCAAAGGCACAGAAAACCAGAATGTAATATTGCCTCCAAAGGAATTTAGTCTGAATTCAAGCCAGAGCCTCCCATGAATGATCAGCATCAACACTAATGCTTGTTCTCTTCTGACAGACTCAAATTTTTAATGCTGATGCTGTTAAAATATTTTCTTTTCTTTTTTTTTCTTTGAGGAAGATTAGCCCTGAGCTAACTGCTGCCAATCCTCCTCTTTTTGCTGAGGAAGACTGGCCCTGAGCTAACATCTGTGCTCATCTTCCTCTACTTTATAAGTGGGATGCCTACCACAGCATGACTTGCCAAGCGGTGCCATGTCCGCACCTGGGATCCGATCCAAACTGGCAAACCCTTGGCCACCAAAGCAGAACATGTGAACTTAACCACTGTGCCACCAGGCTGGCACTCTAAAATATTTTCTTAATCCTTATGAAAAAGCACCAAGAATGATTTTCTATACTAGAATATTAAAAAAAAAAACCTCTCAAGTTCTAACAAGTCTCTAGAACCAAAGTAATTTTGGCAATGCAAGGATAAGGAGTTATATAAGGATTAATGACTTGGTGATTTGAGCACAGGGTTTTTTGGTAGTCATGTGACCACTGTTCCTATAAAACATTTTCCAGAGATGGTACTAAAGATGATTTTCAGTGATCAGGTAGGAGAGTTCAACAGATATTCAAACAAAATTACAATTTGTCTGCCTGTCCCTATCTCTGACAGCTCAGCACCCATGCATTTCACTGTTATCTAAATAACTGTCAGGATAATAATGTTTCAGCTTGCTCTTCTGAGATGAATTCCCTTTCTCCTCTTCCAGAAAAATAAAGATAAAAAATTTAAGAATTTATTATTGTTGATTTAACTAGTGCTAGGATCCTGGAAAAAAATTTTGAACAACACAATTCACATTAAAGTATAAACAATATAACTCATCAAAGAGGGTTTAAAGAAAGAGTTTATTAACCACACAGTATCTGCTTGAGCATCCAGGCTATTTCCTGACTGGCTCAACTCCAAACAAAGAATCAGAAATCAACCAATTATGCCCCCTGTGCATTTCTAAAAGATTGCCAATGCCTGGTCTAGAGAGTAATGACAGTTAAATTCTAATTTTCTAAGAATGCTATAAAAACAGTAGTTAATTTAGGAGATAACCAGATTACTGACAATGTACAAAAGGATTTACTTAGAATTTTGAATGAATAAGAGTCTTCTACTTTGCTCATATAGTCAAAAAGACCTGCAATAATGTCCTTATCAATCCATATTCTATATTTAATCTATATTTTTGGAGGTTGCCTCCCGAGTATAGGAAATTCAGTATTAAACTGCAAATAGAGAACAGAAAATTGCAGATTTAAAAATAAAAATTCAGGGGCCGGCCCTGTGGCTGAGTGGTTAAGTTCGCATGCTCCGCTGTGGCAGCCCAGGGTTTTGCCGGTTCAGATCCTGGGTGTGGACATGGCACCGCTCATCAGGCCATACTGAGGCGGTGTCCCAGGTGCCACAACTAGAAGGACCCACGACTAAAATATACAACTATGTACTGGGGGGATTTGGGGAGAAAAAGCAGAAAGGCAAAAAAAAAAAAAGAAGAAGAAGAAGACTGGCAACAGTTGTTAGCTCAGGTGCCAATCTTTAAAAAATAAATAAATAAATAAAAACAAAAACAGAAAATTCAGAATTTGCAAAAAAAAGGACAAAAAAACATTAAAATTCAAATATCAAAAATAGTCTACCATTATTTTGGGCTTTTTGAAAAACAGAATTTTATTTGTAAAAGGAGAATAAAATAACCAGCTCTAATTTTATACATAGTGACAGTGATAGCTAAAATTTATACAGATCTTGTTACTTTAAAATCAACCAAAGACATAAACATTTAACAAGTTAAGTTAGAAGAGGGTTTAGACAGAGCAGGAAGAAAAGGGAAGTTCCATGGAGAAACAAAGGGAAAAAAGGGGCAATGATTTCTTACATCCCCAAATTAAAAGATCTGTAAGGGAAAGCGATTTGCTAAAATATGAATAAAAAGGAAGGTTCCTAAAATTTTTTAAAATCTTAATTTCACATTAAGGTAAAAAAAAAAAGATTTAAAAACAATGTTATCTAGAGTTAGAGGTCTGGTGACCATAAAATACTTATTCTCTAGTATTCCCACCAATGTCCAAAAAAAAGCAAGACACTTCTACTGAATATGAAAAGTGGAGATCTCACTAGGTTTTTTTTCTTCTCAGAGAGCCCAGGTTTTCTGTTTGGAATTATATTTTTTCATGAAGTAATATTTATTTATTTATTTATTTTTTTTTTTTAAAGATTTTATTTTTTCCTTTTTATCCCCAAAGCCCCCCGGTACATAGTTGTGTATTCTTCGTTGTGGGTTCTTCTAGTTGTGGCATGTGGGACGCTGCCTCAGCGTGGTCTGATGAGCAGTGTCATGTCCGCGCCCAGGATTCGAACTAACGAAACACTGGGCCGCCTGCAGCGGAGCGCGTGAACTTAACCACTCGGCCACGGGGCCAGCCCCTCATGAAGTAATATTTAATCTTCTATATGGTAATCAATCACATGCCACCTAATTGAGGAATATGATAATGGTATTCCACTACCAGCACTAGAATGAATGAATCAAATGTGTATGCTTAAATCTTCCATGAAAATGGAAAATCTCAAAACACATCTAACACTCATGTTCTGACATATAAAACTCAACTCTACTTTTCTTGTATTACTTATTTCCATGAAACATACGAGTTTCACTTTGTTTAGAAAGACCTACCTGAATAGCTGAGTTCATGAAACACGTATTTCCCAAGTTACTTAGGCCACAGAGGCCTGGCTGTTCATTGTTTCTTCCAGGTTCTGAATAATCATAGTTCTTATAAGCAGTATATGATGGGAGACAATAATTTGAGTTTTTCACACTGGAAGAAAACAAAAAATATTTTTTCATAATGCAGCCAATTATTACAATATAGTTATAATGAACAGAGTACTTTAAACCTACTTGAGATGGATGATCGGTCATTAAATTTTTTATAAAGCACTTAACTCAGGTACTTTTTAAGACATGAACCTAAATCAAAATGACCCCCTTAATTAAGATACTCCTCATCCAATCAACAAAATCACCGCATCATATACCACACCAACCAGCACAAACCACTATTATAGCTTTCTACCCTTGATTAACTGGAGCAGCTTCACAGCTTGCTCCATTCTTCATTGCTCCATCAAATTTAAAACATTCAGATTTTAAACACCACCCGCAGCAATAAATCATGTCATTTATGTCCCTTTTACATCGTGCTGCTGTAACAGCGTGAGAACAGTAGAAAAAGTGAGAGTTCCGCTCTAGTTACAGGTGAGAGCAGAGATTTCCAAGGCCTCTGTGACATCACTGTTCTGATGCACTGAAGATTCTATTTATAGTTTCTATGTTAGACCATCAAAATCTAGTATTCAAATGTGGAAAAAAGCCTGGGGTGATCAGGGATGCAAAAAGGAAATGATTCTAAGCAAGTACATTTCAGTATTATTTGGCTTTTCTTCTAGTTTCTTAGAATAATGCAGTTTATTTAACTAGATGAATATAACCTCAGGATAATTTATACCACAGGTATAATAAATACTAATCTTAAAAAAACTACGTAATCTTCAACCTTAGAGAATCAGGGTAATTTTGGAAAGAACCAAGAAAAGTCAACCAATAAGTTAATTAATCCCTTTTTTACATGTAATAAAAAATAATTTTGTGAAAAAGGATGGATTCTCCCTTAATTTTTAATAGGTTATCTTATAAAATATTTATGATAGATACTTTGGATATAATTTAAAAGTATACTTTCAATCACCTTTTTTTTAATTCATTAGAACAAACCTGAATGAGAATTCAGGTCATTTGCTAGAAGCAAATGATAATGTAAATTTAAGAACACAGTGTTACAAATAAACAAGATGAATCAGTAACTGACAATCTCAGCTGGCTACGATTTATTCCTGGTATTATTTTTTAAAAATAGTTTTTACTTATAATTTCAAATACTTTCTATTGCAGTTTCTATACTCTCACTTTATTACTCCAACAGTTTAAGTGAACTACTGCCTGCTCTAACAGCGCCTTTAGTAAACACATACCCCGCAAGAAGCTAAACAGGTAAAACACACAAAAGCACACCAACCAAAAATTACACACACAATGCTAGCCCACCAATAATTTTGCATTTTTAAGAAAACACCCCCCTCCAAAACAAACAACAAGATCAAATTCCAGACTCAAACGACAATCCACTCTGAGATTAAACAAAAATAGCAGGGCCCACAGAAATGCAACCTTCATCAATTCAAATTCAGAATTGCTAGACTTGTAGCTATTTACTTGTTTTAAACTTAAAAAAATAAATGCATAGAACAAAAAATAGAGTTAAAGCATCTTTTGGTTTTTGCAGATCACTAGCCTTATGATTCATATTTTACTTTATATACCCTGTAACCAATAAAGTGCAAGGCACCTATTAGCAATTCAACATATAGTCACTTGATGATTGATGATTGGCTTCTTGAATCTAACTTCGAGGATATGTAACAAAAAGCTGACTCCCGTTTTTCTTTTATTCCTATGTATAAGAAGTGCTAAAAATCAAGGTCTGCTATATATATTATAAAAACCTAAGGCCTACATTTTCTACACATTAAAGAAAAAACATAGTCTGGCTATAAAATTATAATAAAATTTAAACAGAGTACAGTGGGAAGTATCCTAAATGCGTGCTCATGCCTACACACACACGTACGTGAAAAGACTAAAGCACATTTACATGCTTTTTACTTAAGTATATATTCAGACATCTGTCTCTCTCCACACATAACACAAATGGATGCCGGAAACTCCATTCTTTGTGGCAACAGGATGAAATGGGCTGGGATAGGGATTCCTATTTACTGAGAAATGAACAAAACACTTACTTGCAAAAGCAGTTTTTTGGTTTTGTCTTTTAAAATCTGAATCTTTAGTTAAAGAATATCTACATTTATTTTAAGTGATGGGGTAAGATTGCCAAAGACTGAGATAGTCTAGATCCTCACTGATAATAATGAAAACTGATGAATTTAAAATATTTTAATATTATCTTGATTAATCACTTATAATCCACATTTTATGTGCTTTCTAAATTAAATACTAAAGTCTGTCATGGAAAATACCAAAACCAACAGTTCTTGAAAGACTTTGACAAAGTACACGGAAACCTAGGCCCTCAGGAGAGCCTCTTACCTTTCATGACTATTTCTGCTATTTTTTTCCTAAAGATTGTAAATTAGTCTTCATTCTATAAGGCTATGCTACTTTGAAAAATAAAAAAATCTGCCAGTAATCTGGATGGGAATTTTAATGCCATACTAGATAATTCTGTTTTATAAATATATCATCTTAAATGAAGATACATTAAAAAATGTACCATTATTTTTTGTAAAATTGAGCACTTACCTTTCTATAATAATTTCAGACTGACTTTTCAATTCGCACTTATATTTGACATTATAAACACTATAAATCTATAACTTAATCCTCATAACCAAAATTATGCTCACTTTGCAGTTAATGAAATGATGCTTTCAGCAAGTAACTTGTCAAGAGCCAGACAGCTACCTAGCTCTGGCAGTCTCCAAAATCCAGTTCTTTTGCATGGCTTAATCTCTTACAGTGAGTCATTTCCATTTCAAAGAAAATAACTTTAAATGAATTAACAGAAAAATAGAAATGTGCTCTGATGTTGAATGCCAAGAGTTGAGAAAATAAATACATTATAAAAAGATTTTTTTCAAGGCAGTATTATATCAAAGCAAATGCAGTAAGACGGAAAAATGCAGGGACTAGAAAGAGAATTTGGCACTTATTAAAAATGTACTTAAATTATAATTGAGGCAAAGACAAACACTGTATGGACTAACATGTGAAAAACACTATACAAGGTAAAAAAACAATATTCCAGCAAATGATTCTTCATAGTATTAGTGTTTAACAAAAACTATTAAACTTAAATGAAATAATTCCTTTATGACTACGTAATATCCTTATTTCTGGAAATGATAAGTTTATATCCTAGCAATGTATCAGTTTGATTCAAGTCTTAAATTCATAAAAAAATTTCATATAAACTTGTGTCATAACTATTGATTTTAATATATCTCCACATATATGAAGTTTTAAAAATTTATTTAATCTAAAAAGGTTATTACCAATTTTACATACTTTTAATCAAAGAAACTACGCAATTTCTATCTGAAGTCTTAAGGTGCTACTTATTTCCACAAGTTGAATGGAAAGTCAAGAAACAAATTTTTTTTTTAAAGATTGGCACCAGAGCTAACAAGTGTTGCCAACCTTCTTTTCTTTTTCCTGCTTTTTCTCTCCAAGTCCCCCCAGTACATAGTTGTATACTATTAGTTCGGGGGCCTTCCAGTTGTGACATGTGGGACGCCGCCTCAGCGTGGCCCAACAAGCGGTGCCATGTCCACGCCCAGGATCTGAACCAGCAAAACCCTGGGCCACCAAAAGTGGAGTGCACGAACCCAAGCACTTGGCTAGGGGGCCGGCCCCAAGAAATAAATTTTATGTGAAATAATTGTTTAGATAATTATGATGATAATATTAATTCAAATTTTTTAAAGTAAAAAAAGCTTTCCATTTTATAAGTGTTTAAATTTTGTTCCTTACTAAGAAGGTAAGCTTTACTCTTAAGCATGGTGGTACCTCAGTAGCTATTTGCTATTAAAATTTCCTAATATGAAAGAACTATTTTAGTACCTAAAATAGACAAATATAAATAGCTAAAAATACAATCTAGTCAGAGAAGTAGAATCATCAGTTAATCAGGTGCTAAACTTAAGAAAACACTCTAATTCCTCTCAGCATTTTCTGTAGTGGGAAGTTTTGAGACCAGACTATACTGTCATTTTTACTATGAGAGGGAAATAAGACAAAAACAAAAACACAAGACCACATATACTAATATGGTGACTCCAGTCAAAATAAAGTCTATCTTCAGTACAGTTTATATACAATGTTAAAAATCTCTCCAAAGAATAACTATAAATACATGTTATACCTGGAACTGAATTCTGTTATACTAAATGTGGGAGCCGCCTGCAACTGGGAGAAGCACACAAGTAATAGTTTACTGCCTATGAAAAAATTACTTTTGATGAATTTAATTAAAAGATATATAAAATACAAACCAGATTATAGGGGGATATTTCCTTTCACCCTTTTGCCTGTGGATATACATTTTTAAACAGAGGAGAACATACTATGCTGCAATTTTGGCTATTCGTAGTCTCCTCAATACTTCACTGTTACAGTACAATGTAATGCTATTACACTATGCGACACATATCTTTTTATGAACTACTGAAATAAGGAAATGAATGTTTTAAATCTTCTTGATACATACGGCAGCCTCTTCTAGAAAAGCTGCACTAACACTCCAACCACTCAAATAGAATCTTTTCAAGAATAGATATCATCACTTATTTCTGCCCAATGAGATTGAGGTGGGGGAGGTGGATGGAGTTTTTTATGGTTTTAACTTAAGTACATGAATTTGAGCATTTAAAATGTTTATATATTTTAATTCTTTTATTTTTATTGCTTGGCTGCATCATTTGCCCGGTTTTCTAACTGTCTTGGAAAATTTCTCACTGATTTTTTATGAGCCTGATACATTAAGAATATTTACTTTTTGTCATTTGTAGCATGTATTTTTTCCATTTATTTGTCTTTTAATTCTTATATGCTTGACAATTAAAAAGCTAATTTAATTTAAAGTTTTAAAGAGAAATTCTCAATAGTGATCCAATTTTCCCAACAATTTCCTGGACAATGTCCCTATTCTCCATTAGTCTAGAATGCTTTCTGATCACATTAAATTCTTTCACACACAAAGGTCTGTTTCTGGGCTGTCTTTTCTGCTCCACTGATCTGTGGGTGTATTCTTGGGTCAGTACTATGGTGCCTGAATTCTTATATCTTTACAACAAGGCTGTGATATTTATTAGGATTAATTCTTTCTCATTATTTTCTACTTCCAAAATTATTTTGGGTATTCTTATATATATTTATAATCCACATATATGTTAACATCATTTTGTTAAGTCCCACCCCCTCAAAAATATGGATTTTACGGGAAAATTAATTAAACCTATAAATTCAATTAATGGTGTTATTTTAAAGATTACTTCACAAATACCTTTAGTCCTTTTGAATTTACTCTTTGGGATAATCAGATGCCATTTATGAACTGGACAAGTACTGCAAATATTTAACTACATAATTACTGTCAACCTAACATACAAACCACCATGTATGTATCTAAGAAATAAAAAGAGGATAAATCATCTGTGGATTAAAGCTCTTTCCATAGTTTGACTGGATTAATTATAAATAATAAAGGTTTTCTTTTTTATCCTTTTCTGTAAAACAAAAACCATGCCAATTTTCAAGGTAGTACATAATGTCAGATGTTATGGTGAAGTCCACGTGATTTTCAACCTTTTTTCTTACAGCAATATAGCAATCACTTTCACATAACTTTTATAAATTCCAAGATTTTGAATATTATTAACGATGGTGCAAGGAATGTTTCTCTAAACTTTTTAAAGAAAAAGTGATTGCCTTTCTGATAAACATAAAAGTTTGTGTATGCTTTCTGGTTGAGAATCACTGACGTATACTTTTACAAAAATACTATACACTGTAGGTGATTACATATCCAGTTCTAAAATGACATCTGAAATTTATACTCTTCCTAAAACACTGAGTTCACAGATTTCTATATATATTTCAATAATTAGTGTTTAGAACGTAAAATTCTGAAAGTGCTTTATTTCTGTTTTAGTAAATTATTGTAGTATGTATTAAATCAAGAAGTTTATAACTGTGCTTTTCTTCTTGTGAAGTTACTCCTAGAAGAAGTGACCAGTAATTTAAAAGAAAATCAATTTTAATGCATTAAGACTTTTATCCTAAATTTTAGATACAAGAGATTTTTTGCAACCACAATAGGGCGATCAATTAAACAAAGAGTTTTTAAGATTCAGTGCTTACTTTCTGTTGTTGATGTTGTTATAATTATTTGATAGAGATGAAGGAGAGATCTTTGGTAAAGTTGAAAAATTGGATGCACCTGGGGACCTTTAAAAATATGAAAATGTTAAATTAGATAAAAAATGCTGAATTTTGAAATTAATTATGAAATAAAGAAAAGAACTAACAGATGACAATGTATGTAGTAAATGAATGCTGGAAATCAGTTTTATGAGCAAAATCACTATATATCCTTCAGTTTTCAATTTCCAATGTATTCTTTCACACAAAAAATGATACAAAAGGGAACTATTTTCAAAAGAAATTTATCAAATTAAATATACAACTTGATATTTATTATTCCTATAAATCTACTAACCCGATACACCTATTTCTGAGTTCAGGTAACCATTATTAATATTTAACAATAAGTTCCTTAAATCAATGGAATTAAAAGACTAATTTTTTAAGGAAGCATGTAAAAGAAATCCACTTTGTGTCTAGCAGGTGCCATGGCATTTGAACTATACACACTGACACAGATGGGAGGATGTGCCAGGTCTTTAAGACGTACAACAGGGACACAGCAGCATAAGACAATTTCAAACTTAATCCCAAGAAGTAATTTTTTGGCCAAAGTTCTCTCCGCAAAAACTGAAAAGACATAAACCTGACTACATGTTATACACCTCACTAATTCAGAATCTTTTTGGAGAAATATCAATTACTAATGGGCTTTTAATCAACTAATATGCTTTAAAAGCATGATTTATAATCAATAAGGCCATTAGACGGGAATGATTACTTTAATGTACTTACAGGTCTCTGAAAGATTTAATTTCCCTTGTAATATTGTAAACAATTTTTATTTACTAGGCAACATCTAGCCAATGGGCTGTAAAAAGCTAATTTTCAGTCCAGTATCTCAGTCATCACAAATTCTAAATTAGTGAGGCCCAAAGTGGTTAGTTTTTTTTCCCCCCTGAGGAAGACTGACCCTGAGCTAACATCTGTTGCCAATCTTCCTCTTTTTGCTTGAGGAAGACTGTCGCTGAGCTAACATCTGTGCCAGTCTTCCTCCATTTTGTATGTGGGATGCTGCCACAGCATGGCTTGATGAGCTGTGTGTAGGTGTGCACCCAGGATCAAAACCTGCCAACACTGGGCCGCTGAAGCGGATTGTGTGACCTTAACCACTACACCACTGGGCCAGCCCTGCAAAGTCCTTAGTTTTTTTAAATTATTTTATTTCCTCTATTCAAGTGCTAACGAACAATGAAATGGTCAATGAGCAGGAAAGTATAATCTACAAAATCTGCTTTTAGGAAATTTGGATTTTGCTAAATCCACATATTTGCAATGCATTATGCAGAATAAATGGTGAGTCATAAAATTTCTTACATCTAAAAAATTTTATTTAACTTTTGAAGTTTTATACCTTACAAACCCTTGGTAAATTCTTTTCTTCATCTTAAAGGAGGTTCTCTTTGTTGATGCAGGCTGTATACAGGCAGTTTACATTAAGTGAGACGTCTATTTAAGTGCTTTCTGACAGAAGATCCTTACAAGATTTTATTTTACTGTACTAATAATAAGCTCAAAATACAAAGTACAACCAATCAAGTTTTAATATAAAACATTGCAGAGAACACACTTAGATAATTTTAATACCCTAACATTTTAAGAGGTTATTTGAAAATATTAGTAGAAATGTAGAAGTATCTTGGCATTTTTGCCTTCATGTTAACAATGCTAAATTAGGAAAAAAATTTAAATTTATTAGAGATTGAGTTACAATGAATTAAGGAGGTTAACTTTTTAAAATGTGATCCATTTGACTACAATTTAATTCGGTTCACTATGATTTTTCAGGAACGTAGATAAAAACTGAAACGTTCCCCTGAATTTTACTTATAGTAAAAACTATGGAAATAAAGATTTATTACTACATCCAATAAAGTGGCTAAGGCACATACATATACATACACATATATATTTTTGTTTGTTTTTTCCTCTTTCTGCCCATCTGTGGCCTTCTTACTATTCATTAGCAACTCTACCCAAGGACAGTATTAGAAGTTTCCATAAAGTTCATAGAAACACTCAAATATTCATTAAGTGATTACTGTACGCCTCCCCCTGGGTAAGTGCTAGAAAAACGAAGACAGACACTTCCTCACCTCAAACAGCCCACAGTCTAATGGGGGAAAATGACACATTAGCAAAATAACTATAAACAGTGTAAGTCCCATAACAAATTCAAAAACTATAACAAATATAAAATTTTGTGGGTAGTAACAAGAGATGATTATAAATGATGTGCACAGCTGTGGGAACTGGAAGTGAGAGTGTTCCAGGTGGAAAGAATAGCACATGCAAATATATGGGACAATAGAAGCCATGATGTATTTAGGGAATTACCAATAAATTCAGCTCGGCTGCAAGAGTAGGAAGTACGTGCAGACAGGAACAGAAGTTAGTAAGGTAGGAAGGGTAATAAAGGACTTTTTATGTTCTATGGAGGAATTTGGATTTTATCCAATTGTGCTGGGGAGTGTAGAAAGATTTTAATAGGGCATCAACATAATCAGGTTTGGATTCTAGGAAGGTACCTCCTGAGTAAAAGAGACTGACGATGGGGGTATAATTTAGGAGACTATACAAAGAAAAGAGGCGAGAACTAATAAAGACTGGGGCTAAGACAGTGGAGTGGGCAAGGGCAACATGTCTTGCATGTTTAGGAAGTGGTTCTCAAAGTACAGTCCATGGCCCCTTAGAGGGCTCCAAGGTCCTTTCAAAGCACCTATGAGGTCAAAACTATTTTCATGGTAACACCAATTGTTATTTAAATGTTATGTGACCTCTTTCCCTGGGTGAATATTTGTGCTGATAGTGCAAAAAAAAATGGTGGGTAAAACTGCAGATCCCTTAGCATGAATTAAAGCAGCACCAAACTACATACTGAGACATAGTACCCTTCACCGCCTCCATGGCGGAAAACGCAGGTTCACTTAGGAATATTCACATTGAAAAAACTCAAAGTACTGATTTTACTAAATCTTGAAGCTTAATTACACTTCTTTTTAATATTGTGTGACAAATTGGGAACTGTGCATAAAGCACATTTGCTACATACTGAAGTAACATGATTGTCATGAGGAAAAAGACTTGTGAAATTATTTGAGTTTCAAGTGGAACCAGCCACTCTTTTCATGACACCACTCTTTCCACTCTTTTACATAAAAGGCTATCTGGCAGACATTTTCTCAAAAAATGAACGAAGGGAGCCTGTTACTTCAAGGAAAACAACTGAAAATATTTGTTGCCAATGATAAAATTCAAGTGTTCAAGCAAAAAATAGAGTTTTGGGAAATTTGACTTTGCCACTGTAAGCTCGATAGCTTCCTATTACATATACTTTTTCATAAGATTGGTGATATTTCAACAAATGTGATTAAAAAATATACTGTATAATGAAATATGTCAACATCTGGAATATCTGCATAACTCAGTGAACCAATATTTTCCAACTGCATCAAGTTACACATGATAGATTTTAATTTAACTATAAAAAGTTCATTGATATGGTTTCAGATTCCACATTGCAATTGACCTTTCATCATTAAACCACCACTCGTTGAGTTCTGATGTGCTACTAATATCTGAAAATACTCCTTCCTCCCTGTTCCAACTACATATTTGTGTGAGGCTGAGTATTCTTCAGGTACTTCAACCTAAACAAGGTATCACAATAAACTGAATGCACAAACACACAGGAGAATTTAGCTGTCTTTTATTTAGTCAGATATTAGAGAAATTTGCAAAAATGTAAAACAATTCTATTCTTATCAGTAAACTTTTTGCTTTTTGGAAAAATTATTTTTCATAAAAATATTATTTATGTCAAAATATAATGGTTTAGTATTGTTATTTATAAATAAATACTAAGAAAATTTTTAAAAAACCTCTAATATAAGTATCAATAGCTATAACCCACATAACAGAAGTTCTTCAGGTCTTTAGTCATTTTTAAGAATGTAAAAGGGGTCCTGAGATCAAAAGTTTTGAAAACTTCAGCTTTAGGAGGTAGAATCAGCTAATTAGATAAAAGAAATGATGTTGAAAGAGGAACTCAAGATGGTATCTGAAATAGGGAATACAGGATACGGATATTGTTTAAGTTGAGGGGATGGGAGAGGTAGAGTAAAAAGATTTTGAGTTCAGTCTGACATAGTGAGTCCTCCTGACATTCAGGAAAAATCTGGAATTGAGAAGAATTCTAGGCTAGAAATACAGAATGGCATATTTGTGTAAGTTTGAGATGAGGGACAGGATTAGCATAGAGTACATCCAGTAATTTTGAGAACTTTTTACCATATGAAAGGAGAGGTCCTCAGAAGGAAATTTGTGGAATATCAATGCATTTAAAGCGTGAGCAGAGCTGTTGCATATAGCCGGTGAAGTTGTTTACCGCACAGTGCCAAGGAGGCCCTTTCACACAGATTGCAATGTGAACAACATCCCCAAGAGCTGTGCAGTATACAACCTGCACAACCAAACATGGCAGCCCTGGAGACGAAGAGAGCCAGCCAGCTAGAGGATTGGTCAAAAAGGTGAAAATAATCCTTGAAAAACTGTGTAACCACGGATTCAAATTAAGAGTAATTCTTTCGGAGACAGTTATCAAAAAAAAAGTATTAAAGAGAGGTCAAACAAACTAGGTAAAAAAAAAAGTTAAATAAGGACTTTGTTAACTCCTGTATGGTGGTAAGAAATAGTATTGACTTTAAAGAAATTGGCTGTCAAAAAAAGAAAAACTAAAGAAAGGTATTTGGAGGAAGTTTATGTCTTTTTTTTGGTTTTGCTTTTAAAGATTGGAGAGATTTGCTTACATTTATAGGCGGGGGGAAGACGATACTAGAACAGAAATAATAGAATGAAGTAGTATCTACTATGTGTGCAGTATGCCAGGCATTCTTCTATGCAGGAGAGAGGAGATAATGAAAGAAAAGGCAAGGTCTAGAAAGCACTGCAATAAATACCGTTGATAGAGAGATTGTCCTCAAATAGCATGGAGATCAGAGAGAGAAGGATGGATGCGGTCCACAGGTAAATTTGAAGCTTGATAACACTTTTTAAATGCTGTTACAGACATTACTGATGAAGGTTAACAGATCATTTATGTATTCTGATTCCAACTTTTGACCTAGATTACACATAGTACAATCTAGCTAACATTTGTGGAATTATTTTAGGAGTTGACTAGTCACTATGTGGAGCCCTTTAGCTCTTTTTATTTGATGTAATTTGCAAAACACACTGTTCATTAGCAACTCTGTTCTAGTCGTTTTCTAAAGCGAAGAGAGAAAAAAAAGCTTAGAATATTATACAAAGATTAGGTACTAAGCCACTCACCTAGTGTTAATCTAATTTTGGCTAGTCTGGGCTAATATAAGGCAGTGATTCATCTCTTAAAAAAATACAGAAGGCGAAACATCAATTTAGCTGAAATGATTTCATGAAGAGAGAAAATTAAACTTTATCCCTGACAAGTGAATGCAGTATTTGGATTCTTCTATTCCCAATATTTCAACTGAAAGCATGCAATTCAAGGCTAGTTGAACTTCCCACTTCTACAGAAAAACACAGCTTACTCTTGGTAAAATAACCGAACATTTAACATACATGGAAATCTAATACTATATTGAGCAACCAAAATGTAGAGAAGTTAAATCTGAATGCTGACATAAGCAAAACAAAGATTTTTATACTGTCAACCAGCAAAAACAGAAACCAGTTTAAGAGGCAAAGCATTTATCTGGGATCAAAGAATTGCAATTTGGGGAGCAGATTCAGGTAGAAACCCCAGTAATGTCCCGATTACTGGAAAGGGGCTTGGGATTTTAACAGAAAAAAGAGAACAAAGCGAGTTGTATTAAAGAAGACTTCACTGGTGTTAGATGGGGTAAGGCTAGGTTTGTACTTCATTGATTGGTTGAGATTCAGTCATCAGCAAAGCCCAATTTCATCAATTCTTACAAACAGGATATTCTTGTCCTTACTGACTTCTTGGAATCTTGGCAATCTGGTCTAGTTTGGAAGATAAATAAAACACGACATGCAAGGCAATTCCTCTGAAATGGCTGCTCTGGCTCTATTTTAATACAGCTCCACTTGTGATCTTTCATAATAGTTATTTTGAAACCTGACATAAAACAACTCAACTTGGTAAAATCTAACATTATAAAACAAAAATTATCTTGATTTATAAAAACCTTAAACTCTTCCCATTTCTAGCAATCACCCAAGATAAATTCTTAGAGAAAAAGAAAAATTTACATCTCTTGAAAAATTAAATACCTTTACTGTTGTGAGATACAGATGAGTTCAGTTCAACAAGCATTTGCTGTGTGCCTCCTCTACGGCAGGCAGGGTGTTAGTTTAGGTACTTATAGATAAACAAAAGAGAATTTAAGGGAATTTATATATAAATTGCTTCTCATAACTTTACTTCTGTTCCTTATTTTGACTGTCATAGGTGGTATTTATAAAAGAAATCCCACTTAAAAAAATGAAATTATACTTTTTTCAGCCATTATGAATCTCAGCACCAAAAGTGCAACCTATTTTTATTTTCAACTTATTACAGACATTTCCAAACATACACAAGTCCTCATGTAGTTAACATCAGTCCTCAGTTTCAAAAATTATTAACATTCTGCCACTTTTGTTTTATTTATAATCCCCTCAGCCTCCTTTCCCCCTGTTTTTGCTGGACTATTTTAAAGCAAACCCCAGACATTTATAATTTCACCTGTAAATACTACAATATGCATCCCCAACAGGTAAGAGATCTTTTTCGATACCACTGTCAGTCTCAATCTAATACTTAGTTCACTGTTTATTTTTTTCTCAATTGTCACAAAAGTATCTGTTCTCCCTCGGTTGGTTAGTTTGAATCAGGACCCAAAAAAGTCTATACATTTGCAGACCAACTTTACCAACTTCAAAAGCCCTTATTGCTCCTACCAGTGAACTTCACCCTTGGCTTCAGCTTACTGTGACTATGCTTATTTTTCCATTTGTCCTGATTTCTGCATCTCTTCATATAGTTAACCTTGACTTATATGTGTTACTATAAATTGCTCAAATCCTTTTTGGAACAAACCAGGGGAGAAAGGAAGAAATAAAATAATCAGTAATTATTCGCAAGTACCTGTGAATATCAAGTGTCTATATGAGAACTATACACTTAAATTACATTCATCTATGCATGAAATATACTGTCTAAATTTTCTAACTTCAATTAAACTTGGATATGGCTTTTCAATATTGATTCTAACACCAGTTAATGCACTTGACCAGTGACCATGCTCTGTGTGGTAAAACTTGGAGACATGGTTCTACATCATACATTATCTTTCCAAAACAGAAAGTAGGCACGCTTGTTTAGATGAAGAAAAGATTTATTTAATTGATGTGCATTTTCACTATTTCAAAGGAAAATCTGCATACACAATCAAGATCTTAATGAATAATAAACTGAGAAACCTCAACATACAGAGTTATGGGAAGTGTGTTTATGTGCAAGCACAGGCAATTCCACAAAGGATTTGGAGTATGGACAACTAAAGTAAAATAACCAGAAAAAAGTAGTTCATTGGTAAACAACAGTACACAGGAATTTCATTCTAACATTATTATGATGCCTTTGTCTTCAGACGAGAAATACCTAGGAAAGGATGTACGTATTTAAACAACAAAAAGCTTTATATAAAGTAGTTTCTCTCCTTCTGCAGGAATCCTGCCTTTCCAATTCAATACCACCTTAGTTCTCTTTCTTCTTCAGTACATGTCATGATGAGTGATTTACACCAACTGTTCCATTTTCTGACTAGAGTATTCACCTCTCTTTCCTATAATCTATTTCTCATTCCCATCATGCTGTCTCCACCTGTCAAATAGATTGAATCTCTTCTGTTTCCCCCTAATCTCTGAATCATTTAGCACTGCTGGCCCTTCCCTTTCTTCTAGAAGCTCCTTTAGACAAAATGGGATCCAAGTTTTCTTGAACCTTCAGGATTATTCTTTCTAGTTGATCTTTTTGCTTTATATCATTACTTAGGGATACCCTTTAAGGTTTAGTATATAGCGCTTTACACTTTTGATTAGATAAACCATATATGTGTACAGTTCTCACTTCTAGGAATATGACTCCATATCTGCAGTTCTCATACTCTCCAAGCTTTGGTTCCCTATCTTTCATTGCATCCTAAGCAATTTTCTTTGGCTGTTCCATTACCTTAAATGTCAGAGTCACATAAAGTCATTCTATATCTTTTTCTTAATCAGAACAATAAGAACAACAAGATAAAATGAGATAGTGTGAAAGAAAATTTATGAAACTTCAAAATGTCTTTAAAAATGACAACAATCGCAGATTTTGAAGTATTACCCTAGATTTATGGCTCATATGTTGCATGTCAAATTGAAGACATGTTATTAATTTAAAATATGTGAATATGAATGAATCAGAAGGAATGAAAAGATGGTTCTTGAGCCATCCTCTCAATAACTACAAACCAAAATCACTCAATCTCCCACTTCCAATTAACATTGGTAATGAATTTGTATACTTATGAAAGTATGAAAGTTTCATAGAAACTTTAAGAGCCAATTCTCTGTGAACTATGATAACCATAGCTCCTTTAGTAGCAGAACAAAACCATCATAACCAAATCTACTGTTTCAAATAAGCAGACTGTCATGCTCACAAATACTTAAGTCTCCGAACAATTTATTGTTAAAATGAAAACAATACTTTATGTGATAAGAGATTCCTATAGGTATTTTAATAATTTTCAGTCAAATAGGTTTGTCTACTATTTCTGAATCCATTTATACACTTAAATTTGCAATTATACATGCAAACCGGGCTTAATTACGCTCTAAAATACTCTAAAGAAGTATACACTAAGTTTTTCTACCCTCATTTAAAAGGTACAATATTGAAACAGACGATGTAAAAAAAACAGAAAGAAAACCATATTCTGCAGAGTCACATAGATGTTTATTATTTATCCTGACCAAAAAGCAGTGCGCAATGGTTTTATTTATAAAGCGCTCCCCCTCTCCAAGCAGAGCACTCATGGACAGAGCGCTGTGAAATACTGACACGGCGCTAGATTAAGTTCATACTTAGGGGGTCAGTCGCCAATGTGGGATTCTGTGAATCAGAACAACACAGATGGCAGAGGGACAGCATATGACTAAGAACTACTACCTTGGTTTTCCATTTGATTTTTTTTAGCCTCTCATGCCTTATCTGGTTGATTTTGGATTGTTCCCATGAAAACTGCCTCTTTACAATCATCAATAACCCTTAATTTTTTTCACCTGATACTTAATCACAGGTCTTTTTGGCAATATGTTTGAGCATTTAAGGAAAACGTCTGAATTAAATCAATTCCCATGCTACACTCACAAAAGGAATTTTTACTTATTTCAGAAAAAGAGCAAAATTTGGATCTTTTCATTAGCGTAACATTAATAATCTCAAAGGCATACTTTGAAATAACTATACCTAAATGAGGCCACACAGAAAAAACTAATAGTACAAATTAGTCAAAGTAAAGTTGCACCTCAGTTAGAAGCTATGGCTAAGGAATAAGGTGTAAACATTTAACAAATATTCTGGAAAGTTAAGGGATAATCCATTGATTAGGTTTCTCCTCTCTTTAGGAAGCTCCAGGTTTCTACAATTTTTCTACTTTAAAGTAATTTTTTAGAAATGCAAGATTTAACTAGTCATACATCTCCAACTGAATAATTAGACCATCCACCCAATGCCAACATCTTTGGAGAATAAATGGTCAGATTTAACAGAATAAAAAAACTTGGGTTAAAACTTTTCTAAGGGATCATTAGAAAAGACCATGTTTTTGAGAGGTTCTAAGAAATCAGATACCTAAAAACTACATTAGGAATGCAAGTTCTGAAAAAACTAATAAGCACTTCAGTACTTTTAAAGTATAACATGAATATAAAGATGAAATTTCAAATTATATGTTGATATCTAGCAGAAAAATCCAGATAGAAAACTGAGCATTTCGCAGGCAGGTTCTTAGATCGCTAATACAGATTTGGGGTTGTTTTAGGGTATATACATTTTTTTTTTTTTTTAAAGATTGGCACCTGGGCTAACAACTGTTGCCAATCTTTTTTTTTTTTCTGCTTTATCTCCCCAAACCCCCCCTGTACACAGTTGTATATCTTAGTTGCAGGTCCTTCTAGTTGTGGGATGTAGGGTATATACATTTTTATAACTACAGACTACGTTTTAAACAAAATTCTATTTTACCCTCAACATTTTTTAATATTTAGTATTTCTTCTCAATCAAGTAGCCCCCAAATTTATGCTTCAGCTGAGGGTATATGGTCTCAATTCTGATGAAAATGGGCCTAGTGCAATTCTAGGACTTTCAGAGCACTCAAGTTCCTGTTTTCAGTGGTATAGAAAAGTCAGTTAGATACTAATATGCTTTCTCTTAGTGAACATATGCCTACTGTAGTGGTATTCTTACATTTTCTTGCTCATAAGCAGCACCTAAAATGCAGATTCCTGGGCCCACTGTAAAGATTTATATTCTGCTGGTCTGGGTTAAGGAACCTGGAAGCTGTTGCCTATGGTGGTTCACATAGTACATATTAAGAAACATTATCTACATAATTTCTACATAATCATCTAAGTGATCCTTAGAACAACAGCATTAGAATCACCTGTGAACGTATTAGAAATGCAAATTCACCAGTCCCACACAGATCTACCCAATCAGATTCTTGGTATGGGGCCTAGGAAACTGTGTTTTAAAAAATCTCAACAAGTAGAGTCTTCCTTGTATCACCATATTACAGGACAGAATTTTAATGATTTTTCCTTGGCCTTTGATGCTCTAGGTAGGAAGTAGTTATGTGTTAAGTGGTGTGAGCACTGGGACAGACCCCAGATTAGTGATGTTTATTAGAACTAGCATCTTCATACCATGTTGAGGACCATCGGTTCTCATGACAGAATGACAATTTTGAGTGTATAAAACAGGCTGTTCTATATCTTAACATCCTGAAGTTTCTTTCTTGAGGGCCGAAAATTACATGCCCTATGCTGGAGTTGAATCTGTCTAAATTACAGGTGCTTATAATGTGACTTCAATGAATATACAGAATTCCACTATTTTTAAAGCTGGCACACATCCAGAAAAAAGAACCTGCATTCTTACTTCAATTATACACTTATAAATAAAAGCAAGTGATAATTCCTAAAACTTTTTTGTCTTTTCTAATCTGTACTCCTATTTTCCTCCACAATAAGTGCTTTCTCCGTGTTCTTAAATATTGTATTTTTATATAATATGTTCTGTTCTGTTTTAAATTTACATAAATGGTACTGAATTAAAATCTCATTTTGTTCTGATTTCTTCTCTCAGTCGCAGGTTTTCAAGCTTCTCCAGCTGCTGCACTGCTATTCCACGGTACACCATCATTCATTCTTCTCATTCACTCTATCAGATAGATATTTAGCTAGGCTGCCTCCCAATCCCCACAGCCACAAACAATACAGCTACAAAGACTGTAACCTTAGGGACCCTCGTAAAGTAAAAAGTCCACTGAGTGCCAGGTCGGAGGGATTATACATTCCTGATTAAATTAAAGTGACTGATTTACAGAACTGCAGTACTAGCTATGCTCCCACCATCAGTACGTAAGACTTCTCCTACCACCCTCCAAACACTTTGTATTAGCAACCTTTAAAACTGTTGTCATTCTGATAGCTGTCAGGTTGTATCTCCTGCTGGAATTGTTTGGATTACCAGTGAGTTTGTGTATCTCCTCCCCTACCTGTCAGCACTTGGGCTTCTCCTCCTTTCAACTGTCCATTCATATCTTTTGTTTATTTTTAAAAAGCTTTTTTGCTTTGTTTCTGTTAACTTAAAGCAATCCTTTATACACTGTAGGTGTTATTCTCTTGTAGGTTTTAGATTTCCAAAACTGACATTTGACTTGTAACTTCATACACGGTTCCTTTACGAGAAATACTTAATTTTGATGTAATCAAATCCATTAATTTTCACATTATGTTCTGTGGTCCAAAACTACTTATTAGCTTTAAAGTTTTACATTTCTTATGTGGGTCTTCAATCCTTCTGGAGTCTTTGTGTATAATGCGTAAGGTAGTGACCCTGCTTTCTTTTTCTCCAAATAGCTAGTTCTCCTAACAAAATCTACGCAACTATCTGCTTTAAGCAACCCGTCTCTCATTATCTAGAGGTGCCACTTATCAAGTTCTCATCTACACATGAATTTTTCTGAGCTCACTAATTTATCACAGTCTGTCTTTCTTTTGCTAACATCATACCATTTTTATTACAATAGTTTTGTCGTAATTCTCTCTAGTAGGTCTAGTGCTTCCTTCCTTTTCTTTGTCAAAACTGACTTAGCTAATTCTGGACCTTTATTGGTATGTCAATTTTAGAATGAGTTTATGAAGTTTCTCCAAAAAAAAAAGTCAGGATAGAACTCTGAATAGGAGGCACTGACAGGATAGATTCAGAGAAGTAGGCATTACTAGGCTAAGCCATATAGTACCTGATAATCTTCTGTCTTTTAATAAAGTCGGGATTTTTTCCCACGAGGTTTTATGCATTCCTAATCAGTTTAATTTTTGTTATGCTATTTTCTGAGTGGGTTACTAATGGTATTTGGCAGTGGTCAGGAATCTATGGTTCACAAGCCAAATCCAGTTTGCCACATGTTTTTGTAAATAATATTTTACTGGAAAACGGCCACGCCCATTTGTTGACATCCTATCTACGGCTGCTTTCAAGCCATATCAGCAGAATTATAGTTGAGTCAGTGACCATATGGCCCACAAAGCTGAAAATATTTATTATCTGGTTCTTTATAAAAAAGACTGCTGACCTCTGGGTAGCAAAAACACCTATTAGTTTTTATAAATTAATCTTACATTAGAGCATCGTGCTGAATTTTCTCAGTTGTAGTAGTCTGCTGATTGTTTTTGGACTTTATGTAGATGATTGTACCATACGCAAACAGTGGATTTTCTTTTTTCCCCCAAGCTTATTTTGGTCTGTGTTTATAATTTCTTAACTAAATACAATGTTTGCTACAGATTTTGGGTACAATGATTTTATCAAGTTAGAAGAATGCCCTTCTAGTTTTCTGAGAGTCTTTGCATACACAGATGCTAATTTCCAGAAAAAAATTTTTTTTCCCTCCCCAAACCACCCCGGTACATAGCTGTATATTCTAGTTGTGAGTGCCTCTGGTTGTGCTATGTGGGATGCCACCTCAACGTGGCCTCACGAGTGGTGCCATGTCTGCACCCAGGATTCGAGTCGGCAAAACCCTGGGCCGCTGAAGCAGAGCGCGTGAACTTAACCACTCGGCCACGGAGCCGGCCCCCAGAAAAAAATTTTTAAATTCTAATAAACTATCATTTGGCAATTTATGGTATTCTGTTATATGGTATTTTGCACTTTTTATAGTGAATGAATACTTTTCATGTTTTAATATCTGAGTTTCCTATTAAACTGGCTGATTCAGTGAAAACTGAGACTCTCGGTCCTACTTCTATGCATCTCTAGTATAGAACCTTCATTCAGCAGTATTTTTTGTATTTGTATAGGGTGTTAGGTACTATTAGAAGAAATTGAGTTTTCTCTTACAGAGCAAGTACTACAGTTAAGTAAATAAAAATGGTATTGCGCTAGCAGGTAAGGAAGAAGATAAAAGAAAATATAAAATTAATTTTATCTTCTGGGTGAAAATTGGTAATTTTAAGTAGAAAAGACTTCTCAATCTTTGGAACTCGTACTTTTATATTAACACAAGAAATTTTGTAATTTCAAATATTACTTAAAGCAATAACAAGTATATAACAACAGTAGTTCTAATCTAAAGACTAAATGTGAATACTCACAAAGAAAACATTCCTAACTTCTAAAACTCCATCAAGAAACCTACATGATTTGACCACATGATTTTAGTATCTTCTTTTTTTTTCGTGAGGAAGATAAGGCCTGAGCTAATATCTGTGCCAATCTTCCTCTACATTATATGTGGGAAGCTGCCACAGCAAGGCTTGATGAATGATGTGCAGGTCTGTCCCCAGGATCTGAAGCTGTGAACCCCAGGCCACTGAAGCAGAGCATGTTAACTTAACCACTATGCCACAAGGCCAGCCCCTTTAATATCTTCTTCTATTAAGTTCTACTCTTGTATTACATCTAATAAGTGGAGTAAGAATAAAACGTAATTAATATAACTTAGGTGTTTTCTCATGAAAAATTTAAATGAGAAAACTTCACACAAGATAAAAAGGATAGAGAGTCACTCATTAAAGATACATTTTAGGTGTGAAGAAAACTAAGTACTAGGTTGTTCTCTTTTGTTAAACTAAGTACTAGGTTGTTGTTCTCTTTTGTTATGTTAGCAATCACAAAATTATTAATTTATTTAAGAATCATTATTTTAAGAATTTCAAAATACAGGTTCACAATTCCTTATTAGAAAATGTGAAATTCAAGAAGCTCTGAAAACTTAAAAATTTTTTCACAACCCACTTGAGGGCAACCTAACCTAAACTGATATGAGGCTATTTATAGTCCTTATTAATCTACTTAGTATTTGCTGAATATTAATGTTTTTGATTATAAGAGTCCCCTAGACTTTACAGAAATATTAAAATAATAGGTGGCACATATGCAATATTACTTCTCAAAGTTTTGAAAAAATTCAAATATTGAAATACAACTAGCCCTAAGAGTTTTTGACAATGGAGTGTGGATCTGATAATTCTGAAACTGTTAAAAATATTTTCTCCCATTCCGTATGTTGCCTTTTCACTCAGTTGATTGTTTCCTTTCCTGTGCAGAAACTTTTTAATTTGATGTAGTCCCATTTGTCTATTATTGCTTTTGTTGCTTGTGCTTTTGGTGTCATATTCAAGAAATCACTGCCTAGACCAATGTCTTGAAGTTTTTCCCCTAAGATTTCTTTTAGGAGTGTTATAGATTCAGGTCTTATTTTCAAATCTTTAAATGACATATCTGATAAGGGTTAATATCCAAACTATATAAGGAACTCTTATAATTCATTAGCAAAAAACTCAAACAACAAAATTAAAAAATGAGCCTAGACTTGAATAGATATTTCTCCAAAGAAGGCAAACAAATGGTCAACAAGTGTACAAAAAGATGCTCAACGGGAGCAATCACTGGGGAATGCAAATCAAAACCACAACGAGATATCACCACACACCTGTTAGGATGGCTATTATCAACCGAAAGAACAAAAGGTAACAAGCGCAAGCAAGGATGTGGAGAAACCAGAACTCTTGCACACTGTTGGTGGAAATGTAAAATGGTACAGATGCTGTGGAAAACAGTATGGTTCCCCAAAAAAACTAAAAACAGAACTACCATATGATCCCCAAATCTCACTTCTGGGTATACATCCAAAGGAAAGGAAATCAGTTCTCTCGAACAGATTATCTGCACTCCCATGTTCACCGAGATACAATTCACCATACCCAAGCTATGAAAACAACCTAAATGTCCACCAATGGATGAATGGATAAAGAAAATGTAGTGTATACCTACAATAGAATATTATTCAGCCTTAAAAAAGGAAGGCAATCCTGCCATATGCAATAACATGGATGAACTCGGGGGATGTTATGCTAGGTAAAATAAACCAGTCACAGGAGGACAAATACTGCATGATTCCACTTATATGAGGTATCTAAACTAGTCAAACTCATAGAAATAGACTAGAATGGCAGTTGCCAGGGTCTGGGAGAAGGGAGAAATGGAGAGTTACTGATGAAGAAGAATAAAGTTTTAGGTAGAAAGGTGAATAAAGTCTAGAGATCTGTTGTACAATAACGTGCTGATAGTTAACAATACTGTATAGCACACTTAAAAATTTGTTAAGAGATGGATCTCCAGTTAAGTGTTCTTACGACATTAAAAAAAGTTAAAAAGATTTCTAACTCTTTAATGCCTCATTTATCATCAAAAGCAATTCTTATACTCCTCTCTACTTAGGCTTTTATATTATAAAACATTTATTTAAATAAATAAAAATATTACTTTCATATCAGATTCATTTTCATAAAGAGCATTCAACAGATACTTTTTAAAAAATCACAAAAAAGCTTAAAAATATGCAACAAAATGTTTAATAGTTATTTGACCATATTAGACAATGTAATGTAACATTTATAACATATTTACACTGTACCTTATTCTAAAAGAGACTGAATGGGAAGCCTTTTTAATTATAGCACATTAAACTGCAAATTTAGATAACTTCTATACTGAGAATAAAATATTAAAACATAAAGAAGCTATGCATATTTACAACACAAAATTAAGTTATTTCATCATCTGAAATCTAAGGCTTCAAAATCAAGCAAAAGCCATAAAAAGTGGGAATACTTACTTAGGAGCAGAAGGACCTCTTGGCCACGTTCCGTCTTCATTTTTCTGTTCTATCACTAACACCTGCAAATACGACATAATAAGTGTTTTTCTTTAACTCAAGTTAAAATAGCTTTAGATTAGCTGAATACACTAAGAAACTAAAGTAACTGTGACTAAAGGACAGTAGATAACGTGAAGGGATATTTGTATTTTGATTTCAAAGCTGGGCAAGGGAGACAGACAGACCTCAAACATAAGAAGTAAGCAATAATACAAGGAAAGAAGATAAATTATGAAGAAAATCATTGGTTCTATGACTTAAAGTATAAGAAAGTTTAAATCAAGTAGATAGAATATAAATTCCTTAAGTTTAGGGAGTACATTTTCTATTTCTTTTCTATTTGTAGCTTGTAATACAGACCTGTGAAAAGAACAGATGCTCAATAAATGGTTACAGTTGTTAAAACACACTGATGTATGATCATGGAACAGCAACACAGATAATTCCAAACTACAGATTACAATTATTTGGGCTTTGTTTTTATTTACATTATCTCTATGTAAATTATGGAATGTTTTAGTATATAAAATGATAACAGTCACATTTGGGAGACTCAGACTGAAGTTCCCTATAGCAGGATGGTTAAGGCAGACAGAAATCAGCTCTAGTAAGTGAAAAGTACAGGCTAAGACAGAGCTATACTTCATTCTAAAACATCCCAGAACTCTTATTCATTTCTTTTACTAAAAGAAGCCTTTCTTTTAGTGTTTGCTATGGGTGAGTCTGTGTAGAGAAGAGAAACTAAGAAAAAATAATTAAATTAGCAAAAAGACAATATGCGATAATCTCAACAAGAAGTTAGTATCTAAATTTCAATGGGAAAACTATTATATAGAAAATATGCCTTAAAGTAAAATGAAGGCATTACAAATTTGAATACATTTTACATATTCAGTTTCATTAACTTTTTCTTCAAGTTGCAATTTTGTAACCTACGCTACATAATGTTGATAATATACTTCTGTGGACTGTATGTTTCAGGCCTTTTATAAGTTGGCATTTGGATCCTAACCATGCAAAAAGTAAGCCTATTTCAGAATACATATAACAAACAATAAAACATTGGTTAAAAGAATTCATGGAACCATGTTGTAAAAAGAGAATGCTAGTTAAAATATTAAAGTTGTCTTTAAAAAAATTAATATTTCTTACATTCAAAAGACACATATGAAGTATGTATAGCATATAAAGAATAAGTGCACTGTGCACCTACTATCCTGATCCCTCCCTGACCATATTTCTCTCCCTTCCATGGACAATTAACCATTAGCCTCGATTTTCCGATATCATTCTGATATAGTCATATATTTTTACAGATTTAAAATTGGATTTACCGAGTGATTTGTAACTCTTGAAACAAGTTTTCCTTTACTGCAACTTGTAACTAGACAGGCATCTACATACAAACTACACACACACACACACATAAACTCGAGTTATTTGGAGGACTTAAACCAGTCATAAAACAAAAGACCTTAGCTGTAGAAAATTTCAAAGTTAGGCATTTAATATCAATATTTATGGTTTGTTTTTTCTAAGAAGGTCCTAAAACTGACGTTAAGAACGAAGTAAATACTTAAAATTAACCATAATATTTTAATTCCTAATAGTGTTTGTACTTAAAACTCCATGTTTTGACAATCACAGATATTGATGTTGAAGGCCATCAGAAATATTAAAATTCTCTCCTTTATTCAAATGTGTCATTTTCTGAATAAAATTTTGTTCATGTCTAAAACTTTAACTCAAGATGAAAATATTTTTAGAAAGGTTTCAAACTTTAAATAAATTAAGCACTCACACACAAAAGGGAGATAGATAAAGACTACCCATTTTAGGAGGCAAACTCTTCAATAATGTATGTTTCACTTTTTAATGAGGATACTTTCAATTTCAGTAAAAAATCTGAAAAAAGTCCAAGATAGTGTTTAGCTTATTTACCATCAGTTAGAAGATAACTATTACAAAATCTGGAAAATTTAATGCATGTTCTTTGAAACATTCCTATTTCAAAAGATCAATGTCCTTAAGGATATTTAATCTTCTTCCTATTAAAGTAATTTATACTGTCATCTGCAACCTGATAAATGCATTCCTATCAAGAACATTAAATTATTTAAATTCTCTAAGCCTTAGTTTTCTAATGTACATAATGGACAGAATAACAGCCATTACATAGGATCAATCACTGAAAAGATTTCAAGAAACACTTGTGTACATTTCAAATTCTACTCCTGGAGCTACCTGAAGGCCCGATGGATGGTGATCAAGGAGAGAGGCGTATGTCTACTGGAAGACAGAAAGAGGGAGTTGGCTGGCTGGGAAGGGGAGTGTTGACTAACAAGTAGAGTTCCAAGTTCCTCACTCCAGCTTCAATCAGGTAGCTCTCCTTTTAATTGTAATACCTATTAGATTCTGTAAGATTTCACTTAAGAATATAATGGCTAAAATAAGTCTGAAAATCACTGTCTTTATAGACTAGTATAATACTTAACATATAGTAGAGGTTTACTAAAAAATTAATTTCCCTCTGTTCCTCTGAATTTTTTAACAACTTGTATTATATTATGGATGTCAACAGTAATTTTAAATTACTATATAAACAAAAACTTTCATACACTGGAGCACCAGGCTCTGTTTTAGATACTAAAAACAAAAATAAATAGAACACAAAGTCCAACCAAAACGAGGACCTCACAGTCTAGCTGGGGAACTCAATATATAAATAACTAAAGCACATAATGAATGATACAAAAAACATATATGTAAATCATTATAGAAGTTAAGGGAGCAATTTTCTCCCCGAAGTAGAAAAATCTTATACCTCAAATAGATACTGAGAAAAATAAACTAGGAAAGGCTGAAGAGATGATGTGACATTTGAGTTGGAATTTGAAGGATGAATATCTGCTCTGGGTAGACTACATGACAGGATGGGATCGTTAATTTAAATATTTTGATGTTTAAAAGGACTTTCTGCAGGAGGAAAGCAGGGACTGGGAAGAAGCTACAACAGGCAGATGGAACACAGCACAGTATGCCTAGGACACTATAAGCAGTGTGGGTTGGTATTGTTAAGAGTGTAAATCACAAGGCAAGGATAACCTAAAGAAGCTGGAAGACTAGGCAAAAGGTCAAACCAAGCCTTGCAGGCTGTGTTAAGGTGCCTGGACTCTATTCTACAATTGCTAAGGAACCAGGAAAGGGTTAGGAAAAGGAAATAATAAGGTTTACATTTTAGAAAGAGTATTGAGAGAAATACGGAGGATCGAGAGTGGACGTGCAAAAGACTGAAGGCAGAGGGATCTGTTAAGAGACTACTGAAAGATAAGGGCTGGGAATGGAATAGAGAGATTAAGTCAAGAAATACTTAAAAGGTAGAATCAGTAGGACTTGCTGATTGTGTGTAAACGTCTTCATTTCTCAACATATTCATATTTTTGGATTATATCATAAAGAAAGACTAGACTGGGGGTGGACACCTTCTAGCAGGGGTGGGTAAACTACAGTTCACTTAGCTCACTGACTGCTTTTGTAAATAAACTTTGTTGGAACAGAGCCATATCCACTTATTTAGGTATTGTCTATAACTACTTTTGTGCTACTATAATGGCAGAGTTGTAGTTGTGACAGACACCATATGGACCGCTGAGCCAAAAATATTTAATATTTGATTCTTTACAGAAAGTTCACTGACCCACCTTATTTTATTAGCTGTTTTTTGATGGAAAATAATTTCTTTTTAAAAAGTAGGTTATTCTCAAGATCAAGGAGGGAAGCAGAAGTTATAGCTAGTGACCAGCAGGGCTAGGGAAGAGATGAGTTAGAAAGAGGAAGCCAGCCAGAGACAGCAGAAGCCATTATAAATTATCAGGATATCCATAAAGTTTGTGACTTCAAAAAGTTTCATGTACAGTATGCTTAAAATAAACAGTACTGCTAAACAATACCTGTCCTTGGTATAAGCCAGCATCCTGAATGGTGCTGTCTGGTTTATTCAGTGGTTCAAACGTGTTACTCATGTATTTGTTCCACAATCTGGTCTCCTTTTCATCTGGAATATTGAAGATTTTTCTTATTTCCTTTTCAATTGTATCTAGATTTAAGAAGGAAAGATACGTGAATATAATAAATATTTTAAAATACACCACATAGAGCTTAGTGCTCACCAGCATAAAAATCCTAAATTTAAAATACTGATATAATGGCAAGAATAGATGAACACATATGTAGGACATACATAAAAAACAATTAAGAAGGTTTTTAAGACCAGGGGTGCTTTTCAGGAAGAAAATGGTAATTATAAGTCTGACAGATGATTACTTGGGGAAATTAAGACCTCGAAACGTAAAAGAGTTCAATCATATTGTGTTATACAGGATGAACTTTAACCTTTTACACATTATAAAATCAATGTATTTTCTGATGGTATGTGAAAGTAAAAAATTAAAATATAATTCAGAGATGCTACAGATGAAAATGTTTTTAATTATAACATAACCAACTTAAGAATTTTATATTAAATTGAATATAATTTACAGTTTGAATAGCTAACTAAAATTAAATAGAATATATAGACACAAAGAAAAGTTTTTTCTTTGAATGGATGCCTGTATTGGTCAAAACTTCGTTTTCAGGGTAAAATCATATATTTTCCTTATTTCTAAATCAATTATCTGAGTGGAAGAAGCCTTTAATTGGAGCAGCTTAATCTGCTATAAAATAAGACACAGAAGTATCTACATATTTGAGAGTAAGTTTCAGTACCATATAGTTAAATGAATCTATTTATTTCTTTAAGGCATTAAATAAGTAGTAAATGTTATAGTGTATTTCAAAACTTAAGCAAATTAGTCAGAATATTTAAATAATTTCATTAAATATAGTGACAGCACTGCTTTCTATTTTGGCAGGGTTAAACTTTTTTCCTTTTTGGTCTTTATATTGAAGTGTAAATGTATACCAAAAAATGCACAAGTCATCAACATATCATGATGAATTTCCAAAGTGGACACATCCACGTAACCAGCACCTAGATCAAGAAAGAGAACATAACCTAGGAAGGAGGGTAGAAGAAGAAGCTGAGGAAGGGAGATCATTTTTCTATAAAATGAACACTGTTTTCCTGATTACAGAAATAATTCTTCCTCACTGAAAAATTCAGAAAATACAAATATAAATAAAATGTCTAACTAGAGATAACTACTGTTAACATTTTGATATTTCTTCTTCGACATTTTTTTTCTATTAATACATATTTATATACATAATATAATATATACAAACACATATGAGAATTTCCTCTTCATTGAGTGTTACAATATACTCATATATAGGGGAAGAACATTACAGGCAGAAGAAAGAATGCAAACGCCCTGAGGTGGCAATGTATTTGATGTGTTCTAGAACAGCATGGTGCACCAATGTGGCTGAAGTGGAATGAGCAAGGTGGAAATGAGACCATAAAGGTACTCATGCAGGATCATACAGACTCTTGTAAGTTATGAGAGTATTCTATTTTATCTGAGTAAGAAGGGAAGCCACTGAAGAGTTCTGAGCAGAGAAATGGAATGATCTCAGACATTTTAAATGTACACTTTTGCTGCTAGTGAACAACAAATTGCAGGATCTCAAGGGTGGGAGACTAGGCTACTGCAGAAATCCAAACCAAGGTAGTAGCAGTGGAAGCAATGTTAAGTGGTCAGACTGAGAACAGATTCTAAAGGAACTGCCTAGAAGATATGCTGCTAGATTTATATGCAGGGTGAGAAATAAAAGAGAATTGGAACGATACCAAGGTTTTTGGCCTGAGTAATTCGAAGAATGCACGTGGTGATTACTCAGATGGGGAAGAATGACAAGGTAGCAGGTTTTGGGAAGAAGGGAGAGAGTTTAGTTTCACTTATGTCATATCTTGAGATTCTTATCAGACACAAATGAAGAAATGGAATGGCTGAAAATGGAATTGAGTTTTGGGTAAGAGATATAAATTTAAAAGCTACCGACATGCCCAAAGTATTTAAAGCCAGGGGACTAGAGGAAATCACCGAGGAAAAGAGAGGAGATCCGAGGACTAAGCACAGAGACACTGTGACATTTTGAGATAGTGACTATGAAAAGGATCTGAAGACTCTGAGAAGATGTGGCCAGTGAGAACTTGTGTCCTGGAAGCCATATGAAGAGAAAGTATTTCCAGATGGAAAAGTGACTAAGTACGTTAATTTTTGCTGGCAGATTAAGAAAATGGAAGACTTTGCAATTACCTTTGGGTTTATCAACATAGAGGCTATCACAGACGATCATATAAACAGTGCCAAGGGAGTGGTAGACTTGAGTGTCCGATGTAGTGGGCTCAACAGAGAACGGGAACAGAGAAAGTGGTAGCCAGAAAGCAGGATATTTAAATTCAGGGTTGTCGAGCGCAATTATAGATAATGACAGTCTACGGTATAACTATGGTAATTGGTGGCTGAGGCTGGGTGCAATCAAGATCACCGGACCTGAGAATATCAAGATATTGAGAGCGTGGGTACATTTATCCACATATTAATCTGTCTCTATTAGGCAGTTAATGAAAAGCATACGGAAGTAGAAAAATATTAATACAGATATCAGAAATGAAATTGTGGTGATGAACATTTCCAGTAGGAACATTTAATAAGAAAGTTAAGTAATTCCATTAATACATTTTATAAAGCATTTTTCAAAAAGTTTTATAACGAAAATTATTTTTTCAGTGGTATCCTTAAAGAAAAATAAAACCAAATTTGATCTTTCTTATTGCAACACGTTCCATACCCAAATGTATCAATTTATGGAGAAAAACATTCAAAGGCAACATATTCTGGCTCTGAATGTGGTAAATTATTTATTTCTTGCCTATGGCTACTATCATTTTTATTATAAATCAATACAGGTAGTACTAGCTAAAAGTGGAACATTTTATTAATTTGGTAAAAATAGAAAACAGGTACTTATATTTCTTAATTCTATTTATATAATTTATATAGATATATTTCATGTACAATTATTTTCATCATTCTTAATCAAGATTTTTAAAAAGACCACAAGTAAAAAATATACATCCCATATTTCATTTATTACCCAAATTCTTTATTATTTCAAAATTCATTTCCTTTAGAAAAACAAAATCAGCCCAATTAACCCTTGCACAGATGTGTAAGGGAGTAATTAAGAGATGAGACTCTGGTATAAGGGCCTTGGTTACACAATTAAAATACTGGCTCTATCACTTGGTACTAGCGTGAATCTAAGTAGGTTACTTAACCTTTCTAAGCCTCAGTTTCATCACCTGAGATGAGGAAATAAAAAACTACCATTTATAATTTTTATTACAAACTGTGTCTTATCAAAAAGTACTATAATTTTGTTATTAAATTTGTAATCATTTATTTAACAAATATTTTATTTAATACATTCTTGATCTTAAATAAAAATATGGCTTTTAAATAGAAAGAAAAAAATTTACATATATTTTAATATACATTTATATGTGTACATATGTAAGTATGTAAAGATATGCAGATATATATAGAGGACGTTAGGTAAACTTACTGAGACTATAATTCCCTAACTCATTATTAAAAAAAAAAAATCAGTGTGTCATGATAATGCTAAGCCTGTTGCCTTATGTAAGTAGCTACCTACCTGTATTTAGATTCCTAAGAATAAACTGAGAGAATAAAAGGAAATAACCTATTATCATTTTCCATGCTAAAAAGGGGAAACATTATTATTATTATTACGGACATATACATTACATTACCTGACAAAGTTTTATTTAAGCAAGTTTTTATTTCAAGTTCTATTTCAATTTATATTTGTTTTACAAACATTGTATACATTTTTAAAACACTAAATTAAAACAAAACTATTTGATTTTTTTTTAATCTTTTTTAATTTTTTTTTTTTAAAGATTTTATTTTTTTCCTTTTTCTCCCCAAAGCCCCCCAGTACATAGTTGTATATTCTTTGTTGTGGGTCTTTCTAGTTGTGGCATGTGGGACGCTGTCTCAGCGTGGTTTAATGAGCAGTGCCATGTCCGCACCCAGGATTCGAACCAACGAAACACTGGGCCGCCTGCAGCGGAGCGCGCAAACTTAACCACTCGGCCACGGGGCCAGCCCCAACTATTTGATTTTTTTAAAAAGTAAAATGGCACAAATATTAAACTCATCTAATAATGAAAGTAGATCTAGAAATGATAAATAATTCAACTCTAAGCCAAGTTATGTTGCATCATGCTCGGAAATATTGCACCAAGCTTGGAAATATGTAATGTTTAAGCATAAACCCTTAAAATGGTTAGCACCCCAGTAGTATATAACAAATAGAATTATAACTAAATTCCTAACAGCAATGGTTTAACAAAGAGACAGGATCTTGAATTACCTATTGTGTCAGCTTTGCTAAATCTTCGTGTTACAACATTGTTCATGTTTCCATTTTCACAGAGCTTCAATTCTGTGAGATATACTTCTACTTTGCAGTGCTTTACAAACATACCCTGTTCAACCACCTAAAAAACAAAACAAGTGTCAGTTGTAGCTCAATAATTTCACTGTCTCTAATAGCAATACATTTCCCCAAAGAGGCTTTAGAAAAAAACTGTAGATCTCCAATGACAAACAGTAACTATTAAATCCTGTCAATATAAAATAAAAGATATGGGATAGTGGGAAAAGCAAGAAACATTTCTGGAAATTTTAATATTTAACAGAATATGAATAATCATATTAAACACTAACAGACAATTTGGAAAGGCATTCTACAGATCTATGAAGACACTGTGGCATACTATAAATAACGAATACATTCAGTATTTCTAAGAAAGTTTACCCAAAATGTAAATACAGCTCTGATTAAAGATACAAACATACTTCTAGCTTTTAGTACTTGATCTCAAGCAGAAAACCTTTAAAAGTTCTAAGTTTTATACAATTTCAGTTAGCAATAGCTATAACATCACTCTGTATGTTAAAATAAATCTTTTAAAATGATAACTCCAAACTACTGCTGCCAAAATATTCAGCTATGCCCTGTAACTAATATGCTAGTTTTCCATCCTAAGATGACTTTGTTTGACCTTTACATGGGCACTTAATAGTTCTATGCAACAAATGAAAATAAAAAAGCTGCTAAACATGCAAGCAATAAAGCAGAAGAGGAGAAAGTATGTATATATTAAGGTCACCTTTTAATAAGTATATTTCCTTTTGATCTTCTAAAGGTTAACTGTAGGATTTCAGTCATGAATACTGTTTCCGAAAATAGTAATTGGCCTGAAATATGATACATTAGACAAATATGGCAAAAGGGAGGATCCAAAGGACTGCTGTACTCGCAAGCTTAGCATCAATTCAGTAAGGGCCTTACAAATTTGTCTTTCATTCACAGGGAAACTGTTTTAGCTCAAAAAATTCAAATATAGTTTATCTAGTATTTAATGTCCAATTTAACACTAATTTTTATGATACTTTGTCATATATATTCCTCTAATTATACTTGCTACATTCACATTTCTAAAACAGCTAACAGCCTGTACCTCTCCTTTTGTTCATTAATTTAATTCATTTCACAAACTACTATATAAACTAACTCAACTAATGAAATGTGTTTTAAAAGTCTTATGCTTATTTATTGTGAGGTTAAGAATGTAGCAAAAATACTGTATCATTTAATTTTATAAGATTACATGTAGCTATATTTAAGTAGAAAAACTAGGAATCAAATATTTCTTCAATCAGAAATTTCTGCTCTAGGATTCAATATCTGAGTAAGAATCCTAAAATAATATTATATTAAGGTAGCTACTAATCACTTGTAGGTTGCTAAAACTGAGGTACCTACAGACCTCATGTCTACGGAAAAAAAATGGAATGAAGAACAGTAGGTAACAGGACAAAGAAATAGGATAAAGTAACAAAAAATAAGAAAATCCCTCATTATGATTTATAATGAGGTATATAGTTTCTAAACATAATTTTGTAAAAGGTGAGAATTAATTTTTGTAACAGTAATAGATATTTCCTGGAAAGAACCAGGTGATTTAACTGTCAGAAAGTCACTGTAAACAATGAAAACAAAACTTCAAGATTATTTCAAAATCCACACTTTTACTGGGATTCAGAATTCTTCTCTTCCTTTTGTTGTTCTCTCCAACAATACCTTATCTTGCTAAAACCCTCCTCATACTACTCAGGAAACTACTATTATATTTATAGGATAATCTGCTACTTCGAAAATTAGTGTAATAAAAAGCTGTTCTCTTAAAGAAAACAAGAGTTTGTTCTCCAACTAATTTTATTTGAAAAGACCATACTATATGACTAAAGCTCGACTACAAAAGCACCATAGCAGAGAAAAATAATTAGGATATTCATGTATTAGTATTATTATGGTCATTTGTAGATTATTTATATAACACCTCCTTTCTATGTGTGGCCATGGGAAAGGGAGCAGCAGTGGAGGCAGAGCCCCGTGATCCCAGGCCCCCAGCCATGGCTTAAAGCCTGGTAGCGGCAGCAGTAGCACACACAGAACTCTGACAACCCAAGTGCAGTGGGAGACAGAAACACAAGGGGGAAAAAAAGGAAGTATAGAGCAACCAGAAAACAAAAGATAAAATGGCAGTATTAAGTTATAATATATCAGTAATCACCCTAAATGTAAATGGATTGAAATCATCAAGCAAAAGACACAGAGTGGCTGGATGGATTGAAAAACAAGACTCAACAATATGCTGCCTCCAGGAGCCCATCTCAGCTCTAAAGACAAACATGGGCTCAAAGTGAAGGGACAGAAGATGATACTCCAAGCAAATGGCAACCAAAAGGAAGTGGGTGTAGCCATACTTATATCAGACAAAACAGACTTCAAGCCAAAAATGGTAACAAAAGACAAAGATTGACATATAATGATAAAGGGGACAATCCATCAAGCAAATACATTTGTTAATATATACACACCTAATGTAAAAGCATCAAAATATATAAAGCAACTATTAACAGACCTAAAGGGATAAATTGACAGCAACACAATAATGGTAGGGCACTTGAATATCTCACTTACATCAATGGATAGATCATTCAGACAGAAAGATGACAAGGAAACATCAGCCTTAAATGAAACATCAGATCTGACAGACTTAACAGATATATACAGAAGAATTCCATCCAAGAGAAGAATACACATTCTTCTCAAGTGCAAATGGAACATTCTCAAGGATAGAACATATGTTGGGAAACAAAACAAGTGTCAGTAAATTTAAGGAGACTGAAATCATATCAAGCATCTTTTTCCTGACCACAATGGTATGCAACTAGAAATCAACTACAAGAAAGCTGGAAAAGTCACCAAGTCTCCACATATGTTACTCCACATATGTTAATATGCTACTGAACAACTAATGGATCAATGGAGCAATCAAAAAATACCAGGAGACAAATGAAAATGAAAACACAACACACCAAAATCTATAGGATGCAGCAAAAGTAGTACTAAGAGCAAAGTTTATAGAAATACAGGCCTACCTCAAGAAACAAGAAAAAAACGCAAACAATTTAACATTACACCTAAAAAAAGAACAAACGAAGACCAAACTCAGTAGAAGGAAGGAAATAATAAAAATCAGAGCGGAAATAAATGAAATAGAGACTAAAAAGACAATAGAAAAAAATCAACAAAATTAACAACTGGTTTTTGAAAAGATAAACAAATCAACAAGCCTTTGGCTAGACTAAGAAAAAAGAAGGCTCAAATAAATAAAATCAGAAATGGAAGAGGAGAAATTACAATGGATACCACAGAAACACAAAGGACTATAAGAGAATACTATGAAAAGCTATATGCCAATAAATTGCATAATTTAGAAGAAATGGATAAATCTTAGCCTCATCCAACCTCTCAAAACTGAATCAAGAAGAAACAGAGAATCTGAATAGACTGATCACTAGTAAGGAGATTGAAACTGTAGTCAAAACCCTCCACAAAACAAAAGTCCAGGACCAGATGGCTTTTCTGGTGAATTCTACCAAACATTGAAAGACTTAATACTTATCCTTCTCACACTCTTCCAAAAAATTGAAGAGGATGGGATGCTTCCTAACTCAATTTAGGAGGTCAACATTACCTTGATACCAAAACCAAAGAGAACACAAAAAAAGAAAATTACAGGACAATACCATCGACAACTATAGATGCAAAAATCCTGAACAAAACATTAGCAAATCAAATACGACAATGCATTAAAAGGATAATACACCACAATCAAGTGGGATGTACTCCAGGCATGCAAGGAAGGGTCAACATCTGCAAATCAATTAACATGATACACCACATTAATAAAATGAATAAAAATCATACAATCATCTCAATAGATGCAGAGAAAGTATTTGACAACAGTCAGCATCCATTTATGATAAAAATGCTCAATAAAACGGGTATGGAAGGAAAGTACCTCAACATAATAAAGGCCATATATGGCAAACCTACAGCTAACATCATACTCAGTGGTGAAAAACTGAAAGCTATCCCTCTAAGAATGAGAACAAGGCAAGGATGCCCACTCACCACACTTATTCAACATAGCGTTTGAAGCCCTAGCCAGAGCAATTAGGTAAGAAAAAGAAATAAAAGGGATCCAAATTGGAAAGGAAAAAGTAAAACTGTCAGTATTTGTGAATGACATGATTTTATGGATGGAAAATCTCAATCCACCAAAAAGCTATTAGAAATAAATAAATACAGTAAAGTTGAAGGGTACAAAATCACTATACAAAAATCAGTTGTGTTTCTATATACTAACAATGAACTAGCAGAAAGAGAAATCAAGAAAGCAATCCCATTTAGAATCGCAACAAAAAGAATAAAATACCTAGGAATACATTTAACCAAGGAGGTGAAAGACTGAAAACTATCAGGTATCGTTGAAAGAAACTGAAGATGACATAAAGAAATGGAAAGATATTCTGCACTCACGGACTGCATTGGAAGAATAAACATAGTTAAAATGTCCATATTACCAAAAACAATGTACAGATTCCACACAATCCCAATCAGAATCTTAAAGGTACTTTTCATGGAAACAGAACACAGAATCCTAAAATTTATATGGGACAACAAGAAACCTCGAATAGCCAAAGCAACCCTGAGAAAAAAGAACACAGCTGGAAGTACCACACTCTATTTTGATAGTAATCAAAACAGCAGGGTACTGGAACAAAAACAGACACACAGATTTGAAGTCAACATCAGAAACAGAAGTGTGAGCCCAGAAATAGGCTCACACATTTATGGACAACTAATTTTTGACAAAGGAGCCAAGAACATACAATGGAGAAAGGAAAGTCTCTTTAATAAATGCTTTTGGAAAAACTAGACAGCCATATGCAAAAGAATGAAAGTAGACCACTATCTTACACCATATACAAAAATTAACTCAAAATGGATTAAAAGACTTGAAACCATAAAACTCTTAGAAGAAACCATAGACAGTATGCTCTCTGACACTGGTCTTAGCAACATCCTTTTGGATATTATCTCCTCAGGAAAGGGAAACAAAAGAAAAAATAAACAAATGGACTACATCCAAATTAAAAGGCTTCTGCACAGCAAAGGAAATCATCAACAAAACGAAAAGACAACCTACTGACTGGGAGAAGATATTTGCAAATCATATATCTGAAAAGGGGTTAATATCCAAAGTTTATAAAGAACTTATACAACTCAGCAATGAAAACACAAACAACCCGACTAAAAGATGAGTAGAGAATCTGCACAGGCATTTCTCCAAAGCAGATAAACAGATGGCCATCGGGCACATGAAAAGATGTTCAACATCACTAATTTTCAGGGAAATGCAAAGCAAACCCACAACGAAGTAACACTTCATGCCCATCAGAATGGCTATTAAAAAAAAAAAAAAAAGAAAGAAGTGTTGGAAGAGGAAGTGGAGAATACAGAACCATTGTACACTGCTGGTGGGAGTGTAAACTGGTGCAGCCACTATGATAAACAGTATGGAGATTCCTCAAAACACTAAAAATAGAACTACGATATGACTGAGTTACTCTGCTTCTGGATATTTATCCAAAGAATACAAAATACTAATTCACTATGATATATGCACTCTTATGTTGACTGCAGCATTATTTACAATAGCCAAGACATGGAAACAATCTAAGTGCCCATCAAGAGATGAATGGATAAAGATGATGTGGTATATATACACAACAAAATACTACGCGGGCATTAAAAAAAGATGAAATCTTGCCATTTGTGACAACACAGAGGGACCCTGAAAGGTATTATGCTAAGCAAAGTAAGTCAGACAAAGAAAGACAAATACCATATTATTTCACTCATATGTGGAAGATAAAAACAATAAACACATAGATAGAGAGAGCAGATTGGCAGCTACCAGAGGGGGGAGACAGGTGGAGGGGAGGACAAAAGGGGTAAAGGGGGACATCTGTACAGTGACAGATGAAAACTAGACTTTTGATAATGAACACAACGTAGCGTATACAGAAGTTAAAATATGATGTACACCTGAAACTTATATAATGTTATAAACCAATGTTATCTCAATAAAAAAATAAATAATAGTTATGCTTCAGAATTAGAAGTGACAAAGTGTTTTTTCTAAGTGAATTATAATGTTATATTATTATAAATAAGGAGTAAGCACAAGATGAAATCTGGCTCCTTGTCCAAAATTTAGGACTTATGGCTATATCAAAATATTTCCATTAATTCAGGGTCACAACAAAGGTAAAGTCTCCTTACTAAGATAGTGAGAGAAGTGTAAGTTTATGTCGAATTAAGTATAATTTTTATTTGCTCATTTTGCTGTGAATATTAGCACTTTATATAAAGTCATGAAATATAATCAATAAACCTAATGTAGCCTAATCTTCATAACGACGTATGAGTTTCACAATAACGACGTATGAGTTTCACAATAACGACGTATGAAAGTTTCACAGAAACTTTACTTCATTCTAAGTGCCTGCTTTTCTCCTTTGGAAACAGAAAGCAATTTCTATAGAAATCTAGTACTCGAAAACAATTTGGTAACACTGGGCCGAAGCGATACATTTACTGTTTCTGAGGAGTTAGCTACATTCTGTTTTGCAGCACTTACTGAGAACCTTTGCTTAGTGCTAGGAATACACAGGTGAATTAGACCTTGTCCCTGGAGTCAGGGGAGAAGATGTAGTGGTAAAGAAACAAGTAGAGAAGTATAGCACAACTATGAAGTTATAGGTGTTAATGAATAACAACAAATCCTACATGCAATATTCCACTCACAAATATTTCAGGACAGATTTCTTGGAAAAGAAGGACACAAACATAACCATAATACCATTATCACACCCCCCAAAATTAAAACATCCCTTAATATCAAATATCTAGTTAATATTCAAATTGTCTGTGCTGCCTCACTTTTAATATACTGTTTGAATCAGGATCAAAATAAAATTCATCCATTACAATTGACCGGTAAGTCTCTTAGCGTCTTTTTTTTTTTATTATTAATGTTATGATAGATTACAACCTTGTGAGATTTCAGTTGTACATTTTTGTTAGTCATGTTGTGGGTACACCACTTCCCCCTTTGTGCCCTCCCCCAACCCCTCCTTTTCCCTGGTAACCACCGATCAGATCTCCTTGTCAATATATTAACTTCTACCTATGAGTGGAGTCATATAGAGTTCGTCTTTCTCTGACTGGCTTATTTCGCTTAACATAATACCCTCGAGGTCTATCCACGTTGCTGCGAATGGGCCAATTTTGTCTTTTTTTATGGCTGAGTAGTATTCCATTGTGTATATATACCATATCTTCTTTATCCAATCATCAGTTTCTGGGCATTTAGGTTGGTGCCAAGTCTTGGCTATTGTAAATAATGCTGTGATGAACATAGGGGTGCAAGGGACTCTTGGGATTTCTGATTTCAGGTTCTTAGGATAGATACCCAGTAATGGGATGGCTGGGTCATAGGGTATTTCTATTTTTAACTTTTTGAGAAATCTCCATACTGTTTTCCATAGTGGCTGTACCAGTTTGCATTCCCACCAACAGTGTATGAGGGTTCCTTTTTCTCCACAACCTCTCCAACATTTGTCGCTCTTGGTTTTGGATGTTTTTGCCAATCTAACGGGTGTAAGGTGATATCTTAGTGTAGTTTTGATTTGCATTTTCCTGATGATTAGCGATGATGAACATCTTTTCATGTGTCTATTGGCCATATTCATATCTTCTCTTAGCGTCTTTTAACTGACCAGTTCACCATTCATCTTTTTATTCTTGCAATTTTTAGTAAGACTACTTCATAGATGGCAAGATACATTCTAAACAAAATGCAAATAATATCTAGCTGCTCCTCATTCTGTGATGTTGGTAGGCATTAATTAACCAGTGCTTATATCAGGAGTGGGCAAACTATGACCCACAGACTAAATCTGACTCACCATCTATTTTTGTAAATAACATTTTACTGGAACAGTTATGCCCACTCATTTATGTATTGTCTATGGCTGGTTTTGCACCCAAAACAGGAGAGATGAGTAGTTTTCCACAGAGAACATTTTAGCCTACAAAGCTAAAAATATTTACTATCTGGCCCTTTAAAGAAAAACTTTGGTGACCCCCTGGCCACTAATTCATTAGGTCTTCTTTAATTTTGCTGAGTAATGTTTTGTAATTTTCAGTGCAGAAAAGCACAGTTTTTAAGTTTATTCCTAAGTACTCCGACCTATTGTAAATGTCATTTTAAAACTCAACTTTATTTGTTGCTGATATATAACTGGTTTTTCTATATTAACCTTATATCCAGCTATCTTGCTAAACACAATTATTAATTTTGTTTATTAATACAATTTTTGGAATTTTCAACATATACAGTCATGTCTTTCAGAGCATTACAATTTTCTTTTTCAATCTTTGTTCTTTTAGTTCTTTTTCCTACATTACTGTACTGGTTAAGACTTCTAATACAGCTATCTTTGTCTTATCCCTGATCTGAGAGGGAGAGCTTTGAATATTTTTTCAGTATGTTTGCAGTAAGTTTCTATTCCTAGTTTTCTATTTCTAAGAGGTTTTTTAAATTTGTTTTTTTAATCATACATGGATATTGAGTTATAATAAGTGATTTTCAAAGTTAAATCAAAATTGCATTTGAAGAAAATCTAGCTTGGCCATATTTATTGTCCTTTTTACATATTGCTGGATTTGGTTTGCTAATACTATGTTTAGCAATTAAGCATCTCTATTCATGAGTGAGACTAGCCTGTTACTCCTTTTTCTTGTAATGTCCTTCAGGTTTTGTGTCATGTCCATGCTACTCTCATAAAATAAGTTGGAAAGTATTCCTCCTCCTAGTCTCTGGAAGAGTTTGTAGTATAGGATTGGTATACTTCTTCCTTAAATAGTTGGTAGAATATAGTGGTGAAGCCTTCTGGACCAGTAGTTTTTTTGTGGGAAGGTTTTCAATTAACGATTCAATTTCTTTAATCATACAGGGCAATTGAGATTTTCTATTTCTTATTATTTCGACATCAAGTTGTATTTTTCTATAAATTTATCCATTTCATCCATTTTTTGAACATAAAGTTGTTCAAAAAATAATCTTTTAAAAAAGTCTTTAGGTTCTGCTATGATCCCCTTTCTCGTTCCTAATAGAGGTTATTTGTGCCTCTTGTCTTCTTATTCTTCATCAGTCTAATTTCACTGTTCTTTACAATGAGTCAATTTTGTTTATTTAGTACAGATTTCTTCTATTTTATTAATGTCTACATTATTCTTTCTTGATTAGGCTTAATTTCCTTTTCTTCTCTTAGGTTCTTGAGACAACAGATTTTCGGACTTTCTTCTTTTTCAATATATGCATGTAAGCTGTAAAGCTCCTACGAATGGCCTTAATCATTCCTCTATGCTGTATTGTTATTATCATTCAGTTTAAACAGGTCTAATTTTACTTTTATATCATCTTTGACCCAAGGATTATTTAGAAGTATATTGTTCCAGTTCCAGGTAGCTGGCAGATAATCTACCTATCTTTTCATTACTAACTTCTAAGTTCCACTGAGGACAGACAATACACTGAATAATTTCCATTTTACATTGGAATTTGCTTGATGACCCAGATAGTCAATTCTTCCACCTAAAAGGAATCTGTATTCTGCACAGACTAAGTGCAATGCCTGTCAATTAGGCCATGGTGGTTAATCACGTTGTTCAAATTGGCTTCCAAGCTCGCTCATGTGGTTGTTAGTGGGCCTCAGCTCCTCTCCAGCTGTTGGCAGAGACTTTAGTTACTCATCATATGAATCTCTCCATAGGCTGCCTGCATGGCATATCGCTTAACTCAGGGCGACTGATGAGAGAGACAGAGAGAGAGAGAAAGAGAGACAGAGAGCACGGGCGCACCAGAGAGCACTCCCAAGTTAAAGGTACTAGTATTTTTTATAAACTAATCTCAGAAGTGACATACTATCACTTCTGTAGTATTTTACTGGTCCCACAGACCAACTCCAGTACAATGTGGGCTATTACACAAGGATGTGAGTACTAGGAGGTGGTGATCACTGGGAAGCATCTTTGAGGCTGGCTACCACAGTCCACCTTTAGGTCCAATATGTGAAGTCACAGTCCTTCCCCCGCAACATGCAAAACACACTCATTCTCTGCAAAGGCCCCACTATCTCATCCCAATATAGCATCAACTCAAATTTGAGAAACTTGTCGTGTATCTCTGATCCAGGTCCAGGAGACGATCCCCGAGTCTAGTTCCTTAGGCATCTCAAGTGTAGTTCCTCTTGATCCACAGGCGTATGAACTAAGAGATGTTTTCTGCTCCACATATACCCAAAATAAAATGGTGGGGCATGCACGAAGTAATCTTTTAGATATTCCCATTAAAAGAGGGGAAAAAAGGAGGTACAAAAGAGTCAGTGGTCTATAGAAATTCTGAAATCCACCTGGGAAAACAGTGGAAGTTCCTTGATTAGGGCAGGCTTCTGCCCTTACTTGAAAATGACTCTTCATAACACTTGGTTCTGCTTTCTGACTCATCCCTTTTTCATGAAAGTTAGCACATGTCTGCAATTCAGTAAATTCTTAGTCTGATTCCTGCTTGTAGAAGTCTGGGAGGTCAAAGGCCTCTTTCATTTTATACCGTCTCTGCAGTCCAAAATGGCAGTGGTTCTTGAAAATACTGTAGGTTTCCAGCGGATCTCACTGGAATTCATTCCATTAGACAAAAGTCACACCCACAGATGTCCTCTAGATAAGTCCATTCTAACTTGGGTTTATGCTGAGAAGGCTGAGGGACAACGCCCTTAGGCTTCTTAGCAGCTCTATTGTTCTTAAAGCCACACATGGAAAGAAGGTGTGTAGTATACCTTTAAGTTCTTTCTCAGGGCCTTTTGCCTGAACAGTATTGTGAGGCACCACCTTTGTCTTTTCTCAAATCTTAACAAAGAATTTTACAGTCACACCCTTGGCTTCAACTTTAGAGGAAGCTTTCCTGAGAGTGCCTTGAGTCTGTTCTTGTTCAGAAACATTCCTTAGTTTTAGCATTGTTTGTCATGTGGAGAGGCTAGGAATCTTCACCAACTAGCAAATCTTGGCTCCTTTTTATTTAACAATCCTTTCTTTAGCTTCTCTCGCTGTTCTCACATCTGACTATAAGCAGCACGAGAAAAAAACAGGCAGTACTTTGAACATTTTGGCAGATCGTTCAGTTTGTCAGACATATTTTTTACCTTTCAGTTTACTGCAGTTGACAAGTTGCTAAACTTTCTGCCACCTTATCAGAAAGATCACTTCCTTCTGGGTTTCAATAAGATCTTCCTCACTTTCCTTTAAGTCCTTACTGGCAGCCTCTTCAAAGTCTAAAATTCTACTACTGATTTATTCAAGGTGCATTAGGCATTCATTAATACTCCTAAAAGTTCTTATAGCTTCTAACCACTGCCCAGATCCAAAGCCATCATCACATTTCAAGTTTTTGTTATGTCAGCATACTACTTCCAGATACCAAAATCAGTATTAGCTATCTACTGCAGCATAATAAATTACCCCTAAACTCAGCAGCTTAGCAAAGCAAACATTATCTCACACAGTTTCTTAGGGTCAAGAATCTGGAGCAGTTTAGATGGGCTGTTCTGGCTTGGGGGTCTCTTGAGAGGTTGCTGCCAGGCTGTGGGCTGAGACTTCAACTATCTGGAAACTCAAATGAGGCTAGAGGATTCACTTCCAAGTTCACCCACATGGTTGTTAGCAGGCCTCTGTTCCTCTTTAGTGGCCAGCCAGCTCAGTTCCTTAACCATGTGAGCCCCTCCACAGGCTGCCTGAGTGTGAAGTTGAATTCCTCAGACTGAGAAATGAGAGCAAGAGGGCATGAGCACCCAAGATGTAAGCCAAAGTGTCTTTCATAATCTAATCTTTTTTTTTTAAATGAGGAATAACTGACATATTATATCAGTTTCAGGTACACAACATAATGGTTTAATATTTGTATATATTGTGAAAACATCACCCCAATAAGCCTGGTTAACATCCGTCACCCTATATAGTTACAAAACTATTTTTGTTCTTGTGATGAGAACTTTTAAGATCAATTCTCCTAGCAACTTTCAAACATGCAATACAGTATTATCAACTATAGTCACTATGCTGTAACTACATGACTTATTCTGTAAGTGTAAGGTTTTATCTTTTGACCACACAGACCTTGATACAATCCCGAGACCTTGATTCACTGTGGAAGGGGACTACTCAAGAATGCAGATATGAGGAGCTGGAGATCTTTGGGGGTCATCTTGGAAGCTACCATCTTAACTGATATGCTAATATTGTTATATACTTTATATATATTTTCACCCCTATACGAAATTATTACTATTTTAAACAGCCACCTTAAAATTTATTCACAACACTTAATTTTGTCAGTCTACATTTTTTCCTACCTCTAAGCTTCCACATGGAGTAGTTTTCCTTCCATTCTGAAGACTATTTTGTATTTCCTTTAGTGCAGTTCTGCTGGGAACAAATTCTATCAACTTGTTTATCTGAAAATGGCTTTTTTCACCATTATCTGTGAAGGATCTTTTCCTTGGTCATAGAATTCTAGTTGGCAGTTATCTTCTTTCAGCATGTTCAAGAGAGTCCATTATTTTTTGGCTTTCATTTCTCTTGAGAAATCATTTCTCTGTCTTATCCTTACTTTAAAGGTAATATACCTCTTTTCTGGCTACTATTAGGGTATCCTTCTGCCTTTGCTTTTCAACAGTTTTATTAGGTATGGTTTTGTTTATATTTCTTCAGCTTGGGATTCACAGCATTTCTTGAATCTGTAGCATGTTATCTTTCATTAGTTTTGGAAAATTCTCAGCTATTACCTCCAGCATGACTTCTATCCCAATCTGTCCTTCCTTTCCTTCTAAGAGTCCACTTATATGTATGCTAAACTTATTCACTGTACTCCGTGTGTCCTTTTGCTTTTTTCTGTATTTTCCATTCATTAGTTTAAGTTTTAGTTTGTGCATTTTCTACTGATGTTATCATTCAGTTCACAAATTCTCTCTTTGGTTCTGTTTAGTCTAGTATTTTATGCAAAAATTAAGTCTAATTTTTTCATTTTATTGTTCAGTTTTACTATTTGGTTCTTAATAGTCTTTTCCTTCTTTTCAACTCTGTCTTGCCTTTTTTTGAACACAGTATTTTAAAGTTTCTGTTTGATAACTCCATTATCTGGATTTCTCATGGGTTTGTTTCTATTGCCTACAGTTTCTCTTGGATTTTTGTTCCATTGTATTTCCTGCTCATTTGTCTGTTTTTCTGTTTTTTATTGAATGCCTGACACTGTCAGTGAAACATTTTAGAGATATTTGAGGCCCAGAAGGATGGTTAACTTTGTTTCTGCCCCACAACTAGAGGTATTTACCAATCCTAGATTCCTTGATGCAATCAGAGATTAGTAAAATTTAAAGTTGGGACCCAGACTCTAAAAGACCAGTTTATTCTTTAAGTGAGTTCCACTGGCATCTAAGTCCTGTGGGGCATAGTAAAAATGGAAATTCCAGGCTTACTGATTTAATTTTGGAGGAAGACACATTTTAATAAAGACTCTAGGTAATTTTATGCACACTAAAGTTTGAAAATTATTTTACAGGTTGAGTAAATATCAACTACTTTATTAAAAAATGTAGCAGACTTCTTAAACTTTTCTTTCTACCTGTGTGAAGTTTTCATGATTTTTTCCTTTTTTTACTTTAATTTCCTTAACAGACAGAGATTTCAAGAAATGTCAACCAGATCTCTTTCAAAAAGTAATGCCAATAAAATTGCTGGTTGATCTGTTTACCATATTAAAGACTTGTACTATGTAACGTGCTACATTTTTTTTAAAAAGTATATCCATCATGAAGGTTAAAGTAATACAGTTTAACACATTTGAAGATATTCCAGACACAGATTTTCCTTTATCCCACGAGTGAAGTTCTTCTAGACAGATTTACAGCTAAATAGTCTATCCTTTAAATGATCAAAACATTCAATTCTCCAGCAACTACAGATAAAACAATAGGCCATTTTATATACATAAGGCTAGCATTCTTTTTTTTTTTAAAGACTGGCACCTGAGCTCATATCTGTTGCCAATCTTTGTCTTCTTTTTTTTCTTCTTCTTCTCCCTAAAGGCCCCCAACACATAGTTGTATATTCTAGTTGTGAATACCTCTGGTTGTGCTATGTGGGACACCGCCTCATCATGGCCTGACCAACAGTGCCATGTCTGCACCCAGGATCCGAACCAGCGAAACCCTGGGCTGCCTAACACGAACATAACCATTGGGCCATGGGGTTGGCCCCAAGGCTAGCATTCTTAAAAGAGGAATCCTAAATTTGAAATGACTACAAGAAAAGAATGAGTGAACTTAAGGAACTAAGATAAATAAAAGGCACATTCACATTCTATTTAGAAAACAAGATTCGATTCTATACCTAAACCATAGATATAAAAATACAAATTGTCAATATAGCAACTTTGTAGCATCAGTTCCAAATAAATCCAAATACGGTTTGGTCTAAGAGAGGTTTATACCCTTGTGTTGCATAATTCGATTTTCTAATTGTTTCTCTGTGGGAAAAAACCCCAGATAAATAATTATGCTCAGAGATTCTGGTTCCCCCTCTCATTCCTTCTCCCTATGCCCCTCCTCAACAGCATACACTATCAAATACTTGTGTAAGGTTGGCAGATCTATTTTAAGCATTTGGTATTCTTCTATTATGGCAACACCCTCACTTTCATAAATGACTTTATAGTTCAAAAAAGTAAAGAAAATGAGTCATTTTTAATGTTTCTAGATTGTAATTGTAAAAATTTAACAAAAGGGATAATACCTGCATTTTCAGGTTTAAGAAAGAATTTTATGCTGCAAAATATTTCTCCTGCTTTTAGTTTCTTCATTATTTTCTAATTGTTTTATCAAAAAAAGCAATGTAGCAGAGTGGTTAAGAAAACAGAGTCAGGCTGTCTAAGTTTATAAACTGTTGTGACTGTCTAAAAGAGCCTGAACCTCTCTACTTTTGTCCTCACTTCCTCATCAATAATATGGACATAATAATACTTACCTCGGAGAGCTTTCTGTGAGGATTAAATTAGTTAATAATGTATAATGTGCTTATAACAGTATTATCTGTGTGTTAGCTGTTATTATTATTATACAGTATGGAGTAATATTTCGATGGTCATTTTCTCCAAGATAATTGACAAGTCTTCACAAATCACTGAATTAATAATAAAATGTGAACTCTTCAAAAAAATATTTTTATTCAGTTATTCTTAATATGTACCTTTCGTGCTATTGGTTCCTGACCTTCCATCAATGTGTACCAGCTGACGAGTTTATTCCAGCCTTCAGTTGGCAACAGTATGTAATCCAATTCATCAATAAGATGCTCCTTAAGTGACTGGGCATCACCATCTGCAAAAGGAAAAATAAACTCAACACATAAAAAGAAACAACAGTACAAATCTCTAAATGCTATGGTTGTATGCATTACAAATTACTTAAACTCATCAAGACTAATTTAAGTATTTAAGTAATGAGTTTTGAAAAAAGCTCTGAAGAGGTTCACATCTAAATCTATGTATTCCAAAACAAACTGCTGCTTTAGAAAGTTTCAATGTGTACCATCAGTGTTTAAAACCAACAGTGTTTTTATCAAGTTAATTTTTCTTTTATTAGGCTCTTAAAAAAATACTAAGGTGTAATGTTAACCAAGGGACCTGAAAGAAGAGTGGTTCCCAAATATTCTGAATATCAGAGATCTCTTACATGGTAATAGTGGTCATTCCAGAATTAGCTAATGAAGGAAATTCAGAAGCAAATCAATAACCTTTTATAATGACTCCAAAGCATGTGGGCTGGGAACCATGAAAGAAAGCACAAAAAGGCATCTTGTGAACTCCAGAAGGCCTATGATCTAGACTCCTCACAAGATCTAGGGTGGAGGTAGTTGTTTAGATGTGGTTCTAATTCCATGATCCATTTTCAAAATTCTGGTTAAACTAAAACTTTAGTGCAGGGCAGGCCAGAGATCCAGAAGCAATACCTTGAGTTATACCTACACCACAGTCCCAATCTGAGACTCATTTATTATTGTCTGGTCTTTTCCTTGAATTTCCAAAGTGCAGAAACATAAACAGAAATAGTTTATTGAGTTATATACAACTTAAAGGAGATTTTCTCAATCTGAGATAGTCTAAACTAACAAATATGGAAAGCAAAATTGTTCTTGGTAGCATTTCAGTGAGAACATAATATTCTTAATTAGACACAACAATATAAATCAAAAGCAGGAAAAGTACTAAAGGGATTAAGAGAAAGTTACTTATTCTATTTAGGATCAATCTATGATCACAAAATCACTCTAAAGTTTGAGGAAACTATGCTTCATATAGAGCAGAAATGTGAAAACTGAATTTTATAATACAAACTTCAACAGCAGATGCAAACTAAGTATCAATTTTTAAGCTCAGTTTTTAAAAAATCTTAGTTGTTACTTTTAAATTCTTGATGAATACTGATAATTTCCAGAACTAACTGAAGCTGAAAGAAACTTACATATCCTAAGCCACTATATGCATCATGTACTATGAGACATATTACAGCAAATAATTGTGTTACCTCAGTCAATTCTCAAAACAATCCTCTAAGACAGGTATCCCCACATTAGATTAGAAAATATATTCAGGAAAATTGAGTAACTTGCCCAAGGTCATACATACAGAAAATTGCAGGTACTGTGAAAGGTGTTATTATAGAAAACCCTGTTATCTCAGTAGATTTTCAAAACAATATTACGAAGTAGATATCTCCATTTTAATTAGTAAATAGATTCAGGTATTGATTAACTTGCCCAAGGTCACACATACGGAAAATTGCAGAGACTAGATTTAAACACAAATCTGTTTATTCTAACATCCATTTTCTTTCTACTCTAACACACTGCCTTGCAGAGAACTTAGGGAAAAAAAAGAAGTTAAAAAACTAAGACTTCTATGTTGTTTTCTGCAATAATTCAAGAGTTTGGGTAAATGATTTTATTATGTACCAGACTCCAAATAGTAATTTTTATCTAGTGGACAAGACAAAACGATCAACTCATTTTTTTTTTTTTAAGATTTTATTTTTTTTCCTTTTTCTCCCCAAAGCCCCCAGGTACATAGTTGTATATTCTTCGTTGTGGGTCCACCTAGTTGTGGCATATGGGACGCTGCCTCAGCGTGGCTTGATGAGCAGTGCCATGTCCACGCCCAGGATTCGAACCAACGAAACACTGGGCCGCCTGCAGCGGAGCGCGCGAACTTAACCACTCGGCCACGGGGCCAGCCCCCGATCAATTCATTTTTTAAGGGAGGAGAACATCCCTAAATGCACAACAGTTGCTATTTCTTACTTCTGTTTATTGATAAATAATTGATGTACAACAAACTGCATATATTTAAACTGTACAACTTGATAAGTTCTGACATACGAATACAAGTCTGAAACCATCACCACTACCAAAATGATGAACATTCCATCATCCCCAAAAGTTTCTTTGTAGTCCTTTGTAATCTCTCCTTCCTGTCCATCCAGGTCCACCATCCTGTCCCCATTTATCTGTATTTTGCAATTATAGACTAATATGCAGTTTTTTAGAATTTTATATGAAAATTGTCTTTGTCTTACTATAAACAAATTTGCATCTTCTAGAATCTTATATAAAAATAGTATGTACTGTTTTTGCTCCACTTCACTTATGCCACAAAATTATCTTGAGATTCACCCATTTTTTTACATATCAATAGTTCATTCCTTTTAGGTGCTGAGCAGGATTTCATTATATGGGTATACTATAATTTGTTTATCCATTCAGCTGTTGATGGGCACTTTGGGTTGTTTCCAATTTTCTCTATTACAAATAACACTGCTACGAACAGAACATTCATGTACAAGTTTTCATATGGATATATACTTTCCTTTCTCTTGTGTAAATACCTAGGAGTGACATGGCTAGTTCCTACGGTAAATGTATGCTTAGCTTTTTAAGAAATTGCCAGACCCTTTCATTCCCAGAAACAGTATACGGAACTTTCACTTGCTGCAACTCCTAGTCAACATGTGGTATGGGTCAGTGTTGCAAATCGGAATCATTTTAATACATAGTGCTGCCTCACTGTGGTTTTAATTTTCATTTCTCTAATGACTAATCATGTTGAGTATATTTCAAGCGCTTTTTGAAAACTCCACCTTCTTTGGTGAACTATATTTTCAAATGTTTTGCCCACTTTTTCCACCTGTGTATGTTTGTTTAGTATAGAGTTTCAAGAATTCTTTATTCTGCATACAAGTGTTTTATCAGCCAGGTGATTTGTTTTTCTCCCAAACTGGTTTGTCTTTTCATTCTCTTAACAAGGTCATTTGAAGAGGCTTTTATTACTGATGAAATACAATTCATCAATTTTTTTCTTTTATCAATTGTGCTTTTTGTATCATATTTAAGAAATCTTTGCCTAAAACAATGTCACAAAAATTTTCTCCTTTCTTTTCCTATAAGTTTTATAGTTTTGGTTTTTACATTTAGGTCTATGATCTGCTTTGAGTTAATTTTGTTTATGGTGCCAGATATGGATCAAAGTTCAGGGGTTTTTTTGCAAATAGATATCTAACGCTCAAGTAGAATATGTTTAAAAGACACTGAATTCCTCTTACACCTTTGCCTAAATCAATTGACCATATATGTGTGAATCTACTTCCAGATTCTCTAATCTGTTCCATTGATTCTTACCTCACACATTATACACAAATATTCACTTAAAATTGATCAAAGACACAAATGTGACAGCTAAAACTATAAAATGCTAATAAGAAAACACAGGTGTAAATGTTTTACGTCCTTGGTTTAGTAGGCAGTGCTTTCTGACACCAAAATCAGAAGCAACCAAGGGAAACAAAGAGATAAAAATTGAAAACTTTCGTGCTTCAAAAGCACCATCAAGAAAGTAAAAGACAATCCACAAAACAGAAGACAATTATTGGAACTCATGTATCTGAGAAGGGGCTAGTATCCAGAATTAACAACTCTTAAAACATAACAATAAAAAGACAGAGAATTCAATTAAAAAATGGGCACAGGATCTGAATAGATATTTCTTCAAAAAAGATATATAAACAGCATACATAAGATACTTAACATCATTAACCACTAGGGAAATACAAATCAAAATCATAACGAGATACCACTTCAAACCCATTAGGGTGGCTATAATAAAAAGACAGAAAGTAAGTGTTGGCAAGGATGTAGAGAAATTGGAACCCTAATATATTGGTATAACAAGTTTGGAAAACAGTCTAACAGTTGCTCAAATAGTTAAACATAGAGTTATTATATGACCTAGTAATTCTATGTCTAGGTATACACCCGTGAGAAATGAAAATATACATCTACACAAAAATTTGTAGATGAAGTTCATAGCAGCATTATTCATAATAGCCAGAAAGTGAAAATAGCCCAAATGTCCATCAACGGATGACTGGATGAATTAAATGTGGAAAATTATTCATCCATAAAAACGAATGAAGTATTGATTCATGCTACATGGATGACACTTGAAAACTCTGTGCCAAGTGAAAGAAATCAGTCATTAAAGAGCACAAATATTGTATGAGTCCATTTAGATGAAATGTCCACAACAGGCAAATCCATAGAGACAGAAAGTGGGTTCTGGTTGCCTAGCACTGGGGGTCTTGGGGGGAATGGGGAGTGACTGCTAATTGGTACAAAGTTTCTTGCTGGAGTGAGGAAAAGGTTGTGGAATTGGATGGTGGTGATGGTTATGAAACTTTGGGAATATACTAAAACCCAATGAATTGTACAATTTAAAAGAATCAATTTTATGGTATGTAAATTCCATCTCAATTTTTTTTTAAAGATTTTACTTTTTCTTTTTCTCCCAAAGCCCCCCAGTACATAGCTGTGTATTTTCAGTTGTGGGTCCTTCTAGTTGTGGCATGTGGGATGCCGTCCCAGCATGGCCCAACGAGCGGTGCCATGTCTGCACCCAGGATTCGAACCAGCAAAACCCCGGGCTGCCGAAGCAGAGCGTGCGAACCCAAACAATTGGCCACGGGGCCGGCCCCTCATCTCAATTCTTTAAAAGCCTACTAGAACTGTGATTTGGAATTGTGTTGAATCTATAGATTGATAGGGGGAATTTAACAATATTGCGTCTTCTGATCCAGTAACAACATTTCCCTCTTTAGGTTTTTTTTTCTTTAAAAATAAAATGAGCTTTAATGAACATATGTATACTTTGCTATATTTATTTAGAATGAAAATTAGGAGGTTAGCTTATCACAGGATAATTTTTTCTGAGTTCATAATAGTTTACATCAATGTGAGATTTCATTTGTACATTATTTCTTGATTGTTATCACAAAAGTGCTCCCCTTAACCCTCTGTGCCCACCCCCTACTCCCTTTCCCCTCGTAACCAATGAACTGTTTTCTTTGTCCATGTGTTTGTTTATATTCCACATATGACTGAAATCATCTGATGTTTATCTTTCTCAGTCTGGCTTATTTCACTTAGCATAATTTCTTCCAAGTCCTTCCATGTTGCTGCAAATGGGATGAATTTGCCTTTTTTATGGCTGACTATAATTCCAATGTGTGTGTTCCACATCTTTATCCAATCATCAGCCAATGAACACTTGGATAGTTTCCACGTCTTGGCTATTGTGAATAATGCTGCAACAAACATAGGAGTGCATATGTTACTTTGGCTTGTTGATTTCAAATTGTTTGGGCAGATATCCAGCAGTGGGCTGGTTGGGTCGTATGGTAGTTCTATTTTTCGTTTTTTTAGGAATCTCCATACTGTTTTCCATAGTGGCTGCACCAGTTTGCATTCCCACCAGCAGTGTATGAGGGTTCCCTTTTCTCCACACCCTCTCCAACATTTGTTATTTTAAGTCCTAGTGATTATAGCCGTTTTAAAAGGTGTAAGGTGGTATCTTAGTGTAGTTTTGATTTGCATTTCCCTGATGATTAGTGATGTCGAACATCTTTTCATGTGTTTATTGGCCATCTGTATATCTTCTTTGGAAAAATGTTTGTTCATATCCTCTGTCCATTTTTTGATTTTTTTTTTTTTATTGTTCAGTTGTGTGAGTTCCTTATATATTGTGGAGTTTAACCCCTTGTCAGACACACAATTTGCAAATATTTTCTCCCAATTGGTGGGTCTCTTTGTTTTGATTCTAGTTTCCTTTGCCTTGCAGAAGCTCTTTAGTCCGATGAACTCACACTTGTTTACTTTTTCTTTTGTTTCCCTTGTCTGAGAAGACACGGTATTTGAAAAGATCCTTTTTAGTTCGATGTCAAAGAGTGTACTACCTATATTATCCTTCAGGAGTTTTATAGTTTCAAGACTTTCTTCAATTCTTTGATCCATTTTGAGTTTATTTTTGTGTATGGCATGAGATAATGGTCTACCTTCATTCTTTCACATGTGGCTGTCCAGTTTTCCCAACACCATTTATTGAAGAGACTATCTTAACTCCATTGTACGTTCTTGGCACCTTTGTCAAAGATTAGCTGTCCGTAGATGTGTGGTTTTATTTCTGGGTTTTCAGTTCTGTTCCATCAAACTGTGTGCCTGCTTTTGTACCAGTACCATGCTGTTTTGAACACTATGGCTTTGTAGTACATTTTGAAGTCAGGGATTGTGATACCTCTAGCTTTGTTCTTTTTCCATCAGGACTGCTTTAGGAATTTGGGGTCTTTGGTTGCCCCATATGAATTTTAGGATTCTTTGCTCTATTTCCGTGAAGAATGTCATTGGGATTCTGATTGGGATTGCATTGAATCTGTAGATTGCTTTGGGTAGTAGGGACATTTTAACTATGTTTATTCTTCCAAGCCATGAGCAAGGAATCTCTTTCCATCTCTTTATGTCATTATCAATTTCTCTCAGTAATGTGTTATAAGTCTCAGTAATGTCACTAAGTCTTATTGTATAAGTCCTTCACCTCCTCAGTTAAATTTTTTCCTAAGTATTTTATTCTTTTAGTTGCAATTGCAAATGGAATTGTATTCTTGAGTTCTCCTTCTGTAAGTTCGTTATTGGAGTATAGAAAAGCAACTGATTTTTCTAAGTTGATTCTGTAACCTGCAACTTTACTGTAGTTGTTAATTATTTCTATTAGTTTTCCGATGGAATCTTTGGGGTTTTCTATATATAAGATCACGTCGTCTGCAAACAACCAGAGTTTCACTTCTTTGCTCCCTATTTGCATTCCTTTTATTCCTTCCTCTTGTCTAATTCCTCTGGCCAAAACCTCCAGTACTATGTTGAATAAGAGTGGTGATAGTGGGCATCCTTGTCTTGTTCCTGTTCTCAGGGGAATGGCATTCAGTTTTTGCTCATTGAGTATGATGATGGCTTTGGGTTTGTCATATATGGCCTTTATTACATTGAGGTAATTTCCTTCTATCCCCAATTTGTTAAGAGTTTTCATCATAAATGACTGTTGGATCTTGTCAAATGCTTTCTCTGCATCAATTTAGATGATCATGTGGTTTTTATTGCTTACTTTGTTGATGTGGGGTATCACGGTGATTGATTTGTGATGTTGAACCATCCCTGTGTCCTTGGTAAAATCCCACTTGATCGTGATGTATGATCCTTTTGATGTATTGCTGAATTTGGGTTGCCAAAATTTTGTTGAGGATTTTTGCATCTATGTTCATCAGTGATACTGGCCTGTAGTTTTCCTTTTTTGTCTTGTCCTTCTCAGGCTTTGGTATCAGAGTGATGTTGGCCTTGTAGAATGTGTTAGGAAGTGTTTCATCTTCCCTAATTTTTCGGAATAGCTTGAGAAGGATGGGTATGAAATCCTCTCTGAAAGTCTGGTAGAATTCCCCAGGGAAGCCATCTGGTCCTGAGCTTTTATTCTTTGGGAGGCTTTTGATTACTGTTTCAGTCTCTTTCCTTATGATTGGTCTATTAAGACTGTCTCTTTTGGGGCCGGCCCCGTGGCCGAATGGTTAAGTTTGCACGCTCCACTGCAGGCAGCCCAGTGTTTCATCGGTTCGAATCCTAGGCGCGGACATGGCACCACTCATTGAGCTACGCTGAAGTGGCGACCCACATGCCACAACTAGAAGGACCCACACCTAAGAATATACAACTATGTACTGGAGAGCTTTGGGGAGAAAAGGAAAAAATAAAATCCTAAAAAAAAAAGAAAAAAAGATTGTCTCTTTCTTCTTGATTCAGCTTTGGGAGGTTGTAAGAGTCCAAGAATTTATCCATTTACTCTAGGTTATCCATTTTGTTGGCATATAGTTTTTTGTAGTATTCTCTTATAATCCATTGTATTTCTGTGGTGTCTGTTGTTATTTCCCCTCCTTCATTTCTAATTTTGTTTATCTGAGCTTTCCCTTTTTTTCTTTGTAATTCTGACTAGGAGTTTGTCAATTTTATTTACTTTCTCAAAGAACCAGCTCTTTGTTTCACTGATCCTTCCTACTGCCTTTTTCGTTTCAATAGCATTTACTCCTGCTCTGATTTTATTATTTCTCTCCTTCTGCTGACTTTTGGTTTTGTTTGTTCTTCTTTTTCTAATTCAGTTAGGAGTAATTTGAGATTGCTTATTTGGGATTTTTTTGTTTGTTACGGTGCACCTATATTGCAATGAGTTTCCCTCTTAATACGGCTTTTGTTGCATCCCATATGAGTTCATATGGTATTTTATGCTTTCATTTGTCTCCAGATACTTTTTGATTTCTCCTTTAATTTCTTCAATGATCCACTGCTTGTTCAATACCATGATGCTCAGTCTCCACATCTTTGTCCCCTTCTCAGCTTTTTTCTTATAATTAACTTCTAGCTTTATAGCATTATGATCGGAAAAGATGCTTATTATTTCAATTTTCTTAAATTTACTGGGGCTTGCCTTATTTCCCAACATATCGTCTATTCTTGAGAATGTTCCGTGAGCACCTGAGAAGAATGTGTATTCTGCTGTTCTTGGATGGAGTGTTGTATATATGTCTATTAAGTCAAACAGGTTTAGCTTTTCATTTAGTTACACTGTTTCCTTGTTGATATTCTGTCTAGATGATCTATCCATTGATGTGAGTGGAGTACTGAGGTCCCCTACTATTATTGTTTTATTACTAATATCTTCTTTCAGGTTTGCTAATAGTTGCTTTATGAACTTTGGTGCTCCTGTGTTGGGTGCATAGATATTTATAAGTGTTATTTCTTCTTGATAGAGTGTCCCTTTGCTCACTATACATTGCCGCTCTTTGTCACTCTTTACCTGTCTTATCTTGAAGTCTACTTTGTCTGATATAAGTATTACAATACCTGCTTTCTTTTGTTTGCCATTAGCTTGGAGTATCGTCTTCCACCCCTTCACTCTGAGCTTGTGTTTGTCACTGGAGCTGAGATGTGTTTCCTGGAGGCAGCATATTGTTGGGTCTTGTTCTTTAATCCATCTTGCCACTCTGTGTCTTTTTATTGGAGAATTCAATCTATTTATGTTTAGGGTGATTATTGATGTATGAAGGCTTAATGCTGTTATTTAATCACTCGTTTTCTGGTTTTCCTGCATTTCCTTTGTTTCTCATCCTGTGTGTTTTGGTCTACTCATTGAATTATCTAGTTTTTTACAATGTGTTTCTTTGTTTTCTCCTTTATTCTTTGTGTCTCTGTTCTGCTTTTCTGTTTAGTGGTTACCCGGAAGATTGTATTCAGAATGCTGTGTATAAGATAGTCCATTTTCTGATGGCCTCTTATTTCCTTATTCTAAATTGATTCCATCCCTTTCCTCCTCCCAAGTTGTTTTTCTCATATCTTACTCCATCTTGTGTTGTGAGTCTGTGGTTAAAATAACAGGATTATCTTTCTTTTTGGTGATTTTCTTCCCTTTAACTTAATGCTATACTAGAGTATTTGCTATGCTATTCTGATTCTGTCTACCTATTTATCTCCTTATTCTGTGTTTAGCGACTCCTTTCTCCCTTTTCTTTTTTTTCAAGTATGAGGGCCTTATTGAGGATTTCTTGTGTGTGTGCGTGTGAGTGTGTGGGGGTGTCTCGTGGCTACGAAGTCCCTTAGCTTTTGTTTGTCTCGGAAAGTGTTTATTTCTCCCTCATATCTGAAGGATATTTTTGCTGGATAGAGTATTCTTGGCTGAAGATTTCCGTCTTTTAAACATCTGAATATGTTGTTTCATTCTCTCCTAGCTTGTAAGGTTTCTGCAGAGAAATCCACTGAAAGCCTGATAGGGGTTTCTTTGTAGGTTATTTTCTTCTGCCTTGCTGCCCTTAGTATTCTTTCTTTGTCATTCATTTTTCCCAGTTTTACTACTATATGCTTTGCAGTATGTCTTTTTACACTGACAAGTCTAGGAGATCTAGAAGCCTCTTCCACACAGATTTCCTTCTCTTTCCCTAGGTTTGGGAAGTTCTCTGCTATTATTTCTTTGAACACACTTTCTGCTCCATTCTCCTTCTTGAATACCTATAATTCTTATGTTGCATTTCCTAATTGAGTTGGATAATTCTCAGAGACTTTCTTCATTTCTTTTTAGACTTAGTTCTCTCTCCTCCTCTGTCTGGAGCATTTCAACATGTCTATCCCTGATTATGGTGATATGTTCCTCTATGATGTCCACTCGAGCATTTAGAAAATCCATATTTTCTCTCTTCCATTGTGTCTTTCATCTCTAATATTTCTGATTGATTCTTCTTTACAGTTTCAATCTCTTTTGTGAAGTAGCTCCTGAAGTTGTTGAATTGTTTCTCTACATTCTCTTTTACCTCGTTGTTTTTCGATGCTAGCTATTTTGAATTCATTGTCATTTAGATCACGTATTTCTGTGTCCGTAGGACTGAATTCTGAGTGCTTGTCATTTTCTCTCTGATCTGGAGATTTGATATAGTGTCTGATATTGTTAGAGGAGGTGGGTCAGGTCTTTCGCATTCTGATATTTGGTTGCAGTTACAGCTTATCGCAACTGGGTGGGGGTCGAGAGCTGCATATTCTGGGCCCTCCTCCTTCAGTTGAGATTCCAGGCAGTGGAGCACCGGAGCAGGTGGGGGAGGGGCACTTTCTCCTGTGTGCTCTGCAGGCTTTCTCGCTCTCACTGTCTGGTTGCCTAGGGTCTTGGTTTGATGAGGTCACCCCCACAAAAGCTTTTGCCCCATTAGAGGGCTTCCCTCTAGCCTGCAAGGGCCCTGGGGAGTCCTTGTTCCCACAAACGAGCATCCCTCTCTCACTCCTTCCCTCACGTATCCTTCCACAGTTGCAGATCGCAGACTTTAGGGGAAGGAGCGAACTTCTCTCTTACCCTGTTCCAGCTCCTCTGAGGGGGGATCCAGCCTCTCCACCATCTGTGGTGTGGCTGTGTGTCTCTCTGATGCTTTTGTGTTGTGTTAGGATGTCCTCTGTTGGAATATGGATGCCCCTTTTCGTCGTACGTTGGAGGGGAGAGAGTCCCAGGTAAGTTCACCCCACCATGATGCTGACATCAGTCTCTCTTTAGATTTTAATTTTTCTCAGCAACTTGTAGTTTTCAGTGCACGTCTTGAACATCTTTTGTCAGATTTACCCGTAAGCATATTTTTTGATGCTATTATAGAACGTACTTTTAAAGTTTCAATTCGTGTTAGTCCATTGTTAGCATATAAAAATACAGTTGGTTTTTGAATAATGATCTTGTATCCTAACCTCATTTGTTAATTCTAGGTTTTTTCATAGATTCCATCCAATCTTCTACACATAGTTATCTATGAATAAAGGCAGATTTATTACTTCCTTCTGTACAACCTCCATGTCTTTTGTCTCTTCTTCTTGCCTTAGACAGTATTACCTCCAGTACAATGTTGGCTTACAGAGCTGGGAGTAGATATCATTGCCTTTCTCCTGATTTTTGAGGGAATGCATTCAGTCTTTCACCACTGAGTATGTCACCTCTAGGTTTTTCATAGATGTTGACTGTGAGGTTGAGGAAGTTTTCTTCTATTTTACTCTTTTATCTTACATGATATGCAATTTTAAAAAATATTTATTTCTATATGATACGTATACCCTTTTTATTGTTGGACTCAATTTATTAAAATTTTGTTCAGAATTTATACATCTATGTTCATGAGGTATAATAGTCTAGAGTTTTCTTTTCTTGATTCAGATTTTGGTACCAAGGTAATGATGGTTTCATAGTATAAGCTGAAGTATTCTCTTCCACTTTTCTCAAAGATTTTTTCTGGAATTGGTATTATTTCTCCGTTAAAATGTTTAGTAGAATTCACTAGTGGCACCATGTGGGTCTGATGTTTTCCTTGTGGGAAAGTTTTAAACTACAAATTCTATTTCTTTCATTGCTATAGGGCTATTCAGGTCATCTATTCTTTTGGAATGAGCTTTCGTAGTTTTCATCCTTCAAGGAATTTGTCTTTTTATCTAATTTGTTGAGTTTAATGGCATAAAATTCATAATATTCCTTTATTGTTCTCTTATTAAAGATTCTGTAACAATGTTATCTCTCTTGTTCCTGATATTGGTAATCCTGTCTTTTCTCTTTTTCTTGTGATCTAACTCGATATTCATCAATTTTATTTTCACAAAGAACCAGTTTTTGGTTTCATTGATTTTCTCTGTTTTTTCTTCCTTTAATTTCTGTTCTGAACTTATTATTTCCTCTCTTCTGCTTCATTTACATTTAATTTGTTCTTATTTTTAGTTTCCTACACTGGAAACCAAGGTCACTGATTCCAGACCTTTTTTTCTTTTTGAGGAAGATTCGCCCTGAGCTAACTTCTGCTGCCAATCTTCCTCTTTTTGCTGAGGAAGACTGGCCCTGAGCTAACATCTGTGCCCTTCTTCCTCTACTTTATATGTAGGATGCCTGCCACAGCATGGCTTGCCAAGCGGTGCCATGTCTGCATCCGGGATCCAAACGGGCAAACCCCAGGCAGCTGAAGCAGAATGTGCACACTTAACCGCTGCGTCACTGGGCCAACCCCGAGACCTTTCTTTTCTTTAAAGGTGTTCAGGGCTATAAATTCACTCCCATATACTATTTAGCTGCCTTCCACAAATTTTGATGTGTTGTATTTTCACTTTTATTTAGTTAAAAATACTTTCTAATTTCCCTTTTGAGTTCTTTGATCCATGGGTTATGCAGAAGTGTGTTACTGAGTTTCCAAATATTTGAAGATGTTCCAGGTATCTGTTAACTTCTAATTTATTCCACTATAGTAAGAGAACATATTTTGTATGATTTAAATTCTTTTTACCTTTATTGAGATAGGTTTCACAGCCCATAATATGCTATCTAAATGCTTCATGTGCACACTGGAAAACGATTTTCATTCTTCTGTTGTTCAGCGGAATGTTCCATAAATGTCAATTAGGTAAGGTTAATTGATAGTGTTCAATTCTTCCATATCATTACTTATTTTCTGTCTACATGTTTTTTATCATTTATAGAGAGAAGAGTATTGAAATATTCATTTATACAATTGTGGATATTCTTCTATTTCTCCTTGTAGTTCTATCAGTTTGTGCTTTGCATATTTTGAAGTTTTGAAGTCATTGGGTGGGTATATATTTAGGATCATTATGTCCTTTTAATGAATTGTTCCAGCACATTTATGATTATGAAGTGAACTTTTATCCCCAGTAATGTTCTTTGTTCTGTCTTAACGTCTGATATTAACACAGCCACTCCAGGTGTCTTTTGATTTAGTGTTAGCATGTGTATTAGTTTTCTATTACTGCATAACAAATTACCATAGCAGCTTAAAACAACATCCATTTATTATCTCACAATTCTGTGGGCCAGAAGTTCAAGTGGGCTCCTCAACAGAGTTCTCTACTTAGGGTCTCACAAGCCAGAAATAAGATGTCAGACAGGCCGGTCTCCTATTTGAAGGCTCTGGGGAAGAATCCCTTCTAAGCCCATTCAGGTTGTTGGCAGAATTCAGAATTCATGGTTGCAGGTATGAAGTCCCTGTTCCTTGCTGGCTGTGGGGCCAAGGCCTCTCCCTGTTCCTAGAGGGTGCTTGTCTTCTTTCTCATGTGGTCCCTTCCATTTTCAAACCAGCAATGATGTGTCGAGTCATTCTCATGCTTTGAATATGACTTCTTCAACCATGAGCCAGAGAAAACTCTCTGCTTTTAAAGGGCACATGTGATTAGATTAAGCTCACTGGGATAACCTCCCTTTTGTGATATATAATCATGGGAATGATATCTCATCCTATTCACAAGTTCCAGCCACACTCAAAGCTGAGACGATTACACAAGAGTGAGGGTCACTGGAGGACAGTCTTAGAATTCTGCTTACCACAACATGGCATTATATGTTTTTCAATCTCTTACTTTTAATCTATTTCTATCTTTATATTTAAAATACTTAAAATCTATATTAATATTTAAAGTAGACAGTATAGAGTTGGGTTGCATCTTATTTTTTTATCCACTCTTACAGTCTTTACCTCTAATTGGGGTATTTATATTTAATGTGATTATTCACAGAACTGGAGTTAAATCTACCAGCTTGCTATTTGTTTTCTATTTGTTTCACTTGTTCTTTTTTCCTTTTTTCCACTTAAAAAAATTTTTTTAAACACTGATATTTCTCATTATGCATCATATTTTTCTGCTTCTTTGCATGTCAGGTAATATTTGGTTGGATCCAAAATATTACAAATTTTATCTTGTTGGATGCTGGGTATTTTGTATTCTTATAAATACTCCTGCATTTTGTTCTGAGCTGCAGCTAAGTTATTTGGAAATAGTTTGATGCTTTCAAGTTAGAACTGACAAGAGGATTAATTTTGCCTTATTACAGAGGCAAAACCATTCTCAGTAGTCCACCTTGTGAATTATAAGGGTTTCCACTCTGGCTGCTGTAAACACATTATTCTTGGTCTTATATGAGCCTCAATGATTGTTCCCTCTAATTCTTTTGGGTGATTCTTTCCCTGGATGCATGTGTTGATTAAAAGCCAGTTGAAGACTTGAGAGACACCCTCTACAGATCTCCACGTCTCAGTCTCTGCCTCTCTGTGCTGCTCATTCCTGTCTGGTACTCTGCCCTGAAAACTCTGGCAGCCTTGGTCTCCATGGACACCAAACTCTTTCTTCAACTAAGGAAGATGGCTAGGCTTTCCATGGGTTTCCCCTTCTGTGCTGTGTCTTGGAAACTCTCAATGCAGTAAGCTGAAACAATCACAAGTCTCCTACCTCTCAGGGATCACTGTTCTTTGTTGCCTGACGTCCAATGTTTTGAGAACCGCTCTTTCATATATTTTGTCAGGGTTTTAGTTCATTCAGGTGGAAGGATAAATCCAGTCCCTGTTATTCCACGTGGCCAGAAATGGAAGTTCTGGTACTTATGTTTTATTCTCTCTAAATGTGATGAGAGGTACAGAAGAGCTGGCAAGTAGTGAGGGTTGTAGAAGATTAATGAAAAAGTCTAAGAATGAAAACATCTACCAGGGCTCCCCATCTTAAAGAAAAAGTCATGTCTCCACTAGGAAAAGCAATATACAATACAGCATTTCCCCCAAATAATAAGCTAGTGCTATCTAATTTACATTCTTCATTTAAACGTTTAAACAATACTAAACCCATATTATATCATAAATTAAAAACAAAATTTGTCATGACACAGAACAGTAAGTATGACACAATAATCTGAGTTCATTAGGTCAAATCTATAACAAAGAAAATTTTAATTTATCAATTTACCTATATTAACATTTTCCATATTACATGTATTGATTATAACATATTGAAATGAACACATTTACAACTTGACTGAAAGAAGGAACTAATACCTTTGAGAAGTCCAGAGTTATCAATGGGTCCAGGATATACATTTTGATCTCCCATCTGGTATTTGTCCCAACTATCAAAGCCAACATATTTCTTCCACTGTTTGAACCAGCGACTATCAACTAAATACCTAAAAAAGATAAGAAGATTAGTAAAGGGAAATACCTGGAACTACAGGAACAGCAGAAAAGCTCTCCATTTTTGATATTTCCTTTCATATTAAAAGTACATGCCTAACTTCAAAGGATTATTGAGAATAACTGTAATGTCACAGTATTTTGAAGAAAAACATTTCATTTTTGTAAAGTATTATTTCTATTGTTCTATAAATATCTGCCATTGGAGGACAAGTACTGACATACACATTAAAAAAAATTCTGGGGCTGGCCTGGTGGCGCAGCGGTTAAGTGTGCATGTTTCACTTCAGCAGCCTGGGGTTCACTGGTTCAGATTCTGGGTGTGGACATGGCACCACTTGGCACGCCATGCTGTGGAAGGCGTCCCACATATAAAGTAGAGGAAGATGCGCATGGATGTTAGCTCAGGCCCAGTCTTCCTCAGTGAAAAGAGGAGGATTGGCAGCAGTTAGCTCAGCGCTAATCTTTCTCCAAAAAAGAAAAAAACCTTAGCATTTTTTAAAAAATGGAAGTAACAGCTATTCAATAAAATATTCGTCAGTTGAACAAAAATTCAAATGGTAATCACAAGAATCAATCAAGACAAATTTTAAAATGCAAGATGGTAAAACATAAAGAAATAAGAAAAATTATTTTTTTGCAAAAATCTTACAAACATAGTATGTTAATTTTATATAATTTACTGTATCTTTTCAGGAGTAAGGAAAGTAACTATTAAAGGTTTGTAAGATTGATTATAAGTTAAATAATCATAATCAAAGTCTCCAAAAAACTTTAAAAATAATTAGCTTCTTTACCAACAAAAGTTAATAACACTAACACTGTCTTCAACTCCTTCCCATACAGTAGTAAAATCCGCTGGAGCATGCAGGATTGATTTGAAAAAGGTGATACACCAAGCACTATAAGCATTTCTGAAACTATATTCATCTTATTTTCAAATACCTAGAATTAGTTTCTCATCAGACCTGTAACAAGTTCCCCAGCTTGTTGCTGTTGCAAATTGTGTTAGCTATCTTTGGCCATTTGCTCTTCCATATAAATTTTAGAGTCAGTTTATCAAGTTTCACAAAAAAATCCAATTAAGACTTTGATTGGAAATATGTTGAACTCATAGATTAACAAAACTACTGTAACTGAAAGTGTCATTTATAAAACTTACTTTAAAAACTATTTGTGGAATACCAGCAAAATTCTATTTATATTTATCTAAAAAGTATTTCTGAAAAATGGGATTTTATCTCCCAAGGTATTTAATAAATCCTTTACAGTTATAGTGGAGGTTTGTACTGGGCAGTATTCATCTGCTGCCATAACATTTCTAGTTCAATTCTCTTTCCTAGATCTTGAGTGACTACTTTCTGTACAACGATACTAGTATGAGAGGAGAAGCTCCCATCTGATGAATACTTAACTGCTTTCAACACTACCTTCAATAGAAAAAGCACATCTTATTTCTAATTCAGGCCACCTATACCTTACTTGAAGAATTCTGTGGTAATGAAACATGAGTGAGGAGGTAGAAAAAATAGGAACATCTATTAAGAAATAATATGTAGCTGTCTTAGGTATACCCACGAAAGACAACAATATTAGATGAAGTGGAGAAATAAATGAAAACATTCTATTTCAAGACATTTACATAAATTTGTTGCACTGTAAAAACTCTACTCTTAATCTATGAATCTGCCAAAAACCCAAGATTCCTCAATCTGAACTGATAAAAGTCTAGAAAAGAATCAAGAGCTCACAAAGATTACAAATAAGTGAACAAAGCCCTGAATTTATACATTCTCAACAGCACTCTTAATTCATGGTATGCTATTAAGAGTCCACATGAGCACAATTTGGGCTTCTGAGATTCTTTTTTGAATAGTTATAACTATGATTTTAGCATGAAGTCTAAAATCCTTAACATTGCCTAACAGGTCTAGCATGATCTGCTCCTACCTACCTCTCTAGTCTCAGCTAGTACCATTTTTCTTTGTGCTGAGATCTAGCTACAAGAGCCTTCTTTCAGTTCCTAGACACACCATTTTCTCATGGATCCTTCTGTTTAGAATATTTTCCTATTGCTCTCAACACCTAGTTAACTCCTACGATCTTTCAGATAGCCTCAATGTCACTTTCTCAAGGAATCCTTCCATAAGCCTCTCCTTGTTTCCTCTCAGACACTTTGGAAAAGGAAAAACAAGATGGCAATCTCAGTCTCCTAGATATCAAGTCTCTTTATTAAGTTGTAAACATTACTTTTAGTAATAACAAAATAACAACATTTGAACTTTACCCTTGGGCCAGGCCTGTACTTCTAAGTACTTTAATATTGGCTCATTTTCTCCTTTTAACTACCCAACAAGGTAGGCACTATTATAATTTCACAGACACACAGAAATTAACTTGCCCAAAGTTACAAAATTAGTGCCAGACCTGAGATTAAGAAAATGACACGGGCATCGAGAGAAAGAAAAAGACCAATGAAAATGGCACACAGAAACAAGAACCAGACTCATGTATACGTGGAACTACAATATACGCTAAAAGCATCATTACAAACTAGTGAGGAAAGATCTGAGAATGTATATGGAAAATATTAATTAGAGGTCTACCTTACATATGCAGTCAGGTCTACTCTAATGTTTGCTTCGAAAACTTGAATGTGTTAAACATGATTTATCTATTAGGAAAGAGTAACACAAATTTCAGTGTACGCTCAAGCACTACTTCATTCACAAGCCAGGCCAGGACTAGGATGAGGTAAGTGAGATGCCTAGGGACTCTAACAGGGAGTACCTCTTAAATTTTAAGCCCTAGGAGCCTTGCTTGCTTCACCCTAGTCCAAACTCTGAAACCAACACTGGTTGAATATAGAAAACTATGCAGCTATACTGAACTGCATAAATATGCACAAAACACACATACTTCAAACATCTACCTAAATTCACCACCTGTGTTATGAGCCACTTTCTCCACATCTGATGCTATACCTTCTTGGCAGATTTCAAATAACCTTCTTCCACCTCTTCACAATAACTCACAAGCCACAACCCTTCTGAATCTCACCTCCACAAGCAAACTTCAGCTTTTTCAAAATAAAAATGCCGTGTTTATTGTGGCATTTATGTATTTTTTAACAACTTAATATATGTAAAACTGTGCTATTTTTATTAAATACCTTTTTAAAAAAATGTGTCACTGACAATTTTTTTGAGTGTTGTGCCCCAATTCCATTTTCCCCATATGCCCTATGGTTTTTATCACATGATTTTGCATATAGCACAGTGATTTTGGGGAACACATGCTGTGTTACAGCAGAACTAACTGTACAAAAATAAATTATAGTTAGATTAAAAACATAAATGTGAAAGCAAACGCATTACTTTTTAAAAAAATACGGAAAAAATCCTTGTTACCTTAGAATATAGGAAGACTTGAGACAAAAAGCAAAGAGATTTTAAAGATAAAGGCTGATAAACTTGAAAGTTAAAATGACAAGCTTCTGTTCAACAGACACCACCAAGTAAAGAGATAAGATACAGACTGGGGAAGATACTCCTGCTGCATATAGCCAACAAAGGACGAGAATACATGAACTCCCTTAAGTTGATTAAAAAAAAAAAAAAAAAAGACAGGCTAGCCCCCTGGCAGAGTGGTTAAATTTGTGCACTCTGCTTTGGTGGCCCAGGGTTTCGCTGGTTCGGATCCTGGGCATGGACCGAGCACCACTCATCAAGCCATGCCGAGACAGCATCCCACATGCCACAACTAGAAGGACTCACAACTAAAATATACAACTATGGGGGCAGCCCAGTGGCACAGCTGTTAAGTTCGCACGTTCCGCTTCTCAGCAGCCTGGGGTTCGCGGGTTCGGATCCTGGGTGTGGAGATGGCACCGCTTGGCACTCCACGCTGTGGGTAGGTGTCCCACATATAAAGTAGAGGAAGATGGGCAAGATGTTAGCTCAGGGCCATACTTCCTCAGCAAAAAGAAGAGGACTGGCAGTAGTTAGCTCAGGGCCAATCTTCCTCAAAATAAACAAATAAAATAAAGTAAAATAAAATATACAACTATGTACTGGGGGGCTTTGGGGAGAAGGAAAAATAAAACAAATAAAATCTTTAAAAAGACAACGAAAGAAAGAAAAATGCAAAAAAGGGCAATTCACAGAACAGGAAATCAGAATGGCCTCTATACATATTAGAAGATGCTCAATCTTATTAGTAATAGGAAAAATACAAATTAACACCACACCATATTATTCTCATGAAACTGGTAAACACACAAGCACATGCACACGTCAATAATACTAAGTGTGGAGAAGATGTGTAGTAACAGGAACTCATATCCTGCCAATGGGGGTGTAAACTAGAACCCTCACTTTGGAGAGTTATTTGGCAACATCTATTAAAGATGAAGATGTGCACAACATTACAATCATGTATTGCCATGGCTAAGTTTAACCTTACAGAAACTTTCACACATATTTACAAGAATACAACTATAAAAAATATACCGTAGCATCATTTGTAAGAATGAAAAATTGGAAAAAATCGAAAATCCATTATTCATACCAAGAAATATTACACAAAAATTGAAATGAAAAATACAACTAACATGTATTAACATGGATAAATCTCAAAACTACAACAGTGAACAACAAAAAACAAGATGTAAAGGATACATGGAATATAACACAAATATATTAAGATAACATAAATATGCACACAATGCAACTATAGAAAATTTTAAAACATGACACAAATAATGCAGATTATTTAAAGACCCATACATATATATTAAAAATATAAATGAAGAGAATAAAAAAGAATTTCAGGATGATGGCACCCTCTGGCAAGGGAGGGAAGGGAATGGGATTAGGGAAATCTATACAGGGAGATTCAACTGTACCTGTAATGTTTTATTGTTTTAAACTAAGAGAGGGGTACACAGGTGTTTTGTTATAGTTTTCTTTGTACTCTTCTGTCTCCCTGAGATATTACATCAAATATAGTTAATATGTTTTCTATTTAATACACAATAATAGTTTTTATATTGATACATCTTCTATACCTGCACAAAAATGAAGCAGTCAGATATATAGACTGAATAATGGTTGAGGCCAACAAAACTGATAGAGTTAAGTGACAATCAACAAATAAAATTTCACGCATAAAAATAGGATGAAAAATATGTATGGCAAATGTATAAAATGCACAGTTCTAATATTTTTGAAACAGATTCATAATTTTATATTATCTCATATTTTATATTATCTCTTCCAAACAGATGAATTTGCATTGTTTTAATAAAAAATTAACATAAGCTTTGAAGAATTTCCTTTGGAAAAGCACGATTTGTTTCCAAGTTTATCAAATTATGATTCTGATATATAGTAATACATTCATTTTCAAGAAATTATTTCCTTTTGGTAACTAGAGCAACCAGTAAGCAAGCCAGAAAAGTAAAAATGATTGGGTGACATCTTATAAGAAAAGCAAAGCACATGGAGTACAGAAAGTACAGATTATTACCCTTGATATCTGGGAAGATAATATAAACAAATTAATCAAAAAATCCTAAAATTGACATATATACTGACTTTAACCTCATCAAGCTCTAATATCAAATACTACATTAAGCTTGGGACTTGCAACCATTTAAAATTCATCTAAATACTAATGTCCCATATCTACATAGCCCAAAGTACAGAGTAGTAATTAACTGCTTTGCGACAGACTAATTTAAGTTTCTTGCACGAAGAAGTCTATACTTTACAGATGACACTAAAGGCGAAAGATTTCTGACTAATACTGAGCCATCTGGCTGTGTTCCCATATAAAAAGCTATGAAGTTAACGTATTAAAAATATGATCAAGATCAGGTTATTTATGATTGAAGCCTTTGGCTGTGGCTTAATCATTATCATTTCCCTCTCTACCAGTGGATTACGAGGGATTTTATTAAAGTGTCTTACACACGGGCATTACCTACTATTCTCACTCACTAGTACAGAATACGAAAACTTTTATCATAATGTTAATATTATCTGGGTTCAAAAATTACTAAAGGAAATCTCACGGACATTAAAGATCTCGTCTTCAATCTCTCGAGTACTTCACATATGACCGTCAATCCTCCAGAATGTCTCCAGTACAGCCTTCTCTATTTCCAGTAATTTATTTCAAACTTCTGCCAGTCTCACTGTCTCTAACCCATTAGGTTGAACAGACAACCTTGCAGCCTACTTTTCAAGGAAGTCAGAAGCCTCAATTTTCTTTACAACTCTCTTGCCCCACGCCTTAATCTTACCTGATTCCCTTATACACCAGTGGAAGGTATAACGCTCCTTAAATCCAAGGCTAATAATTTTTCTTCCTATGGCTTTGGATCTAATTTCCAAATAATTCTAATTTTGTCTCCTTAAAGACTTACGTCACTAACAGCCCTTATCCCCTTGTTTCTCCTTCTATCTTTTCTCCTGTTTTTTTTTTTTTTCCTCAGCACATAAGGGCCAGTTCTTTTCCTTTCTCCCCCCTAAGTCACCGCCCAATTCACAGACTCATTTCCTCCTCTACCTATTCCCATTTTTCTGACTTGTCCTTGGAGCCAAGCTTCTCCTTCCTCAATCCTCACTTACTCTTCAACCTAGCACAATAGATCTTCCTACCTCAAAGGACCCTCAAAAAGGTTCTCACAAAGTCACCAATGATCACCCTAACAAATCCAAACGTTCCATAATTTTATGTACCTTATCAATCCTTTTTAAAGTTAAACTCTGTGATTCTGCTTTTCTGGAGGGGAAGGATATTCTTTTTTTTTTTTTTTTTTTTTTTACAACCTTCTCCTTCTCTACTTAAACGTTAGTATTTCACAGAGCTGTTCCCTAATTTCTTCTTCTCTCACTGTTCACACTCTCCCATGATACTATAATTCATACCAATGGTTACAAAATCTGCATCCCAGGGCCAGTCCTCAAGTTCTTGAATCATATTTCTAATTCCTATTCGTCCATGCCAGCTTATATTTTTCATAGACATTTCAACCTCAAGTTGTCAATCATCTTCACACTTTTGTATGTACTCCTTCTCTAGTATTCCTTTAATAAATGATATCATAATTTAATTTTCCAAGCCAGAAACCAGATTATCCTATATTCTCCTCTAACACCATAACATCTAGTAACTAAGTCTGCCTGTCTCCTCTTCATTCTTAACAAAGTACTCTATAGTTCTCTCAGTCCCATTTTCAGTAGCAAAGATTAATGTAATAGTCGCCCAACTTGCTTCTTTGCTTTAAGTTTGCTCACTTCCAATTTGTCCTCCGTTGTGCTGCCACAGAAATTTTTAAAACACAAATACGTTCATGTCAATCCTGTTTAAATTAAAATTCTAATATGACATAGAGTATAAATGCTTTATATTTATGTAAAGTTTTTTGTATCAAGTGTTTTCACATTAATTAGCTTATCATTAGAGTAACATTTTTTCTCTTTCTTTTTTTACTTAGTTGACAGGGAAACTAAAACTCAGAGAGGTTATGTGACTTAGCAAGGAGTCATGTAACACTACTGAGTATGCAGGGCCTGTTCTCAGTATGCATTCTACTTTTCAGACTCTAAAGTTCAATGTTCTTTCTACTATATTAAACTTTACCTTAAATCCCATTTATTTAACAAAGACCTAAAGATATAACAGATGCTCAGTAAAACCATACACCATATTCCCCTCTTTATGAAACAGTTCTCTTTATAAAGTGAGGCAGCAAAAGGGTATCACAATGTTATTACCAAGCTATAAAAAAGAAGTGAAATACTTATCATGTTTTCACATTAATTAAGACTATACAAAAAAGTAAACACTATCTTTCTTTTAAGAGGTTTTCTAGAGTTGTGGTAAACACTAAATTGTAGATGAACTTTTTTCACACCCACCCTCAATTTGTTTTCATGATTATTTTTGCTTATAAATTTTATCTCCTGAAATTAGACTTGAGTAGACATGAATTCTAAATTTACTACAAAAAAGTACTGATGAAAATTCTCTTTCTGACATTACTTGCTGTGAGGTCTTTGAGAAGTTACTCAGCACTAAAACCCTTAGATTGCTCATCTTAGAAATGGAGGGAGATCTCGTCAAGATGGCAGCGTAGACAGACTCTGAACTCATCTCCTCCCATGAACACAACCAGGTTACAACTATTTTTGGAAAAATTTTCCTGGATAGAAAACTGGATAAAAAGAACCCCCACAACAAGGGACAGTCCTGACTAAGGCTGAACAGGCAGAAATTCCTTCTGGAGAGAAAAAAAGCCACCTTCAGGAGCAGCGGAGTTTCTCAGCCACCAGGCAGGAGTCACCCTAAGGTACACAGCCCTGCCTGGAGATGTGAGCTCCGGAACAGGGGCCTGATACTGCTGTAAGCATCCTTCAGGCTCAGCACAAATGAGATGGGGGTCTTACTATCTGGCTTTGCTGGCTATTAACTGCAGCAGGGAACACCCCCAGAAAAGCTATCAGATGAAAGCCAAAAGGACCCCGGTCTTAGAAGGCCCATGCACAAACTCACCTGTCTCAGCAACCGAAAATCACCAGAAAAAAGGCTGACAGTCCCTTGGTGAAAACAGATTCACCTGGTAGGCTCTGGGTGCACCTCAGAGAGAGGAGAGACCTCTCTGGAGACTGAGACATTGGTGGTAGCCATTGTTGTCACCTGGTCCAGGCATGCTAACACAGACTCCCACAGACGCCACTGAAGTTCTTCCCCTGGCCTGTTAGCCCAGGAGTCTGCCACACCCACTAGAGTGCAAATTTAATCTAGCTCAGCCAGGGAAGGCAGCCCACCATAGAGACGGGCCCCAAGCAACAGCAAGCCCTCAGGCTACTTGTTGGCCTGCATTGACTGGGTGCCTTGACCTTCTACAGGCAGGTGAGTGTGTCCGCCTCTGTGGGGCAGGGCCTATGTGAGGACCAGGTGAACTGTGGGGGGCATTGGCGGAGAGGTGGGGGCATCTGCAGGGTATGCTCCAAGGGGTTGGGAAGTGTGTGTGGACCAGGACTCTGTTGATGCTGTGGGTGGTCCTGTGGAAAGTGAGGCTTATCAGCAGAAGAACTGTGCTTCACAAATAGTCATAAAAAAGATCAGCACCTCCCTTCCAAGGCCTGAAACAATTGAGTGCTCCTGTGCCTAGGGCCAGCCCCACTCAGCCGCACTCCTAAGAGAACTGACAACAGCTTTGTAGACCTGAGGCCTAAAGTAACTGTAAGCCCCCGAGCCTAGCAATGAGCTACACTGGGTACCTACCCAATTAACAGGAAAGTTACAACAGGAGTGTGCTGTTAGACCTTGTAGCCAATGGTGCTGAGGCTCCCCAAACCAGATTTACAAACAGCTGGCAAGGGAAGGAAAGACTAGACTCCCTGGGTACTTGCATTAAGAGCAACCCTGCCACAGCAAAAGGACACAAGTAGCCCACAAAGGGATCACTCCTGGATCATTTGGACTGGTGACAAGAGTGAAGCACACTGCTGGGCCTCAAAAGGCATCTCTTACATAAGGCCACTTCTCCAAGATCAGGAGACATAGCTGTCTTGCCTAATACACAGATATAAGCAAAGAGAAAGAGGCATAATGAGGAGGCAAAGGAATACATTCCAAACAAGGAAACAGGACAAAACCCCAGAAAAAGGACTAAATGAAACAGAAATAAGCAACCTACCCAACAAAGAGTTCAAACGGAAACTCAATGATGCTCACAGATATTGGGAGAAGACTGGATGAACACAGTGAGCTCATAAACAAAGAACTGAAAATATAAAAAAGAACCAATCAGAAAAGAAGAATACAATACTGGAAATGAAAAATTCACTAGAGGGACTCAACAACAGAACAGATGATACAGAAGAACAGATCTGCGAGCTAGATTAAAGACTATAGGAAATCACCCAAGCTGAACAAAAAAAAGGAAAAAGAATCAGACAGAATGAGAACAGTCTAAGGGAACTCTAGGACAATATCAAGCATGCTTTCATATTATAGGTGTCCCAGAAGGAGAAGAGAGACAAAGGAGCAGAAAATCTATTTGAAGAAAGGATACCTGAAAATTTTCTTAACCTAAAGAAGGAAACAGACATCCAAGTACAGGAAGCACAGACAGCTCCAAACAAGATAAGACCAAAAAGGACCACATGAAGACATATTATAATTAAAATGTCCAAAATTAAAGATACAGAGGGAATCCTAGAAGCAGCAAGAGAAAGGCAACAAGTGACATAACAAAGGAAAGCCCATAAGGCTATCAGTGGACTTCTCAGCCAAAACCCTACAGGCGAGAAGAGAACGGCATGACATGAAAAAACCTACAGCCAAGAATATTATATCCATCAAAGTTGTCATTCAGAATGGAAGGAGAGACCAAGAGCTTCCCAGATAAGCAAAAATTAAAGCAGTTTATCACCAAGAAACCGGTTCTACAAGAAATGCTAAAGTGACTTATTTAAGTGGGAAAGCGATGACCACAAATAAGGATAAAAAAATTATCCAACCACTGGGCAATAAAACCACCAGTAAAAGTACAAACATAGTAAAGGTAGCAGATCAACCACTTGTGAAGATAATATGAAGGTTAAAAAACAAAAGTACTAAAATTACCTATTTCAATGACAAGAGAATAACGTATAGATACACACAAAACAAGACATTAGATATGATTTCAAAAACATAAAATGTGGGACGAGGGGAGTGAAAAAGTAGAGCTTTTAGAAAGAGTTCAAACTAAGGAGTCTATCAACTCAATACAGACTGCTATATACACAAAATATTACATAGGATCCTCGTGGTAATCACAAATCAGAAACCTATAATAAATAAGCAAATAAGTAAGACAAAAGAAATCAAACATATTACTAAAGAAAGCCATCAAAACACAAAGAAAGAGAGCAAGAGAAAAAGAAAGGAACAGAGAAGAAATACCAAAACGCCCAGAAAAAAAAGTAACAAAATGGCAATAAATACGTATTCATCAATAGTTACTTTAAATGTCAATGGACTAAATGCTCCAATCAAAAGGCACAGGGTGGCTAATTGGCTAAAAAAACCAAGACCCATAAATATGCTGCATACAAGAGACACACTTCAGACGCTCACAAACTGTCAGGATGGAAAAAGATATTCCATGCAAATGGCAAAGAAAAGAAAGCGGGTGTAGCAATACTTATATCAGACAAAACAGACTTTAAAACAAAAATTCTAACAAGAGACAAAGAAGGGCACTACATAATGATAAAGGGAACAATCCCACAAGGAGATATAACACTTGTAAATATCTATGCACCCAACATAGAAGCACCTAAATATATAAAGCATTAACAGACACAAAAGGAGAAATAGACAGCAACACAATAATAGTAGGAGACTTTAACACTCCACTTACACTAAAGGATAAATCATCCAAACAGAAGCTCAATAAGGAAACACTGGCCTTAAAGAACACATTTGACCAGATGGACTTAGTGAATATATATAGAACATTCCATCGAAAACCCAGAAAATACACAATCTTTTCAAACACACATGGAACATTCTCCAGGACTGATCACATATTAGGCCACAAAACAAGTCTCAATAAACTTAACAAGATCAAATTTTCTGACCACAGAGGTATGAAACTAGAAATCAACTACAGAAAGAAAACCAGAAAAGGCACAAAAATGTGATTAAACAAAATGCTACTGAACAATGATTGTCAATGAAGAAATCAATGGAGAAATAAAAAAATTCCTGGAGACAAATGAAAATGAAAATATGACATGTCAAAATCTATGGGATACAGCAAAAGCGGTTCTAAGAGGGAAGTTTATGGCAATTCAGGCCTACCTCCACAAAGAAGAAAAATCCCAAATAAACAATCTAACAGCACATCTAAGGGCACTGGAAAAAGAACAAACAAAGCCAAAAATCAGCAGAAGGAAGGAAATGATAAAAATGAGAACAGAAATAAATGAAATGGAGGCTAAAAAAAAGTAGAAAAAATTAATGAAACAAAGAGCTGGATCTTTGAAAAGATAAACAAAATTGACAAACTCTTAGTGAGACTCACCAAGCAAAAAAGAGAAGTCTCAAATAAATAAAATCAGAAATGAAAGAGGAGAAATTGCAATGGACACCCGAGAAATACAAAATAAGAGAATACTATGAAAAGCTATACGCCAACAAATCGGATAATCTAGCAGAAACGGATAAATTCTTAGAAACATACAACGTTCCAAAACTGAACCAGGAAGAGGTAGAGAATTTGAATAGACCAATCACCAGCAAGGAGATTGAAACAGCAATCAAAAACCTCCCAAAAAATAAAAGTCCAGGACCAGATGGCTTCTCTAGTGAATTCTACCAAACATTCAAAGAAGACTTAATACCTATCCTTCTCAAACTCTTCCGAAAATTGAAGAGGAGGGGAGGCTTCCTAACTCATTCTAAGAACCCAACATTATCCTGAGACCAAAACCAGATAAGGACAACACAAAAAAACAAAATTACAGGCCAATATCACTGATGAACATCGATGCAAAAATCCTCAACAAAATACTAGTAAATCAAATACAACAATACATTAAAAAGATCATACATCATGATCAAGTGGGTTTCATTCCAGGGATGCAGGGATGGTTCAACATCCTCAAAACTATCAATGTGATACACTACATTAACAAAATGAAGAATAAAAATCACATGATCATCTCAATAGATGCAGAGAAAGAATTTGACAAGAGACAGCGTCCACTTATGATAAAAACTCTAAATAAAATGGGTACAGAGAGAAAATATCTCAACATAATAAAGCCCATATATAACAAACCCACAGCAAATATCATTCTCAATGGAGAAAGATTGAAATCTATCCTTCTAAGAACAGGAATCAGACAAAGATGCCCACTTTTACTTTTATTTAACATAGTATTGGAAGTCCTAGCCAGAGCAATCAGGCAAGAAAAAGAAATAAAAGGGATCCATATTGGAAAAGAAGAAGTGAAATGGTTACTCTTTGCAGATGACATGATTTTACATATAGAAAACCCTAAAGAATCCACTAAAAACCTCTTAGAAATAACAAATGAATACAATCAAGTAACAGAATACAAAATCCACGTACAAAAATTGGTTGTGTTCCTATACACTAACAACAAAGCAGCAGAAACAGACATTAAGAATACAATCCCATTTACAATTACAAGAAAAAGAATAAAATACCTAGGAATAAACTTAATCAAAGAGGTGAAAGATCTGTACACCAAATAGTATAAAACATTGACAGAAATCGAAGAAGACACAAAGAAATGGAAAGATATTCCATGCTCTTAGATTGGAAGAATTAACATAGTTAAAATGCCCATACTTCCTAAAGTGATCTATAGATTCAATGCAATCCCTATCAAAGTTCCAACAGCATTTTCCACAGAAATGGAACAAAGAATCCTAAAATTTATATGGAAAAACAAAATACCCCAAATAGCCAAAGGATTCCTGAGAAAAAAGAACAAAGCTAGAGATATCACACTCCCTGATTTCAAAATATACTACAAAGGCATAGTAACCAAAACAGCATGGTACTGGCACAAAAACAGACACACAGATCAATGGAACAGAATCGAGAGCCCAGAAAGAAACCTACACATTTATGGACAGCTAATATTCAACAAGGGAGCCAAGAGCATACAACGGAGACAGGAGAGTCTCTTCAATAAATGGTATTAGGAAAACTGGACAGCCACGTGCAAAAGAATGAAAGTAGACCACTACCTTACACCATGCACAAAAATCAACTCAAAATGGACTAAAGACTTGAATGTAAGACCCAAAACCATGAAACTTCAAGAAGAAAACATAGGCAGTATGCTCTTTGACATCAGTCTGAGCAGCATATTTTCAAGTACCATGTCTGATCAGGCAAGGGAAACAAAAGAAAAAACAAACAAATGGGACTACATCAAACTAAAAAGCTTCTGCACAGCAAAGGAAACCATCAACAAAACGAAAAGACAACCTAACAATTGGGAGAAGGTATTTGCAAACCATATATCAGATAAGAGATTAATATCCAAAATATACAAAGAACTCATACAGCTCAACAAAAAAACCAACAACCCAATTTAAAAATGGGCAAAAGATCTGAACAGAGATTTCTCCAAAGAAGATATACAGATGGCCAACAGGCATATGAAAAGATGCTCAACATCATTAGCTACCAGGGAATTGCAAATCAAAACTACAATGAGGTATCACCTCACTCCGGTCAGAATGGTGATAATTAACGAGACAGGAAACAAGTGTTGGAGAGAAGAGAACCCTCGTACACTGCTGGTGGGAGTGCAAAGTGGTGCAGCCACTATGCAAAGCAGTATTGAGTATCCTCAGAAAATTAAGCATAGATCTACCATTTGATCCAGCTATTCCACTGCTGGGTATTTATCCAAAGAACTTGAGAACACAAAGGCATAAACAGACATGCACCCCTATGTTCACTGCAGCATTATTCACAACAGCCAAGACGTGGAAGCAACCTAGGTGCCCATCAAGGGACGAATGGATAAAGAAGACATGGTATATATACATAATGGAATACTGCTCAGCCAGAAGAATGATGAAATCTGGTCATTTGTGACAACATGGATGGACCTTGAGGGTATTACGCTAAGTGAAATAAGTCAGAGGGAGAAAGTCAAATACCATATGATCTCACTCATAAGCAGAAGATAAAAACGACAAACACATAGCAACAGTGATTGGATGGGTGGCTACCAGAGGGGGAGGGCAAAAGGGGGTGATTAGGCTCTCATATGTGGTGATGGACTATAATTAGTTTTTGGGTGGTGAACATGATGTAATCTAGACAGAATTTGAAATATATTACGATGAACATCTGAAAGCTATATAATGTTATAATCCAATGTTACTGCAATTAAAAAAAAAAAGAAACGGAAATTCATTTATCAAAAAATACTTATTGGAGGTGCTGGCCCCGTCGCCAAGTGGCTAAGTTCACGTGCTCTGCTTCGGCAGCCCAGGGTTTCACTGGTTTGGATCACGGGCACGGACTTAGCACCCCTTATCAAGCCATGCTGAGGCAGTGTCCCACATGCCACAACTAGAAGGACCCACAACTAAAATATACATCTATGTACTGGGGGCTTTGGGGAGAAGGAAAACTAAAACAGAAAAAAAAATCTTAAAAAAAAAATTATTGGAGGGTCCAGCCCTGTGGCCTAGTGGTTAAGTTCAGTGCACTCCACTTCAGCAGCACGTGTTCGTGGGTTTTGATCCTGGGCACAGACGTACACCACTCGTCGGCTACACTGTGGCAGCAACCCACATATAAAGTAGAAGAAGACTGGTACAGATGTTAGCTCAGGACTAATCTTCCTCAGCAAAAATAAAATATACATATATATATTTATTGGAGATCTACTACGTACATGATATTCCATATGACAAGGTGGTTAGCAGAACAGCCAAGGTCTCTACATTCATATAATTCAGAGTCCAGTAGAGGAGAGAGACAGTAGGTAATTAAGATACATAGTAAAATATCGTGGCAAGTGTTGTGAAGGAAAAGTACAGGAAGCTATGAAAGCATAGAAAGGGGTCCCTATTTAGACAAAAGGAAAACCTCTTTGAAAAAGTAACATTTTAGCATATATGAATAGGAGTAATTTCAGGAAGAGTAAGGAAAAAAAGCTAAGACTGAGGGAACAGCATGTGCCAGGGCCAGAATAACTCTCTGGGAGTTTGGTATATTGGAGGAACTGATGAAATGAGGTTGGAGTTTATGACAAGGGGAGGAGAAATGCTAGAAAAGACTGGAGAGGTAGACCAGGGCCAGACTATATAATGCCTTTACAGTAACAAGGATTTTAAGCTAAAGGTAATGGAAAGCCACTCCAAGATTTTTAGCAGGAAAGAGATATGATCTGATTTACATTTATGAAGACCACTGGGAATATCTCACAGGATTGTTGGGAGGATCAAATACAAATGAAATGTTTAATAAATCAAAAACTTACAGAAAGTTATGGTATGAATACTTTGAAAAGGTCTAAATTGTTTGGTGCTAAATATTCTGAAGGTGTCAAGAAAGACAATTTGTATTGTGGTCTGCACAGAATAATTTTCAATGGCTCCAAAGAAGCTGGGTCAATTTTAGGACCCAAAATAAATCTGAGTGAATTTTAAGACAGTCTTCAAATGCAGAAAAGCTACTAGGGGAATTGAAAAGGCCAGATTTTTAAAAAGAAAAATTTTGTGGTGGTAGTGTGGGAAAGATAGGAGAATTTCAGAAGTTGTTTAGAGAAGGAAATTTAAGAAGGATATACAGGGATCAATAAATGATTCAGAGATAGCCCTAGATATACAGAAGTTTAAAAGCAGTACAGGGAAATGGGGAAATCCCAATAGCTGTATTTAGGAAACCACAGAGCTGGTGAATGCACAGTGTTTGTTTTTGTTTTTTTGATTAGTACATGTTTATGCTGACAACTTTCACATAAGTAACTTCTGCTTAACTGCCTAATACTGACATAAGTATAATGTAGTTCGTATTTTTAAAATCCTACCTTTTTCTCTGCAAAGTAGGCATAAGATAGTCATTCTTTTACAACTAAGAAAATACATAAAAATTTCAGCCTAATCCAATGTAGCACACAATCTCAGAACAATTCGTATAACACAATCTCAGAACAATACATATAACTACCTTGTACAGAATTAATGGCATAAATAATTCTGAATGTTAATTTACTCTGACTAATCCTCTCATTTAATGAAATACTGTTTAAATTATATTTGAGTAGTGATGACACAAAACCATTTTTAATACTGAAGGAGACAGTGATAGTATCTAGTTATCTTTAATCATTATAAGCCAGATATTTCACTGATTTTTTTTAAGTACCACAAACTAAAACTCAGAATTTCATTGATTCAGTAAAACTTCACCAGAGAAAGCTATGAAGTTCTTTCAAATAAATCAATGGCTTGGTTAATCATTCTGTTATATCTTAATTTTTAGATTTCAAACATTTCCAACCTATTTTCTGTTCTGTACATTAAATTCATCAGTTAGCAAGAACTAATTTTTATGACTTCTTTTTACACCTAAACTAAGAGACAAATAAAGATTCAGGAAAGAGGCCAAGTGAGATTGTGAAAATGAAAAGAAAACTCACAGGATGGGAGAAAATTTTGCAAATCATCTATCTGATACAAATTTGTATCTAGAATATATAAAGAACTCTTAAAACTCAATAATATAAAGACAATCAAATTAAAAACATTCAACGGGTTCACCAAATCCAGATATTTCACCAAAGAAGATTTACAAATGGCCAATAAGCATATATGAAAAGACATCTACCATTATTAGTTATTAAGGAAATGCAAATCAAAACCACGAGATACCACTTCATATTCACTAAGATGGCTATAATCAAAAGGAGAGACAATAACAAGTGCTGACGATAATGCAGAGAAATTGGAACCTTCACACACTGCTGGTGGCGATGTAAAATGGCACAGGTGCTTTGGAAAAGAGTGTATCAGTTCCTCAAAAAATTAAACATAGAGGCCCAACAATTGCATTCCTAGGTATATACCCAAGAGAAAGAAAACCTTATGTCCACACAAAGACTTGGAAACAAATCTTCACAGCAGGATTATTCATAACAGCCAAAAAGTGCAAACAACTCAAATGTTCATTAACTGAGGAAGGGATAAATTCAATGTGGCATATCTATACAATGGAGTATTATTCAGCAATAAAAAGAAATAAGTATTGATGCATACCACAACATGGATGAACCTAAAAGACATTATGTCAAGTGAATGAAGCCAGACATAAAAATCACACACATTATATGATTCAATTTATATGAGCTATCCAGAACAGGCAAATCTACAGAACAGAAAGTAGATTTGTAGCTTCCTGGAGAACAGGGGGATTAGGGGCCAAATAGGGCAGGGGGAGACTGCTATGGAGTTTCTTTTAGGGATGATGAAAATATTCCAAAATTGATTGTGGTGATGCTTGCACAACTCTGAATACATCCAAACCCACTGAATTGTAGACATTAAGTAGGCAAACTCCACAGAATGTGAATCATATAACAGTAAAACTGTTCTTTCTTTTTCTTTTTTAAGTGGAAGGGCCATAGATTTGGATGGGATTATTAGGGATGACACTACAGAGATTGGTTTCAAGCTACGTTTTGAAATAAGTGAAAGTCAGGAATGAGTAAAATGTATTTGAAATAATATGGACAATATGTGTAAAATTCTATAAGGCAGGAATAAGTAAATAATTTTCAGGAAATGGGAACCACCATCTATCAAAGCAGAGCTATATTAGTTAGAAATGAGGTTGCTAAGACTAGAATGCTAAACCAAAGAGACCCAGAAAATTCTACAGCTTCCTCATACAGATAAGAGATGAACATGGTGTTTTACTAAGATGGAAAAGTGTGACTTCTTGATTTTAATACTTCCAAATATTCATCCCTCAAAATGCTGCTTCCATAATATGGATATGGCTCTATCATTCATAGGCAGGCAGTACAGTTTAAAATGCAGGCTTTAGAGTTGACTGGCTACATTAGACTCTGATCTACCACTGACTGAGTACATGACCAGGTACCCTTAACTCTGTTCCTTAGTTTCTGTACCTGTAAAAAGCTCTTAACATGGTAGGTGAGTGGTACTTTTGCAATCATAACCACAGTCTACTTAGCCTCACCTCTCCTGAGAATCAAACATTTCTTCAGCCTGAAATCCATTCACATTTATGAATATAAATTTTTCACCTATATCAAAGACAAATCTCTTGATTAAACTATTAAACTTTGTCAACCTGTTAAAACATATTGCTAAATAATATAAAGCAACCCAAATTATCAGGTCTCTTTTACCATGATCATTTCACCATTATCATTCTTAATCTTTTTGTTTTTTACTAAAGAAACTCGATGCTCTTTTCACTCAAGAAATTAATTTTGTCTCTAATGCTCCAGGTTTTGATTTAACTGGCTCTCTAAAACTTAGAATAGCCTGGCCTCAGAGATAGTCCCCAACAGTAAGGAATTATCACACTAATATCCAGATGTTCTCAAAGGTGAGAGGAGAGCAGAAGGGACAGTCAGCATTCTTAGCTCTCCTCTTCATGGAGAAGCAAAAGTAGTCATTACCCTCCTTTGTGTTCTCAAAGTGTTCAAGGCATAACACTAAACGTGTTCTAAGCATAACCAAATACAGATTAATCCTACAGAGGTTTTCTGCCTTATATTACAATCTGAGCTTCTTCCCTTCTTTTTGAGGAGCCATTCTTGATCGTTCCCTCAGATATGTCATTTTAATCTGTATCCAAAATTGATGTTACTTACTATCAGTCTTATTCTAGGCTTCTTTAGCAGTGACTTCTGTGTAAACTGCATGATAAACTAAAAGGAACCACATTCCCTTGTTCAAAGAATAGATGGAGAAAGAATCTGGAGAAATGACTTCAGGGAATAAATATAAGATACAGCGTGTGAATTACAGTGGTTACTGAGGAAATGAAAATAAAAGGCACAAACTGAAATGACATTACTCAGGGAAGAAGAAAAAAAAAATTGTTGAAAAATTCTATACGGGGACTAAGAAGGAATAGTTTAATGGTTTAGTGAAATACTGCCTGAATTACATTTCGGTAGTGACAGCATAAAAACATTTTTAATACTAAGGAGATATTCACAGCATCTAGTATTTTAAATCACTATAAACCAGATATTTAGACCACCTCTGAAATTAGCAAACATTTGAAACATGAGGTAAATAAGAGCACTTACTTTAAAAGCTGCACAAGCATAAAGCATTTAGAATAACGGCTGGCACAGAGTAAGCATTCAGTACGTGTTTACTAGTGGTAGTATTATGCCTGCAAACCACATGCAAACCAACTGATTTCTCTAAGTTCAGATTCCTTATCTATAAGAAAGGAACATAAATACAAACTTTGATCCTTATTTTGAGCATCTATTAATCTGATAATGCATATAAATATCTTCATTTGTCCTTCTCAACCTTCCCCTTATCTCCCTGTCAATATACTTGATGGGATTCAATTCACTTTTATCAATAATTGCGGCTTATTAATGAAGTGATTCTCAAAGTGAGGAAAAGAAACATCACTCTAAACACATAATAAAATGGATATATCTGATGACTCAGATGGCAACAGTGATTGTTCTTTTAGCACTGATGCTATTTGGACTGCTGGTGTTCAGGAAGATGTTAAAGAGGTATCATTATGGTTATGGCCCTTCCACTGTCTTAATTCAAATAGCCTTTGATTTTGAAAACGTAAAATAGTTATTTCTTAAAAAAATCAGTTGGTAAACTTGGAACATAAAATACCAAACATTCATATTTGCATTTTCTGGGCTGAGGTGTTCCTATGGATTCACAGCCCCCCCAAAAAGCCTTATGCCTTTGTGGCTTACTGTAAACCAATGCTTTTAAAATGAGGGTAAAGTACTAAACCAAAATATCCTACAAGCTCTTAATACCTGCTTGATGTGTTATTTCTGTAAAAGCATATGAGAAGGAGCCATATGCCCTCTAATAAAAGCTTATGATTACTGAAAAACAATTAAAATCCAAAATCAACAATAAATGATCCCAGTTTCCTTTGTTTAAATGTACTTTTGCATCAAAATAACATTTATTCTACATATTCAGTTAATCACCTCTTAATCTTTAAACACATTTTCATTTCCAGAAGCAAGATGTTAAGATTTTCTACATATTCTATCACATCTAAATTGAACAGTCATAAGAGACAAGTGTGGGATAAAATGGTAGAATTCTGCCACTAAATAAAATAGACTCCATTTAAAGAGGAAAATAGGTCCACTTTCTTCTTTTTAAAGTGGAACTATATTTTAAAATGCATCTTTAAAATAAGAGACAGTGCAGTGCAGTGATTTTAGGGCCTGAATTAAAGCCCAGACTACTTGAGTTCAAATCCAGATACATCACTGTGGGAACATTTCTCCGAGCCTAGGATTCCTATTCTGTCAAACGTGAATTACAATACATTCACATTCTAGCGCCCCAGAATAGCGGTGTTGAGTAAATAAGTTAACATATGTAAGTACTTAAAATAGTACCCAGCACATAGTGTTTTTAAACGTAATATAACAGGTCATGGTCTGACAAAGTAACTTTTTCTTATTATACTTATGTGCAAGCAAGATCAATAACTGTCACAAAACTATTTTGTAAAAAGACCATTTATTTAATACCTTGTATGCGTTAATGGGAAAATGGGATGATGTAGGAAAAAATTAAGCCTGAATGTCACTAAATAGACAAATGAAATCACTGACTAAAGCTCTGGATCTTCTTGGCCAAATACGGTACATTAATCTTGGATTTACTAACAACTTAGAAGTTATTTAAAAACTTATAGAGAGGCTTAAATAAAGAAAAACTGCTTTTCTAGATTTTAAGCAACTAAAATATGAAAAATATGCTTTAATGTCACTATTTCTGTCCTTATTTTCACCAATTTACCAACATTAAGAAACAGTTTTGCTTTCTGGTTTCATTTCCTGCAAATGATGTAACATATATCCTATTTTAGTGGTTAACACTCTGGCACAACTAAAATTAATCTTAACAGTCATAGTAATGTAAAAATTTCTTTAGCAAACATATACTAAACAATTTGGAGTTCACATTGATTAACAGTGTCCCTTTACATTATTAACTGATTTGTGATTATAAGGTTATCTTCTGTTAGCAAGAATCAAAGTTGCACAAACATAAGAGGCCATGTAAAATAAAGCCTCAAAGATTTCTAAATAAAACAGTAGGAATGGAAGGAAGCTTTAAAACTGAAATCAATGTCTAAAAACCTCATTGATCTTACGGACTATTCCTTATCACACAGATTTTAAATGACTCTAAATACAAATAAAAGTTACTCTCCAAAGCTGCCTTAACCCTACTAAAGTTATTAGGGTTTATATAAAAATGACACACAAAATTTAGGTTGTAAAGTTAGCTATGTGTTACCACTGAATGTACTCGCACATAAAAATTAGTGAAAATGACTGCTAGATGAATAACGTTTAATAAAAATATGGAAATAAAGCAGTAATTTAGAGGATTTGTAGTTAACTGTTTATTCACTCACAAGAGGTCTATTTTAAAAGAAATCTCCAAAGAGAGTATTCCACAACCCACAACTTGTCTTTGTAATTCATTTAACTATCATCCCCTTAAATAGGTTCCTCTATCCCTAATATACTCACATATAATGCACTTTAAATGAATTTTCCTTTTGTTTCATCAAGAGAAACCACCATGTTACCTGAAGATTAAGTTATCGTTCATTCATCCTAAACTAAACAATTTCATTTCCTTTATTCTTTTCTACCGTTCCTAAATACTAACAATGTTGTTCATGGTTTTCTGAATCTCTCCTTGGAGTTGAAATACAGATCAAGAAACAGCATCCTGAGAGTACTGCTCTACTCCTTCTAACGGAGACCAGCGTTACTTTCACACCTCACCTTTAAGAGGTATAACTCTCTTGCATCAATTTTGATTTTTCTGTCACTATAAAGTCTAGTACCAAGCATATCATAAAGTTTGTTCCTCCTCATCTTAGACTTTTGTAACTTGAATCTCTAGAAAGTCAGTTTGCAGATAAAAATCATTCACTATTTACAAATAAACAGAAACTCTACTATTCGCACTGAATCAAATTTTTACCTTGCCTAGATGTTAGAATTAGTTACCAGAGCACTATGATATAGCCCTTATTTGCAAAGTACTCACAACCTAATTAATGAAATTTATTCATTTTTAAGGCATTTGACTATAATGTTAAACATCAATATTAAAGTTCTAAGAATAAACTTAAGGTTAACCTAACCAATTTTTTAAATAGTCCAATCAGTCTTCCAAGATGTTTATACATATATATATACATACACACACACACACCAAGACAACGTTCCATTTGCATATGGCCCATTTCAGCTATAAAATAACAGACAGGATTTGCCCAAATACCCAGAAATGACTAATCCAAAGATTTCTTTAAAAGATATTAAAAAGATAAATAACTTTTTAATGAGTTTCAAAAAACATAAACCCAACAACTAAATTATTAAATACCTTTACCAGTTCTGTACTGATGAAGACATTATCAAATTTGTACTTACCAAATTATTTTCCTTAAAACTCTGAATCAAACTTCTACTCTAGACTATTTCCATTTTTGACTGGTTTCACCTAATTGCAAGTAAACTGGCTCACATATAAACCAAACTGGTATCTGCAACTCCCCAGTACCATCTTGTTCCTGCTTTTTTCCCCCCTTTAAACAGCAGGGGAAACAAATGCAAGGGTAAGAATACGCACATTCTGCTGTTCCTAAATATCTGAGTCTCAGTTTCCTTTTCTTTAAAATGAAAGCACTGAAATGACTCAAATTTATGCACTTCCTGTATACTCTTTAAAATAGATCTTTAAAATGATCCGCAGTAACTCTGTCAAAAAGCAAAAATTCTTTCATTTGAAAAATAATAAACTTTAAAAAGTTTAATGCTCACAATACACAAACAGCTCCTATCATCCTGTAATGTCAACAACAATTATTACTCAGTACACCAAAAACATAACAATAAAGAGAAGGAATATCCAGATTTTAAGTTATAGATTTCTATTTTACAGAAATTCATAATTTATCTTTTCATGGGGTGGTAATAGGCTAGACGAATTAGGAATTTGTAAGTGTTCTTTAACAAACAATAGGAAGCAAAGGTTGATTTCCTCTTTAACAACCCACAGGCCAACATAAACAAAAGTGTCGTAAACCTAAGTGTCGTAGGAAATGTCCAATTTCCCCACAGTAGTAAACAACTTAGGAACACTCCAATGTGAACAGTAACGATTATTAAATCATATTTTTTGCTGTAATGCAACAAGTATATGTTTACACCCTTAGAGGATTTTTACCATACAAACATAGTACATAGCCTAACAAAGTAGGAATAAAGTACCAAGACTTCGATCAAAGTGCTTAAATTCAAGGCCCAAGTCTGCCAGCTACTAGCTTACTTGAAAATTATCTTTCAAGTAAGTAAATGGCGGTGATAAGAAGTAACTAAAATCTAACGTTATCTCATAAATAGAAAATCTTTTAGAATATTTCATTGAATCAAGATAAAAGCCCTATAATGAAATTATTACTGTCCATTTCATAGATGAAGACACTAAGGTGCAATGATTTAACTTTCCTCAGTCATACTGCAAGTTAAGCGCTGGAACGGTGACCTAACTCAGGGCTCAATCTTATGCTCCTTCCCCAAGCCATACTGGAATACAGGAAAACACACTCTTTAAATTATATAGCCCTGCTATGGTGACGATGGGAAATGAAAACGATCTTTATTATACAGTAAAGAGGCACATTATCTTTCCTAATAGGCAGAGCACCTACTCTTTAGGTTACATATTCACACAGTGAAGTTAGTCTGGATACCACTTGATATGGCCGACAGGTATTAAAATCTCCACATACCTCCTTATTTTAAGTATATCCTTTGGTATTTTATAAGTTTGAATATTAGCAAGTGACTTAAGCCTCAAGTGGACTTATCTACTTTCTGCAGGCCTACGTTATCCTTCCAAAAGGAGGCAAGGACTGCACTTCTAGGAAAAACGCTGCCGGTTTCCCTCAAGCCTCCACTAGAGCACAAGACCACGTGGTATCGCTCAGAAGCCCAAGGTTCCCTACTCCTCTCCCTCCTGACAAGAAACTGGAAACTAAGGTTTCCTTCTCTTAAGTGGCGCCCTGACACACGCCACCTGTGTAGTACGAACAGCAAACACCCTGCAGCCTGCCTCCCGGAAGAACACAAGAATCCGCATAATAGGGAAGTTGGATACCGACGATGCCGGGAAAGGAAATGACTGGAGGAGTCGAGGCGGTGAGACCGTGCCCAGCCGCGGCCCCGGGACCTGTCAAACAGTGAGGGGCTCGCGCCGAGCGGCTGGGACCCATCGTTCGGGAAGGCCTGGGGTGGGAGCGGCACTCCGGGAGGAAGGAGGACGGGGAGACCTGCACGAGCCGCCGCCGCCGCTCCCGCCACTCTCTCAGCATGACCCGACAAGCCACCAACCCTGGTCTTCACCTCGGGTCCAATCTTTGCCCCCACATTTCGGGAGTGGCCCAAATCCTGCTGCCCAGGGCGGCCGCCGCCGGACCTGCCCGCACCTGTCACCAGCGAAAGACACCAGCCCGCACTTCCCGCCCAGCTCCCCACCAGCCTCGGGCAACCGCGGCCACCTCAGCCCCTTTCCCTCACCAGGTGTCCCCTTTCCGGAGCGAGGTTTTGAGCAGAGTCGCGATGTCAGACCTCTGGATGTCCAGATCCGCCGCTCCGCCTTCCGCCATCTTCTTCCACTAGCGGCAGCGGAGGCGGCGGCGACGGCGGCGGCACGCCCCAGAGCATTGTGGGAATGGCGTCCCGCGGCCCCGCCCAGCCGGCAGGTCGAAACCAAAAGAGCCGGAAGGTGGGGGGTGCGCCTCGGCACAAGAGTTGGCCCCGGGGCGAGCCGAGCGCACGGCTGTGGTCTGCTGCCCCCCATCGGCCCCCGCCCGTCCAGCAGCTCGCCCCGACCTCCTCGGCCCGGCGCGCCGGCGTTAAGGCTGCGCGCTGGGGCCTCGGTCAGCTGCCGCCTGAGCGCGGCCACCGCCCCGTCCCTCCTCCACTGCTGCCTTCCCCTCCCTCTTTCCCACAGCCGCCCGAACGCCCTTATTTGCGCATTCACTCACGCTCCCGGTGGGTGGGGCGGGGGGCGTGGGGACGCTAGGATATGGCAGGACATTTCTACAGCTCCGTGACTCTGGGCTTTTCGTTGCGAGCTCGCTCAATATTGGCCCAAACAAAGAACATCCGAATGCGAGCGCCCGGCCGCAGGGCCCTTCCCGGACTCCCTCCAGCGCTCCTAGTCCTGCTGTAGGTGGGGACCTTGCCTCGGTCTTTGTGCCGCCTTCCCAGGCACACCCAGACAGCCGAGCCGCAGTGAAAACCTGTTCCACTTCCTCGGCGAACAGGGTGTAAAATAGGGATCGACGAACGCCAGGTACCAAAGGAGAAGAAGACGCGCGAGAAACCCTTTCTCCTCGATGTCATAAAGTAACATTTTCTTAGCCCCATCTTCCCATGGTGTGTACATCTGAAGCTAGATGATAATACCAGCTGTTTGAAGCCGCTTATGTTACAAATGGGGAAATCGAGTCTCTCAAAAATCAAATGCCAAGGTCATAACAGTAAGTGGAGAGGCAAGTTTATAACCCAGTTCCGAAGCCCACGTGCCATCTGTTCACGACAACACGCTCACTACGTGTCCTAGTGAGAACCTGAACTAAAATGTAGACTGGCCTGCAGTGGATCCATTTTTTTTTAACCTCTGTACACCTGGTGGCTAGCCCAGTGCTGCCTAACACGTAAGAACCACGTAAATATTTAATAAATGAGTTTTGGCAACGTGAAGATGTCCAGAGATTTGACTAAGATAACATAAATGCTGTGAAAAGTCTAAAAGATGGCTAAGAATTCCTGCACGATGTCTCTTTTTTCCCCATTTTTAATGTCTGCCTAGCTCATTTGGTGAGAATGCAGTAAAGAGGGGTGTAATTATGCTCCTAAGAGGTGTTGAACCCCTCCAAGTTAAAGGAGTGTGTATTGGCTTTGTGATTTGTATACATCAGCATTATGGTTGCTTGTTTTCTTCAAAATAATACTATTCTGTATTATCATGTCATCCTTGATTTGAGAGTCTGAAAACAGTTTCCAGTTACTGCTATTTCTTAGAGTATTTGACTTTTCTTCCGACAGGTGAGAAAATTAGAGTTTCTTTAACCATGAGTACCATCAAAAGGTCACATTTCCCCCCTTTCCTACCCAACCTCTGAAAGAAAATGATTTTCTAAAGAGAGGCAGCATGATATGGGAAGAATATTGGAGTCATATGAACGTGAGTTCAAACTTCACTTCAACCTCTAGCTGCAAAGTGCTTAATTTTTAGTTTAATCATAAAGTTGGGGACAGTAATACCTACCTGAAAGGATTTTGATGAAAATTAAACAAAAAAACATATGTTTATTGCCTGGGACATAATAGCCAATCAATAAACACTAACATTGTTTGCTGTTGACAGAATGATTTGTATCGTTATGTAAATTATATCTCAACAAAGCTGTGGAAAAAAAGCACTGTGGACTTTGAAGGCAAAACTGTGCTTTCTGTCATTTTATATGCATAACTTTATCAAGAAGCGATGCCTCATGCACATTCTGCTGTCCAGTTTCCTTTCAAAGAAATGCATGTTTGAAATGTTGAAGCCTGTGTCCACGCAAGAAATTTGAAAAGCCTCTTCTTCATTTGCACCATGTTCAAGGCAATGAGTTAACTGCATATACGTGTATAAGTTCAATGCTGTTTTGAATTATACATCAGATTTATGAGGTCATTTTGTTGACCTAACTCGTTGCATTCAGAGTCAGGAAAGAAATAGTAGTTACAGTATTTTATTTAACAAGCACTAAAAGAGTGCCAAGCCTAGTTCTAAACGTTTTAAAGCACTATCTTCGATCCTCATAGCAACTCTGTGAAATAGATGTCGTAATTTCCATTCTGTAGATGAGGAATTGAGGCAAAACCCAAATTTGAAACAAAGACATCTAGCTCCAGAATCTAGCAGATTTGGGTAAGTTTCTGTTTTTCTACCAACCTTTATGATCTTAATTCTAGCAATCAACTTTCTAGTGACCTCAGTTTACTAATTTTTGGAAATTCTGCTTGTTTTACTTATGCTTCTTCTACTCTCAGTAATGAAGAGAAATAAGATATTGTTCATAAATATTAAGGTCCACATCCCTACTGAATAACTAAGTAGGTAATTGATGAAAAATGTTACTTTTCTTTGAATCACACAGATAATTGAATCGAAACCAGGGGTTACATCTGCTTGTTTGGAATGAGTGTCTTTGTAACCATGAGCCTATTTAGAGCCAGTGGGAGTGGACCCCATCTCTTATCAACAGTGATTAAGGACTGTCTTTCAGAAAATCTGCAAAGTCATGGAGCCAGAGTATGCACAGAAGAGGAAATCTTGACCTGAAATGACTGCAGAACCAGAGATCCTCCTCTTCACAGAACCAAAGGATGGGGACACGACTTGAACTTAAAAGTCAGACTCTTATCAGAAGCGAGGGGTCCCTCATTCAGGAAGATCCGGTGTTAAAATTCTTTCCCCAGCCTATCATTAATGTGTAGAACCTCATCATAAAAGTTTAGAACCTCATCATAAAAGTTTAGAACCCTGTCATAAATGTTTAGAACTTTACCATAAATGTTTGAAGCTCACCAATCAAAACCTGTGCCACCAGCATTTCTGAGTGCCATCCTGTTCTCCCTAACCTCTTAATTGTGCCCCAAATCCTGAATCAGGGAGACAGATCCGAGGGCACGTGCCCCCTGTCTCCCTGCAGATCAATCTCACAGAATAAAGCTGATTTCTCCCCTAAAAGCTGATGCCATAATGCACATTTGTTAATGCACATTGGGCAAGAGAACCCCAGCTTTGTGCGGTAACATCTTCATTGATTCTTCATTGATTGCTTAGTTAAAATTATAAGGAGGTACTATTTGCTTGGTGATTGTCATTACCTGCTCAGACTTTCTGTACCTTTCTTGTTTGTTAAAAACTTAACCTAGGGCTTTAAGAAAGGAGAAGGAGTGTGCTGGATACTTTAGAAATTAGGCTGGATATGAAGCAAGTGCACCTTATATAAAGGCAGAGTAGGTTCTGAAACTAGAGATACTCTGGGAAGGACTCCTTGATCTTCCAAATAATTCCCTTCTCTGCTCACTAATGTTTAAATGATCTTTTTCAGAGAGGTTCTTGTACTCCACAACTGAAACATAGGACTTCAAATATAAACACCCCAGGAGAGAGTAAGGCTTAAGACTAAGGTGTCAAATGAGAGAGTTTTCAACCTGGGATGGAACACAGAAAGAAGGAAAAACATTGTTTTTTTTTTAATAGAGTTGAATGGAAGAAAATACAAAGGAGAATTCCAAGACAAGCTTTGCCTTCTTCACAGTTTTGTGTGGTGCTGGCTGCATGAGCCCAAGGAAAAATCTGCCAGAATCAGCAAATTCCCTGAAAGAACAATGATTGATGACTTAGCTGTCTTAATTTCTCAACTCTTCCTATCTTTGGGCTTCAGGAACCACTATTTCACTTTTTCCTTCTTCTTTGTCCTTTCTCTAGTTATTCCCTCTGATAACTCCCTCACCCCACTCCCCCATTCTTAGTCACCTCTCTAAGCCTTTCATTTTTTTCTCTTTCGTAATTTTATAACTCCCTCCTCGCTTTACTAGCTCTCTGAACAGCTAAAGGCAGGGGAAAGGCGGGGGAGTAGTGCAAACACCAAAACAGCTTGTAGTAAAGTGCTTAATTCCTTAATGAGACTTTGAAACGTGAGATATGAATAAAAATTGTAAGTGTCACAATGCTGTTTTTAAAACTAAAAAAAAAAAATACAGAGGCTCCTTATTTCAGACAAATGTTAGGTCCTGATAAAGAGGAAGACAAAGTAGTGAAATGAATACAGTGTCTTGTACAAAGGGCCAGTATCCTTGGATTTTGACTCTGGCTTAGTGCCACTAACTAGCTGGGTAACCTTGGCCAAGTTATTTAATCTCTGTGGGCATTAGTTTTCTCATTATAAAATCCGGTGATTAGACTCTTCCTGGGCTGAAACTCAAAGGCTTGCAAGGGACAGATAGAGCTACTTAAATGGGTGAAACAAATCTGTTGTAAGATAGCAAGGAATTGTGGGGACTCTGAGGTACTGTCTGCCCCACCTAAAGTAATTTAGATTAAAAAATGTAGGGCCCGGCCCGGTGGCATAGTGGTTAAGTTCACATGCTCTGGTTTGGCAGCCTGGAGTTCACAGGTTCAGATCCCTGGCACAGACCTAGCACCACTCCTCAAATCTTGCTATGGTGGCATCCCACATAAAATAGAGGAAGACTGGCACAGATGTTAGCTCTGCAACAATCTTCCTCAAGCAAAAAGAGGAAGATTAGCAACAGATGTTAGCTGAAGGCCACTCTTCCTCACATAAAAAAAAAAAAATTGAACAAGCAAAATTACATCTCCACCCTAAAGGATCTGGAAAGTTTCTTTTTTTTTTTTTTTTGAGGAATATTAGCCCTGAGCTAACTACTGCCAATCCTCTTTTTTCTGAGGAAGGCTGGCCCTGAGCTAACATCCATGCCCATTTTCCTCTTGGAAAGTTTCATTTTAACGTGGGCATGAAGTGTGCAAGTTGATTAATCTGAGTTACTACTTTATATTTTCTTTTTTTGGAAGCACACACAAAATGCTGTGAAAGCTGACACTACCCTGAAGGTTGATGGTAGTCTACTCTATAGTAGATACTTACCAAATGATAATAGAATTAAGCTGAATTGAATCAATAAACAAATCCAATAGTCTTATAGGTCTAGAATTATAGCAAAAAAAAAAACCCAAAAACAAAGCAAAACCCTCAATAGACATAGTATATTCTGTGGGTCCTAGATATTTAGAAATGAAGTGTACTTGCATGGTGGGAAACTTTCCCAAGAAAGAGTTAGATTATCCCATTCAACCAAAGGTGATATAGATCAAATCAAGGTTGATAGTAGGGGAAAATCTGCCTGTTTTATACTTTCTTTATTTGTTATTTATATTTATAGGCAGGTTTCAAGGTTGAATATGTTATTTATATCTATTGACAGATTTCAAGGTTGATAAAGAACAATTTCGTAACAAAAATAGAGATGTTAAGCAGCCTCTGGGTCCTTTTCCAAGCTTCATAATAATGGATGGACTTTAGAAACCTAAATCATTTCAAACATGCTGACCTTTTGTTTTAAAGGACGAGTTAAATTACGCAAAATTTTGATCTTAATGTTTTTTACTTGGTCCTTTTTACTCTATATCAGTTTCATGCAAGAGTTTAAAAATGTTGTCTTTTATGCCCGTGGACCTCAGAAATGTACACATCCAAAGTGAAGGCGAGACTTGTGTGATGACCCAGGGATCCAGAGATTAACTTTGTTTTCTCCCAAGAGAGGACTGAATTATCCAGATTTTCTACCTGGACAATCCTCCTTTTCATTTTGGCTTAGATAGCAAAAAGATTTAAATTGCTTGCAAAGAGTTTTAGAACAATAAAATAGCAGGTCTTAAAGAATACATCTGTGTTCCGAGAGTAATGTAAACATTGGATGAAGCATTTTTCACGACGTTGTCTTCCAGGTGTCTCTAAGCAATAGGGACTACCGACTACATGGAAGGTTTAGGTCAAGTTAGAAGACACCAACAATGAAGATAAAACACTACTACTGATTTTATAAAAATATTTACCATTGCTTTTTGTTGCTAGTCAGTATGCTTTTGTATAGGCTCTTTTGAACAATGTAACGTGCATTTCTAAATTTACTAGTGGCCTGAGGCCACTATGTAAATACATTGGGCATGATTTCTACAGCATGTAGGATCCATCAGAGGTGCAGGAAATAATAATACACCTATACATATAACTTAATTTACTTAATGTTTATGGAAATTTAATAAGATATAGTGTAAAGATTATACATTTTAAAATAAGAAAGACCTATATTTGAATGCTACACTCTGTTACTTGCTAGTTCTGTGATAGCAGAAACTTTAGTTTCCTCATCTGTAAAATGGAAGTAATAGACTTATTTCGTAGGATTCGGTCAAAAGAGAATTAAATAATGAGTGTGAACCTCATAATAGAGCCAAATATATAGTAGCAATTATCATTTACAAAATGCTTGTGCCTCTTAGACTGTGGCAGCTACTAAATTTGAATGTTTGAACAAATTCATTAACATCACAAAGCTGCTACATGTTAAAATTAGTAATAGCCCAGGTCAAAGAAGCCCAATCACTAAAGGGGCTAAGAACGATAATGTTAGAAGTCCAGCTTTACTCACAGTATTTTCTGTGAAGGTATTCTTTTTTTTGTTTGTTTTTTTCAAGATTTTATTTTTTTTCCTTTTTCTCCCCAAAGCCCCCCCGGTACATAGTTGAATATTCTTCGTTGTGGGTCCTTCTAGTTGTGGCATGTGGGATGCCGCCTCAGCGTGGTCTGATGAGCAGTGCCATGTCCGCGCCCAGGATCCGAACCAACGAAACACTGGGCTGCCTGCAGCAGAGCGTGCGAACTTAACCACTGGGTCATGGGGCCAGCCCCTCTGTGAAGGTATTCTTAAGGCTAAAAGAATGTACTTGGAAGCTGATAGTACAATATGATTAAAAAGTATTTTCATATACTTATGAATGTTCTCTAATTACAAACATGGATAAATAACAGATTAAAGACTTGTGTTACAATAATCTTACCTGTGGACTGACAACTTAGAAGCCAAAATAGTGGCTCCTCAAAGATGTCCATGTCCATATCCATGCCCTAATCCCAGAACCTTACATGGCAAAAGGCACTTTGCAGATTTGATTGAAGTTAAGGACCTTGAGATGGAGAGATTGTCTTGCATTACCCACTTGGGCCCAAATGAATCACATGAATCCTTAAAAATAGAGAAACTTTCCCGGCTGTTGTCAGAGGTAGATAGGAGAGAGGAGGAATGGCTTTGAAAATATCATAAAGGGGCCACGAGCCAAGGAATGTAGATGGCTTCTAGAAGCTGGCAGTCAAGGAAATGAATTTTCCTCTAAAGCCTCCAGAACGGTACACAGCCTTGTGAATGCTTTGATTTAGGCCCTGTGAGATCTGTATCGGAATTCTAAGCTATAGAAATACAAGCTAATAAATTCGTGTCATCTCAGTTCACTAAATATATGGTAATTTGTTATAGTAGCAATAGAAAACTAATACAGACAGGTCATAGAATAGTCTACCCTAAGGAAATTAAGACAAAGCAAAATATTCTTAGAGCTCCGATTGACTGATGTATCCATCTACTGTAACACTACACAGATATGTTACGTCACGGATAACAATGAGAAGAAATTGAGTTCAATATGATATATTCTCTGGACTCCTAGTTGACAAAAAGATGGAAACTATTTTTAGCACTGAGCTCTAAAACTGACACAATACAGAAAGTAATAACCATACCAAAGTCTTCAGTGATTATGAGATTATTTTAACTTTTTAGGCAATGTCACCAAATTCTTAACATCAAATTATGACGACTATCCATCAAGAACGAGGACCTGGAGCTTAAAAATTGTGCTGACTACATTTCAACTGGGCCAGATAGAAGCCAAGGATAGATGGCAGTAGATACTGCAACAGCTTCCAGACAAGTTGTAGTAGAATAATCATTGGCGTGCTTTGCACAAGAAATGCTATCAAGACTCTCTAACAGACACTCTGAATCAGTGCAGGGAAGCAAGAGCAGCAGCTAAGCCAACCTCATGTATTATGGTCAGAGGAAAGTGAGTCAAAGTGACTTATGAGGAGTGGAGCCGAAAGTACATATAGAGCTGGATGATACATATAACTGCCTGCCAAAATAGATCTCACATCAATGCCCATGGCCAAAGCTTGTTTCCTTCCTTCTTCCCTCCTTCTCTCCTTCCTTCCTTCTCTCTCTCCCTTTCTTCCCTCTTATCTCCCAAGGCATTTGGTACAACTTTATGTGGACGGTGGTTTCTTGATAAGTACTTATTGAATGAAATGCCTTGCAGGCAGGTAAAAACTAACACCCAACTCTACTGGCTACTTCAAGTGGTTAATGGAAAATGGAAGTAGGTCAAGGTAAGGAGGAAAAAACCCTGCTTTTACTGGAGCAAGGGCTTAGCAGATTTAATTAATGCCCTTTAGACTCTATGACGCTCTAACTGCTTTTGACTGGTTCATGTAAATGGTGCTGTACAGCAAGTTTCTTTCAGCCCCTTCAGAGAAAAATGAATTTTGAACTTTTTTTCTCTTGAAGTGGAAGTAAAAGAAACTAGAAAATAAAGAGTTCAGAGCTGTCAGACTTCCAAAATAAATAAAGTTTCCTCCAACTTCTTCTAATGTTAACAAGGTTTGCATTTGCAAGCTTTCTATTTTCTTATTGCATAAATTAATTCAGGAAACAAAAAATTTATAAAGATGTGAATATTCTTTTCAAGTCTGAAAGAAGTTTAAAACTATGTAATGGAGAGTAAACAAGCTTTTCAAAATATAGAAAATTTCACTAGGAAGGAAATATTCACTGATGTTGGTTTTATTACATATTTCCTATCATGATCTGGGAGAAAATTTATGATAAAATCAAACGAGGATTATTTCCTTAAAAAAAAAGAAATAGTATTCTCTGATTAAAAATAGACTTGGGCACCTCAAATTAAATTCTAGGGCTCGTCTCTCTCAGGAAAAGAACTCTCGAATTAGGGAGCAATGCATTTAAGAAGAAAATGCGGTTCTTCATCTGAACTTCAGAAAGAGATGATGAAACTTGTTGGGAATTTACTCTTTCTTTTCACCACCTGGAGGTCTAGTCCTTATCCAATGAACTATTAATGGCTGGAGGGTTAAAAAAGACAATCATCGCAACCTAAGGTAATGTTTCTAAAAGTGGGGTCTGTAGACCAGCTGTATCAGAAACACTGGAGTGTATTTTACTATATGGATTGTTCGGCCCAACTCCAGGTGTGCTGAATCAGAGTTTCTAGGGGAATGAGGTTTAGCATTCTGCATTTTAACAGGCTCACAGGTGACTCTTGTGCCCAAAGTTTGGGACCATTAGTCTAAGGAGATACATTGACTTCTTCAATTAATTTTGCCCAGATTCGACTATGATCTTGTGATAAGAGCAAAATTACACTGTAGCTGTAAGACTGGATTGTCAGCTTCTTTTTTTTTTTCATGAGGAATATTGACCCTGAGCTAACATCTGTGCCCATCTTCCTCTATTTTGTGTGTGGGATGCTGCCGCAGCATAGCTTGATGAGCAGTGTATAGGTCTGCACCCTGGATCTGAAGCTGAAAACCTCGGGCAACCATAGCAGAGCGTGTGAACTTAACCACTACGCCATCAGGCTGGCCCCAGGATTGTCAGTTCTTGAGAGAACAATTTCTATCCCCTGCCCTCTGGGATTATTTAATCTCAGTAAATTAAATGGACAAACTCTAGTATAACTCTCACATGCTGTAACTATCATCACTCCTTCTAGGATTTTTTTTCTTTTTAAAAATTATCATAATTTCTTCAATAAAGATGCTGGCTTGTATCAGTGGGTTGATTTCACATTCAATAATTTATTCTATTTGATGTCTCTATATTAATTATTTATAATTCATGAGCTTCATTTTTTAAGTAGATAAATCGTATTTCCATTAAAACAATAAATTGCTAAGAGTTGTGTATCCAACTGGTGATAAATATTTTTACAAACAATGTAAATGTAATTTATATTTCTACTAAAAGAGGTGTACTGCCTATATAAAAAGACCTAATTTAATATTTAAGCCATATATGGTTAAATATAGATATAATACAAACGTATACTGTAGCATATAGATATTTATAATTACAGATAATGTTTAAGCAGATGGAATGAAATCTTATAAAATAGCATATCACACATATTTCTCTATGGCAATTTAAATGTGTAATAATTTGTGAACTCTGTAACAAAACCTTGTTAGCTTTATACTTTTAAAGATGAGTTACTTTTAAAGTCTTTGTTACTGCATTTAAGGAGCTCTACATTAGAAAATCATATTGTTAAAAGTTGATTTCATCTTGTAAGCACTGAAAAGAGGAAAAGGTTTTTTTGTGGACTGCTGTCACCCTCAAACTTTAGAGTACATGAGAATCGTGTAGGGGACATGTAAAAATGGCACATTCTTGGCTACCTACAAGATCGGAAAATCAGGAGGTCAGAACTAGGAATCCGCAGTGTTAGAAGCCACCTAGATGATTTTATGCAGTTAAGTAGCCCTTTAAGAAATTTTAATAGAGAGCAAGATAAGTTAAAATGGAAAGGTCAGTAATTACTCATTTTATTTCTAAACATTCTTCAATTTGTGCTGTGGTAGTAGATACCCACCCCTATCCTACCTCACTCTACCCCAAAAAGAGTTTAAATCATCTTTTCTTTCTGGATACATGTGTCTTCTGTGAGTACAACATGCCTAGGAGCAGCTTAGGGATCCATGGGATTGGGAAAAAGTACTGTAGCTTCCTACGTCTTGACTTGTAAAACTAACTCCTTTGGATGCTCATATTTTGAAAGTTAAGAAAGAATATAACCTGAGAATCAAAGGATCCTTGAATAAATAAACTGTCTATTATGTAACACACAGAGACCATGGCAATATGAAGATAACCTTTAAAATAACTAAGGGTGATTAAATAAAATTAAATTTAAAAGCAAAACATCTAGAAAAATGCTATTTAGTGATGCATTTCCCTTAATTGGGGACAGATGGAATTGAAGGGTTTTGGTTAGCTATAACTAAGATTTCCTACTTGGAAATTACTGCTGAATTATTCGGGGGATCTTTTTTACTAGTGATATTTAAAATTGTAGTTGAATGTTTTCCTATTTAAAGTCAGGGATTTGGATTTTTTTTTTTTTTGCCTTGTCTAGCTCAGCCTTAAGAGTCTATAATAAATATTGAGAAGAAAAGGTTTCATTCACTTTCAGTACCTCAAATCATAAAATACAAACTTTTGAAAAGACAAAGAAAATTAAACATCAACTATTAGAGAATGAGAAGTAAATATTATTTAAACAGTATGTAAAATGGTTGATATACATGAAGGGAACACCCTAAATAAGGGCTAGACTCTTGAAATGACAAATGGGGAAGAAACAGAATGTATGAAAAGATAAGTTTGTAGAGTTGAAATCAAACAATCTTAGAACTCAGTGGACCTATAGAAATCATCTCGTTTAATCTTTACCTTTTTGATGAGTGATTTAACACTGAGAGAGGTTGTGACTTAGGTCATAAAGCTAGTAAAGGACGGAGTCAAGACTAGCATCCAAACTACCTCTTATTTCATCGCTCTTGTTGCAATATCACACTAATTCAATAAGTCACTCTATTAATGATGTTGGGCATTCTTGATGTAACATGATTTGGTACTAGATTAGAAACTATACTAACAATGCCAAAAGTCATAGTACTCCCTATGGCAGAGACTGGGTTCTGTCCCCAAATGTATATTCTCCTTTTCTTCCATAGCAATAGAAGTTTCAGTTGAACACATGGTGACACAACCAAACACTATGGGGTTTTTTGTCTTTTCTTAAACCACTTTGAGATATAATTCACACACCACACATTTGATCCATTTAAAGTGTATAATCCAATGGCCTTTCATATATTCACAGAGTTGTGCATCCATCATCACAATCAATTTTAGAATATTGTCATTACTCTCCCCCCAAACCCCACATCTCTTAGTTGTCACCCTAACCCACCTCATTCCCCAGCCCCAAGCAGCCATGAATCCATTTTCTGTTTCCACAGATTTGCCTTTTTTGAACTCTTTGTATAAATAGAATCATACAATATGTGGTCCTTTGTGAATGGCCTCTTTGATTTAGCATAACGTTTTCAAGGTTTATCCATGTTGTATCATGTATCAGTACTTCATTTCTTTTTATTGCTAAATAATTAATAATAATAATAATTCCATTATATAGATATAACCACATTTAATTTGTCCATTCATGATAGATGGACATTTAAGTTCTCTACATTTTTGAACTGCTATAGATAATGTTGCTATGAACATTCGTGTACAAGTGTCTGTGTGGATCTATGTTTTCATTTCTCTTGGATATGTACCTAGGAGTGGGATTGCTGGGTCAAATGGTCACTCTATGTTTAATCAAATGATTAAATCATTTGAAGAACTTTCAGACTGTTTTCCAAAGTGACTGCACCATTTTACATTACCAGTAGCAGTCTATGAGGGTTCTAGAATCTCCACGTCCTCAGCAACCCTTGTTATTATCTGGCTTTTTAATTATAGGCATCCTAGTGTATGAAGTGATATCTCACTGTGGTTTTGATTTGCATTTCCCTGATGGCTAATGATGTTGAGCAACTTTTCTCTTGCTTATTGGTCACTTGTATATCTTCTTTGGAGAAATGTCTATCCAGATCCTTCGCCCATTTTATAATTGGGTTATTTGTCTTTTTATTATTGAGTTGTAAGTGTTCTTTATATATTTTAGATACTAAACTCTTTTTTTTTTTAAAGATTTTATTTTTTTCCTTTTTCTCCCCAAAGCCCCCAGGTACATAGTTGCATATTCTTAGTTGTGGGTCCCTCTAGTTGTGGCATGTGGGACGCTGCCTCAGCATGGCTTGATGAGCAGTGCCATGTCCGTGCCCAGGATTCAAACCGACGAAACACTGGGCCGCCTGCAGCGGAGCGTGCAAACTTAACCACTTGGCCACGGGGCCAGCCCAGATACTAGACTCTTATTAGACAGAAGATCCCCCCAAATTTTCTCCCATTCTGTGAGTTATCTTTTTACTTTTTTATTGGTGTCTTTTGAAGTAAAAAGTTTTAATTTTGGTGTCCAGTTTTATCTATTTTTTCTTTTGATTTTTTTTTTTTTTGGTATTCTATCTAAGACACCATTGCTTAATCTGAGGTCCTAAAGACTTAGTACCTATGTTTTCTTTTCTGAGTTTTATAGCTTCGGCTCTTACATTTAGATTTGATCCATTTTGAGTTAATTTTTGTATGTGGTGTGAAGAAAGGGTCCAATTTAATTCTTTTGTATGTGGAAATCCAGTTGTCCCCCCACCATTTGTTAAAAATATTATTCTTTTCCCTATTTAATTGTCTTGGCCCCTTTTTTGAAAATGAGTTAACCATATCAGTGAAGACTCTCAATTCTATTCCATTTATCTCTTTGTCTATCCTTATGGCAGTGTCACAGTCCCTTGGTTACTCTAGCTTTGTAATACATGGCGAAATGGAGAGGTGTGAGTCCTTCAACTTTGTTCTCTCTCATGATTGTTTTGGCTATTCTGGGCCCCTTGGAATTCCATGTGAATATTAGAATTAGCTTCTCAATTTTTGTAAAGAAGTCAGCTGGGATCTTGATAAAGATTACTTAGAACTTGTAGATCAATTGTAATCTTAACAATGTTGTCTTTCAATTCATGAACATGGGATCACACTATGGTTTCTTAATTGCCCTTGCAAACACATGTGGTCATGTTCTAGGTTGTGTTCAATAGAATGAGGGCAAAAGTGATGCATGAAACTTCTTATTCATCCTCTTTAAAAAAGAGTCATGTTTATCACATCCCCCTTCCCTTTCCTCCTTTCTGCTGGCTGAAAATTGGAGATGATAGTGGGAGCTAGAGTTACCACCTTTTTCCATAAATTTGAAGCCACCTTTTGAGGATGGCAGAGCAACAAGATACAAGAAGTCTTGAACTCCATCATTAAACCACTATATCAGCCCTGGACTGCCTACATAGACTTTCAGGTGAGAGAGAAATTTCTGTCTTGCTTGAGGTACTGTACTTTTGGGTCACTTTGTTACTATAGCCTAACCTATATCCTATCTAATATATTCCCTTAAAGGAAAACTCCTTGCTGCTAGAGGGTCTCATTTCCATGTATATTTATTTTAGCATAAATAATATTTTTTAACAGCACAGTGGTTTATGATTTTAAAAATATTTTCATATATATCATCTTATTTTATTTTAACTTAAACTTTGTAAAGTGGCAAGCAAAGATATTTTTAGACTTTATAGTTGAGTAGAATGAGGTTCGAAGAGGTTAAGCTCTAAGTCACATGCTGTTAAATACAGAGAACTAGAGCCTATGTTTCCTACTACTCCGGTGCACTTTCACTCCACCATACTGATTTGCTTTTCTATAGCAACTATATTATATATAAAAAAGAAAGAACCATTTATTCATTAACTAATTCAATCAACAAATATTTTTGAATACCTATTACTCACTTTGAGTCCCAAGTCAACCACATAGGATACGCTAGTATACACTTCAATTAAAGTACTCAAATACAGCATTTCAAAGTAATATTAAAGTAGACTGCAATTACCCATTTGTTCTTATTCTTTGCTACCTCTGTAGTACTAACTTTACTTATCAATTAGACCACTTTAATAGATCTTTATATTTGTCATTATTCTTATATTATCAGTTATCTGCTTGCAGGCAACTAAGCCAACTTTCTCATTCAGTCGTTCTAGAGCAGCTTTGTTTTCTTCAAAACATTCACTTGTTACATACACTGAAGGAATCTGAATCATAGTGCTGGTGCACTATAATGATGCTAATAAAAAAATCTGATGAAATAAACATAATTCTTTTACAGGAATTTGGGAATCTGGCAACTTTTGTCAACATGCTTTATCTAATCCCTCCTGAAACTATAGAAGTGGTAGATAAGATATTACATCAAAAAATTATCTGAGTGAAAAAAAAGAAATTCTCAGTTATCATAAATAAAAACAAAAATAAAATTTAAAGAATAATAAGTGTAAACTGTCACCATACATGACCACGATACATTTATGGGGAAAGGGTACAGATCAGAGTGCAGAACCTGCTGAATGGAGGCTGCTGATCTATTGATATCGAGACCCGTAGGGAGCAGAAAGACACAAATGAAAAATTCCAGTAGAAACATTATCATACTCTAGCTCTCATGGACTACCATAGAAAAAGTATCCTCTACTTTATAACATAAAAATTTACAAGATTCACTAGGAAACGAACTACCATTTAGAAGTCAGTGTATGCAACAAAAAGAGAAAATTAGTGTCCTAAAAACTAAAAGTAATGGAAACATCTAAAAGAGTCTATAAAAATAGGTAAATTTAAAATGATTATAAACATAAAAGAAGGAATAGAAACTATAATGAAAGAACAGTAGAATGTGGAAAAAAGAAAAGGCAAATTGAAAAATGAACCACTTAGACCTTCTATGAATATAAAATATCATTATCAAAATTAAATCTCAATGAATAGGGATCTTCGTCAGCTTGGGCTGCTATAACAAAAATACCGTAGAATAAGGGGCTTAAACAGCAGAAATTTATTTCTCACGGTTCTAGAGGCTGGAAGTCTAAGATCAGGGTGCCAGCACTGTCAGGTTCTGGGGAGAGCCCTTTTCTGTTTTGCAGATGATCGCCTTCTGACTGTGTGCTCACATGGTGAAGAGAGATCTCCTGTTTCCTCCTCTTTTTATAAGGGCATTAATCCCATCATGAGTGCCCCACCTCCATGACCTAATCTAACCCTAATTACTTCCTGAAGATCCTACCTCTAAATACCACCACATTGGGGATTAGGCCTTCAACATTTGAATTTAGGGGAAGGACACAAACATTTAGTCCATAGCATTCTGCCACTGGTCCCCCCAAATTTATATCCTTCTCACATGCAAAATACATCTACTTCATGTGAACAGCCCTAAAAGTCTTAACTCTTTTCAGCATCAACTCTGAAGTCCAAAGTCTTATCTAAATTGGATATGAGTGAGACTCAGGGTACAATTTGTGCTGAGACAAAATTCCTCTCCAGCTGTGAACCTGTGAAACCAAGCAAGTTCTGTACTTTTGAAATACAATTGTGAGACAGGCATATGATAGACATTTCTATTTCAAAAGGGAGAAATAGGAGAGAAGGAATAGGTGACGGGTCCCAAGTAAGTGGAAAAATCTAGCAAGGCAAATCCCATTAGATTTTAAGGTGTGAGAATAGTCTTCTTTGGTTTGATACTCTGCCCTCCAGATCTGCTGGGGTGGCAGCATCATCCCCATGGCTCAGCGGGAAGAACGCAGTCTATACCACAGCTCTGCCAGTGGGCACCGTGCCCCAAGAGCTCCAGGCAGCCCCACCTCCATGACTTCAATTGAAGGCTGTTTGGCCTGTTGAAAGTGAGGTAATGGTCCTAATGATCTCTGACTCACCTTCAGGGCCCTTCTTGCCCTGTCTTACAGAATAGCATACGTTTGAAGTCTAATAGCTCTGTGGCCCAGTTGGTCCTATAGGATCTAAAAGAAGTCCGACAGCCTTTTTTCATTTTGTCCCATCTCTGTTCCTTTCCATTCAAACTGACAGTGCTCCTGACAGTGTCTGATTGGGTCCCTGATTCACAGCCATATTAATCTCCTAATCAAATGGTCAGTCAGCCACACCCTTAGCGTTCTCTTCTAGCACACTTTCTCATTTTTCGTATGGGCAGCTGAGAATTTTCCAAATATTTAAGTTTTGGTTCCTTTCTGCTTAACAATTCTGTCTTCTATTTATTTCTCTCTTCTCACATTTTACTCTCCACAGTCAGGAAGAACCAAGCTACTCTTGCAACACTTTGCTTAGAAATCTCCTCAGCTAAATATCCAACTTCATCACTTTTGAGTTCTGCCTTCCACAAAACACTAGAACATAAATGCAATTCAGCCAAATTCTTTGACACTTTGTAATAAAGATTGTCTTTCCTCCAGTTTCCCATGACCTGTTGGTCATTTCCGTTTGAGACCTCAACAATGGCCTTTACCATCCAATTTCTATCAACATTCTGTTCCTGATTATTTATGTATTCTGTAAGAAGATAGAGGCTTTTTCTCCATCTCCCCTCTTTTCTTTCTGAGCTCTTACTAGCATCACCTTTAGTGGTTCCTTCATGGCAGTATCAGCTTTTTCCAGCATGCACCTCAAAATTCTTCTGGCCTCTACTCAGTTCCAAAGCTACTTCCACATTTTTAGTTATTCATTATAGCAGCACCCAACTTCTGAGTACCAATTGTTGTATTAGTCGAGATTCTCTAGAGAAGCAGAACCAATAGAATATATTTATATTTGATTATGCAATTATAGAAACTAAGAAGTCCCATGGTCTGCCTCCTGGAAGCTGGAGATCCGGGAAAGTCAGTGGTGTAAATTCCAGGTCAAGTTTGATGACTTGAGAACCTGCAGGAGGCACAGATGGTGTGAGTCTCAGTCCAAAGACCGGTGAAAACTGACATTTTAGTTTAAGCAGTCAGTCAGAGAGAAAGGCATCTCATATCTCCTCCTCTTTTTATAAGGGCACTTGTTCTATCATGAGGGCCCCTCCTCATGAGCTAATCTAACCCTAATTACCTCCCAAGGCCCTGCCTCCAAATACTGTGGCATTGGGGATTAGGGCTTCAGCATATGAATTTGGGGGGGGGGGCACATTCAGTGCATCACAACGAGTTAAATTACAAATAAGATGCAAATGAGGAAGCAATTCATAAATTGAATTCTTGATCTGAGAAAAATCTCCCTGTATTAGTTGGCTTTTGCTGTGTAACCAACCACCCATACACTTGGTGGTATACAGCAAATAAGTTTTCATTTATTTCTTACATGTCTATTGCTACTAGGATTTGGCAAATCTAGTTTAGACTCAACTGGCCTTGGCTCTAAGCTACAAGTTGGGTCCAAGTATGCTCTACATTTCTGTCATCATAAGGACCAGTGGCTACCTGAGGCATGTTATTCTGATGGGGAAAGCTGGAGTGCAGGACAGAAAGCCCAGCCATGCAAGCACACTGCAAACCTCTGGTTCTGTAATGTCCATTAACATCCCATTGGCCAAACCTTGTTATATGGCCAAGCCCAAAATCAAATAATGGAAAAGTATACTCCTTTCTGGAGGAGGAAGGGGATGAAAGACTACTTGTTGAGCAGTGTTTTAAATCTGATTTACTACAGTCTGCCCTTTTAGTCAAAAATATTCACTCATCAATCATGTGTAAAATACACTCACTTCTATTTCAAGACACCCTAAAAGTCTCATTCAATTGTGACATAAGATTTAAAGTTTAGGATCACATGATTTACATAAGGTTTAGAGTATCTTCTTGTGATTCAAAGACCTGAAAACTTAAAAGATAAGATATCTACTCTCACACATTTAACATATGATAGTGGAACAAGGATAGGATAAATATAGTAAACACTCCCATTTGAAAAAGAGAAGAATGAGATACATATATGAGTCACTGCGACCACAGCAATTCTGAAATCTTGCTAGGCAAATATTTCCAAGTCCCTCCACCTTGAGGGTATGGAGTATTCCTTGATGAAGTCTTGGTTGTGTTTCGTGGAAAGCACTTTCCATCTGTGCTTCTTCATGGCTCTTTGCTCTTTCCTCTGGTGGGGAGGGAGCATCTCTCCTTTTTCGCCATCCTCCTTAGCCACTTTTGAAGAGAACTTTTCTTGGTGGCTAAGATGCTTTCATGGTCTGGCCCCTGACTGTTGAAAGTTGAGGCCCAAGTTCTTTTTGTATCTGAAGAGTCTCAGTTTCTTTTAGTCTAGGCCTAGTATAGATTTAAAAAAAAGTCATGGATTTTTCTGTGTGTTTCATTCCAGTCAATGCTACTATACCAAAAGCCTCACCCATGATTCTCTTTGAGATATGGTCATTTCAATTTATAGACTTAATTACAGATACTTTGGGTACATCAAGACTCTCTTGGACTATATCCTTAATCTTTCTTAGATCCCTTTTATCCAGGTGAAAAGATCTAGTAGATAACCCCTGTAGTAGACACTCTCTACATAAGCTCATACCCATGGCCGATTGATGGAAAGTTTATCACTAGGTTACACGAAATGGGAAAAGTTGAGGTTTATTTATGAATGGTTCAGCTCAGTATGTGGGTGTAAGCCAAGTAAAGGATGGTGTCTGTACTATAGACCCATTCATGTGTGGACTTGAAAGAGAGCAGTATGGGGAAATTCTCCCAGTGAGCAGAGCTTTGGATGGTATACCTTGTCATCCACTTTGCATGGAAAGACAAATTTGGTCAGGGGCCTGAGGGAAGAAATATTGTTAAATTGAGGACCAGGAACTCTGAGGAAAAGTTATGTGGATGGACCTAGCGAAGTGGGCAAAAGTGTCAATATTTTTGTATTACAAGTGAACACCAGTCAGAAAGCATATACCACAAAAGAGGTATTGAACAAACAGACTGAATGACTCCAATAGCTGACATCAAATGGCCTCTGTCCCCAGAGCTGGAACAATGGGCGCAAGAATGGCATAGCCACAGTGGCAGAGACGGTGGCTCTATAAGGGCCCTTCAGCATGGGCTCCTATTTGCCAAGGCTGATCTAGCTGTTACTGCTGCCAAATGTCCAACCTGCCAGGGACAGAGACCAGCTCTGAGCCTGTGATATGGAAGTGTCCCTAGAGGAGAAACAAATGGTGGCAAGTTAAATACATTGGACCTTATACTGGAAGAGGCAATGATTCATCTTGATTGGCATTGACATTACAGGCATGGATTTTCCTTCCCTGCCAAGTGTTCCAGCCATCTCCACCTTCAATGGGCTTACAGAGAATTTGATCTCATGACATAGGATCTTTCATAATATATCAAACAGAGGGCCACCATGCCTAGGTCATGCTCCCTCCCAGGGGACAGCCAGTATGTCATGACTGGTTGATGTGGGTTATAAACGCCTGGCCCTGTTGCCTAAATTTGGAACAACTCTCAGGAGCCATGTAGTTTCAGTGGTTGGTTGAAGTCTTGTTGTGAATGCATTACAGCGCACCTTCTTTCTCTGCCCAATCTTGCTTGCTTCCTTTCTTCCACAGGTGTTGATCCTGAGAGCACTTTGCAGGTGAATCTCCATGTCAGAGGCTGCTTTCCAGGCACTCTGACCTGCAATAGGACCTTTATCTTTCCTGAGGTTTTAACCAGGGGGGTTGCATTACACCCTTGATTTGATCTTTACCCTGAGGTCATGTGTTACTGACAGTAGCCTAGATTTGTTTTTGCTCTGAAGTTGGAATTTGGTGATAAACAGTTTGATTTTTTAGCCCTGCAAATTTCAGAATTTCTGGACTCTATCTTCCTCTTCAACTTTGTCTCAGGCAGTTCTTTCTGAGTTCGCCTCCTTCTTATGCATTTTCAAAGGCATCTAGCGGTAGCCAGGTTGTTAATATTCTGCTTTGAAATCACCTTGCCCAATTTGACAAGTTTATTAAGTACTCGTCTGCCTTATATGTCATTGTAGGTGACAGTTTTCCCAAATGTTTTGCCACTACATAGCATTGCCGCCATTTTCCCACTCTCTTATGACAATTACATCACTTCCTCCTGCCCGTTCCCAAGGCAAATGCCCTTATTTTAGGTTTTTGTTATGGCAGCACTCTACCTTAAATACCAAATTCTGTATCAGTCAAATTTTTCTGCCTTTCAAAACATCCCAAATCCTACTGGCACACAATAATACATATATATTTCTTTACTCATGCATTTAAGGGTTTCCTGGAGTTTGGTTAATCTTAGCAGGACTCAGCTGGTCTCCAAGCTGCAGGTTGGGTCCAAGTCAGCTTCACATATATCTCATTCTCCTCAAGCCAGAAGCTAGTGGAGTCACATCTCATACAAAAAGCAGAAGCTCAAGAGACAAGCCCAACAATGTTGGGCCCAAAATCAGTAACAGAGAAATATATTCTGCTTGTGGGGAGAGGGGAAGGACGTGATCATTTGCTGAAAAATCTGCTAATCTACTATATTATCAGAATGCAGAATAGAGAGATAAAGTAGGGAAAATTGCCATTGTTAGTGCCTTCCAGTTGATTCTGACTCTTGGTGACCCTGTGTATGCCAGAGCAGGACCCTGCCTGGTCTTTTTGTGCCATTCTCTCACCTTCTGGTTTCTGTATTAGACAATGCTCCACTACTATTCATAGGGTTTTCATGGCCAATTTTTTCGGAAGTGTGTGGCCAGATCCTTCTTCTTAGTCTGTCTTAGTCTGGAAACTCTTCTGAAACTTGTCCACTGTGGGTGACCCTGCTGGTATTTGAAATCCCGCTGGCATAGCTTCCAGCATCACAGCAACATAGAGCCACCACAGTGACTGACAGCCAACAGACAGGTGGTGTGGTTTCCTGACTGGGACATGAACCTGGGCTGCAGTGGTGAGAGTGTGGAATCCTAACCACTAGACCACCAGGGATGGCCATGGAAAATGTGAAAGAACAATTAAGACACATGGAGAACGGACAAAACCCAACATATGTCTAATAGGATTTCCAGAATGAAAAATAAGCAATATTTAAAGAGATAATGCCTATGGGTTTTTTCAGAATAAAAAAAAAGTCTTCAGATTTAGAAATTAAAAGGAATTTAATGAAAACAAAACAAAACAACTCTCTCTCTGTATATGTATACACACATACATACCTATGTGTACAGAAATTACGGGTTTGGTCAGAACAATAAAAATAAAAACAGGGCACAGTGGTTAAGTGCACACATTCTGCTTCGACAGCCCAGGGTTTGCCCAGTTGGATCCCGGGTGCAGACAAGGCACCGTTTGGCAAGCCATGCTGTGGGAGGCGTCCCACATAGAAAGTAGAGGAAGATGGGCACGGATGTGAGCTCAGGGCCAGTCTTCCTCAGCAAAAAGAGGAGGATTGGTAGCAGATGTTAGCTCCGGGCTGATCTTCCTAAAATAAATAAATAAATAAATAAAATAAAAAAATAAAAACAAATCCATACATATACATGCATACCTATAAATACTTAGACTCATTTTCATGAACATAAAAATATGACTCTCAGGGAAAATATTAAATACAAAGAGAAAAGCTCCGTTAAAGAAACGCCATTTAGATAGTAAATTTCTCATCGTTTACAGTATATGCAAGAAGACATTGGAATAACATCTTTCAAGTGCCGAGGGGAAAATTACTGTCGACTTAAAATTCTGTACTCAGTTAAATTATTCAAGATGAAGGAGAATAAAGAGATATTTAGGAAAAAATTGAGTTTACAATACACTGACCTTCTGACAGGTTCTCACACAATGTCCTTCAGGAAGATGAAAACTGAACTTAGGGGTGAGTGGAATGTAAGAAGCAATTGTGAGCAAGGAAATAAATACACACAGCCATCGATTAGACTGATTTTGAGGGAGTGGCACTTTAAAAAGAAGTTGTATGAATGAACTTTGAGGACATTATGCCAAGTGAAATAGCCCGTCACAAAAAGACAAATACTGTAGGATTCCGCTTACACAAGGTACGTGGAGTAGTTAAATTCACAGAGACAGAAAATATACTGGCGGTTGCAAAGAGTAGGGGAAAGGAGGGGATGGGGAGCTGTTTAAAGGGTGTAGAGTTTCAGTTTTGCCAGATGAGTTCTGAATATTGGGTGCACAACAAGATGAATGTACTTAACACTGCTGAACTGTGCACTTAAAGATGGTTAAGACATACGTTTTGTTTTATATGGTTTTCTACGGTTAAAAATGAAAAAAAGATTTAAAAGAAATAATTTTAACAAATACACTAAATGTTGGAAATATAGATGTATCAATTAACTTTAGACCTTCTTAAGACAAGTATGCTAAAAATTTAACGGTAATTAATAAAAAAAAAAGAAAAAGAAAAAGAACAACTTCCAAAAGAATAGAAAGGAGAAAAATAATATAGTAAATTAAGCCAATCCAATAGAAGGTAGACAAGGGGAACAGCAATGACAGTAACAGCAATGGAAAACGGCAAAAAAAAAAAAAAAAAGAAAAAGCAATGGAAAGCATAGCAGGCAGAAAGCATAACATACCTACGATGGTAGAAATAAGGCCAAATATGATCACAATAGATATTTGCAGACTAATTTGATTTGTTAAAAACCAGAGGTTCTTATACCTAATTAAACCCACCCCCCCAAGCCTTAAGCTATTTATAAGGTACCTAAAACATAAGGACAAAGAAATGTTGAGTGTAAAAAGATAGAAAATAACATGCCAGGAAAATTCCAAAGAAAGTTAGTTTCACTAGTATATAAAAATCTATTTTGTGTTGTCCTACCATCTATTATCAATCAAAAACGATCAATATAGACTTTGAGGCAAAAAAAAAAAAAAAAACCTTATTAGGAAAAGAGTCACTATTTAATGATAAAAAGGATAGTTTATAAGGAAAATGTAACATCTTGAATCTTTTTGTATCTAAATGCATGACCTTAAAATATAGAAAGCAGAAAGACTAAAGAATTATAAGTAGAATTTGGGAAACTCTTTTGAAAGCTGAGAGATCAAGCAAAAATCAGTAAAGATACAGAAGATTAAGACAACATAATCAACAAGCTTGAGCTAATGATTATACATAGAGTCTTCTGCCCAAGGATTAGAGTACAGATTATTACAATCAAGGATAAAATATTTAAAAAATTGAACAGTACAACACCATAAAGAAAATTTCAAAAAATATCAAGCAATTCATGTCATAAAGATCTCCTATTTTAGACAAAATTAGAAATCTATTAAAAAAGACGGCCCCAAACCACTATGTGTTTGAAAACTAAACTAAATAGTTCATGGCTAAAATTGGAAATTGTATATATAGTACTTATAAAAGAATAACAATGAAAATAGTTTGGTCCTAAAACAGAACCAAGAGTGACATTTAAGGTCTGAACTAAAGTTTCCTGTAAGGATGTTCAAAAAGCATCTTTCAGAATAAGCCACAGAAATTAATAAAATAGAAAACAGAAATAAAAAGAAGGATTAAATAAAGCCCCAAAATCTATCTGGTCCTTTAAAAGGCAGGGATATTTTATTTTACTATTTTATTTTATTTTTTGAGGAAGATCAGCCCTGAGCAAACATCTGCCACCAATCCTCCTCTTTTTGCTGAGGAAGACTGGCCCTGAGCTCACATCCGTGCCCATCTTCCTCTACTTTATATGTGAGATGCCTCCCACAGCATGGCTTGCCAAACGGTGCCTTGTCCGCACCTGGGATCCGAACTGGCGAACCCCAGGCCGCGGAAGCAGAACTTGTGCACTTAACCGCTGCGACACCAGGCCAGCCCCAAGGCAGGGATTTTTTTTTTTTTTTGCTTCAGTTTTTTATTTAAAGAAATGAAACATTACAGACACAACTCCTATGATAAAGAATTTGTAAAAATGGAATCACATTTATATGTATCTTTTTTCCAAGGCAGGGGTATTTTATAAAATGAATAGAATGCCGTCAATGTGCAATGGATGTTAAATAATAGCTGTAATGATTAAGAGAAGGTTGATAGTGAGCCATCATCCCAGTTTTCTGGATTTACACAGAGTAGTTAGCCTTTGCTGGTGCAAGTCTCTGGCATTTAACCACACAATAAAACAGAAAATCACTCCATAAGTGGTAGCCTTGACAAATAATCATAAGTATCTATTGTTGCTTGGTTTAATCAACTGCATAATGTTTTTTAAAAATTACCCCATTTACTGGATAAACTGAAATAGCTATAAGGCTTCATTCCAGCCTAAAGGTACATGATATGCATTTATAAGTATGTAGGTAGGTGGCTCCTAAAGCCGAATGTGCTAGCGCTCCAGTGCAGGTCCAGCATCCTAAAGCATTTGCTGCCATGCTGCCTTTATCAGGGACATTGCTAAGCGGAGCAGCTTGACATTCAATTGTAGTCTCTACGTGAAAATACGTCATGGAAAACTGATATCCTGATAGTCTTTCTTGTTATGTGACTCTTTCATTACTAAGATGTTTTCATTTTCCTAATATCTTAATATTTAAAAATCTTAATAACTTAGCTTAAAATCTTAATAATTTAGCCTATAGTTTTCAACACAATTTTATGTAAAACACATATTTGTTATCTACTTTTCAGGTCACCGACTCATTTAAAAGGACTTTTAAATGAATCTGGCTCTTGGGAAAAAATGTGCTTAATTTTAAACAAAAGATTTTTACAAGTTAGTTAGTTCTTACAGGTTATGTTTATATAGGGTATGTAAATTTCAACCTGTGAACTTTAGTCCAGTCAAAGCACCGTATCTTCTCTGGTGAAGACTGCTTTGTGGATGGAGTCACAAACTAAGTGTGTGTGAAATGAATTTTATAATTTGTGCAATTAAATTTTAAATTGAAATATTTTAAAATTGTAGGAAATTACATACAGCAATAAAACATACACCTGTGAAATGACCACAAAGAATCCTCAATGAGTAACATTTTGTCATATTTGCCTGATCCTTTTAAATATAATGACTAAAACACGAAGGAAAAGTTGGAGTTTTTATCCCTTAGTCGAGTACTATTTCCTTCTTTTCTCGTAAATTTTCTGTGTTCTTACATTCAAATATTATGCTTTTACACACATAAAAACATATTCAGACAAAATATATAGTGTTGTTTCATATTTTAAACTTTGCTTAAATGAATTCATCCTGAAGAATATATTCTCAACTGCTTTTTTCTGACCAGCATTTTCTTTGTGACATATCCATGTGCATATGTAAGTATAAGTATATATTTATAGTTAGTGGCTTGCTTTTGCTTCCTATATGATATTCTGTCATTTAAACATACACATTTTTTTTTTATTCTCTCTCTGATGGACATTTCAGTTTTGGCCAATAGTTTGCTTTCATAAATAATACTGGAATATGCTTATACATATCCCCTTGTAAACATGTGAGAGAGTCTCTCTAGTGTGTGCAACTAGAAGTAGAAATACTGAGTTATCCAGTTTGTTCCTGTTAACCTGCATGTCCTTTATTTACTTTTTGCCAAAGTACTATATCCAAATAGTTAAAAATTGAGTAGGCACTAGAGTCTATCATAAAAAACATAGTCTCTTTTTCTGCCTTCTCTCAGGCTTCCCCCCTGGAAGCCACCACACTCAACTGTTTTAAAAGTTTATTCTGATATTTACCTCCATTAAATATCATATGCATACTGCCATTGCTTGATTATTAACTGTAGATATCTATTGTTTTCCTGTTTGGGGACATAAAGGGATTTCGCTCCTTCATAGGGCCTCATTTTTTTCCTTCTCTTCTATGCAATTTTGTATTTCAATTTTTGCTCATTAAATCTCTATCTGTGTCTGCATCTTTTGACTTTGTACATATGGATCCTTGCTGAGCCAAGTGTTAAACGATGACTTTATTTCCTATCTTGTTCTTTTTTTTCTTTTTCTGAAGTTGATAACTGCTTGACTTTTCATCTTTGCTCATTATTTTTCTTTGAAAATTTGGCTAAAGTTACAAACCTCCATAAAATATATCTCAATATAATTTTCATCAGGCCTAAACTTTAAGACAACTCACCTGTTCCATTTTCCCCTTGGAAACATCCACACTGGACACATTTGACGTCCTGCCAACCTGAATCGATTGCATTCTCTGCTTCCATGTTCGCTGTTTTCTTGGAACATCCCTTTGTCACTATTTGTGGAATTCTCTTTGCTTTCCTTCTCTCTTCTTTCTGGGCTAGACAGAAGAAAGAGGAGGAGAAGGGTCCCACTGCCCAGTGTGAACTTTCCACCACCTTCACCTCTGCCTGGTAACCTTCAAACTGTGCTTCTCTGTATTTCTGGAGAACAAGCACTTGTTTCCCGCAGGGAAGGGGTAGGGCAGTTGCCAGGCTTCTTTGAGGATGAGGACTCGGAGGTCCAGTTACAAGTTGTACAGTCTTACCAACAAGCCCTGTGTTTTTGGCCCCATCTCTGCATCACTGCCTCCGCTTCCTGAGCCATAGGAGGGTTCTGAGGGCTGAGGCAGCTAGCTTCTCTTTCCTCCTCCCAGTAAAGGCAAAGATGTACTTTATGTTTCTGTTTCACATTCTTGTTGTTTGAGGTGATTTTCAAATGGGGAAGCAGTCAGAAATATCTTCCCCTCTTTCTGCCATGATATGTTGCTTCTCCAGAGGACCCAGAAGTTAGACTTCCACATTCTCAATAAGTACTGTGGCAGCAGTTGCTGGAACCAAATTAGGAACTCGACTGAGCCATCACTAAATTGGACTAAAAATACCTGGAAAAAAAAAACTAGTAAAGTTTCCACATCAGGCAGGATAAGGACTTATTGTTGGGAAATTAAATTGAGTATAAAATATAAAGTACCTTTTCCAGATGGCAAAGTTATGTCTGAGTCCTCCTTTTGAAAATCACCTCAAAACAGAGAAGAAAAAGAGAAGAAAAAAATGAAACTCAAACTTTATCATCCATGAGACGGGGAGACACTTGTACCTCCGAACCACAGTAAGTGAAGACAGAAAGGAAGTCGGTCAGATTCAAGTGCTTATGGTGGAAGCGCCCACGTGAGGCAAGTTTGCTGCACAATATGACCCCATTCTAACGTTACGAGATTATCTTTCGTTGTTTTCTTACATGTACCTCATCTTTAAATGAAAATGGATCTTTCAGTTTTCCAGAATCTATCTATATTTCGTATCTTCTTGTTATGGAAAACATATGCTATTCTCTCCATTTAAAATAATAGTTCTCAACCTCGGCTTGTGTGTGTCAGGTGGGAGTGTTGAGAATTAAATATTCTCCTAGTGATCTAGCGTGGACTCATCTGGAATGTTCTCACTACCCCTTTTCTCTCCTGTCTTCAGGCTTCTCTGTAAGAAAATTCTACTCCTTGTTTCTGGTCATCTCAAGGCCAACCTCAAACTCTTCCTGCCCCTTCCCATACTCCATCGGCCTGTCCAGATATTATTTCTTGCTCCACCGATCCTCCATATCTCTTTTTTTAATTTAAAATAAAAAAAAATTTAGATTCATAATAGTTTACATCATTGTGAAATTTCAATTGTACGTTATTTGTTGTCTGTCACCACATAAGTGCTCCCCTTCACCCCCTGTACCCACCCCTCATCCACTTCCCCTGGTAACCACTGAACTATTTTCTTTGTCCATGTGTTTGTTTATATTCTGCATAATTGAAATCGTATGGTGGTTGTCTTTCTCAGTCTGGCTTATTTCGCTTAGCATAATACCCTCCAGGTCCATCCATGTTGTTGCAAATGGGATGATTTTGTCTTTTTTTATGGCTGAGTAGTATTCCATTGTAAATATATGCCACATCTTCTTTATCCAATCATCAGTCAATGGGCACTTGGATAGTTTCCATGTCTTGGCTATTGTGAATAGTGCTGCAATGAACATACGGGTGCATATGTTACTTTCCATTGTTGATTTCAAGTTGTTTGGGTAGGTACCCGGTAGTAGGATAGCTGGGTCATACGGTATTTCTATTTTCAGTTTTTTGAGGAATCTCCCTATTGTTTTCCATAGTGGTTGCACAAGTTTGCATTCCCACCAGCAGTGTATGAGCATTTCCTTTTCTCCACATCCTCTCCAACATTTGTTGTTTTGGGTCTTGGTAATTACAGCCATTCTGACTGGTGTAAGGTGATATCTCATTGTAGTTTTGATTTGCATTTCCCTAATGATTAGTGATGTTGAGCATCTTTTCATATGCCTGTTGGCCATCTGTATATCTTCCTTTGAAAAATGTCTGTTCATGTCCTCTGCCCATTTTTTGATCAGATTGTTTGTTTTTTTGTTGTTGTTCAGTTGTGTGAGTTCTTTACATACTTTGGATATCAATGCCTTGTCTGATAAATGATTTGCAAATATTTTCTCCCTGTTGGGGTTCCATAGCTCTTTATTCGTATGCTTCTTATGGCACGTATTATATTCTTCCACATGGAGGAGTTACACTTATTATTTGTTTTTTGTCATCCTTAGACCGTAAACCCCTGGAAGGATTGAGCCTCTATTTATTCATTTTTACATCTCTCAAAGCATCTAGCACCGGGACTTGCATAGAAGTGGGTACTCAATAGACATTTGTGACAGTGAATAATTCAAAACCCTCTGATGAGGTGCTTGTTTTTAACGGAGAAAACTAAGATTAGAAGTCTATGGGATGTGATAATAAGGGCATATTCAGTGGTAGGTCAGGATTAGTGATTTTTTTCTTCCGTGTTTAAGCATACAGTTGAAAATATAAAAAGTCTGGTTAGCTGTAACATTTCTGACACAAAGATAGGTAGTAAACAAATCTTCAAGGGTTTATGCAAGTCTACAATTTCTAATTCCCTGTTATAAGCAACTCTGAAATGAGAGCCACCTTTAATTATTATAGATCTCCATGCCCAATAATTAGAGAGCCAATTAAGTAGTATTTACTGACTAAAAAATTAAACAACATAGGAAGCAGGAAATTACAGTGCAATATATCAAAGCAGCGGTATTTATAAATTCAAATTGCTTGAGTCAGTCAGCCTTTGCCTGGTGAGTCCACTCAGGCTGAGGGCAAGCTAAAAACTTCCTGAATCTGACAATTACATTTGGCCTCCATGGGGAAATGCCTGGCTGCTATCATAGTCATGCTTTTCTTTGATCAGCAATCAGGAAAAATCAGTTTTACGGCATCCAAAGAAAAACAGGGACAGTTCCAGTCCAAATAACAATGACCAGTATCCGCCATCTCTAGTGCTTCTTTAACTTCTTTTCTTTCTGAGCCCTCAGCTCTCCATCATCATGTGCTACAGACAGAGCACTTGAGTCCAGGGATGAATCCATTCTGCTTTACTGTTTGGTGCTGATGGAGTCCAAAACCGAAATCAGACATACTTCCTCCAGGAGTTTATATAACATGTGGCATAGGTAGACAGAATAAATCTTTATAGGACACGTTCTGTTATGGATGTTGCTTCTCTGGTCCACCCACGCCAGATGCCAAAATTTGAATAAAATGGTCAAATGGGATCTATCTAATTCACTTATCTATTTATCATAACTCCTAAGGGCTTTATTGAATCTCAGGATTCAATGGTTATAAAAATACTACTACTGCTCCTTCTAATAAATTCTAATAATTTAAAAGCTTATGTGAGCATTATCATTCTAACCTGTGGAATAAGCTACATTAAGTTTACTACACAGTAAACTTATACATATATGACTGGAACCTTCTTAATAATCCTTCTCTGTCTTCCATGGAGAGTAGATCTTTAGTGTTGTTGAGACAAGCATTAGATGACTGATTCAGTTATCTTTCCATGTGTAACAAATCACCCCAAATTTAATGGCTTAAAACAACAGCAACCATTTATTTTACTCCTGAATCTGCAGTTTGGGTAGCGCACAGTGGGGACAGCTCATTCTGCTTCATGCGGTATCATCTTGGGTGACTTGGGTAATGCAGTGGCAGGGGACGGGAATTATCTGAAGGTGCACTCAGTCCCATAGGTGACAGTTGATACTGGCTGTCGTCTGGGACCTCAGTTGGGGCTGATGGTCACGTGGATCATTTGCACTTGGCTTCTCCATGTGGCTGTTCGGCTTCTTCACAGTGTGGTGGCTGGGTTTACAGATAGAGTATTCCAAGAGGGCAAGGTGGGAGGGCATACCGAAAGTCACCTAACATCACTCCCTCCATACTCTCTTGGTTGAAGCAGTCACAGTTGTCCACTCAGATTCAAGAGGCTATTATTTGATGAGAGGAGTGTCAGAGTCATTCTGTAGTAAGATTTTTATTACCATGGTTTGCGTAAAAGTCTGAAGATGAAGGTCAGTGCTGGAGATTTGGGGGCCATTGGCATACTGAAGACAGTTAAGTCCCGGAGAGTAGATGGGGTTGCTTGAGAAGAGCATATCAAGAAAAAGATGTGGACCAAGAATGGAATCCTAAACACAGCAGTATTTAAAGGGTGGGCTTGTGGGATGGGCTATATTGTGGTGGCTGTCTTTGGAAAATATAGTCTACCACAGTGAGGATGGAAATTGACGATGTCTAACAAGCTAAATGGCTCTTCACTATAGATTTGATAGACAGGGAGAAGACTCCGGAGGGAGATACGACTGAAATTGGCACAGAGGGAGAAAAAGGAAAGACAGGGCAGCTGCTTTGGAAAGAGAAACTCTGAGAAAAGTTCTGAGGTTTTCAAAGGGAACTTGGAAGAAGTTTTGCTTTTCTCTTTCATAAAAATGTACTTATTTACCAATGCCCCTGGAATTGTACTTTTGTTTGGGAAAGCAAAGAAGTATTCTAATTCACTTAAAGGAAATTAGGGATGGGGCAAGAGAGGCCCAAGGTTATATGTCAATTATATGTCAAAAAAAGAAAAAAAAAAAAAGAGTGGTCTAATGGTACCCAGTCGTATTTAGAATACACATATATATACACCAAAAATACATCTACATGTACAAATACTATGTACTATGGTTCTCCTGATAACTTCCAAATACAGCTCATTATAGATTATATTCAGTGCAAAAAACATTTAACAGTTACTAAGAATGTTCAGAGAATGCTAGTTGCCAAGACTGTAAAGATGAATGAAACATAATTCCTGCTCCAAATCTAGTGGGATGGCTAGATTTATAAATTGGAAGTTTAAATTAAAATCTGTGGGGATTAGGGGTTTTATTGGATTCTAGAGTCAAATGCCTAACTCTGGCTAAGTTACTTCTCTCTCTAAGCCTTGGATTCATCATCTATAAAATGGGAAAGTAATAGTTCCTACCTCAGGGAGCTGTTGGGAGGGTTAAATGAAATAACGCATGTAAAATACTTAGCACAGTACCCAGCACATGGAAAGCGCTCCCAAAAATGAATGATTATTATATAACATAATAAAAATGATAAGCGTTGAGATGTGTACAAGACTCCATGAGGACACAGAGGATGAGGCACTTAAAATGCTGAGCGTGTCCATAAGCAGGACCAGTTCAAGATGAAAATTTTGGGCCATGTTAAAAACTTGTTATGAATTAAAGAAGGTGACATCAGAGCATTGAAGCAAGCATGGGACCCTTCTAAACCCGGGGCCTGTGTGACTGCATAAGCCACATGCCCACAAAGCTGGTTCTGCCCCCATGGTAACTTTGTGGAAATTTGAAAAAGGCACCCCTCTGCCAGGTGGTCATCTGCCCCAACTTGTCCCCTCAGCCAGGCACGTTAGTGAAGTACATAAACTTCACAACTGTACACAGTAGGGCTAGACACATCCCAACCAGGGCCTTCGGAACAGGTTTCTTGGAAGATATGATGAATGACTCCTGTCTTGAAAGATGAATAGGGCTTAGCCAAAAAGAAGAAAAATGGGGAGGATAAGCAGAGAGGACAGAGGTAAGAAACAGTGTGATATGGGGGAGAAACTACCAGAAGTTCTGCACTACCGGAGCACAAATTGCAAGGTAGGGAATAATGCAAAGTGAGGTGAGGGGATGGGTTGTGAGAGCCTTGTGTCATGCCAAGTAGTCCCGGCTTTACCCTGAAGACAGTGGGGATCCATGGGTGGATTTTAAGCAGGGAGTTGACACGTTCAGATCTGGATTTTGGATAGATCATCAAGGCTTTAAAGATCTTAATGGGGGCAAGGCTGGACACAGGAGAACTTCTTTAGCTGGTGCAACATTCCAGGCCACAAAAGATGAGTGAAAAATGAAGAGGAAATTACTGAAGATGATTCCTGTATTTTTTGCCTTAGGTAGCTTAGTGAATAGTGGAGTCACTAATTGATTTTGGAAATATCAGAGGAGGAATGTGTTTGGGGGTAGAGAGTGGGATAAACGTAGTCTTAGATATTCATTGTTTGAAGGGCTTAGTTAACACACAGGTGAATTGATGTAAAGGTCTGAAGATGGGGATCACTATGAAAGATCTGGGGATTTATTAACATACTGATTATTATTATATATATGTTATTAATATATTATTCTTATATGCTACTTATCTGTTCCCCTCATCTGTTGATGGACACTTGGATTGCTTTTATCTTTTGGCTATTGTGAATAATGCTGCTGTGAACATAGGTGTACAGATAACTGTTTGAGTCCCTGCTTTCATCTCTTTTAGGTATATACCCAGGAGCAGACTTGCTGGATCATATGGTAACCATGCTTCATGTTTTGAGGAACCACCCTACTGTTGCCACAGTGGCTGCATCCTTTTACATTTCCTTTCACTCTATTGATAGTGTCCTTTGATACACAAATTTTTAATTTTGATGAAGTCCAATTTATCTATTTCTTCTTTTGTTGTCTGTGCTTTTGGTTGTCATATCCAAGTAATCATTGCCAAATCCAATGTCATGAAGCTTTTCCCCTATGTTTTCTGCCTGTTAACCCCTCCCCCTTCAACCCTTGGCGACCACTGATCATTTTACTGTCTCCATAATTTTGCCTTTTCCAGAATGTCATATAGTTGGAATCATACAGTATTTGGCCATTTCAGATTGGCTTCTTTCACTTGGTAATATGCATTTAAGTTTCCTCCATGTCTTTCCATGGCTTGGTAACTCATTTCTGTTCAGCGCTGACTAATGTTCCATTGTCTAAATGTCCCACAGTTTATTTATCCCTTCCCCTACTGAAGGATCTCTTCGTTCCTTCCAAGTTTTGGCAATTCTGAATAAAGCGGCTATAAACATCTGTGTGCAGGTGTTTGTGTGGACCTAAGTTTTCAATTCATTTGGGTAAATACCGAGGAGCATGATTGCTGGACTGTATGTTAAAAGTATATTTAGGTTTATGAGAAACCACCAAACTGTCTTCCAAAGTGGCTGGACCATTTTGCGTTCTCAGCAGCAATGAGCAAGAGCTGCTCCTGCTTCGCATTCTCACCAGCGTCTGGTGTTGTCAGCGTTCTGTATCGGCCCTTCTAATAGATGTGGAGTGGTACCTCATTTGTTGTTTTAATCAGATATTTTTCAAAAACCTTTTGTCTTGGTTCTTATACTTCCTTTCTCACCTTCTTAATTTGTATTTTCTTCTTTGCATTAAGTGGGCTTAATGTTGCAATTTCTTTTCAGAATAACTGTCAGTGTTTTTCTTTATTGTATTTACTTTTCCTCCTGGTTTATTTCCACTTCTTACTTTCGTATGACTTATACTTTGTTCTAGTTCTAACTTCTGTTTTTTTGTTTTCGGTGGTTTGTTTCTGCCTCTCATTAGATTTTGCCTTTAGTAAAGGCATTCTGAACAGTTTCCTTTTTGGTGACATTTTAATAATTTATCTGTTAAAAAATACTTCATAATTTTATTCTAGAATTTTTACACTTTCCAAAACTTAACAAGTATTTTTAGTTTTCATCTCACACTCTCTCTCATCGCTAGGTTTAAAAAAGTTCCAAATTTGTAGGTTAGCTTGTTGAGTAATTCCTGTAAAAGAATGAGATTTTGTGTTGTGTTTTAAAGTTAATATATTAGAATCATTTGTTTATTTTAATAACTCATTCAAGGAGAAAGAATCGCACATACAGTTCTAATTTAATGGAAGGAGGCACAGTTTTATGTACTGGGTAGGTCATTTATAATAAGAGCGGAGAGGTTGTAGTTAGTGATTTAATTATTACAAGTTCAGTGAGCAACTCCAACCCCTTATGACAAATATTACTTACCACTTTAAGTGAACAAAAGTTTTTGTTAGCAAATAAATGCCTCTTGTAAAAAACATAATCTCAAAGTTTCAAGTCAAAAGTGCTTGGAATTTTACTATCAGAATTAACTTCTGAATATTTTAGAACAAATCTTTTCCTTGGTATATAGAAATTCAGGTTTATATTTGTTTAGACTAGCTTTAATTTATCTTGTGGTTACTGTTTGTAAATATCCTCTTTCTCTTGTATCTACCTCCATTCTCCAAAGCACTTGTGTTAGCAACTACTTCATTTCAAGTTTTTTATTAAATACAAATAAAATTGTGACCTATGGTTTCCCTTCTAGTTTTAACTAAAGCTAATTTTTCATTTTCACACTTCAAATAACCAAATTAATTTCTTTTAGTTCAGTATTTGAATTCTTATAAATCAATCTAGGTTTTTATTTTCAGAGCTGGAGCACATTTTCGTCAATTTACAGAGATATATTATTAATATGAGAGACTTTTAAATTGTGTTTTTTCAAAAATATTTTTCCATTAAATTCTTTTCTTTTGCTATACTCACCTTGACATATTCATTGTCATTAATTAAGTATTATTTTGTCCTCATCTTTTCTCATTTAGTCCACATCATAGTTTTCATATACTGCCATTTTAATCTCATCATCTCAAATCCAAAATGCCAAAATGTTTAGCTACTTTGCAAGTATGATATTATTGAATGTCCTACGTAAATGTGTAACTGCTTGAAAATATGTCCTTCAAAATATCTTTGGTAACTAGAAAACAATTCCAATTTAAATGTCCTTTTGATATCTACTCTGATTATCATTGCTTTATTGACTTTGTGACTTGCAATGAGGAATTAACAAAATGTGAAAGAGAAGGAAAACAAGTGGCTAGGAATAACATTCTATCCAAGAATATTTGAAACATCTATTTGACTCATAGATTTAAGAGTGTTCATAAAAATAGTGTACTATATTATACAATATAGAGCAATTCTTCACATATTACAGTGCTCAATAAATAATTGTTAAGTGAATGAATGAAATTCAGAATTTTCACAGGAAGTAAAAACAAGTGTAGTTTGGGTTGAAATGTTTAGTTTCTTTGTTGAATAGCAAATGGTAGTATTTCTCTGGGTTAATATTATCCTCCATGTGAGTAATTTGGGAAGTGAAAGGCTATGTAACTGAAGACACAGCATTTTGAGCAATGGGGGAGCCATGTCAATCAAGCATGGGGAGGGGAGTCTCTTTTACCTTTCCTTTACTTCCCTCTCTTTCACTCTTTTTCTTTATAAATTCGAAATCAATGCAATTCAAATTTATTATAAAAATCCAGAAGTAAAGCTTCTTTTTTCCCCTCCCTCCATTTTGTCTAGCTCAATAGAATTTTGGTATATATCTCTTAGGTAGGTTTGCTTGAGAAAAAGATTCTCAGATGCAGATTTGTTTGCGAGAGGTTTACTGAAGGATGTCTTTGGGATTACTATCCATGGAGAAGCAAAGGAAGTAAGATTGGCAACAGCGAGGAACTGAACTGTGAGGCAGTTGTGACAATGGCCTCAGCTATCTCAAAGGGAGCTCTGGAACTGGTGTGGCCCTTCAGAGCTGCTCCACTTCGAAGGAAGTTCTGGGTCTTTATACCCTTTGCATCTGGATTAGACACTGGAGGTGGGCTGTCTCCAGGAGAGACACTTGACCTTGGCCAGATGGCTCTCTTGAGCCAACTTGGGGGAGGTCTGGCAGAACCCACCAGTCACTTGATCTTCTATGGTCAAGCTCTCTGTCTCTACCAGGGTCCAATAGCACTCCAGAGAACTTCCCTCCCCCATCCCCCACCCCTCCCCCCACAAATGGTATACAGCTTGCTGCTGCAGATCGCATAGTTTGATCCAGAACCCTAAGGATGTATATTGTGATTTCACTTTGAGAGTTTGCCATAAACTCCGCATGGCATCTTTTCCTATCAATGATACCTTTAATACTGAAGGGGCTGCCAGATAATATGGTCCAAGCACTGCAACCTGGACCTGCTACAAGTCTCTTTCCTGCTTGAGTCCCACTCAAACTTTCATGCCACCTGGTAAGTGCGTCAGAGCAATATTTGCTAGTGTGTAATACATTTCTTCTAGAATCAAAAGAGGAATACAACGTGTTGTGCTTCCTTCTTTGTGTAGGGAGGCGCAAGATGCAATAATTTGTTCTTTAGTTGATAAAGAATGTCATGGCTGTCCCAGACCATTGAACTCCTACTTATTACTTATGTGACATTTCCCTGCATCTTCTTCTGATTTGACCCCCACTCTCTAGAATGCATGTGTTAAACAAAGGCCTGTTATATATACTCTGCTTCCTGGTCATTCAGTCCAATCAGCATGGTACCATCAATAAAGTGAGCCAACACAATGTTTTGCCAAATGATCAACTCAAGTCTCTTTGGACAATATTATGTCAGAGAGCAAAAGAATTAACCTAGCCAGGGTTAAGACTGTACATATATACACATATCTGCTTCAAGTGAATTCAAACACCTTCTGATCTTTCCAGTAGGGATGGAAAAGGACATGTTCATCAGATCAGCGATGGTGTACCCTGTGCTCGAGGCCATGATAATCTGATTTAGCAAAGAGGCCACATCTGGCACCATGGCTGCAATTAGGATCATTTTCTAATTGAGGTTACCTTACTCTGCTGTCATTCTCCACGATATACCGGTTTTTGTAGGGTCCAGACTGGTTAATTAAATGGGCATATGATGAGAACTAGCAACCATGCATCCGTAAGGTCTTTAAGAGTGGTGCTAATCTCTGCCACTCCCCACACTCCCTGTCAAGGGATGAAATACTTTCTTTAAAATTTATAATCTTGGGGGAGGGGAAGTTTCAAAGGCTTTTAATTGGCTTTCTTTACTACCTAGGTCTTATTCCACTGTCCAAGGAACCAATATGTGGATTCTGTTAATTACCAAGTACGTCCACTATAATTATGCATTTAGGGACAGGAGAGGTGAGCACAGGATGGCTCTGTGGACCCACAGTTGGCAGGAACTTGGCCAGGACTCTATTTATTACTTCACCTCCACTTGCTGGTGCTCTAGGAGGGGAAATATGCTGATGCTTCAGTGTCAACTCAAACCCTGTGTCCAAAAGCCCTTGCAATGTTTGGATATTTTCTTAGCTGAGTAAGTGGCTTTAGCTCAGGTCTCTTTGGGAAAGGATTGAGGAAATTGTTAACATTTACTTGCTGTCGTCATACAGGTCCCTGGACTCCCTCTTTCAATAGGTAAGTCTCATTGGTCTTTACAAAGACAGCTCATATCATTTTATTTGATGCTCACCACAATCCTTGTAATTAGAATAGCTGCTAGCGTATAAGTGCCCTCTCTCTACAGATAAGAAACCAAGATGTGGGGAGTTATGTGGCACAAATAGTAAGTTGCAAAACTTATATTTGTACCTGCATCTTTTTTGTTTGTGGAACAACATTCTTTCTTTTAAGCCAAATACTATGCTGGAAAGGCTGTAGCTGCAGTAAAATTGCCCGGGGTAAGGTTGTATTCAGATAATTCTTTGTGTCTGAAAAGCAAAGCTGAAAGGCAAAAGAACAGGTGAAAATGTTAGTGCTTCCCTAGGCTATGGGATGCGCTGGACAATTTTTTATTCTTCTATCCTATGGCCTTTTTCCATTTCAGGGTATTCCCACTGTTAGGGCAACTATTGACAAAGGAAGCTCGAACGATCGAGGTACAGACACACTGGGATTCTTTCGGTGACTGGATATCTGCATGTAACTAATAAAGACTATATGAAAAACTGACTTATCAATAACTCAAAATGTGAACATGTGGATACTGCTTTTTGTTCTCAATTTCAGAAACCCCAGGGTCTGAGTATCTTGGAAACTTTCAGTCTCCTATGTATCCACAAAGACATCTTACGCAAAAATAATGATTCAGCTTGATAGTAATCTCTCTTAGGTGAGAGTTCCATGACTTCCTTCCTTTTCTAGATAAGTCCCTTTTTTTGCTTTGAATCAGGAGAGTGGGTCTCAGTGCAGGTGAAAGGGCATGAGTGGGCATCCTTGTCTTGTTCCCAATCTTAGAGTAAAGGCTTTTAAGTTTTTGCCTTTGAGTATGCTGTTAGTTGTTCGCTTGTCATATACGGCCTGTGTTACACTGAGGTGCATTCCTTCTACACCTAATTTGCTGAGAGTTTTTATCATGAAAGGATGTTAAATTTTGTCGAATGCAGTTTTTTTGCTTCTATTGAGATGAGCATATGATTTTTTTTTTTTTGAGGAAGGTCAGCCCTGAGCTAACATCTGCTGCCAATCCTCCTCTTTTTGCTGAGGAAGACTGGTCCTGAGCTAACATCTGTGCCCATCTACCTCTACTTTATATATGAGATGCCTGCCACAGCATGGCCTGCCAAGTAGTGCCATGTCCGCACGTGGGATCCGAACTGGCAAACCCCGGGCCCCCAAAGTGGATGTGCGAACTTAACCGCTGCGCTACCGGGCCAGCCCCTGAGATGATCACATGACTTTAATCCTCCATTCCGTTATTGTGGTGTATCACATTTATTGATATACTTATATTGTACCATCTTTGCATCCTAAGGATAAATCCACCTTGATTATGGTGTATGATACTTTTAAGGTGCTGTTGAATTCAGTTTGCTTGTACTTGTTGAGGATTGTTTCATCTAAATTCATCAGGGATTTTGGCCTGTACTTTTCTTTTCTTGTAGTGTTCTTGTCTGGCTTTGGTATCAAGGTATCACTGGCCTTGTAAAATGAGTTTAAAGTGTTCTTTTTCTTCAATTTTTAGGAAGAGTTTGGTAAGGATTGGTATTAATTCTTCCTCAGTGTTTGGTAGAATTCACTAGTGAAGCATGTTTTCTTTGCTCTTAACTGCCCCCAGGTGTTTTAACCATGCTGGTTGCCTCAGCGCTCTGAATGAGCTGAGATAAAAGCAGGTCTCTTGGGCAGCACCCTGAAAGGCTGGGGACGCCAGATATGCAGACTTCACTCATTCTTTCCCCTGCGGGAGAAATTGTAGGCTGAGTGGATCTGTCAGCCCTGAGCTAGGTGGCTGGAGGGAAAGGCTGACATGGATAAAGTGAAACTGTATTCTTATTCATTTCAAAGCAAATCTTCTCTGTTTTGTGCTCCTCTGGGGTGTTGCAAATTCTTAACTGGATTCTGGAGGTCTCAAGATGGTATTTTGCCTAAGTATTATTGTTTTATCAATGTCTCTGTTGGGGGACAAGAGCTGGCACCTCTTATTCCACCCTCTTGCTGATGTCACTCAAATGTCTACACCAGCCCTTCTTTACCTGGGACACCTGGATGGCTCAGAGGATTGCTGGACTCCTTGAAGTAGCTCATGAAATTTTAGAAGTATGTGCTTTCGTCAGGTTCTCAATTGTTCCCCCAAAGGTTAAGAGTCCAAATGGTGTTTACATACTGGTAGTGCTGTCAACCGGGAACTTGATTCAGCATCTCTGTGTTTAATAGTTTTTTTCTGATTTGTTTAGCTTGGAACACAGGTCTGGGAACCTAATCACTATTTTAATCATTGTTTTCATGGGTTGGAGACATTCTGAGTTCCAAATAAGATATAAAATCTTGAAAGACAACTCATTTGTAAGTTGAAGCTACCTACAGTTGAGACAAACAATAACTGAGTTTAAAGGATTTCAGTGACTGATAAACATTTTTATTCTTTAGCTTGGATCATAAATTCTAAAAGTCCAGACTATATATATTTACAAAGTACAGTACCACATACAGGAGTACCTAATAGCAACTTGTACTTTTCATAATTATTACACAACTTGAGCTTACTTAAATTGTTCCAGTAATCATCCTGAAAACTAGATTGATTGTCTATAAACAGAGTCTGACCAGGGATTTCTCGTCTGAATTCTAAAGCTTGGCTTTCAGACTATTCTATTCCTCCATCCTACCATTTCTCAGGTGTGCCCCCTACCCAAGTGAGGAGGGATTGAAGGATCTATGGTGTACTAGCAGCTGCCTGGTCTTTATCGGGAGAAGACAGATATTTATAGTGGCTCCTGGATATGAATTAATTCAGAGACAGGGGCCAAAATTTGTGGCCTCAAAACTTTGAGGATTGCTGGTATAAGTTCTACTAACATAGCTATTTCACAACCTTTAATATAATCACCTCCACCAAAGAGAACAGAATACATTACTTGTAGCCTCTGTTTTATGTAATTTCATAGTTGCATGTTTTTAGAACTAGAATACGAGGCAAAGACTTCCAGCAGCAATCATTTGTTTTGGCTCATTTTCAGGCATCTTCGGGCTCTCTAATATTAGGAGTTTTAATCTCCTGTAAATAATTTTACCTTGGAATTTACATCTCTTGGACTCAAGTGGTCAGGTGTACTTTTTATTCTCCTGAAAATAATGCAATAGTTAAGAAACCTATTGTATCAGCACAGTTGCAATTTATTATTTTCCCTCTGGAGCTGAATTACATCTTTGATAGTTTAGAATGCCAAATGAATAAAAAAGAAAGAATTTTCAAATATTTTGTTTTTATAAGTACTTTTTTTGAGGGTAGTGCATATTACAATCTCAACTATCCTAACGGGCTTTTAAAGGAAAGCAATTCTGTCTGCCAAGGAGAGAAAAACAGATGTTTAGAGAATAGTTATTAAGCAGACAGGAGAGAGTGACTTGTCCTCCGTGGACGTCAGAGGACTGTGGTAGGCTCAGCTTTAATGCCTTGTCAACCTGCAAAAGCATCTCGTGGTGACAGAGAGGAGTTTTCCTAGAGAACATCCTTGGAGAATACAAAACCTGATCACAAAGAGATGGAGGTGATCTTATTCAAAACCCACAAAAGAGAAAATCAGAAGAAATAGGCTTACTGTGAAATAGAGCGCTCATCGAAGCACCTCCTTACAAGTGGCTTCTTGGAGAGATGGCTGAATTTCCCTCCCTGAATATTATTAAAATGAGAGAGAGGTTTTGGGTCTGGATAGTTTGAAAGCAAACTTTTAGAATTAAAGGAAAACTTAGTACTTTTGGAAACTTCCTTTCTCGTTCTATGAATTAATGGTAAGTATATACCAAATCTCCTACCTACTTCTTGATTGGCTATATGCCTCTGCACCACAAGGGATGATTAAATCATGATCATGAACACTATTATTGCTTGACTACTGGCTTCACACAATTTGGTAATTATTGTAAAGTTAGTCATTAATAATAAAGCACTGAACTTGGGAAGTATTTACTTGGTAATGTAAACTGGAAAAGTTATCCCTATAATTATGCTTTTCTACTCACTTCTCTTAGCTATGCTGTCATCAGCGGGGGAGAAAGAATTTATAGGAAGGAAGCCAAAAATTTTGAGTAACCCCAGTATGTTTATGAGAATGCTTTCTACCCCATACATGCAAGCTAATCAAATGTTGAGAGCCACTGGTCTAATCTACAGCCTTGTATGCTTGTGCACTGTGTTGGGGCCGACATCCTAATAGAGATAGGATTTCAGGATAGAAGTTGACCAGAGAGCCCAAACACAAACTCTGTGTAATTATAAAAGATGATATATTACCTTTAAAAATCCTTTCCTTATCATACTCAGAGTTCTGTAGCTATTTTTATACTTTTTAAATTTAAAATAAACATAGACTCTATACCCCATCTCTAAAATTTACTTCTCTTTGCCATTCATGTAACTGGATTAATGAGCTAATAGCTTCATTTTGTGGTGATGTCACCATTTTTGCTTTATTAGATTGTGCTTTCCAAAGGGCAGGTGCTATCTACACACGATTAAGTGCGTAGTAAATCCACTTAGATGAGGATGTTCTAACGTTAGTACTAATAGATCTCTTGCTGCACGTTGTTCTCTTGTGTTTGTCATTACAACTTGGTGGGACATGATTTCTCTAGGTTTCCCATCAGTTGTCTATCTGGAGATCTCACTGAATATGTCCAATATTGGCAATTCCACTAATTCTTTCTGTGGCTCATTACACTGTCTAATTAAGCTCTACATTAAAAAATGTGTGAAAAAACTGAATATAATTCCTCTTATTTTGACTGCTCCCTTACATATGATTAAGTTTTATTATCTCATTTCTTTTTGCTCCTTTGTTTTTTTCTAGCGTTTTGGAACAGCTTCTTTACTTAAGCTATTTACATTTTTCATTTTTAAAAATCGGACTCCTCATTTTCACGTGCTTCTTTCTGTCTTGGGAGTATCTTCTATACGTCAATCTTCGCCATTCAAAGACTCCAGAACCTCTGTCATGATTTAGATCACTTGCTGTAGGGGAGACAGTGTATACTATGATGCTTGTCTGTAGAAATGTTAGCGTCTGCCTGCAGTTGCTCTGTGTTGACACTGGATGGCCAAAATGCATACAGAAGTTGAAACTGTCAAACTTCTGCAGGCAATATTTCGATCATGTTGGATGACAGAAATCATCCTCTATCTTACTAAAAACGGGAGGAAATCTTGTGCAGGACTCCAAAGAGAGTTTGAATGGATGAATTTTGGGGTTTGAGCTTGAGCTTTCTGGAAATAATTAAATCAGAACAACATGTGGAGTGAAAAGAGCAATGGACTGGCAACTAGGAGACGTGAGTTCTTGTTTACGCTCTTGAGTGAAAAAAATTTAATTATAATTATGACTGCTTTCACGTTTTAGCTGAATCACGTGCGCCAGGTGCTTAATCTCTGCGCCCTCAGTTTATAAGTCATAAATGAGATCATACCTATCTTATAGAACTATTATAAGATGAAAGAGATGTTAGTTTTCTTTCTTATTTTTCTTTCTCATTTCTTATTAAAAGCTTGTAAACATTGTCCTCTACTTAGTGTCAGTTAAAAATAATCTTTGATTTGTGGTCAATTAGTTCAGTGGGTCTCGCTCTTCTCCCCATTCCAGCTCCATTCAGCAGATGAACAAAACTATGGACTATTAATGTCTATTTAGTTAGCAAATAATACAGGGAAATGGGACTTTGAGCTAAAGGCTAGGAGGATCTGGCCTCTTAAGAATAGTATCGAAAATTCACTTTCATTTCGGTCTGTACCTTCAGAAGTTACCTTGCCGTGTAAAATCTTTGGTTCCCTGCTAAAGTGAGAGTCTGCCTGCTTCCAGGGCCTTGCTTGGGGAAGCAGGGAGAGGAAAAAGGGCAAAAAGGGAGTGAGAGGCCAGAAGTAATCTAATTAATCCAATCAACCAAGCAAGAAGAATGGGGACTAGAAGAAACATTAATTGTCCATGACTACTACAAGCACGAGAAAGTCAAGGGACAGCTAATCCAGAGCTGGGAGTATTGGTAGGAGGCTGTGTATCCCACTTCCAGTGGAGACTGAAGAGGGACCAACTCTGGGGAACTGTTCTGAAAATCTTACGAACAAAGACAGCCTATGAATTAAATGAGGCAAAGTTGTTAAAGGCCCTGGACTTCCTACCACAAGCCAATGGAAATTTTAATTTCTGATGGAGGAAGGGAGTGGTTAGTAAGACAACATCCTCAATCCTGATGACTCTGCCCTCTAATCTATACTGCTGAGGCTGGTATATTCATTATATGGACATTAATTTCTCGTAGATCTGGAGTTTGTCAGTCTCTGCCCAGTCCTAGCCCCATGCTAGCTGTTTATAATGATTCTATAGCTACTTACTTGCTGCCTACCTAGTTCTAGAAATCATGAGATCTCAGCCTACCATGATGTGAGTAGCTTCTTTCTACTAGAAAGTGGTGTTCTGTGAATAGTTTTTTGCTGCCTTATACTGCAGAACTGAAATGTCCAAAAGGCCAATATTCATAGAACTTAATGTTCATCCCATTAATAAATGGGTACAAACTGTTAAATGCAATCAAGAAATAGTTCTATTTTTCTCCCATTACCTTGATGTCTGTGGCCACTATCTTGTGTGATGCCTGCTTGGTTCATGGAACTAACATGTCTTTGGCACGTGGAATGATAGATTTGCCTCTGGGCTATCAGATGATCCATCTTTTTTGGACTCATGTTCTTGGTCCTTTCAGCCAGCCTCCCATCTTTAGAATTTTTCAGACAAAAAGCAGGTACTTCTCTCTAATTTGCCGTTTGCCCCAAAACTACCGGGAAACAAATGTTAGATTCTCTCAAGGACTCTTTTTCTTTTTCTCTCTGGTCTCTGCAAGCATACAGCCAAGGAGTGAGACCAAGATTGCCTGTCTCCCCCCATCCCTACCTGTGGCCAACCTCCATGTTCACAAGGATGAAGATGTCTAGACACTAGAGACTTGGGCTCAACACCAGAATCTAAGTTGTCTCAAAAAGGGGCTCACACTGGTTTCAGCATGAAGCTGATGCTGGGTCTTTTCCTTACCTGGCTTCTCTGGCCACGTGGGCACACCTTGGGGAAAAAGGCTATGTGCTCGTAACTTAAATCATGAGTCGATCATGAAAAGCTGCAGTTTCTGGAGTCCTGGGCTATTTTTCGTTGGATCTTTGACTGAGTATAACATTGTGGAGAAGTGTAACTTCCCCTGTACCCTAGGAACCACTGTGGTTCAGCTGTTGGATCAAACCGGATTTCAGTTACTATTCTAAAATGGGGCTTAGTGCTGAAATGTGCCTGGAAGCAGCTGAAGGTAGGAAATAGAAACAAGCAGGTGGGACTCTGGAGGTCAGCAGGACAAGATAGACCTTAAGGAGTGCATTTGAGCTCCTTTTTTCGTGTGTGTGTGTGTGTGTGTGTGTCGCACAGCAATGAAGAAGGCGAATTTTATAGCCCATGTCAGCATTCTTCAAAATTGCCAGAAGCCACTTGGGAATCTAATATCTAGATGAATGTAATTCCTGTGATTAGCAGGATAGAAGCATCAAGTCATTATTATTAGATATTAAAATAAACATGACCAGACATTGTTCCACAATCTTGTGAACAGAGATACATTGGTTACTCATCCACCCATCCATGTCCACAGCTTTACTAGGCAAAAGAGAGATGTACACTTTCGAAAGGTATACAGTCTAATGTGGTATAATCTATAAAAATGGGTCAATTACAACACACTGTGATAAGTATTAAGATGGAGGGAAGTATCAGGTGTTTGGCAGCACACGGGAGGAAGAGTTAATTCAGTAGATTAAGGGAATTGTGGATGATGTCATAGAGGTCATGACCCTTGTCCTGAGCCTTAATGAACGAGTTGGCGTTAACTAGGTAGAGATTGTTTACAGATGCGGTGTGGTGCGGCCAAGGGTTTCAACCCAGTCCATTTGTGATGCCGTTAAAACAGGTATTATTCATCTCGACAATTTGGAATACGGTAAAAAAATCAGGAAGTAAACAACTAACGTCTCTGAGTAACCAAAATAGATGATGTCAGGTCCATACACCAAAGGTGACATAATCACTGCCATGTAAAAGTTGCTAGTGATTTCTACCTTAACAAGTCAGATTTTTTAAATGCTGTTGATAGATCTGAATTGTAAATTAAAGCCTTGGGATTAATCCAATGGCTAAAGTGGAAAATATAATAAATCTTGGAAAATTTGCACTTTCTAGTGAGACAAAGAATTATAGAGACATGTTCCATTACATTAGTGAAAGCTACTGGACAGACTATATCTTTTAAACTGATAACAGGAGCAAATCCAGAGACTTCATAATCTGGAAAAACTTCTTGTTCTTACCCAAGATAGGTGTCCTTTACTCTATAATGGAAATACTCTGCTTTCCACAGGTCAGGCCACAAGACACCTGGTGGATTAAGCTACTACATAAAATGTTAGCCTTCTGGGAGAGCTATTTTACTAGATTGCAAAAATGAAAACAAATTCTTCCTTTCTATCAAGTTCTGTTTTTTTTTTTTTTTAGGAAGATTGTCCTTGAGCTAACATCTATGCCAGTCTCCCTCTATTTTGTATGTAGGATGCTGCCACAGCATGGCTTAATGAGGTCTGCTCCCAGGATCTGAACTGCAAACCGTGGGCTGCTGAAATGAGGAGAACAAACTTAACGAGTACACCACCGGGCCAACCCTGTACCAAGTTCTTGAATGTGTTTTCGTAGCTGTAAGCATTAAGAGATGGAGTCGTTCTTCATCCTTTGAGTGTGCGCTGGCCTGATGAACGGCTTAGCCAAGGATGCTGTGGCAAGCATGATGCAAGCAGGGACTGGAAAGAGCTTGGGTATTGAGGCTTCTGCTACTGCTACTCTTGGAAGATGTGATTGCCACTATGTTAAACAGTTGGGCTAGTCTGTTAGATAACAAGAGACATGTGGCCTAGTGACTCCCAACACTCCAGCCTACAGACAGCCAATTGTCAGGTTTTGAGTGAGGCCCTGCATTGCCAGCTGACCACAGATACATGAGTAGGCTCAGCTGAGTCCAGAGGAACTGGCCAGCGAGCCTACGTGGGTTCAACCCAAACCGCCAATCCACAGAAATGTGAACTAAATGAATGTCTTTTAAGCCACTAAGTTCTGGCGTGGTTTGTTCCATTTGCCTACCTACTACCTATCGGATAGTTTTCCTGCCTCAGTTCTTTCTCACACCACTCTGGGGAGTAGTTCTCTTGATTTATTCCCATGGCATCTGTCTGCTCACTTAAACTGTTTGGTTTCCTGATTACTGACCACAAAGTATTTATAGAGTATTTGTTGTGCGTTAGGTACTATGCTAGGCGAAGAGGATTCTAGAAGTTAATAACATACACGTGCCAGTTGGGTTATCTGGAATGGATTCCGTGCTTCCTTCTGTTCACCTAATTAAATGAAAACACTGAAAAGGTGAGTGGGAGAGGCATTCTTGAAAAAGATAGAAATAAGGTGGTTAGCCTTAAAGAAACAAAACAAGAGGAGACAAGCGGAATGAGTGGCTTCTGTGCGGCGCTCCTCTTCATATGCCCCAGGAATCAGAATTTTTTGTTCATTTGCATTAATATCCTAGACCCTGGCAGAGTGCTGAGGGGAGCTCATGCTAATTTTTCTTCTCCATCTTTCCCACTCAGAACTTCTTTCTATTCTTATTAATGGACCCAAGTTCCCTGGCTAAGGCTTTTCTACATCCAGGTCCAAATGATTTTTATTTCCCTGGAATATAGGAGATGGCATGTTTTAGTGGTGGTGCTGGAGAGGATAGAAAAAAAAAAAAGCCAAAACCAAACCAAACAAAAAACAATTTAGGATTCAGATAGATCTGGTTTGAATCCCAGCTCTGCCCCTTAATGACAGTGACATTCAATCTCAATGTTTTTCATATGTAAAATGAGGTTATATTATCTGCTTCATGGGATGTTGTGAGGACCTGAGACAAGGATTTGAGAGAACATATAAAGCCTCTAGCAGAAAGCTTCAAGTGTCACTAAGTTACATTTTAGTAAGCCCTCAGAACACTGAGAGCTACACATGGAGTTACAATCAGTGGAGTTCAGCATGCCAAGCAATTATTTTTTACTATCTACGACAGAGGAGGCGGGCAGTTTAAACAAACAGACAACAAGAAGTATCACATCAAGAGTTCTATTAAACAAGGGAGACATTTACGGTTTTGTTTTGGAGGGAAAACAAAAGATTTGGTTTTAAAGTCTAGGAGGTGCTGGAAATAGAAATATCTTGGTCTGAAAATCATTAGAAATTATTTGGATATTTACAAAAAATACAAAGGTTATTACAGAATTTCAGTATCCTATGACGTTAGGTAAGAAATTCTATTGTACTTTGTAATTAATTTTTACACTTGTTCTCTTCACCTTTTTTCACATTTTTGTAGAAGCATAGTGGTTTTAACTAGGAAAATAAGGATGAAAATGTCACACACATTTTAACAATAAAAATAAAGTTTTAACAATATGATAAAATTATAGAGTTTCCTACAACCGCAGAGAGCTAATGAGTCAGAAACTAGAAAGATTATAATGCACGCCTTGTATTTCTTGTGGGAAAGGAAGGCCAACGCTCTAAAGTGATTTTGTAAATGGCTCTTCCTCCCATCAGAGAGCCCAGGTGTCCAGTGTCATTCCTGCTTGGATTCCATCCCACTCCTTAATGTAGCAGACAGACAATTACTGTAAGGTTTGCAAGGAAACAGTGCCAGGTATTTTAAAATGTAAACTTTGCTCCCTGGGGGAATAGGTTGCTAGGTAGGTGAAGGGAAATAAAAATCTTTGATCACACGACATGAATCTTTTGAAAGCGAATCTTGGAGTGTACCTCAAATGATTGCCAAGTGCTAGACTGATTCAAATCTGCTGCAATACAATTCGCTAAAATAGGAAAATCTACACACTCTAGTTTGGGCTCCTTTTTAAAATGGCTTCAATTAGTCTAAATTATTTTCTTGTAAATTCTTTTCTTTAAGCCTATTCTAAGTTAGATTATCAAATTAAAATAGAACTGCTCCAAAAATTCAGAGTAAATGGCGAATGGAAAGGAGTTTAATCTTAACTTTAAGACATATTTTATAATTTTTAAACATACAGAAACATTTTGAAAACAAACCTTCAAATAGTAAGTTCACAAAATCTAAATATTAAAGTTACAGATGGGACCCAGCTTGAACTTGACTGGAGTAACAAAACATTATAAAATCTGTGGCATTATCTTTTGTTAAAACAACCACCCCAACCTAGTTCAATTACTTGATGCCTTTTAGATACAAAATATGGTTGAGTTACAAAGCACGTTAAGATAAAATCACTAACAAGCGAAACATGCATTCAGTATTTCTTTGTGATTACGGTAACTAGTACTACTTTTATTTTATAGCTGGTGGAGAGAACATCGATACCTAGTTTGTCAATGGTTTCTGTGAAACAGAGCTATAAAAGCACAAAACTTTAGGGCTGGAAGGAATTTAGTCACCTTGACAATTATTAGTCTAGTTGAATAAAAGATGTGAATATTGGCTCCAAAATAAGATCTTAGCGATATCCCTGGTTGTAAGGGACTTGTAAGATTTCCTGGATCAGGATCCTATTTCTTTGTTTCAGATTTTCTTTGCTTTTTCTAAATCCATTATTACTACTTATTCATTTTATCATAATCATCTAATTACTAGATTAAAGTTTTGCTTATCCCCAAACTTGATCAAAGTGAGCCTCAGAAGACCTTTCATTTGGGCTCATATACATACAGCTGAAACCAACACCCAATTTGACCAAACCTGTAAGGACACGACCTTCTAGGGTCTTGCTATTAAATTTCTGTAAATATCATGAGGTGCTTTTAGCAAGGACTCTGCTTACATAGGGCTGCAGTGCCAACCCTCTCTCTAAATCCATTAGAGGTTGGAATTTGTAAAAATGTAAAATTCTCTGAAACCAGATATTGTTTTCCTTTTCTTTGTGGAGAAATTGAAGACCTAGTTACATCCAGGAAAGCTTTCTAACCCAGTTCTCCCTCTAGAGGGAGACACAGTCCAGCTTTTAGACCAATTGCCGCCCTCTCATCTTCCGTCGTCTCTTTCTGTATCCGCAGGACCGCAGTTTGCTCTCAGCGGCAGCCGCGGCTGCTAACAGAACTGGCTGTTGCGAGAGAGACGGAGGGAGGCAACGCCGCCTGGCTCTGCTGTCCCATTTTACTGCTTAACTCAACCTGGAGTGTCGGGACGTATTCCCTCTCTGCGTTCTCCTTGCACTCTGCTGGGGGCCAGTCACTCCGTACTCCCTGGACAGGCAGGCCGAGTGGAATGGAATAAGGGGTCTGGGTGGAACAGGGGGCTCTGCCCTTTAAGGTGTAAGGTGACTTTCTGAAAGACACCATCAGCGTCTCTTTGACAGGACAGCGCCTGGAGCGGGAGGCGGAGAGGAGGCTTTGATTACTAAACCGCTTACTTCTTTTTCTTCTGGTGATCTGGGTTTGTTTCCTCGGCCCCCTCCTCCGCCCCTTCCCTCTCCCTCCCGCCTTCAGCGAAGTGACACAGGCAACACCTGCTCGCTCGTGTTTGATGTTGGAACTCGCACCTTCTCGGTGGTGACGGTGCCAGAGTACTAGGGACAGGGGGACGGAGGCCGATTTCCCTTCTTTCCAGCCCACGATGCCTAGAGGGGCAGCGGTGGGGCTGCGTGGGGCTGCGCCCGCAGCACTTGGAGGCGGGATTTCGGGGCTGCAGCTGGACAGGAGTTGCTGCTAAGTGGACTCGGCGCGAAGTCTCCGAGAGGCCATCGGCTGGGACCTGTCTGCGTACAGCGGGAGCAGGGGCACCTGGACCCAGGAACCCGGGCGTCTCGCGGGTGGAGGACGCCGAGCTCAGCGCCTCGTCCTTCCCGCCCCGAACCTCTCCAGCAGCTCCCCGACGTTGGAGACCCGGGACCTGCCAGAACCGGGGACTGGAGAAGTACACGGCTGAGGCTGCTCTCCTGAAGGTGAACCGTTCGGTGCGATTGCCTTTCCCCGGAGAGCAAAAGGGAGCGCGGAGAAGGGGACGGAGGATGTGTGTGTGTGCGTGAGAGGGAGAGCCAACGCGAGGCCAGAGGAAAAGTCTTCACTCGGCGTTAAAAGCCAACAAATCAGAGCCGGAATCCGAGCGGTGATTGCTGCAGGACCGCTTTGAGCCTCGCAGTCGGGGGAGCCGAGCGCCCCGCGCGGATCCGGCGAGGACCGCGGGCGCTGGCGGGGCTGCGGGACCTGGGCTTTTCCTCAGTAAACAAGTCTTTTGATTACTTTGACACCGTGGAATCAAGAGGGGGAACCAGACGAGGCTCGCTCACTCCACCTGCCGCCCGCTTTAACGGGATTCCAGGTCGGATGTCAAGAGATTCCTGAACGCTCTTTGCCATCGGAGGAGGAAACACGCGCGCGCGCACACACACACACACGCACGCTCAGGGCCACACTCACACGCCCTCCACGAGCGCACACCACACTTGGGTTCCCTATGCCCCTGAACGGTGACGGCGGATTGGCATCCGGGAAGCGATGCAAGAGCGATAAGCCTGGCGTAGGCCCGCGGAAGCTGCAGGAGCATCGCTAGGTGTTGCCGCCACCAGGAAGCCGGGCTGCAGGTAGGTAGGCGCGAGCCGCGCCCCCGGCCGCCCGCCGGCGCCGGGCACTCGGGCGGCAGCTGGACGACCGGGGCCCGGAAGCCCTCCCCTCCCCGAGGGTCGGGGGCTGTAGGAGCTCGCCCTGGGGAGGTGAGAGGTGAGAGCAGATGCTAGCTGGGCGGCCAGGGTAGGGGTGGAGGTAGAGGATGCCGAGAGGGGACCCAAGCACACAGAGGTGCCTCCGAGAGCGGCTCCTTCCCTCTCCTCTCTGCCCCGTTTCTCCTGACACAGCGAGCGATCCCGCCGAGGATCGCAGTGGGTTTTAATTCGATCCCTTAACCAAACCAATCCCGGTTGGCAACCATGTTGGACTCCTAATAAGGAGTTGGGGGTCGAGTTCAAGGCAGGATCAATGGGATGTGTCAAGTCGCCTTTCTGAAATCCCTACTTTCTGTCCACTTCTGATTAGTTAGTTCTCGGGCCTGTCTGCAGAGGGTGGGCGTTTCAGTGAGGCTGCTGATTTCTCCACCTCTGTTTTCCTAAAGAATCGTCTTGATAAGTTTGGAGCCTCATCTGTTTAAAGGTTTATTTAGATTTGGGAATGGACGCTTTGTTACTGAACGAAATAAAGCTTTAGCACAGGATACTACAGGAGAGCTTTAGGAAAAGGATCATTTTATGAACAGCGTTCAGAAAAAAGAACAGCTTCGAGAAACTAATGATTTGATTTCCTTCCGGATAGATGTCTCCCAAATGTTGCTAATAGTACACGGTTTATCTGCCCCACTCCTTTGCTCTCCCTTCCCCCTTCTGTTCCAAAAGGCCAGGTTCCCACCAAGAGATGTTTTCTTAAGGCTGCTGATCTTCACTTGTCAGTGGTGAACATGTTATTTCCAGAAACTGCCTTTGCAAAGGAAAGTTTGAGATCCGTCGCCCTATTTCTCCTAGAACTATGTAGTTTCCACTTGAAAAGGACGGACTGCAGGCGCTTGCAGCGTCCGCGGTAGACGCGACGCGTTCCTATTCTGTATTCCACTTCCTGACCGAGTGTTAACAATTGCCTGAAGCTTTCGAATCAAATGTGTAGTTACTACAATGGCTAGCTGGCCTCTCTTCACTCTGTGCTGGCTGAGTTTGTCTCGTGGCAGTAAGACAGAAAAGAAAATATCTTCCTTTTCCGAGTGTTAAATCCTCTGTTGAATTTTTCAAAAATCGTTCTTGAAACACCAAAAGCGAACAAACGTTTATGCCACCTTTACTCTGAAAAGTAGCCCCAAAGCAGTCAATGTATAAGGGGCCTTCACCCAGGACAGGAGGAATTTCAGTGACTCTTGACTGGATAAATATCTGGTTCCCGTCTTCCCAACTAAATTGTTTTAGACGCCAACATTCAGGCTGTTATCAATTACCACTTTGAAACTGCTCTCTTAGGCAATATAAGTTAAGATAAATGAGTAATTAATTTAAGATTTCTGTGTAAAGTGCTAAATGGCAATAACCAGCAAAGCAGGTTAAAAGCACTTCTAAGCCTTTAAAAACGAGAGCATTGAGAATATTTGTATTTCCTCCAGCCTTCCCAGGTTTGTACATGTATCTCAGGCTGGTGAATCTTTTATGGTTTCAAAATTGGCACCTAATATCCTTAAAAATGTTCAGGCACATTTAACTTTTCTCTTTTCCTACTTTATTCTGTTCTGGAGCTCCTCTTGAGCCAATTGTTTGCACAATGACCTCTTTTTAGAGTCCTAATTTTTAAATCCGTAAGTAGCCATTGAAAGGCCATCAGTAACCATACTGGGGCTTCTTTTATTTTCATTTCCTTAATTTTCAATGAAAAAAATTCGGTTGTATTATGTATAGATATACTATGAGAGCAGTGTCACCACTAACTGAGTGCTTAGGCTTAGTGACTCAGGCAGAACACAGTTTTAGTGTGTTGCTTTATTCAATGAGGCATTTTTTGAGACTAAAATCTTGATTCTTTTCTTTTAACAAAGTTTAGTAGTTTATGATGCTTGAGCTTACATATTTATATATAGTGCTATGATGTATGTCTCTTAAAGAAGAACACAAAAATGTTGACATTAAAGCACACACCTATAATGCTACAAGTTGTTCTAGAGGGGAATCTAAGCTTTCTGACCATGTGTGATTTTGAATCTGAAAAATATTAGCTATTTTAACAGAGAAGAGTTGGAGAATGAAGATTCATTGAGATGCCCATGGATCTATGTCAAAAAAGATACATATTGCTTAGAGACTGTGTTATTTACTAACCACCAAGTTATAAAGCATGATGACACAGCTGTAAAAAGATCTGCTTTTAGACATGGCCACTTTTCCTTTTTAAAAATTTATCAAGTGATGAAACTTAGGGGGTGAGAGGAGATTTTATAAAAATTGTTTTGTGTATTATCAGAAAATTTTAGTGGTCCTGGATCCAGTATCTTCAATATAGTATTTTAATGATGATCCTTTTACAATGTGGTTTTGAATATTGAAATGTTGAAAGTGCATTTTAGGGTTGATTTATCACTCACTGCAGGTCATGGATTACCCTGTGCAGGTGGGGTAAGATGTGCCGCTCCAGCGTTTTTCCAGGTGTTTCTCATCATGGCCCCTAATAAGAGACACTGTCAGATTCTGCCCAAGTTCAGCTGTGGCTGCAGGCTGATGAACATTTGTCTCTCTAATGCATGTCCCAAACTAGGAATGTTCCAAAGTGTCATCAGTTATTTCTAATATCTTTGAAAAGATGAAACAAGCAGAGTGCAAACAGTCCAGTGCCCCTGCTTTCACTTCTGCAGCATTTTATTAGGGATGCCTCATTAGGTCGCATTATTCTGCAGCTGTTTTGTTCATTGAAGATTCAAGTAAAAATAAGGAACTTTACTGTGCAGTACAGTTTTGTTTTCTTGGTGAAAAACCATAAGTTGAAGTAAAATAAGCATCCAGCCTAGTCCCCTTTGATCTATGCCTGACATTTACAAATGCAATTCATCAACCTGTTATTAGTAGGGCTCCATCAACACAGAAAGGAACCGCATTAACACAGGCTGCTGCTAGAGATGACGGCAAACCAGCTGAATCAGCCTCATATCTGGTGCACACACTTGCACAGGATTTCACATGATATGTCTTGTTTATGAACCATTGATTTTTTAATACCGTGTCGTATGGTGCATTTGCCATTTTGTTTGAAAATTCCTTGGTTAACTTTATTTTGAATTACGGGGAGCATATTGACCCATACCATTGGAAGAGGAGGAATAATTTCACAGTGAGTTACCATGAGTCTTTTTAGAGAACGGTTTTAGTTTACGTCTGGAGCATAGTCTGAAAGAGGGGAGCTGGAAAGGTGGGCCTAGCAAACAGAGACCTAGAAGTTAGTTTTTGTTTTTTGATTGTCATTGACCACTGATTTATTGGGTCATTTTTAGAACATCTGACTCCATTCAGCACAGTGCTTCAGTGTCCTTGTCAATGAAATAAAACTAACAGTTCTTGTCTTCTGTTTATTCTTAGCAGAAATTTTAAGAGGAATGGTTAAACTTATTGGAACATGAAGAAAAGTAGTATTTAAGTACATTTCTCTGCAATATCTATTTAATCTCAATATCTATGCATATATATGCACATACATACATATGTATATATGCTTTTAATGACTCCCATGTAAAATACTGGTTTGGTGTTAAATGGGGGTAAGAACAACTTTAAAAAATGTCTATATTTTCAAGTACACAGTTTTTCACTATTTTACTTGATTTGACCTACACTGTAGCTGTATCCATGGTTTAACAAGGTCGTTTATAATTGAGTTTTACTGTTTGAGCCTCTGTTACATGCAGTATATTTTTCCCTTTGGTTTTTCTTTTGGAGATGTTTTTATTTGTTAGGCTACAAATGCAAAAAAAAAATAAATTTTGTCCTCTATGTAGGGGCGCTTTGGCATGTGTTTATTGACACTATGATGGGGAATTTCAACACGTTTTTCACATTGACTATTCTGTATGCTGTCTTTATTAAATATGCACATCCGCAGTCAAAACACAAACCATGCGTTACATGAGACCGTACTATTCTGGTTTACAAATGGTCTCTACAGATTTTTCAGAAACATATTGATGTTATACTCCAAATTTATATTGGATTTCCCAAACCCGCCCACTTCCAATGTGTATAGCACGTGTACATGTTGGATTTGATCCTGTGTTGCAATGATAGGCAACTAGTCACTGGAATTAGTGAAAATCTGGCCTATTTAGACAGCTGATCATTATTATTACCGTTGGAAAATAAAAGACTTTCAAGTTACTTAGGACTCAGATGAAAAGTGAATGTATAAGCTGTAAGGAGACTATTCCATTCTGTTCACAGTGATCCATGTGGGGTAATGAGATATAACTAAGGAATCAGAGCTTATATGCTTATATTAGATAAAGTCCTTTTAATCACTTCCTTCAATCTCCTAAATTACTCCATAGTAGCCGTAATTGTTTTATGATTTCCCCTGAATGGCCAGTTAGGGAAGGTACAGCTCCCTTTCCCCTAGCAATAGCGCAAATGTAGTTATTCAATTAAATTTATATTTATATTGCTTCTTTTTATACAGTAGATTTTGGAAATCCTTTACAGAGAGGTTGGATAATGTGATAATGTTGCGTTCTTAGCAATTATGGTGATAGGTTGAATTTAGTGCTTTTTGACAAAATGGGGACAAGTAGCCAGAGAAGTCTCCTTTGCTCTTTTATCTCCTGTGCTATGTAAAGCTAACTGGAAACAGAAAGCCTGGGGAGTGCAAAGTAACTTTTGAGGATGCAAGGTTTGTTTTACTAAATATTTTTGTGGGTTTTTTTTCCTGCTATGAACTAGTCACTGTATAATTGCATGCATGCAAATGGGCAACTGTGTTGACCTTTAAAGGTCATGCAAAGATTCTAGACCTTACAATTTGTGGTGTTAATTGCCTATGGCCTCCTGTCGCCACATATGGGGTTTTCTGTTGAGCTTGATAACACAGAACAACACTTTGGCTTTGTTTGGCAGATTATGCAGCTCTGTAGAAGCAAATTTATGAAGGTATGCATAGTAGGCACTATGAGTGAAGAGTTTTGGAAAAGCGTATTTTTGCTTTGGAATTAAAGTTTTCAGGCCAGAATGGCCTGGGCTATGAGGAGATAGACAAATTCTTTCTGGTACTAAAAACCTGATCATTCAAAATTATTATCTGTATGTAAAAACTGTGCCATGATTTTATTTGATTCTGGCTGAGTTTTTCCTCTTTCTTTTTTAACATCCTTGGAGATTCCAATGAGAATTGTACTTAAATATTGGAGGAAGTAAATGTGCTTGCTGTCTCCTGCTCTATTATGAAAAAGACCACCTGTATGAGAAAAGCAAGATGTGTTATTCATCGCAGTTTGCTTTTCCTGGCTTCCTATTCTTTGTCTTTATGGGTTGGAGTAAGCAAAGGCAGACAACTCAATAAGGGTTAGGCGGTCATAGAACCTTAATCACAAAACTCAACCTAGTAATAGAACATTGAGACTTTGTTAGAATGTATTGTTCTAGAAGGCAGACCCTCTCCAGCCCTGAAACTTAGTCTCTTCAAACAATAGAGCTTTATGTACCGACACGGTGAATCTGTGACTGCTCAGATTAGTCAAGAATTCAGAAATGGACAATTCAGATCACTTGAAGAAAACAACATACTCACTTATATTTTTTTATTTGTATTAGTTTGTGGACAGTTCCAAATTCATGTAAGGTGGGGAAACTTGATCGTGGTGACATTTGCTTTCTTCGTTTAGTTTCACCTTGTTACAGGTGTGAGGTGAAGGGCATACTCAGATTTGTTGGTGCTGGAGAGTTCAGTCACTTCCTCCTTAGAATGGCCATCAGACATATCAGTAGGAGTGACCTGGTCCTGCTTTTGTTTGTACTTTCTTCAGAAAGTTGAGTTGAATTGAGTGAAACAGCTCTGACTTTGGTTTGTCTCTTTCATGGTATGTGAGGTGAAGGGAGGTGGGTGGCTCGCCTTTCAGTCATGCAACACAGAGGCCAAGTGGAGAGCGAAAGGGCATTGAAATCTCATACTCCATAGATCAGAGGCCCCGTTTGGGACAGCTTTAATTTAAGGAAAATTTCTAACCTAATTTTTTTCAGCTTTAACATTTTTTCAGATATAACATTTTGAAATGTTATATCACAGTAGTTTCCTGCTAAGATACATATTTCCCATTATTGCAAACTCCTTTTAGATTGATTGTTGGTGTGTTTATAAATATACCAGAATTGGGTCAAAATTTAGACTTTGCTATTTGAAGATATATTTGCTCATGACATCATTTGTTGAGTGCTTGAAATTCATTGGCTTGCATTTTGGTCAGCAGATATATTTTGAACATGACTGTTATGAAACCAATGTGGTGCAGTGGAGAGAGCTCTAGAGATGCCTTTGTAGCTCTACTGATAAATAACCATGTAACCACGAGAAAATCACTTTATTTCTCTGTGCCTCAGTTTCTCAGCAATGTATTTTTTCAGTCAAGTTTTCAAGACAATTAAAAATGTAATTTTTCCTGTGTCCAGGCCTACTAAGCATCGTAGCATGGGAAGCATAATAATCCTGCAGGACACATCTTTTAGTTAGGAGGGCAAGGGGCATCTAGCACGTACTTCCTGGCACAGCAGTAAGTGTTCCAAAAGTTGTCCAGCTTTATAGGATGATAATGAGGATGATATTAATGATGGTTATGATGATAACTAAAGACTATAGATGTAGGGACATAAAATTGAATCAGACTAAATCTTCTCATTCATTTTAGCCATTTTGCATAGTTTGCATGATACTGTTTGTTGTAAAACAAGTTGTGATAGGCCATGGATCTTAGGTTTGTTAGGGTTACATGTCTTTACTCTACTGCTGGTTTTCATAGTCGCTGAAATAAAAGAGTTTGGCTGATCAACCCAAATAGTACTAGGCTGTGAAGTGAATGACCTTCATATACCTGTTGATAATTAAATACATTCACTCAAAATCTGTGTATGAATTTTTGAGAATATGTAATCCTTGGGAAAGCTCAATCATTTATTCAACAGGTATTTATTGAGCTCTCTCTAGGTGCTTGGGGTATCTCAGTAAACAAAAAAGACCAAGACACCTTCCGTCATAGAATTTACCATTTTAGTATATGACTTGAAGTTTTGAAATGAATCTGGAGAAATTGTTCAACAATGTTTGTTCTGTGTCTGCTCCTGCTATTAATTCTTGTTTATAACTGTGACGTACAGTTGTGAAAAGAAATAGTTAAAATGTCTCAGTTGAAATGAGTTGTGAAGAAAAATATTATAGTATATATTTAAGGTGAGGTAGTATGTATTTCAGTGGATTGATTCCAGCTCACAAGATCTATGATCACACTGAGAGTGACAGGAACAGTAGCTCCTTTTCCTGAATTACATATGTGAAAGAATAAAGTCAGATGGGCTGAGTGACTTGAGATCAATGACATGATGCTTCCTAGAGCCTCTTAAAGGGGCTGCAAATTCACACACCTATAGGGATCAGGGTGGGAATGTGAATGAAGGAAACAGACCAAATGGAAGATGACAAATGGCAGCTGACAGACAGCCTTAGCTTCCATGTTGGGGAAACCATAGGGAGTGGTGGAGATTCTGGCCAACATCTAAGTGGACAGCTGAGCCTTGGCTCCACTTGTTGCCATGCCAGAATGTGGGTCTGGTGTTGCCAGATTTTCTGATTTGTAGAAGTGAACTTAGATATGCAGATTTTTTAATGTGAGAGTTCCAGATTTATAAATGATAGTAATGAATTCAAATTTGAAATACTACGTGGGCCAACAGACATATCTGCAGGCCATATGCAGGCTAAGGGCCATGAGTGTGTCCCTGTTGACAGAGGGATAAGTGAGGACAGCTAGTTAGGGAGATATGTGTTTGCCTGCCCTTCTGCCATCTCTGGCCACAATCCTCCAATCCTGCCTGCATCTGGAGCCAGGGCGGTTACCAGTAAAGGGCTCATCTAGAGGAGCTGACTGATACTGATGAGTGGTTCAATCTCACCCCAGTATTTAGTTTTCTTTCTTCTTAATGACTCGTACAGTTGATGCTGAACTTACCTTGAAGTTGGCGATATTTTGGAGGGTTTAGGAGGTGTGCTTGGAATGTAGAAATTTAAATTTATGCCAAATATTTGGAATGGCTTTATAGTTCCATAATGCCTTATTCTTTTACACCAGTGTTTCTTAAACTTCTGTATGCACACAAATCATCTGGGGGAATTTTGCTAAAAGGCGGGTTCTAGAGTGGGGCCTGAGATTTGGCATTTCTAACAAGCTACCAGGTGAAGCTAACGCTGTTGGCCCATGGTGTACAGTTTGAGTTGCAAGGCTTTAGATAGCTTTTTCTAAAAATGCACTGAATTTCGTTCCATGCATGCAGAAACGTCCCAACCTTCCCTCTCTCACAGGTTTCTCCCTGTAGTAAGCTGACTAAACCTAGCCACGGACTCTAAACTCCTTTCTCAAAGGCTCTGTAATCTGAGCACAGAATTCATAAGTGTTTTGGTTAGTTTTCTGGTCTGCTATTTAGAGAACATATGTTTCCCTGAAAGCATAAATCAGAGATTGTCTTTTCTTCACATATTAATGCAAGTTTGGCTTACTTCCTACAGTTTGAAGAAATGTTTATTTCATACCTAAGGCATTATATTATACATGAATGTTTTCTAGCATACGAGGTCAATTTCAGCTCTGCAAATCATTTTGTAATTTCAACAGTAATTGCTTCCTTTTAGGGCTTAAGTGTCAAAATTTTGGCCACGATGTCTAAATTTTTGTTCTACTTAAGTGGTTATTATGAATAAGTGGGAGGATGGACTTGGAAAAAGATGCTTTTCCTCATTTATTTATTGGGCTTGCAACCTTAAAGTGAATATCTCTTATTTTATTTTTTTGCTCTAATCCTAAATAGCTTCCCAAAGTGGTCTCTTTAGGTTTGAAGACATAATAACTTACTATTTAGGGAGTTTGACTTCTTAATATTATTAATATATATATATATTTTCTAAACCAGTTTTACTAATGCCAGAAGGTGTCATAGCTCAGGTATGTGACTCTATTCTACTGAGGTGTGACCTGAGTCTTATGTCACAAGCTCAGTTTATTGGGTAAAATATTTTGTTGTCAGTTTTATTAATGCATTAGAAATTCTTATGTTTTCTTATTCTAATATATTAATTATAAATTGAGATTAGATTTAAACATATCAGTCTGAGAGTGAAGCAATTTGTTTCCTTGCAAGTTGTATGATTAATATAGTTTGCAATAGTAATGCTATTAAATCCTACTCAATTTCTTTTAAGTGCTTTGAAGTTTCTATTATATAGAATAGCTTTGCTTATAGCTGAGTAATGATGTGAATTCATTTTACTGAGTCTGTTAGACTGTAAGCTTGGTGAGGGAGAACCATGAGTATCTGATTTCTATTGATTCCCAGTGCTTAGCTGGCACATAATAGGTGCTTCATAAATTTAACGGGAAGGCAATCAATGGTCCATTCATGTTGGTGGAATGTCTTTTTGTATGTTTCTTCAATGTGTGAGGAAGTATTCTGTGAAGAATTGTCATTTCTTTGGTCTAATTGAGTGTGTGTTTGTGTAAGTGTGTAGGAGAGAAAAAGGCCATTTATCTTGACCTGCACTTTCCATCTCTAACCTGAAAGGTATTTTAGCATTAAAACATACACATGTTCTAGGCAAAACATCAAGGACAAAAATCAAATCAGCGTACTGACTGATATTCCCATTCTTTCCGCAATTTATTGTAACCTGCAGGTTTAGAGACTACATATGCTTGTGATTCTCCTGTTTTATAAATTAAATAATATTTGTCAATGTCAAATTTAAGTGTTGTTAATCACATATGGAATATATTTTGATTGCTCTTGTCAGTGACTTGACTCATCATTCATTAGGGAATTTAAAGCCATTTATTCTTATCTACATAATTACCATTCTCATAATTTATCATGAACCACATTGGCTTTTTTCACCTTCAGGAATGCTATTGACTGTGATACCATTGTTCTTGGTTTCAATGATATTGAAAATTATTGGTATTCTAATTTTAAATGCTGTTTAGTATGGATGTATGCATTCACATATTTATCGATTTTATTTTGGTCCTTCTGGGTTAAGTAAAGCTTTTAAATGCTTGGTGTCATAGAAGATTTCACAAAATTAAAACTCTTCGTGTATATTTGATTGTTAAGGAAACCCATGTGTATTATAAAACCAAAAAAGTCGACTCACTAGGTCATTAAAAACTTAAAGTTGAATTTTTTGTGTTGCCTTTAAGAGATTGCATTAGACTGTGTATGTTAGCATCCCTATGTACTTAAAAAGTTTCTCAAAACCCTTAAAAATGATATCTTCACTCTTTGAAGTATAAAACATATGTTTGGAAATCTTTAATGAGTCCAAAGACAGGCTTTAAATTGAATGGACCTGTTTTTTCCTATATTGTCCCAAAACACTCAGACTTGTATCATTAAGATCTAAGGCTCTTGAGCCAGGGCTACTGTGGAACTTACTGAAAAAGATCTATTCTTTCCGAACTCAACCTCAAATTTGAGATTAATGAAAAATTTAGGTATTGTGTGGTACTGAAAGATTTTCAAAATCAGTAAGTAGAATTAAAATCAAACTTATTGTACATTGGTCAATTTTACCTTGGAGCAAAGTCTATGTTATACTTCTAAGACTGGGCGAGCTATGGTTTTCCTTACCTGGTATGTTTTCCTAGTGGCTGATTACATCCAGTCTTAAATGTGGACTTCTAATAAGAAGTTAGACAAAGAACAAATTTGTCAAAATCCTTGGAAAACAAAGTAAGTCTTACTTCCTCTCAAGTAAGACTACAGAGGAGAGAAAAATGCATGGTGCCAAACCACATTTTCCGCCTCAGTCTTGTAAAAGCTCTATCTAGAATAAGAAATTTCTGTCGGGGTTTTTTTTTTTTTACCAAACTAAAAGTCAGAAAGAATGGGTCCTAATTCTGACTCTGCTCAGTGGTAAGTGAAATGATTGTATTTAATGATCGCTTAGATCCCTCCAAAGCTCTGTAAGTCAGTCATGACCACAGGCCATGCTTCTGTGCTTCTATTCTGTCATTTGAACGTATCTTAGACACCATTCTGTGTGTCAGTTTCCTCCCTAGACTGTGAGATTCTTGAGATCGTGGAATGTGTCTCCTTCTTCCTCTTCACCTTGTGCCACCTAAGCCTAACCGAGAACATACTCAGGTATTTCATAATTGTTTTATTAATTGATCTTTAATTTTTTAATTCTAAAATTCTAAATTATTTTCCTCTTTCATTTCCATAATGAACAACAAACTGTGTTCCAGAGGCATAAATAGTAACCACGTTTATATCTGCTGTATTGTTTACAAAACACTTTCACGCTTGTGATTCTATCTGATGTTGTAAAATGGCTGTGAGTTAGACATGAGTTCCTCAAGTTCAGGTGAGGAAATCCTGAGAGAGGGGTAAAAAGTCACACAAATAGCAAGTGCCAAGAGGCTGGTTTGAATTCAAAGCCTATCTGTTGGGAAACAATTCTCCATGGGTTTCTCAAGATGCTAACTACTCTTTGTTCCAAATGTCTTTTTAAGGGTGTTTAAAAAGTGGACAGTCTTGGAAGATGATGTTTTCCTCTGAATCACAGGGCAGATTTGCTTACTGTCCAGCGTAATAAAAATAGTGTCTCCCTTCAGGGCTAAGGGCAGATTTTCTTGTAGCCTGTTACAGAAATATTTGGGTTCCCTGAGCTGAAGGTCCAAAAGCTAATAAATGTGAAACATCCACGTGGGCTGTTTTGTATTGCACCCGTGGGACTTGGGGACAAAGGGAATTGACTCAAACGTGATGCTCATGCTGTGTGCTGAGTCCTCTGTCTCTGACCAGGAGTCTTGTGTCATTTGCCAGCATCCATAAAACATGGTAGGCTAACTGTAAGCTTGTGAGTAGGGTAAAAATCTCAGACTCTTCACAGTTCCTGACAGTATATCTTTTTGTCACATCAAAGGACATCTCTTTTTCTTTGTCTCATTTATGTCCACTTTTGTAGCCACTCTAAATAAAGATGTAACAAAAAGGAAAAGCCTATTATAGTGCTTCCGGGATTTTTATACTGTAATCCCTCTTGAGGCTCATCCTCCTCTGATATTTAGAAAGATCCTTTGGTGGCAGTACAGAGAATGGGCTCCACGGGGGGCAGGATAGGAAGCCAGGGACACCAGCTAGAGAGTTATTTCAGTGATTCTGGTGAGAACTGGCAAGAGTTGGAAGAAGAGTTGGAAGAAAGGAGGAAAAGAAGGCACACTTTAGAAGTAGGAGATGGAAGCGTCTGGTCTTGGAGACAGCGTGGGAGAGGGAGAGAGAAGATTGAGAGCAGGTCCTGGCTTAGGTGACTGGTGCTGTTTATACAGTGTGATCCCAAAAGCTGCTAGAGTCTATCTAGATGAAGATAATTGGTTTAATTTTAAGCCTTTTGAGTTTGGGGTGCCCATGGGATCCCCAAGAAGAAATCTAAATAAGTCGTGGCAAATTTGAGTCTGGAGTTGCGGACAGAGTCATGGTTTAGAGACAGAGGTTTAGGAGTCAGCAGTGTACATGTAGCAGTTGAAACCTAACTGATGAGAGCTCCAGGAAGAGTGTTTAAAAAAAACCTAGGAGAGAGCCCTGGGGAACAATAATGTATATAAAAGAATCACAGCTCTTTTTACCGTCGGCAGGCAGAGTCACCTTTCTCTCCGTTGTTCTTTCTCTGGGTTTTTGCGTAGCTTGCAGCAACTTGGCCTCATAGACTGTGGAGTCCACCTTTTCTGGAGTGATCTTCTGCCTAGAGAAGCTGATGAGAGCAGGAAAGGGAGCAATGGCGGGAGGTGGGGAGTGTGCCCAGAGCTCTCTGTTTCCATTTTTCCCTCTACAACCCCCTGAATATCCTCGTGTGTGAAGGCTGTGCCTCCGCATAGCTGTCATGGACAAGAACGCTGTGAGGGGACGAAGACTGCCCCTGTGGTCTTTACTCTCTATGGAGGTCTATAGACATTAAAAAAATTTTAAATGTCAAGCATTTACAGTGTGCCAGCCACTATGCTAAACACTTTATATGAATTATTTCTTTTAATCCACACAGTAATCCCAGAGGAAGGTACTACCGTTATCCCTATTTTATAAACAAGCAGCTTGATCAAGGCCACACAGCTTGTAAGAAACAGAGTTGAGTCCACCTTCAGAGCCGAGTTTTTAACCACACAGTACTGCATCTCAGTCATACTTTCGGAAAATCAGACTCATTCTGCTTAACAGAAGGCTGCTTAGAGAATTGTCTTGGTTCAAATTATTTATATCTAGACATCCTAAGTAGGTCCTATTTCCTCAAGTTTGGAATTGTATCATTAAAATTACACTATAACATCCATAGCATTTTTTTTAATATCTCTCAGATTTCCCATTAGTGACTTTCTATGATTCTCCAATTTCATTTGATGAGAAACTTTAAGTAATGAGATAAAGAACTAACACTTAAGAAAATTTGAAAAGTTCATTTATACACTCAAATGTTTATCCCTTCGAATTGCAAAATCAAAAGTCTAACTCCACACAAATGTGAACTAAAGTATGTCTTTTTCTGGAATTTAAATTCAGGCTGCAATATTCTATTACGTTTATCTTACAAAACTCTCTCCTGAGTCCTTTGCTGTGTGAAAAATGGGTCTCTTGGGGGTCGGGTGGGAACAGCCTATGTAACAGCCCGGCTTGCAGAACTTGGTTGCATCTGTAGAACATCAATATAAGACTAATTAGATGCTAAATGCTCGGCGAGTATTGAACAATGTGATCTGCTAATTTTCTGATTAATGACAAAGCCTCATGGAAACATTAATTATATTGGAAGAATTCAGACAATCCCTTTTTGAGGGAAACAGAACCTATATCTGTAAATGGACTTTTCCCCTAACAATATGATAAGATAGGCAGCAGACATTCTGTGGTAATGTGAGTAGTAGCTTCCTATTCTTGAAGGTTATGAATGTTTTTAATATAATGACAACATCAAAGGAGGAGTACTGTGTTACAAGTTTGTTGAATTTTCTGTTGACTCTGTCTTTAGAGCTTAATGTCGAAAAAGAGTAGGAACATATTGAATTTCTTTTTTTTTTAAATCTTTTTTAAAGATGCTAGTATCATGCAATACTAGCACATATATATTATATATGTATTTTCAGGATATGTATGTTATATACTCTTTGTGTACTTGATTCACTTTCTTGGTCTGAGTTAGGTGCTTACAGAATGGAATAGTAATTGGTGATAATTTCTCTTAATTATCAATAAGTTAAGTATCACTGTAGATTGTGCTCTAAAATTATAAATAGCAATAAAAGTTTCTAGCTGGGGTGAAGAGAAAGTCTCTTGGTGAAAGATAAGATTTAAAATAATAACAAACAGCAATGTAATTCCATTGAAGAAGACAGGGCAGTTTCATTTCAAATGACTGGGGATATGGCAAAGTGAAAATGTGGTATAAAAGGAGCTTATTGTAGGTACACAATAACTTTAAAAAAGAAGAAAAATGTGAAGTTTGAAGAAATGATATAATCAGAGCAATGAACAGGCATTTCAAGTTTTTTTTTTTTTTTTTACAGATTTTATTATAACATTTACACATGATTTTTCTTCCCCTAATCGTATAATTTCAAACCAGGAAAAAACCTTGGAGCATATAGAATCTAAAGACCTCACTTTATAAATGAAGTCCCGAGGCCCGGACAAGTAGCCAGATTTGCTGAGGGGCACGGAAAGGTGGCAGACTCGGGTCTGGAACCCGGTTTTCCCAATTTCCCAATGGGATGTTTCCACTACAAATAATCTTTGTCAGCTCCTCATAGAATCAAATTTTGGAAGGGAGTTTCAGAGCTCACCTAATCTATCTTGCTTTCTTACACTGACTTAGAAAGTTATGTGAACATTGATCCAATTAAGGAAAAAAATCCACAGAGAAAAGAGTGCTAACATTTTATTTAATAATTTATTCTAGAGTTTAAAACCTGCTTGTCAATACATTGTCTTTTAATCGTTGTTTATAGAGCCCTACTATGTGTCAGGCACTGTGCTACATGCTGCAGACACTTGGTGAGTAGAGCAGAGAGTGTCCCTTACTTCTTGGAGTTTATAATCTAGGTGGGGAGATGGCTGATAAACAGGTATTCATACACACATACACAAATATATGTGCAAATTAGGGTGAGTGTTATATTGGAAAATTTATCTTTAAATATTTAGAAAACAGTGTTGTCTCAGTGGACATACAGGAGGAGAGATTTTGATTCAAAAGTAGAAAAAATTGTCATATGTAGAGCTGCGCAAAGATTAAGAGTTTTAGAAAGTGGTAAATTTCTAACTCTGGGAATGTTCATGAAAGTGCCACTGGGCAGCTCCCAGGAGAACATATTTTGGGGGCATTCAAACCTTAGGTGGACCCTTTATTCGGTTTCTTTCTTTGAACTTATTTATGGGTAAATTCAATTCTCTATCCAGAGGATTTTATTTAGGCTTCATTTTGATTTCTCTGATGTTTGATTCAAATGACCAATCCCTTCTTTTTGTCCTCAACTCCCCTCCCCCATAAGCTTGTTAAACCGTATTTGTGATTCTCTTCCTACTTCTGTGATCATTCTTTAGAACCTCTCTTGCTGACTCCTCTTCCTCAGCCTTTCCTTGAAATATTGATGTTCCCAGTGCTCTGTCCTTGGCATGTTTCTCTTATCAACATATTCATATTTCCTTATTGATCCTGTTTACTCTTGTCCCTTAACTAGTGGCAGTGTGTTGATGATTTCCAAATCTGAAGTTCCTGGCAAGAACTTTTCATTCTGAATATCCAGCTGTGTACTAGGCTTCTCCATCTGGATGTCTCAGAGGAATCTCAAACTCAACACATCTTAGATTGAATTCATTCCCTACTCTCTCAAAACTCTTCTCCTTCTGTTTTCCTTTGTCAGCAAATAATATTTAAATCTGTCTGAAGACTAAACGTTGTTTCAGAAAGCGTGAATTTCGGACACTGGAGGTTGTTGTGGCTACTTATCAATCAGGTTGTCTAGATCAGAAACTTGGACACAAGCTTAAAAGACACTGGGTGTGGGACACGATCCATGGCACATGGCAGATACTGAGTAACTGTCAAATGAATGGATGAAGTTGATGCTTGATATAACATTACATAAATTTCGAGTGTACATTATATTTCGACTTCTGTGTAGATTACATCATGTTCACCATGCGAAGGCTAATTACAACCCATCACCATACACGTGTGCCTAGTCACCCGTTTCGCCCTCCTTCCTCCCCTCTTCCCTTCTGGTAACCACCAATCCAATCTCTGTCTCTATGTGTTTATTTGTTGTTGTTTTTATCTTTTATTTATGAATGAGATCATACAGTATTTGACTTTCTCCCTCTGACTTATTTCATTTAACATAATACCCTGAAGGTCCATGCATGTTGTCACAGATGGCCAGATTTCATCGTTTTTTTATGGCTGAGTAGTTTTCCATTGTGTATATACACCAGATCTTCTTCATCCATTCGTCCCTTGATGAGCACTTAGGCTATTGTAAATAATGCTGCAGTGAACATAGGGATGCATATATATTCACACATTCATGTTTTCATGTTCTTTGGATAAATACCCAACAGTGGAATAGCTGGATCGTATGGTAGTTCTATTCTTAATTTTTTGAGGAATCTCCATAGTGTTTTCTATAGTGGCTGCTCCAGTTTGCACTCCACCAGCAGTGGTGTATGAGAGTCTCCTTTCTGCACATCCTCTCCAACACTTGTTATTTCCTGTTTTGTTAATTACAGCCATTCTGATGGGGGTGAGGTGGTATCTCGTAGTTTCGATTTGTATTTCTCTGATAGTTAATAGCGTTGAACATCTTTTCATGTGCCTCTTGGCAATCTGGATATCTTCTTTGGTGAAATGTCTATTCAGATCTTTTCCCCATTTTTTAATTGGGTTGTTAGGTACTTTTTTGTTGAGATGTATGAGTTCTTTATATATTTTGGTATTAACACCTTATCAGATATATGGTTCACAAATATCTCTTCCCCATTGGTAGGTTGTCTTGTCGTTTCCTTGATGGTTTCCTTTGTTGTGCAGAAGCTTTTTAGCTTGATGTAGTCCCATTTGTTTATTTTTTCTATTGTTTCCTTTGCCTGGTCAGACATAGTACTTGATAATATGCTGCTAAGACCAATGTAGATGAGTGTACTGGCTATGTTTTCTTCTAGAAGTTTCATGGTCTTACATTCAAGTCTTTAATCTATTTTGAGTTAATTTTTGTGTATGGTGTAAGATAATTGTCTACTTTCATTCTTTTGCATGTGGCTGTCCAGTTTTCCCAACACCATTTATTGAAGAGACTTTCCTTTTTCCATCGTATGTTCTTGGCTGCCTTGTCACAAATTAGCTGTCCAGAGATGTATGGATTTATTTCTGGGCACTTGATTCTGTTCCATTGATCTGTGTGTCTGTTTTTGTGCCAGTACCATGCTGTTTTGATTACTATAGCTTTGTAACATATTTTGAAGTCAGGGAGTGTGATACCTCCAGCTTTGTTCCTTTTTCTCAGGATTCCTTTGGCTATTCAGGGTCTTTTGTTATTCCCTATAAATTTTAGGATTCTTTGTTCCATTTCTGTGAAAAATATTGTTGGAACTTTGATAGGGATTGCATTGAATCTGTAGATTGCTTTAGGAAGTATGGACATTTTAACTATGTTAATTCTTCCAATCCAAGAGCATGGAATATCTTTCCATTTCTCTGTGTCTTCAATTTCTTTCAACAATGTTTTACAGTTTTCAGTGTACCTATTTTTCACCTCTTTGGTTAAGTTTATTCCTAGGTATTTTATTCTTTTTGTTGCAATTATAAATGGGATTGATTTTTGTATGTTGATTTTGTATCCTGCAACTTGACTGTATTTATTTATTATTTCTAAAAGTTGTTTTGTGGATTCTTTAGGGTTTTCTGTATATAAAAGTCATGTCATCTACAAATAGTGACAGTTTCACTTCTTCCTTTCCAATTTGGATCCCTTTTACTCTTTTTCTTGCCTGATTGCTCTGGCTAAGACTTCCAATACTATGTTAAATAAGAGTGGTGAAAGTGGGCATCCTTGTCTGCTTCCTGTTCTTAGGGGGATAGCTTTCAGTTTTTCTCCATTGAGAATGATATTAGCGGTGGGTTTGTCATATATGGCCTTGATTATATTGAGGTACTTTCCTTCTATACCCATTTTATTCAGAGTTTTGATCATAAATGGATGCTGTATCTTGTCAAATGCTTCCTCTGCATCTATTGAGATGATTATGTGTAAATATTGCTACCCCAGCTTTCTTTTCATTGCCATTTGCATGGAGTATGTTTTTTTCATCCCTTTGCCTTTGGTTTGCAAGTCTCTTGAGTCTGAAGTGTGTCTCTTGTTTGCAGCATATATATGGGTCTTGTTTTTTTATCCAGTGAGTCACCCTACGCCTTTTGATTGGAGCATTTACTCCATTGACATTTAAAGTAGCTATTGTTAAGAATGTACTTATTGCAATTATGTTACTTTTTTCTGGGTGTTTTAGTAGTTCTTCTCTGTTCCTTTCTTCTTCCCTTGCTCTCTTCCCTTGTGGTTTGATGGCTTCTTTGGTATTATGTTTGAGTTCCTTTCTCTTAAGTATTTGTGTATTTATTATAGTTTTCTGGTTTGTGATTACCATGAAGTTCATATATAATAACTTACATATACAGCAATCTTTATTAAGTTGATGATCTCTTTAGTTTGACCTCTTGCTGAAAGCTCTACTCTTTTACTCCCCTCCTCTCACATTTTGTTTTTTATATCATATCTAACCTCTTTTTTTGTGTGTATGTGTATCTGCTACCCTCTTATCATGGAAATATATAATTTTAGTACTTTTGCCTTTTAACCTTCATATTAGCTTCATAGGTGGTTGATTTGCTACCTTTACTGTATATTTGCCTTTACCAGTGATTTTATTGCTTTTTAAAAATAATTTTCTTATTCCTATTTGTGGTCTTCTATTTTCCACTTAAATAAGTCCCTTTTGCATTTCTTGTAAGTTTGGTTTCTTGGTGATAAACTCCTTTAGTTTTTGCTTGTCTGGGAAACTCTTTATCTCTTCTCTGTTCTTAATGATAACCTTGCTGAGTAGAGTATTCTTGGCTGTAGGCTTTTCCTTTCAGCACTTTAAATATATCATGCCACTCCCTTCTAGCTTGTAAGGTTTCTGCTGAGAAGTCAGCTGATAGCCTTATGGGGTTTACTTTGTATGTAACTTGCTGCCTTTCTGTTGTGGCTTTTAGGATTCTCTCTTGTTTAGTTCTTGACATTTTAATTATAATGTGTCCTGGTGTGGGCCTCTTTGGGTTCATCTTATTTGGTGCTCTCTGTGCTTCCTGTATGTGGATGTCTGTTTTCTTCCTTAGGTTAGGAAAATTTTCAGCTATTATTTCTCCAAATAGATTCGTTGCCTCTTTGTCTCTCTCTCACCCTTCTGGGACGTCTATGATGTGGTTGTTCCAGAGGTCCCTTGGACTGTCTTCCTTCTCTTTCATTCTTTTTTCTTCTATCCGTTCAGTTTGGGTGATTTCCTCTAGTCTTTCATCCAGCTCACTGATCCTTTCTTCTGTATCATCTATTCTGCTATCAAGTCCCTTTAGTGAAATTTTCATTTCCAGTATTGTATTCTTCACTTCTGATTGCTTCTCCTTTATATTTTCCAATTCTTTGATGAAGTTCTTGCTGAGTTCATCCATTCTTCTCCCAAGGTCAGTGAGCATTCTTATGACTATTAGTTTGTACTCTTTGTCAGGTAGATTGTTTATCTCTGTTTCATTTAGTTTTTCTTCTGGGGTTTTGCCCTGCTCCCTTACTTGGAACGTATTTCTTTGTCTCCTCATTTTGCCCCTTTCTCTGTGCTTATATCTATGTATGTGGGTCATCTATATCTCCTGATCTTGGAGAGGTGGCCTTATGTAAGAGATGCCTTATGAGGCCCATCAATGTGCTTCCCTCTCATCAAGAGTGTCCGCTGTGTGTCCTTCTGTTGTGGCAGGGCTGCTTTTATGCAGGTGCCTGGGGAGATTAGGTTGTCCCCCTGGCTTGCTAGTTGTAATGCTCAGCTGTGTGGAGCTGCTATGGTCCCTTCAGTCACTTTATCTGGCATGGGGTGCCCCAGCACAGTTGACTGCAAGGTCTAATAGCACATTCCTATTGCAGTTTTTCTTTTAAGTGAGTAGGCCCCCAGCATGGCTGGGTAGTAAGATCAGGGCTTACAATTGCTGTAGGCTTCCAGCCTTCAAGGCTGTTGTTAGCTGTCTAAGGATTGCAGCTGAGCGGGGCCAGCCCCAGGCATGGGAGCACCCAACTGTTTCAGGCTTTGGAAGATGGGGTTGATCTTCTATGTGACTGTTTGAGAAGCATAAGTCTGCTGCAGCTGACAAGCCTTACCACTCACAGGTCCACACACCCCATCAACACAGTCCTGCCCCTTGTACACACCCTGTCCCACAGAGGCAGACCCACTTGCCTGGCTACAGAGGTTCAAGGTACTCTGCCTACTTGGGCCTACCAGTTGTCTGAGGACTTGCTGTTGGGTGGGGCCAGTCCCTAGGGTGGGCTGCCTGCCCTGTCTGAGCTGGATTAAATTGGTGCTCTAGTGGGTGGGACAGACCCCTGTGCTAATAAGCCTGGGGAAGAACTCCAATGGTGTCTTCCAGCGTCTGTGTCAGCATGCCTATACTAGGTCACAAGAATGGCTGCTGCCAATGTCTCAGTTCCTGGGGAGGTCTCACCTCTCACCCAGATGCACCCAGAGTCTATCAAGTGAGTCTCTTTTCACCAAAGGACTGTGCACATTTCTTTCTGGTGATTTTATGTTGCTTTTCAAAAGAGATGAATTTGTGCATGGGCCCTTTAAGAACAGGCTTTTTCCCCCTGACATTTGATAGCTTTTCTGGGAGTATTCCTTGTTGTTGTCAATAGCTGTCAAAGCCAGATATTATGACACTTGTCTTGGTTGTGCTGAGTCAAAAAGCTGCTTATTCTGGTAATGCTGCCCCGCTCAGTTCCCCAACTCCTCCAGGGAAGGCTTCGTACCTTAAGATTCTTCCTGGCTGGCCGTGAAGCACTGCAGGTCAAGGGTGGCTTTTTTTCTCTCTTCTGAAAGGAATTTCTGCCTCTCCCACCTCAGTCAGCCCTGGTCTTTTTTGTGAGGGTTCTTTTTATCCAGTTTTTAGTTCTCTCTCAGGGGTAATCATTCCAAGAGTAGTTATAAATTTGTTGTGTCCGTGGGAGGAGGTGAGTTCAGAGTCTGCCTATACTGCCATCTTGACACCATCCTGCATGTTCTTTTAGCTTTGAGTGTGCAGTTATTATGTGGAAAACCTACTTTGTGTTTATACTGAGCTTTATAGGCAGTAAAAAGAGTGAGGAGTCAGCCTTTGCCTTGAAAGAGCTTTTGACATAGTTGCCCACAGTGTCACTGTGTGTGCTGTCTGGTCCATCGTGATGCTTATAGAAAAACATTTTAAACCTCCCTAGATCCAAGATTAATGCCTGTAACACTTTGTTTTTCCTGCTGAATTTCTGTAGTTTCATGATCTTGGAAACTCTTTTTGGTGTTTTGATGAATATATCATTCAAGTAATGTCAAGAGTCTTCTATTTAGTTGGAGCCACTGGGGCCCTATTTTTGGGTACTTGTACATCTTTGATTTACATCTGTTAATGCATCCACGTATTGTAATGAAATTACTTATTTGTTTGCCTTAGTCACTAGATTCTATGATTCTTGACGGCAGGGAGTGTTCTTTGCCTATTTCCTGGCACATTGTTGTCCCTTAGTAAATGTTCATTGGGGGATGAAGGAAGAAAGAAAGGGAGGAAGACAGGAAGAAAAGCTTCCTTGTCTTCCATCTCCTGAACTTACAATTTTTTCAAATAAGAGACTAATTAGTCTGAAATATCTTTTAAAAGAATGGTTTTACTATATTATCCATAGTGTGTTTCTTTTTGACAGGGAGATTTTGTGGTGATTTGCTTCAGCAGATTCCCAGTTACATTTAAAAAATAGATATGTATAGCGAGATGACATAGTTACACTGTGACCATCTTCCTAATCCTCCATGAATTTTTAAAAATGATAGATGTGGGCCTGTGGCCAATTTCTTTGTATTATAATAGATTTATATCTTTATTCTTACTTGATCTCGGTATTGTCAGTATGCACTGCATGAAAAGGAAAGAAAAGATGTCCTTTAAAGTATCTTGTGAGGGGCCAGCCCTGTGGCCAAGTGGTTAAGTTCATGTGCTCCTCTTAGGCGGCCCAGGGTTTTGCCAGTTCAGATCCTCGGCATGGACCCAGCATCACTCATCAAGCCATGCTGAGATGGCGTCCCATATAGCAGAACTAGAAGGACCTACAACTAGAATATATAACTATGTACTGGGGGGCTTTGGAGGGAAGAAGAAGAAAACAAAAATGTTGGCAACAGATGTTAGCTCAGGGCCAAGCTTAACAACAAAAAAAAGAAAAAAAAGTATCTTGTGAAATTTTTGTCTTTTTCGAGGGTGCCTTTCTCAACTTTTCATTGCAAAGGGAATGTCATGCAGCAGAAGTTTCGTGTTATTGCTCCAACTTTGTTCTAGTCACAGCCGTAGTTTTCCTTCAATACCATCAAAGTACAGGGGCTATGTTTCAGAATTTGGAATTGTTCTGTCCTATAAAATCTTAGCAGAGTGGAGCTCAAAAATTGTGCATGGAAGGTTTGCTTACTTATATTGTCTTAATTCTCTTGTCAAATACTATAGATCATCTGCATGAGTCAGCTATCAGTAGAGAGATAATGATTAATAAAACAATAATAGCAGTGATTAATAGTAAAAAAATAACAAAAATAATACAATATATAATTAGAGAGACCATGTGACACCTTAAATGTTGTGAGTCATAGCAAAGTGAATAATATCATGTTCTTAGGTTGTAAACCACTTATCAGTTCTAAAATATGGATCAATCCAAAAAAATGCTACATCAGCCTAAGTATAAAACTAAGAATAAACATAGTTTTAAAAATCGTTGGTACAAAATGTTCTCGGGTAGAGCCATAATAAAGGGCCAATAGCCAAGGTAGTCTGCTGCCTGATAAAGCCCATATTGCAGTTGGGGTTTATAGCTCTCGGTGGTCCCTATTTAGTAAATGCTACAGAGAAGTAATAAACAAATACATAACTCTGGTGGAGTAAAGGGGGAAATGGAAGAACATAAAAGCAGAGTGATCTATCTTAGGAACCTGGCTGACTTGATGGATAAGTTGGACAAGTTTCAAAACTAGTATTTCTTTCATGTTTTGGCAACGTTTCAGAAGAAGGTGCATCTTTACACTAGCTGCATCACTGGGAGATTTCTTTCCTCAAAGAGATTGTCTGAAGTACTCACCCAGTGTGATGCTAATGACTTAATATCTGATTCTCTTGACTTTAAAAATACTTTTGCTTATAATTATGGTGATGATAACACTGGTCTCTGACATATGGTTTCCTTTGTTCAGCATTTAAAAAAGGGCTAGCAATTATTTTAAGCCTCAAGGGTACTATTAAGTCTTACCCTAGGGTCGTTGGAACAGCAATTTTCTCTGGCTTCCAGAAATCACCATCACAACAAGACAAACAGGAAGACAGTGATGGTGCTTGTAAAGAACTCGGAAAGCTGAACAATATATGCATTGTCTTAGAGTCTTAATTTACTTTGTAGATGTGTGCTTATATTGCAAACTTATTTTTATTATACACCTCAGGCTCATATCTATTATACAGGTGCTATCAGTTATGAATAGAATATATTAACAAAAACACTTATTAGAAAAGACCTGTTATTTATTTAAAAACATCTATTTCTTGTGCTGTTTTACAGGTCTAATTTACCACTCTTCTATTTGGCCCGATTTTTTATTATAATCCCTATAGTCTTACAAAACTCTTACTAAATGCATATTTAAGGCACAGAAACCCTGCAGAGCAAGGTGAAACAGGTGGTCATTATTTTACCAATGGTGTGTGCAGGTGTCTGTGTGGTGCACTTGAGAGGCATCTCAGTGGATCACTTAGATCATAGACTTTGGAATCAGACAGCTAAGATCAGAGTTCTAACTCTATTGCTCACTAGCTGTGTGATATTGGCCAAATCACCCAGCTTCCACAAAAACCAAGTTATGGCCAGTTTTGTTTAATCTATGCCGCGACACACTCGTCTATGCCTAGATTAGAAGGTCCAAGATTAAGACATTATATACTGTGTATAAGACATTATATGCTATATATAAATGTATATATATGTGCATATAAATGTATATATGTATAAATATGTTTATATGCATATATAGGTGTATATGTATATAAAATAAATGTGTATATATGCGTGTGTATATACGCATACATACGCATATGTATATAAAGAACTCCTACAACTCAATAGCAAAAAACCACACCATCCAATTGAAAAATGGGCAAAGGAATTGAGTAGACATTTTTCCAAAGAAGACATACAAATGGCCAACAAAGACACGAAAGGTACTGGATGTCGCTAATTATCGGGGAAATGCGAATGAAAACCACAATGAGATACCACTTCATATTTTAGAATAGTTATCATCAAAAAAGACAAGAAATAACAAGTGTTATCAAGGATGTGGAGAAAAGGGAACTCTTGTGCACTGTTGGTGGGAATGTAAATTTGTGCAGCCCCTGTGGAAAACAGTATGAAGGTTCCTCAACAAAATAAAAATAGAAATAGCATATGATCCAGCAATCCTACTTCTGGGTGTATATCTGAAGGAATCGAAATCACTATCTTGCAGAGATATCTGCACCCCCATGTTCATCGCAACATTATTTACAATGGCCAAGACATGGAAACACTCTAAGTGTCCATCGAGGGATGAATGAATAAAGAAAAGGTGCTATGTATGTATACAATGAAATATTCTTCAACCATAAAAACAAGGAAATCCTGCCATTTGTGACAACATGGATGGACCTTGAGGATATTATGCTAAGTAAAATAAGTCAGACAGAGAAAGCAAGTACTGCATGATTTCACTTATATTTGGAATTGAAAAAAAACGAACTCATAGAAACAGAGAACAGGTTAGTGCTTGCCCGAGGCAGAGGTTTGGGGTGAGGGAAATGGGTGAAGGTGGTCAAAGGTACGAACTTCTAGTTATAAGATAAATAAATTCTGGGGATCTGATATACAGTGTTAACAACACTGTATTGTGAATTTGAAAGTTGGTAAGAGGACAGATCTTAAAAGTTCTCATCACAAGAAAAAAGAATTTGCAACTCTGTGAGGCGATGGATATTAACTAAACTTATTGTGGTAATCATTTCACAATATATACATATATCAAATCATTCTGTTGTATACCTTAAACTAATACAGTGTTATATGTCAAAAATTTATTACAATAATATCGTCACATCTGAAAAATTAATGTTTAATTCCTAAATGTTATCCTAGAGTATTTAGGAAACGATTCCTAAATATTATCAAATACCCAGCAGTCAGTGTTCAAATTTCTTGTGATGAGAACTTTTAAGATCAGGATCTTAAAACAATATATATAGATATTTTGGATCAGGATATATATATATATAGAGTTTATTTGAATCAGGATCCAAAAGAAGTCCATGCATTCATTGGTTGATCTCTCTCTCAAATATTTTTTAACCTGTATTTCTTCTCCATCTTGTTTTTCCTTCTTCCTTGTAGTTTATCAGTGGAAGAAATCAAATCATTTGTCCAGTAGATTTTCTATAGTCTGGATTTTGCTGATTGAATCCTTCCTATGTTTTTAACCCATTTATCTGTTCCCTGTATTTTTGGTAAATTGGTAGTTCAAACTAGAAGCATGGTCATATTCAATTTAGGTTTTTTTTGGCAAGACTACTACATAGATGGTGTCCTATGCTTGCATAACATCTAATTGTCACTCTTTCTTGTTGTTAATAACCATTGATGCTCAGTGCCTAGATCTATTAATTCATGAGGGGTTACAAAATAGTGATATAACATGTTCCTTTTTTTATTTATTGGCTATACTACTCCCATAAAAAGAAATTTCTCCTTGTCAACTATTTGCTTGCACAGAGGTACAGTGTAGGAAAGGCAGGATAAAAGTATAATTTTGTAAAAACTTTACAAATTTTCAAATAATATTAGTTGCATTTTTAGCACCTTTCAAAGGTGACTAATGAGTTTTTTAAAAAGTATGATTATGAACTCTTGGTTCACGTATTTCATATATTTCAATCCGTTGCAGATATTATTCTTATTGATGACTGTCTCTGGTCAGTAAGAACCTTTTCAGGTTGTCTCATGAGTGTTTTTGAACAACGCTATTTTGAGTGTGACAAGATGTCTCAACCTTATCTTATGCTTTTCCTGCCCCAAACCTGGAAGAAACTATTTTCTCAAGAAGCCTTGGTTCCTTTTAGTAGGAGATGGCATTTGGAACTACAATCCGGGAACCAGCGATGGCCATTGCTATCAGGTTGGATGTTGTTTCAAAGCTTTCCAGTGTCCAGTACTAGGAAATATGAACTTTTCAGATAAGTTTTTTATTATAAATTCACAATAATACCTCCAATTAAAGTTTAGGACTATAGAGTTTTTACTTAATTCCTTTGATTTTTATGTCTGTATCTTCTCCCATGCTGGAAGGCCTGGTTACCAATGACACAATATAATTATTCATTTGTTTCATTAGACAATGCACACACAAGTTTCAGGATGACAATACCAAGACTACCACCAACAAATGAGTACTGAAAACATCTAATATTAGTTAATAGTTACTCACTGTGGTCATGCTACATAGAATCATTGGTTTCATATTGCTTTTAGCTTTTAGAGTTTTTTAAAATTAAATTTTTCATTACATAAAATATTTGTATCTAAAAAAACAAGGCATATGCAGAGAAGTCTAGTTTCTATCCCTGTCCCCTTCACCCTCTACCCTCCCTGCCCCTATAGGGAACAGTTAAAAATTTTGGCTTATTTAATTTTTTTTTGGTGAGGAAGATTGGCCCTGAGCTAATGTCTGTGCCAGTCTTCCTCTGTTTTGTATGTGGGACGTCATGACTGCATGGCTTGATGAGCAGTGTGTAGGTGTGTGCCCTGGACCTGAACCCACAAACCCTGGGCCACTGATGTGGGGCATGCAGACTTAACCACTGAGCCACTGGGCCGTCCCTTGGTTTATTTCTTTTCTTAAAAAAAATAAGTAAATACATGTGTATATTTATATCCCCACCTCTTAGATAAATGGTAGCAGGTAGGATATTCTGCATATTTTCTCTCCATTGGTTTTTTTTCACTTACTATTTCTGGAGATCACTCCATTGTAGCAAATAGAGATTCCTAAGCCCTTTTTATAGCTGTGTAGTACTTCATTTGGTGGATGTAACATAGTCTATTTAGTCAGTTCCTATTGATTGCCATTTGGGTTTCTCAAAGAAAAATAATAGTTAACATGATTAAGTAGAGATTAAAGGCTGTATTCAGCTGATGTGCATTGGGAAGCACTGAAGACCAAATAATCCCCTGTGCTGTGTCAGGTCTGGAATTTTACTGTGTGAGGAGAAGCGAGGAGCACGCGTCCTTGAGGAGTGGCCATGATGCTTCACCTCTTACTGTAGTGGAACTTGTGGTTGGAATAGGTGGAAGTGGTTCCGGTTCTTCCTGCCTCTCTTTTTGGACCACAGCTGTGATCTCCTCTGGCCATTGCCAGAGCAGTTCTGGAAAGAGCTATGTTTCCATCCTTGCAGTTTGTTAAGGTCCAGGGGAGCGGGGCAGGAGAAGATAGTAAACGAGGGGGAAAGAGAAAGAGAAGAGAAAAAAGGGGAAGGAAACAAAAGGTGAGTGAGGGAAACCGACCTCATTTTAGTCCATTGATAAGTATTTCCATTCCAATGCTACAAAAATGGCCTTTTGTCTTTTTTGCCAGTATTACTTTCGGATAGATTCCTAGATATGAAATTGCTGAATTATAGGCTAAAAGCACATGTAATTTTGCCAAATTTCCCTACCAAATTTTACCAAATTTCCCATTTTCTGTTAACACCAGCAATATACAAAGTGCATGTTGTTTTACCAAATACCAAAAGAATATGTTGTCAAATTTTTGCATTTATGCCAGGCTGATAGGTTGGAACTGGTGTTTCAGTGTAGCTTTAATTTGCATTAGAGAGACAAATTTTTTTTTTAAATGAAAGATGCATAAAAGAAGATGAAACAAAAGATGAGAAAATCAAAGGATTGCTATTGTAGACATGTTTCTTTGCAGAGGGATTTAGCCAGTATCCTTCCTAGAGGGCATGCGTGATACCAGTCCCTAAACATCCTGCGAAGTCAGAATCCAGATAATTTTTGTTAATAATATGGAAGAAAGAGAAAGAGTGACTTTAGTAAGCTTAAGCAACCACCAATTTAAAAAACCTTAGCCCACTAGGCAAAATGTTAAATTCTGGGTCCCAAAGCGATAATTTTGGGACAGACTTCCTTAATTTTCTGTTAGAGAAAGACAAAACTGACTTCCCGCTTTTCTTTAGTACTATTATCAAGACTGTATTTTAGCCTGAATTATCTGTGGAAGAAAATGACCTTTCTAGAAAGTGAGTATCTTAGTTTGGGAAGTGTTAATAGTGAGCACCATTAACTCTAAAAAAGTATTAGGCTGCTTAGATTTAATTTTTGTTCTCATAGGAAAGAAAAACAATTCCCTTATTTCTGAGCACTGTATGTCTTTTCCCTTTGCCTCAGTAATCTCAAAGAGAAAAATTAAGGAAACATACAAACTTGATCTGTAATGTCCATATTTTGCTGAGAGATTGCATGAGCATAGTGGATAACAGGTCAAGATGGTGGAGAGTTTTGATTACAAAGCCAAAGCATTTAGATGCTTCCTCGTAGGCACAGTGAAGTGGTTGGACAGGTTTGATCTGAGGAAGAATGTGATAGGATGTCACTCAGGAAGATAAATGACCTCAGAGAGTCTGTAAGATGGTGAGCACAAAAGGCAGACCCATTGGTTAAGACACTCTTGGAGTAGTTCTGGCCTTGCTGGTGAGGAACTAAATTAATGTGATGTCAGTGGGAAAGGGAAGGAAGGAGAAAAGAAAAGAAATAATAGAATTTGCAATAGATTACTTATGGAGGGTGAGGAGACTTAAAGATGTCTTCATGGTTTCAAGGCTGGAAGAACGATGGAACCATGAGTATGCTTCAAAAATGAAGAGTGTGAGCTACTCTGGAGGGGGAAGATGATGATTATGATTTCAGACATAATAATTTTGAGATAATATTGGGACCTCCAGGTGGTAACATCCGATAGGAAACTGGAAATTGGCAGCTAGCTTTCAAGAGAGACATCAGGGCTGAAGATAACTGTTTGGAGTTTTCTACACAGAGCAAGTACGTGGGAATATGAGCGATATCTGAAGGAGAGTGCAGAGAGTCAAGGCTCAGCTTTGGGAAGTCTCATGCTTTGGGTACATGAGGAAGGAGGAAGAAAGTAAACACAGAAGGAGCAAATCGTCAGACAGGAGTTGGCTTAGTGTGGTGTCGCTCAGGCTAAAGGACGTGTAGGTGAAGCTCTCAAATGTAGCAGAGAGGTTAAAAGCAGGTGAAGACTGAGAAAAAAGCCATCATATTCTGAAATTACAAATTAATCAGGATAGAAACTGAGAAGGCTTGTCACCTGAAGATAGAAATGAAGCTTAGCCCTTCTCCATAAGGACACTTTATATGACAAAATACCTCGTTATAATTGAAAAAATTATTTCCCCCAAGATATCGGGGAAACAGTATTAGACTCTTGGGGCCCTGCATTCCAATTTCAGCCTTGCCGTTAGCCAGCTTTGTAACCTTGGGCAAATTATTTAATTTCTCTGGGCCTCATCTGGAAAATGAGCTGTTGGAGGAGCACGGGCTTTATGACTAGTACTCTTCCTACCAGCAGTACACTGTGAAATCACCAGCACTTGTTTAGAGAGCCCTTTGTACCAGGCCTTGTACTAATTACTTTATACCTATTCTTTCATTATGTGTTACTTAATATAAAATTTCATGATTTCATCTGAAATGCATCAGAAGCATTAACACTTGGAAACTACTTTGAATTAACCAAGATTATGTCTGAAAATTTTCCCAGTTGATTAACTTTTCCAATTGATTAATTGCTGGGTGGATTTAAAAATGAATAATAATTATCTTAAATTTTGAGTGAATCATGTGTGTATTAATATCTAAGACCTGAACCCCGGCTAGATTTAAAACAGAAATTCCCATGGGAAGGAGACTTGCATTTTTAGGCATATTTCTTCCACTAAAGACAGACGTGCTCATTAAGAAACTAAATGAAAGATTTTTTATAAAAAAACTCAATGCCTCAATCAGGCTGCCTGGCTTTTGTTTGCAAGTTCCAGCGCAATAATGTCCTGAGTTATAAAAATGTATCTTCAGTTCTCTGGGAACAAAATAGATGTTCTCAGGTTTGAGAGCTGGTGAGAAATTAAGTGAAACTTTGGCTGCCCTTCAAATACCTCGTTTACCAAATCGCTGATCAATGGACTCAGCTCTTACTAAAACTTCCAAGGGAGAGCCCTAGACAGAAGGATCCGTGGCATAAACACAGATGTTTTTTGAACCGTACTTGTGAAAAACAAATCAAATACTAGATTTCTTACTCCTCTCTCTTTGATTGCCCGAAATAAGACTATTCATAACATTTTCATTTGCTCTGTTTTCCAAAAATAAATTAGATCTCAGCTCTGATTATAGAAGCATCTGTTGAAGCGAAACTTCTTTTAATGAAGTCATGGGAAAGAGTTAAAACACAACTTTTCCCTGCTTCTCCTTGCCCCCAATCCTTGTGTTTTTAATATACCCCTTGAAAGAAATATGACATGTTAATACAAGTGGTGATTCCTGATGTCCATTTCTCACTTTGCCCAGCTTTTTGAAGATCCATTGCAATGATGATAGGCCAGCAAGAGATTTCCGTTCCTTGGAAAACAAACAGGTCTATTTGCCATACTTAAATAACAGCTTCTCTCTAAAAGCATCTGTCTTTGAATGCAGATTTTACAAATGAAAGAGGACATTCTGTGGGTTCTCACATTTCCGTGACTGCTCATTTGGTTTCAACAAATCGTCTTTAAATAGGTAAGACACCTCCCTGAAAATGAGAAGGAAGGTCAAAGAAAAACTCGAACCACTGTGAGTGATACCATGAGAAAAGTGAGAGCGATGCTTGTGTCTGACCCTGAAGATAAGGAGTTGAGAACAAAGAAATGGTTCTTTTAAACAGCCATGGCATCTTAATAACAGCTCCCCAAACTGCCGTTAGCTGTTCTGGAGATAAACAGATCATTGCGGCCAGATAAAAGACCAGCTCCCAAGAGCAATGGAAAGTTGTGATTCGTGTTTTCTTCTAGTGTTGGGAGGTTTTGTCTGGAATTGTGGCTCTTTTTGACAGAATTTAAATGTAGCCCTGAACATACATCTTCATATTTCTTGTGAAAGATCCTTGCTTCCTCATATGTTGCTCCGTTTGGAGACAAGCTGGGTTACGTTTTGATAGTCAAGTAGAAACTCTTTTCCTGGCATTGAGATCTTTGCATTGTTATCCTAACTTTCACTGGTTCTGTGTTCCAAGCTCCTACGCGCACTCAGCCTGTTAATGTGCTTAGACTTCTCCGCGTTCTCCAAACACTCTATTTGTCTCCTGGATTCTTCGTTCACACTGCATCTTTTACTGCAATGCCTCCTTCCTTCATTTCTGCCTTTGGAGAAATCTCCCCCTTCCTTAGACCTTAAATAAAAGCTGAACTTTTTTTCTTTTCTTTTGGTAGAATGCCATATAGAGACATGCATATAGTAGAAGCAAAATTCTCTTAGTTGACATCTAAATCTTTTCACATCATAAGATGTCGTTACTTTAAGACTTCAAAAGCCAAGGAGGAATCCCAGTGAAGTGGACAAGGCATGTTTGTTGGGACTGGAGAAAGGCTGCGATGGATTGGGCATTTCAGTGCCCGGAGTTCATATAGGATATTGTTGGGGAAATATAACTCAAAACAGCATCTCCTCCCAACTTAGAAACCCTCTCCACAATAACAGAGAGAAAGAAAACGGTTTTGTTATTGAATAAGGATTAAACCAGAATGTGATGTGCATCCCAGGCAATCTAAGAGATTGTAAAGACAGAATGAAATCTCACTCTTTTGTATGGCGAAGCAGATACAAATCATCCTATACGTCTTCTCCAGATAAACAATAACCAGTCCTCAAGGATGGGGGGTTGGCAGTACCGCTTGTCAAGCACAGTTCATCCTGTATTCACTTGGTAATTGGGTGACCTTCTGTGTTAGCTCATTGACTTTGTCCCACCAGAGTTTGGCTCCTCCCCTCCCATAGACACGGGGAAAGAGGGACGCTGTCTCCCTTGAGGTTTACATTTCAGAGGTGGCTCCCAGGTCCTTGAGAAAGACATTCCTGGGTCTGAAAGCCAGCAAGAGGCTTATTTAGCTTTTAAAAAGATTTACGTATATTTCAAAGAGACAGAGAAAGACCTTACAATGACAAGTTTTCTAAGATAAATTCTCTAAGAAGAGGGATGGGCAGGGGAGGGAAGCTGTCTCTTCCCTTATTTTCTTCTTCTTTTTTTTTTTTTACTAGTTCCAATATTTTTAACTTTTCTTAATATGCAGAAGAGTGAGCCTCTCATTCATTGTGCTGTTGTTGTAGATACACGTTTAGACCTTCTCACTCTAAAGCTCTTTTCTTTTCTGGCAGCATTTTATACAACAGATTGTTAATTTTTTTATTCTGTTAAAATACACGTGACATAAAACTTACTATCTTAACCATTTTTAAGTGTACATTTCAGTGGTATTAGGTACATTCTTATTGCTGTGCAGCCATCACCACTATCCATCTCCAGAATGCTTTTTATTCTGCCAAACGGAAACTCTGTCCCCATTAAACAATAACTCCCCTGGCCCTCTCCCCCGGGCCCCTGGCAACCACTAGTCTACGTTCCTTTCCTTTTTTTTAAAAAAAAATCTCTCCTTTTCCCCCTTGCCCCAGGCTCTGGTAACTACTATTCTGCTCTCTGTTACTATAAGTTTGACTTAAAAAAAAAAATTATATCTACACTCACACACACATATTCCACATATAAGTGACATCATGCAATATTTGTCTTTCTGTGTCTGGCTCATTTCATTTAGCATAATGTCCTCAAGTTTCTTCCATGTTGTCACAAATGGCAGGATCTTCTTCCTTTCTAAGCCTGAATAACATTTATACACACACACACACACACCCACCCACCCACCCACCACATTTTCTTTGTTCATCTATTGATGGACATTTAGGTTGTTTCCATATCTTGGCTACTATGAATGATGCCGCAATGACCATGGGAGTCTAGATGTCTCTTTGAGATAGAGATTAACCCTTTCCTTTTGATTTGTATTTGCCTTTACAATACCATCCTGAGAGCAACAAGACTCATTTCAGACCTCTCTCACAGATAAGTAAGAGACACAGAAGTGGTCAGGGCCACACCTGCAGGAGATGGAGCTCCTCGCCGCTCATGAGCACATGCAGCTGATTGTATTGAAGGAGTCAGAAACTGCAGTAAGAGTTTGTACCTTTCTCCTCTGGCACATTCTTTTCTGTCATATATTAGAGTTACTTATGTGCATGCTTCATCTCCTTTGCATGACTTGGAGCCCCTGGATGGCAGGCAAAAAACAATTTCTTATTATTTTCTAGCTCGTTCATGTTTAGCAACGTGTGTTTGGTATTTGCTGTGATGGGTACCGTGCTAAGGCTGGGGAAACAACAATGAGTATGGAGTGATCACAGTTTATTTGGAGATACCAAGTACTTGCAATGCAACTGGATGAGGCCTTTAAGAGAAATATGAACCAAATGCTCTGAGAGCTCAAAGAAGTGAGTAACTACCTGAAAGATTCTGGAAAGATTCTCTTAGAAGGTGTGATGGTTAATTATATATGTCAATTTGAGTGGGCCAGGGGGTGCCCAGATTAAGCATTGTTGCTGGGTGTGTCTGTGAGGGTGTTTCCGGGTGACATTAGCATGTGGGTCAGAGGATTCAGCACACTGCCCTCCCCATTGTGAGTGGACATCGTTGGGGAGCCTCAGTAGAACCAAAGGCCGAGGAAGGAGGAATTCGCCCCTTCTTCTCTGCCTCATCGTCTGAGCTGGAACATCTCTATCATCTTCCGCTGCCCTGGGACTGGGATTTCTGCATCAGCTCCCTGGTTCTCAGGCCTTTGGACTTGGCCTGAGTTACATCACTGGCTTTCCTGATCTCCACCTTGCAGACAACAGATTGTGGGACTTCTCAGCTTCCGTAATCATAAGAGCCAGTTCCTCACAATAAATCTCCTTTTATATCCTATTGGCTCTGTTTGTCTGGAGAACCCAGGCTAATACAGGAGGTGACATTGAGCCCTGGTGGAAATCTCTTCTGTCAACTGCCTACCTGCATACTCATAGACATATCGACTTTTTTTGGGTACCTAATCATCTTCTGGGATCATAGAGCTGTTGGGAAGAGAAGAAAGACCAAGAGAGACATCCTTGGTGGGGGAAAGAGCAGCTGCAAGGCTAGGTTCCCAGGAGGTTTTCGAAAAGGACTTCAGATATAGCCTCAACACCAACCACTTTGCCTCTCTGAGCTCTAAAAACACGGGACTTGTTCCAGACCTGGAACACAGAGGATGTTCAGTACTTATTTCTTGAGCGGAATGACTAGGGTAAGGCTAGAGAGGTGAGAAGAGAAGCTTGAGGACCTGGGGCTCTAGGGGCAGGGCGTCCAAGGACTGCAGGAGCAGGCATATATGGGGAAGCCAAGAGCATCAGCAGTGTCTCCCTCTCCTGCTTTACTTTGCTTGCATGGAGCTTAGTTCAAAAGCTGGGACTTGATAGAAAATGCAAGCGTATTACTCAGATTCTGCCATAAAAAATATTTATTGTGGCTTTCTGTTAAGACAACTTGGAGTTCTGACACTCAAAGGAGCAGACTGTTCCTTTTAGAATATTTCTTTCTGAGTTATAATTCCTAAATGGGGAAAATGCATCCTACAAGACACTTAAGAATTTTATAATGCTCAGTAATTCACCATAGTCTTCTCAGTTTATGGTGGCAGTGCTGCTGGTAATGATAGCATGAATATTTTTATTAATGGCCATTACATTGAATGTTAAGTTTCTTCAGGATTATTAAAATCCTTTGTTTATTTATTTGTTTCTGTTTTATTCTCCCCTGAACCTACCTTTTGGCAAGTGATTGACTATAGAACCACATGAGCCAATTCTTTAAGGAAACAACTTGAGCATTTATAAAATGTCTTTTAGCCACATCTAATGCATTTGCAGAAACAGAAGAGTTCTTCAGGGCTATGTGAGGTTACACTGGGACAGGAAGAAATTATGTTTCTTCTATAATGCGTCTTTTGACAGCCGGAACTCTCATATAATTTTTTTAGAACTCCTTATGGAATTAAGATTTTGGTTGTCATACCTGTATAATACGTAAAGTTATTACCTTTTACTTCTAAACCGACATATTTCAATTAAAGATGAACATTTCCTTTTTCTTGCTGTAAATGAGTTGAAGAAGGAATCGAACGCTTTCTGTCTTCCAGAGTCTTTTCCTTTCCATCTGCACTGGGTCTTTAGATTGGGATTGGATGTACACGAACCTTAAGTGGTGGAAATAATTAAGAGATTAACATTCTGTTCTGATTTAACTAGATATCTTATCTTTACCATCCTGCCTCGGAAACAAAAGTTGAGAGAATAGCCATTTGCTATTAAAAAAAATCCAAAATAAGCCCAGTTACATTTTCACAACTATGTCTTAATAACTGAACTGAGTAGGAAGGAACTGAATCTGAAGAACAGAGACCCGGGTCTAAGATGCACTATGCAGATTTAAGGGGACATAGCAATTTAAGAGTCCTTTGTCTAAGGAGTTTAGCTTATAGATTTGAGACTTACTTCACTCTGTAAATAGGTTCTTGTATGCTAATAAGTTGTGAGGAGCTCACCAGGAGAATGACTGGCTCAGCTCTCTAGTTGTTTTCTTTAGGTACTGGGCATCCTTCCCTCAGTAGACTAATTCTAATAGAATATGTTCTTATGGAATATTATATGAAGAATTACATTTATGGTTTGAGATACTACCTACTATGTACACCTATATACAGCAGCTTGGTCTTTACCAGATATTTTTTGTTACTTTGTCATATTTACAGATGAAATATAAACAAAATTTGAATTAATGCAATTCAACCAATAATTATTGAGACCTACTATGTGTCAGGCTCTGTCTGTTTGGATTATACTAAGTATAGAATGTTGCTAATGGTTTAAAGAACTTATTTGGGGTAAACCATAAACGTATTGATTTTTTTTCAGAAAAGTTTATTGGGAACATGATTTAACCTCCTGGACCATCAGAGCCACTGTACATATATATATATCTTTTTTTCACTCAAGTATTTATGGAGCACTTACTCTGCGACAAATCCTGTTCTAGATGCTGGAGATAGAGCTGTGAACAAGAGAGACAATGCCCATGCTTTTGTGGTGCTTATATTTAGTCTAGTGTGGAGACACAGGATAAACAAATAAACCAAATAAAATATGTCAGATGATTGCAAATGCTTGGAAGAGACAAAAGCAGGGTGCTGGTGAGTGACCCTTTCAGGGCAGGAATGGCTGGAGGGGGTCAGCTATTGGGTCAGCACGTTCAGAGAAGGCATCTCTATGGAGGTGACGTTTGAATCAGCAGCAGAATGATGAGAAGGGGACAACCATGTGGAAACCTGGGGAGGTGACAGCAGGTGCAAGAGCCCTGAGGTGGGAGTGAACTGGTGTGATTGAGGGAGGCAGAGGTGGAATGAGAGAGAGCGGGCTTGACTGTGAAGGTCCTTGGCCATGGGAAGGTGTAGGTTTGAGAGCAGGTGTAGGTAGAGTGTTTTCTGAGGCGTTCCCAACAATCTGCTCCCTAATATCACTAACTGCGTTAACATCATGTGTGTTCAAATTGCATTTTAATGTCTGTCTAGGCTCTGATATTCAATAACAATCAAGGTCCTGTGCCAACTGCTTCTTCACGAGCACTGTAATTATGTTGTCACTGAGACAGAATATTTTCCTAGTTTCTTCTTTCCTGTGTTGACATTTTTTGTTAAAAAAAAAAAATCACCTTTTTCCCAAACCATTTTCTAGGATATGAAAAAATTCATAGACTTCTTGAAAGAAAAAAATGCAATGTCTATTATATGTTCTTGGATACTGAAGATCACTATTTTAAATTTTGTCTTAAAATTTTTTATAATTGTCCTTCCTTTTATTTATTTATTCTTTTGAAGGAGAGCATAGTGCTTCAAGGCATTTTAATTCACAAACTGTGTAATTGCAGTTTAATTTTATCACATGCTAGTGAGGTAAAGGCATATATACCCCATTTTTAGACAAAAAGTGGACTCATCAAAGATAAATAATGTACTTAAGTAAAGAAATATTTTCATATTTCATATTTTACCTTAATATTATAGACCATAACTGAGTCACGTATGTTTTTATATTGTCTCAAATACAGAAGGAGAAGAAATTCATCCTTCCTATTTGCTTTGGCGGGGGTGTGTGTGTGAGACCTAATATACATTAGGTAATATGCCTACATATTAGTTAAAATATAATATATGTTTATATGTATATATGTTAAAATATATATTTATATATAAAATATATTTATAATCTATATTTTGTCTAAAAGCCTTTTTTCATGATAGTGTATATACGTGAAAATAGTATAAAACATTTATTGTGCTTAAGAAACCAACTTTATTTAGCTGTATGGTTAACAAAACACGTTCAAATATGTTATCTCGTATAATCCTTAACACCGCCCTGTAAAGAATACTGTGGCAGGCTTTGCCAGTCACCTATTCCTTCCATTCTCTCCTTCTTTACTATGCAACCCACTCATGACTAGACTGGAAGTGTGTCCAGCTTAAGGAACCTACGCTGCCTAACCTCCCTTGCCGCCAGTGGCATGTGACACAATTCTAGCCAGTGAACTATAGATGGAAGTCTTACTTGGATCTGGAGAGCCTTGTCTCTTCCGATAAAGCGTCTGCCCCATTCCCAGCTTCCCACGGGTCTCCCCTCCTCCTTTTGTCACAGATGCAATTGTTAGAGCTGTCACAGACTTCTTGGGACCAGAGGGAAAGGCCAAGAAACTCTAATGACCTGGCATCCTTGAATCACCAAACTGACTTCAGCAACTCCATACTCCTGGACTGCTTGTTGTGGGAAACCAATAACCCCCACAGTTGTTTATCCACATGCAATCCATCACTAATAAAAATATAGTCTTTGTGTTCTCATGATAGGGTCTCAGAGATTTGACTGAGAGCACACAGCACATGAGTGGCGGTCTTTGGGACTTGAATGTAAGTCTTTTACTCTGTCTCCTCTATTCTTTTTCACAATGCTATGTTGCTTTATTTGCATCACACAGTTGATTTAGTATTTTGTTTGTATATTCCTGTTATTGTTCTCAGAAATCTTTTCTAATTAGATTGGAATATTTTCCAGAGCAGGGACTAACATTCTTCTTTACCAGATACAATAATGAGATGTGATCCGTCAGGGGTCAGGATGCTAAATATATGCCAGAAGTAGTAGATAAAACACTTTCGGTTGTAGCCATCGCTCTGCCTTGGACAGCCACCACAGCCACCTCTCAGAAGAACCATAGCTGCTCCTTCTACCCTCAAACCTCCAATTTCTAAATTCAACTGTAGAAATTAGAAGTTGTATTCGTTCATTAAAAACAAAATTATTGAAGGCCAAGCACTGGGCAAGATTGTGGGACTAGAATTGGTAATAGATTGGTGCTATCGTTATGCAGTTAGTGTCCTTCCTCTGTTTGTCATGCTAGACATCAACAGTTCACAACACTTCGGTATTCTTTGCCCTGTAGCAAGGGTTCAACGCATTCTTGGAGCTTGATTAAAATGAAAACATGAATATTTTCTGGAGAACTGGCTCTATTGTTGTAATATAATTTGACACTTCAATGGCTTTTAAATCAATGTCTTTAGAGCCACAATTATGCTGGTGATTTGGGCAAAAGCAATTACCCATGCAAGTAGCTACAGCTGTGTACAAATAGCCTGAAATTATTCACTGCCCCCTTCAGAGCTCTGTGCCTCCCTTCTAGGGGAGAGTGACCCTGAATTTCAGAATAGCATAACACAAATCTTTAAACAGGAGATGCATTATCATGCAAAGGAGAACCTTGTCAGGATGTCCATATCTATCCTTCAGATCTGGATGAGACAATTTTGAGTTCCAAGTTTCCAGAGAACTTGGGACCTCTTTATGCCACAGGAAATCAACAAATAAATCAGTAAAATCTCTAAGCAGTGAATGAGTAGCCACATTTTAGTGCTATCATTTGGGTCAAGAGTGAATTCCTGTTTGAGGAGTGTCAGGTACCTCGTCTTCTTATGGGTTTTCTTACTCCTAAGCTGCTTTATCTGTATAAGGAACTGACACAAGTTCACATTTTTCCTAGTAGTTTGCAGCAAATCACATTCAGTTTAAGTTTTTTCTCTACATTGTTCACTGTGCATACAAATCAGTAATCTGAGAATGTAAATATAATTAAAAAATGCTCTCTAATGAGTGTGGCAGGAAGAACCTTCCAGACATCATCTTTTTTCCCCTCTAGATACAGTTGACTGCAGTGTAAGGTGTTTGTACATTTTCCAAAGCAATATCATTCTGCTGTGTATTTTACAGATAAGCCTGCTGGTCCAAAAGAATATACTAAATCAGCAATGTCTGCTTTGTTGAAAATATTTTTCATGGCACCCTTGCAGTGTGCTTCCTATTCCTCCTTAGAACCATAAACATCTAAAGGCTAATAGCACTTTGTTTCACTAGTTCACTGGGTAACTCTATCTGATAACTAAATGAAACATAACCAAATTTATTTCTTGAGTCTTGTTAGTATTCCTATCCCCATAAATATACTTCTCTAAATAATAGAGTCTATTCTAATGTATGGCATAGAAGCCCCGTTGGGCTCAAGGGCATGTAAAAATAGAGATTTCTGTTCTATGTACAAGATACACAAATCTGGAGGAGAAAGAAATTAGCTTACTAATGCTTTTCTGGCTAGAAAAGTAGAAAAATTACAGTTGAAATCACAGTAAGCTGGCTTAAAGGATCTTCCTCTCTATGACAATATATAATTGTGTTACAAAATTGCTGCTAAGGTCTTATCATAAGATATCAGATCTTTTCTATATGACACTAAATAACTATACGCACATCAGATATTGCAAATGGGCCCTATATGTTGTCATTCTGGGTAATCTGCATTTAAAGTAGGGAAGACCATCCTTTTTACAGAGAACACGTCTTAGGTTTCTCTAACAAAATCTAGGAACACTGTCTTTCTCTATGGTGACTTTTAACTAAGGACCAAACTGCGAGAGGTTGGTGAGAGGAGTGCGCTGATGGACAGTGGGCAGTCACTGTGGGCTGCTTTCAGCACTGGCTCAGGGGTCTGTGTTCTGCTTCACAGAGGCACCATGGGAAGAGGCTGATACCAGCAGGATAGGTGCAGATTGGCTGGGTGACCTTGGACCTTGGTTTGCTAAAGTTGTTGAACTTGTAAAGGATAAAAAGAATGCCTTTATTGTTAGAAAAATGCAAATCAAAACTGCAATGAGATATCACCTTACACATTAGAATGGCTATAATTACCAAGGCAAAAAGTAACAAATGTTGGAGAGGATGTGGAGAAATGGGAACCCTCATACACTGCTGGTAGGAAGGCAAACTGGTACAGCCACTATGGAAAACAGTATGGAGATTTCTCAAAAAGTTAAAAATAGAAATACCATATGATCCAGCTATCCCACTACTGGGTGTTTATCCAAAGAACTTGAAATCACCAATTCAAAGAGACTTATGTACCCCTATGTTCATTGCAGCATTATTCACAATAGCCAAGACATGGAAGCAACCTAAGGGCCCATCAACTGATGACTGGATAAAGAAGATGTGGTGTATATATATACAATGGAATACTACTCAGCCATAAAAAAGACAAAATGGTTCCATTGGCAACATGCCCTTTGTGTCTACCACAGTGCTTGGCACCTAGGTACTGAATTAATGTTGGCTGAATTAATGGAGAGCTGGGTGATAATTGATAATTGGGTCAGAAAACACAGCATCTTGAGTATGGGTCCTCCCCCAGACCCTGTGCCTTTAAACACTATGTTTAACTTTCAGCTTACTAGCAGCTAAAGGCAAACCTAAATTAAAAGTTCCTCAATATCTTAAAAAAAAGGAAACATAGAAGATTTTCCCACCCTGAGCTCTAAGGGGAGTTCATTTCATGTGTCTTGATATAAGGGACACAGGCAATATCTTCAACAGTAATTTCACAAACAAGGCAGAAATGTTTGTCATATTGCAGGTCCTAATATCGACCCCTAATAAAGGCCAGGGCATAATATTAAATTATAGTTCTGTGAAGGCATTTTCTGGGGCCACGTGTGAGTTGAAGGGGGTTATTTTGGGTAGCTGGATACTGAACAGAGAATCTCAAAAATGATGATTGCATGTTGACACGGTTCTTAACACACCATTTTTTATGATAGTGATTGGTAAACAAATTCGGTTGCTCCTTCAGGCAACTTTTTTTCTTATTTGATAAGGCAAGAGGCTATGTATGTAGTTCATCTAAAGAAATGCATATGGAAAATGTTAGTTTTTTGGCAGCAAAACCATTTTTTCCCATACAAAATCTTAAGCCTAATGTACAAAGCAGATGAAATCTGATCTACTTTGGCAGACAGTGAGCGAGTGAGGGAGAGTGGGAGAGCCTGAAGCCTGAATTTTCCGCCACCGTGAGGGCTGCTGCGATGCCTGTGTGGAATCCCAGGGCATGGTAAACCGGGTTTTAAACCCTCTTTCTAAAAGCTTTTGAAAGTTGCCTAGATCTTTGTCTTATCCCTTGTTCTTCACCATTTATAGAGCTTGAATTTTATCTCTCGAGAGCCAATTCCTATTCATGCTGATTCTTAAGAAATTACAATAAAGAACCTGAAGGAACATTGGTATCAAGAACACATAACAGGTTCATGAATGTTTTTGTCTTGGAGTCAAACGCAGATGATACATTAACAGATGCTGTGAGTCTATGCTCAGGCTTAGCTCAGAATCAGGCTGAGGGTGTGTCCACTCCAGCTGAAGTCCATCAAGTAGACACAGTCCAAAAAGAATTCTAAGCGATCCTAAGATTATAATGTCAGATAATGGGATCACAGAAAACAAGTTTTGGAAGACTATCAGGTTGAGATATCTGAAATATCCATGAACGCCTTAACGAGGAGAGCCCAGCGTGTACACTAAGACATACTTGATCTTCTGTCATAGGGGAGGGGGTCGTATTGGCATTGGAAGGAATGATTTCTAAGTGGTTATATCAGGTCGCTGAGAAAAGTCCTTCTTGCTGTTAATCAAGATCAGTGAGGCAAAGCCCCCTTGTCTCTACATTGCCTAGTGGTCACACCCTCATAAAGGACCCAAACTCCAGCAAGAGGGAGTCACTCTCTAGATCTCAGGATTTGTATGAACAAATAGTTTTAAAACCCCCAAAGGAAGATTATCAGGTCAGAGTCTGTATTTGATTTTTTTATCTTGTCACATCTTAAAAATCTTTAGTCCTTATCAGATACATTCCAGAGAACTCTCAGGATCATGGAAAAGGCAGCCTTTTACCTCCTAAAGCCTTGGACCACATTCCTACATGTAACTGGATGTTGAGTGGCACTTTTCCTGTTGCCTGGTATATAGGGACTAGATCTCAAAGCTAGAGACAGAGAGTCGAACCTCTCATTCTTTTTCTTCTTTTTTTTAGTGACGAAGATTGGCCCTGAGCTAACATCTGTTGCCAGTCTTCCTCTTTTTGCTTGAGGAAGATTGTTGCTGAGCTAACATCTGTGGTAATCTTCCTCTATTTTGTATGTGGGATGCTGCCTCAGCATGGCTTGATGAGTGGTGTGTAGGTCCCCACCTGGGATCTGAACCCACGAGCCCTGGGCCATCGAAGTGAAGCACATGAACATAACCACTATGCCACCGGGCTGGTCCCCTGAACCTCCCGTTCTTAAGAGAACCACCATAATCGGGATCCACACACTTCACTCAGGGCTAAGAGGCAGAAGCCTCTTATCGTTACTCCAATTGTTACTCCAACCTACCGGCCCCTACTTCAAGTGGATGAGAGAAGATGGGATGATGGGAGGGGGAGCTTTGATGCACACGGCGCAGCAGCCTTTGGAGGGCAGTACTGTCGTGGTGGGTGGGAAAATGATGCCAGCAGTAGGAAGATGCTTCAGCTTCTCAAGATGGAACAAGAGGGGCTCTAAGGAAACTCCTCTTAGAGACTGAGGGTGCCTGCAAGAAGGGGAAACTGTCCCTCCAGGATGAATGTTAGATTTGGCAAAGGACAAAGGAGGCAGAGGGGGCATAGCCTATATTCCCACTATTTGGCACGGCGAGGAAGGAAGCATGAATTTCTCATTGGTCACATAGATACCAAAAAGTAGCTGGGTGTAAGCTGTTTCCTCCACCCCGCCAGAGTATGAAGGGCATCCCCACAGCAGAGGGCTTTGGGGTCTACCACTCGTGGTAGGACTTGAGAGTGGGCCAGCAATGAGGTCAGGCTGCAATGAGGTTTCACACACTGAGGACACCTTGCAGAGTCAGCTAAAGAATCGCATATGTGCCTCACGAGAGAGTGAGCAGTTGAACATTTTCTCGAGGCAACCAGTGGTAGCTAGTAATGCCATCTAAGAAAGAGACCCTTGTCCCTCTTATCTGAAGGGGAAGAGTCTCCGTCGGGGAGGGGGGCTCCCAGAGGGACACCACTGATGTTCACCCTCACGTAAAGGAAGACGGTGAGTTAAAGCATTTATTTTCCTCCACTCCCTTTAGGTCCCTTCTGCAACTGCAAACTGAGCAGTGATGGGGGCGGGAAAAGCTCTGAATTTGATATGAGATTGGAAATCAGACTAGACAAACCATTAAAAACAGAAGGAGATTAGGAAGTTATGGAGCCTGCCCAGGATACTGTTAGGTGATCTGCTACATTGGGGGAGGGAGGGGCCGTTTAGGAGGCTTTGGAGAGAGAGGAAAAATCCTTTTATGCTTATACCCACGGAGAAGAGGCTTTTAAATAGATTGGTATGAGTAGTTGATTTACTGACGCTTCCAGGTTGGACATCAAGACCAAGTCCACCTGGCTGAGGCATAGCTATCTGACCAATTTCTTCTGAAACGAGAATGCAGCTTCCTTGACCAGTCCCCCGTGAGAGGGCAGTGACTAATGAAAAAACTGCCCGCCACGGGATGATGATGTCCTGTGGCCTTGGATGTAGGTGGGGTTCCACTTAGGGGTCTAGAATATTGCTTTAAGTTATGCCAAATATTAGAGGCATCTCCTTTTGGGCTACTTTAAAGTAAGAAAAAGAAACAAATCCAGAACACCGAGAGAGAGAAATCAGTAAAGGGCCGTTTTCGGCTTCTTTGTTCTATATCTAAAACAATATCACACAGCATTTATATATGACCACATTGTCATCAGTTCTCTCTGTGGGTTCTTTTTCTTAATTTTCTCTACAAATGTCCAACCAGATCTGTACCTTTTCTTGTTTTGGTGGGGAACGGATAGGGCCATCCTTCCTCTGGCCTCGGCGATCTTACTGCCTCTTTGATGAGCTCTCCTGAACAGAAGTGATTGGCAGGAATGACTGCACGCCTCCAGAGAGGAGGTTCCAGAGAAGGCCTCTTCCTGCCTTTTAGTAGCAAAAATTAAACACGAAGCTGGTGTGATCTTGGACAGAGATGTTTCTTACAGGAATTTGGTGAACATCTCATTCTCTCTGTGTTGAAATGTGTCTTCTAGAGAAGGACACACACGTTACATAAGAACAATAGACAGCAGTCACAATTTGCCAGTTCCATTTGTTTCCCGCAGGGAAGAAAAAACTATCAATTCTGTGATAAACATAAGGGAGCGTTAGAACTTTAAAGGATGATTTGACTAAGGGTCTCCAAGAAGCAGATACCATCAAGAGGAGAGTAGGTGAATAAGACTGTGGGGGAAGGCGGAGAAAACTTATTAGACTGCCATTAGATGTGTCAGGGTTTCTGTTCACAGCTGCTCAGGTTGTGCACTGCACGATCCAGCCAGTTCCCTTCCTGTGGATCACATGAGTGGCATGTGCCAGAGTTGTGCAGTTGTGGTGGCTCTGGGGATGCTACCCTGCACAGATGAAAAGAGTTCCTCGTCAGGTAGTCTTTGGGCAGGTCAGATTCTTTGTGAAGTTCAGCAGATGAAAAAATTCCCTTATGTGGTTAGTTCGGAGCTCTAAACTCTGTTTACTGCTCACTTGGCTTTTAGAGGTCCAGTATACCTGTTACAAAACCTGGTCCTTTCCTAAGTAAGTTTGCAAATGCAATTAGGTGACTTTCTTCAGATGACTAGTCACGTATGGGAGATTCTTCTGCAAAGGGGCTCAGTGTTTTCAGGGAGGCAAAGAAGGGGATTATGGGATTATGCCAGGGGAGGGTGTAACCTAATGTTGTAGCCATCTCTCTGTTGAAAAGCCTTGTTAGGCACAATTTTAAACTTAGCCACTACTTAGGTTTCTTTAAGAGCAAAGGCATCTGGAAAGGCAGGTGTAGAAGGATTGTATAGCATAGTGGTCTCTGGCGCTGGATTGCCTGGGGTTAAATCTCGGCGAAGCCCTCATTCAAGGAATAACTTTGAGCATGTCCCTCGACGTCTGTGAGCTTCACTTTTCTCCACTGGAAAATGGGGCTCCTAGTAGTTCTTACATAATGGGGTTGTCGTAAGGATTAAAGATGCTAATCCACACGACATGTTTGAAACACTGCCTGGAAAATAGTTGCAATTCAATAAATATTAACCATTTAAAAAGTGATTTCAGACACTCTGCCTTGACAAAAGGTGGATCTGTCTAATTGGATTTCTTGGAGAATCCACCTAAATTTAAAGGGGATTCTGATAATTTAATTATAGATTGTTATGCCTTCTTCCAGCAAATGTCCTGGGGAACTGTGCTTGAGGTAGAGCTGAGGAATCTTATTGAAAGGTCTGATTTGGGTCGAACTTTTCTCCTGCTTTCTTCTCGGCTGCTGCTCTGGAATATTGATCAACATTGTGTAGTCACGCATGGGAGACGCTACGAATTTTTGTTGTGGTGTGTCTTTGGTTAAGATTCAAATTGTTCTGGAAACATAAAAGTGGCGTGATCTGAGATGACACTGTGTAGTGAAAGGAACTTAGGCATTTGCAGACTGAGAGACGAAGTTGGAATTCCTGGCCTGCTACTCACCAACATGTAACTCTGGATAACAATGAAAGAGCCACCATTCACCACAAAGGTCCTAGTCAGTCTTCCTATAGAATTTCTAATTCTCATCCCATTTAGCCCTTGTGACTTTCGTTTACTCAACAAACGCTCATGGAGGGGGCCCTGGCAGAGCAATGGAGGAGTAGGCATGGTAGCAGGCGCTGGTGGTTCTTATTTTTCTCCTTTTGTATGTGCCAGGACTGGCTTGGAGGGGGTAAATAGCTTTTCTAAAGTTACAAGCTCATAAAGTGGCAAGTTACTTAACCCTGATGAGCCCTAGTTTCTTCTTTATAAAACAGAGGAAGGAGTACCTACCAATGGCTAGCACATGCGGAGATGAAAACACCTCCCTTGCTGGGTGGTGAGGATAATGTGCACAGCCTGGCATTCCCGGGCAGTCAGTAAGTGGTCGATCATAACACAGGAAACAACGATAATCTCATGTGCAGGCCAGTTTTGATGCATTTCTATAGGAAAATTTAGTTTGCGCGTCTCCCAAATTACCCGGATCAGTGATGAGCGTGGCTCTGTCAGTCTTTCTTAGTCGACTGAGTTTACTGTTCACTGAGGCTTGGTAAGGAGTCCCCCTAGGGATACAGGAAAGGCCTGTGCAGAACTAACGACAGAAAATAAGCATCCAGCTTCCTGGATCTGGGGCATGGCTCTCCTCATAATTTTTTGTTTGCATTGTCTCTTAATATTTACAGTTTAAAAATTTTTTCAAAAAAGCAGATAACAATTATAAAACCAAATCAAAAGATTACTCACTGCAAACTACAAGCCATTCAACTGCAACAGACATTAAAATGTAAGTGTTGAAACAGCAGTGAAAGGCCAGGCAAGCTCTTTGTTTGCATGCTGCGAGCAGCGAGTCTGTGGTTTCTCCTCAAAACAGGGAGCAGAGCTGTGGAAAACTTCAGGAAAGCTTCTGAAGGTTGAGGCTACAGGGGAGCCCATCCCACAGTGCCCGGACCTGGACCCTCTTTGGAGAAGAGCATACCTCCTAGCTAAGGGGAGCGCCGTGCCTGCGATCTTCCTGGTCGGGCTACACAGATGCGCAGGCCCCAGACCCAGTCATCATTCTCTCCGAACGTTCCATCTCCAGAGATGCTTAGGGGCTTTACATCCGCCCTCTGGGCATGGAATGAAGACCTTTGTTCATTGTTAAAGGAATGTCAGACATCTTGATCAGGTTGGTGACCTTGAACCATTTATTTAGCCTCTCTGAGACTATTTCCAAAACTGTAAACTGGGGATAATAAAATTTACCCCAGAGCAGAGGATGATTGTGAGAATTTAAAGGAACAACGTATGTAAGGCACCCAGCACAGTGCCTGGCCCGGAGAAGCTGATGATGATAAAACATTGAGCAGAGGGGCCTTCCCTGGTACCCTGCCCACCAGGGGCCCTCTGTTCTCTCTACAGTCAAGGCTGATTTCGCTCAGCCCCATGGGCTGACTTTTTGATCTGATGTGAGCAGTGCCTGGAGTCTTTGATCAGCTAGTCTCTCACATTTCCCTGCTCCCACAGGAAATAACCTATTTCTGATAGCATCAATACATAATCAGCACTGGGGAAGTCGGTTACAGGATGAACTGGGCACCACCCTAGGCTGGCTGAAAGCCTGTGGTTAGGGCATCTGTCTGAGAAACAGCGTTAACATATGTTGTAGGTTGGATTGAGTGGAAGCAGACATGGGGACAGATCTGGGGATGCAAGATATTTACTTGGGATCAACACCAGTGAAGGGAAAGGGGAGGAAGCAGGGTTGGGTGGACAGAGAAGCAGAACTGTGATATAGGGTTCACAAAGACTTATTTCCCCTGCCTGTGAGCTCCGGAGTAAGTATTGTCCCTCAGAGTTGTCCTGCATTGGCCAGACTGTCTAGGGTTATTCTCTCACCTGGGACACCAGACTTGGGCGGTCCCTGAGGGCTTCAGCTCCGCGGAGGCAGTTTTCTGCAGCTGATGGGAAGTGGAAGGAGCTGATAGCTGGGGCTGCTCTGTCTTGCTGGGCAGGAGGAAGTTCTTCCTTGAATGTCTACCACAACATTCTTTAATGAAGCAAGCCATCATTCCTGTGACAGGCACTCCCTTAAAAAACCGCTTATAATCTGCAGACATCGGTCTGGGGAGGCTGGGATAAAAATTTAATCCCGCAACTAAATAATAGGAAACTGCTAAAATATTTACAGTAAAATCTGCCAAGTTCCCAGGACAAATCTCTTCATAAAACACATTTACCCAAGAGCACATCATGCTCTGGGGAAATAAAATACACATTGCTGCCCTGACATTGCCTTTCTAAAGTCTGTATGTTTAAAAATACAAATAAACAATAATAAATGACAATGTCCTTTCTTTCTCTGTCTTCCCTCCCGCTGCTTAAAAGAAAGGAAAACCAGTATTTATCGAGTGCCCACAATGTAGTAAAAACATGATTGGATTGGGGGGTAGGAGACTTTATTTCAGTCCTGGCTTAGTCACTGTGTGACCTTGGGCAAGTCACTTCTCAAATCCAAACCTCAATGATCTTGTCTGTATAATGAGGAAATTGGGAGAGATCCCTTCCAGCTCTGATGTGTTATGTCTTTGGAATAATAAGGAAGTCTCTCCCCAGAGTGTAGGCTCCTTCGTCTCTTTATCACATGCTATGGTTTCAAGCAAAGCATGTTACTGAGATATATGTCACTGGTCACACAGCCTACTAACTGGAGAAAATGTTTCTCTTGAATAGACATTGGGTAACAAACATATCCTTCTTCCCATTCCCAACCAGGAGAAGACATATTAACAAATTCTTTGAATTGCTATGTTTAATTTTGTCTTAAATCAATGTGCATACTATAAAATAGTAGGTGTAATTTTCATATTCTATCATAAAATTTTGTATTTTGCTTTTCAGTAAGAACACTTGTAATGCTGATACTCCATGGTAGAATGTTTGAGTTTACCATACTTCGTTGTAAATTACAATCCCTAAATAGGGGGAATGAATCCTACAAAATATTTAAGAATGTAGGACACTCAGTCGTTCGGTAGAGAGCCCTCCTTTTCCAGTGTTGGGTGCACTGGTTGTGCCAGCATCACGTAATTATAATAATGACTATCTTGCTGGCTATTAGTTTCTTCAGGAGTATTAAAATGCATTGTCTTACTTGTATTTATTTTATTTTCCCCAAACTCAGCTTTTAGCAAGTGATGGACAGGACCTCTGCCTAGGTTGATGTTCAAAATAACCAGCTTTGGGAGAGTTTCCCCTTCCATACTCCCCACCATTTAACCACGTCTAATCATTTCATAAAATCGCATGATTTCTTCATTTATATATCTAGTTACTCCACAAGAAAGGGCAGATTTTTTTTTTTTTTTTTTTTTTTTTTTTTTACCCTATTGGCTGGTCTTTGGGTGGCATGAAGTCTATTAATTCTTGTGACACTCATTATTGAATTAAGGATTCAGTTGGCAAGCCTGTTTAAAATGGAGAGCTCATACTTCTTTTGAAAAAGGTTATTTTAAATTAAAATGAACGTTTCTGTTTCCATTGTTTTAGATGTCTTAAATGGTGCACTGAACTGGAAAGAGGACGTGAAGCAGACATTTGGTTGTACCAGGGGAAGCCAAACTTTGCTGAGCGCTTCATACGTGCTCTTAGGCTGCATTTAATTGGCCTGCAGTGGCGCATAGCAAGGCAGCCCTCCTGTTAGAACAACCATCATCCAAGTAGGTGCTAGAAGACTGCACAGTTCAATGCCTTCTGTTGATCTGTCAGCTGAGACTTGACGTGCCAGCGACCATTTATTTACTTATTCATCCATCCGATGTTGATCGTGTACCTGCTGTGTGCCTGGCATTGTTCTAGAAACTGGAGCTACAGCAGTAGCTCCAGGCAAAAAATTGCTGATCAGGCAAAAATTGCTGCTCCTGGGAAACTTATATTCTCCAGGGGGCAGAAAACAGAACATAGTGGACAAGTAGTATAAATGATACGTCAAATGATAATAAGTGCTGTGGGGGAAAACGAAGGGTAGGGGGATAAGGCAGTCGAGGTAGGAGCTGGTATGCAATTTTAAGTAGTGTGGGCAAGAAAGACCACACAGTGGAGGCGGCATTTGAGACAAAGTCTTAAAAGATGCGTGGGAGTTTGTAATGGGGAATCTGGGGGAGGAACATTCCAGGCACAGGGAACAAGCGGTACAAACGTCAAGAGGTACATCAAGGAGGCCCGTGTGGCTGGATTGCAGAGATCTGTAGGGAGAGATTTCAAAGATCCGAGGTGAGGTCAGAGAGGTAGGGATGGGGCCTGATGGAGTTGGACTCTGTAGGCTTGTGTAAGGCCTGCGCTTTTTATTCTGGTTATGTTGGGGCGCCACTGTAGGATCTGAGCAGAGGAGTGATGCTACAATATAACTTATTCTGTAAAAGGATCACTTTGGCTGCTGTGCTGAGAATTGAATGTATGGAGTCGAGAATGGGAGCCGGGAGACTGGTGAGGAGGCTATTACAGTAATCCGTATGGAGGTGATGATGGCTTATACCAGGATGGTTGCAGGAGAGGTGGTGAGAAAGAGGTGGGATTCTTTTGACTGGATTAGGTATGTGCTCCAAGAAAGAGGACCTGGCCTCTGACTGTATTCCAAGCACTGTGAGTAACCATGTCATAAGTTTAGCTGGGGGGAAGTAGAATATAATAGAGAGAATGTAGGCCTTAGAATTAGAGAAATCTGGGTTAGAATCCAATTTCCATCATCTACGAGCAGTGTGACCTTGGGCAGAGCCACTGCTTTTGAATGGGAATGCTGTGGTCTCAATGTTTGTATTCTCCTAAAATTCATCTGTTGAAGTTTAACCTCCAAGGTGATGGGATTAGGAGGTGGGGCCTTTGGGAGTTGATTAGGTCATGAAGGTGGAGCCCTCATGGGTGGTGGGATTAGTGCCCTTGTAAAAGAGGCTCCAGAGAGATCCCTCACCTCTTCCAGCACAGTGAGAAGGTGCTGGCTGAGAACCAGGAAGAGAGTCCTCACCACAGCACGTCCATCCTTGCTGTCTTGACTTGACATCTGAAGACTTGACATGTCTTGACTTGAATGTCTCATAGTTCTGATGCCTTGATCTTGGACTTGCAGCCTCCGGAACTGTGAGAAATAAACTTTTGTTGTTTATAAACTATCCAGTCAGTGGTATTTTGTTAGAGCAGCTCGAGCAGACTAAGACAAGGCATAATAACTAACTCCCAGCGTTCTTATGAAGGTTTAATGTGATAATATGCTGACAACAACTTGTAGAGGGTTCAGCACACCTATGTGCTTCATGAGTTTTGGTTTTCTTCGATTCTCCATCAGCTTAGATGTGGTTATTTACAACGTAAACTCAATAGATCATGGCTTATTTGCCCATAAGCTGTAAATATGTTTCTTTGGCTCTTTGAGCAGAATCTGTGCAGGGTGTCTCCCTGTACATCTGTCCTTGAGGTGGTAGGGGTGAGAAATGGGAGCTTTTCTGGCTGAATAGCTGCAAGTGTATTGGAGACAAATTCCTAATACATACAACCCTTTTTTCTTTAGGTTTCAGTCCCGTGTTTAAGGTGAGGTTCCTTTCCAAAGCAGAGGCTTCTCCTGGGGGATGGAGGAAAGTTTTCAAGGTTAGACTTAAGGGGCTGAAAATTTTTTCTAGGAATAAGAAATTGAAAATTATAATATTCTCAAAGAGGCCCATGAACCCCCGGACATTACCAACCACTGTTCTAGAAAGTTTTACTTAGCCAATAGCTGTGTTCTAAATGTGACCCTCCCCCTACCCAAGAGAAATTGTTGCCTACTCTTGCTAATTCTCTTAACAAATATTTCACCACAAAACACTTTGTGGTTAGAAGATGTTTTCCTGGCTTCTTATATTTCCTAGTCTGTCAATATCTTCTGTCTTACACTCCCCAACCACTGCTAATTATAAACTTCTCTGCCTGTATACTGTTTATAGAAAAAGCTTAGGAAGACTTTATACCTTATACTTATTGTCGTGAATTACGAAGATAGCTTATTTTTTCTGTGCAGTGTTCGCTCAAAACCTGAGCTAGGGGAATCATATTCTGAAAAGATTTGTTGAATATTGGAATGATATAGTTTCATAGAGAGGAAAAGCAGATATCTTCTTTGAAAATTATCAGAGTTGACAGAAGAATCACAAAGGAGACGAAAGCTGCCACATTCTGTCTGATTCTGGATTTATATCTATCTAACCCATCCGTATCCATATTTCCATGAAATGATTCATTACAATTGTGGATCACTGTATTAAATAAAATAACTGTTAAGATTCTTGGATCTTCTAAATTGATGAATGGAAATATACTTTTTCTCCCAATAAAAATCTCTATAATTTAAAAACAAAAACCTGTCCATTTGTTTACTAGGAATCATACCCCAAACATTGCTGTGTGTGCAAGCCCATGAATTTACAATGTTGAAAAATTACATGCAAAAGGAGTGTCTAGGCGGTGATGAGTCAAATACTGTCTCATCAGCATTCATCATGACGCCTCTGGCATGAAAAAGAGCTTTCTTCTCCTGAGACACATGGACAGCAGAGAAAAGTCAATCCGGGTGAAGAAGCTATGTATTTCTTCTATACGTATATGATGTCTCCTGAGAGTTACATTGTTTATCAGTTCACAACACAGAATAAGTAAATCCTCATTCTTTAACTAGCTACTGACCAGTCAAAAGATAAGCTTTTCTAATAGCACTTTATATGATTTTCCACTTTATTGCATAGTGCAAGCTTTGTTACTAACTTAATTGAGCTGATGGTATCCACTCGTGGAATAACTCAGAGGCGGTAAATCAACCTCTAAATTTGCTCTCTAAAAGGAAAGCTGATTTTCTTGATTAATTTGGTTGTTTTAACGTGATATATAAAATCTATTTTTCATTACATGTTTTTTTTCTTTCTAATGTTTATTTTCACTTCAAATAACCCTTTGCTTTGTATCTGTAATGAATTTCCTAAATCTTCTCCCCTCATAGTAGGAGCAGTCTGCTGGCTCTATAACCTTGTGATGAAGGGATTTTTACTTTTGTTGAGTAGTTGAGTTTCAAAATCATAAATCTGATGGCAATCTTGTGATGCCTGTCACTGGAATGCTGAGAAATTTATGGAACTATTCAGTCCTTCAGAACTGGCATTTTGCTTGATATCAAGTTGGAGGAGTCAGATTTTGCTAAGAATGTGGCTTTGCTTGGGTCATTTGGAAAAAACCTGAAACAATTGGCTCTTTTTTTGCAATATGCTCTTGCTCACAACCTCAGATCTGGGTACTAGTCTTACTGGAAGAGGGAAGGGAACAGGTTCTGTTGAGGACCTACTATGTGGCTGCAGCTGTGACCAAGATACAGTCCTTACCTCCACAGAGCTTACAGTTTACTAGGGAAAAGAGATAAAGAAATAGTTATTATAGTAATGGGATTAGTATTATAATATGGTATTATTGCAGTGGACAATAAGGGGTCTTAACTTAATATTTGGGGCCAGAGAAGGCCTTCTGGAAAGGAGTGATGTTAATATAAGACCTAAAGAACAGTAGAAATAGACAGGGGAAGGGTGATGGGATCAGGAGGGGGGTAGGTCGTATTGCAATGCTGGGATGGAAGAAGAAGACTCATAGCAGGAGAAATAGCGTGTGCAAAAGCGTGTGGAAGGGATTAAAAAAAGCCAAGCTAGCTATACACTATGGAGTTTGAGTGGTATGAGGTGAGCTGGAGAAGTAGGGGCCATTCATTTGACAATCTTATATTGACAATATGTGCTAGCTGCTAGTGATAGAGTAACTAGACAGACATACTTCCTGTCCTCATCAAGTTTACTTTCTAGTGAAAGAGACACTAGATAAATAAGCAAACAAATCAAAACCAAAATTAGTGTAGATTGTAATAGGTGAAAGGAAAGCAATTAACGGTATGTGATAGCACTGTGGGCGCAGCTGCAGGGTTGTCAAGGATGACCTGGTGGAGGAAGTGACACCTTGAATCATGAAGGACCAGGAAAAGCCAGCTCTAAGAAGGGGAAGAGAAAGAGCGTTCCAAGAGAGGAAATAACCTTTGTATAGGCTGTGACTCAGGAAAGAGAATGGGATGTTTCAGGGTTTGCAAGTAGGCTAGTGTGGCTAAAGCATGATAATCTAAGAGTAAAGTGTGGTGAAATGAAGACGGAGAGGGGAGCACGTAGAGCTCTGTCCCAGTTTTACAGGGAAGGAATCTGAGAGGCTGCTTGTTTACCCAGGTTTATCCCAGGTAGTACATGACAAAGCTATGAAGATGTTACAAGCCTACAGACTCCATGTTTGTTTGTTTTATTCATTCAATTAATATTTATTGGCAGTCAGGCACCATGCTATGCTCCAGGGACACAATATTATATCAGATATTCAAGATCCTTGTCTTCCTGGAGCTATGTCTTTCTCTTTTCCCTGAGTCATGTTGCATCCTTGGAGGTCAAGGGGAAGACAAGAGAACTTCCATCTGTAAATAATGGAAAAACAAAGATTAATATGGCTTATGTATTGAAGGGGAATTGTTTGCTTATGTAATTGAAATAAGGCTTCCAGGATGACTGAGTCCATCTCTCTCTCTATTTTTTTTTCTCCCCTTGCCTTAGTTCTTTCCTCTTCTATGATTCGGTTTTGCCCAATTCCAGATGTCATATCCACATACCACACTGTTCAAAAGGAGAAAGGGTTCCAGAATTTCCATTATAAGTCCTGAGCTTTGTACAGATTGAATGGACCTTGATAGAACCAGAAGAATATTCCTACTGACTGGCTTAGTCGTGAGTTCCACATTCATTCCTGAACTAATTGTTGTAGGAAGGATGTTCCCAGTGATCCTAGTGAGGAGTGATATTGATTCTCGTGTGTGTGTGTGCATGGAAACTTAGGAAAAGGTATACCTAGAAACTTAGGAGGAGTGTTGCATTGTCACAATGAAGGGACGGGCGTCAAAGCTGACATTTAGCGGGCGAGGGGCAGGCATGTTTAATGCATAGGACAGGCCTGCACCCCAAAGAATTGTTCCACATTCTGCATATCTTGTGGATGTACTTCTGGACGATATATGGCTGAAAAATTCTACGTAATCATCTGAACTTAGAACTTAGTTGTTTCACATTTAAACACAAAGTGGGGTGTGTGAGGAGGAACTACTTTAATATATACTGAATTGTCCAGAAATGTAGTTATTGGGTGTATTGTAAGAATATTGTACTTTGTTTTGTTCAGAATGTTTCCAAGATTTGTTCACCCATCTGAGAAAATCACATCACATTGGGATGACGCTCTGGCATCTGAGTAGTCTGTGCAATATACCTTATCACTTGTGTTTGTAGGTGTCTCATTTCACAGTGATTCCACGGAAAGGTGTAGGCATTTGACTACATTATCATGCCTGAATATTTACATATTGAGACAGTTTTTTTAATAAACTACTTTTATTTCTATTTTATGTTTCATTTTGAGCATTATATTGATTTTTGAAATGATGTATGGAGATAATTATATTTGTTCATGAATTTCAATGTAGTATAGAAAGGAGGCATCACACAATATTTATTATATAATGGAGCTGTTGGGTCTGATGGGGTTGAAATCACTGGTTTAGACCCATCAGAGCCCAGCCCTGGAGTTGGGGGTGGGGTCAACACCTGCACAGCCTGGTTACTGTACACTGGGGCAAACATGGAACGGATGCGGGGAGACTCCCAAAATGTCCCCTGGATGCACATTTTATTGTTAAACGTGGGCCTTAATCAAGAAAAAGTGATCAGAATGTAGTATTTTTAATGTCAAATGTTCTCTGAGGGAAAGTCCAGATTAAGGTAACCTCTTGTGAATATGGGCTCAAATCGTTTATTTTAAAAACCAAGTAAATCCGGGATGAAATGTGATACAAATTTTATTTCATGTTGAAAATTTTATCAATGTAGATTTCAGTTTCTCTTTTTTTGTACAATTCAGTTTTGTGTAGGGATCTCTCCTTCAGTCATTGCTTTAAACACCATTTCCTGTTTTAGTCTTGTGAACTAAACACGTACTTCCAGCATCTACAAGAGTTCTTCAATGAAAAACCTCACCTGGGCATGAAGCTGGGAAGGGCACTGACTAAAACACTAATTCCCAGCAGACAACCATCATCATCGAAACCATGAAAGGATGGAAACGGAACATAGCAAGTACAAAAACTGGAGCTTAGTGGCTTGGTTTGTTTAATAGGCTAAACCGTTGAGATAATAACTCAGACTGGAGTTATGCAAACATATCTGGTTCCTTTAAAGCAGGATTTAAAAAAGATAGGACATTGGAAAATGGCCATTTTAGATAGTGGAAATAGATTTTTTTTCCTACTGCTACAAAATTCACACCCAAGTGAACGCCTTATCTGTTGCCTTGAATTAAATTTAAAACCAAAAGGTGTTCCTATTGCTCTGGTCATAATGTATCTGGTGCAGCACACGTTTGGCCTTTGGGTGCTCCAGGAGCTCAATTGAGAGTCATCTGAGTTTTGCAGAGTTTTGTGGAGTGCCACTAAGTAACACTCCCAAAGCGCTTCACTTCTAGGACTTACTAAGCTTGTATAAAATAATTGATTTACAGACCAAACTTCCTCTAAATATGTAGGAGCTAAATACTTACTGTTGGAAAAGCTTAAGCGCTTAGAGAAAATCCGTACGGTACTTCTTTTTTCTTTCTCCCTGTGTAGATGTCACCCAAAGAGTCTTTACAATGTAAGGGGTGATAGGTGATCTATTTATTATTAGCAGGAACTGACTCTGACATTTTGCTTTGGTGCTCTCAATTCCTCACTCCTCTGGTGAACTGCGGTACATATTTTTGCATGGCTTCTTATGTGACATTCTTTCCACAAAAGCCAATGAGTTGCACAGTGTTGTCCCTTTTCATTAGGTTTTCGGTTTTAACATGGTGTTTTATGTCAGCTGGCTTTTTTTGGGTTTGCATCAACATTGTAATCAGTAGCTAACGTTTTGTTAGGCAATTTGTTGATGCTCATCACTTGTCAGGTTTTCAGTTTGCTAACCGCTGACATTTTCCCTTTCTTGTTCAGGAAAGGATTTTTATAGTTTAATAATATAATGTTCCCAAAGATACCATTTTCTCTGCCCTCTCTTTTCCCTTACTTGACCCTTGCTTATAAATAGGTACATCCCTCTCAAAGGAAACATAAGTGTTGGAAATTCTGAACAATGAAAACATAGCAAATATAGGTCAGTGTATTTCAAGTGCCACCTAGAGAAGATCATGGTGTGGAGCATGTCATGCTTCTATGTGGGGAAATGCTCTCGCCTCTGTCAACGTCTCTAGCTCAGGGCCTGTCACTTGGTGGGTGCTTGGGAAATTTCAGATGAGACAAAATGAGGAACACAGGCAAATAATCACTTCCTAAGTTTGTACAATAAGGAACCCTAATTTTCATTCATTTTCCTATCACCATATATCCTGGGGAGTGAATTAGCCAGGAAAAACATCACGGACTGGTCTAACTTTATTTGCAATATTAGTTTATATATTCACTTATTCCTTCCCCTGTTGAATTGTGTATTTCATTTTCATCACTTTAATTTTGAACGGAAATGTAAGGTTATTTCTCCTTCACTTGTTTGAGCAACAGCAAGAGAAACTCTGAAGGCTTCCTGATAGCAGTTGAAAGGACATGAATTACCTTGTTTACGGAGAGTAAAAGAAAAAGCGAAGGGGGACGTTATGTATCAGGTACAGCTATGGCTGTAACGTCCCTCAGGCCCCCGAGTCACTTGGGACAATGAAGACAATTTACCAGAAGAACTCCCCCTAGTCTTGTAATTTACTGTTAAAAATACCTGCTAAAATGTAAGAGAGTTGAATTCATGAATAGAATGAATACTTTGGATTTATGTTATCGTCTGTTACAAGAAGGAAATGGGATTTATGGGTTAATCTAACATGCTGGTTAATGGAGTGTTACCAGAGCACAAGATAGAGACTTCTCGTTTATCAGGAATGGTGGGGAAAGGGAATATTATAGTATTTTGGAGCTTCAAGAATCTCCACACACTATACCTTCTATAGCAGTGGTTCTCAGCAGGAGCAGTTTTGCCACCTAGGGGACGTTTGGCAATGCCTGAAGACCTTTTTGAGTGTCGGGGTGGTGGGAGGAAAGGGTGCTACTAGCATTCCATGAGTACAGTCTAAGGATGTTGCTAAGAATCCTACAAGGCACAGGACAGTTCTCACAACAAAGAATTATCTGGTCCAAAAATGTCTATCGTTCTGAGTTTGAGAAACTCTGCTCTGCAGGTTAGCACTTTTTATCAAATTAGAATTCAGCAAAATTCAGTTAACAACAAGATGACAAGCGAACATTTTTGGTGATTTGGATGATAATTTAGCAACTTACAGAGGTGCTTCAGTGTCTTTACCAACATCAATTACCGCTGTATTGGTGAAGTGTAGAAAGATAGATAAAGATGTTATGCTGTGACACAGTTATCCAAAGAGGCTCAATTAATTCTTATGTCATAACAGTTATTTGAGTTAGAATCGCTACTTACTTTTTCTTATAGAGAAGATTATTTACTTTTCATGTTACAACAGAATTGAAATATAACTTGATCTTTGAGTTTTAAATGTACTTTAAACATACTAAGTGACATGGTCTTGGAAGAATACTTTGGTTAACGCAGCTGTTGTTACAAATACCCTATGCTTTTATTTTAAACCTACTGAGGGAATGAAAGAAAGAAGAAAATTTTTCCTCTACCATTTGGACAAAGTTTATTTGTGTGCACAATCCAAGAAAATGGAAAAGAAAAATATGTGCTTCTGTGTAGAAAAAACAAAGGAATCTGTTAGTCAATGAATTAAATATTTATTGAGGACTGTCTCATTCACATTCTGGGGCTAGTGCAGTAAAAAAGTAGAGCTTTTTATGATGTCATTTATTGAATTATTTGGAAAATAATAAAAGTATAAAGCATGAGACTGAAATTAATTTTATGTGTCTGTAGTAACTTCCTGCACACATGGATTCAGATACAACGTATGGTATTTACAACTATGGAAACTTAAATAATAGACCACCCATTGCGTGACCCTAATCTTATCCCCCTGAACTGCTCTTTGAGTTACGGGTGAGTCAGTGGCTTAGCATTAGGAAGTGGGTTTATGCATCAACGATTCTTTTTTTACTAAGCACATATTAGACGCCTAATATATGCTATGCTATTCTGGGAAGAAGGGACATAAACATCAGTTGGGAATAGTCCCTGCCCTTCTGTGCAGCTGCAGGCGGAGGTGGTGGGCAGGGAAGAGAGAGCTGGAGAGGGGAGTGTTGAGAATGGTGAGTGGGACAGGAACAGTGGGGAGATAGTTCTGTGAATGGTGATGTGTTATAAGTGGTAAAAGAGGATAAAGAAAGCATGAAAGGAAGAAATGTGTCACTTAGACCTGTGTTGACCTCCTGTTCTTTACCGGGATATGTTTGTCTTTAACCCTTTCTGTTAGACACTTGTAACTCTCGTGTGTGTTGAATAATTGGCCTTGCGGAGGGCAGGGTAGACACCAGCTAATTTGTTTGCTTCAGAAACTCCCAGTTTCCCAGGAAATGAATTATCTGAGCTCAAAGCAGTGCATTGATTTTGTCACACTTAACAATAACCAGCGTGTGACTTTTAGGGCCATTTCTCTGAATAGATTAACACTGAATAAACAATAAAAATTCCTGAGCCTATAAATTCTGCAGTTTCTATTTCAAAGTGTAATCCTATTTTAACTTTTAAATATTTTTTGTTTTGTCCTAGAAGAGAGTGAGAAAATTGATCTGAACAAACTGCTGAGATAGAAGAAAAAAGAATGTAACTCCAGCATCTTCATCTCAACAGGTCCAAGATGGAATGTGTTATTGTCCATCACACACTTGCTTCTTACTCTCTGCTTAGTTTTTCTTGCCTAGATTGAGCCTCCAATGGGTTTCTCTCTTGCCCATCTTGATACCAAAATCTGTTCTCCATGTTGCTGTCAGAGTGATCTGCAGAAGCCACAAATGTGAAGGGAATAATAATAATAGCAGATAACATTGAATTGAATACTTACTAGGTAGTAGGTGTTCTAAGTGCGCAATATAGAGTATCTTTCAATCTTCACAACAGTATGATATCAGAACTATTATTCCCTTCATTGTACAGAGAAGAAAGCTAAAGCGCAAGAAACTACGTGCTCTAGGTGACGGATCTGGTAAGTGGCAGAGCCAGGGTTTAACCCCAGTCTCCCGACTTGAGAGCACTGGGTCATAACTGCTGTCCTATGCTCTTTTGCTGAAGATGGTCCTTGTCTCCTCAGAGCATACCAGAAAATGCAAAGGACACTTATCTCTCGTTTAAGTGACTTGTTCATTTTTGAAAAACCTGTTGCTGAAAGAAAAACTGAAAGTTAAAGAAATCTTTTAATTTTCATGAGAAAATTATGAGTTCCATCTCAACTTAAGACACCTAAACAATTGTCACACGTAGAAAAAGCAATGCAACAATGAAAACAGATTTATGTAAATAATAAACAACAATTTGAAAGTAAGTAATCCCAATTACTACATAAAATGAAGGTTTATTATACTTAGCAAAGGAGGGAGAAAAGACTTGGGAGTGGGTCGTGAATGTTAAAGGAAGAATGCATTGGAATCATTCTTTGGAAGGTGCGATCTTCTTTCTGCCCCATTTTCTTCACCAATTCTTCAACTTTTTTGGATTCATCGTTATCTTGTACTCAAGCTTCACTTTAGAAGTGACTGTGTAGGAAAACATCTTTAGGGCAAAACAAACCCAAGAACACGTATGTGTGACACCATGATGATGTAGCACGTGTGTGAACACAACAGACTGATGCTTTCTCTTTCCCCATCTCAAAGAAAATTTTTGAGTTCATTCAAATATGGTACTTAATTCAAATGTATTCTGTAAGATACTCTCTGACTGAAAACTGGTAAGTCAAGTAAATTGGGGATTGTGTCTCCGTAAGACAGTAATATCAGTATATCATCTCTTATACTTATGTAGTAGATTTTGGGGGAAAAAAGTTGCTCTAGTGAAAAAGGATTATCTCAAAAAATAGTGTACTTTTTCAGGAGCCATAATGGTGAAAAATCATTAGCAAAACAATCATTATGAAATAAGTTTATACTTGGCTCATAACCCCCCCCAAGTTTCTGCTCTTGTGTTGTTCTCCAGCCTCATCTGTCCCCACGTCCTATCTCATACTTTCCTTGTTGGTATTACTGCGTTGTTCATACTTATGCATCCATTTGATGCTGTTTCATGCCTCCGTTCCCTCTGCATGGAATATCCACCTTTTCCTTCCATATGCACACAGTAGGTTTGTGGCACAATTGAGGAATTCCAAACTTTAGAAACCTCAGTCTTTTAAAGGGAGCTGCTAGCAAACCTGCCTAAACTTTGCCCTGGAAGGACACGTTATCTTTATTATTCTGGCGGAAAACAAATCTGGCCACTGTATCTTTCAAGGATGTTTGGTATACAAATATTCCTGAAGAGCCAGTCTGGAACAAAATATCTGTTAATGCCTTTGCTCAGAAAGTGCAGAAACAGGAGAGATCCTTGGAGAATTGTCTCCCAATAGTCGTTGCACTCGACACGCTGTATTAAAATTATCCATTTAAGTGTCTGGTTGGTGAGCTCATTTAGAGCAGAAATTTAATCTTGTCAGTCTTTACATCCCTAATATCCAGCCTAGTGCTTATTACAGAGTAAAGAATTGATATATGTTTATAAAATAAATGAGGAAATGAAGACCTTTAAGAATCTGGAGAACACGGGGGCTATACCAAAAGTTATTTTATATAAGACAATCCATTAAACCACACTAAGCACAACCGAATTTTAAATACCAGGCAGCTCATAGACGGCCAGCTGGTTTTCCGTGATCCAGATTCTAATACATTCGAAAAATTTTTTTATTATATAATGATGATACCAAATCCATTGTTTATTATGTGCTAAGCCCTGAGTTAAACTCTTTATAAATAATGCCTCATATATCCTGGTAAGCAACCCTATGAAGCAGTACTATTATGATTTGTTTTTGGAAACAGAGATTCAGAGAAGTTATACAACTTGTTCAAAGACACACAGATGGTCAGTGGTGGAGATGGACTTTGAATGGTGGAGGTGGGATTCCAGGCGGTTTGACTCTGGACGATGTGTTTTTAACCACGTAAATTATACAGCCCCTCACTGGAAGGGAAAGAAGAAACTCTGCATGACTTATCTTAGGTTCTCTCAACAGAGGCTCTGTCTCCAAAACCAAACTTAGGTAGACAGAACAAAAAATGCACTATTAACAGGTGCTGGTGTGCATTTGGGGACCTAAACCGAGCCACGTTTGGTTTAGTAAAGATGCCTCTCTTGCAGAGGACATTCTTTGAGGATGGTAAGACGAGGTTAGCGTCTTTGGCTATGAGAGTTTGGGGTGATGGGCCCATGAAGACATTATTATTGTTGCTAACCTCCAACTAACCTAGGGCTAGAGCAGGGCCAGCTTCGTGGGTGCGCACCTACGGAGTCACGGAGGGCCCTCCTGCGCCTAGAAGGGCTTCGTGGGTGTGCACCTACAGAGTCACGTAGGGCCCTCCTGCACCTAGAAGGGCTGTGCTTAGAAAGGTTTCTGTGGTTGGTTCTCTGCTCTGCTGTCATCGTCTTGAAATTCTTCATTCTTTTTGAATAAGGGGCTCTGCTTTTTCGTGTTGCACTGGGCACTGCAAATTTTGTAGCTAGTCATGGCTGGAGTCTTGGTTAACACTTTATGGCAGCTAAGTATTTGACAGTGGAGAAGGGAGATGGACTGGCAAGACCAGAGAGCTGCCAGCACAGTCTTTAGTAACCTAAGCTTCTGCCTTATCCCTGCTGGACTCTGGAGAGAAAAGCTCAGGGCCTGGATTTCGAGGCCCTGAAATATCCAATTCCTTGAGTATTTGATGATTCTACAAAATCACTCTGGGACTGATTTAAGATATTTATTGCAGAATACTAGTTTATTTTAAGGAAAAAGAATTATATTATGGCCAGTGTTTCCCAGATTTTTAGAGGTCTTAGATCTATTTTCATTCTTTTTGCTGGTCTGATAGTTTGTTTTAGGTCAATTTAACCGTTCTCATTTATAATAAGCACGAAATCAATTAGATGAGAAATAATATTTCCTTTTAACAGGAATCAATATCTACCATTTCCATTTTGATGTATGTTATATTTCCATTATCTTTAGTAAACGGGAATGCACCTTGTGATTTTCTTGGTTTGCGTTTGACTGTGTAGGCTCAATACACTTGATATCATCAGGTTTGCTAGGATATTTCAGTGATGTTATCAACAGCTTTGATTTGTAAAACCTCAGTAATACTACCTAAGCTGCTGCTTTTTCTTCTCTTCCTCACAAACCTTACTTAGAGTCTTTGCATGGCCTTCGGTCATATTCATCTGCATTTGCTTCTAACAAACACATATGTAATCCAGATCTGATTTCACGTGATATTTTCTTCTCTACAGTTTTATGTCATTATCTCTGCAGTCTCTGAGATCCCTTGCTGAGTTCCACCATTCTTCTACAAATGAAAATAAGCAGGGGCAAAAAACACTGAGGTGTAGCAGTTTCTTAAAAACCCCTTGTCTTGATTTATTGTTACTAATTTACCCAAGTCCTAAATCTTTTCTGCTTTCGTATGGTTACATTTTGTTGGATAGTAAGTTTCATTTTGGCTAAAACAGGAGAAATTCTGCCGGGAATGAGTTCTATAACCTCCAATTCTACAGAGTTGTATGTTTTACTGCTGCAGACCCAGCAGAGGGAGCCCAAGTTAATGAACGAATCTTTCTCTGGCTCTGTTTCGATGACTCAGAGCTAGTATTCCATAGTCAAAAGGTGATTTTCTTTTGGAGGGGGTGAGAAGTCAGGAAATATGGTGTGTGTGTGGGTGTGTGTGTGAGAGAGAGAGCAGAAGGAAGAAGTAAAATGGAAGGAGCAAGCCGTGCGAATTTGAAGATGCACTTGAAATGTGGGAGGTGTATTACATCTTCTGAAGGAAAATGACAGAATTGATGGAGAGAAGCTTTTGATTTTTCAGATCCTGAAAAGGTGCTTTAATGCTAAATACATAAAACTACTTCTTTTCCTTACTTTTCCAGTTAGCCAGTTCTCCCTTTAAACTTTTCAGATTGAATCCTTATCCATTTCCATTTCGTGTGATTTTTATATTTAGAGTAATCTCCCAGTGAAAGCGTTTTTTTATCCCCTTCTTCAGTCCATTATCTCACTGGGTCACACGTGGTTTGTGCATCTACGTCTGAGTGTGGAAAATCTTGGAGGCTATTTAAGTTTAGGCGAATATTTATTCAATAGATTAATCAATCAGTCCACCAACTGTCCAAACAGTATTTATTGAGCTTTTAGTACTATATGAGGTGCGGATTGTGTGTGTGTCTGTGTGTATTGGGGGCGAGTGGTGCAGCCAGGAGGGAGAATCGAAACTATTGTCTCTTCTCAATGAACTTCCATGGAGCTGAGGAAATAAATGTGTTTGGTAAAACACAAAATGTTATGTAAGCAAATGCTAAGCAGTAGTTCAAAGTGCCCACAATGTAAACTGAACATAAAGTAGGTGTTCAAAGAAGAGACAGAAGATGCTTGAGGTAGTTGGAAGAACCCAGAAAGGCTTCAAAGAGGATATGGCTGGGCCTGAATGATGAGTGGTTTTGTGCATGGTGACAGGAGAAGAGGGGAGGGACAGGGCCTTCCTTGGTGGAGAAGCAACACCAGAAAGGCTGTAAGAAGCAGTGTGGTTAATGATGGTGATACGGGTCACTGTGAGGGATTATGCTGTTTGTGTACAGCGTACTCCTGGGGTGGGGTAGGGGAGCCTTTCTCATCAAGCCTATGTAGATGGTACTCCTTGAAGTACCCAGTGCTTCCAATGAGTTCAAGGGTGGCTGTGATTATGTTGAACAGTGGTTTCTCATCCTTTGTGTGTTATAACCATCAATCAATCTATTGAGAGGAATCTATAAAGAGGCAGTGGAGCACAGTGGATACAGATTGGACTGTACAATCAGACAGCCTAGATCGCATCAAAAAATACATGTGATAAGGATAAGTTTCTTAACCTCTCTTTGCCTTATTTCCCTCATCTATAAAATGGCAGGATAATAGTACCTACTACATGGAGTTGTAATGGTTAAATGAGACAGGATATCATCTGCTTAAAACAGCGTCGAGAGCCTAGTGAGCCCAAGTGTCAGCTGTTATTATCAGGGAGCTGATGTGTCACTCGAACAGAAAGCAGATACTCTACTTTTTCAAGTGTAGAAATATTCCAGAGGCTTTCCGTTATGAAAATCTCAAGTCTCATCTAGACTCCTTTGTCTTTTACTGGTTGAGAATGATGAAACAGATCATATGGTTTAAGATTATGCTGGTTTCACAGACTGGTTTATGAAGTAAATCAGATAGCATGACCTCCCTTGTTTAAGCAAAAAACAAAGATGACACCCATCTCACTAAGTGTGATCTCACCTGGGAATTTGGTGGTCCTGCTTGTGCTTGCACTGTCTCCACATTTTCTAGCTATTTCGACCATGGAAAGAATATAAGCCCATGAGGGCAGGAACCATCTCTACCTTGGTCACCATTGTATCTCCTGTGCCTCTTGTTCACTCTTTTTTTCTGAATGAATGAGTCAATGATTGAACAAAGGCATGAGTTTGAAAATTGTCCCTGCCCTCTCCCACAAATTTGTCAGCAGTCCTCTTCCTAGCATGGGTGAAGTAGGCGTTACTACAGAATGTCTTGATGGATGTCTAATGAAATACCTTCCCTGGTGGTTTCTCATTGCCATGAAATGAAAATCACTTATATTTTAGATCACTTTATCATTTGCAAATACTATCTTATACTTCACATAATTTTCTGTGGCATTCATGTGAATTCATTATTATTTCTTCTATTTAGTAGATTAAATAACTGAGTCTCGATAGACTTGAATGACTGGCTCAATCTCACACACAGATGATTGTGGACTTTAGACTTGATCTGAGGTCCCTTGACTATAAGTGCAGCGGATTTTTTTAGATTTTTGTGACACCATACTTTTTTTCCTACCCGAATTGAAAGCCTCATGATTATATTCACCACCCCCGCTCCCCTGGGGAGGATGGGGCCTCTCTGAATTTCTCATATTGGTGTACATTGTTTGTGAGATTAAGTTGGCATTACCTTGGAAGACATCCTGAAGCTCACAGGGGATGTGATACTGAGTAGAACCTTGAGGTGGGAGGAGTAGTGGGCAGAGTTAGAATTTACCTTGGGTAGTTCATAGAAATCATGATGCCTCCATTGGAACTGGAAGAGCTGGATGGGCTGCTCCCCTAGATGTTCTGAATAACGGCCATGGGAATGTGGGAAACAGATAAGGCAGGAAAATAGAAGACCTAAGGAAGGCATTACAGATATTCATAGTTTTATGTAGAGCTGGTCCTGCTGTTGCTTCAGATGGAAACCTAAAGCCTAGTAACTGAGGAGTTACCACGAAGACCTGGATAGAACTGCCTGACTATATATACTTCAGGAGGGGAGAGTTTGGAAAGACCCTGTTCTTGAGTTCTTCCTCTTCTCTCTCAGGTTTGGAGAAAAGCCTTCATCCAGTATGTTGGCGACATTCATCATCTTTTATGCTAGCATATACATTATGGTCTGAGGCACACATGGAAATGGATTTTGCCTAACAAGTTTTACTGCTGTTGACTGTTCTGTTCTAAGTCAATGTTCTAATTTCAACATCATGAAATTATTAAATGGACTCTTTAAAAAGAAAGACAAAAATGCCTGCTTAATGAGACCATTGGAATGTACAAGACCATATCCTCTTAGGTGCTTAGTAATTATGAATATAATTGAACTCAATCAACATTTGTGGATACTTCTATTATATAACTTATCATAGTTGGTCCCATTTTAAATTTATTTATGGCCCCCTGATTATATTATGGAGCAAATTTGTGTTCTTTGTATTATCTTTGCCTATAGTAGATGCTTAATAGATGTTTGTTAAATGGATTGGAAGTTAAACACTTTTACAGAGTAAGATGGTGGAGAAACAAGAGCTCTTCTGAGTTAGTGGATATTTGGCAATTAATTTACTTTTTGGTTTGCCATTTCTTTATTTGTGACCTAGTTATATATAAGGTAGAGGTTAACTCAATTTCATTTAGAGCAGAATTCAAAATAACTAATATTTATGACTATAAAACAAATTAAATCATAGTAGGCATGCAAAAATGGACATGGAAGTTGATAAGTGGAACAATGATTGTACTCTGCCTTTTCTGCATTGCCGTTCTTTTCTGTATCTGGTGTGAGTATGCGTGAGTTAGTGTGTTTCAGTCAAAATAGTCAAAATAGATTTTTAAATATGCCTTGGTGAGGGGCTTGGGCATGCTTAGTTGTCAGAAAAATTACCTTCATGTTTCTCTCCTTTTTATGATCATTCTCATTGTGTATGATGGAATTAGCAACTTCAGTTCCTACTGTGCAAGATTTTCTTTCATTTAGGAAAGCATTATGTGAGTAATCAATATCAGAACTTAGGGATAATTTATTTTAGAATCATGTAATAATTTCTTATAACTAGAGATTGATGCCTAAAGAGTAAATGGTTCATTAAGTGTCAAAAAAAAAAATGAAATTAGATCCTTACCTCACACTATATAAAAAAACCAACTCCAGATGGATTAAGAATTTAAATGTTAAAAGCAAATCTTTAAACAGTTAGTAGAAAATCTAGATGAATATATTTTAGACCTAGAAGTAGGAAAATATTCCTTAAATAAGGCATAAAACATGTTGACTACGAAAGAAAAGACGTAAGTTTGACTACATTAAAATTAAGAATTTTAGTTCACCCATAGGCCACCTAGAGAAAATGAAAGGTCTTATCACAAACTAGGGGAAGATATTCACAACAGACACAGCTGACAGACGATTGGTGTCAAGAGCCCAAAAGCATCTATGAATCAGTAAGAAAAATGAGCAAAAGTCCTTAATAGACATTTCACAGAAGAGAAACTCATATGACCAACAAACATGTGAAGAGATGTTTATTCCATCACATCACATCCATTAGTGACCATGGAAATGCAAATAAAGACCATAGTACAGTATCGTTTTATACTCTTCTTTTGGCAAAAGAGTTAGAAGTCTGATAATATCCATTGTTGGAGAGGATGCAGATCCACTGGATGTTCATTGCTGGTCAGCATGCAAATTGGTGCGATCATTTTAAAACATTGAAAATTTTGGAAAAAATTGCACATTCATATATCCTATGACCTAGAAATTCCACTGCTAGGTATCCAATAAACTCAGTTACATGAACAAAAGAAAACACATACAAGATGTTCATATTAGTGCTATTTCAGGAATAATCTGGAAACCATCCAAATGCATATCAGCAGGAGAGTGGATGAGCAAACTGTGATATATTCACAATAAAATATGGCACAGTGGTTGAGTGAAGTACGGCATTTACAAATATCGTTGAATCTTACCAATATAATAATAAGTATAAAAAAGCAAGTTCTAAAAAATTATATACAATATACCATTTTATAAAGTTAAAAACTCAAGTATCTCTTTAAATACAGATAAATGTAATATTTCTATATAACAAGGAAATGAAGGGAATCATGGATATGGGATGCAGTATGGTGGTTGCCTCGGGTCCGGGAATCAAAGGGGTGTCGTGTGAAGTGACCACATGGATTGCAATCAGAGTCCTCTTATTCCTTTCGGATGGGGAAATTCATCGTTCCTTATTACATTATTAAAAATTGCTGATAAATGAATGAATAAAAGTGAGTGAAAGAGTTACCAATGATAAGAGTATGCTCTGAGCCAGGGATTATGATTAATCCAACTTTGTGTACCTGAGGTACAAAGAGAAAAAATAAAGATGAAATAGTTCCCCAAATATATGAATATTAAGGAAATTCAGTATTTAACCGTATTTTAAGAGTTGACATGGCAGGCTATACCGTGTTACTGTTTTTATATTATCAATACACTTTTAGATTATATGTTACATGAAAAACATTTTTTAAGCTCATTCCCAGATTATCTGTGCCTATCATATAAAAAAGGAAATGTGAGAATCATTCTACTCCATTTTCATGCCATCATTTTAATTATATTTCATCTATTTTTGTTTTCATGAGGAAGATTGGCCCTGAGCTAACATCCGTTGCCAATCCTCCTCTTTTTGCCTGAGGAAGATTGTTGCTTAGCTAACATTCAGGCCAATCTTTCTCTATTTTGTATGTGGGATGCCACCACAGTGTGGCTTGATGAGTGGTGCTAGGTCCACGCCTGGGATCCGAACCTATGAACTCTGAGCCCCCAAAGTGGAGTGCATGGACTTAACCACTATGCCACCAGGCTGGCCCCTCATCTATTTTTCAAAGAAAAAAAAAAGACAACATCTGAAACCAATTTTTTCTGTAAAAGTATTTAAACCTTATAAAGATTAGATATTTGAAACATTTGAATTGCTAAGCATTTTGATAATCAGCCTAAAATCTGTTAGAAATATGTGGGTTCTTGGGGTCAGTATGTGGAATTTCAGATCTAAATATCTTATTTCCTTAAACACATTTCCCAAAATACAGTTTGTTATATTTAGAAGACAAAATTGGAATGTTAGGATAGCAAAATTAAAGCTATTGTGAATTGTTGTAAACATCGTACAATACCAATATAATGTGGCATGTATAAGATGCAAACAAACCAAGAACTAATCAATAAAAGGGATCGGATTTTCAGCTTACAAAAATAACTGGCAGTTTTTAGAATTTGGAAATACTATTTTGTAATGAAACACAGATATTTATTCGCATCTGCATTGGTTTGCTAGGGCTACTGTAACAAAATATCACGGACCGGGGTCTTAAACAACAGAAATTTCTTTTTTCACTGTTCTGGGGGCTAGAAGTCCAAGATCAAGGTGTCAGCAGGTTTGGTTTCTTTTGAGACCTTTCTTCTTGGCTTGCAGAGGTCACCTTCTTGCTGTGTCCTTGTGTGGTCTTTCCTCTGTGCATACACATTCCTGGTGTCTCTTTTTCTTCTTCTTCTTTTTTTTTTTGTGTGTGAGGAAGATTGGCCCTGAGCTAACATCTGTGCCAGTCTTCCTCTATTTTGTATGTGGGATGCTGCCACAGCATGGATTGATGAGCCATGTATAGCTCCCCGCCCGGGATCTGAACCTGCAAACCCTGGGCCTGAAGCAAAGCTCGTGAACTTAACTATGCCACCGGGCCAGCCCCTCTTCTTATGAGGTCACCAATCACACTGGATTAGAACCCCACCCCATCGACCACTTTTTAACTTAATCAACACTTCAAAAAACTTATCTCCATATGGTTATTTTCTGAGGGACTGGAGGTTGGGATTTCAACAGATGAATTTTGGGGGAAAACAATTCAGTCCATAACAACGTCCTTTTCTGTGACTGATTCTCCTAGAGAGTGCCTGCTGTTTTCCAGACTCTGCTCTAGGTGTTGGGGTACAGCAGCAAAGCTTACAGTCTGTGTCTCACCATGGACCAAAGAAAGGGGCAAGGACTCAAAATTAGAGGAAAAGTTTTATGACATTAAATTTGCAAATGCCATTATTCCCAAATCCCTGTCATTTTCACAGATAAATGTTTGGAAGAATTAACCACTGTTAAAGAAAGAAAGAAATCCCTGGTCCTACTCACCCCAGAGTCTAGAGCATATTGTCTGGAGTCGAGCACACGAGAGCAGCTTAATTCCAAAAGAACACCCATCATTAGAAGTGTCTGTCATTGTGACGGTTGGTTGTGGACTTGTATTTAGAACCACTGTGTTTCCTCTGACCACAAGGTCTTGTTTCATGCCTGAGATGTGTCGCCTCTAATTGTGCTCAGGTGGGCCTCCTGACCCTTGCTGTTTGCTGCTCTAGAAGACGGCTGCCTGTCTCTTTTGAGGTATTCCTCCATCCTTCAAAGGGAAATTTGGGTAAACTACACAGCACACATTTGAAATCAAAGACTTCCAAACATATCCTCCAAATTTTTTTTTTTCAGATTGGCACCTGAGCTAACTTCTGTTGCCAATCTTTTTTTCTTTCCTCCTTCTTTTCCCCAAAGCCCTCCAGTACATGGTTGTATATTCTGGTTGTAGGTCCTTCTGACTCTGCCGTGTGGGACACCACCTCAAGATGGCCTGATGAGCGGTGCTAGGTCCGTCGCCAGGATCCGAACTGGTGAGACCCTGGGCCGCTGAAGCAGAGCATGTGAGCTCAACCTCTTGGCCACGGGGCCGGCTCCCCCATCTTTTTTCTAGACTAACTTTAGTATTATCGTGTCACGTTCGAAGGACTAACACCTTACTGTTCTTGTTTCACAACACAGGCCACTTACAGGCAGGAAAGAGATGATGTCATGGAAACGGAGACAAGCAGTTTAGACAGGGTAGAAGTTGTTCTCACATCTAATAGTCCAGTGCAAGCAGTCTAGGGCTGGCAAGGTGTCTCTAGTGAAGGGGCACTGAGGCTGTCTTCGCCCTTCACCCCCAACTCCCTCACCTCCAAACCAAGAGAACGGTTTTAAGCATCATAGAAGCCTGGGTATAAATGCCATCTCTGGCCAATGTGGTCAGTAGGGCTCACTTGTGGCTGCAAGTCTTTGATTAAAATGGCCCAAGCAGGTCAGCAAAACACTTCCTTCATTTCACTAAGAGCGTGCAGAGTTGGGGTGGCACATCTCTGAGGTCATGAAGAATCCCAGCTCTTTCCTCCTCTCTGCTCTGCCTTCTTCATCACGTCAACGTTTGGTCCTTGAGCTTGTCACTTTATGTTTGAGAAATGGCCCCTTAGATCATATCCTCATGCCAGTGCCCCAAACAGGGAGGGAAGGAGCTTTTCCTTATGTGTCTTCTTTCTCTTTTTGATGAGGAAGATTGGCCCTGGGTTAATGTCTGTTGCCAGTCTTCTTTTTGCTTGAGGAAGATAGGCACTGAGCTAACATCTCTGCCAATCTTCCTCTATTTTGTTTGTGGGACACTGCCACAGCATGGCTTGATGCGCAGTGTGTAAGCCTGCACTCGGGATCTGAACCTGCGAACCCCAGGCTGCCAAAGCATGTGAACTTAGCCACTATGCCACCAGGCTGGTCCCTCCTTTTTTTTTTTTAAATCAGGGGAGCAAAAATTTCCCAGAACCCCTTTAGAAAGTCCCTGCTTACATCATTTTTTAAAAAAGTTATTGTTTTTATTTTCTTTGGATAAATACCCAGAAGTGAAATTGCTGGATCATAAAGTGGTTCTATTTTTAAGTTTTTTGAGGAACTTCCATACTGTTTTCCTAGTATGGAGGAATTCCTGCACCAATTTCTATTCCTACCATCAGTGCACAAGGGTTCCATTTTCTCCATATCCTCATAACACTTGCTATTTCTATCTTTTTGATAATAGCCATTCTAACAGATGTGGGGTAAAATCTTATTGTGGTTTTGATTTGCATTTTTCTGATGATTAATGATGTAGAGCATCTTTTCATATACCTATTGGCCATTTGTATGTCTTCTTTGGAAAAATGTCTATTCAGATCTTCTACCCATTTTTTATTCCACTTATTTGTTTTTTTTGCTCTTGAGTTGTGTGAGTTCTTTATATATTTTGGATATTAGCCCCTTATCAGTTATATAATTTGAAAATATTTTCTCCCATTCACTGGTTGCTTTTTCATTTTTTGATGGTTTTCTTTGCTGTGCAGAAGCTTTTTAGTTTGATGTAGTTCCACGTGTTTATTTTTGCTTGTTGCCTTTGCTTTTCATGCTAGATTAAAAAAAATCATTGCCAAGACCTATGTCAAGGAGTTTACTGCCTATATTTTCTTCTAAAAGTTTTATGGTTTCAAGTCTATATTGAAATTTTTAATCCATTTTGAGTTAATTTTTGTGTATGATGTAAGATAGTGGTCCAGTTTCATTCTTTTGCATGTGGCTATCCAGTTTTCCCAGCACCGTTTTTTGAAGAGACTGTCTTTCCCCATTGTGTATTGTTGGCTCCTTTGTCATAAATTAGTTGACCATATATATATATATGTATAAGTTGACACATATATATATGTTTATTTCTGTGTTTTGTATTCTGATCCATTGATCTATGTGTCTGTTTTTATGCCAATACCATGCTCTTTTGATTGCTATAGCTTTACAATATATTTGAAATCAGGAAGTGTGGTGCCTCCAGCTTTGTTCTTCTGTGTTGATTGCTTTGGCTACTTGAGGTCTTTTGTACTTCCTTACAACTTTTAGGATTGTTTGTTCTGTTTCTATGAACAATGCCATTGGAATATCCTCTAAATTTTGTGAAAGTCTGATCAATTATTTTCATTTTTTTTTCAGACACAGACAAAAGAACTAACATCTAATTTTATTTAAAAATGTGATTGATGTTGTTTTCCTACATTGGCTATTGCATCCTTCCCCCCTCCATGCTGTTTTCTGTTATTCCCTTGACTTGAGTTTATCTGGGAGGCTAGGTGAGAGGAGGTTGCAGAGAACAACAGAGTCAAATGATTATACTGAAGCTGAGGCATCTGAAAGTGGTGGGGCTATTGTGGATGAGCACGGAGGAACACTCTGTCCTTGGGCCGCTGATCAAGGACAAGAAAGGAAGCTGGATGTCTGAGTAGATACCATTGCAGATAAATGGCTTTTGAGGGTCAGATTCACTCCCTACTCTCTGGGTTGTGGTACAATTAAGCTCCCTCCACAGGGCAGAAACCAGATATAACCTTGGGAAACAAGGACTATGGGGAGGGCAGGTGAAGGTAGATGAGAGGATGCATCCTTAAATTAACTGAGATGACGTTTCCATCATACGGTTATGGAAACATCAATACAGACACACCTGGTTTTCTTACGCTTCACTTTATTGCACTTTGCAGATATTATTATGTTTTTCTACAAATTGAGTGTTTGTGGCAATCCTGCATCGAGCAAGTCTATAGGTGCCATTTTTCTAACAGCACTTGCTCACTTTGTGTCTCTGTGTCACAGATTGGTAATTCTGTCAATATTTCACACTTTTTCATTATTATTATATTTGTTATGGTGATCTGTGATTAGTGACCTTTGATGTTACTGTTGTAGTGTTTTGGGGTGCCACACACCATGCTCATATAAGACGGTGAACTTAATAAATGCTGTGTGTGTTCTGACTGCTCCACTGACTGGCTGCTCCCCTGTCTCTGTCTGTCTCTTGGGGCCTCCCTATTCCCTGAGACCCAACAATATTGAAATTAGGCCAGTTCATAACCCTATAATGGCCTCTAAGTGTTCAAGTAAAAGGAAGAATTGCAAGTCTCATTTTAAATCAAAAGTTAGAAGTGATTAAGCTTAGTGAGGAAGGCATGTCAAAAGCTGAGACAGGCCCAAAGCTAGGCCTCTTACACCAAACAGCTAGCCGAGTTGTGAATGCAAAGGAAAAGTTGTTGAAGGACGTTAACAGTGCTACTCCCGTGAACACACAAATGATAAGAAAGTGAAACAGGCTTACTGCTGATATGGAGAGAGTTTTAGGGTCTGGACAGAAGATCAAACCAGCAACAACATTCCCTTAAGCCAAAACCTAATCCAGAACCAGGCCCTAATTCTCTTCAATTCTATGAAGGCTGGGAGAGGTGAGGAAGCTGCAGAAGAAAAGTTTGAAGCCAGCAGAGGTAGGTTCATGAGATTTAAGGAAAGAAGCCATCTCCATGACATAAAAGTGCAAGGTGAAGAAGCAAGCACTGATGAAGAAGCTTCAGCAAGTTCTCCAGAAGATCTAGCTAAGATAACCAATGAAGGCGGCCACAGTGAAGAACAGATTTTCATTGTACACAAAACAGCCTTATGCATGAAGAAGATGCCACCTAGGACTTTCATAGCAAGAAAGGAGAAGTCGATGCCCGGCTTCAAGGCTTCAAAGGACAGGCTGACTCTCTTATTAGGGGCTATTGCAGCTGGTGACTTTCAGTTGAAGCCAATGCTCATTTACCATTCCAAAAATCCTAGGGCCCTCTAGAATTATGCTAATTCTGCTCTGCCTGTGCTCTATAAATGGAAAAACAAAGCCTAGATGACAGCAGATCTGTTTACAACATGGTTTACTAAGTATTTTAAGCCTACTGTTGAGACCTAGTGCTCAGAAAAAAAGATTCCTTTGAAAGTATGACTGTTCATTCACAGTGCACCTGGTCACCCGAGAGCTCTGGTGGAGATGTACAATGAGATTACTGTTGTTTTCATGCCTGTTAACACAACATCCCTTCTGCAGTCCATGGATCAAGGAGTCATTTCGACTTTTAAGTCTTCTTATTTAAGAAATACATTTCATAAGGCTATAGCTGCCATAGATAGTGATTTCCCTGTTGGATCTGGGCAAAGTAAATTGAAAATCTTCTGGAAAGATATTCTAGATGTCTTTAAGAACATTCATGATTCATAGGAAGTGGTTAGAATAGCAACATTAACAGGAGTTTGGAAGAAGTTGATTCCAATCCTCATGGATGACTCTGAGGGGTTCAAGACTTCAGTGAGGAAGGAACTGCAGATGTGGTGGAAACAGCAAGAGAACTGGAATTAGAAGTGCAGGCTGAAGATGTGACTGAATTGCTGCAGTCTCGCGATCAAACTGTAATAGAGGAGGAGCTGCCCCTTATGGATGAGCACAGACAGTGGTTTCTTGAGGGGAAATCTACTCCTGGTGAAGACGCTATTAAGATTGTTTAAAGGACAACAAAGGATTTAGAATATTACATAAACTGGGTTGATAAAGCAACTGCAGAGTTTGAGAGGATTGACTCCAATTTTGAAAGAAGTTCAACTGGGTAAAATGCCATCAAACAGCATCATGTGCTACAGAGAAATCGTTCCTGAAGAGAAGAGTCAATCGATGTGACAAACGTCATTGTTGTCATATTTTAAGAAATTGCCACAGCCACCCCAGGCTTCAGCAACCACCACCCTGATCAGTCAGCAGCCATCAACATTGAGGCAGGACCCTCCACCAGCAGAAAGGTTACGACTCATTGAAGGCTCAGATGATGGTTAGCATGTTTTAGTAATACAGTATTTTTTAATTAAAGTATGTACATTTTTTTTACACATAATGCTATTGCACACTTAATAGACTACAGTATAGTATAAATGTAGCTTTTGTATGCACTGGGAAACCAAAAAGTTCATGTGACTCACTTTACTGTGAGACTCACTTTATTGTGGTGGTCTGGAACCCAACCTGCAGTATCTCTGAGGTATGCAAAAAGTGGTATTTCTTGCCCTCCTGAGTTTATGATCTGCTATCTGGATCTGGCACTGTACATTTCATATATTCGGTTTAGTTACAACAGCCCCTGCTAACAAGAACTGAAAAAGATTCAGCAGCAGCCTGGCTTGATCCAAGGCTAGAGACTCATGAACTGTAAAAATCTTACCATAGCTCTTGTAATATGCTGTCATAAACTGAAAAAAAAAACCCAGTACAGTGTGAAATACTGGCCTTCTGCAGCAGCGTGAGGATGATCTGGTATATAAACTGGAAAACAGGGGCCTGAGGAGGGGGGCATACACAGTCTGGGTGCAAATGGGAAGATAACTGGGTAGCCTTCAATTTGATGATGTTCTGATCAGGATGAATTTATTAGTTTCTCTTCTCTTTTATTTGAGAATAAAATAAAAATGGAAAATAGCCAAATTATAGGAGAGGAGTGACTCAAAGGAGGTCAGTATTTCAAGAAAATATTTAAAAAGAAAAGTGTTGTGTTAGTTTCAGAAATCAGCCTTGGTCTTAATGACCAAAATCACACTGCATTTCGACTAATCCATAATTCGATCAGCTCCTGTTCAATTAAATGATGTCCTTGAATTAGAATGATGTCCCTTTTAAGAACTGGGACCAAAATCACAAATGAAAATGAAGTTTTTGGAGGACTCTTCAGAGAGTCTTAGAGTTATGAATCATACCAAGAAAAACAACCTGTGCAATTCAAATAGTGACAATTGATATAAATATGCCTGGTAACGTTAAGTTGTGGTTAAAATCCTGGACTTTGGGTTTGGGTAGACATTGGTTCAAAGGCTGGCTCTGCTATTTAGAATCTGAGCAATCCATGTTGCCTTTCTGTAAAATAGGAAGACAAGCGCCACTGCATAGCATTGCTGTGGACATTAAATCTGATCACACATTTAATGTTCCTGGCCATGGTAATAATTTATGTTATTATTAAAAGTTTTACTAATTGGAGGTTTTTAGCAGCCTGACTCATGATACAAAATTTTCTTTGTTGGTTTAACAAAATATCTTTAATTGTTGAGCGCTATGATTTTTGCGTTTCCTAAACAATTTAATTTTTGTTACACATTAGAAAGCATTGAAACATGCTAAAAGCTTTTGTATAGCTTTTCAAAATATGGCAAAAAACAAGCCATGAAAAGACAGTGAATGAAAGAGTGAATTCTTTAGGCAATACTCTTTATGATTTCTTGAGCAAAATAGGAAAAAGAAAAGATAATTTTATTGGCCTCTGGCAGGTACTAATGATAACATTAATGTAATAAATACTGCAGTAATTTCCGTTCTATTTAGTAGTGTTTTTTGTTCAGTCCTCCATGAGATTTTAACAAATGAACTGGTGAGCTTTTCCATGCTAAGTGAGGAGAGAGGAGGTGGTTGTTATGAGTTTGTTCTCAGGAAAATCCCAATGCAGAAGAGTTACGAAGTCCGGTCGTCCTAATGAAAACACTCGCCTTCCAGGCCTCCTGTTCCAGTCTCCTCTCTGAATGCCAACCTTACGTAGGAAAATGACGTTAGTTCGTTAAGCCAGAGTCCTGAAAACATTGAGGTCCCTAGACTAAAATTAAGAAAATATAGCTTTAAAAATTCTTCAGCATTTGCTACTTTATTTTCATTTTTGAATCCGAATTTGGTTTATTTGGAAAAGTAAAGTGCCAGCCAAACTTAGGACTCTGGGAACACTTATTTGATGCTCCCTTTGGTAATTCTTTCTTTTTTGCCTTTTGCCATTTTGAACAAATGATGTCCAGCTTTTTTCTAGTAGCTTTATTCACTCTGATTGGTCCCTATTCTTAATATTTTTCAGAAAATACTGGAGATATTTTACACTTTTGCCCAAAGTGGAGAGTGACCTAAATTTTTGTTTTGCTTTCAACTTTTTATTAGTTACTTTTATCACCAGTGATGGATAGAGGATAAGTCTTAACAGTATAAGACTCTGAAAGAAAAATCAACGCATGGGGAGCATTAAGAAAGCAGAATCTTTGCTGTTAGGGATTTGGTCTTGACCTTGGCCAGTGAGGGAGCGGCAGAGAGTGTGGTGGTGAGTGAGTAAAGGAAGGGGAGCATTTCTTGAGAGATTCTTTGTTGGAGTCAAACGGCAGCTGGGATCCTTTGGAAGTCGAATGCTCTACTGCAGTAAAATGAAGCTCTTTTACAAGTCTCTCCATTGCTGCTGCTACTCCTGACGGTGAAGCTATTTTAACTTTTAATTTGCTGAAAGGCAAATGAGGCAGCTGTCTGCACAGTGGGAAGTTCAGGGTGAGTGTTGGAGAAATAGCTTCTCTTTTCATGTAAATTAAAGGCGAATATACTAAAGAAAAGTTCACTGTTTCTCTCCAGACACTCAGCAAGCAGGCCAGAGTGTCATCTTTGCTGATTCTCCTGTGCTTTCATTTAATTTCGCAAACACGTCAGATCTGAGGCAGATTTTAGATCTGACAGCATTGAAGCATCCCTTGCCTTTTGCCTCTTCCTCCACCTTCCCAAACACCAAACGCCAGAAAACTCTTTGGATGATGTCTGAATTTAGGACTCGACTTAGTGTTTTCATTAAACCTTTATTCTTTTCTTTATGATATTTCTTTGTATTGAAGCATTTTCCTAGAAGAACTGAAGCACATGCAGCAAGAAGTAAGATTGTGCCTATTTTTCATTAAATAGGAGCTGTGCTAGCAACTTCGTCAATGTTGCACGGGATCTACTAATGGCAACAGCCTCTGGATGATTCCTTTTGATGTTGCCCTCTAAAGGTCTCATCAGAAAGCATTACTCTCTGCATTATCCCCTTCTGACTTCTGGTGGTTTTGTTTTATTTGGCTATTGATTGGTGTTACACATCCTTCTTAATGCTAACATTAGATGCTGCTTTATAAGAGCACTTAGTGGAAAATAACCATACACAGGTAGAAAGTTTATTAAAGAGTTTGAACTACGCATCTAGGATGCATCATCAGCCCAATATATGTTCTAACTATGGGACTGCTTGGGAATTTTGGTAAGTTGACTCATTTAACTTGGCTCTGCTATACTCTTTGTCTTTTGTAGGGTAACATGCATTATTTAGATGAATGGAAAACTGCCTTTTGTACTCAGTATAATACATTTTTAATGGCAAATGATTGTATAGATAATCTCATCCAGGGGAACAAAAATGTTTCCCTTTGTTTATCATGATAAATTTACTTCTGAACAAATTGAGAATGAAGTCATCATCCCTGTCAGAAATGGGCAGGGAAACAAAGGGTTATTAAGAATTGACTTTTCCCTTGGTGAAGTAATTATCAGTAATCATTGCAGTCCATAATGCGTGTGGTTTGGCATGACATATTAATTTGTGTTGATTTAATGGTTTAGAAACCATTTTTGTTTTGCTCTTTTGGTTTTTGATTTTCTCTTCTGGGGAGTTGCAGTGGTTACATATCTTCTGTGAAGGAGTTTGCATTATGGTGATCACAGTGAACCTGTGTGGGATAAGGACAAACACAAATTCAGAGGCTTAATTCTCCCTGTTGAAAATAAGGGAAGAGACTTTTCCTCCCTTCCTTTTCTTAGAACATTTACTTTAGCAAACTTGTAATTGTAGGTACTTTCTCCTCTCTTTGAAATGTATATAAATCCTTCTGAAAACTGGATCGGCCTTTCCTCAGCTTTATCACGTGGGAATATCTTCCTCAGGACCTGGGAGTTATCTCTTTGAAATGGAAACATCAAGGAAGATATCGCACCGCAGGCCCCCCAACCCCATCCCCATCTCCCAGGGCTTGTGGGAGGGGAGGGGCCTAACCTTGGTGGGAGCCTTGCACTAAGTTGCAAAACTACCTCCTGTCATAGATATGAGAAGTTTGTTTCTCCTCTGGATAAAGCCAATTACCTAACACAAATGGTCAGCCCAAGTACCAGGTAAATTTAGGATGAACTATGTGACAAATGGTGCTGTCATGACCTCTTACTTGAGCAGAGTTATTGTTTACCTTGAAAATATGTATGTAATGATTTGTGTCTGCTTGGCTCTATGAAAGGATGAGATTTCCTTCCATCTCTGAGATCTCTTAGTGGATGGCCTGTGATGCACATTACATTCGGCTTTAGTATTTCTTCAAAAACAAAAGTGATTTTTTCTCTCCTACCTTTGGGGAGAGGATTTGAGTTGGGAGAAAATGTTCTTTTTAATTATTTCCCCCTCAATGTCCACAGACTATTATAAAAAGTAACACTTTGACCAACTTGTGCCTTTAGTTGGGCTGTGTCTTTCTTCTTTAATCAGATGTTCAATTCGGAGAGAACCCTCTTGGCTAAAATCACTGAGGATTAATCAGTATTATGCAAAAAGAAAACAACGCTGTTTCATTAGCATTTTTCACAGAAGAACAGCGTTCTGAATTCAACTGTGAAAGCTATTGTGAAGATAGAATTAGCTAAGTGGCATGTTTGTCACTTTTTCTTTTAATTATTACTTAATAAATTCTCTCAAACAATCTATTTTTAGGCTAATTTTATTCTATCAAAGTTATCACTATTCATTTTAAATATCACTTGCTTTCAATTATATTGTTTGTAAGAGCCTGCAAAATGTTAAAGTTGGCATTGCTAACTCCAAGGTGCCTTGCAGCGCAGGAATGATTTATGCCCGTGGATTGCAGAGGTCTAAAAATAGGGCCTGAAGTTGCATTAATATGTACTGCGGTACACAGGCTCAATAGGGTTTGAGGGGGATGGAGTTCCATCCCTAACTCTCAGTTGTCTTGCTTTTGTCTCCGAGTCTGAGCAGCCATGGAATAATTAGACATTGCTCATTTGTCGTTTGTATCATTTCCCATCAGCGCATACCATCCTGTCCCACCAGCTCCCAGGAGTTTACAAGGAAACATGTAGTCTGTAAAGAGCCATCCTGCACACTTCTAGTTTCTGTCTTAATTTGAAGATATCCTCCATGTATTGGACTGGACAATAACGGACCATTGCTGCTAGGTTCTGATGGGGTAAGTGTGTGACTTTGACGTTAGGATGAGATCAGAAATGGAAGTGTCCAGCGAGACAGACAGCAGATCTTACAGATTCCGAGAAGGTGTTTCTTTTAGTAAAGTGAATGCCAGCTGTGCTGGACAAGCAGCATTTCTGAATGAATGGCAAACATTTTGGTCAATGCTTCCTCTGGGTTGATGCTTCTGATTCCAGCTGTAATGAGTGTGAGATGGTGGTGCTGAGAGATACCTTTCTTCAACCATTCCGAGTATGAGCTCTGATCAGATGAGTGGAAATCATATAATTGAATTTATGCATCTCTTGTCGACAGGGCTAGAGGTTGCAAACGCATAAACATGTGCTGTGGAAAGAGAAATCAAGGCTCTCGTACTGTCCAGAATACAAATGGGCGATGTAGGAATTGGGTAGTTTCTCTCCTCGTTGGATGGACTGGAGTAGACTGTTGATAAGACAGATGAAAAGATGATGGAGCCACTATACTCAGGAAGGGACAGCCCCAGAGCCTTCTGTAATGAAATGTATGAAGATCAAACATGATAGCTACAGGTTTACCTAAATATCGTGAGTTGCTAGCTTAGCTTATTTCTACCACAATATATTTGATAATCTTTATCTCGCTTTAAGCTGATGAGGCAGTTGGGTCCAGGGTACATTAGTGTTCTATAATAAAGGAATAGTTTAGGTTTTGCAGGTAGCTCTGGAGTTTCGTAAAGACATGCTAATTTAGAACTGTTCTGACGCTGTAGTTTAGTAGTAGCTTGTCTCTTGGTGTTTACTGGACAAGATCTCAGGGACCAGCATCTCAGCAATAGTTGTACCTCTGTGTGATGGCTTCCATGTTGCTGTGGCGTAACAATATGGGACAGGTTGTATCAGTCACCAGCTGCCAATTTAAGTACACACTGGGGAGAGTAATCTAATTTTCAGGGAGTATTAACTTAATTTTAATAAATGATGATGTTTAATTGTGACCTTTAAGTTATACTTTTTGGTGAAAAGCGTCTCATGTTTTTGCAACATGAATTGTTGAAAAGTCAAGATACTTTGGCTGATTTTTTTTTTTTTTTTTTTTTGATGAGAAAGATTGTCCCTGGGCTAACATCTGTTACCAATCTTCCTCTATTTGTGGAAGACTGTCCCTGAGCTAAACTCTATGCTAATCTTCGTCTGTTTTGTATGTGGGACTCCACCACAGCATGGCTTGATGAGCAGTCCATAGGTCAGCACTCAGGATCCAAACCTGTGAACCTCAGGCTGCTGAAGTGGAGTGAGCAAACCCAACCACTATGCCACCTGGCTGGCCCCCTAGGAAAATATTTTTAATGTAGTAGTAGTTTCTACCTGAATCCAGCTCATTCCATTTTAATCCAAACAGCAACCTAGTGAATCTCCCCTGATTACCTCCTTTATTTATTTATTTATTTATTTATTTTAAAGATTTTATTTTTTTCCTTTTTCTCCCCAAAGCCTCCCGGTACATATTTGTGTATTCATCATTCTGGGTCCTTCTAGTTGTGGCATGTGGGATGCTGCCTCAGCGTGGTTTGATGAGCAGTGCCATGTCCGTGCCCAGGATTTGAACCAACGAAACACTGGGCCGCCTGCAGCGGAGCATGTGAACTTAACCACTCGGCCACGGGGCCAGCCCCCTGATTACCTCCTTTAAACTCAATGAAAATGTAATCAAGGGAGGACAAAGCACAGTATGATGACAGTAGGAAGAAAATGTTCCTCTTACACATTTACAGTTAATTATACAGCAAGAAGAAGTTTGTGCCCACCAGCCCTACCTCAGCTTCTTAACCAGGCAAACTTCTACTTGTCCTTCACTACCCATTTGTAATGTTGCTTTTTTTCCTATGATCTTTTCCCAGCCTCCTGTATTACCTACAGGCAGAGCTGAGTGCTCTCTCAGCGCTTTGTCCATATTTTGTTAGCATTGCTATGTGTTTTAGAATTTATTTTTATATTTTCCTCCTTCCTGACTGTGAGTTCCTTGTGAACAGGGACTGTTCCTTATTCATTTCAGTATACCATTGTCTAATGAGAAACTTAGTATTAGACCTAGAGTAGGTACTCAATAAATATTTAATGAAAAATGAGAATGATGAATGGGCACGCAAACAGACTCCAGAGATGGTCCATCCTCACTGTGTTGAAGTACCACTTTCTGCGTAGGGTGGTGATGGTCCATGTCCTCTGTGGATTGTCCTGTAGGTGCTGCACCTGGGGTCCTGCAGTCCATTAGCTGCAGATCTCTTTGGGGACCTGCTTGTCCTCTACAGTGCTTTGTCTTTCAGGATAAGAGCCATGTCTGGGCTTATGGAAGAACTAACTCTCCATCTAAGGAAACTCGATAACCAAGTATTGTATGATAAGTGTACATCTCCAGGTAAATGCAAAATACCTTCAATGTAGGTGCAAATTCATGATAAGCATTATGGGTCAGAGATGTGTCAGTTCTTTGCACTTTTAGACTTATTTAGGAGATACTCTAAGAATTTGGTGTCAGCCGTGGCACTCTGAGGGTCAAGTCCACTAGTCAAGTATGTATTGGCTCTTGGGGACCTAGGTGATCAGGGGTTATTGGTCAAGGAACCTAGTCTGTGAAGTGCTGGCCCCTCCAGCTACTCTTATGTTTGAGAGTCTCTTAGAGTCCTCAGGACTTTCCTGGGTCTTGGTTTATTCTGGAGCACTCCTGAAAAACAGACTCTGATTCCCTGTTGTTGTTGGATAATCTGCTACTAAGCCAGGCCATTTCTGTGTTGTGAGTGTTTGTGCATATTTATCTGACTGTCTGAGTGTATGGGTGTTGTCTAGTCCATCTGGGCTGCCATAACAAAATGCCGTAGACCTCCTGGCTTCAACAACAGACGCTTACATCTCACAGTTCTGGAGCCTGGAAATCTAGGATCAGGTTGCCAGCATGGTCCAATTCTTGGTAAAGATTTTTCTTCTGGTTCAGTCTTCTGGTGAGATATCCTCACATGGCAGACAACAGAGAGAGGGCAGGTACTGTGTTTTTTCTTAAAAGGGCACTAATCCCATTCATGAGGGCTCCACCTTTGTGTCCTAATTACTTCTTAAAGGCCCCACCTCCTAATACCATCATGTTGGGGGTTAGGATTTCAACATATGAATTTTGGGGAGACATAAATATTCAGCCCGTAAAAGGTCAGTCTTAAAGTTTCCCAATTAAACAGTATTCTATAGGAAACTACAGGGTGCAGCTCATCATAGTGATTAAGACCTCTTTTTCTGATGTAGCTATACCATTTACATAACTTTCTAAGCCTCATTTTGCTCAGTTTCTGTGATATGGGGATCAAAATAGTACTTACCTTTAGGTCACTGCATGAGTTGGGCATTGCCCATCCCCAAGGAGCGTCATCCGTATTGTAGTCTCTGTGACGGGCACCCCGGAGTTTGAAGGGCATAATGTGTGCAGCCACTGCCAGAAGCCCTGCTTGGTTATGAGAATTAGTGAGTCCCTGCACAAAGAATGCTTAGCATGGGGTTGGCATTCCGGATGTGCACGACAAATGGTGGCACTCATTGTTATAGGGAGGGGCACGCTGTTTGTTTAAGAAGGCTGGATAGGATAAGAGTATGATATGGGCTAGAACAAATAGTATTTTAAAGTGCTGCTAATGGGTGAGTAAAGGATCGAAAATACAATCTATTCCATGAATCGTTGCTAGAGTCTGTGTTTAGAAGTCATCTTGTTTGTAGCAATCCCGGACCAGGCTGTATAAATGTATAATTGCAGCCACAGTTCATGTATTTGGAGGTGATTTTCCATCTCCAATCCTGCTTTCTGAAACATCAATCTTTTAGGATATAACTTTTACTAGAAGTAAGGAAATAAACTGTGGAGGCCTCTGAGATGGTGGTTTCAAAGACTTTATTATGAAGACACGGAATTGACTTTCTGGGTTCTTCTAGAGTTTTAATGACTCTTAATAAACTTATAGTTCTTAAACAGCGTGGTCATCTTATTTCCTCATCCAAAACAGATTGGAGGAGCAAACTTGAAAGTGTGTGTGTGTGGAAAGCTACTGTTATGAAGAGGCAGCGTGTGTGACACAGAGAATACACAGCGACAGCAAGTGGAATGATCAAAAGCTTGATGTGGAGGGGTGAAAAAGGAAAATGAAAAAAAACCCTCCATACTGATGATTATTTCTGAGCCACTAAGAAATTATGTTCAATATTTTCTAGTTTAAAAGGAATTCTAAAATTCCCTCTCATTTTATGACCATTTATTGACTAAACATGATTTAAATAAAAAAAAAATTGTAGCTAAGAGGAGGCAGCATGGTAAGATGAAAATGTGGGGCTTGGCACTAGAGTGGATTTACTTTCTGGAGTCACCTCTTACGCTGAAGTCTTGGGGGCAGGTGACTTTTGCTGTGAGCTTTGTTTTTCTTACCTTTCTTATCTATAAAGCAGGGGTGAAGCTTCCCACCCTGCAGGGCTGCTGTGAGGCTGGGATGACATCATCTGTGTAAAGTGCAGCCGGCAAGGGCCTGGCACCTTGTTGCCTCTCAATATATTACTTGACTCCTTAGCTGTTTTGTGAAATTTGTTAATCTAAAACACCTCATTCTCAATGAGGTTTCAGTACCTTGTTGTTTCTGTCATTGAAAATTAAATTGGTAATGCACATCTCAGACAATATCTGGTCATTGAACTCAGTAGTTATAAACTTTGAATGCTCCAGATACTGCTAAAAGCCTACAGGTGTGAGCCTGTAGTAAAGAGCTGGGGTGGTCTAAGAGTCTCAGAACTAATTGTTTTGTAGTTTTGTGAGGTTTCTGGAATGTTATGGCTCTCTAATATGAAGAAGGAAAGATAAATTTTATTTATTGCCAGTGCTACCGAAGTTAAGAAGACTGATCACATTCTTGTGTTAAATGCACTTTTAATATAGTTGAGATAATGGTTCTGGGCTCTGTTACAATTCACGTTTTTTTTCATTTACTCTTAGGTGCTTCTTGTCATCATTATATATCTTATTGATTTGGAGGATGTTCTAGAGACTTACACTATTGATTAGGCAGAGTGTTTCTATATTTTGTGATTTACCAGTTTTTGCTCCTTATATCATCATTACCACTAGGATCAAATTGAAAAGACCCACAGATCCTTTTCTATCATGGAATTTTTAGAGTCTTTTATGCCACGTACTGGATTAAAGAATTTTATGTGAGCTGCCTAATTCCTTTGAATTTATCTAAAATACGCCATCTGCTTTGTAACCTCAAGTGATCTTATGGTTTATTAGAGGTATTAAGCAAACATTTAATGTATAAATATAATTTAATGAGCTTCCCACAGGTGTCTAATTAGGCTTTAATTTCTGCCACTAGAATTAAATCCAGTAAAATGTGTATAGGTCTCTAAGTCATGGTAATCTCTCTCAATGTTAACCGGTCAAATGTGAATTTGTATTTTGGTTCAATATCAATTTTAATATCATTAAGTCTCTAATGGATTCTGATATCAGATCATTACACTGAAGAGATGATTCTTAAGCTTTTGGGGGTTATTTTATAAGCCAGAACTAAATCTGTTGTAAGTGCCAGAACTCCAGCTCAAACTACCTTAAAAAGAATTGATCAGCTCAAATAGCTTGGAAGAATATAGTGGGGTAGATCCCAGAATTGGAGCAAGAGATGCAAGAACTAGGGCCTTAATGAGTAGAACCAGGGACTCAATGATGGCGAAAATCTATCTCTGCTTATTTTTTTACCCTTGTTTCTGTTTCTTTACATATTTGTTCTATTTTGGAAGGATTTTTCCATATGGCAGGGAAGAGCCATTGCAGCCCAAGCTTAGCAACTCCAGTGGAAAAACAGCTTCTTTCTCTTCACGTTCGTTTGTGAGTGCCAGAGAAGACTCTCAATGGCCAGGCCTCAGTCATGTGTCCATGGGGATGATGGGAAGTCTTGCTAGGCACAGGTAGGTTAACCTCAGTCACTCACTCTTGAATCCTACTGAAAAGTCGATGAGTGTTTTACACCTCTGCAGGAAAATCTCTGGGCACAAATGGATCTAAGTATTTGCATGTTATCTCAGGGAGTTAATTCAAGGTCTCTCCTTAGTGGTTTATGGACTTCAAGTTAAGGGTCCCTGTAATAAAATGTTAAGGCAACACAATTCATCACTGAAATCAAATTTTGGCAAAAATGTTTTCACTTTCAAAATAGTAAACTGTTGTTATTTAGAAAAAGTGTGTGTGTGTGCGTGTGGATATATAGGTGTGTGGATGTGTCTACATTCATCCAATAGAATTCAAGGAAATAGCTCCTTGTAATGCAAGAGAATGTAAAGACTTTAGTTATTTTGAGATCAACTTCACAAGCTTAAAATATCTTTAAGCTGTAATGACAAAGCAGCTTCCAAGAACAGTAAACAGAGCTGATATCGGATGATTCCAAATATTACACTGATTATTCGATCTGCCACAAAGAAGACAAGAAGGCACTCTTGAGGGATCCTGATGTCTCTAATAAGTCAAGCTTTTCCATGAAAAATCAGAGCAGGATATAAGTGACTGGAGGAGACAGAAGAAAGTCGCTGAAAAGAAATGAGTCCCCCTGGACCACTGCAATGCCCCTGTAATTAGCTCATATCTTCCACTCTTGCCTTCTTTGTAGTTCTTTCCCATGGAACAGACAGAGCAATCATTTAAACTACAATCAAGCAGATCATGTCAGTACAATTCATTGGCCAGGCCTTGTGCTAGAAATCTTTACCAGGACCTATGAGCCATGATCTGGCTCCTACTTCTTTCTCTACCTCATCATAGGCCGGTTTCCCCTTTGCCATTGGCTGGCCTTCTCTCCATTCCCCACCTGTGCCGAGCTCTCAGTGTTCTTAGGCCTCTGCCCACATTGTGCCTTATTCCTTGAATGTCTTCTCTCCCTTTTTTTTCCTAGCTCTCTCCTACTTATCCTTTAGGCCTTGGTTTGATGATCACTTCCTCAGAAAGGCCTTCTGGGCCTACGTCTCAATGAACTCCTTGTGTTCTTTCCCTGACAGCATTGTATGACCGCACATCGTGAGGATGGATCTATTCGTTTGCTTAACCTGTCTCTCCCTTGTGCATTGTAAGCGCTTTGCCGTCAGCGATCATGTCTGTTTTATTCACTTGGTGCCTAATACAGTGCTTCAGACATAATTCTTACTCAAGAAATGCTTTTGAGTAATCAGTGAAGAAAGGGAAAGAAGAGAGGAGATTGGAAACAGCAAGCGCTGACGACAAAGCTTGGAAATAGAGAGGGGGCAGTAAACACCAGCAGACGTACTGATGGTGGAGTCAGAGAGAGAGACATGCAGAAGCCATGGAACAGCACTGCAACCTGGTGCCCAGGCTGTGTGACTTCAGGCCCGTGTACCTCCTGCTCAGCATCCCCTGAGCGAGTCCGTGTGACATCCAGGAGGCCTGGCAATCGGCACAGCTTGGCAGCCTGGGGACCGGTTTGCACACTGCCTGTGAGTGACGAGCTAAGCCATTTGTGCCTGTGTTTCAACACTAGCTCCACTGGCAGCTGTGGCTTCATTTGTAACACTGAGTTATCATTGTTGAAATATTGGAAATTGCGTTGTACACTTTAGAAATATTTTCATTAAAAATAATTTAAAGGCAAAATCTGACCGTTTGCCTTCTTTTGGGAATATGTATAAAAAGGAGACTCGGTTGTAATTGGGATTTATAATCCTGGATACCCAATTTAGTAAACCTTTTTTAATAAATTTCATTCCCCTGGCTTTTCAGCTAATATTTTGTGTTTCCTTATTTATGAATAGGATCACATTGTAATATGCTACATGTCTTTTTATCTTAGCTTTCTTTTTTTCTTTTTATAATCGGTGTGCTCTTGATTCAGGTATAGTTAGAGCAGAGCTCCTTCCCCTGTCCTGTTTTTTCTGTAGTGCTTATGTGATTTTAGTATTTGTATTATCAGTGATGTGTGAATGCTTGACTTTTGAAACAGCATGTCTCCATCTAAGCAACATCTTTGGCGTCAAGATAGGAGTCCCCGGCTGCATCTGGGGCATTGGGCTGTGCTTAAAGATATTAAGAGCCCCCCAGCGGATAAGATCCCCCAATAAGAGAACCCAAAGTCACCACTCTCCTTCTCGGGTAATGGCTTCCACATCTTCTCACAGGATGCTGGTGTCACCGTAGTGGGAAATGGTCAAGTAAAAAGGTATGAAGAAAGATACGGCAATACAGAGAGGTGTTTTCCTAATATCAGTCTTTGTAGAAGTTTGCTCTGTGAACCAGATCTGTAGTGCTCTTTTTCTTGGAGCTTTGTGTAACTGGCTCCTTCTCATCTTTTAGATTTCAGTCTAAATATCAGCTCCTCAGAGAGGCTTTCTGGGGTAGGCCAGTTCACAAAGACTGGTTCAAACTTGAGACTGTCAAAAAAGGATTCTTCATCTTTGAGCAATGTTAGTTTTCTTTTGTACTGCTATGAATCAGAAAATAAGCAATGCAAGGATGCACGTGAGTTTAACAATACAATGAATGGTGAGGACGGAGGCTGATCCCTGCCACCTCCTGTGTCCGCCCCAAGTTTAGTAGATTCTGCTGTGAAGGACCCTTCAGGTAAGAGGGACTTTTGCCTTTCAGTCCTTTTTAGTCTAGTGTGAGAGTGGGGCATATCAACTTGTGGGGTCTGCCTTATTAAAAGAATTTCATTTGAGCTGTGCCGCTCAGATATGGATACTGGTTCATGATGTCTTGCTGTGGCATTTTGACATTTTATTCGCTGCAGTGCCATCTGACCTTACAGGGTTTCAGTGTGTTGGGCCTGACCGTGATCTTCTAGACTTTTCCTAACCATGCCTTTATTCTCTACCACAGTGCCGTGTAATTTCCCTCATAACTCAAATAACACTCATTTATTTAATTTGTTTACTTGTTTCCTGACTGTCTTCCCTCCAGATGTTAACTCCAGCCAGGTGGCAATTATAGCCCTTCTCTCAGGTGCAGCCTCAGTGCTGAGCAGAGTGACTGACACTTAAACACCTTGCGTTTCCTACTCCCATAGTACCATGCTGACGATGCTCTCGTGGTTGGATGTATCATGATGTAGGATAGTTTTCTACATCACTCAGATGCCTTAGCAAGGCCTTATCCATGAGGTCTGGGGCCTGGGATCTGGGGTTAGGGAAGCTGGTATAAGGATACTATTACAAACATCCTTAGCATTTGGAAAACTGGGCACTTAAGAAGAACTTGTCAATGGCGGATGTCTTGTTATTTTTCCTCATTCCTGCAAATTTTATTACCTTTGAAATATACATTTTCCTGATTTGTGGTGATAATTTGGCTGATATTCTGAGCAATATAGCACTGTGTTCAGAGCACAGGCTCTGGAGTGAACTGCCTGTGATCCCGTCCTGGCTCAATCTCTTTTGAGCTATGTGATTTTTGGTGATTTCTTAATATCTGATTACAGTTTCTTCATTTTTAAAATGAAGCTAATAATAGAATGTATTTTAAACGGTTCTAGGAAAGATGAAATGAATTAATATAGTCAATGCATTTAGAACAGTATCTGGAAGAGAGTAAGCATTCAATGTTAGTCAAAGTAAATAAACAAATGAATATATTAGATAATTTGGGGGTAAAATTAAAGTTTACATTTGTTCTGTTTTTCCTTATGTATCCACTTGAAATTTTAAAAGATAAACTAATTTATTTGTAAAATTCTTTCTTAATAAAGCCAAGAGCTACCTCAGTCAATGATACAGATATTTTTAAAGTTGGGAGACATAACCCTGAGAAGGATGAAAAAGCTTGGCTCCTAGGTGTCTAAATTTACAAACGTCCACAGGAAGGAATTTTTAAAACACAGAAGTTCCTGAATGTACATCAGAGTGAGTGATATCTTTTAAAGTGTCCCCCCTTGGAGACTGCACACATTTTAATCCTGCTGCAATTGCCTAATACATGTTAGCATCTCCTGCTCTTTCAGACTCACCTTCAGAGCAAATTTACTATCTTTACAAGGACATCTGCCTTTTTATTTTGTAGTTAAATCTTGTTTTAGATTCAAGATAATATTACTCAATTTTATCATTCAGCTGATTTATTGGACTTGTCACCAAATAATTTTGGTTCTTTAAAAAAAAAATCCACCCTCAAAGTATGAACATGTGGCCGTCTGAGAACAATCAAAAGAGTGTGATGTGTGCTTTGCTGATATTTTCGAAGGTGGAATTCCAAAAATGTTCTGAGCATATGGCACCATCATTGGAATAAGGTGCAGCCTTGCAGGGTTATCACTTTGAGGAGAGCAACACCTATTTGAATGTATAAGTTCTACCAGTTATTATCTTTACAGCCAAAATTTAGACTCCCTAGGGGGTCTTGTTGATTCCTTGCTTTTAAGATACATAACAACTTTGAAGCCAAAATTCATTTGAATGTGTGAATTTTATTAGTTAAAAAAAACTCTAGCAATGCCAATGTACAATCTATTTTTGTCATCGCTGTGTCTTACCATTAAACGTTTATCATTCTAATCACACATATTTGAAATCTTCATTTCCATCATTAATGCTACCTTGATAAACCCACAACATGCACACAAGAGTGGCTTATGTTAAAAACATATAAATGCATTAAGTCATTGCTTTCCATCACAATGCATTCCTGAAAATGGTTCTATAAAGCAGATAATATTTTCCCCTAGGAACAATGTTTTTGAAGGTGGTGCTCCTAACCAATGACAGAAAATCGAATAAATCAGTGATGTAGCAATAACGCATTATAAATGCAAGCATATAACAGCCAAGCCCTTTGTAATAGTCTAAAATAATAAAAGTTGTATACTGAGTCTTATAAAATATCCATAAATATACTGGACGTATTGATTATAGGGAGATATGAATGGACTATAAAATTTTCATATTGTGAAGAAAATCTCTATTGATGAGTAAATTTGACTGAAAACTAATGTCTGACCAATAATAAATGGTAATTATTCATTTAATTATAATGGTCTTAAAAATTATATGGGATTTGGAGGGAGATGATTTGAGGGGCTCGTGTCTCTGAAACTGTCTAAGGGAATTTAAACATTATGCCTTTTCTCCCTTGATAGAAAAATGTATTGACCTTGCAGCCATCTCCTAACCTACTGTAGTAGGTTTTCAATACATTTGTTAATGAGCTTGACTGATTGATTGATTGATTCCTTCAAGAGATATATATTGGGTGTCTACTAGTTTCCAGGACCTGTTCTAGAGATTGGGCTATTAGAAGTCAGAAGTTAAGCAGGAATCAGTGAAGGAGGCTGAGAAGGAGTGGAAAGGAAAACCAGCTGAGTGTGGTGCTTTGGAAGTAAGTGAGGAAGATATTTCAAGGAAATCGGGCTGATTATTTGTGTCAGGTGATAGGAGGACTAAAAACTGACCATGAAATTTATCAAGTCGGAGGGGCTTTTGTGACCTTGATAGGAGAACTTTGGAGGGAAGGAAAGCCTTATGGAGAGAACGGGAGGCTACACATGGAGACAGGAGTTTAAACAACCTCTTTAAGGGGGTTTGCTCTAAGGGGTTGGAGAGAAACGAGATGACAGGAGATGAAGGTACCGGAGAATGGGTCAAGAAGGTTATTTTATTTTTTATAAAATGGGAGAAATCACAACATGTTTGTGAGTCTATGATAGTGATCTAGCAGAGGGGCAATATGCTCCTGTAAGAGTGAGGGGAGGAGAACTGGATTGATGTTCCTGAGTAGGTGTGAGGGGGTGGGATCTAGTGCACGGAGGGTTGATCTCAGCTGGGAGCACAGACGGTTCCATGTTATCAAGAAGGAAAGCAGAGTATGTATGTGGGCATAGATGCCAATAGGTAAGATGTAGCAGTGGGTATTATTATCCTTTTAAAAATAATTTTATGTGTTTGAAGGATTCAGTGTTGCTGCCCAGTATCGCAGCAGATAATGATCAGCTGAAAACAATATGTCACTCAACTCGGTGCTCTGTTGACAGTCATTAGAATGCTTCACTCTTCGTTGGAAACTTGTTAAAAGCACTTGAGAGCCACTCTTCAGGAGGTGCTTCAAGGTCTCTTTCCTGGAGCAGGTGTGGGGCAGTTATGGGACAGCTGCGTGACTGAACTTGCCCTTCGCCTTCAATTTGACAAATCACTGAATGAATATATATGGACTGGGATCTGCTGGGTGTGGCTGTTAATTTGGGACCTTCAAATGCTCTCATGGGAGATGTGAGTATTGAGAAAAGGTGGCAAATGGCTGTATGAGATCCAAGTTCCTGGGCAGCTGACCAGGTCCTCTATCAGTTCTTCACGGCAGGTTGGTGATCCCCCTCTTTGCCACCCCCGAGTGACAGGAAGATTGTAGAGTACACGCATAAAAATGTAAGGCCTGTCTCTGGAGAGACGTTACATATTGGGTTTCCATATGCTTATGTAAGTATATGCATTATGTTAAAGTATATACAAATGTTAAATATTTAGCATACATCTACTGTATGCTAGGCAGGTGCCAAGCTCTGTAGTGATGTTACTTAATGTCAGATGGACATTCACTGCCTTGAATTAAAATGAGAAATAGAGACATAAATGCTATGTTGCTTAGAAAAAGAAAAAAATCCCTGTGGACTGGAATAGATGCCGAGAACTCGGATGAGAAGTGTACGCTTTGCACTGGGACTTCAAGCCAAGCCTTTGTCTTGGCACCTGAGATCAGAATGGGATGTATCTGCACCTTGCGAAATGTTTGGCACAAATTAAGCATTTAATAATGCCTGTTTAAGTTTGCTATATTATGTGTGTGAATATTCAAATCATTTCTTCACATTTCCTGAAAGTGGCAGAACAATGGAGAATCGGCATAAATATCTCTATATATGTAGTGAAGAATCCAGCTTTGCCAGCGTTATCCAGTCTTAATTGTTGGAAATCTAAATTTAGGCCCGAACTGGGTATCCTTTGAAGGATTTATGTTTTAGCAAAAGTGGCAGATTTCTGGAAAGGACTAAACAACCAAAGAAGAGATACTTTTGCTCATTCATCTTGATCTAAGTGGGAATATTTTCCCTGGAAAATCAAGGTTGCAATTGGGATTAACTATTCTTTAGAAAAAACAGTTGTCATGTTCAACAAGAAAGAAAAGGGAATACTTAAATGATTGTGGAAGAGAGGTAGAGAATAGACTAGTTTTTCAGTTGACCTTGAGGCCCTAGCACAAGGGTTGATAGTGGCTCCGTTTCAGCTTCCAATTATTCCTCAATTGCCAAAGGAAAATGTCTTACACGGGCTTGAGGCAAGCTCGCTCTTTCTTTTTCTAAATCAGCAGATTGCTCAAAGTGATGCCAACTGTTTTGTTTAGAAACTTCACTGTTCTTCAAATTGTAAAAGTATGCTTCTATTTTCCGAAGTAGAAACATATTTTATTTTCTATTTCATTTGATTTTGCAGTACAATTTTGATAACTTTGTGGCGGAGTTTGAAAATTTTGTGTTAGATTGTGATGTGTAAATGCCAGGAGATTTTGTTCAGAGTCCAATTTCCTGTAGCTCATCACTTATTTGTAGAAAAAGCTTTCAATTCAGTCCATTAATTGAAATTCTTGAATAAATTCCCCAAGAGTTTACTCTACTGGACAAGAGGTTAGAGACTATTTTGAAATTGTGTTGAAATTTTATCCACTGAAAAAGCTAAGATTTGAATGTGAGCTGAAACCAAGGGAGACTGTAATGTGAAGTGAAATGAGCAGTCACGGCAAGGCCTGCACGTCAGTATGTTTGGAGCACAATAGTCAGGCAGCCTTGTGAGAACTGATAATATTTAGGTAGCACATAACTCATAAAAGATAACATCTAAATGACATCAGCTTAATTTAGAGTACAGGATGCAACGATGAGGGAGGTTTGTTGGATCTGTAGAAATATCTGTGGTTAAAGAACTCTGTTTAGGGAATAAAGCAAATGATGGTGGCAAGATGAATGATATTTGCATAAGCAAAAGCCTAATCAAATACATTATCTGCAGCTGTTGATCTCGAAAACCTGAAAATGTAGTGGACTTCACCTAACCTTCGATTTCAGTGACTCTTTGGCAATTACTTGTGTCTGCTCTGGGGTTTTAAAAGATCATTTAGATGCTTCTGTGAACCATATATGTTTAAAAGACTGGACCAGGTTAACAAGAATACAGAGTAGATTCAATTGGCCTAAAGGAACTCATATCCGCCCCCCCTACCCTACTTCAACCCCCCCAGGAGGTTACAGCTGAATTTAGACTCTAGTTAAGTCCTGCTGGTCTTCATATCCTGTTTGGCTCAACCTGAGGCTATCAATTGACAAAGTCAATTACCAAAATTAAAAAATCAGCATCGAGTCCTTGAACACTGTGAGGGTTTTTCCGTTTGGGGTAATGCTGGAAATCATAGTAGGTAGATGGTTCACAAAACTGAGGCTTAAAATAGCCTGGAAATTATGGGTAGCAGGTGAAGGGCAGCAATTCCCTTTGAAGCAACTAATCTTTCTATTTGCTTCTTTACTCAGATTACATTGGCTGTTGGTCCCCGGTCAATTATCAACCAGTTTTTTAAAAAGTGTATCTGTTCACTTTGTAGTAAGAGAATTTAATCTCAGCCATCTGGCCTTCAGATATTAATAAAGGGGAATAGTTCTAGTGCTAAGCTTTGGTGTTAATTTGGTTTAACAGTTCTTAGGGTTGGTTTGAAATCCTATTTTGGCCTTGAGGAAATCTGTTGAACTTCAGATTTAAGAAGAAAACTTTAGAGGATTTTTTATTGCTACTGCTTCTCTTTTGGGTAAAGGGAAAGAAAAAGCAACAGTGATTTGTAAGAGTTTTTTTTTTTTTTTTTTGACAAGAATAGATAACAGGTGTTTCTTCAGGCCACATCAGTCTTTTTTTTTTTTTTCTCGGAATGCAAAATAATAATAAATCTGACATTCCTTGAGAGTATCTTAGGAAATAACTTCCAGATATCCAAAGGTATTTTTTGACTTCTAATTTTACACAAGGCTCTCTCCATCACTTCTAATTATTTACATGCAAGGTATTCCTGTGCCACTATCCTCCTCCGGAGGGAGAATTCTTACGGACCTTGAGTTCCTCACTTTTGACATGTTTTCTAACCCACTGCCGATGCCATTTTCTGTGGAGCAAGCAGTCTCTCTTTAGGGCTCTTTTCCCTGAGAGTCTTTCCTTCTACTCCTTTAGTGATATAGACCCATCGCAGGCTCCTGGCTCCAAGGTGTAGCTCATTCTGCCACAGCCTTGCCAGACCAGAGATCCAGGATCTTTGTCCTTGCTGGAGCAGAAGGACTGGGGGCACCATGAGAGGTGCTCCTGTACATGCTGCTCCCTCCTGGAAATTGCTCTTTTTAAATTTTCTGGCCAGTTACTTGAACTATTGTTTAGCTGGCTAATTCAATTTGCCTTATTTTTTTCCCTATTAAAGTTTTGAGATGTGTACGTATTTACTGAATTGGGATGAAAAGAGGAACATGGAACTGTTGAATGATCATGAACAAAAAGGACTCATGAATAAAACAAATGGAATCTGGAGTTCGAACTATGTTCTTTCCTTCCTTAATGATACTATTAATGGACTGTCTTTGAAACATCAATACTATCAACTTCTAGTTGCTCAAGTTGAAGAGTCATTCTTTTTTTTTTTTTCGTATGAGGAAGATTAGCCCTGAGCTCACATGTGTTCCAGTCTTCCTCTACTTTGTATGCCGCAGCATGGCTGGTGAGTGGTGTAGGTCTGCGCCTGGGATCCGAACCCATGAACCCAGGCCGCCGAAGTGCAGCATGTTTCACTTAAGCACTGTGCTGCAGGGCCGGCCCTGAAGAGTCATTCTTGATTCTTCTTTTTCCTTTATTCCCCACAGCTAGGGCGACTATGTGATTTATTGTCCAAACTGGGATAATGTTGAGAGTAAAAGAGACACTAACTATACAGGACATTGGGACAATAGAGAAATCAGTTCTGTCCCAGGCAAACAGGGAACGTATGATCACCCTATCCGTAGGTAAATCAGCAAGATTTGTTGGCTTTATCTTCAAAACATATGTTGAATATATTCATTTGTCTCCATCTCTACTGCCATCATCCATTCCAAGCGATCACCGTGTCTACTGTGTACTGTTGTAACAGCTCCTAATGGATCTGCTTTGATTCTTGTCCTCCTGTGATTCATTTTCTACACAGCGGCCAAAGTGATCTTTTATAAACAAATTGGATCACATAATTCCCTTGCTTCAAAATCTCCCAAGATTTCGCTGTGACCTTGGAAGAAAATTCTCCTAAACGCCTTACCTGTCTTGTGTAGGTCACCGCTTATCAGTATTCCTAGGACTCACTCTACTGGGCCTTCTTTCCAGCTCTTCAAATGCAGGGCTCAGGCCTGCTTCCGGGACTTTGCAACCGCTCTTCTCTCTGCCTGGAACGCTTGCCCCTCAGGTCTCACCTTTCTGACTCTTTCTTGTCATTGAGATCTCGGAAAATTGTTGCCTCCTCTAACTCATTCTAATGCTGTCTTCCCCCTTTCTCCAGTCACTCTGTCATATTATGTTTCTTGATAGTGCTTCTCAATATCTGAAATTATCATATGCTATTTTTTAAAGTTGTAAATTATGCATAACATAAAATTTACCATGTTAACCATTTTTAATTGTACAGTTCCATGACACTAAATACAGTCATATTGTACAATCATCACCACCATCCATCTCCAGAACTTCTTTCATCTTGCCAAACTGGAACTCTGTACCCATTAAACAATAACTCCCAATCCTCTCTTCCCCCAATCTCTGGCACCCACCATTCTACTTTCTGTCTCTGTGAGTTTGACTACTCGAAGTACCTATATAAGTGGAATCATACAGTACTTTGTGACTGGCTTATTTCACTTAGCATAATGTTTTCAAGGTTCACCTGTGTTGTAGCATAGTCAGAAATACTTTCCTTTTTAAAGGCTGAATAATATCCCATTGCATGTGTTTATTCCACATTTTGTTTATCCTTTGTTTGTTGATGGACTCTTGGGCTACTTTCGCCTTTTACCTACTGTGAAGAACATTTCTATGGACTGTATGTATGTAGATATCTGTTCAAGTCTCTGCTTTCAAAGCTCTTGGGTATGTACTCAGAAATGGAATTGCTGGATCATATGGTAATTCCATGTTTAATTTTTCAGGAACCTCCATACTGTTTCCCATAGTAGCTGCACCATTTTATATTCCCACCAGCAGTGAACAGGGTTTTAATTTCTGCACTTCCTCACCAACACTTATCTTCTGTGTGGGTTTTTTTTTTTTTTCTTTAACAATCATGCTAATGGATGTGAAGTGATATCTCATTGTAGTTTTGATTTGCATTTCCCTAATAATTAGTAATGTTGAGGATCTTTTTGTGTGCTTATTGTCAATTTGTATATCTATTTTGGAGAAGGGTCTATTTGGGTCCTTGGCCCATTTTTTAATCCATTGTTTGGGTTTTTTTGTTGTTGAGTTATTGGAGTTCTTTATATATTCTGGATATATTCCTTATCAGATATAAGGTTTGCAAATATTTTCTCCCATTCTATGAGTTGCCTTTTTACTCTGCTTTGATGCACAAAAGTTTTTAATTTTGAGGAAGTCTAAATGATCTATTTTTCCTTTTGTTGCCTGTGCTTTTGATATTGTATCCAAGAAATAATTGCCAAACGCAATATCATGAAACTTCTCCCTATGTTTTCTTCCAAGAGTTTTATAGTTTTAGCTCTTAGGTTTTAGACCTTTGATCAGTTTTAAGTTAATTTTTGTATATGGTGTATGGTACCTGTTCTAATTTTAATTTCTGTCACTCTAATAAAACATAAGCTCAGTGAGATCATGGATCACACCTGTCTTGCTCTGCACTGTATCCCCCGTCTTTCCATCAGGGCTTGGCACATAGTAATATGTGGAATGAAGGAACAGAAGGAGACATTCAAATGAAGTTTCTAAGGCAAATAAATGTTTAATTCTCAGACTCGTAAAATCTTGTGCCAGCATGAGAGTTTATTTGTTTAATTTGTGTTGGTCACCTTCTCGGTCGACTTTCTTTTGCTGCTCTTGCTTCTCTGGTGACCATACAACCTAGAAGTTATACTCCTGGAAGTATGGTTAATCAGACTTAATTTGTCCCAGTCCACTGAGACTAGGTTAAAACATAAAGTAAGTGACGTAACGTAGCAAACATAACATTGAAAAGTCTTCTTTCATCTGAAGAAGAAACAGGGGCAGTGAGCTTCAGAATAGACCTAAGTTTTAGATTCTTTAATTTTCATTTAAGGTATCTTTTCACTTTAACTTTGGCTAGTTTCCTTATTTCACCTGGGGAAATCCAGTCCTATTTATGATTCTTAATATATCGTATGACCAATAATTGAGGAAATGGGCCTAGAAACTTCAGTGTTTCTCTTCTTAATAATTAGTTGAAAGGTAGAGAAGACTCTTTTTCCATTATCCCTCCTCTTACCTCCAGGAAGTGTGCATATACTATTTGTGAAAGAATCTGCTGATGGAGGTAGCGAGATCTGGTAAAAGGAAGAAAAATCATAGTTTCTTTGATGATAGGCGTTGGAGGGACTGAGGCTGGATCTAGGGATGGGTCGCCTGGGATAGCGGAAGACAGCTTCTTCTCAGTCTGGTGTGGGGCGATCACTCCGGTTGGCTGTGCAGTTGGGGCACAGAGACCTGAACAGATGGCAAAGAGGGATTTGTCTTGGAGAAGGCTGATGAAAGAGGGGTCTGACAAGACCAATGACACTTGGATTTTTTAGTTCCAAGTGGGAGCAGCAACTGAGGAATTCCTTATGGATCCTAAAGCTTGAGGTCATGTGTGATGAATGCAGTGACTTCTGAGGCACCTCAAACAGGTTATATGTCTCTTTTTGAGGAAAGAAAGAGACTTGGATATTCATTTAATTCAAATCACTGGAAGAACTGAATTTTGAGAATACCCTCTGGTTCATGCGGCATGGGAACAACTACGGAATCAGGAAAGCCTTAATAAATGTTTTAATTGATGTCAACATGTCTTGACTATAACTTTTCTCTCTCACTGTTTTTTTTTTTAAACATGAGATTTGTTTTCTCAACTCTACAGATTATGGGTAAAAGAAAATGAAATAAATTCCCTGGGTGGGTTTTAGAGTGTTTCTCCAAGCTTATGTCATTGAGACATATGTCTGCCATCTCGGCTGCCTCTTCGTCCAGTCTTCACCTCTAGGCATGAGTGTTTATGATGGTCTAAGCATGAGGCCTGCTCATTAGGAAGGAAAAATTCAACAGAAGAAAGTGAACCACTGGTGGGAGAAACTTGCCTTTGACTATTCTCTTTTTTCCCTTTTTTTGGGAGCAGAATTTCTCCTCTCATAAAAATTATTGCAGATTCATGTCCAAACGTTGCTCTCAGGTTTTGGCAAACATTTTCAACTGTGCATTAGTAAATATGCCAAGAGGCCTTTCCCACTTCTGGATCTGACTATGCACTGCTCTATTCTGGATCATTTGGGTTACGTCTCTACTTTTGTACTGTACTATGATAATTAGAGAAGAGCAAATGGAAAAATGCTAATGATTGTCATAATTGGATTCATTATTTAAACAAGTATTAGGTAAGCTGTTAGGTATTTAAGTATTAAGCATATAATTGGGAAGTGGTTCTGTGCCCTTGAAAAGCTTTCCTGTAAACTTGTATTTAAAAATTGTAGAAGGGAAAGAAATATAAAAAGGTGAGAGAAAATATTAGAAAAATGTAGTGCCGTTGCTAGATGATTTTGTCTCTTTGCGTACTTAGTACAGATTTTGATGAAAGGTTGGCCTTTTTGAAAATGTACTGTGTACTCATACTTAAGCCATAAATCTCTTGAATTTGGAGTTCAGCTTAAAAACACCCTGGGAATACTGATGCATCTCTTTTTGTACGTACCTTTTGAAACACACACACTCAAGCACACACACAATGAGAATAAAACATTCTCCAAGTAACAGTTAGCAGTGTGGGAAGAATTCAAATTAGATGATAAAAAATTTAAAAAGTCACATAAATGCTAAGGCTACTAATGTAATTTAAATGTTCTAGATATTTTAATGACAGAGAAAATCTGTTGAAACTCCAGTACACTAAAGACACTCCTACACTAGTTCCTCTGCGATCTCCTGGCCATTGCTACATAAAAACTATGTTTAAAATGTATAGGACATATTTCTCTGTCTTATGCTAAAATTTTGAGAGACAAATCAAAGTTCTTAATGGCAGAATAAATTTTTTTTTGTAGACGACGTACAAGTCTTTGTAGTCAACTGTGATTTGGATTTGCAGCTATAAAAATATTGTTCAGACTCAGATTAACAAAAATTCACCCCTATTTAATTGTATGTTGCTTTGATGGTAGGGAGGAGAGAGGCATTATTAAAAGATATACGTATTTCAAAAGATAAAACCTGCTGTTTTTGGCATGTACCCCAGAGAAATGTTTAATTGGACTTTGACTGGGGGGTGTCCAGTAGGCATTTTTCTACCTTCTGAAACTCCTTTACACCTGCAAGCTCTCTTCTGAGAACAGAAAGGTAGAAGGAAGAAGTGGCCACTGGCGTTGGGAAAGTTGTAGAAACCATAACAGTTCATTGTCTACCCAAAGTGACAATTCAGATCAGATCATATCATAGTCATATCAGATCATAACAGATAGCTGTGCCTGTTTATAATCTACGTTAATTAAAAAAACCCATAAAGAATAAATTCCTGGTGCCTGGAATTTAGAAAACAGTCAACAAATATTTACTGAGGCAACAGAGCCGACTAGTTAAGAGCCTCGATTCTGGAACCAGATTGTGAGAGTTTAAATTTCAGCTCTACCACTTACTGTGTATGATTTGAGGCAAGTTTCTTCTTTTGCTTTAGTTTTCTCATCTGTAAAATGAGGATAATAATAGCACCTACTCTCAGAGGGTTGTTGCACGGATTAAATGGAAAAAAGAATCACTGTAGAACATGGTGGACCCATAGTTGCTGTTATGTGTTAACTGTTCTTTTTCGTAAGTAAATGACACAGATTATTCTTAGAGGTTATATTTTAAAATTATATTGGATATTCTTAGGAATTCAATTGAAATGTTCTACTGTGGTGAGTTTGTGACTGGTTATTATTTTGATACATGATGTAATTGCTGTCTTTGCTTGATTTCATAGCCCACATCAAAAGACTCTGTGTGCTTAGGCATTTGGTTGCTCCCTGGAGACTGAGTCAGAAATCACTCTCCTTGGGAAATAATGTCTGAGCTTGATGAGCTTTGTGAAGGCAGGTCTGTGTCTTGTGTTGGGGCAGCCCCGGCAGCGCAGGCTGGAACCACATTTGGCACACAGCTTCAACAAGCGCTGACCACGTGCTATGCCCTGTGCAACGAGAGAGAAACAAGATGTGATGTTTGTACAGTTTTGAAAAGAAGAGTTGTTTGCTGATAAAGATGACAGGCAGCAGCGTGGAAGAGGAAGTGCCTCAGGCCAGAGGAGAAAATTGGAATCTCCTCTTGCTTCTCTTCCTAACTTGTTGAGGAAAAATCCTTTAACCTTTCATAGACTCAGGTTTGTTTCCACCCATGAAATGAGAAAAGTAACGCGTGCTCTGCCTATATTACATGAATTTTTTAGATTATAAAATTAACGTGACAATCATTGTGAAGGTAACTTGAAAAGTTAACATGATTAAATAATTGCAAAGATATTATTATAATTCTGTAAATAGCGGTAATACTTAGAGGGAGGTTTAGTGCTCAGAGCACATAGGGCTTTTGTCAAAGCCTTGGAGGCTGCCTTCTCCTGAACGGGTGTATAGACTGTTCTTCATGGACAGTAAGATAAAGTTGAGACCATTTTTTTCTCTTCTGTCACCTTTTACGGTTTATAATAAAATATATGATGTGTGAATGTATGGTCATACAAAGTAGGAATCATTGTTTTATGAATTATGAAGCTGAAGGCCAGAGAAACTCAGAGATTTAATAGATCCACATTGAATAATGCATAGACTTTAGAATTTTGTAAAGTTCACATATGTAGCAAATCAAAGAAGCCATAACGGTAGCACGCATTCTCCACCCCTGTGTCTATTATTCCTTTTTCTACTTTTTCCTTCCCCTTCCTGCCTAGGGGCTAATTCAATCTAGTGCATGGTTATGTGGGATAGGAAAGAACTATTATAAGTAGGAAGGGTAGAATTTTGAGAAGGCCCAGAAGATTTCTACACTCTGGTGTACGTCCTTAAATAATTCCCTCCCTTCAAATGTGGGCCTCGACTGTGAATATAAGGGGCTTTAGGAAAGGGAGATTATCTTTGGTGAGCCTGACCTCATCAGATGAATCTTTAAAAGGGACTACACTCTTCTTGGAGAATGAAATTCAGAGTGAGTGGGAATTTTTTTGACCCAAGGGAGAATCTCTGTTGCTTGCTTTGAAGAGGGAGAGGGCCCCATGGCAAAGAATGTGACTGGCCTCTGGGAGCTGAGAGCAACCTCCAGCTGATAGCCACGGAGGAATTACGGACCACGGTTGTTCAGCTGCTGGGGACTGAATTCTGAGACACCTACGTGGCCTGGGAGGAGGAGCTGAGCTCCAGATGAGAACTCAGCCTGGCTGCCACCTTGATTTTAGCTTGTGAGACCTGAGCAGTGAAACCAGAGTCCATGTGCTTGGATTTCTGACCTATCAAAGTAGGAGCTAATAAATTGGTATTGTTTTGAGCTGCCAAGTTTTTGGTAATTTGTAAGGCAGCAGTAGAAAATTAATGCAGGGAGATTAAGGGATTGGCTTTGCCATTAGCATGCTACTTGATACACTTTCTGTGAGCAGCTTCTTCTGAAAAAAGTGAGTAGATTGGACCATATTAACATGAATAGCCTAGATTTATTTTCAGACAGGAATACTGATTTTAGCTCCTAGATTTAGCAACAACATGCTGCTTAACCTTTGCCAAGCCACACGGCTGACACCAACCCCATAAACCTATCAGAAATAATACATAATTTAAAATTAATTGATAAGGTATATTTTTACAAGCTTTGGCATTTTAAATTCATGCTCTTTTTTTCTTATGCCAGTTTACTTCCAGCTCGTGTGACGAGGATGAAGGTGAGTGGTAGGTGGTGAGAAATGCAGACTCTTGAGTTTGCAGATTTGGGGACATGCGTATGCGTGTGTGTGACAGTTGAGATTAAACAGATTCAAATGTGTCTGGGTGGGTGAGATCAGCAATTCACCTAGGCTTCTCTTTGCGTGGATAGACTTGTTTGGAGGAAAGGGGCTTGCCAAGGAGATGTTACTGTATGGTTCCTGGAGAGCTGAGGATGGAGAGAGGGGCAGTTGCACATGATGACATGGCATTGGGAATACAGTCTGACTCGATGGACTGTGTATGACCCTACAGAGAGAAAGGCTACAGTTAGAACTTAAGGAATTGTTCTCAAGAGAGTTTTTTTTGTTTTTTAAAGATTGGCACCTGAGCTAACAACTATTGCCAATCTTCTTCTTCTTTTTTTTTCCTGCTTTATCTTCCCAAACCCCCCGGACATAGTTGTATATCTTACTTGCAGGTCCTTCTAGTTGTGGGATGTGGGATACCGCCTCAATGTGGCCTGACGAGCAGTGCCATGTCCACACCCAGGATCTGAACCCTGGGCCGCCGCAGTGGAGCGCGCGAACTTAACCACTTGGCCACGGAGCCAGCCCCCATCAAGAGAAATTTTTGAAACAGGCATATAAGCTGAACTGCATGGATCGCCAGGGGCCAAAGTGAACCAGAGTGGAGGATTTTAGTGTTCTCCCATCCTCCTTGTGAAGCATGGCATTGCTCTGGCAATATGAAGGCCAGGTGTACCCAGAGGAACACTGAAAAAGCACTGAGGGAGAAGACTGAAACCATTCATCAAGAGAAGGGATGTAGGAGGGCTAACAGAATGTTGGAGGTAGAGAGTAGAGATAGCAAACTTGGAACATGTCTATTTTCAGGTTCCTGTGATATAGAAGTAGAGGTTTTAAAATATGGATTGGGGACTTAGAATGAGGTGTGTTCAAGGTGTGGATTTTGACAGTCAGCATATTGGTGCCAACTGAGTTCATGGATGTGGATGAGATCATCTTAGGGGAGGATGTGGGATAATAAGACAAAGCCTTGGAGACAGACAGGCAATACTGGAAAATATTGGTAAGTTGTCAAAGTTTGGAAGAGAGTTGGAACAAAGTGATATGTTGGCTGCTAAAGGAGAAATGAGCTTTTATATCTTTGTAAAGCTTGTTCCGTGCTGTATAATACCTGTTGCATAGCTTTAGAAGGGTTTAATGATCTAGTCATTAAAATAAATTTCTTCTCGGAAATCAGCCACTCTTGATGCTGATCCTCTTTTCTTCACCAACAATGCTACTTTCCTTTTAACAATCCGGAAAGAAGTTACCAAGCATTTCCTCTTGTGTAATTAAACAATCATTACTTGCTAATTTAAGAAAGAACTTTAATTCTTAATTTACTCTTATGTAAAAGATAGCTTATGCAATGGCTTTGAGCCAAAATATCAGTGAATATTTCTTTGTCAATTAATGAAAATAGAACACAGAATAAAAGCATCTCATTAAACCATGTTCATATGTTTTGCAGCTTCTGAAATCACAAATGTCAAATTAATTGAAAGAAGTGTCTTTAAGCTGTTGGTTTTAAGCAGAGACCTAATCAAGTCAGCCAACAATAATTCTCTAGGCTGGTAATTAATGAATTTAATATTTTATGTAGTGTTGAATAATTCCTTTTATGCTTGATGGATCCATAAATAATTATCTAGGATTTGAAAAATATGCAATATTTTCAAATATCTCTAGAAGTTAATCACCTGAATCTAGACTAATATACTGGAGGAATCTAAAATTCATTAAGGAGAAATCATTTCTATCAGAACTCCACTTTTGAGCTCTTTTCTCCTCTTCAGAGGTCCATAGTATTTTTTCCCAGAGACTTTGGTGCTGCCCTGAGCAGCTATTTACATCTTCAGGGTCTTCAGAAGAACCATCTTATCTGAACAGTAGCCCGTGAGGACACTTATGGGGATAAGAAATAAATTATGTCTTTATTCCTTCTGCTTTGTAGAACTGCTCGTTAAATCTATTGATAAAAGAATTAGAAGTTGTTTTACTGTCTTCTTTTGGGAGGTAAGAGACATATTGTTTAAATATGACATGAGGTTGGGTGAGGAATGCTTCTGGAAGGTTCCTGGCAAATACACACAGATTTATGTGTGACATCTAATGTTAGCAAAAGAAGAATTTGGAAGAGTTGTGAGGAGAATATTAGATTTTATTGAGAAAGATACCTGGAACACTCTAAGCAGAGCTTAGGAAGCACAAAAAATAGAACTATCCCAACTGTCATGTGAATAATACTTTGCTGAAATCCAGGACAGAAAAGTGATTTTCAAAAAAGTTATATGGATTTTGCACTGGAAATATTTATTTATTTTAAAAAAGTGAATTTCTGATTCTAATGCCTTAAATCTTACTGAGTGACCCTGCTAACTAAACCTAAAGATCATTTGGAGGCTTTTTCCTAAGAGAATTTAAACTTTAAAATTCTTCAGTTTACTTTTCCTGTTTCTCCACAAAGGTCCATTGGATTTTTCAGAATAATACAGATTATACCAAACATGCTCAAACATATAGAAGTAGGAAAGTCTGATCTTAGATAATTTTTAAAATAAAAACAGCAGGCAAAATTCCCTTACCTTTTGAAATGTATAGTTCAAATTGGCTGAATTTACCAAGTCCAACATCAGAGGTATCCTCACAGAGAGGCAGCATAAGGTAGACTAAAGAGCACAGATTCCCGTTTCGTGCCTCCTCTGCCCGTTGACAGCTGTGCACTCTTTGACAAGTCACTTAACTGCTCTGAATTTTAGTTTGGAATCTATGAAATAAAAGGAGTGTAATGAGGATCAAGAGAGAATGTTTTGGGAATGTTTTGTAAACTATAAAATTTAAGTTCAAAGCTATACAGTTGAAATGTTTGTTATCATTAGCAATATAGTCAGAAAACAATAGTTTCATTTATAGCTCATGTGGATATTCTTAGTGTTGTGGTCTGTGCTTACTCTCAAAGAACTTAATGGATTAATAAACTTGCAAAAGTGAAAACAAAACCCCTGTTGGTTATTGGCTATAAAACAGATGTGTATATGTGTGTGAATGTATATGCATGCAGACATACGTACATACATATATATGTGTGTGTGTGTGCGTATATGTGTATGATCTGTTAATTACAGTAGGCTAAGCTGCTGTACAAACAAACATCACAACAGTGGTTAAATAGCAGTCCTAAGTAAAGTGTTTCATTTAGCTCCTTCCAGTCAATCAGGAACGGAGCTGACAAGGCCACTGTAGCTGTAAGGAAAAGAGCATCTAATCCGAGTCTACTGATTTCCACTCAACCAAGTGAGGTGGAATTTGCAGACGTTGCTTCCACCCATACTCCACAAGCAAGAGCTTGGACACGTGGCCACATAGAACTGCAGGGGAGCCTGGGGATACACAAAGTCTAGCTTGACCTCTGCGTCCCCCTAGAACTTTATTACCATCAGAGGAACAACTGACTTTGGTGGACAGCTAGCATGTTCACCATGGTGGGCACTACTTTTTCCTTATTTCTCTTTCAATGGAATACCTAGTACATTGAATGACTTACATATTTAATAAGATACCATGTAAATAGTACATTTGTGTCTGGCACATAGTGAATACTCAAGTGCTAGCTGCTATTATTACACAAATATTTCATTTAATAATAACAACCAAGAATATTGTATTCTTGGTACAAGGCTTAGTATGTGAGAATATAAGAACACATTCCTGTCTTTGATATGTGACAAGTTTCCTGTAGTCATTAAACATTTAAAAATCATGTAGATAAAAGGGTTCTGGATGTACTAGATGTGAATACTGCATATATAAGCTGGCTTAATGCTGTGTGTTATGAAAACAAATTGATGATGTAAGGATGCGGCTTCAGAAATAAGAGGGAAATAGAACTTCTTGTTTTCAAAGCATTCTATCTCTATGGATTTGTTAGTCATGAGAAAACTTTGACATATATAATGTTTTATGGCAAATGCTCCCAAATTAACAAATTCATCATCATCTAATAAGTTTTGTGAATTATGAATTAGCTCATAAGACATTTCACTCCCCCCAAATTAAATTGCACTGGAGACTAGAATTTGAAGGGTTTAAAAAAATCCTTCCTTTTAAATGAGCCCTTCAATTTCAAGATTAAGCAAGATTAAGTATGAGGATTTTTGTAATGCACAAAATGTACTTAATGACATATCCTGGGAAAACCCTGCCTGTGCTGCCCTGTGGCCTGGAATGTTATGGAGCCTGGTGCTCTATATACTGCCTGGGCTCAGAAATCTAAAGCTAGTCTTGGCTTTGCCATACATTGTATTTCCCTTAGGGTATGTGTGTGTGTGGGGGGGTGTGTGTGTGTGTGTGTGTGTGTGTGTGTGTGTGTGTGTTCTAACTCTAGGAAGTAAAGGGAAAATAACACATCAACTTAAATCACTATTGCATCCATTAACGATTGTACATTTAGTGAAAAATAGATTTCACTACTATATGCTCTACTACTAGCCAAGTCAATCAAATGAAAGCAAATTTGCACCCCCAACCCAACCTCAAATTCAGCTCACGTACTTTAGAAATGTTTCTATCATAAACATATAGCACAGGCAAGATAGAAAGAGATCTAACGTGCTTTAGTAATGTGCAAACATGAGGGCTGGTTCATCTCATAAGAACAGCTTTCTCACCATGCTATAGAAGGATCCCTTCTTGTCTGTCATGGCATAGGGAGAGCTCAGTGCCACCTGAGTCTACCTGTCGCTTTATAATGGTGTGTAACTGAAAATGTGCTGTGTACCTACTGTGTCATCATAAATGTATCTAGTAAACTATAAAAAAAATAGAGTGACACTAACATGAGTTTTGAAGTTAAACAGACCCAAAGTCAAATCTGGCTCTATCACTTAGTAACTATACAATACTACATGTTACCTTCTCTGAACACAAGTTTTCTCATCTATATAATAATTCCTACCTCATAGGGCTGATGTTAAGATGAAAGGGAAGAAGACAAACTATGAAAAACATCTAGTACACAGAAGAGAACAGTACTAGAGTAATAGTGAAATCTTCAGGCAGGAATTTAGGATAAGGTATTTATAGTATTTTTTTTCAGATTCCAGCCTCTATTTTTTGATTACTTCTATTGATCTATGTTGCTTATTTTTGTTTTCCATAATACTATAAACGGAAAGTGGCAGCACTTCCTGGTATCAGAAGCAATGTCCTGGATTAGTCTGTTTTAGCCCTTGTCCTGTCCTCTGTGCTGTTCTGGTGGGAGGGATTTTAAAGGCTCTGGTTTCAGGGGAGAACAAGAACATGCAATAACTAAATTCTCACACCGATTTCTCTTTCTAACTAAACAGTCTCATTGCACAAGAATGGCCTGCCCTAGGATGAAAGTCAGCTTTGTCAGCTGATCAGGGAATCTGTTCTCCTTTTTTACTTTGCCCCATCATTTTGATCACTCAGTACTGTAACCCATTTGTCACATGGAGGGTGCAAGATATTGTTGCCCAAGGATGTTGGTCCTCACACCCGTGTTACATGTCAGCTTCCATGCATCAGAGATGCAACTCTGTCTAAGCCAGGACACTTGGAGGACAAGTGTGACAAAATACTGTCTAAAATGTAGTATTAGAAGTTCAGTTTCCCTGCCTATCATGCTACTATTAATTTTTATAAAATTATGGTAGAGAAATATATTGTTTGATAAAACACCTAGAACTGGTGTGCCTGGGCATCTCAAATAGAATGTGGGCAGAAGAAAACTGTATTTCCCCACCCACCACAAGTTTACTTCTTCTAGACTTCCCCATTTCCATACTGGCGTTATCATCCACCCAATACAGTCTCACGCCACATAACGAGAGTTCCGTCAATGATGGACTGCATATGTGGTGGCGGTCCCACAAAATTAGAACCATACAGCCTAGGTGTGTAGGAGGTGATACCATCTAGGTTTGACTAAGTATATGCTATGATGTTCGCATAATTACAAAATTGCCTAAGGACACATTTCTCAGAACGTATCCCCACCATTAAGCAATGCATGACTGTAGTTGTTCAAGCCAAATATCTAGGAGTTAGCCTTGCTCCCCACATTTGCTCCGTCAGCCAGTTACGATTCACGCTGTGTTCGAAACATATACCAAATCTGTCTTTTCTCTTTCTCCTCACATCTTAGTCCAAGCCAGCAGCACCTCTCTTTGGAATCCTTCCTTGGGTGGTTTCTTCCCAAGAACTCACCCTCTATGGAGCAGCTAGAGCAATGTCTTAAAAATGTAAACAGGTTCATGGTGTTCTCCTGCTTAAAAACTCCTCAAAGCTCCCCGTCTCACTTAGAAGAACCCACTCTCCTTCCGGGGGCCTACACAGTCCTGCATGACCAACCTGCTTCTCCGCGCTCATCATCCCCTGACCTGTTCCCACTCCAGCTCACTGCGCTCCAGCCTCAGGCCAAACCTGTTTGCATCGGAAGCCTGTGCACTGAGCATTCCCTCTGCCCGCAGACCTCTTCCTCCTGACTTCATTATATCATTTCTTTCTTGACATCCCAGTTTCAGCCTAAACGTCACCTCAGAGAGGCCTTCCTGGGGCTTTCTTTCACAGACTTTCCAGAGCATTCATCACCCTCTATCCCATCAGTCTCTAAGCTCCTTGAAAGGGACTCCACAAGTCCTCTCCATCCCGTGTTCACAGTCTCAGGACGGTGCCTGTCTACAATAGCTTTCACAAATATTTATTAAAAGACTTTTTTTTTTTGCCTTTTAATTGAGTGGCACTCTTTGCAGTTTGCATCTTAAACATGACAAATTCACATTAGTTGTATGAGGGCACTAAGCCATGATTGGTTGTGTCAATTTATTTCATGCGTTCAGATTTGATTACTTTATTTGAAGTTTGGTATAGCTGAAACATTCATGTTTTATAACCAAGAAGTAGATGAGGAGCCTGTAATAAACTATACACTGGCCCCTGCAAGCATGGACATGAAAAACAAAAAGATCAAAAATAAACAAGAAAGAGGGTACTGACACCTCATGCTGCACTAAAATGATATTCATGGTTATTTGAACTTTAGGTGAGGTATTCAGAGTCCAAGATAATTAGGGATTTTTCTATGGGTAGCTGGGATGCTATTTCTTTTGAACTACAAAGAATTTCGGAATTGTTATCAGATCACCCTTATCCCATTGGTTACTACAGGTGTAGCCCTAACTACTGCAGGTAGGAATAGTCATAACTACTAGCAGAGGCAAAAGAATTGAGCTATGCCACTTTCTCGATCAGTAAGGGAGCCCTCGACATAAACCTTCTAGCCAAAGAACTACCACTAGAAGTCTTTGGGTTTCAATTAAATCAAGCGAAAGATCAGATTGTCGACTGTATTTGCTTTTACGGTTATTGGTCCTATTTTTCGATATGTATTTGCTGAGTTTTGTAGCATATTCTCTCTGCCTCTCTCTTCTCTTCCCGCTTTTCCTCTCCTCCTCCCCCATCTCCTTGCTCTCTCTCTCTCCTCCTCCTTTTTCTTCTTCTTCTCTCCCCTCTCTCTCTGTGTCTCTGTCTCTCTCTCTCTCTCTCACACACACACACACATTCTTGTCCTTACGGAAAGAATTATATCCTTTGAGGTTTGCTTAAAAAAACTTGTCAGTTGTATCCGTATTAGAAAGAGATTAACAAAGTCTCTGCGGTCCGTTGCTGTTATTATACCTCACTCAATACACCTTTTAAACTCAAATTCCCCAATAATGTTCTAAAAATAAAACAGCACAAGCAATACATATCTTAGAAAGGAAGCTGACTTCGGTACCTTTGGAATTTCCTCACTTCCTTGCTGGGAGCTGGTCTCAGACAGCTCATGAAAGAATGAGTAAACGGATGAATCAGCATCACTCCTAGGACCAGCGAGCAAGTGTATAAATGTCTTCGGGGAGGCAGGCCATTGCAACATTAAAAATATTAGAAAAAACTCAACATATATGCGTTGGCAGTAACAAGAGTCATAGTTAATCCAGATAAAATTATTTTATTTTAAAATGTGGTAGCAAATCTTTACAATGTTAACGAAGAATACAAGGGACATGCACACTGAAGCTGAAACAACATGCGTGGTCACTATTGTGTTGTTTTTGTCATATGGAAGAACTAAAATTCAGACATTTAAAAATGTCTGGCAATTGAGTTCTGAGTAGTGATATATTACTTTCTTTTTTCAAGTAAAAGAAACAAGCACTTGGACCTAGCATACATATGTAAGGAGCTTATTTACACGTTTACCTGGCACTTAGGAACTACTCACACGCATTAGCTAGTGTCATTATATGGTTTAAGGCATTTCTTGTCTATTGTTCACGTTTCCCTGGCGCTTGTTCATGCTATTAAAATACAATTTGGGTGAGCTCCTGGGGCATGCAGCTTCTGAAGGTGGCTATCTATCCAGGAGATAGCTTAAGCTCTGGCAAACTGTAGTTCAGCATGCTCTTAATTTCGGTAATGTACTAGGTGTGTATAGAATAAAGGATTAGATGCTGTCCCTGTGCCCTTGGACTCCCAATAGGAGCACCAGATCAGTGATTTACAGAAAATAAACAGCACAAACCTTTAGAGAAATCTTTTTTGATTCTTTGCTGCCCCTGTGCCGTTAGGGATGTTCTGTTATGGTCAGAGATAAACTGAAAAGGGTACCAGTCTGTCATGGAGCAATGAGAAAGGAGTCGGCCTGGAGAGCAGGCCAGTGTGGAGCCCAGAAGCCATTGATTGGTGGCTTCCACAGATTGCATGAGCTAATCCTCTCTGTGGAAGTGGTGATACAAACTCTGCTTCTTTTGTGACTGAGGTTTTCAAGCTGGCTTCATTCACTTCTAGAGAGGACATGCTTTGTGCTGTCCCTACATGAGAAAGTTTTAAGACATGGAGAAAATCAGTGACTTTCAGACTCGCAGTTTCTGAGTAGCATCCTTCTATTTGTGTGGGCATTGATGTTGCTAACACTGACGCATTCAATCGGTAGGAACTCATCGTTTCTATTTTTAAGTGATTACCCGTGATCATCAATATTTCTGATGGATGCAATCATGCAGACTGCAGGTTCATGATTCTCAGTGATTGTTAACACTGGCCGAGTAGTACAAAACATCTGAAATCCCCTATATGAAGCCAAAGATAACATCAGTCTTGGTGAGGGAGAAATCCTTTAAGTTGAATTTTTAAAATATTTGGAGTCTGTGAATTTTTCCGTTCCCATATTCGAACAGAAAGTGAGCCCATCTGATAATTCGACTGGCGTGATATATGAGCCCCTTGCTTAACTATTGTAAGACCTATCCCAAGGAGGCAGGTGAAAGATGAGATAATTACTCTTAGGGTGCCAACAGAAAAAAATAGCTTACCTTTGATATTTTTCAGCTTTTCAAAAGAGAACAGAGGTGAGGTTATAAAAAGAGAATCCCATCTCATCTCTTTCTCCCTCAGCCTCCATCCTACAACTGTGTTAGTGCCAAGATGCCTCTGGTGGATTTGCACAGCTAACTGAGGATGTGACATTGGACTGAAGAGAGGCCCCCAGGAGTTCAGGTCAGCTCATGTAGGGGTATTTGTAATTAAAATTTCTCAAAGGTTTACTTTGTAGTTCTAGTTTCCCCCTTTCAATTGTATTTATAAGGATGTTCATCACAATGTTTCCTGTATTGAAAAAAAAAATATAGAGATTTGTTCTGAGTTGCATTGGTGTTTGTATTTTCAAAGTGAGGGAGGTAAATAAACCTTATTATTTCTGTTTTGATAGAAGCCGAGGGAAAAGGAATTATAGTCCAGTGGCTATAGCATTGAGCCACTGTGGAATGAAGTTTGCAGAACTGAAAAGCTGTTGCTAATAATCTTCCTTTCTACTCAGAAGAACCTGAACAAATGAAAAAGCAAAACCGAAAATTATTAAAAAGGAAAAAAAAGAAAGTAATAGAGACACATAGTCAAGTTAAAATAAGTCATTTAAGTAATATAAAAATGCACATCTAATTGTGAAGTCTGTTTTATTTGCCTTTTCAATGACACCTGGATATTTAGAAGACACTTGAATGTTTCTTGAAAGTTCCTTTTGATATTCTGAGGAGAGTAAAATTTTGTCTGCTATTTCACCATTAAAAAAAATTGGAGGGCCAGCCCGGTGGTGCAGTGGTTAAGTTCGCACGTTCCACTTCAGTGGCCGGGGGTTCACTGGTTCGGATCCTGGGTGTGGACTTATGCACTGCTGATCAAGCCATACTGTGGTAGGCGTCCCACATATAAAGTAGAGGAAGATGGGCTTGGATGTTAGCTCAGGGCCAGTCTTCCTCAGCAAAAAGGGGAGAGTTGGCGGCAGATGTTAGCTCAGGGCTAATCTTCTTCTTTTTCAAAAAATCTATAAAAAAAAATTGAGCTGTTTCAGGGAATGAAAGGGTTATCAGCCTTTTATTTGTGTGGGGAATTCTTCTTTTTTACTTTCCAGTTACTAATTTGCAGTATGTTTTGTGAAAAATTACTGTTCCTAGTCACTTAGAAATGACAGGGCTCGTCTCAAGACTTCCTCCATGCATTGCGCTCTCTATGTTACACTGACATTAATAATTGTGGCCATGTGTTTTATTAAGTGGTGTGGTTCTGGAGGCTCTTGGTGTGTTTGTAACTGACATGCAAGAAAAAACTGGTTTTTCTTTATCATTTTGTGGATGATAAGGCTGAGCACAGGTGTAAATATTATTTTTGAGGCAAAATATTGTATGTGCAGAACTTGGAGTTCTAATCCCACCTCCATTAATCACTAGCGCACTCACATACACGCAAAGTCAGATTTTTATCAGCATGCGTAATGCTTCTTGGTTAGTCAAACCGTATGGTTTTAAAAATTGCCACACCTGATGATCTTTTACATGATACAGAGGCCAACTAAGACTAAATACAAAAGAGCTTATAATATATTGGACTCTGGGCCTGTACCCAGATGCTATGACACGTTCTTCAGTCTGATTAATGATTTTGCAAATATGGGTATGATTTGGAGTTTTCAACTGCACACTTTTTCAATGTTGTTGTGTAATTGTCACTGGTAAGACTGGGCGGGAAAATAAGAGCCTCTTACTTTATGATCAGTGATTGTTTCTTCACAGAACTTTAGCTTGCAATAGGTTGCTGAATATTTAATTTTTATAATTTGAAAATTCCGATTCCTGTTTACTCTCCATACAAATATTGTAGACATTTTGACTGCTTTGTGGTTTTTCCTGGAAGTGAGGTCTATCACCTCGATGAGCCCTTTCTTAATAAAGTACATATGTTGTGTATTACCTTTTTATTTCATGCAAAGCTTGGACTGGTTATGAAAATCACTTGCAGAAAACGCTTGCTCCATGACTGGGTTTTGCAATTAAATTCCTTGGAGGAAAAAGCAAGGCCACGTGATTTACTAATCTTGAGGAATCCTTTTAGGCAGTGTTAAAATAGAGCAAAAACAGCCATCTAAAGTAAATTGTATGTAGCATTCAACTATGTATGTGCAAGACTTCATATTGTTAATTAAAGTAGTAAAATTGATGATTTAGAGAAATATAGGCAACAGAAACTGGACTCGTAGTTCATAAAATGGTGCAAATTGAATAGGAGACTTGCAATGAGGATTGTCAGTGGTCTCCCACAGAGATAGTTGGTGGAAATTCTGTGAATTCTATGGAAACCATGCATACTTGAAAGGTGTAATTTTCCACCATTTTGTTTCAGGTTTGCAGATGGATTAATATTTAGTGAACTAATATGTATCTTAATATCACTTATTAAGGTATACAATTCAGGTATATGTCAGTTTTTTCCTAAAATTATACTGTATGTGAAACAAATGGAAAACTTAATGATTACATTGAACAGAAACAGAAAATTTATTTGGATAATTATTTTAGGGTTTTTCATTCTCTCTGCTGAATCCACCAGAGGCAAATTTGAAAACCAAAGTCCAACAGATTTGGGTGATGTATATTTTCCCTTTTATTCTCCTTTTATTGTTTTTGGCTCCTGAGCTAGCCCTGGGTTCCCTCTTAATGTTGTATTTGGAATTTGTTGCTAAGAAAGCATAGGTAAGTTTATTGTCTGACAACTACAGTTCTTTAAGTTGACACACAATTTTTTTTTTTTGTCTGTGTACAATGATACAGCATGGCAACATGATCTCTGTCTCTGTGTTCCAAAAGCCCACAGAATAAAAGTATCTTAAAATTTAAGGTTTAATTTAAAAAATAATAGTGTTTTCAACTGTTAGGTAAAGTTTTTAGTAAATTTTAAAAAGATCATGAACTTTGAGCTCAGCCTCAGATTCAAAAACCCCAACTCTGACACTGTATTAGCTGTTTGACTTTTGGCAAGTTTAAAAAATTGTCTCTGAGCTTCAGTTTCCTGATCTCTGCAATGGTCATGCCACATAAATCACACAGCTGTTGGAAGGAGTGTGTTAATGTGTGTGAAGCACCTCACACTCTTTCAGGAACAGAGGAAGGTGAGCAACAAATACTCGCTCTCATTATTGTTTGTCTGCTGAGTAGCTTCTCTTGCCCTTAAACGTGAGGATCATCTGATCTATTTCCTGCGTGTGTCCAGCCACCTTTCCTAGGTGTGACAACCAAACACTACTGGCTTTCTTTGTATTTGGATTCATTTCTGGGAATATCTATATCATTAACGATGATTAAATTTTGTTCTTAAAGTTTTTGATGACAGGAAATCTACGTTTTGTCTATCTCTATTAACTTTAATATTTAAGATATCAAAACACTTTATTTCTATTTGAATAATGAAGAATTTACTATATGAAAAACATTCATTGGTCAAATAGAGAGACAGAAATATATGACTTGGTTAACCATTAAGATGAGCACTTCGTTTACTCTGTATCTGCCTTTCTATCAAAGGTGCCTTTCCTTCCTAGCTGCCTCCTGAATGGATTTCATTGTTGTAGAGAGATCCAAGAACATTGACTAAGGGCTAACCCAAACTATATTTGGAATACGTAGTTCTGTTTCCTCACATAAACTTTTGCAGATAAGCAAATCAGAATTTTATGGTAAAGTTTGGCTCCTGAATTTATTCATAACACAAAATAAACACATAGCCCAATTATTATATCTGTTGGCTTAGATTAGCACTAGATATCGCACGACTATTTCATGTTACGATTTTTGGAAAGCTTTAACAGTAAAAGATTATAACCAATTTTACCTTCTACAAAGCAGCTATCATTTACAAGAAGGCTAAAATGACTAAATAATACTAAAAAAGAAACTAATCTTCTAACAGGAACAGATAAATGTACTCTGAAATCACAAAGAACAGTTTTAAATTTTCCATGTCAGGTTGAATTATTGGAAAACACTTACATCATGAAAAAAGACAATTATCCTAAAGTGATAAAGTACCACAAACATAAACTTGGAGAAAGGAAAAAACCGAACGCATTGTCATTATTAAAGTTTTTATGGAAACGAATATTTCCCTATTGTGACATGGTTTGGTGTTATAGATTTGGATTATTATTTCATAAAGCATCTAAAGGGTATGTAATGGGAACTTAGCACATAGCTTGCAAAGTTATTATTAGTTCTGTATCACAAAATAAGTGCACCCCAATAAAAAGTTCTATTCTTTATTAGAAAAAAGTTCTATTACTTTATTTAGGAAGTTTATTTCCTCTTGGAAATTTTCTAAAATCATTTTTATATAATAGTAACTTAATTATAGCAGTTATTTGAAGCCTCCCATTTCGTTCTGTGCATGACGAAAAGAGGCTGTTAATAAAATCCTTCCCTTCTTCCCAACCCAGCCTCTCGTTGTAGGCAGCACAATTTTTCTGCTTAAGGACCATCATGGATCCAACTCTTTAGGGCTGTGTGCTAGGCAGAGTAATGGCCCGCCAAAGATGTCTGTGTCCTGATACTCAGAACCTGTGAATATGCTATCTTATGTGGCTGTCTTAGTCAGTATGGGCTGCTATTACAGAATATCATATACTAGGGGACTTCTAAGCAACAGAAATTTATTTCTCACAGTTCTTGAGGCTGGAAGTCTGAGACCAGGTCGGGTTCTGGTGAGCATCCTATTCTGAGTTGCAGATGGCCATTTTCTCGTTATATCTGTACATGGTGGGCAGGGTGAGAGTGAGGTTTCTGGGGCCTCTTTTATAAGACACTAATCCCATCCATGAGGGCTCTACTCTCACGATCTCATTCCCTCTCAAAGGTCTCACCTCCTAATGCCATCACATTGCGGGGTAGGATTTCAACATATAAATTTGAGGAGGGCACAAACAGTCAAAAACAATAGCAAAAAGTGGTTGTGAAGGTATGATCGGGGTAAGGACATTAAGAGGGGGGATTTTACTGGATTATCTTGGTGGGCCCAACCTAATGACATGAGTCCATAAGAGTGGCCCACCTTTCTCTGCTGGGTGGGAGAGATGAAACGGAAGAAGGAGGAGGAACCATTTGAAGTGTGAGAGGGGCTCGACCTGCTGTTGCTGGCTTTGAAGATAGAGGAAGGCATGTAGTGCCTTTAAAGGGATGTAGAAGCCTTTGAAAGCCAGGAAAGACCTTTAGCTTTCCCAGAAGGAAGATGGAGACCTTGGTTTTACAACTGTAAGGAACTGAATTTTGTCAACCAGCAAGAAATGATTTTCCCCTAGACCTCCAGAAAAGAATACTGCCTGCTAACACCTTGATTTCATTCTGGTGAGCTCCAGAAGTGTAAGATGATAAATTTCTGTTGTCGTAAGCCACTATGTTTGTGGTAATTTGTTGTGCCAACAACAGAAAACTAGTACAGGTGAGCTCACCTCTCCCCATCATTCCAAGCACATCAAGACAAGGGGGCAGTGGGGTTGGACCTGACTAGATTTAACTTCAGGATGGAAAGGGGCGAGTCAGCCTGGGACCTGCACTGCTGAATCCTTGACCAGCTCTCCACCACAATTGCAGGGGCATGAGAAAAACTTGCAGATGCGACACTTCGATGTAATAATTTTTTTTGTCATTGTAAGTTTTGGCTCCAAACCCCTGGCCCTTGTAAGTTAGATTGGACTATGCATGGACTTCCAGTGTACTTTGTCTTTCTGATGCAAGGCCTAGGTTAAAAACAGTCCCATCATACTTGGCCCTTGTCCCCAGGCCTACAGTTTGAACTTGACCCTTGAGCTCTTACTCCTCAGATGGTAAGATGAGGAGGGAAAGATGAACCCAAGGAAAAAGGCATCACATTTTGTCCTGAGACTTAGAGCAGAGATGGCCTAGCTGCTCACTCACAGGTGTCCTCAGAGTGGGAGAGAGACTCCCTAGCTAGGCTGTCCAGGGACTGACTGTCTATCCACACCAACCATGTGGTAGCAAACATTTCAAAATAAGGCTGAGAGTCAAGAGGGCAATATTCTAAAAGAAGAAATTCCAAGTGTTCAAAGGATACTCCATGCACAGAAGAAAAAACCTTTAACTTCTTGTCAGGTCATACTGAAAAATCCTCTCCTATGCCAATATTATTTTTAATCTTATCTCTATCAATGCTCCCCATCCGGACGCAAGAAGCTTGAGTTCCTCCTACAGGGCAAAGCGTGTTATTATCAGACTTAGCAAGCATTTTAAGATGAAGATTTGATCTTGAAAATAAGGATATGACTGATTCTAAATAAAGTGGCCAACTAGGACAGTTTTATGGTCTATATCTCTTTTTTTCTGAGCTTCCCTTGGACAACTCTGGGCCACGTGTTTTCTACCCTTAAAATAAATAGCTTAATGTCATCATACTTACTAGAACGTAAGTTCCCTGTGGGCAAGGAGTTTTGTCACTTGTATCCAGTGATGTCTCCAAAAGCCAGAAAACTGTCTCATCTGATAGCTTGTAGGTGCTCAGTAAATATTTGCCAAATGGATAAATGATGCCTTCTTACTTTCTTGGGGCACCTTGTAGCTTTCCCTAGTCCTATGGTGCCTCCAGTTTCCAAAGTTAATTCTTGTACCTCATGACGTGAGTAACCTCATAGTGACAATCTGATTTAATTATATTAAAAGGTTATGCTAAAAATGTAACATTTTTTTCTCCCTCACATCTTGTGACTGCCCTTCCCTCACCCCACTGTAGGATGTATTTAGTACTTATAACATCCCTAGAGGCATCTGCCTAAAGGAACTTTTATTGGAGGGCTGCTCAGGGCAGAAGGCTGAGGACCAAACCGAAGGCCCACCCAAAGTGGACAGTTTAGACCAAAGGGCTGCGCCTTCAGTGAATGAGTAAACCAGTGAGAACGCATCGTGCAGAGAGACCAGGCAAGAAAATATGCTTCGCTTGACATTATTGTTGGGTTTAGGAAAGAAAAGCACTCTTGAGAATTTGTAAGAACAATATGGCTCTCACATGAGTTTGAAATTTGTGTTCTTGCTGTTTCTGTGGTCCCTAAAAAACCTTAAACCAGAAGTTGATTTCAACAAGTCCTTCATTTCCTTTTTCCTGATGCTACTGGTAGAAGCAAAGCTAAATCTTCTCTAGAGGAAGCTTTCTTCTATCTGTGCCTCCAGGAATTTCCTTAGACAAGGTAACAAAGAAAACGACCTCAGTTGAAACAAGGCCCCATGTGAGAGAACCAGCTGAAACAACGGGCAAGAGAATCAGGCCCAGCGGCAGGTGTGCACTGCAATGGCCCCGTGATCCCTGCTTCCTGACAGTCACGCCCTTGTGTGGCCTCCTCACCGTGAGCGTGAGTGGGACCTGTGACTCCTAACCAGTGACTATGGCAAAGGTGATGGAGTGTCATTCCTGCGATTACGGTACATAATGTCATACTGCACATCTTGTTAGGAGATTCTCTTCCTTGATGACTTTGAAGAACCAAGCGACTATGTTGTGAGATGTCCTGAGGAGAAGACCGTGAGGCAAGAAGCTGAGGGCAGCCTCCAGTCAACCACCAGCCAGAAAGTGAGACCCTCAGTCTGGAGACTGAGGGAACTGGGTGCTGCCAACAACCTGTGAGCTTGGAAGTGGAACCTTCCCCAGGTGGAGTCTCAGATGAGATAGTGGCCCTGGCTTGATTGCAGCTCTGTGAGACTCTGAGCCAAGGACCCAGCTGAGCCATGCCCAGACTCCTAAGCCACAGAAACTGTGAGATGATAAACGGGCGTTGTTTTAAGTTTCTAAGTTTGTGGTAATATTATTATGCAACAATAAATTACTAATCCTCAAAGACTTCGGATATTAGAATTATCAGACACAAAAAATATATAAAAAGTATATTTAACATAGTTTGAAGAAATGAAAAATGAGATTAAAATATGAGCAAGAAACAAGACACTATGAAACTGATCAAACAGCTTTGAAAAGTAAATAGAACTTCTAAATGAAAAAGACAAAAATTGATGCTGAGAACTCAAGGGACAGCCTAAGCAATACACATAGCTGAAAATGGAATTGGTGGCCTATAAGCCAGAGCTGAAGAAATTACTCAGAATGAACTTACCTTGGCTCTTGCTGTTTGTGCCTCCTGGAATACTGTACTTCAGATGGTCACGTGGCTTGCTCCTTCACTTCTTTCAGGTTTCTCTTCAAATGACACCTTATCTGGGAGGGCTTCCCTGACCATCCACAATAAAAGAGCGCCTCCTGCACTTCCCCTATCTCTCACCATGCTTTCTTTGTCTTTGTAGTATTCATTACCCAGTGACATACTATTTTTTTAACGTTATTGCTTGTCTCCCTCTACCCCCGCACTGGACTGTTCTTCGTGTTTAGTGCAGCCAAACCGGAGCCTAAAATAATGCTTATCCCATAGTAGAAGCTCAGAAATTAATTCTTTTTTTTCCTTAAAGATTGCCACCTGAGTTAACGACTATTGCCAATCTTTTTTTTTTTTTTATTTTTTTATTATTCTCCCCAAAGCCTCCCAGTACATAGTTTTAGATTCTAGTTGTGAGTGCCTCTGGTTGTGCTATGTGGGACGCCACGTCAGCGTGGCCTGATGAGTGATGCCGTGTCTGCTCCCGGAATCCGAACTGGCCAAACCCTGGGCTGCCGAAGCAGAGCAGGCGAACTTAACCACTTGGCCTCCGGCTGGCACCTCAGTAAGTAATTCTGGAATGAATGAATGAAAGGGGCACAGAGAAGAAGAGATGAGCACACATGGAAGGGAGGCCAGGAGATGAACACTTACGTCTATCGGACACACTGTTACTGCAGTTTCTTCCTTCCTTCCATCTGCTTTGCCTCCCTAGTGCCTCCCTAGTGTGTAGGCCTCCAGGGAGAGGCTTTGCCAGCATTACTCACCACTGCACTCCCGGTGGGTGCCTGAGTCAGTGTCTGCACCTAGTGAGCACTTTCTGTATGTTGAGGAATAAAATCATAAATGAAAGGTTTAACATCTACCTAATCAGAGTTGTGGGAGGAGAGAGGAGAGAGAATGCGGGAGAGGTAAATTTTGACGAGCTAATGGCTTGGGATTTTTCAAAATTGATGAAAAAGATACTAATTCTTAGGTTTAGGAAAACCCAAGGAATCCCCAAGTAAGCAAAAGGAAATCTATGCCTGAGGCCCATCCCAGTGAGGGTGCTAAGATCTTACAATTGGCCCAACGAGGAGACAGATACTCTACAAAGGGAGGACACACAGGGTGGGATTTTCAGCTGCAAGAGTGGAATTCGGAGGACAGTGGAAGGATATCTTAATTTATTAAAAGCAAGCAATTGTCTAACTCTAATTTTATATTCAGCAAATCAGTCTTTCAAGAATAAGGGCAGAACAAAGATATTTTCAGATGAAGAGAGAGCTTGTCATCAACAGATCCTTCACTAAGTGGAATTCTAAAGGATGTACTTAAGAGCGATTCCTTAAAGGAGATCTGAATGCAAGAAGGAATGGTGAACAAAGAAAATCAGAAACTTGTGGGTACAGCTAAACTGATACCCACTGCATGAATCAGTAACAATATTGTCTAATTAGTGTGGTTAAAATGAGAGAACTGAAATATTTGGCAACAGCACGTAATTGAGGGTGGAGTATGACAAGAGTTAAAGTATCCTGAATTCCTTATATTTTGTGAAAGGAGGGTAATAATACTAATTAATTTCAGACGTTACCTTTTAAGCATACATAGTAAAATTTCAAGGGTAAGACTCAAAGAAAAGGGATGGAGTACATAATTTCTAAATTAGTAAAGTAAAAAATGGAATGAGAAAGAAACAATAATTTAAGATAAGGCAAGAAAGGAAGAAAAAAGCATAGAAAATGAGAAAAAACAATATAATAGAAAAAACAATATAATATAGTAGAAATAAACCTGGATATAAATATACAATTTAGAAAGAGAACATGATTTTAAGAGAGAGGATCAACAAAGTTAAAATTTGTTTCTTTGAAAAGACTAACACAGTTAGCAAATATCTAGTAAGATGGATCAAAAAAAAGGCAAGAATAAAAAATTATTAAGAATAAAGTGGACACAATTGAGAAATTAACAAGATCAGAAAGATATTGTACATAACTTAATGGCAGTAAATTTGAAAACAGGCAAAAGTGGAATAAAATCTTTATAAAATCACTTTTCACCAACACTCAAAAAGAAATAGAAAACCTGAAAAAAATTTAAAAGTACTGGAGAAATTAAAATCTTCCTTCAAATAAAACACCAGGCTGCGATGGTATTGTAGGTAAGTTGATCCCAACATTCAAGGAAGAAGTAATTCCAGTATTCCACCACACGCTTTTCCAGAGATTAGCAATGGAGCATATAGCACACTTTTGACACCAAAATCAGAAAGGACAGCATGAGAAGGAAAACTAAAGGAAAACTAAAGGCCTTTCTCTCAGGAACAGAAATGGAAAAGCTCTAAACAAAATGCTAGCTCGTTTATCTTGACAAAGGGTTAGAGACCACCTCTTCTCCCGCCTCCTCTACCTCCCTTCCCTGTTCCCTCACCCCCCCTCCTGGGAAGTGGGCTTTGTTTTTCCTGTTTTGCTTTATTATTTTGGAGGCAGGCTGCACCTGTTTAGCTTGCTGGAGAGCACAGGAGTCACTGTCTCTGAGGGAGTTCTTGATTATCATTTTCCCTCGATGGTCAAACGTTTGTGACCTCAGTGCTTCTGGGAGATCCCGGCTAAAGGGTTCGTTTGTCCCCAGGTATGAAGATCTATATCGGAGCAGACAAAAGTGCCCAGTGGTTGCCTAAAATCAGCCCAAGAGAGTTGCAGATTGCCGAGATGGAACTCCAGGAGAGTGGGTATGTTGTGAGGGAAGTCAGGGAAGCCTATGGACCACAAACTCCCAGCTCCCTGAAAGTTCTAGAACAATTTTTTTCTGCTAGTACACCAGTGACTGGTTAGACTAGATACTGCTGCTACTTCTCATAATAATAATTATTATTATTTATTAATTGTTATATGCCACACTAGTAGTTATAGACATCAAGTTAACTTCTCTAAGTTATGTTCAGACATTCTGGTTAGTTACTTTTATAGCATGATACTCTATACACGTTTTTGAAAATTAGAGGGAGTATTGGTTACTGCAATAGCATATTGCTGAACCGAGGATGGGATTGGTTTAAACTTCTAGGAAACTAGTGAGCTAGCCAATGTGTGAGTTGCCTTGTGCTACTCAACTTCAAATATCCCCTTCTGCCAACAAGAAAAAGAAGTTAGAGGAGGTGGATAGAGCGATAGAAGGAGAAAATTTTTATTTCCAGTTTTCAAAAACGTAAGTCGTAACCTCAGAAATGAAAATTTGGACTTTAATGCAGAGAATCATTTTTCTTTGTTGGATAGAACTTTAGATATTGTGGAAGTGTATTCAATTCTTGGATTTGTGTGGGAAGTGAACTACATACATAAATTGTAAGAGAGAGTTAAGTTTTACATTTACTTTTATGCTTATGTTTATGCATAATGGTTCTCTATTGACTTTCAAAGGTTTTTGGCAGTTACCTATAATAAGAGATAGATTTTAATTGCAGTCCAATAGGTACACAAATACATAACTGAAAAAGATGTTTTATGAAAAGATACCCTTATTATACATGTGATATACTTTAATATTTCTATTCTTTTCCATTTCATTCTATCATTTAACTGAAAAAACATTATGTTGTAAACCACTAAATTGATTTTGGGACACACTGATAGATCACAACCTGCTGTTTGAAAAATACTAGCTAACATGTAATTATACTGCTAATATCTCTTTAGATAACTGTTGCTCTCTATTATTGAAAATTATTCAGTTACAGACACTTGAAATAATTTTTTTCAGTCTTTCTAGTTTGTCATTGAAATGGTGGCAGAATAGCAACTGTGATCTGCATAACACATAATCACCTTTGATAAATTTAATTCTGCTCAAGGTTGAAATTAATGCCACTGGTAACTGAATGTGGAAATATCTATACTTACTGTATAGTGATGAGTTGATTAAATGGTATGTGGAAAATCAGATGGAGAGGAGGCAGGCATTTTTTTAAATCATTCTGGAATATATGGGTTAGATATTAATTGCTCTAGTGATCCATGAAAACCTATTATGAGAATACCTTTTATTCCTTAATTACATTTAGGAAATAAAAATACTATTTAAAAAATCAGAATCTGTGTTGAAATCATAATGCTTCCACTCCTTAAATTGTGACACTGTGTTATAATTCTTTGGATCTGACACCACCAATAAATACAAGTTCAGAAAACAATGCATTTAAAAAATGCCATGAAATTTACCCAAGTGTTATATATTTAGAACAAAGCTTTGTAGAATAGAATGTTGTTTTATGTAAAGTAGCAGCTTTCACACTTCAAGTATCTGGAAGAGCTTTATAAAACAAAGCATTAAGTGGGAACCGCTCCATTTTTATTCAAAGTTTATGAGATTCCAGAAGTACCATTATATTGCCCTTGCTTTAAAACGCAATTCAGAGTAAAATATACCTTCCATTTCTTTTTTAATAAGTTTCAGTGGGTAAAGCTTAAAGCGTCTTGTACCTTGTATCCATTTCCTTCAGCTGAAGACATTGAAGGAACTCAGATTTTGCACATCGGAGACTTAGATTTAAGCGTTTTAGAACTTTATTTTTGAAATGTTGCTTTGTTGGCAACACAATGGGCAAGTCTTCACATTAAATCTAAGGCACTAATGGCGAAAAGGGCTGAAAAGGCAAAGTAGAAACCTTTTCATATTATGCCATACTTGAGTTTGTGCACATGCAGACACGCTCTCCTATTTGAGTTCTAGTTGTTAACCATAGAGTCTGTCACTGTATATACTTTTGTCTTTTGGTTTTCTGGTCTGCTTGATGTTGCTGGCCAAAAACATTGCTTTGGCATCCTGCCTGCAGGGCAGTAGCCCCACCTGCAGCCTTTACCGGTCACCGGGAGTACACGGCTGTGTCATAGCTATTGAGCTGTGCTCTCATGTGTCTCCTGTTCAAACTGCTTGACCCCAATTCTCCTTTCTATGCAGCTCTAGTCTCGTTTCTCATTTGTGAGGTCAAATTGTAGTAAATGAAATGACACAGAACCAACAAAAACAAACATGTTACTAATGGCTAACATTTATTCAACATTTTCTATATATTAAGCTCTGTTTATAGTGGATTCCAAATATCTCACATAAGTCTCACATCAACCCTATGAGATTGGTTCTAATATTATTCCCATTTTGCAGTGGAGCAAACTGAGACCCAGAGAGGGGTTAAGTAATGTGGCCAAAGTCACTCAGGTACTAAGTGACAGAGCTAGCATTCACCATAGGGAATCTCATGCCACTGTGTGGTACAGCTTTTCAACTTGCAAAGGACAGTTCCCCTCAACATTTTTCTAATAAATTGAGTTATTGAAACATCTTTTATTGACATTGTGGATGCTTTGCTTTATTTTAGGATAATTTTTTTAGTAAACAATAAATATTTCAGGTAGAATCAGATTAAGTAGCTTAAGTTACAAAATTTTTAGCTTATTGATTCATTTCATTTCAAGGTTAGTAAATTATCCACTTATTATATTTATATGACATCCTCATATACTCTGCATGTTAATTTCTCTATACAGGGCCTTTCATTTTCCGTGTGTGTAAAGCTACTCTTTCAAACTCACAATGAAAGGATAAGTAAAAATATTTGAAAAATATACCAGAAGATTAAATCTGCATATGCAGAGCAGCATTGTATTCTGACCAAACAAATAAAAATCAACTACTGAGAAAGCATTAATCTGGGTTGTGGTAATGTACATGAAACTTGGAGAAAGAAAAACTAGTGCTTGTGGAAAATCTATGTTTGCTTTTTATATGCTTTCATGATTTTGATTTGGATGATAATGAATTAAATTAACTCTGATTTTAGAAGTCTTTATGGTACCATCAGTTATTGGTTTAGTGGTCCTAGGAGATTAAAGTTTGGATCTTTGCAATGTTTCACCTTATTGCTCAATTCAGATATTTCTGTGCAATAGACGGAAGCGGTAACATTTCAGACATTTCTCCCCATCGCCTTTACTTCTTCAAAGCTGATGCTAATTTACCTAATTTATGAAAAAAATCAGAATGACCTCAGTAACCTTTCTTGGTAAACTTCCAAATAATACTTACCCAAATAATTTACCCTAAAGAAATTACCTTATCAATTTTAAACCTGTACTCCCTATTTAGCAAACAATAAACAGTAGTGCTTGGATACAATCTTCATTTGTGACTAATAGCTCCACAAAATCTGCCAGTTCTCTTAAATCCTACTTTTGCATTTATGTCCTGGGTCAGACCCTGAAGTTCTAGAACAATCAGAATTTAGACAGAGCAGCTTTCATTATTTTAATGGAATTGATAGAACTAGTTTTTTATACTGAGGACCTGCTATGTGCTTCTTCATTGCCAGGTGCCAGGAGGACTGACAAAATGTGAGTAGGCAGAGGACTGTTTAAAATAAAATGTTAAGATACGAAAACTATTCGATCATGAGTTGCGTAGAGCACACATATTAAGACAGTCTTCCCAGAATGAAGAGAAGGTGAAATGAGAAGGAGGTGTTGGTAAATGTCAGGGGCACCTGTGGAGATGTTTGGAATTTTTAAAAGTGAAATTGGCATTGGGCAACTATGGCCTGTGGGCCACTTTCAGCCCACTGCCTGCTTTTGTAGATAAAGTTTTATTGGAGTTTGGCATGCTCATTAGCTTGTGTTTGTCTCTGGCTGCTTCGTACTACAAAGGCAGAGTCAGTAGTTGTAACAGAGACCATATGGACTGTAAAGCCTAAAATGTTTACTATCTGGCCCTTTTTGGAAATATTTGCTGACTCCTGGTCTAAATTATGTATGAAAATTATTTGCAAGTTCCCTTCAAGATATTGTATGTAAACATATAAATTGACACAAGATCATGCAGCTTGAGTATTGTAATTTGGAATGAAATTTTTAAAAAATGCCACACTGAATATATGAAAAGATGTGTTCGAGAGTTGTCTTTGGAAAAATGTATTTTTTATTACTGTAATTCAACTGTTTTAAGAACAGATTGCCATATATTCCTTCGGGTGAAATGAACTTTTGTATGGAGATTTAATTCTTATCCGTTGGATATTTTGGTTATGTCTTAATGAAAATTGGGATACTAACAGTTTCTTTCTATTTTACTTACTGTACCTGATATTATTTTGTTAATGGGAGTTGGTATATATTAATTTTCTCATTTACAGAAGATCTTAGTCGATAAATTGCTAGAATATTGCTTCGACTTGGTAGCGATCTATGACATTCATGTGTGATGTATGTAAGCTTCATGTTATATGACAACCATTAACATTATAAAATGCATCTGGTGCTTGAAAGAGACGTGACCTATTAGCATAATTGGTTCATTTTTTTGGAGAGGAGCAGATCGTTATTTTTGAAAGAGTGCCAGCTTGTATATGTTTTGGTTTTCTTTAATCCATTTGAACATTTTTTTTCTGGCCATATATGGTATAGTTCTAAGGGCTGAAGTGTATCTTACAGTGATGGCATCTTGCATGTAGTCTAACTTCACTAATTGTACTTTACTTCTCTCACTAAGTTTCTATCTCCTCATGGGCAAGTGACAGGTATGCATAGTGCCTGGCTCACTGTGGTCACTCAGAAAATAAACTGCAGTGAAGTATTCATGTAGTGAATTGTACGTTTCTGAAATTCTTTTGGAATTCCAAAATATTCTTGCTGTTTCTACTCTTACTTAAAATACAGTGAGGAAGCTGTTGTTTAGATGTCTGTTGCCACACTTGATTTCTGTAAGGAGGGACTGTGCACGATTCATCTTTCTCTTCTCAGTGCCTGGCACAGAGTATGGAGTATATACTTGAAAGTAATTAGTAATATGATTGGCATTCCTTATCACAAAAAAATGAGTGTTTGTTTCTGAATCTAGACGAAGTCCTTTCACACACAGCAGGTAAGAAGAGGAGTAAGGAGGAATCTGTGTGCCTCACTGGGTTGAAGGTCTGACTAGTCAAGGATTGCTGAACGGATGAATGGGAGTGTGGTAATTAGACTCCTAGCTGTCAAGAACTGAAATATGAGAGCCATACGAAAAGCTGATTTAGCAAAAAATTATTTTTTTCCTCTGGTATAATTTAGCAACACTAAGGATGCTGTTAAGGTGTATTCTCTTGCAGAGAGTGAACTTTCAGACTCGAAAATGTTGGCATTTTGGAAATCCTGGAGAACTTTCCAGACTGAGAGATGGGAAGGGATCCAGTTCTGCTTTTTCGATGAAAAGGATGCTTCAGGAAACATCCTTTCCCTTCCGGGAAAGGTTTAACTATGGCCTCCGGAAGGGACAAAAACTCTGATTTGTAGTGTTTTCCAGTTTCCCTGGTGTAAATACTCGCACCATGGCGATTTAAGCTACTGCCTTGACCTCACTGAACATGGAGTAGGAAAGAAATACACCAAATTCACTCTCGGGAGCCAGTGCTAGCCGGCTCCAGCACACGGCTCCTTTATAGTAACTTTCGCTCTTGGTTGTAGGGGTTTACTACCAGGTTACTAGGAACTATATGGACGTGTTTCATGTTATTAACTAATAAGTGTGGACGTGACCATTTGTAGTATATACACGGGTGAATGTGGAATTGTGAAAAGTTCGCAATAAAGTTTTTCTTTTTATCTTTTTGACGTCTTGGCGAGACAAGCAATTGTAATTTTCAAATTTTGTGTCTGGAAGGCTAGAGGGCATGGTCTCAGGCATTGCCCTCTCCCTTCAGTCGTGGTAACAGTAAAGGCATTTCATAATTCTCTGTCTCAAAGAATGGGCTACCTCTGAGCTACAAGGAATAGATGGCTCTGGGAATCTTTGCTGGACGCCCAAAGGAGCTGGCACAGTGCGATCGCTCTAGCCAGCGTTAGTCTGGTTTTACACTGTGAATGTACACATTTTCTGAGGGTGGGTCACACTTAACTAAATTATTCATTTTTCACATTCAGGCAGCAGCTTGAAGCTTTTCAAAGCCACTTTCTCTTACAGGCAGGTGGTAATGATGTTCCCCTGCAGCACCCTGTCAATCCTGTCTGTGTGCTAGGAACGGGGTGCGGGGGGGGGGTGGGGGGGCGGGGGTGCCTTCATTCTGCAATTTCTTGGTAAGATTCTGACTTACTCTTTCTGTTGCTAATATGTCACTCAGTAAACTTAATAGCCTGTATACATAATGAGGATAAATTGACTTCACGTTGGAAACCTGGTTTTCACACGCTTTCTGTTTTTCCTATGTATGTTAACTTTCTTTTAAGGCTATTTATGGCATTTAAGATGACTTAAAACATCCTTCATAGTCAGTCATCATGGAAAAAGGGTTTCCATTAATCTCTTCTTCATATTCTCCCACTTCTTCCTGAACTCAGTGTTGTTTGGCTTCTTTCCCCATTTTTCAACTGAAAATGTTTTATGGGGACACTGCTCTCCTCATTGTCTGCTTGTTCCCTGTAAGACCTCATCCAAACTCCTATGAACGGAGCTGCTTCCTTTACATTCTCATTCCCGCTGATCGAGGTGGGTGCTAGGTGCTTCCTGCCTGGGTGATTGCAATTGTCTGCTGATCTTTCTCTGTGATGTTAAGTGTCTCCCCTCCAGTCCATAGTGCTGCTGGAGTGCACCATCTAAAATGAAAATCTGGTCATGTTGGGTGACACCTGGTGGCCATAGTAGGGCAATAATTTGATGACCCTTCTAGAAAATTGTTTATTTCTATATTCAACATGGATTTGGAGGACTGCCATGGAGGGTGTGCTGAGTGGCGGAGGGCTGCTGGTACCTCACTCTGAATCCCCTCCTGCTGCCCTAGAAGGCTCATTGCCAGAGCTTCTTGGACACCTGCACTGGAGGAGATGCTCCATCCCATGAGACCTATTGAAGTATTCTTTCACATGGCCTCTCTTGAGAGGACGTTGTGTAAATACAATTTTCTCCATCCTGTTACATTTCTCGTGATAGTTTCTTAGTAACATGAGCAACTGCATGACTAGTCAGCCTCTTCATGTGTCTCTGCTTACAGATCTTTTGTCTGTACTACAAAATCTTTGGGTCATTTACTTCTCTCCTTTCACATGTGTGTGTTCAGTGTGTATGTAGTACCCAGCCAAAATAGTCACACATCACCGGTGGCTGTTGTCCTGTATTATGAAATAACTCAATTATGAGAAGGTTTAGGCCTTGGGTTACGCAAATTCATTTAGTTCCCTGTTTTATTCTATTACTTGGACAGTTTTTATATTGAGTTTGCTCATAATGTTTATTTGTAATAATAATAATGAGACTAGTGGAGGCAAAGGTAATAATGCATTTGATATAACAGCATTATGGTGTGAAGGTGAGCAGTAAATAAAGGGGTAACCGATGACAAGTGAAGATTCAGAAATTTGGGAAATATAACCAGGAAAAAGTGAACAACTAAGTCAGGATTTTAGTTTCCAGAATCCCATGGGTGTTCTTACTGTTTTATATCTGCTTTTACCCCCAAGATTCAATGCAGATATTTGAGAGAGAATTTCCCTGATTGGAAGCAATCTCTATCTTAAGGTGATCACCCAAGAAAGAATTATTTGAAAAAATTTGTTTCAGAGATCACTTTATTGTAACACACTGTTTTCTTTAAAGCAGGAATGTGTGTGGCTGTGGTTTTTTCCCTGTGGTAGTTTGAAGACCCTCACATGAAGGACTTGCCAGGGTTTCCTTCAGGAACCTTCAGGCTGAGAAAGCAGTGGTGGGGTCTCCACTGTAACCTCTGTGTGGACACATCCTAGCATTCCAGGGAGTCCAGAGCTGGGCTGTTCCTGAAGGCCAATAGACTAAAGTGGGACTAATAGGTCATTATTTATTGATTAAAAAAAATCTCACTTAGGTAGTAAAAGGACAATTCGTTTACATTTGTGGCTATGTGTACCTCAAGAAAAGAAAATTATTTATTAATTATCTGGTTAAATTAAGTTTTTCTGTTTAACAGGTATTTATAAAATATACCAACTAGCACTTTGGATAAGTAAGTTGGAAAATCTACATTGGAAACTGAATTAATGAAACATAACAGTATTCTGTGATCAAATAAACTCAGCACCTAATCAAATTTATTCTTCATTATTTCTTATTATTTCCTTTGTTGAGCTGAATGTTTGTAGTAGTAATGAATTTATATTATTTATATAGGGCTTTGTCATTTATAAAATAATGTCACCTACACCGTCTAATTTAATCATCATGATGATCCTGGGGCCTAAGTTGAGCTGATATAATAAGGGAAAATTGAGGTTTAGAGAGGTTATGCCAAATATCAGGCAGCCTGTCAATGGAGGATCTAAGATCCAGGCATTCTGACACCTGACCTTACTTCTTTCCTTCTTTCCTCCCTCCCTCCATCCCCGCCTTATTTCTGTCTTATAGATCTTGCTACCACTGAGATGCTAAATAGCCATCAGAATTGATCAAAATCTCCTGCTGAAAAAATATGCATCACTGATTAATAAATCAGCACATTTCTTGATGCTACAGTTCCTGACCCAGTTATTATTACTATTTTACTTTCCTAATTTTAAGATGATGTTAATTTTATTACATGCATTTTCCCTGTGTTATTAGCCTAAGGAATAAAAAAAGTATAATTTAAAATTCGTGGGATTTTTCAAATAATATGTTGATGTATTACCATCCTCTAATGAACAGAACAGTAATCTATTAAATAACCATTAGACCAAGACAAATCCCTCAATCCACATGGTGTTAGTTATTGATGTATTGATCCTGGCCGGTGTTTTTGCTGATTTAGTAAGGCAGAGGCAATGAGAGTGAAGAGGGCCAAATAACAGTTATAGTAACAATATTTACTCAAACCTGGATAGTGTTCTGTACTTTCATAAATATTTTTCCTTTGCAAAGTAACTTTTTATATTGGATATGTTTGCTTTGTGTAGACAGTCAAAATAAGGGCTTTTTTAGCTTCCTTTAAAAATATTTTTCTTGGTTAGATAACAATGCATCAAAATTCAGAAGGAACATTCTTAAATGTTAAAATCGGTCTTTTTTTTTCTTTAACACTCGCGGTGATTTATAACCCGTACTAAATTAGATTCTGCATATCCTTTTGTGTAGTCGGTTGAGGTAGGAGATTGCAGAAGTTTTAGCCTTTTTAGTATCTTTTTTTCCTCTAATCTTTGTTTCTGATCAGTGAGCCGAGAGCTTCCTAATTGGAGAGCAATAAATCAGCACAGGAACTGACTTATCTGGACTCATTTTTCCAGCTCTGATATACAACAAACATGGGAGCAGGTTGAATTTTGGGGTCAAATATTATCAGAAAGACACTTTAATCTTTTGGATGCACTCTTCGTTTTTAAGGAGTAAATTACAGAAGGATTGTTTTCTGAATCCATCACAATGGCCGTGGGCTACTTTGGCCTTCGCATCCCTGTCTGTTTGGGGCCCCTTATTTCTCCAGCTTGTTTTTCTCCTTTCCAATTTCACCATTCATCTTGTTTTCCCTCAGATTTTCTTTGGATCACAGCTCTTATTCTTCAGTTCTCTGTTAGCTCTTCGATCCCTCGCTCTGCTCTTCTAACCACAGGCAGTTCCTATTCTTCTGTGTCTTTTGTTGACTCTCTGCATGCAGGACTGGTTTGGGAAGCTCCTTGCTGTTTACTATATCCGTGTAGTGAACGGTGAGGTTTCTCTCATCCTGTTCTGGTGGCCATTGTAATTTGATTGTTTTTGAAAAGGGGAGAGGAAAAAAGAAAAATGTCATGTTAGCTTCTCCCATATATTAAACAGGATCATTAAAGTAGTCCCAGGTTAATATCTGGCACCTCAGCCTTAGGTTGATGCTTTCTGATAGAAGACATGGCAAAAGTTTGTAGAGCATGATTTTGAAAGCATAACATCTTTATCCATAAATATTTTGTGGTTTTTGAATGTTTTATTTTTGGCTGAAATTTTCAGAATCCACATTACTTTGCCTTGAGAGACAGGAATAAGAAGCGTTTTAATAGTAGCATCTCTCTGGGGAGTACACCATGTGCACTGTATGAGGAAACCTGGATTGTCTCCTATAAGTTATTCCTAGGAGAGTGTGAAACTTTTTTTTTATTACTTGGTCAGATTCCAACCAAAAGCACATAGTATTTGATGAATAACTAACACAGATAATTAATAGATTAAGAGAATGTGCGAGCCCAAGCATGAACAGAGAAGCTGGGAAGGAGGTTATCAGCGTAAAAAACATTGAAAATGAACAGGGCAACTGGAGCATGAAAGAAATCAATTTAATTTGTGGGAACTTATATTTCCTTACAATTATATTCTTCTTACTCTGTACGACTTAGGCTGTGTCCAAGTTAAGTAGGGAGTGTCTGTGCCTCAGATGTCTGCCAGATGGGCTAGTTAAGTTTCTCCATAAAAAAACCCATTTCTGTATTGGATGTATGGTTCAGTCTGTTCTTCCCTCTAAAAGGAGTGTTGTCTCTGGTACTCAGGGCCTTAAAATGTCAGACACAGTGATTTTTCAAAGGGCTCAAGGAACACAGATGGAGACCCTTTACTGCCAAATGTGAGAAGAAGCAGACATCAGCCTGACCATCCTAGGTCTTGTTCTGTTCTCACAGCGTTTGGAAATTTGAAGGAGGCTGATTGCTTTCTTTTTCCATTATACCTGGGAGAGATTTTAAGCCCAGCTGTTCAACCAGCGTTTGGATAGTGGTACCTCAAAGGGATGAAAGATGAAGATAAAAGGCTCCCATTCTCATGGACCTTTCCAAAACCAATTGGTCCCCAAGATGTTTGGCACATAGACTAATGTCTGCTAGACGCTATTGACTCACCAACAGATAGGAAACAGTAGAGGCAGATAAAAGGCGGATGAGTCTTATCTGAAAGTCACTCACCACCTCCATGTTTATTGATGGTCTGTTGGCCTGTGCCATGAGCTTTAACGTGTTTAAAATTCCCAGATTATTGCCAGTTATATTAGTATTAAGAACTTAAACTAAAAGGCTTTGATGAATTCAAACAGCAGGAAATACGTGAGGACAGAGGAGATTTTTGGAATCTGAGTTTTCCTGGTACCTCAAAAAAAGAAAAGAGAACACCACAGCTGCCTAAAACCTACTGCCCGCTCTCCTTCACAGAAGGAAGATATGTTACTCCAGGATCATACTGTTCCTGGGTTCTCAAGTACCTCTGTATCTGAAAGCATGCGTTTCAAAGATGAAAAAGGTTTGGAAATTGTGTAGAACAGTTACAAGTCTCTTGAGGAATTAATAGAAGATTTTGGAATTGAAGAGGATTATATTTGCTTTAGAATGTTAGAACAAGTGCCACTTGTTACTTTCCTTTGTTTATTCTATTTTCCAAAGTGATTATCATAATTGTTAATACAGCATTCATTCCGATGGCGGCAAAGCTTTTATAAATCTTAATAAAATGTCCCTGCATGTGGTTTTAACCAATGTGTAGGGATTTATGGATTTAATGCTGGATGGAACTACCACATATTCTGTGCAAGACGCCATAGCCCTTTCCTTTGAAGAACTTAGACTCCTTGCAAGGTACCTAATACGTGACATAGTTCCAAAATTATTTGAAGCAAAACATAACGCTAACAAGTAAAATTTAAAGATGTATGAAATTAATTCTTGAGATTCAATACCATAATAATCTTAAGTTCAAAATTTATCCTGAAATAAGGCAGGATGTAAAACATACATTGAGATATTATTATTTAAAATGACATATTTTAATTCTCTGTCTTAGGAATGAGAAACATGCTACTTATAGATATTTCTTCTGCCTTCATCATTGATGACTGACATCACTAGCTCATTTTTCTTTGAAGGTTAAAATTTTATTTTGTAAAACCATTGAGATGAGTAGAAATTATGAAGTTCTGATGATGAAGACCCTGAAGGAGGGGAGGAAGACAGGGTGCTGACAGTTCTGCCTTGGGCAGATCCAGGAAGTGCTCACCACTGTAGCTTGTGCACAGGACTGGGCTGGTTATAGCATAGTTAACCTTGGCAGGATAGAGTATATTTAAAGGCTACTCCACTGGAATGGGACAAGTATTGAGATGATTTGTGTGGTTCAACACAGTTGATGAGGTGCAGAGCCCATTATTGAAAGGGATAGCGACAAACAAATATGGGCTCATCGTGGAGATATGTGTTTTGCTAGGTAAGATGAAGTAATATAATGCAAGTACTTAAGAGTCCAGGCAGACATGTAGCCTGGTAGGACCAGAGAAACCATTCAGCTAGTTGTAACTTTTCAGCCACTATGCCAGAATTCAGGGCAAGACTATTCCAGCAGAGAGACTGGCCGGATGAAGACAAAGTCTCAGTTCTGGAGGAATATATGCACTATGCATGTTACTGAAAGAAAGACGCGAGTGCAGAAACTAGAACTAAATCCAGCGGATCAGAATTGGGGTCCAAGCACCTGAACTGGGCCAGCAGCCAAGGAGACTTACGCAGATTCCTTTTGGCCCTAGGTTTTGGGCTGTGCTGTTCATTGTGTTCCTCCCCAAGATCAGGATTGGCCTAAACACTGGGGCACTGTTGAGCCTTCAGTGCTTTTGTGGGAAGAAGAGAACTTGGGGACAGATGGAGCACTCCATGAAGGAGTCCCCTGTGTCCTGGGAATTCCCTTCAAATATGGCACAGATGCCAGAGTGGAGGCAGCCCTCTTAGAGGCTTTCCTTCATGATCATTATTGAAAATACAGTTATATAATCGTATTAAGACTACGTAGATAAATTAAATGCCTCTTGGACATCCTTTATAATATTGTGCTTCCAAAAATAAACATTTAATAATAGAAAGAATGCTATATCATTTATTCTTCTGGATTCTTGGATTTTAAGCAATATTGGAGTCTTCTTTCAGAACTTAAAGGTGAAGGAAAATTGCCTTAAAATGAAGTAGGATAGTCTTTGGAAAAAAACCTTATAGATCCTGTGAGAAATCTTTATTAAACTACAAAGCTTTATTTAGTCTTCAGTGTGGTAAGAAAACATGATGTTATTAAAAATGCTTACATTTTATGTTGTAATGTACCATATGATTTGTGTCTTGCGCTGATTTTCCACTCTTTATCAAGGAGAAGAATAAGTAGGTATACACATGATTCTGATACTAACCTCCAAATTCTACCTTGAGACTTCCTAACCACATAGCCAGTTATTGTTGGTCACCTGACCAGAAAGACCATTTTCCTAATACACACTGGTGGGAAATATATTTTATTTTGGCAGCAATAAACTAATTATTTATATATGAATGGTTTCTTCAGCTACTTCATGCATAAGTTCTCTCAGATAAGAGAAACGTCTTTTAACTATTTCTATGAAGTTAGGAATCTATAGTTTCATAAATCTACTTTCAGTACGTATCTTATTTGAATAATTATGTCATGGAGTTCAGCAGTCCATGTGGAGGCCAGTCATGGTGTAGTGGAAAGAACATGAGTTTTGGAACAGCAGATATGAGTTTGAATACCTTTTTTTTTTTTAACCTCTTACCAGCAATCTGATCTTGGATGATTTGCTTAACATTTCTATGTTCCTGACCTGTGAAAGGTGGACAGGACAGCTCCCTCAGAGAGTTGCTGTCAGTGTTAAATAAGGAAACAGTTAACACAATGCCTGCACATTTTATAATTTTACTTAAAGTTTAGCTGTTTCTCAGCTTCAGTTTCCTGTTCAAACTGTGGAGAGAATGCCTGCCTCATCAGATAATTTTGAGAATCACTGATAAAAACATTTTGAATAGTAAGGTCCTATAGTTTGTAAGGATTCATTATTATTCTTTCCTGCTCACAGCTGATGTCTCAAAAATGTTCTGAGACTTCCTAATCATGTGGCCAGTTAAGGTTGTTCCCCTAACGAGAAAGGTCATTTTAGAGGGAAAACGATTGGTTAGGTAATTTTTGTGAAATTCTTACATGTCTCTTTCAAATCTAAACTCAATTTGACCTCTTTCCCCTCTAAGCATGACCTCTTAGCCTCCTTTGCTGGCCTTTCCTTTTGTTCCTGTCAATATTGGCATGTTAGTTTTCTAGGGCTGCTGTAAAAAAGTACCAAAAACTGGGTGGTTTCAAACAACAGAAATTTATTGTCTCACAATTCTGTTTGCTAGAATCTGGACTCAAGACGTCTGCACAGCATGCTGCCTCTGAAGGCTTCGGAGAATCCTTCCTCGCCTTTTCTAGCTTCCAGCAATCTTTGGTGTTTCTGGCTTGCAGATGCATCATTCCAGTCACATGGCCATCTTTTCCCTGTGTGTCTTTACATCATTTTCCCTTTGGACATGTCTGTCTCTGTGTCCAAATTTCCCTTTTTAGTAAGGATACCGTCCATAGTGGATTATGGCCCATCCTAATGATCTCATTTTACCTTGATCAGCTTTGTACAGAATCTATTTCCAAATAAATTCACATTCTGAGTTACTGGGGGTTAGGACTTCAAAATACCTTTTTTTGGGGAGGGGTACAACTCAACCCATAACATGTAGTAGTCCCAAAGTTTCTGACCACAGCCTCTTTTAGGTCCTCTCTTTCTCTGTAAGTTATCTCATGTCTTTAGTGACAACTGTGGTGAAATGGGATGAACAGGGTCTTTGGAATCAGAGTGTCTTACATTGGATCCTGGCTATTTCACTTTCTAGTGAGTTTAGCAATCTAAACCTCATAGTTACAGGGGTATGTTGAGTGGTGTTCTCCTGTTCTGGGTCCTTCTTGGGGAAATGTGGGGCCTCGACTGGGATAATACAGGCCAAATCTGCCAGTTTTTGCCTTCAGCCTGCTCCATTTACCAGGTTATTATAGGAACCCCAGAAACAACCCTGAAGTGTAAAAGGAGTCACAAAAAACCATTTAGAAGAATGTCACTCAAAATGTGGCTCACAGGCCAGCAGCATCTGCATCACCGGGGAAGATTTTTGGAAGTGCCAATGTCTAGACCCCACCTCATCCTACTGACTCAGAATCTCCAGGGGTGGGGCTCATTTATTTGCTTTAAGAAGTTCTCCAGGTGATTCTTATACACTTTGCAGGTTAAGAAGTACTGAATTCAGTTGGGTATGCAGAGGACACTGTGGGTATTGGCTGTGGTGACAATGGTGGGATTTACGGGTTGATTGCACGAGTGTATATGCCTCTCAGGACGGTTTAAGGACAAGGTGGTTGGGCCAGCCCTCCCCTTTAACTTCGCCTTCCTTGTGTTCTTAGCAGCACTCCTAGACATACTAATGGCAAAGATGGCATTGGTATTGAAGCAAAGTAACATTCATTTCATCTGAGTTACTTTTAAAAGTCCTATTCTAAGCTCCATTTGGCAACTGATCTCTCTCAACGTTGCTTAATGCCCTGCTCTCAACTATCAAGTTTCTGCTTTACAACTACTTGTCCAGAGTAAAATCTAGGGGAAGGTGTTTCTTTTTTTTTTTTTTTTAAGGAAATCTGTTATGCACATCAGCCTCTGATTATCCTTTCCAAGGGGATGTTGCAACATGAATTACAGTAATTTATTAGGAATGAAGAACCTATTCCAGGGCCCTTACTCAGCGGTTTTCATGGAGGGCTCTGTAAGTGGGAAAAACATTTGTCATTTTTGGACAGACTCAGAATAAATAAAATAGAGACCTAGTGAAAGGTGCATAAAGTTTAGCATATCAAATGAATTTGTATGTGATTACAATCCAATGCACCTGTTGCGTTTTGTACCTGCACATTGGTAATTCTGGTTCTGCATTTGAGCCTCTGATGTCTCAAATCAGATGTGGGATCTAGAATTTTCTTTGTGGATCACTTGTGGCAAGGACAGAAAGTATTACACTGTTTTTGAAAAGATGCAGACGTTCTGAGGCAGGTGTTGCAGAAGAATAATGCACTGATGAGCAGTCAGGCCAGCAAACGGGGTGTATGGGAGATGGCTGGGTGAGGGTGTGGGGGTCATCTAATTTCTTCCTGGGAGTTTTGTGAGTATTGTGTAACCTGGCTTATTTTCATTTCTTTTGATAATTGAGACTTAAAATGAGCTCATGCTGGAAAAGATGCGTGAGAGGAACAAGCATTTCCTTCCTGGGACCCCGATATGTTTACTTTCTTGCACAGCATTTCCAAGTAATAAAGTGAAGTGAAGGTTTTGCCATTTCACTTTTTTCTCTTCCTTTAGGTATGTTTGGAGTTTTTATTGTATGCAAAGTAAATGAGAAAACTAATTAAAGTAGATATTCGTGTATGTAGATATGTTTGTATTTATTTGTTTATCTAAAATCTTTTGAGCATCTGCTGTATAATGGATCCGGGGTACAAAGTTGGTGAAGACATTTTGTTTCCTCCAAAGAGATTTCAGTCTAGTAGAGGAGACTGTCAAGTCATCTGGGGTAAAAGAATTTATATTGTCAATTATATTTACTTATCCCTGACCAATTAACAATGAATTGCATGCCTATTATTAATTATTACTCTCGTCTATAAAGTAGCTATTCTTGACTTTTGGTGTTCATTAGAATTGGCGTTCAGGTTCTCTTGATTTGTTCAAAGTATGGATGGTCTGCCCCTATCTCTGACTAGTCTGTAGTGGGGCCCAGGCACATGTATTTGTAAAGGGCAGTGCAGTTAATTCTGATGTCTACCGAAGCTCATGAACCTCTGCTGCAAGTAATCACAAGCAGGCAGGATACACATTATTTGCTTGTGGTGTGAGTGAATTAAGAATCACGTGGTTTTATAAAAATCAGGAATTTGCTTGGACCGTTGAGCGAGAACTCAGGTGAGAGCTATTTAATGGCGGCTTTGGCTGTTGGAGTCTTGACCTGGCTCCTGGGTCAGAGGGATTCCGTCGGCAGTGTTTTCCCATTCCAGCATGCTGAGAGACATTGGCTCCTGCTTCTTGGCTACTGGTTTGCATGAAACTCATCCTGCACAGATGGGCCAGGGTTTGTGAGGACAGATGGAGAAGGAACAGCAAGTTCACTGGCAGAGCACACACATGGGAAAGAGCAAGAGAGAGAAAGGCTGGAGGTAGAAGCAGCTGAACAAAATTTACATTCACCTGTACATTATAGAAAATGCTCCCTTCGCTTTTGTTTCCTAATAAGGGTGTGCATAAAAAGTCTTTGAGAAGCTCATCCAGATTTACCTTATTTGGTGCCTTTAAATTACATAATAAATACCTTCCACGCATTTGTTAAAATAAAAATAACTAAGAAACTTCTGTGATAAATTATATGCTTTTCCTAAACAGCAGAGGGAACTGAGTTAACAAGGATGGAAACAGTTGACTTTCTGTTCTAACCAATAAAAGTCTTGCATTAGTACAGCCATGAGACTTCTAAAGAAAAAGAGTTACTGCTCTGGTGGCACAGCTTCTTCATTTTTAGTATATGATATTTGCTTTGGTTTTGGTATTTGATCTTTTTAGTTTTGTACTAAAAATATGTATAAAGATATACTCAAAGGAGCATAAAATATAATCATTGCTACATAGTCTATGTTTTTATAATCTCCACCTATGATTTATTCTCCCTACTGTTTTTAAGTCCCACTCCCTCCCAGTATGTGTGTTGGAATTCCAACAATTCATCAACAAATACCACATAGAGCATTACTGCCGGGCTGCATGGTGAACACGGGCTCCTGAAGTCTCAATGATCAAGATACCTGAGTGGACAATGGGGAGGGACACAACTAGTGGCCTTGTTCCCACTTCCAGTGAGGCAGCCCACCTAATTCAGAGCATTTGGGGAGTGGTTGACCTACTGACTCCACTATTCTGTAGGCTTGGGGAGCTGTCATTTATTTCTCTGGCAGCTAGAGAATTTCACTCTTTTAGTTAATTTCCTCTTACCCTATGCAGATTGTTTGATAAATCACTCATTTGCTTAACGTATTCAGTGTTTTCTCATTGTTTTTAGGATGAAGGTCAAACTTATTAACATCACCTATGAGGGCCCTGTGACAATGGTTCCTAACTGGGGGCAATTTTGTCTCCAAGGGGACATTCAGCAAAGTCTGGAGACAGTTTTGGTTTTCATGGGGGTTGGGGAAGGAAGTGCTACTGGTATCTAGTGTGTAGAGGCCAGAGATGTTGCTAAATATCCTACAATATGTGGGACAGGTCCCCATGACATACAGTTATTCATGCCAATAGCACTGAGTTTCAGAAACCTTGCCCTGTGGCATCTGGCCTCTGCCTGCTTCACCAGCCTCATCTTGGTGCCTCCTCTTGCTATCTCCACTCTAGACACATTGGCTTTCTTTCAGTTCTTTGAATAGCCTCTGTTGCTTTTTTTTTGTGAAGCCCCCGAACTAACATCTGTTGCCAGTCTTCCTCTTTTTGCATGAGGAAGATTGTCTCTGAGCTAACATCTGTGCCAGTCTTCCTCTATTTTATGTGGGATGCTGCCACAGCATGGCTTGATGAGGGGTGCCAGGTCTGTGCTGGGATCTGAACCCAGGAACGCCATGCCACTGAAGTGGAGCATGCAAACTCAACCACTATGCCACTGGGCAGGCCCCTCTGTTGCTTTTTTAGTTTTAGGGATTTTGTGTTTGTGGCTCTCTGAACATGGATGCTCTTCCCACTTCTTTCATTTGTCTAGTAGGAAATAACTCTGAATCCTTCAGAGATCAGCTACTAGCACTCCTCAAAGAGCCTTCCATACCTCTCCCACTAGGTTAGATCCCTTCTGCTCTCAGAGCACCATGTATTCTTGTGCCTCGGACCTTATTAACACTCTAATTAAATAATTTATTTTATCATTGGTTGTTCATGTTTTCCCTCCCCTGTTAGAATATAATCTTCAGGAAGGCAAGACCTATTCACTTCCATATCCCCAGTGCCTAGCAGAATGGTTTATACTTGGTAGTCACTCAACAAATCTCTAGTGAACGAATGAGTCCTCAATAAGATAATGTACCTGACATGACTTGTAAAGAATTAGACCGATTACTATTTTTGACACATTAGCTCAACGTGACCTCTCTTCTCTAAATCTATAAGGCATTTTAATTTAAACCAATATCAGGTATTAATCATATATGGTTTTATATTGTAGTTATAGGCAAAGTAGAGTGTGTTATGTTGTGGCTTTTTGGATGTGGCTGTTATGATACAAGAAGTGCAAAGTCACTCTCTTTTTTATCACCATCCCTTGCTCTCTTTATTCTGTCTCTCTCACTCCAATTATAGCTGACTTTCAATTTCTACTTTATTTTTGCTTTGTTTGATTTTTAAAAAATTAATGAATATTAATTTTATATTCAGAAACATGATTAAAATTTTAAAATTCTGTTGGAACTGGACTGGATTCTAAGATTATGTCATCTGGTTCCCCAAACTATAATTTTGTAGGGCTTTAATAATATTAATGTAACACATGCATACTATTGACTATGGGGAAATTGGTGAGAAATTTAATTGAAGATTAACTATGCAATTTGGAATTGAACATAAGGGATCATATTGTGATCCAAACATCCTGCTTGGCTCACTGTCTAATATATACTCAGTCAAATATAGTTAGCCTAATTAGGCAGCCTACACAAAGCAGAGGTGTTTAACCTCTAGGTTTTTCAAATGGAAAACAGACTGAATATCCTTACTAAATTGATTAATCTATTTATTACATGAAACAAATTTGAACACTATAACTAAAGAGAGTAATAAGAAAATTTGAATTATAGACCATTATATATGAATAAATTCATGGAGAATGAGCTGACTCTGGCCTTTGCTGATGTAGGCAAGTTAGTAAACGTCTGACTCCCATTTATGTGGTTTGTCTGCTGAGTGATGCCATCCTGTCTCTACTCAGGATGTAGGGTTGGCAAAGGGGGTTTGGCTCAGAGTTGAAGAGTCTGCTGCTTACACTGCTTGGTAATAAAAAAATGTGGTCTGTTTTTAGCTATCCTTTACTCAAAATGCATCAAATTGCTGCTCATGATGTCATGTACCCATGATACAAATTTGCGTGTTAACTGGATGTGATGACCTGTCAATACAAGGACTTTGACTTACAAATCTTTGTTCCTAACCTCCTCCTATCTCATGCTATTCAGTTAATTTTTCTTGAATGAATGTATCAGGTTGAACCATAGAAAGTTGTCAATATTCAACTGTTTTTGACCTACAAAAATGACATTTTCATATGGTTCAGCCTAACATAAGTAAATGAGTGGACGAACTTTGAATTCATTTTTTCATAGAAACAATGTTCCAATTAATAGTGAAACAAATTAGAAATAGTACTATTTGTACTTTGTTTAGGTACATAATAGATTTAAATAGATTTTTATAGGCTACCCAGGGAACCTAGCCATAATTTAAACCATTGATTCTGTAGGAAAATGCATGTCAACTACAAAATTCAACTTACATGTAAATGTTTGGTACACAACCTATTCATAGGTTGGTGATATAATTGATGAGGCCAGCAAGAATTTTCTTCATATTCTGACAAGATCATTGGTAGAATCTTCTTTGCTAGTTGTTTAGTTTAGGACTAGTAATCAGGGATGAGTAGAGAATTAGGTGATAATGTCAGTGTTGTTGGAGTCTGTGTGCTCTTCTCAAGACGTAAACTCATCATGGAAACCTTTGTCCCTAGGGACTAGGCTCTTGGGGATGTGATGAAATGTAGGGAAAACGTGCAGAGTTATAAATGGCAAACCTCTTACCTAGGGGCTAGTATGTTCTGTGTCAGTGATCTGCAAAGAATGAAGGTCATTTTTGGTCATTATCTATTTCCTGATCTTAGGTTTTTGCGAATTCCTTAGCTCATGGACTTTTAGCTCTCCAGACACACAGAAATAGATGTGTTTTCATGAAAAACCTCATGATGTGCGTGGGCATCTGGTGGTGTTTCATTAAGGGTCACAGGGAGGGTGATCTTTCTGCCAAAGGGTGATGTAACCCACAATAATTTCAGCCTTTGGAAAGCAAGGGTAACAGCTTGAGCTCAGTCCTGTTCCATGGACAGGTTGGAATAACTTTCCAGGTGCCAGTCTGACATGGCTGTAGGCCTGGGCTGGCAGTCCACATGCGTGTTGCCTTGCAGGGTAGATCCTTAGCTGGGGGAGAGGAAGAAAGGGTGGTTTGGATCATAAATTTTTATTTACTCTTTAAATCCCTTGAGACTGTAATAATAATAACGATAATGGTAATAAATAAAATCCATGAAGAAATGGAAATCCTGGCTGAGGGGGAGGATATTCTAGGTGAGAATGCTGCTTTCTTTTCTGATCTTATTTTTTAGATAAATAGGGGGATGTAGGAAGTTCCACATGCTCGTTTCTGTTTGTCCGATTAACACAGAGCAAGTGAAACTAAAGATGCTCTTGATGCTTGTAAATATAGGAAGCTCCAAGCAGGTTTGTTGTTTTGCTTTGTTAAAAAAGAGACCTCAAGATTTTTTATAATGCATCAAGAAGTCTTATATGAGAGTTTTTGAAAAAAATTATTACTATGAAACAATTTAAAAAAGTCAGACTGATGATATAATTTCCATTGCTTATCATGTCAGGGGGTCCTGAGGCTGTAAATACTTCATATCGGTCAGACTAGAAATAATACTAAAATTATTATTATGGATACAATTATTAAATCAAACATAATTATTTCTACTCCTTTTAACCCTTTCACATACATTTGATCTGCAAAACAGTTCTCAGAACTGTTGTCAGATGTTGGCAAAGTCTGGTTAAATCTTAGTGTGCATGTTTATCACTGCCCATGTATAGTACTGGATTCCAGCAGAGAAATTTGGGTTGAAAGAAATAGAGAAGGATCAAATTACTGAATGAAGTTCTGTCCTGTACCCTCTTTCAGGTGCGGTTTTCCCTTATCATATCTATATCCTCCTGCTTCGTATGTTCAATGTTATTTCATTTGTTAGAATTACCAACAGATATGTTTATAATTCTTCATTCACCACTCATCTCTTGGATGAACACTGGCTTTGCATTTCCAGGTTGGTATTATGCCATCAATAACTGCTTTTTAAGTACACTTTCCAGCCAACTTTTCAATGTTATTTACATTATCGACCATATTTTCCCAATCTGGCAGTGAAGGCAAGCAGGGCCTAATTAAAATCTTTGCTAATGTTAAGAATTCTTTTTGTTTCCTCATAATATTTTATATACTAGATCAGCTATATTTTTCTTATCAGATAAGAAATTAAACTGGCCTGGAAAATTTATGCTGAAAATATTAGAATGCACTAAAAAATATAAGACTAACAATAAAGTAGGTCACCATAAATATTTGAATTATGCTTCAAATGCTACGTAATATGTATCACCAGAAGTGACGCCATTCTGAAACATGGAGATCTTTGTGCTTTTGTTGAAAGAGAGAAATTTATGGTGTAGATGACTACTAAATGTGTATTCCCCAAGTTCTCAAAGTGTATATGCCCAGGTGAATTGTGCATTTATTATAATTTTCTGTAGATTTGTCTGACCTCAAGGACCTTCTTGGGAGTCAAGAAGGTCTTGGCTCCTTCACGCAGGGCCTACCTCTTGGTCTTAATCCTCTGCAACTTCTCTTTCTCCTCAGGTACAGAGCCCTTCTCCATAAAGCAGAGATGCCCCAGCTCTTAGAGTCCACGACTCCTTTGCCCTGGAACTTTAAGTACAGAGTAGAGTTAGTTGTATTCCTCATAAGTAGAATGCGAATAATAACAGTACCTATTGCACAGAGTCATGCTGAGGACTGGATGTGCACTGAGACTAAGCCGCCTCCCTGTAACTTTAATCTGCATCATTGAGGGCGAACAGGCAGCCCCAGAAACCCGTCCCTCCTACCTCCAACCCTCATGGCCTCCCCTTCTTCACCTGCCTGGACTCTATTGGGACAAATCTCATGTAAGTCAGTCCCCATGAGCACTTTCAGTCTCCCAGGTCACACCCCTCCATGTCCCATACTCTAACTGTTTCAGCCTCTGTCCATCCTCTGTCCTGTCCTCTTATAACACCTCTCCCTGACTCCTAATCCCTTCCTTGTGCTTTCTAGAGCCCTTGGATTGTTAGGAGCAAATATATATGATAGTTTCAGACTTTTCTCTAAACATTCCTTTTACTTTCTTTTGACCACCGACTCTCCCTGAGGTTTCACTGCAGCAAGAGGTGACTGTTTCTCTCCTATATCTCTGCTTCATACCACCAGGCTGGGGCTGGGGTAGATGTCATCCTTGCTCCTCATTGCCTTTTTCAGACCACGCTTCTGCTCTCCTCTTAAGCTCTTTTAAATTGCTCTTACTTGTTTCTCTTGCTTACCATCCCTTGGGTCCTCTCTCCTCATTTCTCAGCAATTTCCTCTCATGGCTCACTCATTTTCTCCCATACTACTAATCTTGATTCTTGGCCATTGAAATGTACATGTAGATGGTCCTTCCAATATCCTTGCTTCTCAGTTCCTAGGAGTCTACTTATCCATGATCTTATCTTCCAACCTCAGTCAACCACTTCCTCACTAATTTCTCAGACCTTGTTGTTGCCGATAATTTCAACCCTTCCTTAGTCTCAGTTTCAGGGATCCTTCTCTGACCGCCATCTTTAGGGTTCCCAAGAATTCTAGTGTATATTTTTTTTATTGAGGTATAATTGACGTAAAACATTATATTAGTTTCAGGTGTACAACATAATGATTCAATATTTGTATATATTACAAAATGATCACCACAATAAGTCTAGTAGCATCTGTCATCGTACATAGTTACAAATTTTTTTGTGTGTGATGAAAACTTTTAAGATTTACCCTCTTAGCAACTTTCAAATATGCAGTAGGGTATCATTAACTCTAGTTGCCAAGCTGTACATTGGATCTCCTCTGGTGTATCTTTGATTCAATCTGAGCTGCTTCTCCTTTGCAGTGGAATGATGAAAATGAAGGGATGGTGGGAATGGGCATCGTGAATTCTCCCTATGGGTTAAGTTGTGTGCGTTTATTTTCCTAAAATACTCCTAGGTGACATCATGGAAGAATGGCTGTGATTGTTCCTTCTTTACGTGAGGGAACAGATGAGACCTCAATGGGAGGTAAACATAGCTCTAAAAGCAGTGCCCTGTGTTAATTCTGAGGTCATTTTTTTCAGATGCTGCTATGAGGCTGCTGCTATATTTATCCTAATGCTCTAGAAACTTCTCTAGAGTCCTGTGCGGGGCGGGGGGAGGGGTCTGGAGAGAGAGACTCACTCCTATGTAGGATCATCTATGTGGCCATGATCGTGAGGACACTAGCCAACTTTCCTCACCTGGGTTCATTGTTATTCTATGGAAACCTTGACTTATACTTAGTTGATGAGGTGATAGAGAAGTACAGGGTCACTGCACTTTCTCTTGCCTGTATAGTCCACATTTTTGTGTTTTGGCTTTTTCTTTGGCAGGGCAGGGTCGGGTAAAGGGGAAGAACAGTTTGTCCTGTCAATTCAGGATGTTCTGCCATGTTGTTTGATACTTAGCCATCTTCTTCTATGAGTTTAAGTTCTCCAGGCATAGGACATAGAAACTGTACATGGCATAGTTTACTGGAATCAGCAGCTTTGCAAGCAGAAGACCTGCTAATTATTAGCTGTATGACCTTAGATAAGTTCTCTAACCTCCAGAGATAAAATTTTCTTATCTGTAAAATGGCTATGATAATACCTCCCTCACAAGCATAAGATAACTGTTAAAAAGATACCATACAGGTGAACCTGTCCAGTGCATCAGACACATGCTAGGTCTTCAATAATTGATGGTTTTCCTCCTTCCTGTCATCTCAACTGACTACAACCCTGCTGCCACTGGGTGTTTTCCTTACAGATTATAAATCCTAACTGAATGGTTTGAGGTAACTGGTCTGCTTTCATTTGGAATCAAGATATAAAAGGATTTTTAAAAACTGATTAATGGAGGTTAAAATGTTACCGAATTTTTAATTAAAGAATTGAATACATTGACAACATTTTCTATTTTCAATATTAAACATATTATTCAGTGTTTTAAAACATCCATCTTTGTATATTTTTGAATGCATATCTACTAATTACACATTAAATGCACATATTTTAAAGGATGCTTTGGTAGCGTGTTATTATTATCACAGTACAGATAATAGATGGCAGAGGCTCCTGTATTAGATGTGAAGGAGGTGCAAACAGGAACTGGGAAGTAGTTCGGTCTATAGTTTGTCCTTTGGGGTGGTTGTCCTGCCTGTTGTGGCAGATGTCCCTTTTCCTGCCTATAAATAAAGTTGATTTTACTCATATTTGTTCTTGGCTCCTACTTCACAACAGGTGGCCAGTCAGCTTGTAGTTGACTCTGCAACTCCTGGCTGTCAGGAACTTTGAGAACCTTCTGTTATGATTAAAACAATCGTTTAGAGGAAACTTAGGAAAATTAACTGAGTTTACACAATTTGTGTAAACTTGTGAGCTGAGATGGATTCTAGCTACTCAAATGATGCTTTTCCTTTATGCTATGTTGACATGTTTGGCAAGAGAGGACTCTAGCATTAGCCATGTAGTAAGCATCTAATAGCTGGCAGCTGAGAATTATTTCATAAATCTCTCTGCTTTGAGCCTTAGGTAGTAGAATTCCTTTTCCAAGACCTCTGACTGTCTTTTCTTGCAGAGAGATAAGGTTGAGAGATTAAAGATGGAGAGAAAAAGAGGACACTCAGTGTGAAGGAGCCAATGAACCATCTGTCTTCCTGCCCCTTCCTGGTCCAGCTCTCAGTAGATAGACTAGGTCCTTGAGCCCAGCCCAGCTTGCTATTGTAGAAGGCCAGACTAAATCCATAGAAAACAAGTATGAACGTTTGCCTTTGTATACATTTCTTGAGAACTTGATATGGTACGAGATTAGTAGAGAAATACTTTGTGGATTTTCTCTCTTATGAAAACGAAAACACCAGGATGTTGTTTTCTATGACATGGCCTCATGGGATTGAACCCAACCAGTCTGACAATAGAGCCTGCCTCTATAGCAGAAGAGTTAGGAAGTGAACACTTAGACTGGAGGTTCCAAGTTCTTCATATAGTAGTCTAATAGTAGGCTATTCTTAGCCTACTGCCCTCCGAACTCTTGAGCTAGTCTTGTGGTTCTCCAGAGGAGCTTAGTGATGGAAAAGCATTAAAGCATGGTGATTCAGCCCATGAATTCTACAGCCAGAGACCTGGATTAGAGTCTCTGCTTTACCATTTTCTGCCTCTGACAAATGGGCAAATTAATTCGCCCTTGTGTACTTCAGCTTCTTAATCTCTAAAATAGGAATAGTATCTGCTGCATAGAGACTTAGAATACAAAAATACGCTTTGAACTGAGGCTGGCATATGGCAAAGTTCCACATATGAGGTTCTGTTTTGGGGGGGCGGGGGGCAAAATTTACTCTCTATAAAGTAAGATATTGATTTTCTATGCAAGAAAAATTATTAGACTGTTTTTGGATTCTTATATGAAAAGTGCTACACAAATATAAATATTATCAATCATAACACTAGCAAAAAGAAACTATAAATATTTTCTTGCTTTGCATGTTGTAATAAATTTTACTTTCTTAGAGATTTTAACTTTCTATCACTTCTCTTGCGGATAATTAAATTCTCTCTAGTAGCTTTTTTCATCCCTCTGTTGCCCCATGAACAACACTCTCGTTTATTAATTTGTTTGAGTGTAAATATTATTCTCTTAGTTCCTATCCTGTGTCTAAGGCCATGCCAAAAGGCTATAGGCTGTGTGTTAATTCTTTATCTTGGAATTACACAAAATGCAATTCACAATAGTAACCTATATGCAAGTCCTTGGTCTAGCCTAGAAAATGTTCATTTACTTATTTTAAATTAGTTTGCTCACAGTTCAATGATTTTGTCTAATTTTACAATTATAAATATGTAGCAGATGTTGTTTAACTAAATTTAAAAATTAGGGATAATTGTTGTAGAAATAATGCTTTTTTATATATGTCATTCTCTGCACCATGGGAGAGCTATTATTCAAAAAGAGAACAGAATTCCCTGGAAAAAATGTAAGTCTTTGAGCTATTGGATTTTGAAGGAAAGACCCTAAAATTATTATGAAATCAGATAAGTTAGGACTATAATTTCAAGCTGAGTTCTGATTTATCTCATGCTGTTTGATATTGCCCCATAAGTGATGCCAGCATGGTCAAACGTTTAAATGCAAATTTATAATTCTAAATGCTTTCCTTTGTCGAAGGCATTTTGTTTAAGCCTGAAATCCCCAAAAGATTTCTGACGATTTTGAGTACTTTCTGAAATGGAAACCTTTCGTAAAAATAGAAGATGCAGAGAATAAACCGAATAATGACATTATTCAGCAAATTCAAAACATAGACCGTCTCCCAGACTCTGCGAACCAAAGCAAGGTTAGACGAAGTGACCACTGTCTGCCAGCTGATAGAGGAATCGGAGCTGTTGTGAGACAAATGAGGAAGCGTGCAACATGAAAGGTCAAGTCAAGCTGGAGCTGGAAGAGAGAGAAAATCAGATCAATAAGCACGTCAACCTGTGCTGGTGACGAGGGATGTTTCCAGGCTTTGCCAAGAGACTGGAAATTCACATTAGCAAGAAGGAAGGAAGTCTGTCACAGGTTCACCTCGGTGCACACTGTGGGGAGGCCTGGCAGGGGGCTTTCGGGGCAGACCTCAAACGAGCTCATGTGTTCCTTTCTCTCTTCTTTGTGTGCCTTCCCTGCCTGGCTGTGCCCATCTACTCAGGTACACCTTCTCGAAACAAGTGAGCAATGAAAACCACATAAGTGGGATGCCTTAGCAACCTTTCCACTTCACCAGAGATTTATCAGAGGGTCAGAGAAAGGCAGTAGGCTGATTTTAGTGAATCTTTTTCATGGTTAGTGTTTATGTTTATCTAAAAAGGATGATGTGAAAGTCTCTTCCAATTATTACGTTGTTAGTAGGTGTTTTTTACCCCTTGGAGTATAAATTATAAGTGATCCTCGTTGATTGGCTTCCTGCATGTACTGAAATATATATGGTATAAAAAATGAAGCAAGATTGACTGTTTGCCATGTTGCATGTATTACCAGTTAATTTGGAGTCTTGACTAGACGACTTATGTATCTGAGTTCTTCTGCAGGACACATAGTGGGTGTTCAATAATTTTTGTTAGAGTTTTTCTTTAGATAAAAACTCCAGTTTGCATTGTAATTAAGATGGAACAACCAATTCATAAAACTCAGAGCTAGAATATAAAATTTGAATTAGGTTACAATTTTTCTCATAAAAACATATTTTTCGTTATTAGATACCTTTAAAAAACAATGTTTACGAGGCTTTACTAAGTGTGACACAAAGAAAGTTAAAACAGATATTTTTTTACCATAGCAATAGCAAAATAAGAGCAATAAACTGTTCTGGCTGTGTTTTACCTGCTCTGTTTGAGTATGGGTGATAAATTTTACGTAGAAGCTATTTGCTATAAGCCAAAACAGTCCACAATAACATCTTTTGGATCTATGTCATACTGAGAGAAGGCTGGTGAATATTAGTTTGTCATTATGTAGAAATTCAAATGGTTTCTCAAATGGGACATTAACTTCATCTAACTGTAAAGTGAAAACAGTCTTCAAAGGTTGTGCTCTCATCAAGCAGTAGGCGCTTCGAATGTTATCACAGAGTCATTTTAGAAGAAGTTATGCGTGGCGAGATCTGTCTCTCTATCCAGACCACTATTCATCTAACTCTCTGTGGCTACTCATTTTCTATCAATGTAATACAGTCAGCTTACTTAGGCTGTGGGTTTTGGAGGGTTGGATTTCCAGTTGTATATGCCAAGGCTGTGGGGAAAGGTAAGGAGAATGAATACTAAGATCATAAAGCTGTTGATTGACTTTCCTAGTGTAGCCAAGGATGATATACCAAATTATGGTGTGGTGGGAGGGGAAGGGGGGATCTCCACGATGCAGAAAATGTCTCCAAATCGGAGGTGGGCAAGAGCAATAGGAACAAAGAGTCTCCAAGCAATAGAGGGAAGACAGCTGACCTTGATATTGAAAACTTTTAATCAAATCCGACTCAAAAAGACACTTTAGAACTATCACTACTCTGACTTTTCACAATCTCAACAAACGTCTACTTCACTCTACTGTAAACCTAATTAGGTAACTGAAGTTAGCTACTCTCTGGCAATGAAGATGATAATGTACAGTGAAGAAGAAAAATTGAGTGAGAGGTACATGTAGGCGGGAAGCTTTGGGGAGAGACCTGTAGTTTTCCCTACCCCCATTTTTTCTTTTTGCCTTTTTTTCTCCTATTTGGCAACAGGTCAAGTTTAGACTGTAAGGAGTGGGTGTGGTAGTAAAGCCATCCATCTCAGGTGATCTGAAAAAGTACAGAGTACAAAATGCTGCCATTGCCTCTCAATGTTGCTTTCTAGTGAATCTCAAAGGTACGTTGCTGCCAGAGGAAATTGAGAGGAAATTCCAGACACACTCTTCCCGCACCTTTTTAGTTACAAAATCATGGTTTCTAACTTGTGTTCTGTAAGTCTTCGTTTGAAAATCTTGTCCTGTGTGGGCAGTGCTCCAATAAAATGGTAATGTCCTTGTTTGTCATCTGATTTTATCTAAGTTTCCAATAAACTTGTTAAGCCTATAAAATATACTATATCCTTTATCCTAGATATATGTATAACTACCAAATTTAGATTAGAACTCAAAAGCAAATTGATTTAATATAGGCAAAATATTTAGAGGTATGAAACATTTTCTGCACCCTGTATAGTATAAATGAAGGCAAATGCTACATATCCAGAGGGAGCTCCACCTCTTGTTTCCCCCATAGCGGGTCCCCCCCTCCTCCTCTGTGCCTTTTTCCCTCTATTGCTAAGCTAGTCACCCCAGGTAACAACCCCTTGTTATTTCATCAGTTTTGCTGTTGGGAAACAGGCCAAAAATACCATGTATGAAGCATTGGTTGCTGTCTCCCTGGCTTCATTCTCATCACCAATGCTCGTTAATGCTCTCTCTCACTCATCTCTTTCTCCCTTAGCAGAATGTTTACCCACAAAACTACTTAGAAGGTGGATGCTTTAGTAAGAAGAACTTCCAGCATTAGGTGTATCCAGCAGTATAATCCTGGGTTGGTGGAATGAGTAATGACTGTTTCAGGCCTGAGATTGGTGGTGTGTGCTTTCCTCACTCAGCCTGGGAATGAGAGCTGCTTGCTGCTGTGTGCCGCTGCCTCCCCAGCACAGTTTCAGATCCACGAGAGACCCTTAGTACATAGTTGTGGTGGATGGATGAGTGATTACTCAACTACCTGTTTTGCTTGACAAAAGGAGTTAAAGTTATGCTACGCTTGTTCAACATATTCACCTAGGAATAGAAAAAAATATGTGGTTTGAACCCTAGAAATGTTTTCACCGAGAAAAGGGTTAAATCTGATTACATTATTTTATGTATCCGGTTCACCAAGAATTACCTGCGCAGGTCATATGAGTGAGGATTGAATGAGTTAATATATTTAAAGCACTTAGCAAGTGCCTGGTACATAGTAATATTCAATAAGTACCAGCCATTAGTGTTATTATTATTATTAAGAGAGAGAAAATGAGTGAGAATGATGGTTGCCTGATAAGAATGCTTATCAGTTCTTCCTGGAGCAAATTTTCCTTACATTCCAATGTTGGGTTTGCTGTGCCAGAAAAAGGCATTAAGTATAATTAGATAAATTGCCATCAGGACGGCTGTTGCAAAATACGAGAGTGATCATGTCACAGGCCTTAAAACCCTGCAAAGGCTTGCCATTGCCTTCAAGATGAAATTTGAAGTCTTTAGGATGACATGTACGGCTCCTCATGTCTGATCTCTTAGTTTGATCTAACCCAAGTTCAGAAGCCTGTCCTTATTCACAGGCCCTTGACACAATTTAGGCTATGTATCCCAACGATGTGCTCCTTTAATATTCCGAGATTTTTTGTACCCCAGTACTTGCCATACTGAGTGTGTAGGTCAGCTTCCTTGTTCATTTCCACAGGTAGAACTTGTTTAGTTTCTGCATTTTCTAGCACAGGGATCAGCAAATGTTTTCCAGTTTAGTAAATGCTTTAGGGTTCGTGGGCCGTTCTGTCTCTGTCGTGACTACTCAGTTCTTCCACTGTAGCACAAAAGTAGCCATAGACAATATGCAAAGGCAGGAACATGACTGTGTTCCAGTAAGACTTTATCCATGGACACTAAAACTTGAATGTCATATAATTTTCATGTATCATGAAATAGTCTTCTTCTTTTGATTTTCTCATCCATTTAAAAATGTAAAAATTATTCTTTTTTTGTGGGCCATGCAAAAACAGGCAGTGGGAAAAGTTTGGCCTGTGCAATATTTGCTGATCCCTGGTCTAGCAAGAGGCCTGACATAGCAATGATGCTCACTCAGTACATTTGAGCAAATGAGTAAGTGAGAAATGGGGTATGTTTTCATTGAAATCATTTTCAGAGGGAACATAAGGGGAAAATTTCCATGACCAATGGTACGTGTATTCCAGAGTATTCTAGAGTCTAGAATCCTGTGTAAACTAGAGCCTAAACTCTTTAGCATGGCATGGAAGAATCTTTACAATCTGGTTTGTAGGTAGGTAACTCCACTTTCATCTTCTTTATCTGCCTGTCCCTCATACCGTCTTTCCAATGTCATCGCTACTGCAACTCATTGACACCGCTGATTGACATTCTCTGAAAACACTATGTCCATTCCTACCTCTGTGCCTTGTGTCTTGCTTTTTTCTTTACTGGGAATGTCCTTTGCTAGTCTTTTTGTTTTTTGTTTTTTAAATTTTCTGCTTAGTGAGCTATTATTTGTCCTTCAAGATTCAGTTCTTCTCCAGGTAGAAATGAAGGGATGGGGACACTGGTCAAGGACATCTCCTCTGTTTCTATGGGGCTTTGTATACATCGCAAGTGTAGCACTTTTCACATTATATTTTAATTCTTATCTTTGTGTGTGTTGCTCTTTCCAACTATGTTCTGAAGTCATATTGTATGCCTAGTGCCAGGGTAGTAATTTAGTAGCAACTTAATGAAGTGAAATATTTTCATATAAAGGTAAACTCACAATATCTTTTTGAGAATGTTTGGCATCAGTTTAATCTACAATGATGAGACTATCTTTCAATACTTATAATGAGGTAGCCTCAGTGTTGGACATTGAAATGAATACAATTAAAATTGAATAAAAATGTGTTATCAAGAAATTGAAAATAATTAAATTGGAACTCAAGAACTAAAAGCGTTACGTGTGGTATAAAACATTAGTTTTATAACTTAATTTCAAGCTTAGTTGAATTGAAATCTGTAGATATATTAAAAAACTACTGTCTTTTAAGCCTTTGCCTGGTTTTCTGTGGATAAATGGTGATATCATTTAACCATATACATGTGTTGCTCTTATTTCCTGGAAAGATGGAGGACAGTGATGTACTGGAGATTTCATGGTGATATGTAGTGGATTTTGATTAGCAATTATGTATTTAAGCAAGTTAACTGATTTTAAAACTTGACTTTGATGGAGTTTACCTGGAAGAGATAGGAGGCATTTTGTAACGTACGTTAATTGCAGTGTCAGATATTCTATTATAAATTCTCTCAGACATTTTATACATGCTCAATACTTATTTTCTGTGGGAATACCGAGTACCTTCTATCATCTCTCTCCCTATTTCCCTGGGGAAATTTCCTGCATTCCCCCAAACTATAAGATTTCCAATTGAGATCAGTGTTCTGGGTAAATTTCACCATAAATATCTTGGGAAATCTCACTAAGAATTGAAAGCACATTGCCATGTGAGATGAATAAGAAGTTTTCCTTTTTTTTTTTTTTTTTTGATGGGGAATATTGGCCCTGAGCTAACATCTGTTGCCAATCTTCCTCTTTTTTTTTTTTTTCTCCCCAAAGCCCCAGTACCTAGTTGTATATCCTAGGTGTAAGTCATTCTAGTTCTTCTGTGTGGCATGCCACCACAGCGTGGCTTAATGAGTGATGTGTAGGTCCACACCTAGGATCCAAACCAGTGAGCCCCGGGCCACCGAAGCAGAGTGTGTGAGCTTAACCACTCAGCCACAGGGCCGGCTGGCCATGGTTTTCCATTATGGATAATTTATTTTCATTCATTCTGAGAACAGCTAGTAGTGAGTTTGATGGTAGTTCGTAGTGTCATTGTACAGAATGTCTAAATGCTGGCTGCTTGTTTTCTTTTCTTGAGAGAATTGCATGCCAATGATTGGAAATCAGCATATGTTCAGTTGGTACAGGTATCTATAAAATATGTGCCTTATTAATGTGAAAAACAAGAGCAACCATGCTTGGGAAAACTTACCTGCTATTTAACTTGTAGAAAGTCACATGTTGTAGGGGGGAGATGTCATCTTGCAGTTATGAGATAAAACAGTGGTGGAGAATGTAACAGAATACACTCCAGAGTAGGGACATTTCCCACCAAGCCCCAACTCTTAGGCTATTGGTTAGCTGCCTAATTAATTGAAGGTACAATATCTTAAATATTAATTTTAAAATAGAATATATTTTCTTATAGATTCCCTGGATTAAAACACCTTAATGATAGAAATTGCGTTATATATCTTTGTGCACGTTGCAGTGCCTGGCACAGTGTCTCGTATGTAACAAGAACAGAAACATTTGCTGAATTAAATTGTATTTATAAGCAGTTCATTCAATATGTATAGAAAAAGTAGTGCTCTCTAAAATGTTCCTTAGAATAACTTTTCCAAATGTGTGCTATTTCTATAAACATATAATAATCAAATGATGGTCTCAGCGTTCGTTCATTGAGAGCCTACAATATCTTAGTTATTTTTTTAGACGTTAACTCATTTAACTTTGAAAAGACTGATACGAGGTTGGTCTTAATCCCTCCTCCCCTCAAGGAAACTGAGGCTCAGGGAAGTTAAATAACTTGAGTTTATGTGTAAAATAATAATAGTATTTGCTTTATAGGGTTCGTGAGGATTAACTGGGATGGATTATAGACCAAACTTCCTGGTGCGTGGTAAGACCTCAGTAATTTAGCTGCTATTATTAAGGTCATGCTGCTAAAAAGTTGTAGAACCGGGACTATATTAGTGATCAGTTTCGCTCCAGAGCCCATGCTCATTTCATCATTATATTCCAACTCCCTTGGCCAAAATATATGGTACAAATCATTATCCTTCCTATTATGAGCTCCTGAAGGGCAAAAATTGAGACTTTTTTCTTTTGAGTCATTTACTGGTACCCTGTACACACAATAATGAATGCTGCTGACAGTTTGACTGGGTTGCGGTGATGCTGTTCCTCGTTTTGCTTTCCCTATGAATGATCGGTAGGATGGTTGCTTCTGAGAAGGACTTGGAGGAACGTTGTTACAGTATACCTTACATTTTATATTTAAAAAGTTTTCTTTTCCCCAGTAATATGCTACCTGCGTCTTGATTCTGAGTTTGTTTCCCTGGTGCTTCTGTGAAGGGACCGCGCACATTCTGAGTACTCAGGCGGAGTTAACGTTTTCCAATTAGCTTTGCCGGTGTTTCTCAATTTCATCCTCAAGTCGCTTCTGGTAGTCGTGTCTTGGGGTTTTTCAAAGTAAGGTTTTTTCACTTGAGGAGTAAAAACTTCTTTATGTTTTGGAAGTGAGAGAATGAAAAAAAAATCATTGAGTCTTGTAGCCCTGGAGAGCTTTTCTGAAAGGGAATTTGAGTAAAAAATGAGCTGTCATTGTCCTTGAGGTTCCTTGCTAGTCACATAATGATGCGTCACTTGTCAAATGTAGATGCCTTTCTTTACCAGGAGCCCCCGCTCTTGGTGCTGTCTCTCCATACTTGTGCCTGGGGAACTCAGTAACGAACTCAGGGCCAGCAGTTCTGTCCGTGGGGGTGCTGAAAGACGACTACTCCGTTAGAAGGTATAACTGCCTTACATAACTCTGGGGGTTTTTTGGTAGGTTTTTTTTTATTGTGGTAAAATATGCATCACATAAAATTTACCGCTTTAGCCATTTTTAAGTGTACAGTTCAGTAGCATGAAGTACGTTCACGTTGTTGTGCAACCATCACCGCCATTCATCTTCAGAACTTTTTCATCCTCCCAAACTGAAATTCTGTCCCCATCAAACACTAACCCCCCGCTCCCTCTCCCCTCAGCCCTGGCAGCCGCCCTTCTGCTTTCTGTCTCTATGAGTTTGACTGCTTATGTTTCAGTTTTGTATCTCCATGATTTATTGGTTTAAGTGGAGGCCTCCCATCGTCTGATTTTCCTCGTTGCGGTTGTTATCCGGTTACTGGGACTGAGGTCTCACTGGGAGATCTATGCGAGGATGTGCACTTAACCCAATTCCCTTGCAGTATTCTGCTTTGCTTCTCTATATAGTAACCCCTTAAATTTCATTATTACGTCGTGAGGGCAAGTATTGTATCTATTCTGCTCACCGCTATGTCACCAGTGTCTGGTACATTGTACACTAGAAAAACGATAAATATTTATAGAATAAACAAATGCTGCTGATCTTCATTGTCATCACTGAAAAAAATCTGTTTACTTAAAAAACCATTTAAAAATCTTTTACTGAGATTTTCTACAATATAGGAGACCAGCTAAATCAGGAACTGTTACTCTTCTTATGAGACTGACTGTCTTTCTTTTTACTTATTTATTTATTTTGAGGAAGACTGGCCCTGAGCTAACATCTGTGCCCATCCTCCTCCACTTCATATGTGGGACGCCTGGCACAGCATGGCTTGACAAGCGGTGCCGTATTCGCACCTGGGATCTGAACCAGCGAACCCCGGGCCGCTGAAGCAGAACGTGCGCACTTAACCACTGCGCCACCGGGCTGGCCGTGTGACTGACTGTCTTTCTAAAACTAAGTGTGCTTGTCCTAATCAAATGACCTTGGGCTATGCCCCCTAAATCATTTGTTTATTCTTTAATTTATTCATCCATCAAATATTTATTGAGTACCTGTTATATCTGCTATGTTTTAGGTGCCGGCTGTGCAGTGGTACACAAAATGACCATGATCCTTGAACCCATCGAGAGAGTCCCAGTGGAGAGCTCAGGCTTAAAAAGATTAGTAAATTTTTTTTAAGTTGTAAATTACCAGGAAGATCAATGATGGGCGGAAAACTGTAAATTGAGGGAAGTAGAGAAATTATAACTGTTGTCACATTTGTGAAGAGCTGTGCTCTCATGTAAGAGAAGAAGAGGGCTTGTGTGAAAGACTCAAAGAGGTGGAAGGATAGACATTCTTAGAACACAGATTTTGGATAATTATGGAAGAATTTGCTCACGGAGCTCTTCAAAGATGAGATGTGTGGCCTTTTTCATGTTGTCTTTTCTATCACCAGAGCTAGTCAGGTTGGTCTCCTGCTTGGTTGGCCATCAGAATCACCAATTTATGTGGAAAGGCCCAGCCCAGTGCTTGGGATTTAATAGTTCTACTTAATGAATGCTGGTTGAATCTGACTTTGCATTGCTTTTTGGTATATTTAATTATGGCAGCCAAGATAAAAAGTATCTGAAAACTGAAAATGGGGTTGAATTATTTCCAGCTCACAAACACAAAATTAATTACTCAACAGCATTGGTGAATATACTGTCTGATTGGTTTTGAAAGTTGCTATCTTGCTGCCAAATTTGGCCCACTAAAGTGCACAGTAACCTTGAGGGTGTAGCTTTCTAACTACATAGTGCTTAACGTAGAATCCAGATTTGTGATACCGGTAGGGACTTTCAACTTAATATGTGTTTATAGAACTCAGTGAAGTAATAGCTATTTTAAAGCCTTGGTTAGTTTCACAGTAGCTCACTAAGGTATCAGTCAACAATCAGCTATCAAGTATTTAAGGAACATCGACTGTGTCCAGGCACTGTTCGTGAAAAGTGGATCTGCGATTGCTAATTTACACTCTGCACATATTGATGAGAACAACTGAGTAGGCTTTGTAACATAGAACCTGTTGCCATCATATCAATTATTGTGAAAGTGTAATGGTATTTTGACTTTTTTTAATTTAATTTTTAATTTTTTTTATTGAGTTAATGCTGGGTTACAATCTTGTGAAATTTCAGTTGTACATTAATGTTTGTCATTCGTGTTGTAGGTGCACCACTTCACCCTTTGTGCCCACCCGCCACCCCACCTTTCCCCTGGTAGCCACATCCATGTTATTGCAAATGGAATGATTTTGTTCTGTTTTGCAGCTGAATAGTATTCCATTGTATATATGTACCACATCTTCTTTATCCATTCATCTGTTGATGGGCACTTAGGTTGCTTCCATGTCTTGGCTATTGTAAATAATGCTGTGATGAACATTGGGGTGCATAGGACTTTTGGAATTGCTGACTTCAAGCTCTTTGGATAGATACCCAGTAGTGGAATGGCTGGATCGTATGGTAGTTCTATTTTTAATTTTTTGAGGAATCTCCATACTGTTTTCCATAGTGGCTGCACCAGTTTGCATTCCCACCAGCAGTGTATGAGGGTTCCTTTTTCTCCACAACCTCTCCAACATTTGTTACTATTAGTTTTAGATATTTTTGTCATTCTAATGGGTGTAAGGTGATATCTTAGTGTAGTTGTGATTTGCATTTCCCTGATGATCAGCGATGATGAGCATCTTTTCATGTGCCTATTGACCATCCCTATATCTTCTTTGGAGAAATGTCTGTTCATGTCTCCAGCCCATTTTTTGATCGGGTTGTTTGATTTTTTGTTGTTGAGTTGTGAGAGTTCTTTATATATTATGGCTATTAAGCCTTTGTCAGATATATGACTTGCAAATATTTTTTCCCGGTTAGTGGGTTGTTTTTTTGTTTCAATCCTGTTTTCATTTGCCTTGAAGAAGCTTTTTAGTCTGATGAAGTCCCATTTGTTTATTCTTTCTATTGTTTCCCTTCTCTGAGAAGACATGGTGTCTGAAAAGATCCTTTTAATACTGATGTCAAAGAGTGTACTGCCTAAGTTTTCTTCTAGAAGCCTTATGGTTTCAGGTCTCACCTTTAGGTCTTTGATCCATTTTGAGTTTATTTTGGTGAATGGTGAAAAAGAATGGTTGATTTTCATTCTTTTACATGTGGCTTTCCAGTTTTCCCAGCACCATTTGTTGAAAATACTTTCTTTTCTCCATTGTATGCCCTCAGCTCCTTTGTCAAAGATAAGCTGTCCACAGATGTGTGGTTTTATTTCTGGGCTTTCAATTCTGTTCCATTGATCTGTGCACCTGTTTTGTACCAGTACCATGCTGTTTTGATTACTGTAGATTTGTAGTATGCTTTGAAGTCAGGGATTGTGATGCCTCCCGTTTTGTTCTTTTGTCTCAGGATTGCTTTAGCAATTCGGGGCCTTTTGTTGCCCCATATGAATTTTAGGATTCTTTGTTCTAATTCTGTAAAGAATGTCATTGGGATTCTGATTGGGATGGCATTGAATCTGTAGATTGCTTTAGGTAGAATAGACATTTTAACTATGTTTATTCTTCCAATCCATGTACATGGAATGTCTTTCCATCTCCTCATGTCGTCATCCAATTCTCTCAGAAAGGCCTTGTAATTTTCATTATATAGGTCCTTCACTTCCTTAGTTGAATTTACTCCGAGGTATTGTATTCTTTTTGTTGCGATTGTGAATGGCATTGTGTTCTTGAGTTCTTTTTCTGTTAGTTCGTTATTAGAATATAGAAATGCTACTGATTTATGCAAAGTGATTTTATACCCTGCAACTTTGCTGTAGTTGTTGATTACTTCTAACAGTTTTCCAATTGATTCTTTGAGGTTTTCTATATATAAGATCATGTCATCTGCAAACACGAGAGTTTCACTTCTTCCCTCCCTATTTGGATTCCTTTTATTCCTTTTTCTTGCCTGATTGCTCTGGCCAGGACCTCCAGTACTATGTTAAATAAGAGTGGTGATAGAGGGCATCCTTGTCTCATTCCTGTTTTCAGGGGGATGGGGTTCAGTTTTTGCCCATTGAGTATGATGTTGGCTGTGGGTTTGTCATATATGGCCTTTGTTATGTTGAGGTAGTTCCCTTCTATGCCCATTTTGTTCAGAGTTTTTATCATAAATGGCTGTTGGATCTTGTCAAATGCTTTCTCTGCATGTGGTTTTTATTCCTCAGTTTGTTGATGTGGTGTATCATGTTGATTGATTTGTGGATGTTGAACCAACCCTGTGTCCCTGGTATGAATCCCACCTGATCATGATGTATGATCCTTTTGATGAATTGCTGAATTCTGGTGGCCAAAATTTTGTTTAGAATTTTTGCATCTATGTTCATCAGTGATATTGGCCTGTAGTTCTCTTTATTTTCGTGGTGTCCTTGTCAGGCTTTGGTATCAGTGTGATGTTGGCCTCATAGAATGTGTTAGGAAGTGTTCCATCCTCCCTAATTTTTTGGAATAGCTTGAAAAGGATAGGTATTAAATCCTCTCTGAAAGTTTGGTAGAATTCCCCAGGAAAGCCATCTGGTCCTGGGGTTTTCTTCTTTGGGATGTTTTTGATTGCTGTTTCAATCCCTTTCCTTGTGATTGGTCTGTTCAAATTGTCTGCTTCTTCTTGAGTGAGCTTTGGGAGATTGTAGGAGTCCAAGAATTTATCCATTTCCTCTAGGTTATCCATTCTGTTGGCATATAGTTTTTCGTAGTATTCTCTTATAATCTGTTGTATTTCTGCAGAGTCTGTTGTTATTTCTCCTCTTTCATTTCTGATTTTGTCTATGTGAGCTTTCTCCCTTCTTTTCTTTGTAAGTCTGGCTAGGGGTTTTTCAATTTTATCTATCTTCTCAAAGAACCAGCTCTTTGTTTCATTGATCCTTCCTACTGCCTTTTCGTTTCAATAGTATTTATTTCTGCTCTGATTCTTATTATTTCTCTCCTTCGGCTGACTTTGGGCTTTATTTGTTCTTTTCTCTCTAGTTCAGTTAGGTGTAGTTTAAGATTGTTTATTTGGGATTTTTCTTGTTTGTTAAGATGTGCCTGTATTGCGATGAATTTTCCTCTTAACACAGCTTTTGCTGTATCCCATATGAGTTCGTATGGCATGTTATAATTTTCATTTGTTTCCAGGTATTTTTTGATTTCTTCTTTAATTTCTTCAATGATCCATTGCTTGTTCAGTAGTGTATTGTTTAGTCTCCACATCTTTGTGCCTTTCTCAGCTTTTTTCTTATAACTAATTTCTAGCCTTCTAGCATTATGATCAGAGAAGATGCTTGTTATTTCACTTTTTTAAAATTTGTAGAGGCTTGCCTTGTTTCCCAACATATGATCTATCCTTGAGAATGTTCCATGTGCAGTTGAGAAGAATGTGTATTCTGCTGTTTTAGGATGAAGTGATCTATATATGTCTATTAAGTCCAATTGTTTTAGTTTTTCATTCAGCTCCACTATTTCCTTGTTGATTTTCTGTCTGGATGATCTGTCCATTGATGTGAGTGGGGTGTTGAGGTCCCCTACTATTATTATGTTGTTTTTAACATCTTCCTTTAAGTCTGTTAATAGTTGCTTTATGAACCTTGGTGCTCCTATGTTGGGTGCATAGATATTTATAAGTGTTATTTCTTCTTGATGAAATGTCCCTTTGGTCATTATATATTGTCCCTCTGTGTCTCTCTTTACCTGTCTTATTTTGAAATCTGCTTTGTCTGATATAAAAATCGCAACACCTGCTTTTTTTTGGCTTGCTATTAGCTTGAAGTATTGTCCTCCACCCCTTCACTCTGAGCCTGTGTTTGTCCTTGGGGCTGAGGTGTGTTTCCTGGAGGCAACAAATTGTTGGATCTTGTTCTTTAATCCATTTTGCCACTCTGTGTCTTTTTATTGGAGAGTTCAGTCCGTTTACATTGAGAGTGACTATTGATGCATGTGGACTTAATGCTGTCAATCTGTCGCTCATTATCTTCTTTTCCTGTGTTTCTTTTCCTGTGTGCTTTAGCCTACCCATTTAATACTGCAATTTCTTATGCTGGGTTTCTTAGATTTTTCCTTATTTATGTTTTGTGTCTCTGTTCTGTTTTTTAGTTTAGTGGCTACCCTGAAGTTTGTATTTAGAATCTCGTGTATAATATAGTCTATTTTCTGGTGGTCTCTTACTTACTTGGCCTAGACTGATTTAGTCCCTTTGCTCTTCCCCTCCTAAATTATTATTTTCATTTCTTATTCCAACTCATGTTATGAGTTTGTAGTTAGAGTGATAAGATCGTCTTTGCTTTGGTAGTTTCCTTACCTTTATCCTAATGCTATAGTTGAATATTTGCTATCCTGTTCTGGTTCTATCCATCTGTCTCCCTACTCTGTGGTTTGTGACCCCTTTCTCCCTTTTTTCTTTTTTCAGGTATGAGAGCCTTCTTGAGGATTTCTTGTAGTGGAGGACTTTTGGTTACAAATTCCCTTAACTTTTGTTTGTCTGGAAAAGATTTAATTTCTCCCTCATATCTGAAGGATATTCTTGCTGGATAGAGTATTCTTGGCTGAAGATTTTTATCTTTTAAAGTTTTGAATATGTCACTCCATTCTCTCCTAGCTTATAAGGTTTCCGTAGAGAAATCCGCTGAAAGTCTGATAGGAGTTCCTTTGTAGATTATTCTCTTCTGTCTTTCTGCCCTGAATATTCTTTCTCTGTCTTTCATTTTTGCCATTTGCACTACTATATGCCTTGCAGTAGGTCTTTTTACATTGACAAATCTAGGACATCTGAAAGTTTCCTCTACACACATTTCTCCCTCAATCTGTAGATTTGGGAAGTTCTCTTCTATAATTTCATTAAGCACAGTTTCTGCTCCATTTTCCTTTTCCACGTTCTTGGGAATTCCTATGATCCTTAAATTGTTTCTCCTCATTGAATCCGCTATCTCTCAGAGATTTTCCTCATTTTTTAAAATTCTTAGTTCTCTTTCTTCCTCTGTCTGGAGCCATTCAGCCTGTCTATCTTTGATTATGCTAATTTTCTCTTCTATGGTGTCTACACGGGCATTCAGGGAATCCGTATTCTGTTTTATCTGGTCCATTGTGTTTTTCATCTCTAGTAATTCTGTTTGATTCTTCTTTATGATTTCAATCTCTTTTGTGAAGTAACTCCAGAACTCTTTGGCTTGTTTATCTTTCTCTCTACCTCATTGAGTTTTTTGATTATAGCTACTCTGAACTCATTGTCACTTAGTTTACCTAATTCCAAGTCCTCAGGACTTAATTCTTTGTCTTTATTATTTTCCTTCTGGTCTGGAGCTTTTATAAATTGCTGGATTGTAGAGGAGCAGTTTTTTCACATGGTGGTAGAATTCGGTTGCAGTTACAGCCTGTCGCCACTAGATGGGGGTCGAGAGCCGGGTGTTCTGAGCTCTCTGCCTTCGGGCAAGATGGCGGTGCCCAGCACGGTTTGCGGGGGGAGGGGCGGTTTCTCTTGCGTGCCAATCTGGATTCGGATCCGTTCTGTTCTCTGGTCTCTTGGGGCCCTGGGTTTATGGGGTCCCCGTGCACGGAAGCTTTCCCCCATCAGCGGGTTTCCACTGTACTGGCAGCAGGAGCCCTGGATGACCCCCTGGTCACGCAGCCCCTCCCCTGCTCCTTCCTGCACCCCCGACAGTGATCCCGGTCTCTAGGGGAGGGAGCGAAGTTCTCTCCTACCCGTTCCAGCTCCCCCGAGGCCTGCTGCAAGGTCTCCGTCCTCCGTCTTTTTGGTACTGTAGGTCTCTGACGTCCTGGCATTAGGTTTATTAGCTGAAATTCAGTTTTTCCAATCCTTTGTTGTAGTTTGGAGGGGAGAGAGTCCTGGGTCAGCTCACCCCACCATTTTGCTCCGCCCACCTCTCTCCAATGGTATTTTGACTTTTGATTATGCTATATTTGAAGGTGACTTTACATTATTGCTTAACTTACAAGTAACTTATCATAGTTCCATATGAATCTCCCACAGTGCCTAACTGTAGATGGTCAAGATTTGAAGACTGAATAGTTGAGTGAATAAGATAGGTTATTAAATGGAACAACCTGCTTCTACACATTCCACTGAAAAGCAATTTCCTATTATTGTGGTTCATTAAGTGATCCTATACAAGTTACAATGCAGTTCATTACTCACACTGTGATATGGGGCTAGTAATAAGGGTGATTTTTTATAATAGAGCTAATCCAACAGAGCTGGCATGCTGTGTGATGATGACGTGTGTGGTGTTAAATAGCTGGGTGTAGTGTTTGCCTGAAGAATTAGATGTTCGAATTTCGGACTTACTATGAATTTAAGTCTCAAATGGTACCCATTAGCAACAGGAAGTCTTCTTTCCTTTTTCTTGTCGTGTGTTTATTAACACACTTACTTTTAAAATATATTAACCAGGAAAATTGTGTTCAACTTGATCCTACTTTAGTTCAAACCTGTTAATATGCTAGGATTAGAGATTTGTGGGTGGGGAGGGGCAGACATTGATTTCTGCTGTGCCACACTTACTGTAAATACCACACATTTATATGCTACAAAGCTTGAACTTATCTCACCGATTTCCATGTAGTAAAATTCTTCCTCGTTTACAGTCTGATAACCTAATCCTTCTCAAACAGCCTATCCTGAATTTACTCATCTTTTGTCCATAAACTGCAAATGCTCAATAATAGGCTAAATTCGCATGACAGCATCTGCAGATAATCTAAAAGTTCCCCTTATGAACCTGCATGATTTTAAGTGTAGGACCGTGAATGCCTCTTGGGCAAGGAATGAATTTCCCGTATCTTAATCAGGAGGGTGTGTAAGTGTGTGTTGAGGCTCTGAACTCTTTTGTTAACTGGGCAAATTTCAGGGTGCTGTTTGTCTGCAGTGTGAGTGCACTTACATGGTTTTCTGCAAACTACTTTTCCCTTTAGTATTTAGATTTAAGTGACTTTTTTTTTCTAATCTTGCAATAATTGGGAAAAGAGGGTTTTATTTTTTCTCTTCTGAGTGCATTTTATTGTGGAATATTTAGCAGTGTTATAGTATCAAAAACATACTCATTCTCTTTATTATTGGTAAGATTAAATTTCAAGTACTGTGTTTTAGATTGGATTGTTATTTCCCATTAAATTTTAAATTTTGTTTCTGTAGAATAATCTTAGGAATAAGACAAAGTCTGAGATGAAATAATTCCAGAACTGTTTCACTCCTGTGGAGATTTTCTTTTGTGCTTTGAGAACCTTCATTAAGGAAGTAAGCGATGGAAGTTTGAAGGTGCTTATAAAAATGAGAAATATCTTCTTTCTGACCATAGGCACATTTGCACCTTCACAAAGCATCTACAGAAGCTAAAACAACATTTTATTATAAACCAATAGTCTGTTTTGTTGGAAATGCTGAGCTATGAGAAAGATGATTTGTATGCCTCCCATGATTTCAATATGGTACATTCACCTAAAGGAAAAAAAAAGTAATAAAAATAAGAGTTTTATTATAGATGAAATGTTTTGTTTTTTTGTATTTGCCTTAGGAGAAGTACAGACTTACCAACTTTTAATAATGTGAAGTCAGATAATTAACATTTATTGGTGGTTCCCCATGCACTGATGTATATCAGGTGATCTGCATTCTTATCATCACTGCTAAGGCACTTTTGTTTAATGTCTATTGGATATGACCAAAAAAAAGTACGCCTTAGAAATTCTAGATTTCTACAGATTCTAGCTGTAATGTTGAGCGTGCCCTGTGAAATGACTTGAGGACTGTTGAAAATTGTACCCAAATGTATGCTTTATTTAGTATTCATGTGCTGAGAGCTTGACCAAGCATGGTATGAGTGTGGTACTTGGTACTAACTCTATTTCACAGATGAGGCAAACCGAGGTTTAGAGGAGAGCTTAGTGGAGTTGCTGGGGTTTTAACCCTGGTCTGCCTAATACAAGCCCAGGAGCTCATTGGCTATCTTACACTACAGTTTCACATTAATGTTATTGCATAGACATTTTGAATGCTGGAGAAATATAGTAAGAAAATATGCAAATTAATGGAGAATGGTGTTTCTTAGCCACGTGTAAATGTGTTATGATGAGGCTACCTCAATTGGCCAGTTTCCTTCATGTTTTTATGGCCCCAGAAGTGCTTTTTGGGGGCAGTTTTCAAAGTACGTTGAATAATGTTAACATACGCTGCTTTATCACTGAGGCATGCCCATCAGTGTCTGAAGGAAATGGGACGAAGATGAGTTTATTCTATATGATCAGAGAAATTATTCTAATAGGAAATCCATGGACTAGGAGCTAGCAGACAAGAGTTCCGATCTAAGATCTCATTTTTTAACCCTGTACATGTCACAACGTTTTCAGAATATTGGTTTCCTAATCTGCCAAACAAGGACTATAATTCTCTTATTACTTCCTAGGGCTGATAAGTGGGTGGAATCACATAATGTATCACTTCTGATGGCTTAGTCATTTGAAATAATGTCAGACTTTCACATGAATGTAGTTTTTGTATATCTGGAATGGCCAAATGAGTGTGTCTGAATGCCTCCATATCTAGTGCTTAGTCTCTTTCTGACTTTGCTTTGAGAGCTTTTCGTGATGGTAATGTTATCCCCCAAATCCAAAGTCCTCTCTGCCACGTTATTGCTTCTGTCAGCCCTAAAGGGGTTGGGACTAGATATAATTTTTGTATTCCCAGCAGCTATTAGTTCCTGAAATATAGTAGCTCTCAAGAAACGCTTATTAAATGAATAAGTGACGAACCATATCTAAGGAACGTGAGGGTTCTCCTTTGCTTTTTGATACCTCTCTAAGAAGGGTGGGTACCAGGGAACATGATGATTTCGTGATTAAGGGGACCTGCATCTCCTAAAATTCACTTAATTGATTTTTCAATAATTTATTACTTTGCAAAATATTATGAAGTTCTGAAATTATGCATTCAATATAATTACTCTACATATGACTAGACACTGAAGTTCCCATAGCTTTGCCTTTGTTTTTTTGGTGAGGAAGAGTGTCCCTGAGCTAACATCTGTGCCAGTCTTCCTCTGTTTTGTATGTGGGATGCTGCCACAGCATGGCTTGATGAGCAGCATGTAGGTCCGCACCTGGGATTCAGCCCCGTGAACCTGTGAACCCCACACCACCAAAGTGGAGCGTGTAAACTTAACCACCATGCCACTGGACCAGCCCCACGGCTTTGCCTTTTTTGAAAAGCTAATTATATGTGCTACAGGATTTCCTTCCACGTAATACATACTTGGATGGGAGATTTTCATTGATAAGCATGATTAAATAACAAATATTTACTGGTCTGATAAGTTGGTCATTTAAGAAGAAGATCCAAATATGATTGCGACAACAATCCTTTCTATGAATTTCTGTCATTTTATTCTTCTGTATTCAACCCCATAATTTTCCTTCAAAGGTCGGTTCTCTCCTCACGTGCAATATGGGGCCTAAAATGCCAGCAGTAAAGTGGAGAGTGTCAGGCATTTTTCAAAACACCAAATGACTGCGATCATTTTCTTACGTGTGATCCTGATGCATCTAGACAGACAGCATTGCCAGAAAGTCTGTGAGGAACACTTGGACATGTTAATGATTTCATCATTTTGCTAATTCCTTAGTGATTATAAGGAATTTAAAATGTGTTCCTCCTGAAGGTGGACTTTTATAGTAGCATATTTTTACTAGAGTATAATATTTCTTTCAGATAAATTGTAGGCGTATCATCTTTGGATCAGACTTAGAAGATGTTATAATGTGTCATAGTGTGTTAAAATACGTCTATTTTAATGAGGTTTGGCAGTGTCATCATAAAAAAACCCAGTAGGTACTAGCATATGCTCACACATTTAAAATTTGCATTTTTTCTCTGTTATTGCTTTTCCTTTTTTGTGCTTGAGAAGCATTATTCTATTATAAGCTTAATTTAAAAAAGAGTAGAAACTATGTGGAATATTGATTATTTAATGACTTAACCATTTCTCAGAATGTGGTATTTTGTAGCTATTTTTGGTTGCTGTACTTTGTCTTAAAATGCTTGGTCCAAAAGAAAAGACAGGAATCCAGAAGAAAAATATTTTGCATGGCCGTGCACTGAATTACTTAAACGTCTGATCAAGCTTTTTTCGTAGGGTCCTCAAAATTCGTTTAATTGATTTATTTATAATTTGTTCTTTCGCAAATAGTTATGAGGCCTTCTAAAACTGCTCTTTCAGTAACCAATAGGAAGAGGATGGGGTCTGTTTATTCAAGCTGACCTTTCTTTATAAAATTACAGGATGCATTGGGCCAGCCTGGTGGTGTAGTGGTTAAGTTTGTGCACTCTGTTTTGGTGGCTGTGGTTCACAAGTTTGGATCCAGGGTGTGGACCTAGCACCACTCGTCAAACCATGCTGTGGTGGCATCCCACATAAAATAGAGGAAGATTGGCACAGATGTTAGCTCAGCGATTATCTTCCTCAAACAAAAAGAGGAAGATTGGTCATAGATGTTAGCTCAGGGCCAATCTTCCTCACGTAAAAAAAAAATTAGGATAGGGTCTAGAAGTCATTAGACTGCTCTCTCATTCAATGCAGAAAAGATCTCTGTAATATCCCTGATAAGTTCACTTATTTATTCATTCAACAAATGTTAATAGATTGCCTGCCATGAACCGGTTACTCTTCCAGTCTCTGTGAACAGAGCAGTGAACCAGGTAAGTAACATCCCTGCCTCACAGAGCTTGCCTCATAGTGGAAAGACATGGACCATAAACAAAACAAAGTCACTGTAATAATAGGAAGTGACAGATGCTAGGAAGGAAAGCCAGGTAAAGGGATGTCTGACTTTGTATAGGGTGATCCGGGAAGACCTCTTTGATCTGGTGACAGTTGTGCAGAGAGCTGAATGAGCTGTAGGAACAGGCTGTGGGGCTATCTGTATAAAGAACAGAACAATCGTAGGGGTCAGCAATGCAAAGCCCCAGGGCCATGGTGTGCTTACCAAGGGGTCAGTGTGGCCAGAGCAGAGGGGCCAGGTGACAGGTCACGTAGGACAGATCTTTGTCAGCCTTCCCTGAGTTTCCTTCAATGTCTATCATGCTTCGCGGGCAAGACCTGTTTCTCAGCTCCCCATAATAAAGAATATGGATTGTCCATTTAGTCCACAGAACCACCTTATGGGGTAAGAAATATTATCATAAGTCTATAGTTGACAGCTTGAGTAACTTGCCCAAGTCCAAAGCACACACTTGTAGTGAACGTTGGTGGTGAGCTGGGGATCTCTCTCTCTCTTTTCACCTTGCAAGCAGAAATTAAAAAGGTTGATGGGAAGTTATGAAGAATGGTGGTAGGAAATGGGTGGGGAGAAGATATGCTGGTCACCGAATTTGGTGACTTTCATTCAAACGGCAGTGTCAGAGCTTGCAATTGCTGTTTTGCAACTGATATAAATATGGTGAGAAATAGAAGTGGCTCCATCTATGTGAGGATGGTTTCCCTTTCTCTTCCCAGCTGTGGTCTCTGTTAGACTTCAGTTAGCAGAAAAGCAAACATAAAAGGCTGAAATAAATACAAATTCTGTTGTTCAACTTCAGTTTCTACGCCTTGTAAATCTATTTTATTTCCAATTTTAAAAGCCTATATTATAACATGATGGGTATTTTAAAATCAACCATTTCTAGCCTAGTATATTTCAGATCTTTACATAATACTGTGTAGTCACAAAATTCATAGGCTCTCCTTGGTTTGAAGTATGAAAAATTTCCCTTTTTTACCAGCAGAGGGCATCCTTCACAGCTCTGTTGGCTTTTGTCAACAAAAAGCACGGATAAATTAGAAAGGAAGGTTTAAAAGAAAACTTTCAAAAGACACTAATTTTCACATTCTCTGTACATAGTTTATAAAACAGAAACATCATCAGATGGGAGGGAATTTAGAATTTAGTCACTATACCTATCATAAGAGTAGATTTTATACTGTTCTGTCATCCAAGAGAGCTTAAAAATTGTTTTTATAAATTGAGAGAAGAAAAAATACAATAATAGATCCTTGCTATGAGTCTTAATAGTATTAAAAAAGAGAAAATGGTTTTATTTTCCTGAATAGAGCTTGATAAAAAAAATAGTGAAATGCCCATTTTAATAGATAGATGATTTGGGGATGGATTACCCAACTTGGTTTGTGCTTGTTTCTTTTCCAGACACAGTTTTCTGCTGGCAGGTTTGCATGTTAGAAAGAGCATCAGACTTCATCTGGGCTGCTTACCCTTTGTGCAGCTTAGGGCAGATGACCTGTCTACACCTCCCTTTCCTTATTTGTAAAATGCATGTGGCAGTGCCTGCCTGACTTATTTGTGTGGATTACTGGAAAGAAAGCAGGATGGACAGAGAGGGAACCTGCATTCTAGGCCAGCTGTGTGACCTTAGACAAGTCATTGGCCGTCTCTGGACCTATTTTCCTGCTCTCAAAATGAACACTTTGGACTAGATTATCTATAGTCTATGGTATGTGATCCCTAAAAACACTTTTATGTGAAAATTTCATGTTAAAATGGCTAGTAAACTGGAAAGTGCTGTACAACTGAATAATAAGGCATGCATTCCCTCATATTTTAAAATTCAATTATTTTGTATGTGAATTTCTAGGAAGATACCTGTATTCTGAAGCCACAGTGATCTGTATTTAAGATCTGATTGGAAAGAGAGAAAGAAGCAAGGCTAACGTAGAGACAGTATGAATCAAAGTAGAACCATTAGAAGGCAGCCAGTATGACTGACCATCAGGGAAATGTAACTCTTCTTCCAAGCACCTTCCTTCCCAGAGTGAAGGCAGCCCTTGAGGTATAAACTCACGACGTGAATTCATTCACTTACTCATTGAGTCACTAAGTGAACAGGTACCTTGCTCATCCTGCTTATCTTAAAGCCAATTTATACGCTATCACATTTCCCACCAGACTAGATTACATTGTTTTTTCTTCCTCTCTACTTATGTCTGAGCAGACACGAGATGCTCCCTTCTCGTTTACGATACAGCTATTTTCAGCTCAAGTAATTTTTCTCCTTTTTAACATCTTTTTGCTTCTCCCTTCCAGCTGTTGCCTGGTAATATCAGAAACACCTGCTCTCCTTCACCCTCTCGAGCTCTCTTCTTATTTCATTTAAATGAGTTGAATCTGTGGACTAGAGGTGTCAGAGCATGCTGGTGGTGATCCACTTGTAACAGGGATACGGGAGACCATGCTTTGAAATGAAAATAGATGCAACAAAGACTCCATTTCTAATAGCATTGAAAGGGCCTTGAAGTGCCCCCCAGAATCAGCATAAAAGTTTCCATCTTTCTTCTCACTTTCTTTAATTAAATATGGCTGCTCTTAAATGTTGATATTCAAGATAAAATAATATTTTTATTACTTATTTGTTTTGCCTTTTAAAAAACAGCTTTATGGCGGTGTAATTGATATACAAAAACCTGCACACATTTAATGTATACACTTTGATGAGTTTGGACCTGTGCATACACCTGTGATACCATTGCCACAATGAAGGTAATAGACATAGTCATCACCTCCAAAAGTTTCCTTGTGTTTTGCATTCCTGCTTAATTAATTGATATTGAGATGGTTTAATTCATTGTTATCCATTTATAATAGATAGTATTTTGGCTAACTATAAATTAAATATGCTTTTATAGACTGACTTGTTGGTCTACAATTGGGACACGTTACCTATGGGGGGAAAATGTAGAAATCAACTTTTAGACTATAACATATGGGTCAATTAAGAACTTTCTGTTCTTTTTGAGCTCACTTCCTGTAGAAAGATGGCAAATAAGGAATCTGAAAGTTTTTACTTCAATCTGGTCTGGTTCTATTGAAATCCAGCAAGTTACACATATAGACATATGTATGTGTAATTTATTTAAATGTATTTATTGTGTATCGACTATGTACTAGGCATTGCTCTAGGGACTTGGGATATATAAGTGAACAAAAAAGATCAAAATCTTTGTCCCTCATGCAGTCTAAATTCTAGTGGTGGGAGGGCAAGGGGAAGGGAACAGATATAATAAATAAACAAATTATTTAGTATAGTGGACAGTTAAAGGTGCAATGGTAAAAAGAAAAATAGAGCAGGGTGTGAAGGGTCAGAAGTGTTGGGCTGGGGTGGCTGAATTGCAATTTTAAGTAGAGTTTCAGGATGAGCTTTGTTCAAAAGCTGAAATTTGAGCAAAACTTGAAGAAGGCAAAGGAGGAAGTCCTGGGGGTATATCTAGGATAAGAGCATTCTAGGCAGAGGAGATAGTCAGTGCAAAGGCCCTGAGGCAGGGGCATGTCTGATGGGTTTGAGGAACAGTGAGGGGAGCAATGTTTCTGGCCTGGAGTGAATGAACAGAAGAGTAGGAAGGAAAGTCAGAGGTAAGGGGCACAGGTCATGGCCAGGCTTGTAAGCCATCGCTTGGACTTTAGATTTTCCTCTGAGTGAGATGGAAGCCACTGAGAGTATTGAATGGAAGAATGACATGGTCCAATTCACATTTTTAAAGGATCCGTCTGGCTGCTCTGTTGAGAACAGACTGTATATGGATAAACATAGAAGCCAGGGGAGCTGTCAGGAGACAAATGCAGTAATCAAGGTGAGGGATGGTGGTGATGAGAGAGAAAAGGAGTCAAGGATAGGAGCAAGGAAGTGATTTTAATGATTTGCCATGCAATTTTAATTGAGTAAGGAGAGTGGGGAGACATCAGAAGGGTGAAGGACAGTGAAAAACTAGCGGGATCAATGCCCTGCAAGTTTCTATGGGGTTTAAGCATTGCTAGAGAGAAATGAGAAACTAGAAGGGATGAGCCTGAAGATAGAAAGTAGTCAGGAAGTGGGATGCATGAAATTTAGACTTTGGAGGTTTGTAGGTAATTACAAGGTGAAGGATGTAACTTGGGAGGGTGGCTAGGATAGGGCGTAGGACATGATTATTGGAGGATAGAAAGTCAGGAAGAGGCCAGGGTGTTGGAAGGCCTGTCTACGTATGAATTCAAATGGCTAAGAATTAAGATAGCAGTTGTGTTTTAGAAAGTCACAGTGAACTAGGAGCTAAAAGTTTCAAGCAGTGAGTGGGAATGACTCAGGTATCAGTAGATGACGTCAACAATGAGGGCTCGGGGATGATAGAATCTGATGAGAGTCTAAGCTGGGAAATTTCATGGAGGAGAGAGGGAGAGTATAATGAGGAGGAGATAGTATAATATAATGAGAATGTAAGGAGAGAGGGAACCTGCAATGAGAAGCCAAGAGGATACCTACCCCACTTGTAGGCCCAGTTGTGTAAAGGTTGCGAGAGAAAGCCAACCCTTGAGAGAGATGGAAGAGAAGCAGGTGTTCAGGGAGGAGCCAGGATTTCTGTTAGAGGAAGAGGTGAAGATTACAAGAGGGCTACTTTTCCGTTGAAAGGAGAAACCAGGAAATATCTTTTATGATTGCTTCCCCTTCTTTTATCCCAAGGAATCGAATCTATATATACTTACTGAATACCTGCCGTATATAAAGTACTATATCTTATGCTCTGTGCAAACACATTGAAGCATAATCCACTACAAGACTTAATGGCAGTCATCTGCCCGATCATATTATTCCCAGTCCCTGAGGATTTTTTTCCATCGGCTGGACAGAGGGGACAAGTGATGTGATTTCTACAGAAGAAGGAGAGGGTGGAGGTTTGAGGGTCCTCAGGCTGATGATAAAAACATCTGGCGCTTATTTTTCTGGTAACTCTCTTCTGTTGATACCACGATGGGATCCTTTGATTCCAAGTTCTATTTGTATTAATACCTCTTTACAACATCATCACTTAAAAGCAGCTCATTATAGCTCCCCATAGTTTCTTTTGATGTTTACATAGTTTTTAATCAGTTCTAACCATAATGTGGTTTTGTTTTACTTTTTTTTTTTTTAAAGATTGGCACCTGAGCTAACATCTGCTGCCAATTTTTTTTTTTTCTTTCTCTCCAAAGTCCCCCAGTACATAGTTGTATATTCCAGTTCTAGGTCTTTCTGGTTGTTCCATGCGGGACGACACCTCAGCACGGCTGGTGCTATGTCTGCGCCCAGGATCTGAACTGACTAAACAGCCGGCCACTGGAGGGGAGTGCGCGAACTTAACCACTGGGCCATGGGGCCGGCCCCCCCTTACTTTTTACATATAATGTGAATCATTATATGTTCTGTTGCCCAGGGGATAAAAGAGGTCAGTCCAATCCATTTATTTTCCAGATGAGGGAGCACAAGAAGTTTAGCAACTTGACTAACTTGTGGAGCCAGTTCAAGGAAGCAAGAGAACCTCAAAGGTCTTATAGGCCAGTGTTTTTGCTGTGATGTTCTTTCCCCTGCCTTTTATAATTCCTATGGCATATTCATAAGTTACGTGATATCAATAAGTGGAGGAGAGAGAGAAGCAGAGTACACTGATGTTGATCCTGAGGCTTTTATTTACATAAGTACTTTTAGTTCCCAGTACTCCAGAAGTCCCTTCTGTGTCCCTCTCCCAAAGGCTATCACTCTTCGGACTTCTGTCTTCATGGATTCATTCCACCTGTTTTTGACCTTTATATAAATTGGATCATAGAAAATAAACCTCTTTGGGCCTGGTTTCTTTTGCTTAACATTATGATTGTGAGAGTCACCACTGCTGATATGAGGGAATAGTTAATTTTCATTGCTGCACAGTTTCCATAATATGAATATACCATAATTCACTTATTTATTCTATCTTGGAAGAACATTTATATTGTTTCAGTTTGGGGCTATTCCATAGAATACTGCTTTGAACATCTTTGTACATTTTTTTGGGTGCACTTATTTATGTATATCTGCTGAATATATACCAGTAGTGGAATTCCTGGATCATAGGGTATGTGGATGTTCCGTTTTTGTAAATACTGCCAAAACTTTTTTCAAAGTGGTTGTACCCATTTTGACCTCCTCCTGTAATGCATGAGAGTTCCGTGTGCTCCACATCCTCACCAACGCTTGACGTGGAATCCAGTTCACAACTACTGTGGCCTTGTCAAGGGACTGACCTGTGTACTGGAAACTATGGTAAGCGTTGCAAAGAATCAGACAGAATGTATTTGATGTGGTCTCTGTCTTTGAGCTTCTCATCTAGTTGGATGGCTAAAACCTATGAAGAGGCTAAAGGATGACACAGGCAGGATATAATAGAATGCTAAATTATAGGATTAAGCTAATGACAGTTACATCTACTAACTTTTTGTAATTTAGTTTTGGTTCCTATATTTGATTTTCTTTTTAAAAAGTATAAGCAACAGGAAATGACAGTAATCTTAATGGAAAGATAAATGAGTTGGTTAATACAAATATTTGATCAAATTTATCTTGGTGTGTCTCTGAAAGTCATGTTAATTTTTCGTTTGTAAGATTTTTTGGGTCAATCTATGAAAATTTCTGAGGAAGTTCCGTATATCAGCAAATAGAGGTAAGAAGAATTTCTATTAGTCAAGATGCTGTCTCTTTGCATAATTTCATGCTTTGGGAAAGGCTTCATCCATCATTTCTGATATACGCCATCCAGGCCACCTCTCCACCCTTTGGGGAGAGGAGCTCAATCATTATTAGGTAGCTCTAATTGCAAAGTTTTTCTTTGTATTTATGAAGATCCTTTGTGCTAGGCACTGTGCTCAATGCTGGCATATGCGACCTCATTTAATCTTCTCAGTAATTCTAGGATTTTGGTACTATATTAGCTTCATTATATAGATCAGGAAGTGGGTGCAGGGAGGTTAAGTAATTTGCTTGGGAGTTTCAAATGATTCTCTATGGAACTCTATTGATGAGCACGGGACTGGGCACACAACAGGCTTCCAGTAAGCCAGCTGAGTGAGTGATTCACCTTCAATGGATGATTAAATGGTCCAGTCTTCACTTTTAAGGAGCCATAGCCACATATGTTCTCCATACTTCACTTACCTGTGTGATCCCATGCAAGACATTTAGGCTCTCTGTCCTTTAGCTTCTTTATCTAGCAAATGCAGATACTAAATCTGATAAATCTTCTTAGTTGGACTTTTATGAGGTCAAGTTTGGGTACTACAAAATGAAAGCCATTGTTTATAACAAAGTCAGCTAATTGTATTTCTGTGTTAAGACTCTGGCGTGAATTGTATGGGAGTATCTGGGAAAATTTCTTAAGATGAGAATCTTGAGACCATCTTTAAAGAAAGGGACATGCTTTGGTTGAATGGTGTTTTGAATTTGTCGTTCAGTTAGGTTGGAGGACAAATAACCTTGGAATTAAATAGAATTGTTTCCTTTCGTATTAAAACCTTCTATGGCAAGGATATTTTTCAGTCTTAAATGAAATCTCTAGAATAAGATGAATGGAAGCCTAGTATTTGAAACTAGACCTTGTTCATGCAGCAGAGTAAACACCCAGCTTCTTTGGCCCGATGCCCCGGATGATTACAGGGCAGGTTGGCACCTCACTGCTACCGCTAGAAGAGAATCCTCGGGATGTGAGAAGCTGCTACGATCTGGAAGGTGAGTCGCTCACACTTGCAGGTGAGATGTTTGGCAGGATTAGAAAATGTCACTTGCATCTTCCCTGGTGTTGTAGCATTAGCTATGGAGGAGAGATGTGTATTCCCAGTGCCTCCCTCATTTTTCTACGATTAGATCCTCCTGGTGCTGCTTTGTTTTTTTCTTCTAAACCAAGCTACCATCTGCACAGGACAGTAAGAAGAGGTAGTATGTGTGGTGGTTGAGAGCACAGAGCCAGACTGCCTGGGTGTGAATTCTGGCTTCCAGCTGTGAGGTCTTGGTCAAGATATTTAACTTCTTGGGGCCTCAGTTTCTTAATCTGTAAAATGGGACAAATAATAGTACATGCCTGATATAGTTATGAGAATTAAATGCTTTTATATATGCAAGCACTTAGAACATCCCCAGGGTTCATTCATCTTATACCTGGAAATTTGTACCTTTTGGAGCACTGTCTTTTTAAAGATGTGAGTAAGGGGAGGAGATGAGATAAATGAACAAGCAAAGGATGTTTTTTTAAATAAGGTTTTCTGGAAATAATTTAAAAATATTATACTATATTACATTTATTTAAAACTCTGTGCATCTGAAGTCTAATCATTTCCATTGAAACCTAAGATTTCTTCTCATACTGACATCCTAAATGACAGGAATTGGCAATTGTAGTTTGAAGGAAAATTTCTAGTCTCCTTTATACTGGCTTATTCCTTAAATTCCCTCATTAAATTTATTCCTTAAATTCCTTTTAATATTTTAACCTTTTGAACAGTGAGCCTAGGGTTTTCTTTTCCCTCCTGACTTGTATAATTTACATCTGATTTGCGATTTCTTCTAGACTATGACTGAGGGGGCTGACCTCCGCTCTCTCCTTAAAAGAGGTGCTTAAAAATAAAACTTTGCTTTTCTTTGTAAACACTGTGAACACTGTGTCATATTCCAGAACAGTTTTATATTTTCTTATTTAAAAATTCATTAAAAATTTTTTTGGTTAGATGTGAATAGCTTTTTGTCAAAATGTTCATTTGCAAGAAAAACAGCGCTTGAGCAGAACTAATGTGTTCACATTTCTTTTAGATGCTGAAGTTATTTGACTGATTCCTCCCTCCTTTCTCCCTCCCTCCCCCTCTACTCTCCTCTCTCTCCTGGACCACCGTCAAAGCTTCTCACTGGTCCCTCTGCTTCCACCTCTTACCTCCTACAGGGAATTTACCACACAACAGCCAGAACGGTCTTATAGAAAGGTAAACTCAATCACCTCATTCCTCTGTGCAAAAGTCTCTGATGGCTTCCTCTAAATTTGGTCCCTTGTCCTTCAGGAGCCACCCTGGCTCTTTCCTGCCATCTCCTCCGTGCTCGTCCACTCCAGCTGCCCTGCCTTCTTGTCTTCCTTGAACATATCGGGTTCATTCCTAACTGCAGTCTGTTGTCCTCACTGTTCCATTTGCCTGGAACAGCGTCCTCTAGCTGTGTTCAGGACTCACGCCTTCTCTTCATTCAAATCTCTGCTCAAATATCACTTTTTCAGAGATTCCTTCTCTGGTCACTGCCTCTCCCTGTCACTTGTTATCACATTACTGTTTTATTTTTTATTATACCACTCATCACCACCTGGCATATTATGTATTTACTTCTTTATTATTTTTTTTTCCACTAGACTATAACCTCTGGAGAGTGGATTTTGTTATGTGCAATGCTTATTTCCGGAACTTAGAAGAGAACCTGGTTTATAGTGGATAATCAATATTTGATGAATGAATGAATGAATGAATTGTTGAATGAATTTAGCTTGGCAAGTCTATAGAACTAAGCAGAATTTATGGCTATCTTTTCAGATTGACATTATGCCATGCATCAGATTCAGAATATTTGGTTCCTCCGCTAAAGTGGTGAGAATAGGGAAGTGGACTTTGGAGAATGTCTGAAACTCCTCCCCGCCCAGAACAGAGCCTGGGACAAGGGCTGTCATGCAGGTGGTTTACTTTGGGAAGTGATCCCAGGATACAGAAGTGGAGCATTTGGAAAAGAGAAAGAGAGCAGGAGTAATAGCCTATCCATGGTGCATTTTTGAGCTGTTTACTGCTGTGACAACTATGATTCAATCCCACTGGGCAAACTTTGAGAAGTGGCATACAGTACACTTGAGAATGGTGTACCTGAAACTCAGAAGAGTGGAGTATTTACTCATCAGCTCCCATATGGTCACAGTTTGTACCAGTTGTTAACTCCTCCCTACTCCAGGTTTGCACATATGTTGGAATGGCTGACCAGTTCTGCAAGGTCCCACGTAGCTGCAGTGGAAGCCCCATGTAGAAAGCTGGGGGGAAGGGTTTTTAGGTTACACCAGCACACTGTTAGTTGCTGAGGCACCAGCTGGAGTAGAGTAGACGCGGGTGGGAGATGGCTCAGGAGAGGTTTCTGACCCAGTGATCCTCACTGTTATCCTCTTAATCATCTTCATCTGGGTTAAATTGGTTCTTCAAACTCTTTAGGGGCAGGATTGAGGCATTTTTCTTTTTGGTCACATCCAATACCTTGTGAGGTAAATAGTAGGTGTTGAATAAATACTTCTTTACTATTTGACTGCCTTGGTAGCCCTATCTCATATTTGTTTACTTTTGCTGGTACCCTTGAGTAAAACAAATAAAGAATAAAAAAAATGAAAAAAGGCTAGCATAAATCTTTTATTAATAAAATGTAAAAAAAACCCTCAATCCACCCATGGATTAATAAATGTTCTCTTTTTTGGGGTGAGGGGAACAGTATTATTGGGATATGATTTACATACTATACGAGTCACCCATATCAAAGTGTACAATTTAATGATTTTCATATATTTGAAGAGTTCTGCAACCATCATCACAATCCATTATAGAACATTTTTATCACCCCAGAAAGAAGTCCCCTACCCTTTAGCAGTGGTCACCTCCTTTCCTCTCATCTACCCCAAGCCCTAGCAACTACTCTTCTATTTTCTGTTTCTGTTGATTTACCCATTCTGGATATTTCGTATAAATGGATCACATAATATATAATCAAATGTACTCTTAAATCTTGCACATATTCATTGACTCATTCAACATGCATTTCCTGAGTACCCACTTGAACCAGGCACTATGCTGGGCATGGGGAGACACAATGTTGAAACAGGCACACCTGGTCCCAGGCTGTATTCTAATAGAGAATGCAGACCGAAACAAATAAAGCCTAAACAAACACATAAAATAGTTGCTGAGATAAGTGCTATGATGAAAACAGTATAAAAATATAGAAAACTGATGGTGGGGAAAACACTCTGATTGAATTGTGAGGTCATGAGAAAAACCTCTCTGAGCATCGGTGACATTTATGCTGAACTTGAAGGAACTGGCCATATGAAGATGGGAGAAAGGTGTCCTATGGAGAGGGAACAGCGTGTGTAAAGGCTCTGATATGGGAAAGAACTTAGCTTATTTGAAGAACTAAAGGTAGACCATGTGGCTGAAGCAGAGTGAGTTGACTGTGGTAGGCACACAAGATTACTCGAGTCCATTTGGGGCAGGAGGGCAGATGATGCAAATCCTTACAGATCATTATGAGAGGCTGGATTTTATTCGCCGTGTGTGGGAAGCCTCTGAGGGTGTTAAATGGGAGACTGAAGTGGTTTATGTTTAACAGGAGCGCCCTTGTTGAGTGGCTAATGGAACAGTCACAAGACAGAGGAAGCAGTTAGGAGGCAGTTTCAGTGGAGTAGGCTAGCAAGGATGATAGCCTGGAAAGGGATGAGTTCAATGGAGATGCAGAGAAGTGACTATGTTCAAGATATATTGTAGAGCACAGAGAGAGAAGATGGCCCAGGCCCAAGTCTTCGAGCATTTAGAGTTGAGATAACAGAGAGGGAGCCAGACAGGGAGACTGAGAAAAGGCAAGTAGGGAAAAAGCTGGGAGAATAAAGATATGGAAACAAGGAGAATGGAGTGGGCAACTGTGTCAAAATCTATGAGGATGTCAGAAAAGATAAGGACAAAGAAGAGTCCATTAAATTTGGCAAATAGGGATCATGGGCAACTTTGACCAGATCAATATAGTTGGAAATATCAATCAAGCTGGGTAGACATTTGGTTAGAATGGCCTGAAATGGGAGTGGGTGTGAAAAGATGAAGGCAGACTGTGTGGACTGTCGGGGGGTAGAGAAGCAGGTGGGAGGGTAAGTGGGGGTGAAGCGTTTGCTCCCCGCTCCAGGTGGGATGTGTTGAAACATATATGGATATTAGTGAGAATTACTCGGGAGACGGTGAGAGGCAGAGACTGAAGTTTCTGGAGGGAGGTCTTGAGAAGGCAGTAGGGTAGGGGATCCTGAGCATGGCCGGAGACGTTGGTCTTTAGTCAAAGTACTCATGTTTTCTCCATTGTAGTCAGAGGCAGGAAGAAAAAGCAGGCACAAACAGATAGGTTTGTCTGTTTGAGGTTGTGATGATGACAGAGCTCCACTTTGCTGGCTTCCTTTTTCTCAGTGGAGATGTCTGGACTCGGAGGGATGGTGAGAATGTTCATCTTAAAGAGGGAGGTGGCAAGGTACACTGTACCGGTGAACTTACCTGGGCAAGGGGACAAAGTACAGAGTAAATGTATTATGTGAATATAATATCTAATTGAATTACTTAAAAATGAGCAAGCTCATTGGCCTGGAGTGGTAGTTACAAAGTTGTGGGCCAGTTTGTCGAGAGTGAGATCGGATTGTGAGAAATTTTCAGCATCAGAGAAGTCCAACCTTGATTCTATAGGTAGTAGAGCGCTGTGCTGAGTTTCACAGGAGAGCCAGCGATGTGAGGGAAGTGGTGTTTAAGGTACACGAATCTTTCATCTGCCTTCAGTGTAGATTAGAGGGGAACAAAATGGAAGCACTGAAGAGGCAAATAGAGATCCTCTTAATACACGCTAGTTAGTCTCCGTGTTAGAAAATTATTTAACATCTCTTTCAGTATCTGTACCTAACTGACCATTTGTGGAGTGTTCTCAACTTGCAAATGGGGAGACTGAGGGTTAGCAAGACTAGAAAGGAAAATTCTGATCTATGAGACTTTCATTAGTCTGAGAAAATGGGCATCTACTCTCTGTGCTCTTATGTCCAATGCCAGGAATTTCTGAATGGCAACAATGAGGTGTGTGGCTTCTGACATGCAGGTACTTCATATTCTCTTATATATGTGTGTGTCTTCAGGGTAAGCCATCATTTAACACTCGTTAGGCTTGTTAGGAACATTCTCAGTGACCAATATATGAGGCAGACAAACATTTTAATGAAACAGAATCCAGCATAAAGCCCTGAATTGTATTTGTTTGGGCAAATAAGACTAATACAAACATACAAATTAGAAAACTATGGAAAAGCATGCATACTTGAGAACATTTTAGTACTTCACAAACTTTAAGTGATTTAATCTTTAGAATGGAAACGCTGATACAAATCAGAATGATTCATGTGGATGGGTGGAATGTCGGAAAAGGAAATTACTAAGAGAAGCATTGATTTGTAGTAGAAATCTGAGATTTAGGGTTGAGATTTCAGTGTCAGGGTTGGAAGAGGGCATTCCAGATATGATAAGACCAGTTTAAGGAATAAAAATGAGTGTGGAATATTTAGTGAGCTGAAAGTCCTAGTGAAAAAAGCACAGACTCTAGTTAAAATCTCAGTGCTGGCACTTTCCAGCTGTGTGACCTGGAACATGACATATAACCCTGTGGGATTCAGCTTCCTCATCTGCATAATAGGGATAATAATGCTTGTCTTCAGAGTTTTCATGAAGGTTTGACATGGAGTAGATGTTGGGCTTGGCACTCAATGTGTAGGAACTATTATTTATGGAAGAGGAGAGAGATTCATCATTCATTCAGTCGATTCTTTCAGTGAATGCATGAATGTGCTAGGCACTGTTCTTGCTTCAGAGGGTATAGCAGTTTATAAAATACCCAGGTTTCCACTTTCATGGAGCTTATATTCCTGTGGAGGGATGTGTGTTGGAAGAAAAGGAAGAGCAGTGTAGCTGAAGCAGAAACAGAAGGTTGGAGGAGGTGGTGAGGAGTCACGGATGAGGTCAGAGAGGGAGCGACGGCCACATCATACAGGGCTTTAGTGAAGGCACCATGTGGGCTATGGTGAAGATACTGGATTTGACTGAGTGAACTGGGAAACCATTTGGATATTTTGCAGGGAGCAGTGACATAGTTTGATTTATGTTAAAGGCTTATCTGGCTGCTGTGTAGGAACAGACTATAGGGAGACAAGGGCAAAAGCACAGAGAAAGGCTTTTGCAATAAGTCCAGTTGAGAGGCAAAGGGACCTTTGGGTTAGGTAGTGGTAGAAGCTGTGAGGTCTGGTGGGCTGTTGGATATATTTCCAACAAGGAGTTGACAGGACGTGCTGATGAATTGAATGTAGAGTGTGAGAGAAAGAGGGTAATCAAGAAGATTTCTTCTGAAAAGAGCCTCCATTTACTGGAATTAGGGAGATGGGGTGGTAGCAGCTATGGGAGGAATAATCAAGAGTTCTGCAGGACATATTAACTTTGAGATTTTTTAGGCTTCCAGATGGAACCAACTAGGAGAAGTTAGATGTGTGTCTGGATTTCAGGAGATAGGAAGAACCTGAAAATATAAATTTGAGAGAAATCTACACTTGGGTAATTTTTTAAAGCTATGTGACTGGATGAGACGAATGAGGGAGTTAGTGGAGAGAGATGAGAGATCTGAGGATTGAGTCCTGAGTTATATCAGTGTTGAGGTCGGGAAGATGAGACGGAACCAGCAAAGAAGACTGAGTGGTGATGCAGGAAAAGAACTGAAGGAGTAGTGTCTAGGGGCCAAAATGAAGGAAGTGTTTCCAATGAGCAGGAGGTGATTGGTGAAGTCAACTTTTGCTGAATAGCTGAGTAAGAGGAGCCCTGAGAAATGACACTTGGGTTTGACAACGTTCAGATTATTGGTGACCTTAATAGGAGCTGTTTTAGGGGGACCAGCAGGGAATAAAACCCAATTAGAATAGGTTCAAAAGAGACTTCAATAGGAAATTCAGACTGCAAGGATAGACAATTTCTTTAAGAAGTTTTGCTGTAAAAGGGAGCAAAGAAATGAAACAAGGAAGATCAACAGATTTTTTTTTCAAAGAGGAGAGATATATGTTTATTTATGCTAATAGAAAAGAGCCAATAGAGGGGAAAATTGATGTACTTGAACTGTAGAATTCATGGTCAAAGTTGTGAGAAATGTTTGGATACTGGATGATAATAACAGGGCTTTAAAAGTCAATGAGTGACTTTAGACGTATATGGTAGGCAACACGAAGACTTTGTAGATATTTGACTAGAGAAATGACATAAAAACCTACATACAGGCCTTTCGTAAAATTCACTGAATTAATTTATAAGCATCTTTATCTCTGATAACCCCCCTTAGATATAAAAGATGGAAAAGTCCCTGCATTGTAGACAGCTCATCCTTAGGTAGACTTACAATGTGCTGTATAACGCGCACTTTATGATGTCGGCCAGTTTAATCCTCCCAACAATTCCAGAAGGTGGAGACTATCATGGACCACATTTTATAGATGAGGGAACTGAGCACAGAGATTAGGCAGCTTTTCCTGGGCAACAGCGGTAAGTGATGGAGTCAATAATTGAACCCAGACAACCTGTTTCCAGAGGACAGCGTAAAGCACCAGGTTCTGTTGCCTCTCTTCTTCTTCTAAATTTGTCTTCAAAACTGTAAATTTCTCTTGGCCCAATTTACAGTTATTTTATGAGTATCTAAAAAAGTTCACTATTTTCCCCACCTAAATATTCTGCCTCTCCATTTCTAATTCTACAAATTCTATTTTGTTTGTTAGAGCTCACATATAATATATATGTCATTGTGCATAATTTACACATCATGTACAAGTTGCAATATACATATATATGTGTATATATATATCCCCTTGATGTGGTGATCAGATGCAGATTCAAACAGATTAGAAGTTTTTGATAATAGTTGCTTCTTAATTGCATAGTGCTTTATTGTTTACTAAGCACTCCCACATAAACAATTTTAATTCTCAGAACAACCCTGTGTGTTAATCAGAATAGATATAAATATTGCCCTTTAAACAAATGAAAAATCAGAGTCTGATGGAAACTGGCACAGTGCTAGGTCAGAGTAGATACTTAATAAATAGTTGAGTAAAAGAATAAATGAGCAAATGGTTCATAGTCATAGGTTGGAAGAACAGAGCAATAATAGAAAGCTGGGACTCCTGATGGCTAATTCAGGGCTTTTTTCGTTATACTGCAGCTGTGTTGAATTTTATTAAGCCTTATTTTTAAATAAAATCCTTTGGCTTCCAAGCACTAGCAGAATATAATCAAAGTGGTGAGATGGAATTCTTTACTTGTAGCTCGAATTTAGAGCTGGCTTTTGAGTGGAGAGTTGTGACGCCACAGGTAGCAGACATTTCTCTGGGTCAATATGTAATTAATGTCTCAGTAGATTGCTAATAGAGACTGAATTGTGGGGAGTGCTGTTTTGAAGGTGAAATGGCTGAAGAAATAGACGATTCTCAATTACTGAAATCGTTAAAATATGGAGGGTGGTTGTTTACACATTTAGGGTTGTCTTAGTTGTTCGGACGTGGGCACACTCCAGCCTGGATAATTGGTATATTTTCCTGAGCGTAGCCCTCCCTCCATTTATTTTCTATGAGGGCAATGTGCTTTCTGGCATCCTATTTTGGAGCACTTCTGCAACTTCACTTCAAAAGATTAGATCTACCAGATTCCACTCTTGAACTTTGTCTATTCTGGGGGCGGGTAAAGAAGTGCAGCTTCTCACATCCATCTTCTGACGCAGGCTGGGAGCCGCTCTGGCTTCCACTCTCTGAGGAGGTGGGCAGTTTGAACACTCTTTCTGGACCAGGAAGGCAGTCACAGTGGTGGTGCTGAGGGGTTTGGTAAGGAGTCAGAGAGTGGCGAACACATATTTTTATGCTCTTGGTTACCAAGGAGTGATTTCACATTGCCCAGTGACTGTCGGAACGTGACAGGCATTTGTCAAAGTCAATATCGTGCAATTGTCAAGGTTTGCTCTGTGGGAAAAAGTTAAAGGGAGGATCCAGATTTTCAATATGTCTTAGGCATGAGCCTTTTTTAGGGGGATGAGGGGTAACAGTTCATTTTTGTATGGGGGACATGTTATTGTCTTTCTCCTCTGCGGATGGCCAGGCATTCTTCCACATCCTGAGGAGAGGATACATGCCATCTATCTTAGAGTTCCGTGTGGCTGCACCAAACCAGCGAGTGTACACCTGAGGACCCACTTCCAGCTAACTCATCTCAGTGGGGAGCATAAGATGCAATGCAACTTTAAATTTGGCATCTTAAAGCGGTATGATCAATACAGCATGCTGCTAACAAATATCCGCCGTAAAGTTTTTTTCTGGTCAAAGGCATCTATATCATGTAAGAAGCATTTGAGCAGCTGACAATACCCTTGTTTTTGAGAAACGTATTGTTCCTGTTCACAGACACCTCTGTACCTGCCTGTATACCAAGGTGGGATTGTTTCCATCGAAAGAAAGATGAAAGTTGTATTCTTAAGTGTCAAAATAGAATGTCAGCTCTGCTTGTCTGGCATCAATTGAAAACTTCGACTCCCACAGGCTGCAGCACTCAGCACAGAGCCAGGCTGGCAGAGACAGCCTCCTGCTGAAGTGGGTTTGAAATAGTATTTGGAGATACAGTTCAGTTCAAGAGAAACACTAACTATTCAAGAAGGACTGAATAGTCTAAACTCTGCTGCTGGGGCCGAGTGACATCACTAGAATACGACATGTCTTAGCTAAAACCTTAGTTTTCTGGTAGAATGTATTTGTTGAGTGATTTTTTGTTATTTGAGTTTTTTAATTTGTTTGAGTTTATTTGATTTGTTGAGTATAATTAAACGTTATGTCCTTGGCTTTGATCAGAGGTAAAGTTAAACAGCTATTTAAAGAATATTTCTTAAGCGAAATTGCAGTGCACATGGCAGGTGCTTTCAATAAACAGTTGTTGAATGAATGAATGACTTGAAGGCATTGTGTGCTCTGCTTCTTAAGGTCTCCCACAGGAAGCATCATGTGGAAAACTCCTCCAAGAGTTTATTACCGGCAGAGTTTGTCTTTCCATATGGATTTGCTTACTTCTTTCGACTTCATTACTTCCTAAAAGCTTTCTGATCCATTGTAACTTTTAACTCAGCTGTTTTATGTATTTTAATATTATAAAAAATTCTCAAGACTGAATCTTGGAGCGCTTTAGAATACATTTAGTCTATTTCACTATCTGCTGCTTGAAATGCTTCAAGTCCTGTTGGGGAATGAAGCAGGCATATATGATATATGAAAAAAAAAACAACAATGACAAAATAATTTCCCCCAAAGAGCTCTCAGTGGAAAGGCACCCCATTGAGACGTGTGAGGGAGGGTGCTTAGTTTGGTCTGAAGCTCAGGACTCAGCCATGGTGACACTCCCATATCCAACCCCCCAAATTTGGGCACTGCCAGAGCAACCCTGCAACCTGGCCATAACCCACTGTGCCCATCAGAAGCACCAATTCAACCACCACGGAGGAACACTCATGGGAAGAAGAGTTTCGTTGTGGTGATGATTTACAATCTTTGGCTAATTGTATGTGACTCAAACCTTAGGAAAATTTATTGATTTTAATTTGGTTCAGCAAACATTTGTTGAGCGCCTCAATTTAAGTTGGGCAATTCATAAGAACAGTGGATTTCCCTCCTGAGCTTTCCACGTACACCCTGTTGTGGGGTGACATTTCAGGGTCTATTCATTTCCTTCTACCAAGGAAGCCATTTGTAAGACTTTACATTGTTATATTATTTACAGATTTTGATAATTTACCTTAGTTGGAGGAACAGCCTGGATAATTTACATGCTTTTCGGTTAGCCTATTTGGGGTTTAGATATTATCATCTTCTCAGAAGTAACAGCTTTACAGCTTTCCACAGGTCAACTGTCCTTCAAGAAGGTGCGGACTTTGTTGGACTCTCTGCAGTTCAGCGACTTGCAGGGGATAATATTTCCTATCAGTTTCTAACAAGGGCAATCTGCATTTCGAACAAGGCAAACACAAATTGTGCATGATACTGAGGCTGTGCAATAATGGCGCCTGACCCAGAGAGAAGTACATTTGTGCATTTGCTTAATGACGAGTTGACCAGGACTATTTGTTCCTTTGTCCTGGGTCTTGATGGATTACTAGCTTGAAATGCAGGCAGAGATCTGTAGATATAGCCCTCATTCTAACAGGCACCAGCAGTACTATTGCTCACCCCTTACTGCTTTTTTAATTCAGCTACATGTAAAGAGGATGCTGCAAAGAAGCACGTTATGATTTACGAGTTGTGGAGCCTACTGAACTGAGAGTCTTAAAACCATGCACAAGCTTGTTTTCTTTGAATTTTGAAAAGAAGAAAAAGATATTTTCTCTCCTTATTTACGAAGTTGGATGCTTAAAAATTACAGCAAAATTATGATTTTAATGACTTTGTTTATATTTGGAGGAGGGAATTCAGCTACATAACATGAGTTTCTGAAAGGAAATAATTGGCCTGTTCGGTTTTAAATAATTCCCTAAGATGTGGGCCTGCTGGGGTTCGTTTTCTTGACTAAGAGAATGACTTTGCAGCAGATGATGGCTTCAGTGCCGAGGAATGGGAGCCTCTGACCTGGACGGTCTGCTCGTCTTCGTGCTGGTTCTGCTCCGTCAAGGCCTGTTTATATAATGTCATATTTTTCTGTAATTACTCAAAATTTGAATAATTTTCGTTTTCAAACATATAAAAAAGTTGGTATGCTTTCGACTTTTATACATTTGTATATATACTTCCTTGGATTAAAAGACATTTTTAAAATTTCTCTTGTACATATCCTGATCCTGGAAGTCTGAGAGAAGGAGCTGTGGAGAGGAGGGAGGTGAAAATTAGCAATATGTGTGTACTGAGTTGTTTCACCGAGGAGCTCTCTTTTTGTAAGGACTGTATTTTATTTCTGCTTGAATGAATACCTCATACTGAAGATCTAAGTACATTTGTGATTTCATTATTATTGACCAACTATCCACCCCCCCACACTTTTTTTCATACTATATAATAACACCTTTTATTATTTTTTTTGATGCAATTAACCCTTTTAGGAAGGCAGGGTGAGTTTTACCATTGAAGATGTTAATTGATTTTTCCCAGATCTCAGGGCAAGTAAGTGATAGACCTTATTGTAGAACTTAGATCATTTGACTTGGGTCCTGTCACTCACTTAGGAAATATGCTGAACACGATATAAAAGATGGTGTGGCACAGAGCCGCTTTGTATGCGCTATTTATTTAGTAGCTGCCAGGGGAGGCCATTAGATACCATGAGACAAATGGTACCCAAGGGTGATGGATGTGGGCTGCATCAGGTGAGAAGGTTGGGGAATACACAGAGTGGTCCACTGCTGTGATTTCTAATGAATGCCCCATTAAAAAACCAAGCATGACCAAGAACCAGGCAGACTGGAATTTCACATCTCAATATAGTAATCAGAAAATCATGTTATATGTAATAACTTTTTAATCTGAGAAAGAAAAAAATCTCATTTGGTAGTTCTGAATATCACAATTCAGTGGAAATAAGTGCAGTTTAAATAACCCATAATAACCATACAGCATACTCATAACAATCAATGTATTTCACAATAATAGACAGTACAGAATAAACCAGCATTGTTTTCCTCCCCTCAAGAGCTTAGGATCGGAAGATTGCTGCTTAACACTGTGCCCTTTGTGGCCCCCAGGAGTGAAAGTACATTCAGGACAAAATAAACTTCTAGTGAAGATTTGCAAACTGTTTCTATGTTCCTTTATTCACCCATATTTAGGCATATTATACAAGACAAAATAAACCCAATATTGCCCCCTCCCCCAGCCCAGTCTTTGGGTATGGGTCTCTAAGCTCTCAGTGCAGGAACTAGTCTGTGTGATTGGACTTCTCTTGTGTCAGACAGCGTTGTCTGTCAACGGGAATGAAATGTGGCTTCTAGGGAGTAAATTGCATGATCAGCCCAACTTCGCATTCAAAGCACCTTTCACCCTCTCCATCTCCATTAAATTCTAGGACAGCATTTAAAACTTCAGTTCCTTTCACTTTCCTCAAGTTTAGCCAAGGAGAGTCTGGCTTAAAATATAAAATAGGATGTTTATTCCTAACCCAGTGCACGTGGACAGAAGCCTTATGTTCTGACTTGCTCGCTGGTAGAACACTACCACAATTCTAATAAAGCTTGGTAGATATTGCTTGCGTTCTTTCAGAAAATAAGCATCATGACTTAATGAGGACAAGTTACATAAGCATGGAAACGTTTCCGAATTGTCAGTTCCTCTACCCATTGTTAAACTACGCATGCGGTTATGTGTATGTGTACATTTATGCACATTGATTAAGTTACTACTGTGATAATTTATTTAAAACCTAAATACTATTTCACATATATAAAAATATAACTGACAATGCTCTTTAGAATAATAAAAGTCTGTAAAGAGCATGGCTACTTCCTCTTTGGTGGCCTCTAATCTGAATGGGTCTTTAAAAAGTCACAAAGGCTTTAAAGATACATGAGGGAAGAGGGCTTCTAACTCAGCCTCTGCAGCTTTCTTTTCTCACGCTTTCTAAGGTCTCCCTTAGCTACTGTTAAATAATCCAACACCATCTTTGGTACCTTGTTCAGCGTGGCAAAGTGAAAGGAGCCACATGAGTCAGAAGACCTGAGTTCTGCCACAAATCCTACAGCCCGCCAGTCTGTATCTCCCACAAGAGTGGAAGCTCCTATGCTGGGCAAGGACTGGTCTCTCTTGTTCCTTATTGGATCATCAGCGTCCATCATTATCTAAATTGATGTGTTCCACAAGTATCTGAGTACCTTCTCTAGGCCAGGCTGGTTGTAGATGCTGGTGATAGCACAATGAAAGAAACAGACAAAATCCTTGCTTTTATGGTGTTTACACTCCAGTGGGAAGATGTATGTGCTAAGTGCTTTGAAGGATAATGGAGCAGAGTGAGTGAGGTGGGAGGCACAGTGCTCCAAAGGGTGGAAGGGAAAGCTTCTTTGCTGAATTGCCACTTGGGCAAAGCCAGGCATGAACCATGTGGATATGTGAGGATGGAGAGTTCAGGGCAGAGTAAATAGCAAGAGACCCTGGGGTGCATGCTGTGTTCAGAGAATTGCAATAATAATAAACACAAACAAAAATGAGTAAGCCTGAGATCATAGAGGTGTTAGGATAAGGACTCAAGGTTATTAGCTTTGTCTGTGGAATAGCAGCTTTTAAGCTTGTCTTCAGCCTCTGAGCAGGATATCGCACTGGCTTCACTGATTCTTAAAGAGCAGGGGCTTCAGATTGGCTTCTGGAGTGCTGATTAATGATCCTAGGGACCTGGGACCTGGAAGTCCACCCCTTCCCAGTGTTTATGACTTGCTTATTGTAGAAGAAATTTTCCCAGGCTGAGTCAGTGGTCATCCAAATGGGAGCTTTGGTTTGTTTTCTGCCCCAAGGGCATCATTTTGATCATAGAGGGTAGAAATGAGAGAGTGGATTTATGGGAGATGTAGTTTATTGTAAAGGAAAATAGGATGTCCTATAGAAAATGCAGCATATCCCAGCATTGTAGAGCTTTTTAGCTTCCCGATTGTCTCGTCCATGGCTGAGCCTCTTTAAACGACAGCGTGTTTTATATCCTGCTCTACCCAAGTCACATTCCAGCTGCTAGCTGTGCTTTCTGAAATAAGCCTTCTTTCTTCTCCTCTTTTTTTTAAAAACTAAATTTGAATGGACTGTGGATCCAGAGGGAGGGAAAGAGATTTAAAGAACTTTTAAATATATGAAAAGCACCTGGGACAGAATTTTCTAAAAAAATACGCTTTTTTTCCTCACCCAGTTGCTGGTGGGAATATAGTCATTCTGGAAAGCAATCTGGTAGCACTTGGTGAATTGTCAGCATATACTCCATGACAACCCACCCAGGCCTAGGTATACTCTCTAGAAAATTCTAACAAAGGCGAAGGAATATGTTTGAGGATTATCTTTCTCTCCATCTATTTTGGTGATGTTGGGAGTGGTACTTGAGAGTTAGAGGCAACAGTGATATCCATAGCTAAGGAACTGAGGAAGTGAGATGCGGAAGATGCATGCTTGACAAGGGCGCTTCGAGGCAGCGAACTAGGTATAAAGAGAGCAACATGGATAGATATTAAGAATCCGGTATGAGTTAAGAAAAAAGAAACAATAAAAAAAATGTGGTGCATAGTCTAATACTACTTCTGTAAATTAAACCCATTCATATGAACTTGCTATTTCTGTAAAGATATGGGCATGTTTAAGGACGTAGAGCAGTTTAGGAAAGGGGGGCTATGAGGCAAGGGAGGATTCGGAATAAATTGGAAATTGAACTAAAACAAGAATGATAGCGTGCTGTGAACTGAGGCAGATGATTAACTCACCTCTTTGTGCCTGAGGTTCAAAAGACAAAGGAAAGTCATGCTCTACTATTTAGAAATTAATCTTTTCTGATTCTCTCACATTGTGATTCCAGGGATATAGTCCTATGGGAGAAAGAGTATCTGGAAGTAATTCTAAACAATTCATGAGCGTGCAATGCACTTTAAGGATAACTTATGTAAAAGGAATCGTTTTCTAAATAAGCATTAGCAATCAGGCTTCTAGTCAGTGTGGCATTTCAAGTATTCTTTGATGGAGCGCAAGGTTGGTAAGGCTGCCTAGGGGAGATGGATGGGCAATGAAATTAGAGGGCTGTTGATGTTTCCTTTTTATTTCTATATCTCCACAATGCCTCCTTTGTGAGACTTCTCTTCCAGTGCAGTTCCATGTCTGCACCTTTCTCTAACTGGTCTCCTTCTAGGCACCTTTCCTGAAGCAATGGGGCTGCCCAGGGCGGGGAGGGGAGGGGAGCGATACTATGTGCTTACTTTGTGGCAATAATGCTTTTCTCTCTGAGATTGGTTTTTCTTTCTTTTTTCATATCATTTTCACTGTTCTTAACTTCCTCCTTATGAACTCTGCTTCCTTTTCTGACTCTGATAACTCTTTATCCAACTCAGGACTTTTTATGGGCAGTACTTCAGTGAATTGCTACACCATCTATTACCTCGCTCCGTCGCACTCTCCCTGCACCCTGGCTATATAGATGCACTTGGATTTTAGCATTTTGAAAGTGGAAAGGGTGAACTTATGCTGCCAGCTTTAAGTTGTGAAAGATGATACCGTAGAAGGATCACCATTTCACTAACTTTTCTCTGTCTGACTCTGTACCTTTTTTATTTAGGTGACATAATCTAAAAACCATGACTTTTGAGATGTTCTTTGGTGGCTTAATTTTAAGACCTTCATTGAAGATCTCCTTCCCTTGCTTATGCAGTAAGGCAGTGATTCCTGTTGCTGTACACCAACTCCACTTAGTTATTGGTTCCTCAAAGGATAATTACTATTTATCTAATTATGCGGTAAGTGCTATGTGGTGGCAGGTAATTAACAATGTACTCCACAATTACAAGGGAACTGTGGTATTTGGGGGAGTTTGTTTGGCCAGAATACATTTTAATGGTAATTCATTTTATACCGAAAGAGAATAGCATCAAGTTATTTGTAGGAAAATGGCAAATGTCATTTAGTTTCACATTATAACCTATTATAGTTTAGCACTGAAGAAGCAAAGTGTATTCTCCCGTGAAAATGAATTTCACACACTTTCCTGATTCCTGGAGAACCAGGCTCTTGGTTTCTCTGATTGGGAGGCAGTTGCAAGTGTTCATTTAGGAAATATTGATTATTTCCATGTGTCCCTGGCTTGGAAAGCCATGCAAATGTAGGCAAGAACAGGCCAGAATCAGCAAGCATAGCTGCCCTTCCCTCGGGACTTGAGTTCTGTGGGTTTTGTAAAGTATGGTACATGGACTAATGGCCTCACAGTCGCTGGGGGGAACTGAGCCTCAGAGGGGGTTCTTGGGTCCCACGTCCCACCCCCCACCCCTGAGGTTCTAATTCAGTAGATTTAGGTGGAGGCCCTGAAATCTGCATTTTATCAAGATAGACTCAAATGCCCCCCAGGTGAATCCAAGGCATCTTCAACTTTGAGAGCCACTAAGCACTGCGAGGACACCTGGGTCTACCGCGTGTGAGTGCCGGTGACCTATGGGCTGTTTCTTCTTCGTTCCTCCGGTACTTCTGTCTGACATACGTGTATCCCAATCCTCCTCTCTTTCTCCTGTAGGCACCTTTCTCCTTTCTTTTCAATTTCAAAATACGTTTTCAATTTGGAAATTATTAAGTCCCCGTTAGAGAATTTGTCACAACATACTGTGACATTAATAGGTATCTATCTTGGAATGTAGGGTGTGATGTATATGTTAAATGCAGATAAGCGTATTGAATTCACCACATTCGTTTTAGAAGATGTTTATAGAGGATGCCAACCTTTTGGAGATCTTCAATAAATTCTATTTTCAAAATAAGTGTTAATGTTTTCCAAATAAGCGTTAATTTAATTGGGAAATTACTCAGGTGGGTGAAGTATTTTATATACTGAAGGGGCAGAAAAATGTTCCCTTCCTCCCCTCTAGGTTCTTTGGCTGGTCTAATAATTAAATTGATATAAGACAGATTTACAGGAGAAGAACAAATTTCACACGTACAGGAGCCCCATAAAAATGTGAGACCCAAAGGGCAGCCAGGTGATTGAGGCTCATAGACCATCCTGAGCTAAGGAAAGGGTAGGGGCCTTGGGGACAATGAGGAGAAAGGCCATTCACAGGACGTGAGGAGATGTTTGGAAAGCAAAAGTTGCCTGGTTACGCAGATAAGTTTCTTAGGCTAAAAGATATCTCTGGTGATTGCTCTCTTTCTGGTACAGGCACCCTTTCTGACGTAAATATAGGCAGTTGAGGGGGGAGGTAAAGAACTTTTCTTGAATATGCTGACTTTTGATGGCCTTTAGCTCAAAATATCCTCAAGCCAAAGTGGCATATCTTGGGGTAACAAATTCTGCTCCCCTTCAATATGTTATCCCTCTTAATCCAACAATCTCCTGTTGAAAGAAGATTATTGTACTCATTTTCACATGGGAAAACGTGGCACAGAGAAGCTAAGTAACTTGCCCAAAGTCACATGGCTCAATAAATTTTCATTGCTAAACAAAATCTGGGTAATGCTGCTGTGAAGGAGGAAGAAGAATTTTCCCTCTACCCTTCTAGGTTCTTGGCTGAGACCCCTCTCTGTAATAAAAGACAAATTAACAGGAGAAAAACAAATAGAAGTTTAATAACATGTATACCTACTGTAGACATGGGAGAAACCCAGAAAACTGAGTAACCTAGAAATGGCCCATCCACCACCTTAAATGCATCTGCAGCTGGAGACAGAAGATATTGGAGGGTGGGGCCCGTTATGGGAGGTTTTCAGGCAAAGCCCAGTAATCAAAGCTATGATTACTATGCAGGTTTCAGTCCCTGCCTTCTCACTGATAAGAGTTTCTAGAGATTCAGTCATCCTCCTCTTCCTGGTACAGAAAGGAGACACCCTTACAAATGGAGATTTGCCTTACAAATGCAAATGTTTCTTACAAAAGTGTGACTTCTACTCAGTTTTTAGACTTTTTCTATGTCTGCTGTTTCTTAAAAATAATCAGCCTAAAATAGTCCTTATGCTAAAGAGACATAGTTTGGGGGCAAATTCTGCTCCCCTTCACTGCTTCTGAGCACCTTCATCATGGACAACATTGCAGGGATGTTTTGATGATTCTTATAAAAGGAATTCTTAGCTGAAAAGAAGCCAATCCGTGATCTGCTGAAATCTGTGTTATGATTTCCTTCTTTGCATCTTTCTCCCATCCCTCCCAATCAAAGGATGCTGAGAACTGACCAGAAGAATGAGGACACTGCTACGTTTGCATTATAAGAGTCTGGCTAGAAGAAAGACTGATGTTCACAAAAGTGGCTGTTTTGCATTGATTTATCTTACAGTGAGAGAGACAAAAGGAAAGAAGGGCCACACACTCTAGGAAAAGACAAAGACCTGTGGAATTAAATGAATGCAACCTAGAGGAAGCTAGGCTTTTAAAAAGAGTGACAATTTTGCTTCACTGGTCTACCAATTCTAAGACATACAAATACAATTTTATCCTTTTTAGAAGCCAGGTACAGGATTACTGAATGAGTTTCACAAAAGAAGAGGTTACCGTCAGACAGCGCTTGCTGACAGCAGCACATCCATTGTCTGGGCTTAGCACTGGAAGCCATGACATTCAGCGCCCAGCTGGTGAACAAAGCTGAATAGGAAAATCAAACAATAAGGCATTTTTGTTTCATAATTTGCTAGAGCTATTTATAATATTTATAGTGTGGAGGCGAAAAGCGTAGACCATCTTTCAGGGAAGGAGGTAATATTAAAAATGCTTATTTAATATTAGCAACTTGGAACCACTTTAAAATTTGGAGACAAAATATTTCATTTATCCAAAGATCTTGCTAAGAAGACAGTTGAAATGCTGATTACATCAACCATTTAATAGGATTTAGGCAGAAAACTTTACTTGAGTCTTTCATTTGGGATTAAAGTATATGCAGTTTATAATACAAATTCATATGAAAAATTGCAAAATATTTTGTGTTTAGAAAGAATGATTTTTAAGCTATCTCATTTTCTTTATAATGTTTGGGTCATAATAAACATTGCTGAACACATTTGAAGTAAAAGCTGATTCAGATGATTCATGTGTGTTTCTTTTTACTTGCTAGGAGTGATGCCAGATCTCTTAATCTCAAGCTTGTGTGGTCATGTGCAATAAGCCAATCCCTGAGACATGGTGCTTGGGGATGGAGGGAGGTTTACTTGAATTGGCCAAAATGAGAAGGTGGGAGGATAGGTTCTCTCAGATCCGCCTTAACAAAAGAAGAAAGCAGAGGGTCTTTATAGAGCTGAGGGGCTTGGAAGGAAGAGTTTGGGAGAAACAAAGGGGAAATCCGTGTTTCTTTCATTTCAGATAAGCCCTTGGGCAATCAGACTTCTGGGCTCAACAGCAGCTGGGGGCTGGTTATCTAGTGATCGAAACTTCCTTAAAGACATTCTTTTTCAGGGCCAGTTGGTGGTGCAGCGGTTAAGTGATCCCGGGTGCGGACATGGCACTGCTTGGCACGCCATGCTGTGGTAGGCATCCCACATATAAAGGAGAGGAAGATGGGCATGGATGTTAGCTCAGAGCCAGTCTTCCTCAGCAAAAAGAGGATGATTGGCAGTAGTTAGCTAATCATCCTCAAAAAAAAAAAGACATTCTTTTTCTTCTGCAAAACAAGCTCATGAATCCTTGTGACCCTTGAGTCACCTCTCAGGTTAAACAAGAAAACAGCAAATTAACAAGATTAACTTCTTTTTCTCTGTGTCTGTTTTGGCAACAAGGTCAAAGGGTAATCATGCCCTTATTGAATATTTACAGTAACCCTCAGGTACCTGGCTTCAGAAGGGTCCACTTTAAAATTGTTATGATTTTTATTTTCAGAGTTGTGTATGTTAAAAGATAAACTGAAGCATGTTAAGAATTTATTTGGGCAAAAATAGATTCAAATCTGGCAGCACCAGACTGGAAGTAGTTAGGAACATTCTACATACAGGAGCCAGGGAGAAAGACTTCTATAGAGAAGGTGTGGAAACAAAGAAAGGAAATCATTTAATTGGCTGCAGCTTAATGCCCAGCTGGCTGTGTTGGTTGTCCTTAGGTTTCGATTTCATAACCTTGAGGCATTTATAGGCTTAGATTTTGGTTTGTTTACATAGGTCATCATTGCATAGAGCCATCTCAGTCTAATGGCTTCGTTGTTTAATTATTAATATCAACTGAGATTGTTGGGAAAAGCGTATTGCCTTTTGATTGGGTAACTAGTGTGTCCAATAGTGGCTCAGTGAAGAAGGTAAAAAGGCAAATCATGTTATCTCTGACTTTTTCATCTATAAAGATTCTTCCAAGCCAATGAAGAAGGAAAAGTGATTTTTTAAAAGTTTGCTTCTTCATTCCCTTTTTATGTTTTAGGTGAAACTTTGTGGGGGACTGGAATTGGCCACCCCGAGATATGTCTCTTTGGCATGAGGATTATTTTGGGCTGGTTACTTTTAAAAACCGCAGACGTGAGAGAAACTCTGAAAAGTAGAAGTTATGGTTTGTAAGAGATATTTATATTTGTAAGGGAAATCTCCATCTGTAAACGTGTCTCCCTCTCTGTACCAGGAAGAAGGTAGATGACCTTATCTCTAAAAACTCTTATTCTTAGTTGCTAGCAAGGACTTAAATCTGCATAATAACCTTCCTCTTGTTTACTGTACTTTTCTGGGAATCTCCCATAACTAACTCCCCCTACCCTCAACGTCTTCCTTTGTAGCTGAAGATGCTATTTAAGATGAGAACCTCTGCCATTTTGGTGAGTTGCTCAGTTTTCCTGGGTCTCTCCCGTATATACATGTTATAAAGCTTTGTTTAATTTTCTCCTGTTATTCTGTTTTATGTCAATTTAATTCATAGCCTGGCCAGAAGGACCTATAGTGGGTAGAGGAAATATCTTCCTCCCAATAGCTTCTAATATCTAGAGTTGCACCTACCCTCTACATTAGAAACTTGTGTAGATAATTTACAAATCTATTGGTTCATATGGCTTCAGCCCAGGGATTTGCATTTATAACAATTACTAAATCCTCCCAAAATGATTGGCTGTATAGATGTTTGCACATCATGTAACCACAGGACTGGGAATAGAATTTGCCACCCCAAAATATGCCTCTTTGGCATGAGGGCTACTTTGAGCTGATGATTATTAAAAAACAACAGACACAGGAAAAACTCTGAAAACCTAGCAGAAGTTACCCTTTTGTAAGGGAAATTTACATTTATAACAGAAATCTCCATTTGTAAGGGTGTGTCTCTCCCTGTGCCAGGAAGGGAAGGATGACTAAATCCATATAAACTCTTATTAATGGCGAAGGCAATGACTTAAATCTGCATTACAATCCTTACCCTTGTCTACTGTGCTTTTCCTGGTAACCTCCCTCCCATAACTGACCCCATCTTAACTATGTTAAAGCTATTTTTCAGGGGGAGCAAGCCAGCCAGGAGCATGCACAGAAGAGAAAATTTTGATCAGCCAATCGAAACTCATCCTGCCAGTGCTTCCACATGCAGCCAGCCCTCCCTCAACCCTTAAACCTTACCCCATACCTTGGATGGAGGAGACAGATTTGAGAGCGTGTCCTTCTGTCTCCTTGCCAATCGATTTCACAATAAACGGTTTCTTCTTTTAAAGATGGGGTGCCAGGGTGTCAGCTTCTGTGCACATCCAGTGGTGGGTCCTTGCTCAGTAACAATAACTTTGTTTCAAGCATATATGCACAGCCAGTTGGTAATGCATACCTAGCTGTTCCTTAAATGAACTGATGATAACTGAAGCTTTTTACCTGGCAGTCAATTTGCAAAAGTGAAATAGAAAAAGATCCTTCCTCCATTTACGTAATATGCAGGGTTTTTTCACCAAAGGAAACTGCATTGATTAATAATTTAAATGCTAGTAACCCTTCTGGTCTATAATCACGTGCACTATAGAGACTGGATTACTTTCTGCTGTGCGCATTGTGCCAAGATCAGCTGGTCCTGGGTGGCATTGTTGCTGTAACAGTGTGAATTGCACTTTTAATTTGTCTTCCCATCTGACAGCACATCTAATTATACTTTATAAAATCTGTTTTAAATGATACTTAAACCTTCCTTTGAAAGATATTTACATAAAAGCAAAGATTAAATAAACACTTAAAATTATATCATCAAATCATCTTAATTCAACCTCCCCTCCTGTTGCATTTCAAGTGTAATATACATTTTGTTCTTACTGAGCTAGTTTTCAATAGAAGCGAAGAGTGGCCAGGAACTACTGATGAGAACGAGAGTGAGAGATGAGAGGCGACCTTCTCTTGCTTTGAAATTATTCAATCACTTAGTTTACATATCTGAGTATTTGGAAACCATTTTCTACCTTTCTTTTAAATTTTCTTTTCTAATTCTGTTTTTTCTTTTTAATTTTCTTAGACTTACACATTTGGCAAGAGTAGTGAATAGGACAGAAGCATGTCTTGTTAATTATCCAGAGATGGAAAGATTCAGTCACACATCTTTAAATGACAATAGGTTACATTGCTTTTTTTCCCTTTGTCTTGCTTAGTCTTTTTCTGTCTCTGGCCTAATTTTCAATATTGTTAACATAATAGCTGGTCTACTTACTAGAGCATCAATATCTTTACATAGCATAATATGCATTCTTGTTCTTTTCTTCCTTTTTTTTTGTTTTGATAAGAATTTTTTATTGTATCAATGAAGTTCTTTTTCCAGACATCTAATTTTTTAAATTTATTTATTTTATTTTTTTTAGGAAGTTTACTGAGCTAACTGCTGCCAATCCTCCTCTTTTTGCTGAGGAAGACTGGCCCTGAGCTAACATCTGTGCCCATCTTCCTCTATTTTACGTGTGGGACACCTACCACAGCATGGCTTTCCAAGTGGTGCCATGTCCGCACCTGGGATCCCAACCGGCGAACTCCGGGCCGTCAAAGCAGAATGTGCAAACTTAGATGCTGTGCGACCAGGCCGGCCCCTCTAGAAACCTAATGATTTTGATTAGTATTACAAACCATCCTCTAGTTTAAAGCATTGGTTCTCAAACTTGGCTGTACATTTGCGGCTTTAAGAATGCAGTGGGGGGCCTGCCTGCTGGCCCAGCAGTTAAGTACACATGCTCCACTTCAGCGGCCTGGGTTCTTGGGTTTGGATCCTGGGTGCAGACATGGCACGGCTTAGCCTGCCATGCTGTGGTAGGCGTTCCACATATAAAGTAGAGGAATATGGGCATGGATGTTAGCTCAGGGCCAGTCTTCCTCAGTGAAAAGAGGAGGATAGGCAGCAGATGTTAGCTCAGGGCTAATCTTCTTCAAAAAAAAAAAAAAAAAAGAATGCAGGGGAACAGAATTTCCCATACCAAAATGTGTCTCTTTAGCTAGAGGATTATTTTGGGCTGATTATTTTTAAGAACAAAAGAGACTCAGGAAGAGACTTTGACCTTTCCCCTAACTGCTTAAAATAATTTAAGATAGAACGCCTGTCTGAGGAAGGAGCTATCAGCATAGGCACTGTGATAGTAGGAACCATGTGTGGTAGACAGGAGGGACCTAGCAAGGCCTCTGATCAAAGTTCTCTCTGTGTCGCATTGTCTCTAGATGGCCTAACAAATATTTTTCTACCAAACATTAACTTTTTTCATCTTCCTATAAATTGCCTCCTTTCCCTTATTCCACCAGCCATAAGAACCAAGAGGGCAAGGGGGTAGTTTTCCCCTCCCCCATAAAAAACAACTGATGGCTGGTTCCCACCCCCAAAGATTAGAATTTAATTAGTTTGGGATGCAGCTGGGGTCTAGGGATTTTAGAGCTCCCCACGAGTCTGAGGTACAGCAAAGTCTGAGAAGCGCTACTCTCAAGGGCTAATCAGGTTTCCTTTAAGGAGTTCTATATTAATACGCTAGTTTCCAATTTGTCTGCATGTTGCAATCATCTGGGGAGCTTCAAAAAATAATGGTGCCTGAGCTCCAGCCCCCAGGCTGTGATTTAACTGCTCTGAAGGGCACACTGGGATTGAGAATTTGTGGAAGTCTCCATGTGATTTCTGACACGAAGACGAGTTTGGGAACCACCGTGTTAACCTATAATTTAAAAAAATCTTCAGGGTATTTTCTAAGGAAATCAGAACTTACATATGTGTGCAACATGTCGTCATCCATGGAGGATATGTACTTGATAAAAATGAGATATGAAATGTCCTTTCCTCTCGACTGTTAACGTTATAGAAGTGAGAGGGTTAGAGACGCTTGGACTCCTAACATTTTTGTAGTGCACTTGTAATTTGCACTTATATGTATTCTCCTGGGCAGAAGAAATAACCCAAATGAGCTTTACTGACAGTATCTGTAATCTATCTTTGACAGATGTATAAAAACATGCATTTATTTTAATGGGTGTTATATGTTTGGAAGGGAAAAACGAACTATTCTTTTATACGATTCATGTGACTATTTTTATCTGGGCTGGCAGGACAGTAAGTGTTCTATTTTCTGGTCCTAGTATTTGAGTGGGGTATTGAGGTAGGCGGGAAAATCGTTTCTAAAGTATGTGCACTTGGTTCGGGCCGCTAGATTTTTCTGTAAAATAGATCCTCTACTTCCCAATCACGGATTTGAGCTATCTGCGATCCAGTTGACCCCAGTTTAATGGTTCCCTTCCGCTCTCCCTCCGCTATTCCTTGGATGCGTCTTTCCTTTGGCAGCTCATCCCCCGCTGCCCAGCTGCTCCTCCAGATGGGTCACTGCTGCCAATAATCTCTATTTCCAATGCGGAGTTTGTTCTTAGATACAAGTCGTTTGATCTTTTTAAAAAGTCATTTTACTTTTTGTTCTCCTTCCATTACAGATTCTTCATTCTGTCCAGTTTTTTACTGCTCAGTCCTTTTCCCACTTCTAGTCTCCTTCCGTTATCCAGAGCTGGTACCCTTATACCATGCCCAGCAGTCAGGATTTGGCTGAGAAAACAGAATCTACTCTGAATTCTAAGTGGGAAGGTTTAACACAGGGATTTAGGATTCATACAACTTTGGAAGGCCTGGGACGATGAAGTTATCACCACTTGGGTGTATCTCCCAACTAAACTAATTTGAGGTCCTCCCTTCTCAACTTTTCCTTCTCTGTAGGCATTGCTGGTGTCCTAGCCCAGCTGCTTGATCTTTTATTGAATATAACTTCTATTCCTGTATTAATTTCTCTCACTGTGAGAACAATAGCAAGTCTTTGGGTAGATTCAGGAGTATTGTCTCATTTACCGCTTTCTCCCTGTCTGGCTCTTACTCATCATTCAAGACCTGGATATAGCTTTCCATTTTGTTTTCAGGACATCTTCCCCGATCCCCGTTTCTCATGTGATATTTGGACGAGTTCTCTCTATCCACGGTCTTGGTGTCTTTAATTTCCACTCAGTCCTTATTTTGCTCTCCTTCACACACCCTCCCAGTTTCTTTTCATTTCTTCTTTTAAGTTCAGTAATGATATATTTTATTGTATCCAGTGAGTTTTTTCAGTCTTCATTCATCTAGAGCTGATCAGTCACTAGACATCGTGGGCTACCCTCTCCTTTTTGAAATTCCTACAGTAAAATGTAGATGTGCCAGAAGAAGTATTATTTAGTCTGCTAGTTTTTTGTTTGTTTGTTTTAACTATGTAGAATGAATCCCTGAGGACTGTCTTTTTAATTTCTTAAAATGCTTTTTGAATTTTTTCTTCTCCTTTCCCATTGTGACCCTTCTAGTGTGGGTGTCCATGATGATTTTTGCAGGAGCTTGCTAACTGGTGACTTGTTTCTGTAGCCACTTCTCAATGACTCCTTCCTACTGGTTAGTGGTAGGGACTTAACGCTTGTTTGTTAACTAATTAATTATCTAAATAGACTGCTTCTGGTATGTCATTTTCTTGCAGAAGACCTTAGTTTTTGTTATCACCAAACTCCTGGACTGTTGTAAAGTCTTCAGTCTCCGGGCTCGATCTGCCATTTAACTCAACACTATAACTTCTGAAGAAAAGAAAATTCTTTTGGCTAAATTGGTTTATTTCCTATATTCCATATGTGTTATTCCTCTTTTGTTTATTTAAATCTTTCCTAACCTTTACAGCCATTTTCATTCGTATCGCATTTCACAAATTATAGCTTCTGAAATTGTGTTTCTTTTTTTTGTGGCCATTATTTCTTTTGAGTCCAATATTTGGGGAACAAAAAAAATTCAGATATAAATTTTATTAAGAAAATTTGATCTGTCCATCAACTTTTAGTTGCTAGCAAGTTTTATCATGTGCAATTTTAGCCATTGTCAGTTCTATTCTGATTTGATGATATCTACCAGTAATTTCCATTATCAGTTGGATAGTTGATTCATTTTTAATTTCTTATTTATTCCTTTTTATTCTTAGTAGCAAGAATAAAAAACAAGGATATTCCATACAATATTCTTTTTTAAAGGACAAAAACACAGGTATTCGCTGTACAACTGGGTTAAAATGGCAGAGTAAAAACATTCACTGGGTTGAAATGGTGGAGCCCAGACTTCTGGTTTGAGTCTGTGCTTCTTAGCATGGCTGTCAGGGTCTTTCACAGTGTGACTGTATGTCCGTTCCCATCCTATATATGACCATACACCTTTATTTGCCCTTTGCTTTAGACATACTGGATTTCTTGACATTCTCTGAACATATTGCCACCTAATCTTTTCATGCATCTGTGCTTTTGTTCTCACAATTCTGTCCGTGTGGAATCTCCCTTTGTCTCCATCTTTGTGTTGTGAATTTGTACTCTTCAACAAGGCCAGGTTCAAATGTATGTTCTCTGATCCTTCAAGCTTAGTGATTATCTCCTTCTATTGTGTTGTTATAGCATTATTTTTGTACCCTTGAAAAAGTCTTTACCATGTTATGTTACAATGTTTACTCCATTAGACTCTGAGTTCATTGGAGATCGGGCATATGTCTTCCTCTATCTTTCACTCTGTACCTTGTAGGTCTTCCGGGAGAGAGGCTCGCAGATGCTGCCTCTCATGCAGTGCCCCCTTACACAATGCACAAGATAAGACTTGAGCAAGCAGAGCAGGTCCTGTATTTAAAAAATAATCTAATAGCCTTGAGCTGGGTTAGGATTCTCCTCTTCAGTCTTGAATATGTCTGCAGACAGCCTGTGTGAAATCGTCGCTTTCACATCCCCTGTTTAGTCTCTCTCATGAAGAATGGACTCCAAAGTTAGGGGGGAAAAAGTTTCAAGTAGATTTTTAAAAAGGATCATTTTTTAACCTTAAAATTGGTTAGTATATGAAAAACTGTTTTCCTTAATAGTAATAAATGTGTATTTTTCAGTCATAAAGCATTTATTCATTACTTTTGATAGTGTTATTATAGTGGAAACCAGTGTCATAAAGATGTTTCTTGACTTGAAGAGTATCTAATTTATTTAGAAGGAAAAGGGAAAAAGAAATAACACCTACTAAGTATTTCCTGTATGGTAGTCGCTTTTATTTGTATTTCATGTATATAATTCTTGTTAATACTCATGATCACATTGTTTCATTAAGAAATGTGCCTCAAAGTGGCTAAGGAAGTCACTCAGGATAACCTGGCTTGTGAGGGGCAGAGAGAGTTTGAATTTGGTCAGTTTCTGTGTCCCTAAAGTCAACACTTTGGTTCTTCCTTTTACTAGAGATCTCTAGTAAATGTGAGCATTCACAGAGATAGGAATTCTGGGGCAAATTCCTTAACTTTAACTTCTTTTCTCTATCAGTTTCCTAAAATAGTTAATTTAAATAATTGTCTTCATAGCAACTGAACTGCATAGCATTGGTTCAGTAATTGACTAAGATAATATGTGAAAAATGATTAGCACAGTGACTGGAATAGAGTAAGCTCTCAAAAACTGAAGCCATTGTGATTGTTATCATGATTTACTCATTCTACCTCTGAAAAAACAAACAAGCAAACTAGACTTGTATATATCTAAATAAACACAGAAAGCTCAAAATGCTGAATGCGGAGCTTGAAGCAATGACTCTGAGGCTGAGGCTCGTGCTGTGTGCCTCATATTTTTGTATAGTGGTTTAAAATAAGTGAGCAGTTTTAATGTGCATTATTAAGGCATGTAAAATGTAAGGGGGTGAAGCACAAGGTTATTATAGTATAATATTTGTGTAAAGTACTAAGGGAGCTCAAAGAAACTGGTGTTTGGCTTAGAGAATGGAGTGAGTTAGGGAAAATTAAGAATACTGACAGAGTGGTGATGGAAGCGCTGGTAGAGGGGTTGCAGCAGATTTACTGTGTAGGTAAAATAAGACGTGAAAGGCCCCGAAATTGGATTAAACAAGTTGTATGTGGAAAAAGAAAATGAGGTCAGTCCGGCAGGAATAAAGTTTTTTAAATTTCAATTTCTAAATATCTAGCCATCTCTACTGCCACCTAGAAGAGTAGCTAATGTGGGAAGGAGATAGGAAACGTGAACCAACAAGGAGATCCCATTAAACAATGGTCACCACTGTGACATTACCGGGCCAGGGCTGAGATTGCAGAAATGCGGGACTGCAGACCTGTATATGGGGCTCATTGCTTGTGTGTGTAATACATGGACTATTATCTTCTTAATTGGAGAATGGCTGACAATGATGATTAGATCTTCATCTTTTCTTCCCACTCATGTAAGACTCTGCAGAAGCAGGAACTCCGTAATCCTGACTGTAACATCAGTTTGCTTTCTTCTGATATGTTTTCACTCCTCCTGCCACTATGGTTGATTGCTTTTCACGTCCTGAACTGAAATATTTGGTATTCCAGTGGAGGACATCCCTGTGAACATTATTTTGAATGGTTCAAGGAGTTGGTTCAAACTTTACTTCAATTTCCAGCACCTTGCCTTATTATAGATTGAAAAAACAGTGTCAGCCTGCCAGTGCTTTTTGATATAATGTATGTGGTGTTCTGGACATTTTCATTCAAACCGATAGAAAGAACAATGGGGGCGTAGTGTGTTCTTTAGACTCAAATCATTTCAGTAGCTGCATAATGGATGGCTATTAGATTCTCTGTAACTTGTCCTTTGCATTTAAATTATTGCATTTGAGGACTTTGAACTTCCTCTGGTGTAGGACTTCTGTGGAGCATGGATTGTTATTCCCAGTCTGTTTGTCACTTCTTGGGAGAATGTCAAGTCCTTGGGTTCTTCTTTGTAACCCCACTGGGTCTAGCACAGTGTTCGTATTTAGCAGATGATTAATTAATGTCTCTTGATTGAATTAACTATTGCCCAATTACAGAAAAGTACATATGCTGCCTTGAATACTTGAAACAATAAAATATAAACATAGAAAAAGATACACTCAAGCGTCACCTCCTCGCTGAATCTCGACCCTCAAGAAAAGATCAAGATCCCTTGTGATGTAGTCCCTCGGTGCTTCTCATTTTTAATTTGGAGAATTTAAAATTTGTTTGCATTAATATATGCATTTTGCCCCCAGGTCAACTTGGGTGTTCTTCTTCTACACATCTACTGCTCATTTGTACACTTACTTAATACACTGGAGTATACACAGAGAAACTGTGGCATGGACTGGCAAAACATAAGGAATTTCATATATAGTCTTGAAATCTCCCACTCTAGTGTTGTAAATGTGTCCAGATAGTTTAAAATACCTCACAGGAGAAAGTAGAAAGATAGAAGTTGTGTTAGCATAGCTGCAAGTGGGAACAAAATGGGCTCTACCCCCTTCACCCTGGAGACGGGATTCCCCTGTGTCATGTGCCTCTGCTTCCCGTGGATGCTCCCGAGCTGAGTTCTTTTCCAGTTTAATTCCATAAATATTTATTGAACATTTACTATATACTCAGCCATGGACTTAATGATGTGGATGATTTAAAAGATAATTAATATCAACTCACACCCATAAGAGTAAAAGAAAAAAACCAGAAAATGACAAGTGTTGGCGAGGATGAGGAGAAATTGGAACCCTCATGCACGGTTGGTGGCACTGTAAAATGGTGAAGCTGCTATGGAAAACGGTATGATGGTTTCTCAAAAAGTTGAAAATAGAATTACCATGTGATCCAGCAATTACACTTCTTGGGATATATCCAAAATAATTGAAAGCAGGGTCTGGAGATTTTGTACACCCCTGTTTATAGCAGCATTATTCATAATAGCCAGAAGATGGAAACAACCCAAGTATCCATCCGTAGATGAATAGATAAACAAAATGTGGTATACGTCTATAACGGAGTATGATTCAGCTTAAAGAAGGAAGGGAATTTTGACATGAGCTATAGCATGGTGCACCTGGAGCACATTATGGTAAGTAAAATAAGGCAGTCGCAAAAGACGAATACTGTGATTCCACTTAAATGAGGTACCTACAATTTTCAAATTCATGGAGACAGGAAGTAGAATGGTTGTTGTCAGAGGCTGGGGGCAGGGGAATGGGGAGCTGTTGTTTCACAGGGACAGAGTTTCAGTTTTGTGAGATGGAAAGAGTTCTGGAGACGGATGGCGGTGATGGGTGCACAGCAATGTGAATGTACTCAACACTGCTGAACTGTGCGCTTAAAAATAACTAAGATAGTAAAATGTACGTTCTGTGTATCACACCACACACACAAACGTAAATGATTCAAACTGTTGAGGATGGAGGAATTCCCCCCTTCTACCCTTCTTGTGTACTTACAGCTGGACTAATAATAAAATTGAAACGAGACGGGATTAACAGGAGGAAAACCCAGTTTAATACGTACATATTGGAGATCATAAAGAAATGATGCTGGGAGAATGAACAAAGCAGGCAGTATATTTATCTTTTACACAAAGAAACAATACATTTGTGAAGAATTGACAGGACAAGGAAACTTAGGTTTGAGGTATGAAATTAGTGAGGAATTTCAGCAGAGTTTAGGACTGAGGTCATACATTAGCCGGGTTTGATTAGATGAGCTTCTGGGCCCTGAGTCCCCAGCTCTGGGGATAAGGACGCAGGGAGAGCACTTCACCTGGGAGATTATTCCCTGCTTTCAGGGGGACAGAGAGAAGAGGGTCAGAATGCTCTTTTTGATTCTCAAGGAACTTTAATTCAAAATAATCAATATGCTATTGTGGGGGTATTTTGGGGTGGCCTGTCCTGGCCCCTACAAGACACAGTTCCTGCTCTTAAGTGCTTTACAACTTCTTTGTGGTAGTGAGGTTATACTTATTTGAGTGGAAAACTAAAGACAAAGTAGGAGCTAGCTAGATGTAGAAAGGAGAAGGAAAAAAGCCAGAGGGCTCTGGGAGAGGCACATGAAGAGACCAGAGGCTAGGATGGCTGGAGCTCGGAGGACGTGCCAGGGAAACAGCGGTATCAGATGAGCCTGGATATTACCAAGCAGTGGGCTCTCTCTGCTCACTGCGATATCAGCCAATTAATCATGAGTTAGGGATCGAGAAAGGAAGTTTTAATTCAATTAGCAAGCAAAATTGGGAAGACGGCAGACTAACATCTCAAAAAAACCATCTTTAAAAATTACAGAATCTTGAGATAGTTATACAGGGAAAATGGGCAGTGAGGTGGGGGTTTCCTTCAGGCATGATGGACGCTGGGGTCTTTTGTTGTTCCATTCTTCTGTCAGCTGTGATGGATACCTTGTAGGTGTGTTTCCTGCCTATGGTCAGCCTGTTCTGGAGAGAAACTCATAGAACAAAGCTTTAATTTATCAAGATATCTGGAAGTACATATTAAGTGGAGGCCATAAATCAGGAGAGCATGTGAATTTCTTAGAGCACGTGCAGGGCGGTGAGCAGTCCCAGAGAGGAGGGGCCGAAGCCATTTAGCGTAACAAGATGGGCTCACTTTTGCTCACCTACAAGGAGAGGGAGGCAGGGTCCATATTTCTCAGAAATTCTTAGGTCATGTTACAGATTTTAGCCTTTAACCCAAAGGCTTATATTTACTGAATGCAATTGAATGTATCCCTGATTAGGTGTTTCAGGCGTTGCACAATTCCATATTATTCTTAGCTTCCCAGAGTTGAGGGCCACTGATCGGCTTGCAATCTCAGATTTGTTCCTGCTTTACAGAGCCGTTTATCACAGGTTAAGGAATAATAATTCCATGATGTTGTCAAAGTACTCTTGGAAGTAGTCTATCCACGGTAATTGGATTTCTTACTTGTTGGTCCTGAGAATCAGTCCCCTCCTGAACTCTAGTGTTTAATATTGTCCCAGTTTTATTGAGGCATAATGGACAAGTGAAACGGTAAAATATTTAAAGTGTACAGTGTGATGATTCGATCCACATACATTGGGAAAGGATTCCCCCTGTCACGTTAACAAGTCCATCCCCTCACAGATTTACTTTGTTTTTTTTTTTGGTGGGAGCATTTAAGTTCCATTCTCTTAGCAAATTTCAAGGATAAAATACAGCATTATCAATTATAGTCACTATATTATACCTTAGATCTTCAGACCTTATTCATCTTATAGCTGAAAGTTTATATGCACATAAGCGACACCCTGTGGTATTTGTCTCTCTCTCTCTGACTTCATTCAGTTAGCCTGATGCCCTCTAGGTTTATCCACGTTGTAGCAAATGACAGGATTCTTTTCTTTTTTAAGGCTGAATAGTATTCTATTGTGTGTGTGTGTGTGTATCACATTTTCAGTATCCATTCATCTACTGACAGACATTTAGGTTGTCTCCATACCTTGGCTATTATGAATAACGCTGGTGTGAACATGGGAGTACCGATATCTCATTGAGATCTCGATTTCAGTTTTTTGGGTATGTACCCAGAAGTGGGGTTCCTTGATCATAGGGTAGCTCTATTTTTAATTTCTCAAGGAACCTCCTATACTATTTTCCATAGTGTCTGTACTAACTTACATTCACACCAATAGTGTACAAAGTTTTCATTTTTTCCACATTCTCACCTGTATTTGTTATTTCTCTCTCTTTTTTTGATAAGAGCCATCCTAACAGATTTGAGGTGATATCTCATTGTGGTTTTGATTTGCATTTCCCTCATCTTTAGTTGAGCACGTTTTCACAGACCTGTTGGCCATTTGTATGCTTTCTTTCGAAAAATATCTATTCAGCTCCTTGGTCCATTTTTCAACTAGGTTATTTGGTTTTTTTTGCTATTGAGTTGTATGAGATCCTCGTCTAGTTTGGATAATAACCCTTATTGGATATGTGACTTGAAAATATTTTCTCCCATTATGTAGATTGCATTTTCATTTTGTTGATGGTTTCCTTTGCTGTGCAGAGGCTTTTTAATTTGATGTAGTCCTACTTGTTTATCTTTGCTTGGACTCTAGTGTTTAAAATAAACCTGTTGCCTTGCACCCTGATTGAGTCCTTGCTTGGTTACCTGCCCAGTACATCACTTTTCTCCTAGGACAGGGACCTCTTCTTGTCAGTTACCTTCTCCCAAGTGATTGCTTGCTTGCATGGATTCTTAAGTATGACCTTTCCCTAAATATTGTGTTTCTGTGCTCTTGTAACCTTTTGGATTTTTGGGTTATGTTGGTAATTAACCTTTGAACCTCTTTGCTAAGTTCTTGATGGGAACCTGGAGATCTGTAAAGCATTTTATTCTTCTCCAGGCACCTATAATCTTGTGGAGGAGTACAGATAACTTTCTAATTCATATCAAACTTCAATGAGTGTTGTGATAGTAGTGTATAAATTAAAAATTCTTCGGACACATAATAAAACCATTCTTCTGGGGGAAGGTGGGGAGTAATTAGAGCAGGCTTCATATAGGAAATGCAAGTGTCATTTGAATTGGGTCCTGAAGGATGAATAGAATTTTGACATGTGGAGAAGAGAGGTGGTAGAGAAAGTAAAATCTGGCAAAAAGAACAAAGTGAGTAGTACCTAACGCTGTTCCAGATGCGTATTCAGAGTGCCTTAAATATTTGTTCAGTGAATGGATGAATGACTGAAGATAAGTATAAGGTGAGGAAGGAGGAGTAATCAGAGATGAGTCAATGTTGCTAACTTGGTAATGTCAAGACTTGGAAGCCTGGAGCAGTGGTAGATCCAATGGGGTGGGGAAGAGAGGGCTATTTAGCAGATGGCGAGTTTGAGGTGCTTGGGCACATCTCGTAGAGGTTAAAGCATTCTGATAGCTCAGCGTTAGCCGAACTCAGCAGCTCATGGAAGGGAGATTTCTCACAGAAAAAGGTGGGAGGGAGATAACTTGGGGGACTTTTACAAAGATCTAGGTTAACGTTTAAATTAGGCTGTTGGGAATATGTAGTAAGGAAGGAGTGATAAGATTTTCTAATGAAGAATTTCTATGAGGATGTAATCTGGAAACAAAGACATCTGAATATAAGCTATATATGTTGATTACAAAAAGTTAAAAACCAAAGAAGCAACAAGGAAAATCTTATGACTCAAGTCCCCATCCACTCATGACTGCGTTTTTCAGAATTGTAAGCTTAGCTATTTAATTATTTACTTTTGAGCTTCATGGTGACTAACTAGAACACTAGTTTAAGGAAAATATGACCAGATCAAGCCTTATGTGTATATTATAAGAACTATTTCAGGGACGTAACTTATTCTACGTGAGTTCTGCTTTGAATTAAGCTGTGAAGCAGATACTTAAATTACTTGTCAGGGGTTTTGGTTAAAACATGAAGATAAACAGGAATTCCTGGAAGTTGCATATTAACGACAAGGCACATGATCTTTAACAATAACCAATGAATGAATGAAGAATGAGCATGGCATTTGGTTCATTTTAATGTAAATCAATGTAAGTAGTGAAAGTATTATTGTAACTGTAATCAGCAAAATTCAAATTATTGCATTCCAGTGAGAGAAAAAACCAATACGTAGTTAAGCTTTCTGCCTATTAGAAGGATCACGTATTCTGAAATCAAAATGGAGTTGAATGCTGTCTCTTGTTTGTTTGTGGAGAAAATAGCTTAGCTACTTATCTCAAGTAGATAACAAGATAGAACCAAATAAATTTGGGGAATCTTTCTAAGCAAAGCACTTTATATTATGGAAGAGATTGAAACAAACATGGAAGGTGACTAGTACATTGTCCTAAACAAACAAACAAAACAAGCGATCACATGGAGGACTTGAAATATACCCTGTTACATACAGGAGGAGAGGAAGGAACAGCTCCCTGAACTTGCTGTCATAGGACCTGGTGTGCGTCCCTGCTCTGCCGTTCGGCGTTTTGTGACCCTGGATGAGATGCTTAACTGCCTTAGGGCATAATTTCTTAACCTGTAAAATAAGGGCAGCGGGTTGGGGGAGCTGCCCCATTGATGTTAAATTTATATAAAAATGCTAAGGAATATGAGCCTTTTGTCAAGCTGAAAGCTCCCAGAAAGCAAACATGAAGGTTTAACTCTGAGTAAAATTTTGATTAGAGATCATATAGTTTCCTCAGCCAAAACGACCACCGCTACACAACATGAAGATTTGGACAGAGTATATGTCCAAGTGAAAATTATAGGCCCAAGTTGATAGCAGATACAGAAGGGACAAAAAGAAGAGTTCCAGTTTCTCTGTTTTCATCAGATTGTACATGCTTGTGAGATGTTGTAAATGTTTAGTTTAGCAAGGCAAGTTTGAGATTGGAAGGTTTTTTCCAGTGAAACAGGACTAAGTGGCTGTAATTTAACAAAAGGCACAAGAATTTAAAAAATATGTGGGGCCAGCCCCAGTGGCCTAGTGGTTAAGTTCGATGTGCTCTGCTTCAGCAGCCTGGGTTTGGATCCTGGGTATGGCCCTCCCTACACCACTTGTCGGTTAGCAGCCATGCTGTGGTGGGGACCCACATAAAAAAGAAAAATGAGGAAGATTGGTAACAGATGTTAGCTCAGGGTGAATCTTCCTCAGCAAAAAAATAAAATAAGCTAAAAAGTGTGTGGAAAGGTAGTGTAATTGACTGAATCACACAATTGGTTAAAGAGCTAATCACTGATTTGTAATTAGTGGGTGTACTACTTACAGTTGTGTTACCTACAGGAACAGCAGTGAGTATGTGGGTAGGGGAAGCCAAGAGACCAGATTGCAGTCCTTGTACATCTCTGAGAAATGAGATTAATAGTAAAGCATTTCTCACAGGGTAGTTGTGAAAGTAAAATGAATCAATGTAAATTTAGTGAACCATAAAACTCTACTCAACAAACATATTTAGCACCAAAAAATATGCCCAGCAGTGTGTTAGATATTGGGGCTACAAGCGTAATCAGACCTAGCTTGTTGCCTTGAAGGATACGCAATGTAATGGGCTGGGTACCTTATTATGCTGTCTTATTGCCACTTAGAGATGTGTGTAGAGGGACCTTGGAACACAGAGGAAGGAGCACTGAACTCAGGGATATTTTCTAGAGAAAGATTTTGAAGATGGAATCATAGCATAAAACACCATACTGATTTTAGTTATTAAGATTTACACTCATAGACTTAAACTGGTGAATAATGAGGAAATTATCAAGTTATTTAAATATGAAATTTAAAATGTTAAAAATAAAAATATTAAATTAGAAATGAAATCAACAAATTCCTGCACACAAACCCGCTATGTTTATTATTGGATAAAAAGTAATGCAATGAAACTTTTGATGAACTGTTAATTTATGAAAGCATTCCAAATGTTTAAAGCAAAACTAGAAGTGTTTAATTCTGGCTGAAAGAGAAATGTGGAAACTGAGTAATAACACATAAAATCAATTTAATCAATCTATATATTTATTAGGTATCTCAGAGTAGATGTTGTCTCTGTTTTTCCAGCTCCACTCAGAGGCATAATGGTTAATGTTAATGTGATGGACATGATCTCAGGGTCAATTCTGGGGCCAATACTGTTACTCCACACCTTTGTTCCTGCTTGATAAAGCATATATCTAAGATATATATTTATGTTGAATAAAAACAACCTTTAGAATTAATGATGGAATTTGGTGAGTTGGCCAGATATGCACCACATGAAAGTAATCAGTTGATTTTATTCTAGCAAGAAAAACCTAAAACACTATCTGTATAATAGTGAAAAAACTATAAAACACTAAGAAGTAAATTTAACCAGAAGAGTAGCAGACCTAAGCAAACAAAATAATGACATTAATTAAAACCATAAAACAAAATTTGAATAAAGGGATAGACATATCCTGGTGTTGCATAGGGGAGGCAATTATGAAAATGTCAACTTTCCCAAAATTAAAATATATATTTCATGCAACTCAATGAGAATCCCAACAGATTAATTATTTTAACTGGATAAAATGATCTTATAGTTCATATGGAAGAATAAATGTCTGAGAACAGCCAACAAAAATGTGAAAGAGAAGAAGAGCCAGGAGGCATTTTTCATTTCAGGTATCAGAGCATATGACAGAACCTCTGTAGTCAAACCATTATAGGAATAGATGCACAGACGAGCAGGAAACAGTAAAACAGTACAGAATGATGAATAAGGGAAATATAAGGAATGAACATTGACAAACATGGTGTCCTCAATTTCTTCTGGAAGAGAATAAAAACAGATCCTCATCTTATGGCCGTATATAAAAATAAACTTCAGACGGATTAAAATGTGAAAAGTTAAAAAAAAGTATAAATTACAAAAAAATATGGGAGTTAGAGAAACCCTTAATCAAGGCTAATTACTCATTATCTACAAAGAAAAATAGAAAGGTTTTATTTAACCACTTAAAAACCAAAAAACTATGTATGGAAACCAAAACACAGTTGATAAACACACAATAGATCTGGAAAATACACATGGACATGATGGTTAATATTTATATAGATCAGAAAATTGCAAGACAAAGGCAAACAGCCCAAGAAATATGGGCATATATTATGAATATATGATTCACAGAAGAGCAAATACAGTGGTCAACAAACATATGAAAGGATGCTCAAATTTATATGTAGAGAAATGCAAATGAAAGTAAAAATGAGATATATCTTATTTATATATGTTTATCTTCATACATAGTAGAATGGCAGAAATTAAAAAGACTAGTAACACAAACTATTGGTAGGAATATAGAAAATAGATTATTCATATATTGCTGATGGAAATAGCTTCTTTCAAAGGTCTTTGGAAAAATTTAGAATTGCAGTGTTAGGAATTGATATCATAGTGGTTAAAGTATCTACATATAAGTAAATATTTATTATGGCATTTTGTTCTGTCAAAAATCAGAAAATAAACCACCCATCAGTAGGGTGTAAATCCATACTTTGGAATACTATGCAGCCATTAAAAAGGAAAATAGTAGAGTCATACTCGATAACACAGAGCGATTTTCATGAGATATTATTGTGTGAGAAAAGAAAAGTTTAATAAAACGACTCAATTTTAATAAAACAAAAGCAAATTGGATATATGTGTCTGTACATCTATTTCTGTGCACGTGTAGGTCTGTATAGGATTATATGAGCAAATAGGAAAGGACACACACCAGGTTGCTAATGTGGGTTAGCTGAGGAGCAAGGGTGGACTGCTGTTGTGGAAGGAGGCTGGAGGAGCCGGGCAAAGGATGAAGGGACACAGGAAGCTAAGTAAAAAGGGAAGTGAGAAGGAGACTGTCCTTCCCGAAGTGTGAACCCTATCTTTGCATTTATATGTGTGACATGATTTAAATTAGAAGCATTAACAGACTAAAGAAGGAATTATCAAAATGTGAGTGAGAGAAATAGTATTAAGGGGTAAAGATGAATTTGTCTACATTTGCAAAAGAAGTCATTTGTAAATTTTAATATTTTATTTTTGTAACGAATTATTTGTGACCCGCCTCAAAACTCAAGCCACACTTATGAATCACTATTCAGAGCAGGGTTTCCCATATTTCTCATCTCATAGCACACGTAGGAAATGATAATGTTTCCTTGGGACCCTGGGGTAGTGGGGGAGGCTGCAGCAGTGCAGACGTGCTGAGGGTCTCCGCACTCCTGTGAGCTCCGCAGCCGGGGGAGAGCTCTGCTCAAAGAACCAGAGGGTTAAAATGTCTGTGTGGCTCTTCAGAATGCTGTAATTTCAACTTTAATGATAAATTACCTTTTCCTTTACTTAACCGGGGATCCTATTGTTACCCATGGATTATATTAGCTCATGTTAAGTTTTTAAAAAATAGGTAACAAATCCTTATATCCCACAGCCCAAATTTCTCCTCTGTGTGGAATATTCTCAAAACAAGCATTGAAGGAATGCTGAAGAAAGAGATGTCTATAGTTCATTCATTCCTAATATTTAATTTTTCTAGAATTATCTTTTGAATTTTATCTTTCCAGCTAAACGTATGATAATTTTGTGCTGAACACTCTATTAGAATAGGGGAATCATATTTGCCAAATGTCTCAGCGAAGATTGCCTTCTACTGTGAATTACGGAAAACCTGACTATAGTGGCTTAATTTCTCTTGCATAACAAGAAGTCTGGTGGAAGCAGGCTGGAGTTGCATCAACAGTTCCCCATTTTCATCAGTATCCTAGGCTGCTGCTTTCTGTTCCACCATCTTTGGCATGTCGCTTTAATTCTCATGGTCATAACTGGGATTCATTGTCTTCAGGGAGGAAGTGAGGGAGGGACAGTGCCTACGTCAGAAAAGTGACAACGTCATGTGGTGGTATGCAGAACCAGTTAACATGTCACACCCAGCTGCAAGGGAGATGTGAATTTTTAGCTGGATATGTAGTGAAAAAGACTCTGACCAAACTTTAGGTAGGCTGCTCTGAGCTCTGTTTTTCTTTTTCTTTTGAGGAAGATTAGCCCTGAGCTAACATCTGCTGCCAATTCTCCTCTTTTTTGCTGAGGAAGACTTACCCTGAGCTAACATCCATGCCTATCTTCCTCCACTTTATATGTGGGACGCCTACCACAGCATGGCTTGCCAAGTGGTGCCATGTCTGCACCCAGGATCTGAACCTGTGAACCCCAGGCCGCCAAAGTGGAATGCGTGCACTTAACTGCTGCACCACTGGGCCTGCCTTAAGAGCTCTCTCTTTCAACTAGGCCTCAACCGTGGCCCCATCTGTCTTTGGCCTGCCCAGCCCAGTGTTAGCAAAGAATCCTGCTGACTCAGTTTAGGGAGAATGCCTCCACCCTTGATATCTGATCGAGTTCCTCGTCTCCCAGCTTTGATATATAAGTCCTTGGCTTGTCTTTAGCAAGAATGCTGTTAGGTCAGTTCAGCAAGAATTCTGTTACCCTTGATGGCTCCTCTCTGTAACGCTCTATCCTCTGACCCCCTCTCTCTGTTACTTGGCTATAAATCCCCAGCTGTCTTTGCTATATTTGGAATCGAGTCCAATCTCTGTCCCCTGTTACAATATCCTGACGGTGATTGTCTTGGATAAAGTCTTCTTTATCATTTTAGAAGGCGTCAGAATAATTTTTTCTTTAACAATAGCCAGTCTGAACAGAAGTAAGATTCTGTTAGCAAGAAGAAGAGAAGAATGGATAACTAACAGTGCCTGGGACACCAAAGTTCTCCTTTTTCTAAAAACTAGTCCCTTTGATTTGTGGAGCAAATGTGACACAGAGCATGAATTTTTGTGAGGTTGGGCTGTAGGTTTAATTTCCATCTCTGTCAGTGATGTGTCTGGGAATTCAGTAAAGCAAAGCTTATAAAACTTTCTACCTACATATTTTGCAGAAGTATTGTGAAGTTTAATTAGCTAATGATTTGAAGAAATGTTACTCCCAGGACATAATGCTTTGCTAGATAATGTGTGAGTCATTTCACAAAATCTGGATAACTCTCAAGTAATTAAAGGCAAATGCACTGTAGATGTTGTTATGTGACTTCCATTAGTGCTCGTCAGAGGCTGACACACCCATTGAGGAAAGAGCAGATCCCATACTGTTCTGAAATGGTTTTTGAAAAATCCTTACTTCTCTTTTAAAGTCACTTTCACCATCTGCTGGTAAAGGAATTGAGATGGCTGCCTGTGAATTTAGCAATTAAATGTGCTCATACAGTAGCAGGAGAAAATGATTGTCACACCTGTTTTTTCAAAACAACAACAGCAAACTAAACAAAATTCCTCTACCACCCCCAAACCAAAAACAACATCTGGTTTCCTGTGAAAACAGAACTTCAGATTCTTTAAAAAAAAAAGAGAATCCAATTAAATTTTCAGGTATCATGTATACTGAAAATCCAGTTGTTTTACCCTGAATTCTTAGAAAAATTGAAGTTTCAAGGCAAAGAATCATCAAACCAATATGACTGTGTGTTTTCCTTCCTCCTTTTGGAGTTCGAGAAGATGGAGGAGGGGAAGAAACTGAAAGAATTGTTTCATTTTACTTTGCAGTGAAATCCTTAGTCCATCTACAAAAGACAAGGATTATTTATTTGTCTTTATTTATGAAGTGTTAGTGGATGAAAAGAAACATCTATAAAGCCAGTAAAAGGATACATTTACAGAAGAATCTACTGAGACAGAATGCAATAAAATATAGTCCTTTGACCCTGATATAGCTTCCCTGAAAATCTTTAGCAAACGCAAGACAAAATTATTTTTAAAAAATCTAATTAGCTAGCGTTCATAAATTAGTAGGTTACTAGAACCTAGCTTTCTGGTCACTGTTAGTCATGTTTTATGAGCTGCCGCTAAATCTCATTCTTGCATCTTAACAGAAATCATAATTGAGATTGAATTAACAAATTTGTATATCTTATTGAGCTATTAAATTTTAATATCACTAAAATTATATCATGAAATTTGAAACATTAGGGGAGCTTCTTGGCACCAGGAAAATTGATATAAATAAAATCACCATGTGTGCTTGATTCATGATTGGATCGTATCCACCACTCCAATGTCTAGTATGAGAACCAGCAACACTGTAAATTAAGCAATTTGTGAGATCCATGGCTTTCCAGTTTCATAGTCCCTTCCAGAAAACTCAACCTTCCTCTTGACTATGCATTAAATTTAAAAGTAACTTGATACACAACATTTTGATTAAACTTAATTTTTCTAGAAACGTCTATTGTATAAAGGTAAACATAGGATAATACTGTACTTGGTTTTCATCTAAATGACACAGTTAACATCGTGTGCCCAACCAATCTATGTTAACCCTTTCTCTAAATTAAGCAATAGGTATCAGCTAGCAAGTTTATAATGCAGATATTATGTTATTACTCTAATAACATGGGGAATTGAAGACACTATTTTTAGTAAAACATTATTTCCATATACCAGCATCTACTACACCAAGATACTCAATATGTTCTTTACTGGGATGATGATATGTGTGTATTCAGGAAGGGTTATATTTCTTACCACTTGGTAAGCTTCTAAGAGTTATAAAATAAATGAAGACTTCAGGTTAATAAATCTTTTCTGTGGTTTAATGATTTCACGTAGGTCAACAAACCCTGAAATAAGGCTTGCTGTGAGAAAAAGTTCCTGAAGTCAAAATATCTGTAATGTAATAATTAGAGATTTTTTCGGTCTTAGTTTCAAATACGAAAAGTTGCCTAGTATCATTCATGTATGTGAGTTTCCCTTTTTGCACCAAATTGAAATTACGTTTAATAGTGTAATACAGAATTAAGCACCATTTAGATAAAAAGGATGCTTATTATCTGCTCTGTCCACTTTATTCACCAAATCATATTGTCCTGTCAGCTCAGTCCACCCCACCTGTATACCTAAGTAGTAATACCAAAGATATTTTTCCTGTGTGTATAGAGTTCTCCCACCGCAGGGTGAGCAGAGATGGGCTGGGTCAGAAAGGGAGAGCAATGCCCTGAGGCTGCTCCTCAGGGGAAAGGCTCCAGGAATAGGCAGCATGGTCTCCTGGGACAAATTTTAGACACCTTGCAGCTGCTGGGAGGAAAAACTGGCCTCGAGGACGTGCAGTGGAGCAGGGCATTCGAGTTGCTGCAACCTTGAACCTTGGCGGACATCTAACTAGGACCCCAGGGTTCCCCACCAGGAGCCCAAGTTGCTACTCTGGGCCATTCGGGTTCCTGGAAGGCTATGGATATGCAGCTGGTGCATGCTCAGTTCACGCCCCTGGTCTGGCCTTGAGCCCTGCTGCCCCTGCACAGCATTTGGGCCACAGACTTTCTCCCCATACCTGGCTGGTCCTCTGGGGTGAGACGCCACCAAACTGTGATTTTGATTGGGGTGGGGGCATGGCATCTTTGTAGCTGAAGCCAACGGTTTATTAACCATACACATTTTAAACAATTCTTATTAAATTTTATTTTGCTTTTGTAATCTCATGTGCATCTATTTTTTATGATTGGAGTATAAGTGACATACAATATCCTATTAGTTTCAGGTGGACATTACAGTGATCGATATTTATAGGTAATAATCACACACAAGTCTAATTACCATCTGTCAGCATACAAAGTTATTACAATATTATTGACTATGTTCCCTATGATGTGCTTTTCATTCCTGTGACATATTTTATAAGTGGAAGTTTGTACCCCTTAATCTCCTTCACCTATTTTGCTCCCCCTCCCATATGCATTTTTTTGTGTGTGTTTGTAGGCTAAAGCTCTACAGAGATGTAACAAATAAACCATGATGGAAGCTGTAAGAAATGTGAATTTCTCAGCGAGCGATTGGCAATAGTTATTAGTCTCAAAGAAAAGCTGAATCATAGCTGCATTTCATTTGTTCTTAACCTACAATGTAACTTCACTGAAATTACACCTTTTTTGAGTTACTGTTACTCAACCATTTTCCTGGCTTGAAAGCTGGTGCTGACTTATACCTATTTTGCAATGGATTAGTATCTTTTGCATTTAACTTCTTGTTACAAAGACCTATCATTCAACTGAAATAACTACCTGAAAAATACAGACTAGGTGATGATGTTATATAATAGAAAGTTATGGGGCTTTTCTTAGGGGAGTGTCATTTTTTCTTTGGAAAGTGCAAACAATGCCTTTGCATAATGCCTTTAGTTGGAGGGCATGGGTTCTCGGGACACTGGGCTGGCTAAATCTTTATTTACTGCCTCAACCTCCAGAAGAGCCTTATTGGTTCATGGAGGAAATGAGAAACACAAGGAGGAGATGGGATGGAGAGACACTTTATAGATTTGCTTTGGGTAGATTTTTCTGACTTCCTATTGACTCCTAAGTTAAGTATAAATCTAGCCAGACATTGGCCTTGTCTTGCACAGTCCCCTGCACTATATGCTCCAGCCAAGCTGCTTCCCTCAGCCCGCCCCACGCTCAGTTCTTCCAATACACGTAACTCTACTTTGCAGTTGTATACTGTCTCTAGCAGAGAATGTTATTCCTACTGTTTCCATTGTCACAATTCTTTTCCTTCAAGGTCCATTTTAAATATCACCTCCTACATGAATTCCCTTCTTATCTTCATTGGATATGAAAAAATAATTTGTTTGTACCACTTGTGAACATGTATATTATTCCAAATCTACTATTTATTTCTATTCCTATCTCATTCTTCCCCGTGAAATACTGTGAAGTTCCTAAAAACAGATTATTATTCTTCATGTTTAAGTACTCACTCAACAAGAACTTAAGGCTTGGTCACTTAATTGGAGATTGTGTATAGATCCATACATGTAATGGCTTGAGGAGATTCCTGATGTATTAACCATTTTTTCAAAATTCATGTTCACTTAAGTAAAGTTACTGGTGAAAGACATGGCCTTGTGCTATTCAGGATAAAATGACCTATTTAAAAATTGGTCTTTGTGCTCTGGAGTATTTTGACAGATCATATCTTTCTACTTTACAAAATATAAAAGAGGAGAAATGATCTAAAAAAGTTCACCTTGGGTGCAAAAACAGGTCTGTTTTTTGGTTTGTTTTTTGGTCTGTTTTTGGTCTGTTTTTTGGTCTGTGTATTGGAAGAACTGAGCGTGGGGCGGGCTGAGGGAAGCAGCTTGGCTGGAGCATATAGTGCAGGGGACTGTGCAAGACAAGGCCAATGTCTGGCTAGATTTATACTTAACTTAGGAGTCAATAGGAAGTCAGAAACATATATAGTCACGATACATATATAATCGTGTATATATAATCACATATTTAGTCAGGGGGCACACCTGATGCTGAGACACGTAAATGACTTCTCTTAACTTTCATCCATCTCGTTAATTTTCTGTAGCTTTAGATATGCAATTTTTAAGGCAATAAAAGGAGTCCTAAAGATTAACAAATTGGAAAACCATGGCATAGACACATGAAGTTTGTCTATGTAGAGATAAAAAGGTCAGTTGCTTTTTTCTTTCCTATAAATAGCAGAGTGCAAGTATTGTGTTTCTGAAAGGCTTTCTGCTTCCAATGGGCTAGTCTTTGTCAGTTCTTGAAAGTTTTGTATTGATCCTAGGAAGACAGGTATTTAACTACTGGAAATCTAGGGAAGAATAAGTTAATTTTAGTTAATTAAGAAAAACTCAAACACATGAACAAGAAATGAAAATATAAAACCTCTGAAAGGGGTATGCAAAGCAAATTCAGGATGGAAAAAAATTGATATAAACCTTCTGTTTTTAATATTTTACTTTTTCATAGTCTTTTAATTTTTTTTCACCAAAAGTCTTACAGCTTTTTCATCATTACCTAATAGACAGAGAAAAGCAATTATCTAATGAAAGCACTGAAATATTGACTGACAGCTGGACAGTTTTGCCTTAGAGCATCTGTGGTGGAAAATGGACAGCACAGATACCTGTCTTGGCTCTGTCTGCCTGCCTTCCTGTCAATCATCACCCAGGTAGATGGTAGCGTTTGCAGAGACTTGGGGCCAGGCATATATGCACAAGAAAAGAAGCAGAAAATCATGTTGGGGTAGAGATGAGAAACATTTTCTTCAGCAATCTGTTTTCCTTGCCATTTAGTCATCAGTAACACCAGGAAGAAGTCAAATTTCTACTCTGGGCTTGGTCATCTTTGGTTATTACATTGCTTAAAGTGCCTTGCATTTTTTTTTCAAGTAGGTTTTAGTTAAGCTATATTTAACTCTTTTTTTTTATTATGAAGTGACTATTGCAGCTTAAATAATTCTCAGACTGAAGCTTTAAACATTAAGACCAGCCAATTTCCATAATAGGTACAAATAGTGATTAGTTTGGCAGAGGTATGCCTTGCTTGATACTTCTAGCATTTTGACACTGGGATGGCGATTCTGTAATCAGGATCCTAGAGTTGCGGCATATTTGAAGCAGGAGAATTGTGGAAAGACTGGTTAGAGGTGGTGATGGATGACAAAATTAAGACAGCAGCAACAGGGCAGGGGTATAATCCTGAAGACGACAAACTGGCTGCGCCAGGGTGGTATGGAGGAGAGTGGCTGGACATGACTCTGGCCAATACTGTTGCGTGACTTTGAGCAAGTAGCTTAAGTACTCTGGGTTTCAGTTTCTTTCTTTGTAACGTGAGGGAGGTGTAAATGGTTGCTGGGACCCCCTTTATTTCTAACACTCTCTGAGTCAGGAACCTGGGAGTTCAGCCTGCAGTAACAGGGTGAATTTGGGGAGGCAGACAGCCTAAGATACTGGGGAGTTCTTTTTATCCCTTAGCTGCACAAGCGAAGGTTAGTCCAGCATCCTGTTTAAGGCAGATTTCCTGATTTCCTTTGGACAGTTTTTGACCACACACAGAGCCTAGCTTTTATTAACCATTGAGAATGCCAGTGGTTTATTTTAACCCCTACAGTTGTAGCTTCAGCTAAATTTTGCTTGTTCATCTGAAAAACAGTCTTAGAATCTCTTTCTGATGTTCAGATTTATTTTCACTGTCTTCAGCTTTCAAAGCTAAAGCCAAGCAGACAGCACCTCGATGTAACTCTCTAGTTTGTGTCCTGCCTTCTCTCCCCATTGCTTCTCAGCCTTCCAGGCACTTAAACAACAGAGTAGCAAAGTTAAAATCGCTTTATTGCAACAGTCACTTAGCCCAGAGATTCCTCTACTTGTTTCCAAAATAAGAACAGCCAACGGGCCAAACTCTAAAGATTCATTGAAGTTGGAATATCCTTGTCAAACAAAATATTTTATCCTATTGTAAAACCATAAAGTCTCTGACAGGGAAATGGTAATAACTAAGCAGCATTTTGTCAGAACTTTGCTGCCCATTTTCAAACACGTATTTCTTTTGAATAATAGCCAATATTCTGAGAAAAGTAAACGAAATGTGTATATAATACATGCACACATTTGCATATTTTGTTTTCTTATTTAACGTATACTTTCCATATGTCAGACACTGTCCTAAGTACCTTATAAAAGCTAACTTATTTCACATTTATTTCAGATGTGGAAACCCTGTGCCAATGCACTTGTACATGAATTTACCAGTTAAGTGATTTCGTGAAATATTTTTATTTTTAGCTACTATTCCCCTCCTAGCTGACCTGAGTGCTTACAGGCACTCAATATAAATGATCTGAATAGATACTTCATTCAGAGGAAATAAGGTGTAATAAACATTGACATGATTACATATTACTGCCAAGATTCCCTGGGGCACCAAATCCTATTCAGTGGGTGTCCTCATCTCATATAAGCCTAAAGGGAGAACATCTGATTGTGATCATCATTCAAAGGGTGCCAAAGGTGGATTACTGACAGTCCTTCCAGAACCCATGAGTGAGACTATGGAACATTTTTAGCTGTGTGTATTGATTTCCTGACTTATTTTGAAATTTGTAGTATATACCTCAGTGTCATCTGGATGGAAAAAAGGATAAACTGCATTTCCTTTGTGACATCGTTTTTACTTTTTTCTTTCTCTCAATGCCCTTCATCTCCCTTCTCTCTGTAGCCTTTGTTTTCCGACAGAAAGTCGCCAAGCTTTCCCATGTGGTTCTGACCCTCCCCCGTCCTCTCTCTGGATTGTTTAATCTTCATCTCACATCCAACAGTCAGTTGTCTAGCTGGACCACCAGACTTACACACACCTGTGCACATTTATTGCAGATGTGCACACTGATTCTTTGTTCATTTGTTATTTTCATTCTGTAAGTTTTTATGGGTGGGGAATAGTTCATGTTGCTGATATTTCTTCTTTCTGAAACATCAGACTTCTTTTATTCTAACCATTTGTTAAAAGAATCTTTCTAAAATATATTATATATTTGCCTGTAAAAAACATGTAATTTAACCTCTTCTTGATAAGATCATTTTTATAAGCATCCCTCTTCCTCCTGTGCCCTGAGGAGCCTGGGGGAACACCTGTGTTTGTGAGGCTGCCTTTTCCTGCACCAGATCGCTTCAGTGTGTCGCTGAGTCGATTCTTCTCGCTTGTTCTTTTTGTTGCTTCTCACCTCACCAAGTCTTATTCTCTAGCAGCATCCGTTTCTCAATTTTTACCTTTTAGCCTCTAATTTACAGTCCTGGCCATTTAGGGCAAAACTCTCATCTAGGAAAAGCCAGATGAGCATGTTTGCTAACTTGTACAGGCAGTAAGTCGTCAGTAGGCTCCAGTCCAAGCAAGGCTCCCCCCTTTCCTACGGAATAAGAGGGGTGATGGTAGGGGGCTGGTTCAAAGCGGGTGTCCACTCTCCCAGCCTTATGGCGTGTATTCATTCTTTGCTTTTCAATCCCCATTCGCTGGATGCCTACTATCAACTGGTCATTGTAATAGGTTCTGGGTGTATAGCAGAGAAGAAACAGACATGGTACTTCATGGAGCTCCCCACCTAGTAGGAGAAAAACATACAGAAACAATTAAGTTATTATTCTTAAAACAAATACAAAACAAATCACTTATCTAATAAAGGATTCACATTCAGAATATAAAAGAACTCCTACAACTCAACAACAAAAAAATCAAATAACCTGAATAAAAAAGCAAAGGACTTGAATAGATGCTTCTCCAAAGATGATATACAAATGGCCAACAAACATATGAAAAGATGCTCAACTTTACTAACCATCAGAGAAATGCAAATCAAAGCCACAGTGAGATATCACCTCACACTCAATGGGATTATCATTAGGCTACTATCAATAAACCGGGAAATAAGTGTTGCTGAGGATGTAGAGAAATTGGAAACTTCGTGCACTATTAGTGGGATTGTAAAATGGTGCAGCTGCTTTGGAAAACAGTATGGAGGTTCCTCAAAAAATTAAAAACAGGACTACCATACGATCCAGCAGTACCATTTCTGGGTTTGTACCGAAAACAATTGAAAGCAGGGTCTCAAAGAGATATTTACACATTCATGTTCATAGCAGCACCGTTCACAAATGCCAAGAGGTGGAAGCAACCCAAATGTCCATCAACAGATGAATGGATAAACAAAATATGGCATATACATACCATGGAAAATTGCTCAGCTTTGAAAAGGAAGAAAATCCTATTTCATGCTGCAACATGAATGAACCTCAAGGACATTATACTAAGTGAAATAAGCCAGTCACAAAAAGACGAGTACTGTATGATTCTACTTATATGAGGTATCTACAGTAGTCACGCTCATAGGAGCAGAGGGTAGAATGATGCGGTTACCAGGGGCTGGGGGGTGGAGACAGGCACTTGTTATTTAACGGGTACAGAGTTTCAGTTTTACAAGATGACACACTTCTGAAGATCTGTTTTACAACAATGTGAATGTACTTAACACGACTGAAGTGTGCGCTTAAAGCTGGAGCCCCAGGATTGCTGGTGGTGTGGTTCCAGTCTGAGTCCGAGGCCCTGGAGGCCAGGACGGCTGCTGGTATAAGTTCCATCGAAACTGGCAAGCTAGACAACCCAGGAAGAGCTGATCTTTCAGTTTGATTCTGAAGGCGGAAAAAGACCAATATCCCGGCTCGAACCATCAGGCAGGAGGAGGCTCCCTCCTTCTCGAGGGAGGGTCAGCCTTTTTGTCTTATTCAGGCCTTCAACTGATAGGATGAGGCCCACTCACATGAGGGAGGATCATCTGCTTTACTTGGTCTACTGCTTCAAATTTAATCTTATCTGAAAATGCTCTCACAGACACACGCAGAATAATATTTGACCAAATATCTGGGCTCCTGTGGCCCAGTCAAGTTCACACAAAATTAACCATCACAAATGCTAAGCAGTAAATGATGGTAAAAAGATAGGGAGGACCTCCTTGAGCAGGAGAGTTAGGGAGTCTTGAGTGGGAGATGATATTTGAAGTGAGACAGGAGTGATGAGCAGGACTCAGCTATGGAGAGAGGCAGTTACCAACTTCTGCTCACCTCTTCCTATGGGTCTAACAGAGTGCGGGCTGTAGAGCTAAGATGCTAAGGTGTCATTATGGTTGCTGCATTTGCATAAAATATATATAGAGTTTAAGAATTATAATGCAAACAACAAAATATGTACCACCCTGGTCAATAAGCACATCACTTACAACATCCCCGAAGCTCCACATGGTTACAATAAATTCTCCCTTCCCAAGGGGAAACCAGTATCCTGTCTTCGTGACAATCATTTGTTGGATTTTTATATTTTTTAAATTTAAGTATACATGATGAAACAATATAGCTTTGCTTTGCTGGGTTTTGTGCTTTATATGAATGGAACTGTTCTGAATATAATAGTCAGCCTTTAAAGTGACCATCCATGTTTCTGATCATCTTTATTGACCTTATTTGCGATGACTCTTGGGGTGTCTCAGCATTGCCCCCATATGCTTCTTTGGACGACATTTACCTCTAGTTGATTTCTCTTGGCTTCCAGTTTTGTAAATATTTGTATTAGAAGTCCTTTGCATTAAGGTTATGCTTACTTCAGATTTCAAATATTAGGGACTGCCTGGGTTTTAATTTTGGCTTTGACACTTATTAGCAGTGTAATCTTGTGAAAGTTAGTTAACTTCTTTGCTCTGTGGAATGGAGATAATAATAGAATCCATACCATGGAGTTGTGAAGATGGAAAAAGTTAATATATATAAAGTGCTTACCACAGTGTCTGGCGAATAATAACAATCAATGACCGTTAAAGGTTATTACAACGATGAAGGGTTCTTGTGTAGATTAAATGAAAACAACTTGTCAGAGTGCCTGTCTGGCACGTAATAGGTACTCAGTCCTTCTTAGCATCATTTCTCTACTTGTTTTCCGATTTTGTGGCTGCTTTTCAGCTGTTCAAGGTTTCTATAAGTCTGACAGCTGGATAAATGAGTTTCCTTAAAGAATGGCTATATATATCTTTATGTATCTGTGCTACATCACACCCTCTTCACACTTCTTTATTCCACAGGCATTTTTGAGACTTACCATGTGTCAAGACTTGTGCTAAGCTCGTGAGATCCAAAAATGAATGACACATCTTTGCTTCGAAGTGGGGAAGTCTTGTAGGGCACACAGACACGTAAAGCATAATTCCCTAGTGCTAGCATCTGTACCCCAAGGTAATGGGGAGAACCTTGACTTTCAGGGGTTAGGAAATTCACCTTCTTGGAGTGTATATGGCTGGAGCAGAATTTGAAGGATTGGTGGAAAAAGGTGGGGCTTCCAGTGAGTGGACAGAATGGAAGGAGTCCAAGTAAGTTTCCAGATAGGAAGCATCATGTGGTCCTCAGCACATCACCACTTTTCAGTTGTTGTAGAGAAGCTTGTGATTAAACAGGTGACCAAGTTCTTAATTTTGGCAAGACCTAACTGTCTACAACATTAATCCATCAGACCAATACTGTCCAATAAAATATATTGCAAGCCAATATGTTATTTAAATTTTCTAGCAGTCACGTTAAAAAAAAGTAAAAAGAAGTAGTTGAAATTAATTTTAATGATATATTTTTTTACCCAACATATCTAAAATATTATCATTTAACCTACTCTACTCATTGGGCCATGCTGTGGAAGCATCCCACATACAAAACAGAGGAAGATTGGCACAGATGTTAGCTCAGGGTGAATCTTCTTTACCAAAAAAAAAAAAAAAAGAAAAAAAATTCATGTACACAAGTTCTTCAAAACGTGCATAACTGAGTCAGGTATAAGTCTTAGAATTAAAATTTAAATTAATTACATTTTAATAAAAATTAAAATTAAAAATTCATTTCCTAACTCACGTGAGTCATATTTCAAATATTTAATAGCCACATATGACTAGTGGCTCCTGTACTGGACAACCTGGTATTAAAGTATATTTCCTTTAAATAAATGGATACCATTTCCCCTAATACGGCTAAATGATAAACGTACAACTATAGTATCCTACTGGTTTCGTGAAGTAGTTTATGGATGTGACCAGTTTTTCACACTTCTTTTCTTCTAAAGTTACCATAATAGCTGTCATTTACTGAGGATCTACTCTTGCTTCCATATATCTATATCCAGAGATCACTTCTTGGTGATCCTCTTACTTGACCTCTAAGCATACTGTGACGCAGCGATGTTCTTCTTCTACTGGACGCATTTTCCTGGATCCATGCCATCACGCTCTCCTTGTTTTCCTTTAACCTCACTGGCTGGTCCTTTTCAGTTTCCTTTGCTGCTTCCTCTTTATTTCACTGACCTCTAAATGCTGAAAGGCTTCAGCTCTCAGTCTTTGGATCTTTTCATCACTCATTCTTTGGTAATCCTATCCAGTCTCATAACTTTAAATATCATCAACATGTCGATGACTCCCACATTTGAATCTCTAGCCCAGACCCTTCCCTGAACTCTGGACTCATATGTCTACTCTGCTGACTAGTGAGATGTCTAATACACATCTCCAATATAGTGTATCTCAAATTCACTTCCTGATTTCCCATCAACAAGTTCTGCCAGTCTTCCCCATCTTGGTTAATGGCAATTCTATCCTTCCAGTTCCTCTGGGCAAGAAACTTGGAGTCATGTTTGCATCCCCTCTTTCTTTTACACCCTCTAACAAATCCATCAGCAAATCCTGTTGGCCTTACTTTCAAACCCACATCCAAAATCTAACCACTTCTCATACCTTTTTTCTGCTACTGTCCTGGTTCTTAGCCACCATCATCCTCATCTGAATAGTTATGACAGCCTCCTGCCTGCATTCCCACTCTTGCCCAGTTCAGTCTATTCTCAGTCCAGAACCCTAACCTGGTACTTTGTGCAAAACTCAAATGGCTTCCCGTGTCTGAATGGGAGCCAAAGTTCAGATAGTGGTCTCACAGTTCTTCTCGGGCCTGATTTCCTCTTGGACTTGATTTCCTTCCACCTTTAGGGCTTATTGGCCTCTGGGCTGTTCAAGGAACGTGAGCTCCTGTGTCAAGGCTCCCACGTCAAGGCCTCTGCACTCACTCTTCCCTTGGCCTAATTCCCTCTTCCTCCCTTCTGCACAACTCATTTGCTCACCTCTTCAGAGCTTTATTCAAAGGTTACCCTTTCAGGGAGGCCTTCTCTGACCAGCAGGCCCATTCCTAGCTTACTTGGCGCCTCCATGTACAGAAAAAGTGGTGCCCACTCTGGAGCCATGGCTCTGTGGTTCGCAGATAGACAAGCAGGCTGCTGGACTATCTCATCGAAAGATACTGAGGCACGCTGTAATCTGTGTGATTGTCAACTCTGGAGAAAGCTGCCTGGAGTCAGTTTTGTGCTCATAAAAGGAGCCCCTTCTTCAGCCCCCACTAGCTCTCTCACCTAGGTCTCTTTGTGGCGTGTTCAGCATGTACACTGTCATGCTGAGGCCCTGGTGACTACTCCCGCCTCCCACCATGCATCTTCCTATCCCACTTCTTGCTTTATTTTTTTCCATAGCATCTGCCACCATCCACTGCAATTGTGGGGCCCCTAGTTTAAAAAATATTAAGAATTTTAAGACTGCAACAGCAGAGCATTAAACAAAACACCTAAAAGACTGTATATTTTATTCATTCATTCTGTTTAGTCTGTCTTCCCATACTTGAATATAAGCTAATGGGGCCCGGGATTTTTCTCTTCCATTCTCTGTTATGTCTGTAGCACCTAGAACAGATTATGTGTTGAATAAACGAATGCTAAGCGCCAGGCTATAGGCTTTAAATGTAGATCTTTAAAGCCAATTTTACAGATGAGAAAGCTGAGTACCGGAACACTGTTAGATCTGTTGTCACATGTCCGCATCGGTGGGAGCAGGTAGGCTGTTCCCTTTAGAAAGGAAGAGACATAAGGCTCAGGGAAGTTTGTTGGCTGCCCCAGAGGTGAACATTTCAGTGCCAGGGTGCTATGCTTTTTCTCTGGATTCTAATTCAGGCAACAACTTATGTTTGGCTATTCTGCTTTGAGTGGGCGAAGAGAACAGTCATATGAGGAGAGGGGCCACGGAATGTATTTCACTGTTTCTCTCCTTTCACTTGAAAATGCCCTTGATAATAACACTGTATACTTTTATACATCTCATAAATTATCCCATTTGCTCCACAAAAAAGATCTATGAAGTAGACAGAAATTGTACTTTTTCCTCCTTTATAGATGTGGAGTTTGAAATTCAAATTGGCTGAGATCATGGAACTAGTGTGGAGCAGGAACGGGGCTGCTGGACCCCAAATTTTAAAGTCTCTGTTTCTCTTTGTGTTTTGTTCAAAGGCTCATGTGTCTTTTTTTTTTTTTTTGAAAGATAATTCCTCTAATTTATTGAAAATTTCTTTTTTTGATAAATATTTACCATTCTCTATTTGTATGTAATGAATATGCTGAAGAATCTCATATTGTTTTTCTTAAAGCTGTGGTTTTTGTTAAGCTTGTATAAATCCCATCATGAAAGTAAGTGCATATCAAGAATTAGAATTTCTGATACATTGGATGGAGTTTAAAATTGGTATGGCATAGCACATCAAGTACTTGATAAGGTGTTTATAAACTTATAAATAGCTAGATGAATTATTTCATTGGATTCAGAGATTAAATGGCAATTCAGTCTGCTGGCCTTTGATGGAGCAGAGCATGATGAAGTTTTCTGGAGAACTATGATAGAGGCAATTGCCTATGATGAATTTCTATCAATTGAGAAACAGATTGTATTTCTGGGAAAGGTAGCTTGAAATATTTCTTATCAGTTTGGTTCTTGGGTTTCTTGGCATTCACTATTGAATAATTATTTCTGGATAATGTTGTCAGAAACCAGGCGTTCTAAAAATAAAACACACTCTCATAGAATTAACATTTCTTTGGGGTAAGGCATGTTAGTAAAACTTAGCACTTTGCAGTTCTATTTTTCATCCTGATTTAGCTGATGATGCTACACAGTCAATAATTAGTTATTTCATATACTCATGCCAGGCTTGGTTGATGTGTATGAATTCAGCCAGATGGGCTCATTGTTTCTTAAATCTTATCTGATCTGAGACACATAGGTGTTCTTCACTTTATAAATTAAATATATTTTCCCCAAAGTGCTAAGTATGTAAATAGAATCACACAAATGTGTTAGAGAAGTGGTTATTTAAAGAAATCCCTTCAAGAAGTGGAGAATCGTGCAAAGTCAATCTATTTTATTTATTTAGATTTTGGTCTAGGTACTTCTTCTTACTTTCTCCAGTTGGTCTAGGTACCTCTTCTTACTTTCTCCAGTTAGCCATTGAATTCACTATGTGATCAGTGTCACCAGTGATGGTGTGAAAGCTTCTCTCCAGAGAAACTCTCACTGAACTCCAATGTTTCAAACAGCTTCTGAGATACGGTAAGTATCTCTATCAAGTGTCAGAAACAGCATGAAGACGCGTCTGGAGAAGTCGAGGTCCACTTACCTCTGCTTTGAGGCAGGGTTTTCCCAGGCAGGTGAGCATCTAGTCGGAATATATTTGGTGGTCCCATCTTATCACATCTCAGAGTTCAGTTTAGCGTGATAAAAAAGTATAGGAAGGGGTTTATCATCCTCACGTAACAATTTCCATCCCCTCTGAAGCATGAATGTGATTTTGGTTGGTGTTTGGACTCAACATTAATTCCTGATGAGACAGTTGCTTTCCTCCAGTATTTACTTTATTTAGTGTCATTAGTGGTGGTGAGGGTTTTATTCCTCAGTTCTGAGTCCCTGAGCTCTTCTGGACAGGAGTTTGGTGACATGGGGTCACTCTCAGCCCACCTCTTGAGGACTTCCTGGTCTGCCTAGAGGTGCTGGCCTCACTTCTCTGCTAGGTATGGTATTCCTCAAGCCCACTCCATGGGTTCTGGTTAGGACAGTTCTGGGGAATAGTGTTTATCTGACAGTCTTGGTCTGGGCAGCAGTAGGACTTACGGGGATGAGTTTGTACGCATTTACTTGGGCCCCAAGGATCTCTTTTACTTTTTGGTTCTGAGATATGTTGCATCAACTATGGAAAACTATTACATTTAGAATATATAATGAAAATGAGCAGTGGACAGTTCTCAGCTGTATGACCTTGGAGAAGTTACTTAACTTTCCCAAAGTCAAATTAGATGCTAATTTGTTTGGCATAATTTTGACTCAAAGCACAGGATGGAGTCTCCTTTACCTGTCCAGTTTCTTCTTGCTGTTTTAATACTTAACAGAGACACTTTTCTGTTAAACGACATCCATGTTGTAGGGTTTTTATGAGATTTATAAATACCGTGTGCATATGCTTAGCACAGTGCCTAGCCTATGAGGAGTTCAATAAAAGCTCATTGTTATTGTTTTTACTATATCTGCTACTATTACAACAGCTGTAACTATTAAGTTATTTTGAACAGTTTTAGACCAATAAATAGTTAACATATTTTTAAGCCCCTGGGTTAAAGTTCTGTACCAGGAACTTTCTATGCATTATTTTATTTCATCCACATGACAAACTAATGAGGCCGATATTACCTACCCATTACATAAATGTGGAAACTACAGCTCAGAGCTATTAAGAATATTTATCTTAAGAATCCTTAAGAGATTAAACTGGGATTTGAGCTCAATCTGTTTGATCCCAAGTTCTGTGTTCCTTCCTTGATGCCATGAAGGATGAGAGATAAATCTAGAAATGAAACAAATTCTAGCTAGCACACACAGGTTCCTTCCTGAGTCAGCACGAGTATCTCCTTTGCTTTGACCTCCATAAGTCTTTCACTATGTTGAAGTAGTCTGGGGAACTTGACAATAAGCTCAGCTGGGGAAACGCAATTTCCTGTTAACCTCCATGGTTGCCTTTGACCCGGTCCAGCTCTCGTAGTTCCCTCGTCCCAGGAGACAGCAGCCGTGGCCCAGGGAAGCCTGCTTGTGTCTAACATTTGACTTGGTGGCTCCATAATGCAACAAAAAGTCTACCACACAGGATAATTTCCAATGGACTCTCATGAAATATTAAAAAATCAACTCTCTGCCAGGAAGGGGAGGATATGAGAAGGTTAACAGAGCCACTTGGGTGCAGAAAATCTAGAGCCTTTTTGAATAGGAAAGAAGTGCTTTGGGGGCCTATTCTGAGGCATTAAGAGTTACTTCCTCTCCTTGCTGTACCGTTATTTTTCACTTTTTGCCTCTCCAGCTACTTCATTTCCTAGCCTCGGAAAGCATCTGTTATTACTGCTCTCACTAAAGGGTCACCACCTTCCAGTTTCTTTTCAAAATGTGAACACAAATAGAAAAGGAAAATAGCATCTCATCATGTTATATCACGGTCCCTTGTCTTTTGCTGTAAAGGGCACCAGCCCTGATGGAATCGGTGGACTATTTGTGGCGGTCCTTCAGAGACCATGCCCCAAGTAGGAAAATCTATCCACTGTTTTTCTCCTTTAAAATAGCATTTGGGTGCTTTTTGTTTTCGTGCACTAACAATGTACATTATTTTACTACTTTGGATAAGGAAATTAGTTTTCTGGTGCAAAATTTAATTTAAGATGAGTCAGTGATTTATAATGTTATTCGATGTAGCTGAGTTGAAGAAAAGTATGAAGTAAAGGTGGAAATTTATGCTCAGGTATAATATTTGCGAGGAGTGAGAACACTGGTAAGGCAGAATTATCTTCAAATACCTTTTCGTAGGCAATCAAGAGCCCTACATACAGAATTTTGATTATCTATAGAAATTTCCTGGCACAAACCTGATATAAAAATTGGTTTGCTGTATGTTACTGTTTTGTGTTCCAGAAGATTTCTCAAAGAAGATAATTTGTCTGATAAAGTTGCTATATAAGCCCACCGTACATTTTATAATGAAAGCCCTTGTAATATTACAAAATGACAATGACCACCAGGGACACTGGCAGCTAGAGTTAAAAAGAACCTTCCATACTGAAGATTAAAATAGCTTATTTCTCCTTAGTTTTTGAAACTGCTGGGAGAAGCAGGACAGAACCATGTTTTTGTGTGTTGTATAGAGATTCACAAAAGGCTATAAGTAAGCTGCAAGGAAAAGTACATGATGGGAGTATAGAGTCCTCATTTATGGTATTTGTATAACGTGTCTTTTGCAGAAAGGTATTAAAAGGTATCCAATTTCACAGCAGCTGGCCAGTGCTGGGTGCTCACCCAGCGTAAGATCAGATCAGCATCGTGCCCTGTTTATTACACTGATTTGAACTGGAGGACTGCAAGATTTGCATCTAAAACGAAAGTATTTTTATGCATCAGGTGAATCAAAGTATCGGAGAGTTCCACTCTAATACAGGCATGCCGCGTGAGGGCTAAGTTTGCTGTGCTTATAGCAGGGGTTCATTATGAGTGCTGAAAGCCAACGCATGGAATGGGTCAGAGTTTTCAGGAATCCTAAAATTGAAAAAAAATGATAATACGCTTTTGTCACAGAATGCCTTATGAAAAACTATAGTTATTTATGATAATGATTAAACTGCTGGTGGCATGAGGAGCAAGAATATGGCGAACAGCATAATTTCTTTAGCTATTTTGACATAGTAGAAGGAAATAAATGGTCTCTCATCTGTCTGTCTAGTCATTTATTTTATCAAACCAAGTAACTATCACTAGGCTTAAGTGGGAGACAGGTTCGCACTGTATTCATTGCGATGTTGGCACCCAATCACTTCTGCTATGGAATGCTCTTAGGATTTAACATCAGGGATCACAAAGGAAGCGCTGCTCCCATGTAGACCACTGTGCCTCATGGCACCTGACAATCATGGTTAGAGACATTGCTCTTGAAGGCCATTAATTACTCAAGCAGAGTACTATAAGGGGAAACTAAAAATTCTGAAAATATGTCCCTGGGTCTTAAGGAACTTTAATCTGGTGGGAAAATAAGAATTTTGGAGATATCCACTGAATCTAATGCCCTAAAGTGAAGCAATGTCCTAAAATAGTGAATGTATAAATGGCTTGCTCTACTGGACGGAGGTGGTACAGAGCATCGTGACGAGGGTCTGGGGCCTTGTATCCAGCAGTTGGAATCTTGGTTTTGTCCCTGAGCAGGTATGAGATTTCAGCTTTCTTGTCAGCAAAATAGACTGACTGATAGTATTTACTTATGGGGTGAAGAGGACAGTGATAACCCATATCACCCGTTTAGCATAAAGCCTGCCACAGACTAAGGGCTCAGTGCATGTTCCTACTATTGTTGAAGTGGCTTCTTAGCATTCAGAGAGTACAAAGATGTAAACTTCTGTGTCTTCCTTTATCTGAACTTAGCTCTCGAGGCTTCATTTTTACTGAGGGAAAAGGGAGTTAATCTTGCCGGTTTAAGGTTATACAATCACTTCTGGTTTAAAACTTAAGTCTATTTTAGGTGAATAGTCAGATTCAAGGATCTTCTACTTCCCTCTCCCCAAGGCTGACCCTAAACTCCAAGGGTCTTTTGGATTATTTTGGCATCAAGGAAGTATCAAATGGTCTATGCTGCTGTTCATTCTCCATCGGCTGCTGTTGCATTGATGCACTCCTTTTCTTTCTATGTGGAAATTGTAAGGCGATTGATCTGGGAGATTGGTGGACTTCCTCAGATAACTTGGCCCCACCTTGGCTCTTGGTACTGAATTGCCCGTCCAGTTCTATTGGCCTGTTGACCCCAGAGCCCTTGCAAACTGTGCTTAATGAGATTATGTTTATCATTATGATATTAGTGATTGTAACTCTTCCAAAAGAGTATGCTAGAGACTAGGATAACACAAACTGAGTCAGGTGCTAAGGGACAGCTTGTGTGACCATAAATCTCTTTAGGGCCATGATGGCCAATGGGCAGCTGGTGATGAAATCTGTAAAAACAATTTGTTTGGTTACCAATGGCTATAGCTGAAATTTAACCTCAAGTGTTCTGTTTCCAAGTCCCATGTTCATTTCACTGTTGCCATCACCATCTCAATTTTTAAAAAGATATACTTTTCTTACTAAATTTGACTCTAAATTTTAAAGGGAGAACTTACATTCCACCAACTGGAGTGCTAAGAACATTCTGTTTCTGCAGACCTCCTTGATTCCACCTGAGAGGTCAAGAGAGAACCGTAAGTTCTTTTTTTCCAAACACTCCTAGCCTCACTGTCACATTCCACCTTGAGCCCTTTGGGACAAGCTTCATTTACCCTTTATGCCTTTAAAGTTATTCTCCACAAAAAACTGCCAACTTTCCCCACATGCTAATTCCCATTAGGTTTGCCTGTCCTCTTCTATTACCCTTCCTCCTCTCCCAAATGTTTGGTCCTAACTTTGCGCCTTCCCTCCCAGACTGCCCCCCTGCCCAACCCCCACCACCACCCCGGGTCACTCTGGGTCCTGCTTGGTTCTTTGGCTGACCAGATTCTTCATGATAGACCAAATGTCCTCTCCTTCTGGTCGTCTCTTCCTTGGCTATCTTTCAGTCACTCCTATCTCTCTGCGTCATGAGCCATCATGTTCCTGGACCAGCTGCCCAAAGCCATCCTACAATCCAATCTGCTCCTGCTGAAGTTGCACATCTCCCAGCGACTCTTACACAGAAGCATCAGCTGCACCCTGGAAGCAAAGCCTCATTGCCTCAGGAAGGGTCTTCAAACACACCTGATCATCTCCCAAAACTTTCCCAGTTGGCTCTTCAAGGTCCATCATAAGAAAAATCCCCATGTTCTCAACCTCTTCTCTGAACAATTCCTTTCCCTTCTTGTACCAGTAATAACCTGTCTCTTCAGAGCATCTTGCTGTTATTTATCCAATATTTGTTATATATCAAATATAACAAAGTTCTTTTTACCACATTTCCCCCCAGTTCCATTATTTTACATCCCTTTGCAGCAAATCTTGCTCTTCTTCCATTCTCTCTTACAACAAAGGTATTCTGGTCTTTGTGTCACACTCCTCTTGTGGCACCTGCTCTTATTAAGATAACCAAAGACTGCCACATGGTTAAATCTGATGTTCAGTTCTTAGTCCTCATCTTTCTTGATCTATTAACAGCATTTGACATAGCTGATCAGACACTTCCCCTTGATAAACTCTCTTTGGCTCACAGGACACCACACTGTTGACTTTCATGCCTCATTTTCTCTCAGTCTCCCTAACTGCTTGCTTCTCTTTTCCCTGCCCTCTCAGTGTTGGTGAGACCTCAGGCTCGGTCTTTATTCCTCTTCTCTTTCCTGTATACACTCACCCATTGTCATACCATCGAGTTCTATGTCTTTAAATAATGTCAATATATTATTGGCTCCCAAACTAGTATTTGTATCCAGATCTATACCCTTAATTCTTCACTTATGTATTGAATTGCTTATTCCAACAGTTCCATGGAGAGCTGACAGATAGCTGATAGCCTTTTCCATTTCAGGTGGTGTCAATTCTATTCTTCCATTACTCAACCCCAAAACCTCGGAGACATCCTTGAGAATGCTTTTTCTTATGCTCACATTCAATCTATCAATAATTCTCCTTACTGTACCTTCCACTTATGCCCAGTATCTGGCCATTTCTCACCACCTCCCCTGTTAACCCTCTGGCCTAAGTCATCATTATTTTGACCTGAATTAGTACATGCTCTCCTAACTGGTCCCCCTGCTCTCTCCTCTCACTCACAGCATATCTCAGTCAAGCAGCTGGAGTGATTAACACCTAAGTCAGATCTTGTCATTCCTCTCCTCAAGCACTGTGGCTCTCCTTGCCACTCAGAGTAATAGCCAATTCCTCCTAATGGTTAATCAATCCCATTATGACATGACCCACCATTTTCTTTCTGATGTTCGCTCTTGGTGCTTTCCCTCTCTCCTCTTTTGCTTCAGCCACACTGGCCTCTAAACACACCAGTCACACTCCTGCCTCTTGGCCTTTGCACAGGCACTTCCAGAGGGAATTTTTGCCCCAAATATTCACTTGGCTACTCCCTCATCTTCTTTAAGTCTGTGTCCTCTCAGTGAGGGCTTCCCTGGCAACTCTTCACTTGTCTTTTTTTCATGGCATCTTAACGTTACTACCTAATATTCTATATAGTTTACTTATTATTATTATACTATCATATTATTAGAATATTGCACTATTCTATATAGTATAGTTATTAATTATTTATTTAATTGTCAATTGGAAGAATGAATATTCTTTCACAATTCACTGTCTCATTTAGTGTCTAACTTAGTGATTTATTACATCAATTATACATTATATTGACACTATAGATATTTTAATTTCAGTGCTTGATAATGCTTCAAGTATGTCAAAAATTGCCTTTGCCATCCTTATTTTTAAATTTTGCATATAACAATTTCATATTGGTAATGAACTAATGAGACTGAGACATTTTAGCATGAGTCAACATCAAGAAAGTGAAGTGGAAAATTGAGGATATTATACTGATAAGCTAAGCCAAAAATGCGTTTGCCTGAATGAAGCAGTTGAAGCAGCCCTTACTGTTTGGGTTGAGTGATTAACTATCATTCATGGCCCCATTTCCTCCTACTTTCCTACTCTTACTACAATTTAGACTCAATGATCAAATGAGATAAATGAAGAAATTGACCATCATACAGTTACAATTAGAAAACAAAATATAATGATCAGAAAGATTGCTTTGGGGAGGGGATGGTTGATCTGAGTGTTTCACAGATGGAAAATATTTAGCTATTCAAAAAAGGCAGTTAGAAGGGCTTTCCAGGCAAAAAGTGCCACAGACTGGAGAGCTTGTTTGAGAGAAATGGCAGTGAGGATGCAGAAGGTTGTGTCTGCAGAGGGGACCTGGAAGGGGGAAAGGTTGGATAGGAAAGATATAGTGAATATTAAATTAACAGGTCTTCTGGTTGCTTCCTCTACTCCCTATTTCCAAAGATGTCTTCTGAATTTCAAAAAGAACTTCAGAAATAAGGACGCCAAGAGGGAAATGTGGTCTTGATGGTGCAAATGATTCCTTGAGGGGAAGTTGAAGTCGATGCATTGTAATAGTGAATAATAAACTTAATATTTGCTCCAAATTATTTAATGAACCACTATGGGCAGTGTGCTATATGCTTTACACCTGTTTTCTTATTTAATTCTTGTAATGACCCAAAGAGATTAGAACTATGATTATCATTCCTGTTTTGCTGAGGAGGAAATATGGTCGGGGCTGGCAAAGCACAGGTATTAACTCATATCTTTCTGACTCCAGAGTTCTTAACTACGGCACCATTATTTCTCAAAGAGCCTGCCCTTGCTACATATGAAGACTCCTGGGCCCCACACTGAAGAACTGAGTTAGAATCTCCAAGGATGGAGCCCAGTAGTCTGCATTTTAAGTATGCACAGTTCTTATCCCCAGTAGAATTTGAGAATCCCTGAACCACCCTGCATCACTTCTCTAGAATTGCATATGTTCATAAGATTCACGAAGCTCCTGAGCAAAGTGTTGTCCTTTGTTTCCAAAACTTAGTTATTAATTCTTTTTCATAGGGCTGGGCTCTGCCTGCCTGTTGGCCAAGGTATTTTTTTTTTTTTTTTTTTTTTTACCACGTGGCTTATTGGGACTTTGGATCCATGCCTGATTTAGGAGTTGTGTGACTTTGATAGACCTATGCTCAGGTAACAGACAAACATTCTCAACCTGTCTTTCTCGGGCCCTTACTAGGACTTGTCCTCTAGTAGGAATAAGTGGCCTGGCCTGCTTTAACAGGCAACAAGGAAAAATGCGCTGTCCACAGATACCCACCAGCTCCTTCCCTTCAGTTATCCCACCTGCTGAGCTTCCTGCTATGTCACTCTAGAGAGCACAGGCCAATTATAAGGGAGAGTGATGGAGGGTATAGAGTTTCAGTCGAATAAAAGGAAGCAATGTCTAACCAAAAGAGATCTTCATCAGTGGAATGCTGTGGCTTGTGAGGTAGTGAGCTCCTCACCAGTGGACATAATCAAGCAGAGCCTGGATGCCATATTATCAGGGACACCACACAAAGAACTAGATATAACTTTGACCTTATTATTAAATAAAACAAAATGCTTAATTTCTGACAGGAGAAAATTATGAAACAAAAATATGCATTCCTTTCAAAGTGTTGTCTAGGCTTGGATTTGTAGGGGCAATTTTATGCTTTTTCTTACTGTTTTATTATTTGATGAATGCTTTCCTTGTCAAAAGGAGGCTTCCATGTCCAACGACTTCAGATCTATTCTATTGAGCAGTCCTGCCAGGTTCTCTGCCAGTTATCCTCTTGGTCTTGAACACTCATCTTCGTTTCCCTCTCCTATCTTCTCATGTTCCAGTGGCAGGGCTGGGGGCTGGGAGAGCCATGCGACTCACTCTCCTTGTCTTGTGCAAGTTCTTACTACTCCCAGTTGGGCATTTAGGTTAATTAGACATGAATGACAATGATGCGAGTGAACTTATCATAGTTAATGTGGCTATTAAGAATACATTTCCATGCAGCATCTGTACATAATTTGGATAAGGAAGCATAAAACCTGAAATATATCCTTCTTCAATTATTTTTCAAGCAAAAATGGAGAGCGTCTTAGATTCATTTGGAGTTTTCACTGTGATTCTGTCAATTGGGAATAAGAGATTTGCCGGGAACTCACACTCCAGATTTACTGACAAATGGCTCAGGTGTTCTCACTCAGAAATTTTTTCTAAATAAAAGTGGGATGAAAGCAAAAGCCAGAGGTAGGTGAGTTACCAAGCCAAGAAATCAGAGAATAGAAAAGCAAAAATATAGGATTTCCACCAAAAGGTGAAAAATGGAAACAGGTAACAGAAAGTCTTCAAGTAAATTTTAAACAACTTTAAGGATGATGACAGTCATGCGAGTCAGATTACAGTAGGACAGTAAAACAATTACAATATAAAAACAACTACCATTTATCAAACCTTTGCTACATATCAGATACCACACTATCATACTACATCACATTTATGTATTATACCACATTTTATGTTACATATTATACTATGTTACGTTTAATCCTCACAATCAACCCTTGAGGAATGTAATGAAAGAGTCTAATACCTATTATGTGGGAGTCTGATGAGGAAACAGACTCAGAGAGGTCAATTAACTTGCTGAAGATCAAACGGTTGTCGATTTTAGAGCTGAGGTTAACACAAATCTATTAGACCCCAAGGCCTTCTTTTTAAAACTATTATGATATATATTTTCCCTTTATGATGTTTAGTTCTGGATCTCATCTTACAAGAGGGATATAGATAACCTGGAACCTGTTCAGAAGAGAGTGACCTCAGTGACCAAGGGTTTCATGCTATTTCATGTAACGGGGGCTGAGGGCCGAGGGGATGGCTTAGATCAGTCAGGGAAAAGGTGATGACTGGCCTCTAGTATTTAAGCATATCCTTATGGATGGGGACTCTGACTTGATTTGCAAGGTGTAGGACCAGGGTCTACTGGGGAGATGACTTTGTCCTAATAGATTGGCAGGAGTGAGTGCCTCTTCATGGGGGATTGCTAGAATATGTGGGACAGTCTCTGAGTGGGGATCTTGTAGAGAGGATTGCGTGGATGATTGGACTACATACATTTATGATCCCCTCTAAACCTTAAACTATATTAATCTAGGACATAGAATTCTAGAGCAAGTTGCAAATCACATCCAGCCTATGATACATCATTTTCTTATACTACACATATGAGAGAAGTTTCTGTTATAGCCTGTCTTTCCAACTAGAAAGCAGCTATTTAGAGAATAAAAGCCTTGTCTAATTCTTTGTCAACTCTAGATCCCTTGCCTGGCACACAACACACACTGAAATGCTTGTTGAAAGAATCAATGAATGGATCAATGAATGGTGTACGATAATTTTAGAGGGAAATCTTGAGAACATAATGGCAGATCCTGCAATCTAACAATGAGAATATTACTCAGAAATCTCTTTTGAAGTCAAGTCTCCTGTGTCTAATGTTTTCTGTTAAGTAGACTTTTCTTATTGATGGGCCAAGAGTCTTTAACTGGAATAGCACTAATCATTCTCATGGGGCTTAGAGTGACTTGTAGTTTCAAGTAACTAAGCTTTCTAAATAATACATCTCCAAACTTATGGACACTCAAGACGATTGCCCAAATTCCCACACTTTTGGATCTCTGAGCAAGCTATGTGGGGCAGTGTGGTGAGTGTGACACCTATATTCTGGGTCTTCCACTTACTTATGGTGTGAGGCTAGCTTTAGCCCTTTATAGAAATTTATTATTAGATTCTAAGATAAGGGTGGCCCATGGCAAAATTATGAAGTAAACACACTTTGACTTTAATGCCTTCCAGGTAACTTTTAACACTGTTCTTTCCTTATATTGCCTGAAATTCTACCCATAAGTCTTCATCCTTAAAGTTAAGGCATTGGGGACAGCTATGGGGACAGAGAGTAGACATTAGAGTAGATTTCCTGGTGTCCCCAGATCTCACCACTCTTTTTGCCTGTAGTAAAGATTGGTATGGTCCTACATGGCATTATTATAGGGAACATCTTTACCTTGATCCTGATCATGGTAGGAAAGCATCTAGTGTTATTGTGTATTTTTTTTTTGGTGAGGAACATTGGTCCTTAGCTAACATCTGTTGCCAATCTTCCTGTTTTCGCTTGAGGAAGATTATCACTGAGCTAATGTCTGTGCCAATCTTCCTCTATTTTGTATGTGGGATTCCACCACAGCATGGCTTGATGAGTGGTGTGTACGTCTGTGCCCAGGATCTGAACCTGCGAACCCCAGGCTCCCGAAGCAGAGCATGCGAACTTAACCACTGCACCAGTGGGCTGGCCCCACATGGCCGGCCCCACATGGCCTTACTATAATTACGTGAAGAGATGTAGGGAAACCAATCTCTCCATCACAGAACGCTTGAATGTTAGTGCTGTTAGGAGGTTGAAAGGCTCCCTAGTCTAACTCCAGTGAGGTGAAGTGTGTCCTGCCTCAGGGCCATCGAGATGGCCCTGTAGTTGAGTCTTCCTCTCTCAGTGCTGGGCTTGTATCACTACACCATCCAAAGTTTCTTATTTGAATAGTTGTTTCTGTTGTCATCTCTATTCTGAATACAATGAAGCCATAGCCTTCAGGACTCAGATGCTGGGTTTGTCGAAACGTTGGAAGGTACCCCGTCCAGCTTCTCCTGCCATCTAACTGTCCTGAAGTTTTCTTTCAGGCTGGGCATAGCTCCCTTAGAGTCATGGTCTTCGCTGACCGTGTTGTGGCTTTCTTGCGTGAAGGACATTGTCTCCTGTTATTGCTGACCCCATTCATTTGCTTAAGAATTAAGTTACCGAGAAAGCAAAGTCGTTCAACAAATATTAGTAAGGAGTATTACAGATACTTGGAAATCAGGCTCATGATCCCTGTCCACTTGCTTCCTGTAATTCACATCCTTCTGACTTCTATCCTAGAAAACAGAGAGGAATGTGACCCGTAGACTGAGGCCAGAATCGTAGTCAGTCTTTCAAAGTGCTGTCTTAAATAATGCACCGTTGAGTCAACTTCTTCTCCAATATCTCCCAGTTTTTTTCTTTGATAACAAAGCTGATGAATTAGACTTACCTCCAGGAATTATTGTGTATAATAATCAGCACATGTCCATAAAGTCTTTTGAGCAATGTTAGAGGCTTTATATTATTAATGTCTGTTGATGATGCTGCGTTCTTGGGTCCTATAGGGACAGGCACCTTGTTTAGTAATCAGGACCATCTTATCTTTCGTTTCCTTTCTGAGCACCTTCTTTGTCCACCTATTTTCTTTCCTGGTTCTTTCTTTCTTAAATTGGTTTTCATTGTGGTGCACTACAGCCTACTGCCTCAAAACTAGGAGAGAAGATCATTTGTGGTTACCTCCTTAGCAATTATTGCAGAGTGTTTTTAAAAATTTCAAATTTGATCCTTTAGACAGATATACATCACCTATTAACAACACTCACCACCATGTCGTATAGGACTACACCAGAACTCCTCTCTTTTAAGACCAGTATAGATTCTATAAGTTTTTAGGTCTGTGACTATGTGTGGCTAGTGGCAACTATATTGGACAGCACAGTTCTAGAATGAGAGCTACTTGCATTTTGCTAAGCATAAACCGGCATAAATAATATATTATAGAGAAATCAGCACTTTGAATCCCAGGTTTGGCTCTTGTTTTCTCACTGACCTTAAAGAAGTTGCTTAACCTTTCTAAGCCTTGAATTTCTCATGTGTAAAATAGAGAACTGATAAATGCCTAGAGTGTTATTTTGAGGTTTAAATGAGATAATGTATGTTAAGTGCTTGGCATCCAGGCACTTGACAAATTGCAACTGTCCGTATCATTAGGTTCCACTGGTGAGTTTGGCTAAAATTTTTAAAATTCCTCCTCAATAAGGGCTGGATGAGAACTATTAGCCCATGGGGATGAGGCACTAGCCTCTGTTTGGCATGGGTTTGGTTCTTCTTTGGGGTTCTCTACATCCTTTGCTGTGGCCTTTGATGTTGCGTTTTGATGGCTCCCTACCCTCATCAGAGCCTTGCTTGTTTCCTGGCTGTTATTCTGATGTTTCACTTTCTCAAGTTCTCGACATTTCTCATTCAGACTCATTGTAATCCATCCTGGTTTCCCCCCCAATTCTATTTATGACTTACTGTCTAGGCCTCATGCTTGCTTTCTGCTTCTCTGGCGCCAGCCCTTGTTTCGTTCTTGCTCTGTCCCAGAAAACAAACTGGGACAGGTGACCCTGCTCAATGAATGCACAAGAATGAGGGCTTTCTAAAGATTTGGGGTGCTCTTCAGTACCTGTACCGCAGCTTGATGATGAATTCCTTACGGGATTTGATTGGTGGCTGAAGCAAACTAATTTAAAGTACTATATAAGTGCAAAATGTCATGGTTTAACTCAGATCTGCAGCGCAAAACACAGCTTAGCCTGGTGGTACTTGGAACTTGCTCGATTTGGGCATAATGAGAGTAAGAGAAATGGTGGGGTTGTTGATGTTTAGAGTTTTTGAAGGATTGGGCCAGTCCCAACGCCTCTCTGCTTGAAATGTTGCCCAGAGTCTGGGCGAAGGTGGGAGTACACAGTAAAGAATCTGGAAGGGAACTTCCTGCTGCTGAATGATTTGAGTGCTAATTATGGTAAATTGCTGTGGTTTTTTTTTGTTTGTTTTTAAATGCAAAAATCTAAACTCAAAGAAGCTTTCCAATCCAGTCTTAAATGAATGGCCTAGAAAGTACAACATAAAGTAAATGTGACTATTTTCTTCTGAAAATTGTGAGAACAGCATATGGATAAATACAACCTTCGTGAACATCTGTGTGTGATCGACCTCCTCAGCCACGCGGGGAACTTGTAGGCAAATTACTTGTCTTATTTTTACAAGTCCTAAAGACAAAGAAACAGTCAAAGATCTGATCTTTGAGACAAATGCCTCCTAAAATAGAGTTGTCCAGATCCTTGGCAGCTTTGGGGCTGATGTTACTCGCTGAGAAGAAACACAGATGGTTCAGAGATGCACAGGGTGAGTTTCTCAGCCATGATGGCAAAGGGGGTGCAGTCATGAGGGGACAGGCGGACTTTGCTGTGCTGCCTGGGGTCTCCACCTTGACCTGGTTTCAAGACCCAGCACAATTCCTGCCTCTTTGACAGCTTTCCCTTAAATGCATTCTTTCTTCTTTTGATACGTTGCAGTCTATAGCACGGATTTGGTAAGAATTACGCATAACCTTGGGCTAGCTCCTCTCTAGTTGTCTTGATCAGCCTACAAGATCGTAATGTTGTTCAAGGTTTCTCATGGTTATGTTTTATTTTCCAGTTAAATCAGGAGCTCCTTGAGGACAGGGGCCATTATTTATATCACTTTTATCCCTAGCCCTGCCCAGCGGGTGATTATTGATTGTGTTTATCCCGGAGTCAACACCTGGGGAGCATCCACTGAGTTGAGGGTCACAGCCCCTCAGCCAGCTCAGCTTCTTCAGTTCTTGGTTGTCCTCAGCTGTGTTTGTGGGAGTCAGGAGAGAGTGACACTTTCCAGCATTCTCTAGTTAGTTGTATAAGTTACATTCCTGACACTCAAATTGTAGTATCAATGAATAAAAAAGAACATTTCTTTCCATACTGTGGATCATACCCCTAAATTCCATGAATCATCTTATTAGTGCATACCTTGTGTCTAGGGAACTGGAAGAGAAAAGAGTATGGATGGATCAGCATAACCACCAGCCCCAAAACACACACACACACACACACACACAAGAATGCTTGTGATTTTGGGGAAGGGTCTTGTTTTGCATGGTATTGGAAATTACTTACACAGTTGAATTTTTTAGGTCAGAGGTTTATGTTATGTATCCTTGTCCTTTCCCGTGACCTCCTTTAATAATGGTTTATTGAATAAATGCGTTATCTTTACACATTTAAAAGGCAGTAAGTATATCATTTGTTCCTTTCAGTAGCCTAGGAAATTTTTACTCAAGTATATTCCTCTCAGTGAGTATTCCAAACTTTCACCATTCTCTTCAAGACTGTACTCAAATTTTCTACTTTGATTTTCCACATTTACTGCACCTTTTAATTTATGGAAAATTAGAAGCCTTTAGATGTGACCATTCTTAATTCCCTGCCTTCTATGCTATCAACTTCTAGTGAGTGGTTTCCAATCTTGTTATTATCCTTTGCTGCATTTGCCCCTGCTATTTAATTCCTTCCCAGCTGACTCTGTCCCCACTGGCTGCCTAACCCTCACCCCCTCCTGGCACTTCTCATGCCTCCGTATCTTTGGTAGGCATCTTTTCCTTTGCTTCTCATTAAATATTGGTGTTTCTTTAGGGATTTATCTTCTACTAATGCCAAACTCATTGCTGGTTTATCTCATTGTGCCTCTCTGTCCTAAGACCCCTCCTATAAGCTGTGACTCCCCAATGTGTATGTCCTGCTGGTCAGCTATGCCCGCCAGGAGAGTCTGTACCTCACTTCTCCTTCAACCCCAGGCGTTATTAGGATGCTCTGAAATTGCATGACTTTTCTTATTCTTTGGTAACTCACCCCCATTTTTACAAACAAGAAAAATAGAACCTTGGAAATGTCGTGACTTCAAGGTCAAAGTGCCTGTTAGAGTTTACGAATCTCTGACTGGCTGCTCGTCCTGTGCAGGGCCTCGGATATCCTTCTCTCCAGATTTCCTGAGATGTGAACATCCTTCATGGTGTCCCTGGGATTACAAACTGTCATCTCTGGAAACTCTCTGACAGTGAAATGCAGGCTCCTTCACGCAAAACTTGCTTCCTGAAATTGCACTATTGGACCACTCTGGGATTGAAAATTAAACTGCAGGCCAGGGAATAAACTGACTTTGGGGAAAAGTTAATAGCAGTTTGGTCTAGGTTTGCAGAGAATACAACATTCTGATCATACAGTGAAGGATAGGGATGGGAGAGACCATGAGATGCTATCTAGTTCATCCCCTCATTCTCAGATAAAGGCAAAACTGTGTTTATGTTGCTATGCAAAGAGATTTCCCTAAATTTACATGGAATAGGTTCATGTTCTTTAATGACATTATATTCAGTGGATCATCATTTGGTGTCATATTTTGGGTGTCTGGGCCAATGGTTCTTGGCCAACAAAGTTCTGGGACATCCTAGCACCACTGGGCTTGACACTTTAAAAATCCATATTCTTTGTATTTTCCAGAGCCTTGCTGGAATCCACATCCTTGTAGTAGGGTTTATGACATCCTCGTAACCTGCAGATGGTGATGTTCTACAATGTGGCAGAATATAGGTGACTCTTCTGTATTTCCAAGTTGACATTCAAAGTTATACTTTTTCCTGATAACCCGTCAAGGACCAATTTCATGTCTCTGCAGTTACTCTGAATCGGGCAGTATACTTTCATTGTTAAAAGGGAGATTAAAAGAGGAAAAGATGTGTGTTAACCACTTGATTAGGCATTGAACAAGAAAGAGGTTTGGGGCCTGTGTATGAGAGAGAGAGTGTGTCTGCTTGCCAGCTAGCAATAGATAGATGTCAGAGGCATTTTGTTTAGAGACTTAATAAAATGAGTATTTGCCTTTTGGTAATTTTCAAAAAGCTGTTATCCCCTGAGTATGAAAAAGGAATCCTGCATTAAGCTTTGCTTTCATAACTGAGGAGGACAAGAAGCCTTTTTCCTAATTAAAATCTCATTTTATACTAATTTGATATGAGAAAGTTTTTCCTGGAGATCTCCACAGTCTTTAATATATGTAAAAATGATCTGCCTGGTGATGCTAATTCTGTACATTTATTTAGCACTTTATAGTTTATGTATTCATTTATGTACAATATCAAACTTGATCCTCAATGTTAATGAAGTAATATCAGGAGCATCTTACCTTTGGAGAGGTTAAGCTAATGACGTATTTTCTTTAATTTGGATCATCATTATTATAGCTGTTTATAAGTCTGTAAATTAGTATCTTGATGTTAAGGTAATATTAATGTTGGGTTATTGAACCCTAGTTTCAAAAGAACTGACAATTTATTGCTCTTTCATTTGTGATACTTCTCATGTCATTTCAAGTAATTAGCACACTTATTAGAAGGCCTGGTAATGACTTAGGCTTTTGAACAATAATATAATCTCTTACTCTATGAGAAGATAAGAGATTATCTTTTTAAGATAGTCATAAAATGGTTCTATTACGCTGTAGGAGTCTCATGTACTGCTGAGTTAGGTACAGTAATTCTCTGTGAAACAGAATAATACTTCTTGGCTATATTCCTAGATTTAATCAATTAACTGTTATGAAATGGAGAACCAGAAAATGAAAAAAAACCCAAAAAAACAAAAATGCACAAACTTGAATCTCCATTGGATACTGAATGTATATTTTCCTCTGATTTCTTTTTAGCATCTAATTTTAAATGGCAACCTGCTGAAAATATTACATTAAAAAATTTCTTGGTTGGCAAATAAAATCCACATGGTGGATTTTTGTATTTTTTCATTGAATCAAAAAATTGCGGCCCGTGAAACACTTATTTAATAAACCTTTAGGCACACTGAAAATTTGTAAGTACAACTGTGTCTTTATCGGTGTTGTTCATTTTATGCTCAGGCCAATAGTTACAGTGTGATTTTTGCCAATGCAATGGAATGAGTCTACATTTTCATTTCAGATGTATACTATAAATTGCTGGAAGAAATCAGATACCCCATGGGTTAGTGTAACCTGGTTGAAACTCATAAAAATAGTAAGTTATTTATTGAAGTGTTTGGTGCTCAGTATGTTGCCTACTTTATCTTGGTTGATCATCAGTGAGTTTAGTATTATTCCAGTTTTATCTAGGAGAAGACTAAGGCTCTAAACCAAGTCTCTAAAATACTTCAGTGGCTTATTTTAAAGCCCTGGTATGGCCCCTGACAGAGCAGGTGCTCAGTGAATAATTGATGAAGGAAAGATATGTCATATGCTCGAGTACAAACTAGTAAGGCAGAACCAAATTGTGAACTTATATCTCAAATCTCTCTATGCTCTCACTCTTGTACTCTGCCTCTTAAATACCAGAGTTTTTGAGGGGATTTGTCCCACCAGAAAAAATCTGTGGTATTTTTCCTCCAAATATCCGAACTTTTATATTGAAGATGTTTATCTTCAACCTGGTATGATGACTGCGAAGCCAGGCGGCTCTTTGCGTGTGTGTTATATCTTTAGAACACCACCATTAATTGCCAGAGTGTATTGATGCTGATCAAATTTATATTTTTCTTTACCTTATTAATAATATAGTTGATATAGAAGGATGCTTTGAGGTTTCCACTTCTAACTTTTATGATGTTGTGTCAGTTTTTTAGTGTCCCAAGAGAATGGCTTTGAAGATACAGAAGTCTTTAGTAATTTCTGATAATGGATCTTGAAAAGAATAGCAGGACTGGCCAAAAGCCAGGCGTTTTTCTCAAATCACTTAGACTATTATTATTCCATTGTCTGAAAGGCAGATAATTTAATGAGTGTAAATTGCAGTCGACTTTGTAAAGAAGAGTTTTTGCACTTGAAGTTCCTCAGAACTAAAAATAAAATTTTTGACTTCATGAGTGTAATTGCATTTTTGACTCAATGTAATAGTTGACATACAGAGAAACTGTAGAGATTTTACTTATTTTTTTTTTTTTTTGAGGAAGATTAGCCCTGAGCTAATATCTGTGCCCATCTTCCTCTACTTTATATGTGGGACGCCTACTACAGCATGGCTTGACAAGTGGTGCTATGTCTGCACCCGGGACCCAAACCGGCGAACCCCAGGCTGCCGAAGCGGAATGTGCACACTTAACCCCTGCACCACTGGGCCGGCCCTAGAAACTGTAGCGATTTTAAATGACTGTTTCTTCAGAGTACCACACAAATCAAGCAATTTCTCCAAGACTGTGAAATTTGACATGAAAACAAAAAGAATTCAGGGCCTTCTTTGGGCATGACTATTGTATATTCAGGGGAAGGGCTTTATAAAATTTATTTCTTTAGTAACTATTTATCAAGTGCCTACTATGAGCCAGCCACTGTTCTAGGCCTACTAGCTTGGAACACAGTGGTGAACAAGATAGAAAATGTTCCTCCCATGCTTAGATGCTAGTAATAGGAGTCATGAAATATACAAACACACAAATACATTATTATTGATGGTGATGTTCATTGGATGGAAATAAATTGGGTGTTAAGCTATATGTGATAGTCAGGGAAGTCCCTCTGAAGAGGTTAAGCTTGAAAAGAAATCTGAAGAATGAGGGGAACTTCCAGGCAGAGGAACTAGGCAGCATAAGGACTTGAGGACTTGAGTTTGGCATTTTTAGAAAGGAGGTGAGAGTGAGGGAGAAGGATAAGTGATTAAATGGGAGAGGCAGAATGGGCCAGGTCTCTAATAGCCTACCTATGTCATGGTAAGGAGTTGGGATTTTATTCTAAGTAATAGTATGCTAGATATATTTAAATGGGACAGTTTTAAGATTTGCATGTAAAAAAGAAAGTGATGGCTCTGTATGTTATTAGGAGAAAAAATTGAGGTGGAAGAGTGGAAGCAGAGAAATCAGATAGGGGTCATTGCAGTAGTGAAGACCAGATTCAGACAAGAATACAGGTGGAAAAAAGTGGATGGATTTAATGTACATTTAGGGTGTTGAGCATAGGATGTGCTGAAAGGTTGCAAGTGGGAGTGAGGGGAAAGGAGGAGTCACCAGTAACTTCTGAAATTTTCTCTTGGCTGGACAGTGGTGCAGTGAAGAATGGGAGAGGAATAGTTGGTTGGGGAAAAGGATGGAAATGTATAACTCTACTTTTTAAGTTTGAGATGTCTATTAGCCATCTAATTGGAGATGCTGAACTCCCAGTTGAATATGAAAGTCTGGCTCAGGTAAGGGTCAGGGTTGGAGGAAGATTTTGTGATTGAACAGTGAGGAGATCATATTAAAATATGCGACTGGATGAGATCATCTGGGGAGAAATTGTAGACAGAGAAGAAGGCTCTGAAAGAGCCCTGAGGCACCACAATAACCATTCAGAGGTGGGCCAGAAGAGCAAATATCAGCCAAGCACTCTGAGAATGAGAGGCCAGGAAGGTAGGAGGAGAACCAAGAGCAGGAGGGTGTCGAGTCCTCATTCCCAGAAGAGAGAAAAGTGTTTCCAAAAGAAGAGTGTACTCAACTGTGTTTATGCTACACAGAGATGAGGACAGTGGGGTTAACTCTAGCACAGGAGGTGGTTTCTGTGCTATTTTTGAACAAGTATTGATAAGTATGCCATCTTCAGCTTTGAACTGGATGATCATATAGGAAGTAGCCATGGTATTGATTCCTTATTTTAAAGGTAGTGATAATTGGTCATTTTTTAAAATATAAAGCTGTTAATGGTAATATATATTTCCCTGCTTCTATAATTTGGCTAGAATTCTTAGCTTTCCTTATTTTGTAGGCAGCATGGACTTAATAGGTTACCAAGAGGCTGAATTCCTATAGTACTGTACCAGAAAAATATTGGTTCTTTAATGTTAGTGCCCCATGGTTCAATCAATAGGTTGCAATGAAAAAGTTTATCTGGCCAAGAGGCAGAGCTGGAAGCCCCATCTACAGCCATAGCCAGAAGCTGTGAATGTCATAAAACTGTATTTGCTAGAAGCTGTGCTGCTATCCTAGTCATGTTCAGTAGAACAGTAAAATTTGATGCCTATGCATGAAAATATTCAAAGAAACAGACCCCATTCTCAGAAATGGTATCATGGCAGATCTGTGGTAGGATATATAGCTATATAATTATCATCATCAACTGACATGGTTTAACAACCTAAAATCATGTCTCCATTGCTGTGGGAGACATAATGTAACAAAGCAATGTGGCTCCAAAATGCTTTATCAGAATGGTTCCTTCAATTCAACTTTAAATCCCATTGTATTTCTTCTGATCTTACCTGAGAAAAAGCATTAATTTTTACAGGCCAAGTACAATTCTTCAAATGGCCTCTGAGAAAATCAATGTTTTGTGCTATAATTACACTGTTTATGTGTCTTTTCTGCTATAGGAGTTCTATATAGTTGTTTTGCCACAGTTAGCAAGTGCCAATAAAATTTGGGGAATGTTTTTTGACTATAGAGTTGAAAGTCAGAATTACAAACTATTTTAAAAAGTGAAATTGAAGAGTTAAAACTTCGAAAACAAATCAAGTTTGGCAACATCAGAATAATTCTAGTTAGAAAATATACAAAACACTATTGGGAAAAGATTATCAGTCAAATAGATATATGTAGGCATTTATTTTATGAGGATCGTGGAAAAGTGACTAGCAGATTCTTAAAAGAAAACCTAAAATATTTCTTGTAAAGTAGACCAGAAACTGGTAATCACAATCACAACTCAAAATTCAATACTGCTTGGCTAATTTAATGAAAAAATTTGATGTGCTTTTGGTGCCTCAGTGATGGAAACGAAGGAATGATACTGACTGCTTACTTGAAAATCCATTACTTGTTCAGAAATTAATGGATACCAATAAAAGTCGTGAAGTTAAAAAAATAAGCACCATATAAAGATATTGGCTAATGTGGCATTATATGTCAATTATATCTCAATTAAAAAAAAAGACATCTGTCTTCAGGTACAGTCAGGGAAATGCAAATTAAGGCCAAAAATGGAAACCATTTTATACCCACTAGAATGCCAAAAATGTAGAAGACTTTCTATATCAGATCTTGGCAAGTATGTGGAATAATGGAAATTCACACACTGTTGCTAATGGGGGTGTAAATTAGGACAGCCACTTTTGTTACCTGCTCGCCACCAGACAAAAGCCAATCAGTAGAGCGGCAAGGCGGTGGTAGAGAAAGAACTTCAGGGAGCGATGAGCTAGCTGATTGGAAAATGGCAGACTATCATCCTGAAAAAAACATCTTAAAGGGGAACTAATTTAGAAGTGACTTATATAAGGAGTTGAGGAGGGCACTCAGGAATGTCACGTGATGGATGACTGCAGACCGTTGGGTACCTTTCTGTGGACAAAGAGTTCTGGGTCTGCTGACAGATGGGGAAGGTCTGACCTTCCTGACGTTTCCTTATCTGCGATGAAGGAACAGTTTCAGATAGGGGTCATAAATTTCCTGCTAACAAGCTATCCTTTCTACAGGCTACTGATTAGCTTGTATACGTGTAGTTCTAAGCATTTCTAAAAAGTACATTATGCAAGTAAGACGGAGGTCAGGTAAAGTTCAAACCATGGAATCTTGAGTGATAATATGGAGATGGTCTCACTTTGGAAAACAATTTAGTGTTATCTTGTAAAGTTAAACACATGCATTCCTTAGATTTACAGTTCCTTTCTCAGGTATAAATCTTAGAGAAGCTCTTAACACGTATGAACCAGGAGATACGTAGAAGATTTCTAGTTGTATTATTTACAATGGCAAACAAGCTAGAAACAGGCCAAATGTCCATTGACAAGAAATAGATGAGTATATTTTGCTAAAATCACACAAGGGATTATACAACTGTGAAAATGAATGAACTACAGTTGGATGCAACAGCACAAACACATCTTTGAAACATAAAGTTGAGTGAGGAAAGCAAATTTCGGGAGATTACACACAGTGAGATACCATATTTATAAAACTCAAACCAAGTAAATTGAAATAATACATTGATTAAGGATACATATATATGTGTGCTAAAATTATTTTTCAAAAAAGAAAGTTAGTGATTACTTTTGCATGAGGAGAAGCAGGAGGAGAGCTGGGAAGGAGCACAACATAGCTAGCTTCAAGAGCAGTGAAAATGTTTTTGTTCTTAAACTGGGGATGGGTTTAGTGGGTGGTGGTTCACATTTATTTAATTAATATGCTTTCTAACTATGCATACATTACTGTTTTTACCCAAATCAAATGGTATAGAAAAGTAGTATCCAGTGAGATCAGTTACTATTGAGATCATCTTGACTGACAATCGAGAGAAGGTACTGCCTGGGTTACCATGTTCTCAGATAACTATATCCTCCATTTGCTATTTATATCAGAAATAGCTTGATGGCAAGCCAAAGAAAAGAATGCAGATAATACGAACAGTTACATCTCTCTTTGCAAGCTTAGCCTGGGTTCTGGGGTCTTTCAGAAATCGGAATGTATATTGAGCATTTTGGTTGACAATAAGACATGTTAATGCTGAGCCCTCTCTTCTGCCTTCGTTCAATTTTAGAAGTGCTGGTAAGATAAGAATAAAGAACATCGGATAAATCCTCTGCCGAGGCTCACCTGTAAGGTGTAGGCAAATAGTGCAGGAGTACTGATTAAAACAAGCAGATTGAAGCCTGATGACCTAAATCTCTCTAAGCACAGAGATTGGCAAGGGAAGAGCTTCCCGCTTTGGAAGGGGCCCCATAAGATCAGGAACAGTGAAGTGACTGTGAATCTAAGCACTCGTCGAGTGCTGGGTATTTAACTGAAGAGCTAATTGTATGCAAGTCTATGGAATCCCTGGGCAGGTGAAAAACCTGGAGTTTGGTAGATGATTAAATATTTCATAATGTTTTTTACATTCATGAAAGGATAATATAATTAAATCTTGGCTTAGTTTGTGCTTTTGACTGCCGTTGTTAATTTTTCTCCTTCTAGAATTTTATTAACTCTCAACCCCAGAGTCATTACTTTCCTTGTGCACTTCATACTTGGCTTTGGCTAAGTTTAAGGCTTTAATTACTATAAAAAGAAAGAAATGAAAGGTAAGATAAAGAACTGGCTTTCTGTTGCCTCATTTATGAGCATAGATTTTTGGTACCATCCTCTTGACCCACCAACATTTGATAGTTGTATTCATTCGCTCCTCCCTTTGGGTCTTCTCTACCCTCCCATTCTCTCTGCTCCCCTTCCTTCTCTCTCTCTAATTGCTACATGAACTTGTGGTCTTATGTCTTAAACAACCAATCCTTTTTGGGGAGGAAGGGTAACTTCTATATAAAATCAAACACTTGAGGAATTTGCATAATCTGTTTTTTAATACATTAGATTAGGGTATTAGATACCAGGTTGCATTCTACTTCTTACTAGAGTACCTAGGCATGCATGCTTTCACTCTTTCTTTCCCTTCATTCAACCAATAAACATACGCATGAGTACTTATTATATGCCAGTGCTGTGGGGGACTTCCAGGTTAGAAAGTTGAGGATGACACAGTCTCAGCCTCTGAAAAGTTCGGTTTACGAAGAGATTGCCCTAATTTATGATTTATGGGTGTGAGCTGCCAAATATCTGAACTGATGAGGTTATTTAAAATAAGTTGGGTGTTATTCTGGAGATATTGGCCTTTGTAAATTCTTGTCTAACCTTCTACTGTACTATATTTGTGATGGCTTTGAAACCCTTGAAAGAATCCCAGGTATCAGGTCTTAAATTTATTGTAGCATTATTTACAATAGCCAAGATGTGGAAACAGCCTACATGTCTGTCGATGGATGAGTGAATAAAGAGGCATTGTATATAATGGATATATAGACAATGGAATATTATTCAGCCGTAAAAAGAAGGCAATCCTGCCTTTTGCAACAACATGGATGAACCTTGAGGGGATTATGCTAAGTGAAATGAGCTAGACAGAGAAAGACAAATACTGTATGATCTCACTTATATGTGGAATCTAAAAAAGCAGAACTCATAAAAACAGAGAGTAGATTGGTGGTCCAGAGGCTGAGGGGTGGAGGAAATGAAGAGATGGATAAAAGGATAAAAACTTCCAGTCACAAGGTAAATAAGTTCTGGAGATCTAATGTACAGCATAGTGACTATAGTTAACAATACTGTACTGTATGCTTGAAGGATGCTAAGAGAGGAAATCTGAAATGTTCTCACCACAAAAAAAAGGTAAATAAAAAAATATGGATGTGTTAACTAACCTTGTTGTTGTAGTCATTTCTCACTACATACATATATCAAATCATCACATTGTACACTTTAAACCTACACAATGTTATATATTCAATTATATCTCAGTAAAGCTGGGGGAAGAAATCTAGCCACAAGAGCCTGGAGTGTCATTGGGTTAATTGTTGTGAGATCTGTTTTACTTTTTGAGTGTATGGGTGGGTAGGTTGGGAGAAGGAGAGTGTATTCTTTGTGGAGTATGGAAGGATGTAGGACTGGGTTTTTAAAATAGAATTAAAATATTTGTACCTAACTTGTGGCTTTGGCGATGGTAGCAAGTTGTTGAAAATCTTTGATACATCTTATTTTTGTTACCTGATTAAAGACAGGATGTTTATGGACTCTTTTCACTGTCTGACTAAATTTCATAGCTTCCTCTCCACATAGTCCTCTGGCCATCCATCCCTCTCTCCATTCATCTATCCATCCCTCCATCCATCCATTCATCCATCCATCCATCCATCCATCCATCCATCCATCCATCCATCCATCTATAGTAATTGACCTCTTTTTGGGTACTAGACACTCTGCAATGCATATAAGGCCTCTGTCTATATAGAGCTTAGAGTTTGCTTTGTTTTATGTTCCTTGTGTTCATATAGGTAAACTAAGATAAATACTATCCAAAGATAGTGAAAGTGGAAATTTTAAATTGTAGTAAACATGCTGAGAAAGAGGCCTGTTTATTCTGTAGTGGTATTGATAGATAACTGCATGTTAGTTGGTTTAATAATCAGGATTTTTTCTGCACCTGTGTTTTATCAGTTCTAAAAGCAGTATTAGTTTGACTTCAAATACATGGTGCAGATAGGAGACATATTTCTTTAAATATTCAAAAGAATACGAGATTGTTTTAGCTGTGAGGTTTGTGTTAAAAATAACAAGAACCATGCAGACACTCCTTCCTCTGAAGTTTTAGTAAACCAGGGAATTTTGTTTACCAGACTATCACTCTTTTGTTAATAAGAACATGAAATATTATGGAGCAAATAATTGTGTTCATTTGCAAATATCATCAAGACCTCAGGTAACTGACAAATGACTGCGTGATACGTAGAGAAATTTTCTAAAGGTATTATATCTATTTTTTAAATGTTTTTACTATTTCTCTCTGTGCTCCCAAAATGCAGCACTGTCTCTTTGCTGCTGAGCTGCATTTATAGCTGTACCACTGAATACCTGATTTTTATTTTGGAGTAGATCCAATGCAAATACCCACATTAATGCAACACATGCAAAGGTCAGGAGGTCCAAAGTGTGGTTCCCACAGCAACTGACCTTTGTTTCTCTGGAGCTCGGCAGTATTTGCTTTCACTTAGTAGCAAAACTTTTCTATTTAATGATGTATGGTATGGTGCAGTTATTATGGGAAATGTTATTTAGAAATTTCTGATTTCCAATTAGGAAAACTTCAATTTTGATGTTCTAACAGTTTAGAGGCTATTTTATACCTCCCATACTCATGAAAAGTAAAGACAACCATGGGAAAGTAAAATTGAACACTTTTTTCCTAAACAATTATCTAACTATAATTCATTTAGCAAAACATCTTGAAATAAGAAATTAATTTTGAATATGTCTATATTTGTTTATACAATAGCTGAGTAATTTTGAACAAAGTAAGAGGTAGGAAAAATACCTTATTATAAATGGTTTTTTTTTGTGTCCATGTTTATAAACGTAGTCATTTATAAAATTTGAAGCCAACAGAAATCACACCTATATTTGCTATCTTTTTCCATTACGGTCAAAAGTCAACCCGTTCATCATGGTTTGGATCTCATTTCCTCTCAAGGGCTTTGGTTCTGCTATTTTCCCCTCTCACTCCTGAACTGTCCACTTCTCCCTCTGTACCACATCATTCCCATCAACGTACATACATCCTCCTGTATCTCCCGCACCCTATGACCTCCATAGCTACCACCCTATTTTCTGTATTCATTGTCTACACTTCTTCATCTGTTTATCTCACTCCAGTGGGTCTTCTGTTCCTCCACTTCACTGTAGCTGCTTTCTTCAAGGTCACCAAGGCTTACTTCCGTCCTGCCAAATGTCACGGTTACTTGTTGAGCTCATCTTATTTAACCCTCAAGCAAAAGTCCAAACTTTTGTCTCAATCGAGCATCTCTTTCTTCTTGGGCCACCACATTCTCCCTACTGGTTCCTCCTTCTAAGTCTCCTTGTAAACTCTTCATAAATTCTTTGTCCTCTGATCCTCCTCTGAAGTTTGAAGTACATCAGGTCTTGGTATTCTATTTACAATCTCACCCTGAGTTAGGGTCGCCAGATTTAGCAAATAAAAATATAGGATGCCAAGTTAAATTTGAATTTCAGATAACTTTTTTTAGTGATATATCCCATGTAATACACACACATCTATCCATCTAGCATCTATCTATCATCTATCTTTCTTTCTATCTATCTATCTGTCTGTCTGTCTGTCTGTCTGTCTGTCTATCTATCTATCTATTCATCCATACCTCCTTCCATCCATCCCGTAAACTGTTGGGATGTACTTTAAGATAACCATGTTCCATGCAATGTTTGGGACATACTAATACTAAAACATTATTCATTGTAACTGAAATTTAATTAACTAGTGTCCTGTATTTTATCGTAATCTTATGCTGGGTGAGCTCATTTGTTTGCCTGATGTTAAACACCATCTGTATGCTCCAGAATTTACCTCTCCCTGAGCTCCAGTTTTGTGCTCCCAACTTTGTAAGTAACACCTTCTTCTCAAAAGTAGTATGTCTAAAAGAGATTTATTCATTTCTACTCCCTCTGCACCTTTCTAATGACACCAGTATTCTTTTTGCCATCCTCTCATCAATCTTTGGATGAGTCCCAAGGTATATAAGTCCAAAACATATCACAAGTGTGTGCACTTCTCTTTGTCTTCACTGAAACCTTGGCAGGTAAGCGCTCGTGATAACTTGCCTGGACTACGGCCCCGGCTTCCTAACTGTTCCTCCTGCTTCTATTATATCTGCCCCCTACACAACTCTTTATCCGTGCAAAAACACTTTCTAAAATAATCTTCAAAAAATGTCAATGAGATCATGCCATTTGCCCTGTTGTTTCAAAGCTCCCTCTCCGTGCACTTTCCAGTGGCTTCTTATTGCACTCTGAATAAACCCAAATTCTTTATCATACCCAACACGGCCTCCAGGGTCTGGCTCTTGCCACCTCCACTCTTCTGACTCATGCTTACCACCTCCAGCCACACTGCCTTCTCTCTATCTCACTACTTCTCTATTTTTTTCCCTCCCCGCCCCCCCAGAATACACTTTCCCTTCTTTTTTTCTCATGGCTGATTCCTTTGACTAGTATCTTCCTCACTCCTATCTAATGTTGCTTTATAACATCCACCCCTCCAGTACTGTCACATGACTCTTTTTTTTCCCCCAGCACTGATCAATACTTGAAATGGTCACATTGGTGTATTTAGGTATTCATTTATTTTCTCTCTCCTGGAACATAAATTCCATGAGAGGGACCTTCTTTCTTTTGTTAATTAATTTATCTACAGCTCCCAGAATAGAACATAGTAGGTACTCAATAACTATTTGTTGACATTTGAATTAGTGATTTTCTAAAATAGATTTGTGCCACAACATATCATAAAAATTCCAGCTTATTATCCTTCCTTGGATTTGAAGATAGGTATGGCATGAAAATATTTCCACTGTTTTTTTCCCCGTTGGCACTTAGGCTATGATGTTGAGTCAGATATGTTGGTGAAAAAACCCTAGCCATCAGCACCAATGAAAGCATTGAAAATGGTTTCATCTGTTCGTATGAGCTGGCTCTGTCCCTGGGGAGAAGGCTGACATATGAGAGTCAGTCAGGATCCTGCCACAGATTGTCTTTCAAAGTCAAATTTCAGCCTGTCAAGAGATGGAGAAAATGATGTGTGACCCGAAGAGATGGTAGATTAATATTTCTGAAAAACTGTGAACAAAACCCCCTGGAGCTACTTGTTTGTTGCACCCTTAAGACCATCCTTCCTCTGGTATGGGAAATGCTTTGCACAAAACAGCGTTTTTGCTTTGTATATAGACATTGTCCCTGCCCCAAGATGGGGTTTCCCAGCAAGCTGTAGCGTTCATTAGCCCCTTTGGACAATGCAGTTGCTGAAACAGACTTGTGTCTTTATCTCGCAGCTTCATTTCACAGTCAGAATGCACTGGACGTCTAGGGGAAGCTGTGATGTATGAAGCAGAGAGAAGATTGATTTTCCACAAGGTCCCTGGTACCTGGAGTAATGAGAGTGGCAAATTACTTGCTTGCTGAGCAAACATGACAGGAATGTCATAGAGTGAACTTATATTTATGCAAAAACACTGGGGTCACATGGGTGGGAATTCCACAAAGTGACCTTATCTCTGGAAGATATCCCTCACAATCGCCACCTTGCACTGGGAAGCCTACGCTCAGCATGAGGTTCATAACAGCTGCTTAAAAAACAAATGCTTCTAATGAATAATGTAATGCTCATGGTACAGTAAGAAATCAGATAAATTGTGGTGCCATTTTAAAATGAGAGTCCTCCACTCACAGGCTATTTCTGATGTTCAACTTGGATCTTGTGGTAGTGGAACATAAAATATCTACTTTAATAGAGTAAAAGAAATGGAGTGATTTATCCTAGTCATTGTGGGCCTTTAGAACTCTCATTTGGTAATGAAAAAAATCCATGATTGATGGGGAAGTAGATAATTTTTCCATGTTTAGGCAGTCTGGTGCATAAAGAACACACACGCTTCTCAGAATGTGTCAGGCAGACAAAAATATTTAAAAAGTCAGTAAGTGGAAGAGGGAAGTGGTGGTAATATTCCTCTAAAACATTTCAAGATTTCCAACATAATGGTTTACACAAGTCACTTTAAAAAGCGCTGCTGGTGCTTTTAGCTGTAAACTATTAAAAGAACATTAAAATGATAACTTTCTTTTGTTAGTAAGTTTAAAAGTCTGCTGATTTTAGCAAGTTGTCCTGGATTTAGAAGAATTTTTTCTTATTTGATGTTCGTTTGTTGATCATTCGTCATTTATTTTTTATTTTTTTGAGAAAGATTAGCCCTGAGCTAACATCTGTGCCCATCTTCGTCTATTTTATATGTGGGACGCCTGCCACAGCCTGGCTGGATAAGTGGTGGGTAGGTCCATGCCCAGGATCTGAACCACCAAACCCTGGGCGGAGGAAGCGGAGTGCACAAACTTTACTGCTATGCCACCAGCCGGCCCTTGTCATTTATTTTTGAGACCCTGGTTTGTGCCTGGCACTATGTTAAATGTAAGGTACTCAGAGATCACAGGAACCATTCAAATTCTCAAGCGGCTCATTCTTAGTAACTGAGATTGTAATGTAAAATAAATTCAAGAGAAATGAAACTGTTAAGCCTCGTTGTGGGGACTGAGCCCACGAGGCAGAACAGAACATTCTAAGAGAGGTGTTATTTATCTGCTTTTGCCCCCTCTGGTCCCCAGAGTATGGATTGGAATACTCAGTGAGGTCCAGTTAGTCTAGATATTCGTAAGCAACAAATGGTGACATCCTTTAACTGGGTACCTGTGGGACAACAGAATGTATATATGTTTTCTATGGGTCATGGGCCATCCTAAGTGTCTCATTTATGTTAGCTAATTTAATCATCATGTGCTTCTATTAGGTGGATTCCAACATTAGCTCCACTTGGCAGACAATGAGACGAATGGAGAGTGGGATGAAATGACTGCAAGGTCACACAGGCAGTTAGCAGCCAAGGCCTCCGTGCTGTAGACACCTCTGCTGTGCAGCCTCTGATGACCCCAGGGGAGTTTAACTTCTATTGGTGGGGGAGGATCAGAGGAGCTTTGGTTGAACATAACCGAATCTACATTTTGGAATAAGAAATATACTCTAGAATTTGCTATGTGACTAACACAGCATGTTTACGTGCAACTCAAACAGTGTAGAGTGGAACTCGGGTGTTCATTTCTAGGACAAGTCACTAAGAACCTGGAATATCCACACCTCAGTCTGCTCTGAGATTCCCTTCCTTTAGGTTCTTTGATCCTCCTTGTGTCTACAGTGTCCTTGCCTCATACCAGCGTGTGTTGGATTGTTGCATTCTTGCTTGGGGCCCCTAATTTTTATTCTGAGTCTTTTTATCCACTTGGTCTTTTAAAGTGCAGTCTCTCACTGAATTTCTAAGAAAGACTGCATCCTTTAAAAGCCTTGCAAAATATGAGTTGTTACATGTGCCTGCTCTGCTCACTTTGCCTGCTTTCACTGTTTGTAGGAGGATGTGGCTATGATTGCTTCCTTCTGAACTGAGTGATCTTTTCCATGTGGTATGTTCCTCTTTGGGCTGCAATTAAGATTTGAATTTACTTTTGGTGGGAAGAGGCCTGATTGGGGCTGGAGCTAATGAAAAACTGCCCATTAGTCAGAAACATGGACACCTCCTGGCTTGAATCGCTTAGGGGCATTCTGGTTTCATCATTTCATCTCCCTGACTGTTGTGTGGGCTACACTAAGAACAGAAATTAGCTAACACTTAGATATTTTATATATGTCTGGCACCATTCTAAGTGCTTTATATGTCTTAATTAATTTAACAGTAAGGCTAACCCTATTATTTTCTACATTTAACAGATAAAGGACTTTCACGCAGGTGGTGTGAGACCTAGTGTTAAATGGTTACCAATGTATAAGATCGAATTCAGCTTGTTCTGCGGAGGGTCAGAGAAGTCTTCTTGGAAGAGTTAATGGCTGATTTCAACATGGCACTGATTTTTCTATTTTATCTTCTCTATGACTCTTCTAGTTATTTGTTAGATATGGCAGCCCACCCAGATAATGCATATCTACTTGTTGAGTATTTATTATGAGTGAGACGCTACTGCACACTTCATGTGTGTTAACATGTTTAATCCTCACAAGTCTTTGAGAAAGGCACCAGCATTTCCCCCCATTTCCTAGTTGAAGAAATTGAGGCATTTGTTAATTTTGTCCTGTGGCCCAAAGTTTGCAAATGTCAAAGCTAAGGTTTGAAACCAGGACATGTTGGTCCTGAGTTACCTCCCCACTATTCAGTGCTGCCATTACACTGTCAGTGTCAAATAAGGTGGTCATAATTGTAGCTGAATAATGCCCAATAGCATACCAATTCATGAACCAAACTGTCTTATCCTTTGATATTTTAAATGCCCGTAAGAGCTAACAATATCAACCAACAAGAGTCAAGAACCGATGTTTTTTTATGTACATCTCTTTCAATTAGACTCTGAGCCCCGAGTGGTCAATACCAGCAGGTTGACACAGATGGGGACAGTTGGGACCCAGAATAGACCTTTCTGCTATGAGGGCCTGATGATGGGATCAGGCCCAGCGAAGCATGGTATCTAGGCAATGAGGCAAGAAAAACATAAATCCAGAGCACTGTTTTGGAGGGCAGGAGAGGTGGGCAGTCAGTGTGAGGGAAGACTGTCAGGAGGTAGCAAAAACTAGCCCTGAGTTTCAGGGACAGCACTCCAGGCAGGTGGCAAGAACAAAGCAAGGTCTTGTGCAGGTGCCTGAGAGAAGGAGTCAGGCCTGGGAAAATGACAGGAGCTCAGTTCCCAGAATGGGGGCACCAGAAGAGAGCCAGACTGACAACTGTGATGTGAGGCCCATGGTACCAGGCCAGATCTCCTTAAATTTCTATTCCAGCTGCCAGGGCTCATCCTAACTACTGGAGGGAGGTCTGAGCCTGAAGGAGGGGGACACAGGTTCTGGCTTTGGAAAAAATGCTTTCTCCTTTATCAAAGGGAGGCCTTACCCCTATCCTTTGTAAAACAGTAACCAATTATTTCTCAGAACTATGAGGGTTATTTCCAGATTTAGGTGCATTCGTCCTTTCTGATTGGTGCTTGAGTTGGAGTGAAGACAGTATCCTTAGACATACTGCCTGCCTTACACAGGAGTAAACACTCTGAAGGGAGAGAAGAATCGTTTATATCAATAGTGTTATCCTTTGTGAGAAGGTGGGAGTTAAGCCTATTTAGACATGGCACAACATCAAAGGTCAACTCACTGGCATGGGTGGAGGAGAGGAGTGACGCCAGTCCAAAATTATTGCTATTTACCGTTAGGGACCATTATGTAGTTTTCTGGTATACAATTACCTTCTTAAATACATTTTAATAGAGTGGTCCATTTTTATCCTTCATACCTTAAGATGGAAGGAGTTAATCCAGAATCAGCTAGACAGCAAAGGTGAACTGAGGTGGAGGACACATACTCCCCAGATAATTCACAAATTGGGTAACATCTCCAAGCAGACCAACTCTTAATAGTATTATCATCTACATTTGATGTTTGCGCAGTGTGTTGTCAGCAGATGGTGTCAAGTTCTGTGAACTTGATGATTTTTATACGATTCTCAGTGAGGAAGGCATGGAACTAAAGAAGAGAAATAAAGGAAAAATGCCCCCCTGAGCCCTGACGTTATGTCCTCCTCCTTCCTTTGTGCAAAATGGCAACTAATGTGAAAGCCAAGAGCTCCTCCTCACTGTTCTTCGGGTGCATAATGTGTCCACTCATATTGCTGCAGGATGCTATGGAGGAAGGAACAGGAATTTGTAGTCAGAGGACCTGGATATGGGTCCTAAAGCTATCATGTATGGATGTGACCCTATTGGGCAACTCACTTCACCTCTCTGAGCCTCAGTTTTCTTATTCTTGAAATACACTGCTCCAGACTTAGCTCTTCTTACTCCGTCCCGTAGACTTGAGGGTGAAGCAAACGAGACTGCCTGCCTTTCCACTCCTGCGTGTCCCTCGCTCCATGTCTTTCCCCAGACTGTTCCCTTGACTGGCATGCCTTTCTCATCATCTCTGCTTATTAAAATCTTACCCATACTTCAAAGTTTAGTTCGATTATTTCGTACTTCAGACCCAGGCTTAACACTTATGGAAGACGTTCTTAGTGTCAGAAGTAGCGAGAGTGCTCACATATATCATCTAATGCAACTGCCGAAATTGTGGAGTAACTGATATTCAGGTAAATCTGTTTGTTCTATCTTGAGTTTCTTTCAAAAGCATTTGAGAAGGCCAGAAGGTTGGTAACGTTTTGTTTTTTTTTTACCTTATAGATAGGAAAACTGGGCTGAAACGATTTGCTTTTGTTCGTGTATCCGGACTTCGGTGAAGTCATGACTAGAATCTATCTCAGAATTTTGCCTACTGGTCTGGCACTTTGTCTATTTGTCAAAATCTTGTGAAGGTACATTTGACTCCCTAGATTTGGTCTGTCTCTCTAAGCCACTGCAATCCTTTATTTAGTACTCCATGAGTCATTCTCTTACTTACACGATCTGACAAATCTTACTTCATTCCTCTGTTATGAGTCCTTCAAAGGAAGGAACGAACTGGGGCTTGCTGATCTTGGTATCATTTAACAATGTCCACCATAGGGCCTTGTGTGAAATAAGCGCTGAACAATAGCTGTTTTGGATGAATACATGGGATTTCCCCAAGCCAAACTTTGAGTAAGCAGCTGCATCTCCCTTAAGTTTGCCTGACAGCAAGTGTATCTGTGCTGTTTAACAATTATGTACCGATGACGCATGTATAGTAAACAGTACTTTGACTATGTGATTTCAGGCTAAGTATCTGTCTGAATTTAATTAAGATATGCTATTATATTCTTTTCTTTATGAAAACTAATGGAAAACAAGCAATAGATTATCACAAGCTTATTTATAATCCATTTATTAGCTGAAAGATGAATTATTTTGTTTACTATGCGATCGTCAAATCTTAAAATAAGAACATACAAGTTTAATCAGAACGTAGGCTCCCCGTGTGCGGGCATCTTGCCTGTCATTTTCGCAGCGACATCACCAGTATTTAGAGTAACAGTAGATGTTCAGTAATAATTGTTGAATGATGGGTGAGGCTATAGTTTTCATTCAGTGATGAAGCTTGGGCTCTTTAGATAAGATATTATTAGGATTAAAACTTGTAAGACACTTTCATATAGGGTGTCTCTTTTGATCATCACAACAACCCTGTGAGGTACTTAAGACTAGTATTATGACCTTCGTTTTACAAAAAAATCAGCTGAGGCTCCAAGAGATTAAATGACTGTAGAAATCATCTCCCTAGGCAGTAGCAGGTGACCAAGACTTGAATTCAAGTGTTCTCACTGCCAGTCCTGTGTTCCCTCTGTTTTCATGGAGTCCATACAGGATATAAAAATAGAAGAGGATGTTGGCCAAGGCCATCATATTAGACCCCCTTTAAAGTGCTTTCTGGAAAGTTATATGTGATAAATTGAAGTGACTTTGGCATCTGAAACATGGTACCATCAGGGAAGCAAAGTTACTGGGTTTGGTGAAAGAATGATTTTGAGACACCTCTGAATTGTCTTTGAGCCTCACACTAGGAGAAGGATGAACTACAGCCATTTTATTCTGCAGTTACTTTCTTTGCCTCTTACTTTTTGGCTTGTCTGAACCATAAGCTTATTTAAGGCTTCAGATTTTTACCAAAGTCTAAATATTCTTTTGTACTCTGCAGTTTTTGCTGCTACCAGTTGTAAAGAACCAGCGGACTCCTTTGGTATTTTTATACGTTATGCTTTATTGTTTTGCTCCAGTGTTTTCCACCCAACACCAAAGTGCAGATGCTGTGATTGCTCCTTCTAGCTCAAGACCTCTGCTTTTCAGTCGGTCCTTTTCTTTCTTTTGTTCCCAGTTATAATCTTTATGTGCCTCTGCGAAAATATAGGGTCGGACCTTGTCCTTGCAGGCTCTGGATTCTTCCACGGAAGGCAAACTGAGTTTTAAGCTGCATTTGTCTACTAAACATCTTCAAATCTGAGGACCCTAAATACTCCTAGAAGCACAGTCATTTGGTATAAAAGCACTCATGTGAAACCGGTAAATCTAGGCACAATTTTCAATTGGGGTAAATAAGAAGCACAGAGAAAATAACTAATTTATTTAAGACAATTTTTGTCTTTTTATCCTCCTTTCTTCCTTTGTTTTTTTCTGATTCAAGTCAGAGTTTACACAGCCTGTGACTAGAAAGCGCTGTCTATTCTAAAACTTACCCAGAAAAATGATGGCTTAGGTCAGATGCCGCACACTGGCTGCCCACAGGCTGTATTTGGCATACTGAATGTTCTTAAAAGTTGTATTAATTGAGAACATTTAATTGAGAGATTTCAGATATGATTCTGGATTTTTGGATTTTTGTGAGAAATGAGAGAGTATGGTAGAGCAAAGCTGATATTTCCATTTTTCATCAAGGGGCTGGAGCTGAAGGGTTTCTGAAGGTGAATTGGAGGGTAAGATCGAGCCCTCTTTCACTGACTTACCGGACTTCTCCTATTGGCCCCATCATAGATCTATAAACAGCTTCCTTCCGTCCATCCTTCCTTCCTGCCTACCTACCTTCCTACCTTCTTCTCTTCCTTCCTCCCTCCCTCCTCTTCCTCCTTCCTTCCTTTCTTCCCTCTTCCTTTCTCTCTCTCTCATTTTTCTTTTTCTCTCTCTCTATTATCTCTTTCTCTGTTTTTCTCTCTCTCCTTCCCTCCCTTTTCCTCTTTCTCCCTCTGTCTCTCTCTTTCCCCCTCCTTCTCTCCTCCTCCCTCCCTTCATTTGTCCCTTTAATATGATATCGGCAAATAGTTACTAAATTTATTTCCAGACATATATAATTTGCCTCTTTTTAAGCATTTAAAAAAATCCATAGTCAAGGTATCTTTTTTTATAAGCCCAGAAAAGAAATATAGTATGAATTATTTTAAAGTGTTCTATTTTAAAGTATGAAAAATATGGCGTTAGCATCATTGTTTTCATTATCAAACTTTTAATGGAAAGAATTTTGTATCTGGAGCTAGACAACCTGGTTTTGAGTTCTGGCTCTACCACTTACTTTGATCTTAAACAAGTCAGTTAACTTCTCTGAGCTTGTCTCCTCATCTTTGCAAGGGGGCTAATTATATCTGCCAGCCTCTTGGTCATGCGTATCAGATATGATCATGGGTGTGAAAGTTCTTAGTACACCATATGGCGCTATGCAACGGTAAGCTACTTTATGAAGAAGCAGAGCTATAGCATCTGGTTTCTCAAGGAACTTGGAATCTGGTTACAGAGACAGGACTTACATATAAGTATCACAGTTGAAAGTATCCTGCCTACAAGGGATGGAGGCATTAAATGTTATCAGACATAAGAAAAAGTGCATGATCACATAGTATAACCAAACTCAAAATTAAAAGGACATATGTAGTGCTTCTTCCATTTATTAATTCATTTATTCCACAAATATTTGTTTTGCATTGACTCTGTGACAAGAAGCATTATAATAAGTGCTGGGGATAAAGTCGTGGAATAGAGAGCCTGGGTTCTTGCACTAGGTTCTAGTAGGGGCACGGAGGGGCAGTAAACAAGGAAACAAAGAGATCAACCTTGTAATTTCAAATAAAGTACCATGAAGAAAATACATATAGGTTATATGACAGAGCTGATGAGCAGGGCTGTTCCCAATATGTCCCATTATGATATACTACTTTTTTCTTTATTTTTATCATAAAATGCATATATAAAATTTATCATTTCAACCATTTCAAGTGTACAGTTCAGTGGAAAAGTACATTCACAATATTGTGTAATCACAACTACTATTCATTTTCAGAACTTTTTCATCATCTCAAACAGAAACTCTACACCCATTAAACAACAGCTCTTCATTTCTCCCACCCCTCAGCTCCTGGTAACCTCTAGTCTATTTTCTGTCTATGAATTTGCCTATTCTAGGTATCTAATGTAAGTGGAATATTTTTACTATTGTGTCTGACTTATTCCACGTAGCATGTTTTCAAGGTTCATCCCTGTAGCATGTATTAGAATTTCATTCCTTTTTAAGGCTGAATAATATGCCACTGTATATACACACGACCATGTTTATCCATTGAGAATATTGCCTACTTTAACGTGATTTGGTAGTAAGTCTAACTGGTAGAATACTTTACAACGCACCTTATTATCCGTTGTAGATGGCAAGAAGAGTGTTAACACAGGGATTACTGGCTAAATTGTCACAAAACTGTAGTATTATCTGACACAGTCATTTTATGTAATCTTCTGACTGATGTGTCTTGAATCCTTGTTCTCAACAATGAGGCAAGAGGGTATAAATTGGCAGGAAATAAGGTCAGGAGGTTTTCAGCAAGTATGAAATGATAATGGCTATGGTTTGGACCAGTCCTACCTACGCCCCACATGTAGGACTTTCCTCTACTCGGATGTTTTTGGAGCATTTTTCTAAAATAGATTCAGGTAATAGCCTTCCACTACCACCTTGGGACATGATTTCACAATCTAATAAATCCCACCGTTGGGAAAATTTCCCAACATTGCACATTTAACTGCTCAACTGCTGCTTTGCGGTGATTGCTTACTGTTGGAACGTCTCTGCTCTGTGACTGAGGAAACCAGGTTCATCCATAAGGAAAATGTGAGGAGTGGAAAGAAACAGCTGACGGCAAAGAGAAGGTAGGGTTAGTGTATATAATGTGATTGATTTTATTCAGAAATGGAAGTCCCAGATATTGGGAAGGATAAAAAAAGTGAGGTTTAAAAAGGAGCTGTAATCTTGTTGTAAAAGGGGCAAGCCAGAAAGCAATCTATTCCAGAGGCTTCCTGTGGACTGAGGTGTATAGCCCATAGAGGTTGCTGCTTTCATTCTTAATCAGTTGAATTCTCTCTTCCTTAAGCTATTAACTGAAAGCTGAGTATAGTACTTTGCTATATTAAAATCTGATAATGTTCCCTCTTCCCTCAAAAGCAGCTCATTAGGATGTATGAAGTTATGTACAAATATCGAACACACACAAGGAGTGTGTATAAAGTATAGTTATAAAAATGCATGTGCCCCAGCGTCACTGTCTCTTTGATTGTGTATTGTGAAGTTGTTGTGCTTGGAGTTTAATGCTGGTATACACGGTTGTCCAAAAATCTTGCTTAAACTATTATTCTTAGCAAAGTGCGGACTCTAGTGAACTTGATTAAGTAGCTTGTTCTCGAATCTCTTTTTATTGGTTTCTTTTGAGGATGTAGAATGGCATGCCTTTCAGCATGTAGCTGTCACTGTCTTTCTCATGGTTTATTTGCTTTTATAATATTTGATGGTAAGGTTGAATTTGTTAATGTTGGTGCCTTTTGGGGGATGGTTATATGAGGGGAGCCTTCAGATATACAACTTCAGCCTTTCAGTTCACTTACCTCTGAGAAGGTTCTGTGTTGAGGGGAGGGTCTGTGTGGCAATCGTTTATTAGTAAAGTTGTCTTTGTCTCCTAAATGTATGCTGTTAACTAGCTAGTGTTTGATAACATATTGGTCTTACGGGATCACTGAATTCACAGAGAGAAGGATCCCTCATACTCATAGCCGTAGCCACAGTGAGAATACATGTCCTTCTTGGACCACAAATTTTATCCTAACAAAGAATGCTTAAAAGATTAATTCTTTTAATCATTCTTGCTTTTTCTTTTGCTCCTTTGCTAGCATGAAGGAGAAGGAGCTGGTGTGGAGTGGATTTCTTCTGTGGCCTCATTTCCCAAGAGAACAGGCACACTAGAGTAAAAGGAATAAAAGTATTTAACTAGTCCCAGTGGTAATAGAGGAGACAAATAGTTAGAGGTGATTTCATGACAGTAAACTATTTGCTTTAATAACTATAAAAGTTTTATTAAAAAAAGAAAAAATATCTTGTTATGAACTCTGTACATGGACCTTAGACGTTGCATGCAGAGCTGGCTCTGTTTTTACCATGCATAATCACAGAGTCAAATGCTAGGTTTGCGATTTAGCCACCAATAAAAGGGTACATGTGATTGGAAGTTTTCTTTCCTCTTGTGTTTGGTGATACTTCACCCGGCAGTTATGAAGTGTAGCCATGGCCATGCCGTTCAGGAGTGGATGCTTTGTGGGCTGTCTGCATACTGCCTGTCTCCTGCCTCCTATTTCCAGCCATATTATGACATAGCATAGTCATTGCTGTGAGAGGGTGGGAGGAGGTAAATCCAAATTTTTTTCAGTTGTTGACGTTTTTGCCTGAAGTTTTTATAGGAGAGGAGATTGAATATAAGATAAGGTTTTGTGTTGTCTGCATTTCAGTTATCCAGCCCTCTCCTTTATAAACATCATCAATGTCCCATCATTTGGTGATGCACATACATTTTCTATTAAACTGTCTAAGCTAGGTTTGTTTCCAAGTAAATAACTTTATTACATTTTAAAGTTTAGCTCGGTTACATTCAAATTTGCTTATGGCTTATTGTTTGACGTTGTATTTTGCTTGTTACAAGCGGTTCAGTATGAAATCTCACTTTGATCATACTCTATAATCATACTGCCTTGGGTTTATTCTTTTCTTTGGGAAGAACAGATTTAGGTCCTGGAAATGATAGTAAATAATTTTTAAAAAATCAGTAAACAAATGCTAAAGGTTAGGGGCACTGAATACAAAGCAGAAATGCAGGGAAAGAATGTAATTTAATTTTATGAAGTGCAAAGAGATATGAAATTTAAATCTGATGGATAAACTATCCTCAAACTATCTAGAGCTTCTGGGAAAGGAGTAAAATGCCTCAACAGGGCACATAAGAATGAAGGGTGTGTGTTTAGTACTGTCTTCTTGATGCCTTGTGGTGTTTATGAGACAGATGTGGAGAGCAGTTAACTGGTTATTCCTTATTGAATGAAGAAATTAATCGCAGGAGAATTTTAAACGACTACTGTATCATAGCTAGCATTTATAGATTGCTTACTATGTGTCAGGATCTGTGTTTAGTACCTTATATAAATTAACTCATTTACCATCCCAACAGCTCTTTGAGGCAGGTATCGTTATTATCCACATATTATAGAAGAAGAAACCGATGCTTTGGGAAATGAAATAACAGGTCTCTAACAGCTGGTACATAGCTGAATCTCAACACTACATATCTGACTTCAAATCTCATGCTCTTAATTGCCACATTAGACTAAATTTGCTGCAGTTTTAACTAGAATAAACAATTCAAGTTCATGTCAATTGGCCAGCAGAACTGCAGCCAAATTGAAGAAGTAGTTTCTAGCCATTCCTTCTTGGGTATGTGTGCAGAAAATAGTCAATCAAAACACAAGTGAAGATTTCAATATTTTAGTCTCTACCATCCTCTGTGAAATTCTCAGCTTCTTTTTCTTTAGACAAGCATGCTAGCATATAGAAGTCAATGTTAGTTTCTTGCTTAAAATATTACTGTTGAAAACTAGAGTAGAGTTAGCAGATTTGGCAATTAAAATTGTAGGACATCCAGTTAAATGTGAATTGCAGATAAATCTGATAAGAGATTAATTTCCAAAATATATAAGGAACTTCTATAACCCAACAGCACACACACACAAAAGGAGTGAAAAATGGGCAGAGGACCTGAATAGACATTTTTTTGAAAGAAGAAATACAAGTGGCCAACAGGTATATGAAAACGTGCTCATCTCTAATTATCAGGGAAGTGCAAATCAAAACCGCAATGAAATCTCACCTCACACCTCTTAGGATGGCTATTATCAAAAAACCAAAACATAAGTGTTGATGAGGATGTGGAGAAATTGGAATCTTTGTGCACTGTTAGTGGGAATGTAAAATGGTCCAACCACTATGGAAGAAAGTATGGAGGTCCCTCAAAAAATTAAAAATAGCACTATCATACAATCCAGGAATCCCACTCCTGGGTATGTGTTCAAAATAATTGAAATCAGGATCTTGAAGAGATATGTTCATTCTAGCATTATTCATGATAGTCAAGATACGAAAACCACCCAGATGTCCATCGACAGATGAATGAATAAAGAAAATGTGCTATACGCATGCAATAGAATATTATTCATCCTTAAGAAAGAGGGAAATCCTGCCATTTGTGACATGAATGGACCTGGAAGACGTTATGCTAAGTGAAATAAGACGGTCACAGAAGGACAAATATTGCATAGTTTCAGTTATATGAAGTATCTAAAATAGTCAAATTTATAGAAGCAGAAAATAGAATGGTGGTTGCCAGGGGATAGCGGGAAGAGGAAATGGAGGGTTGTTGTTCAAGGAGTATAAAGTTACAATTATAGGAGACGAATAAGTTCTAGAGATCTGCGGTACAACATAGTGCATATAGTTAACAATAAGGTGTTGTCTATTTCAAATTTCTTAAGAGAATAGATCTCACACATACACACAGCAAAGGGACACAAGGAAACTTTTGGAGGTGATGGATATGTGTATACCTTGATTATGGTGATAGTGTCATAGGTGTTTGCATGTTCAAATGCATCAAATTGTATACATTAAATATGTGCAGTATATTGTATATCAGTTATGTCTCAATAAACTTGTAAGAAAAAGATAAATTCCAATTTAAATTGGCATCCTGTATTTTATCTGACAATCCTAACTAAGGTTGCCACTTCTGGTGTAGTAATTTAGTTGGGTCTACTCTCAGTAGACTGGTGTCTGGTAGACATCGGACACTTAATTCTGAAAGTTTTAACTCACCTTTCAACAAACCACGCAGTGTGTATAAATGGTAAAACGTGCATCACTTAAAGATTGATCATTTTGTAGCCATAGGGTACAGTAACAGGATACAATAGGATTTCCTTTATCCAATGTCATGGCAATGAGGTGATTTTCTTTTAATAATTTTCTAGATAACTGAGAGCTAGGACTTGATTTCAGTTTGTCCCAGTGAGCACCGGTCGAAAATGCCCCATGCACTTTTGGGACTCATTACAGAGTATGTGGAGCATTGTTTAACCATTGTTGTGATGAGGATTGAGCCAGTGGGCAGAAGATCCACATTCAAGACTCTCCTCTGCCATTTAGTATTTGTCTTCAAATTATTCTTTCAGAGTCTCTATGTAATCTGAGAATATTAGTACATGCAGAGCTTAGTTCAAAGAGTTATCATGGGGATTCAATGATATTTTGAACAAGCCAGTACATTTTAAGTCGGTACATTTAAAACTATAGAAACATACATACTAATGTTAATAACTTCAGTTAGCATGCTGTGCTCTATGTATTTCTAGAGGCATTTGAGGAGTATTTGTCCTTATATCTAATTATCCTAGAATTCTGTACATTTATAGATTTGATAGGTCTTCTCTGAGATCCCAATATCAATATTCATTTTGCAGAGCCATCAGAAGACTCTGTTAATTAGCCTGCTTCCATCTTTAGCCTGTTGCTTCATATTCTTACCTTTTAATTCTGTAGACTGAGGATAAATTCCTAAAAGTAGGTTCATTTCTCGCCTGTGATTAAAACACATGAGCTCTTTTATTTGTTGCTCAAAGACTTTTTATTTCCCACTCATTTCTAGCCAGGAGGCTGTGTTCCAGATATTATTAATAATATATAATAATAGCTACAGATCTAGTGTTTACTCTGTGCTGGCTTTGTGTTAGATGCTTTATATACATTGTATTTATTCCTTATGACGATCCTACCAATATATAATAGTATTCACGCATTCCATATGTGGGCATTGAGACTTAAAGTTGTTGAGTAAAGTTGACAAATTCATTTAACTAATGTGCATTGGAACGAGGCTCACACTCAGGCAGGTATTTCTGACTCACCAGCCCATGCCCTGAGAGAAGGACCTTTGAAGAGATAGTAATACCTCTGATTTATTATGCATCTTTCTTTTACTAAATTCAACCTGTCACATGATTTCTTGTTTATTACAATAGCATTCCTGTTTGGGAAAATAGATGACGTTCCCGTTGTATAGACAGAAAAGGAGGGAAAGTGGCTTAGGTATAATACTAGATGCATGGCCATGTGGTTTAGGCTAGCCCTCATCATTTCAGGTGTCTTTCTGGTGCTTTCATGAATCTTCAACGATTGCTTTATTTTGCCTCATAGCATTTTTGTCTGTTTTGGATATTAGAGCTTGGAGTCCTAGAATATTGTATGTTTCAGGAGAAATCATTTAAATGATAATACGTTTCTAGCTTGTATCATTATGTTCCGTAGATGGCAAAGGCATTTGTACAAAATCAACACTTTGGCTATACATTGCTAGGCATAAAGCAAATGCACTCCTAGGTTTTTTGTACCCACTAAAATTGCAGTATTGTGGGAAAATGAATGGAAGTATAAAATTTGGGTGAAGGAAGGAGGTAATTGTGATTCTTAACTGAGGCTTATATTTGCTGCCAGGCAATCCTCAGAAACCAATGGAGTTTTCTTGATTAAATCTCCACGGTTGACCTCTTAACTGAATGGAATCCATAAGGTAGATTTGTCATGAAACACTGATGTGTCAAAAAAAAAATGAGGATTTTAAAAGCAATTGTTTCAATTCAGAAAGAGTTGAGAAACTGATTTAGGTTCCAAAGTCTTTGTTTTGAAGTTACCTAGGAAAATGTCTGCTAATTGGGCTAATCATATGGCTGCCATATGAAAAATGCAACTCCATGAAGTTTTGATGATAATTTACAAGATGGGAGGTCCAGATTCTAGTTGTTCAACAGGGAGATTCTAATTCAAATAATGTACTTGGTAGGTGTGGCTTGAAATACTATAATGCGATGATACTGGATATGTGATGTAAAATGAAAACAAAATGAAGAGCAATAATAAAAATGACTAGGATCATCCACCTCAGCTTCTGGCTGAGACAACACACAACGTACGATTATTGGAAGAGTCACGTGATTATCTCTTAAATTTGTTACTATTTATTCTTATATATACAAAATACATACGTGAGTCCCTTACACTTTAATACACATCTATATCTACTTTATCTATCTATCTACCTACCTACCTACCTACCTATCTATCCATCCATCCATCCTAAATATTGATATCACCATCTACCTCAAAGATAATTGCTATTTCACTAAATAACTTGGATATACTAAATACAGTTATAGTATTTATCATAAGATGCTGGTCACGTTGGACATTCTTATTGGATAAAACTATCAATGAAGTGAAACTTGTGGCTCTAGATGTCCTACTTAGTGGATTTATTCCAATAACCTACCAGCAAACAAAGTTGATTTAGTTTTGGGAGACACATTTGTTTCTATATAAAATATGGAAATTAAAAGTAATAATAATAATAACATAATAATATTGTATAATAACTTATACTTGTAGAACATAAAAGTTTACAAAAACTCTAATCTTCATAGTCTACCTTCACTTTGGTATCTTTAGCTTCTCTCATCCTTCTGCCTCTTTCCCATCGCCTTCAAGTCTCTCAAGCTAGCATTCTGTCTTTACTTCCCTTCTCTTCATGTTTCTTCAAAGAGTAATCTAGTCTGTTTGCATCTTCTCATCTCTCACTCATTCCTCTCCTCACTTCATCTGTGTCACTCCACCAATATGTACACTCTTTTCGCCTTTGGCATTCCTAACTGCTGAATATTTAACTGTTTAAATTAAAAGAAGTAATAAAACTTCTCCATAAAAAAGGATTCATCGCTTTTTCTGATTATAAAATCAATACACTCATTCTTTCATTGACATATATTGATAGTCTATGATGTAGGTATTGTTCTATATACTGGAGTGGTGATTAATAGATAGGATATGTCCTCATGGAAATTACATTTTAGTGGGAGAAAGAAAAAAATGAACTAATGTATAAATAAGAGAATAAGATAATTTCAAATTGTAATAAATGGAGAAAATGCTTCAGGTTATTGGGAGCAAGGAGGACTGTGGGGTGGGTTTCCCTGGACTCTGGAGGAGCAGCCAGGCAGGGTGGCCAGGAGCGCTCTCTGTGGAGGTGACCCTAACAAGAAGCTCACCACGCAAAGACAGGAGGGAGAGCCTTCAAGGCGGAGCAAACGTGTGGTGTAAGGTCTAGAATGAGCGTGGCACAAGGGACAGGGGGACGGCCAATGTGGCTGAAGTGTAGGGAAGGAGGGAAACAGGGATGTGAAGTGAGGTTGGGGAGGTCAAGGGGGAGATGATGTTGAGTCTTCTCTCCAGTAAGAAATTCAGATTTACTCTCATTTCCATGGGTAGGTAAATTCTGGGATTTTAAACAAGGGGTGGGTGGAGTAATGTGTTTGACTTACATTTTATAAAGATCGTTCAGATCCCTATAAGGAGGAAAGGAACTAGCCGTATCCATCGGAGCGTCTACCTCTAGGGTGGACTCCTGCGCTAGATTTGGTGGTTAAAGTCCATGCCATTGTACTTCGTTAACACCGGGTTAGTATGTATATTAGATCAACGTAGAGAAATGTCCTAAGACTACTTGTGTACAATTTGCCTGATATATAGCCTTCATTTCTGCGGAAGTGCCGGAAGCTCCGGAGGAGGCTGGGTGGTTGGATTCTAGGCCCCAGTTTTTATTTCCATTGTACCTGCGACTCCCTCCTTTCCCCCTTCCATCTTCTCTTCTTTAAACCTGTTAAACTTACTTTCTGTTTTTGTGGGGAAATGATTTTTCTAGGAGCATAATAGTTTTCAATTCTTGCTTATTTACAATTAAATGCACTTTTAACATTAGTAGGGAGGCGAAGGGTTTCGAAATCATCCAAAAGTCTCAATCTCAGTGAAGATAGCTGAAATTTGTAATCTGGAAGAGAAGAGTGGGAGACAGGCTGAAGATTTAATTGTCAGTCTTCTACTTTGACAACTTTTCACTTCAATATCCTGCCTGCCAAGGTGACCATTTCTCGATGATCCTGTTTCACTTGTGCTCCTTGCAGGCTGCTGCTGCTGCCGGGGGAGCAATTTCCAGGTCTTATCCTCTGTGTGTATTTATCTTTCAGTTTCCAGTTTCTTCTTCCCTCTGCTTTTGCTGTTAGAAAATTCACTTAAATTTTGCTGCTTTTACAGATGAGTGTGACGATTCTGAAAGTGTGTTCAGCCCTTGACTGTGGTGGAAATTTCTAAACTGAAACCTGGTGGTTGGCACATTGAATAAGTGAGTGCCCCTCCACCCGTGCTCTCATGCAAGCTCAAGAAGAAATGGATCATTCAGCTTTTTTCACCTGGGTTTTCTTCTTTATTATCGCCCCTTTGTGGAAAATCCTCCATCACTCCATTACACTTCATTTTGCTCAAACTTGATTGTTACTTAAAAATCAGTTAGAATAGAACACATTACAGATTGGGTTTCTTCCACCTCTTTGTCTCCTTTTCCAGTTTGCCCTTTCTTTTCTCCCCTCCATCACCCCTTTCTCACTTTCTTCTTCCTGTTTGTCCTTTTCTGATTTCATCCTAAAGTAATGACGCATACTCCCTTCCCCCTCACATTGACAACTACACAATACATTTGGCTCTAAAGCACCACCCTGGATACTCATTTACCAGTTAGTAAGCTGAATCTTGGGCTAGGCCTTAGATATTCTCAAGTGTATGGAGCACAGCCCCTATACTTAGGAATCTTATCTGAGAGTTAGGGTTGGAGATAAGTAAATGGAAAATTATAATACAGTGTGGCGAGTGGCCGGTCCACACAAAGAAGGGATTGCTCAATGTGGCCTTGAGCAAACCCTATAGAAGGAATTCTAAACTGCTCCCTGGCCAAGGACTAGAAATTAGCGTTTTGAAGAGTGGGTGGGGGATGGGGTGGGTGACTGATAGCTTTCAGGTGCCATGGAAGTGAGATTTAGCTGGAAGCCACTGAGGAGATTTAGCAGAGTTAAAATATTGACTGTGAGTGTGTGTGGAGAGAGAGATGGGAGGGATGGCATAAAACAAGATTAGGGACACAAAAAGTCAAAGTCGTTGTTTTTTTAACGCTAATACAAACTTTTAATACCCTGCTAAGGGTTATGGCCTTTTTTTCGCTGAATGTTCAGGGAAATCATGTGAAGGTTTTAATCATACTAAGAGTGTCTTAAGGTCATAGCTGTATGTTTGGCTACAGTATACAGACTGCATTACATTCAGTCAATGGTATTCATCAGGCACTTACCGAGGACTAAATACTGCAAATATAGTCATGAAAAGGCAGACATAGACTCTGCCTTCAGTTCCAGGGGACAGCAATCTTGGCGGCAGGAAGTCTAGTTAGTAGGCTTTGGCCTGTGAGAAATGTTGGTGGTCTGAACTGTGGTATTGCAATAGGGATGGAAATAAGTGTGTACATTTAAGAGAGATTCAGGAAGTCATATGGACAGAAGACGGTTACTGGCTGGATGGCGCTGAGGATGGTATGAGAGGGAGAAGGCAGGGGTCTTTACAGACTTTGAAATGTTGACCTGTATTCTCCTTCCTTTCTTGGTTTGACAGCCTGGTGACTTTGTGGGTGTTTCTGTTTCCATATGTCTTAGCTATCAGTTTGACCAGCTGTCAGCTCTGTCATCTCATTTGGTGGGTGCACACTGGTATGGAAAATACAATGGGTCATTGACCTTGTAGCAGAGGCCATTTGCTAAGGGAAATCTATTACTAAGAATTATGCTAAGCAGCTCTTCTTGTCAGATGAATTTTGCTAAACTGTTCATTCTGTTATAGGATATGCAGTACAGTATGTTTGCAGGGATTGGATGTAGAAGGGGAGGCAGGATGGTTGAAAAAATGTGAGAAAAAGTAGAATCTCATAACAAAACTAGTAGTAAGTGCAGGGAGAAAATAAAGGCAATAGAACGGAAGATTTAAAACAGGTATTTGGTTTACTGAGAGAAAACATTAAACTAGATTATTTCTCTAAGTGGCTTCCTGAGGATATTAATATCCTGTGTTCCTCTATAGAGGAAGGTTTCTGGAAAATGCCTCTTGTTAAAAAGAATCTGGTTAAATTTGTTGAACCAAGTATTTTACAAATATACTTGCCCCCTAAGTTTTTCACTAACACTGTATTAACATTCTGTGGAAGTGATGCCTCACAGAATTCACCTAGCGGAATGCTGGTCTAACCAAGTAATGATCATAGTAAAGGTTAACATTTATTATCTTCTATGCGTAGTTTTGAACTCTTTACGTGGACTGTCTCATTTGGTCTTCATATCAACAACAGTATGAGGTAGTTATTCTTATTCTCATTGTTTGTTTATTTTTTTGGTTAGGAAAATTGGCCCTGAGCTAACATCTGCTGCCAATCCTCCCCTTTTTGCTTAAGGAAGATTGTCCCTGAGCTAACATCTGTGCCACTTTTCCTCTATTTTGTATGTGGGATGCCTCCACAGCATGGCTTGATGAGCAGTGTGTAGGTCCACACCCAGGATCTGAACCAGCGAACCCCCGGCCACTGAAGCAGAGGGTTCAAATCCAACCACTATGTCATGGTGCTGACCCTGGTAGTTATTATGATTACCCTCATTTTACTGACAATGAAAATACTCTGAGTTATTAAGTAATTTGTCCAAAGTCATATAACCAGTAGGTAGGAAGCCAGATTTTAAACCAAACAATCTAAAAGGTCAAATACCTACCCTTTTGTACATTATTTTGACCCGTGACAAGACTAAGGTCCATGGAGGGATTGCAGCTTTTGGTGCCACTGAAATCCCTTCAATCATCTCATGAATGGGACTAGCCTCTCATGCACCGAAAGACTCAACGTAACGTCCAAATGACTGATGTTCTTTATCTCATTGTCATTGAGCCCCTCTACATGCTAACCAGTGGGCCAGGCATTTCACATTCCTCATCCCATATTACAGAAGCAGAACCTGAAACGGGAGAGCCAGAAACTTGTACAAGATCACAGAATTAGAAGCCGGTAGAGTCTGGACTCAAATCCAGACAGTCTGACCCAGAAGTGAGTCCATGTTCTTAATCATACAGTGCTGCCTCCTCAACGTCTGAATTAGTGTGCCCAGCTGCTCCGGGCCAAGACATATTAACATTTATCCATATTAAAATATATAATATATTAATTAACTTTGTCACGCATTTATCCATGTAAAAGACTCCTCTTCAAAATCGGACAGTCATCGTCGCTACCTCTGAGTCATGTTTTTGGAGATGAAATGTTCTGGAAGTAAAGGTGTAAGGAAAAAAGTAACTTAGAGCCTTCAAGAGGAAGAGGAATCAGGCTAAGTCAGGAAGTGACCTCATGAACTTGCACTAGGGCGAGAACCTGTGGGTCAGACAAGAATGGAATGACGAAAGGATGTGAATGGGAGAAGGCACCGGGTGATGGGCATATGGCTTATCTCCCTCAAAAGTACATGCAGGTGGATGTTGTATACTCATTTCGCTTGCTCTTTAGCAATGTACTGTAGTAGTTAATGTAAGGATTTTAGAATTAGACAATTCTGGGTTTGAATTTTTACTCTATCATTAAACACAACCTCAGGCAAATTTCCAAATTTCATCATCTGGGAAATGGGGAGAGACCTACCAACACCCCAAATTTGTTCTGAAGAACAGTTGAAATAATGTATAAAGTGCTAGAGAAAGTAGATGTTGAACTTTTGTTATAGGTAGCTATTATTTTATTATAACAATTCTTTGCTTTCCTGAGTTTTGTGTGCTCAACTTGAAAATGTGAACTTGCTGTTTTTTTGTTTTTTTTTAAAGATTTTATTTTTTTCCTTTTTCTCCCCAAAGCCCCCCGGTACATAGTTGTATATTCTTCGTTGTGGGTCCTTCTAGTTGTGGCATGTGGGACGCTGCCTCAGCGTGGTTTGATGAGCAGTGCCATGTCCGCGCCCAGGATTCAAACTGAGGAAACACTGAGCCGCCTGCAGCGGAGCGCACGAAACTAACCACTCGGCCACGGGGCCAGCCCCATGAACTTGCTGTTTTTCATTCTGCTTTTCCGTTTTCCTCCTACTTCTGATAAAGTAGAGCACAGTGGGTTTCAACAATATTAAAATACTGATGTATCTCCAGTAGTAGTGTTGTTCAGTAAGGAAGCTCTTGTATCAGGTGACTTTTGTAAAAAGCATATTAGAAATAATAGATTTGGAGTGACTTTATTCTGTGCAGGAATTCATGTAACATATTTTATCTAGACTGTTTACCCTGACCATTTGACTTGGCATTGAAGAAGGAATCTTCAACAAAAAAAAAGTAAAATAAGTCACTTATTTAAAAATTATTCAAACATTTGTGCCTTGGATTTTGTGAATAAGTTAAATCTATATTTATACGGAGAGAAAAATGGTAATGTTTCTCAATTGATTTAGGCTATTGTTAAGTGAATGAAGCCTGCCTGAGTTGGGCCTGTCTTATCTCTTACATCATATCAAGGTACTTTGATCAGAAAACTTTATATTTTTTCTGTTCAGGTTTACATGAGCGAACAGCATTTTAAATATAAGAAATGCAATTTTAGGGTGTTAAGGTGTCGTGGAAAACTTTAAGTGTAGCACAATTATCATGGAAAAGCAATGCTTTCACATACTCAGGATTTTTATTATATTTTATTTGCAGGATGAGTAAGAGAGACTTACAGAAAGCAACAAAAGGAAAGCTTCTGATAATCATATTTATTGTAACCTTGTGGGGGAAAGTGGTCTCCAGTGCAAACCATCATAAAGGTAAGCTCTTCCGTTTTCTCTCTCGGCTCCCTGTGGAGGGTGACTCCCTCTAACAGACTATAGTTTTCTGTTTTCACTGGTCTGTTAATTTTATTAGATATGGGTCCCTAGTGGCAATTCTCTTTAAGTAAAAATGCTGAGAGAGTTATCCTTAATATGGCTTTGATAGGGGGAGCATGATTATTTAAATGTCTCCAGGATTATTGCCGCTTCTGCAAATGGTGTTCAAAGAGTATGGGATCCCCGCTCTGCCTTTCCCTTGTCATTTCCATTTCAAGACAGTGATGTTAAAATGTGGAGTTGACGTGTAGTGAAGATGAGTTTCAGAGTGCAGTCGTCCTTGTAATGAAAGCACCTTTAACGATATGTACCTTAATAATATGCATATATGCAAATTTCCCTTCAGTGCTTTCTGTGGATCATATTTCTCCATGCCAGGGTATACGTCTTTGACCAGCATATGGACTCTACCCCTAGAATGATATTTAGCAAGCTCAACTCTGCCATGGAACAGAGAGAGAATATTTGTTTCATACGTAGTGTTAAGCTTGATAGCTCAAAACTAAGCCCTTTCTGTTCTCTTTCCTGAGCATAACTCGGTATAATGAATAACTACCTTTTCGAAATGAATTAAAATAAGGCTGTTTCTGAACTGTCTCTACCATAATCAAGTATTCATAACCTGAGGAGTCATTTTAGATTCTTCTGTGGAATATGATTTTACAATTTAATTCTGACTCCTCCGTAGAGTCTAGACTGGCATCTTACCTTCTTATTTTACTTCTGGGTGAAGAGGGACTTAAGCCTTCAATTCTGTAACACTTAAATTAGTTACACACGTGCATTTAATGAGCAGTACTTGGAACATTACCACCAGGGAGAGGAAAGATGTGGTGTGAGGGAGTGATGCCTATAAGACAAAATCTTTTCCCCTGTGTTTAAAACCAAAAAGTTATATTTTGAAATATGAATTTTATGAAGAGGTCTTTCGTATTTAATAGTCCTGTTTTTGCCCCACATTGTGTGTGTGTATATATATGTATATTTTAGAGTTTTCTTCTTTTCATTGATACAGCATACTAATCCACAAATCAAACTTTAAATTCTCTTTAATAATTGTTATTAGCGTAAAATTAAAACATTGTTGAGGAGGACATTATTTTCTGTGCCTTCAAATTGGCAACAATGAACCCAATTTAAGGACAAAGAAGTGTAAAATAATCACCTTTTAAAAAGAGTTGCAAAGCACTAGGGCCAGGCGCCCTGCCTTGGGCTTAACAAGAGAAGACACGTCATCTGTACCCTCCAGATGGATGGTCACCCCAGTGCCCCTTCCCAGCCTGTAAGAGAAGAATTGAGAGAAGTGGGGGAGATTCATAGGACTGTGGGTATCAGCCTGGCGAAGCAAGGGTTCATGATAAAGATGCTTTCTCATCTCCGAAGCCAAGTGATGGCGTCTCTAAGAGAATCACTTAAGACTGCCCCACAGTGAATATTGCATGCAACTTTTAAAGCTACTTTTAAGAATTTTTAAGTTGTGTTATGGTCTATGCTAACTCCAAAACTAAGATCTTTTCTTACCTTTGGGCCAAGAAAATACTTCTTGAAAAATAGCAGATTACATATGGTCTGAGAAAACCCCATTGTTTTGCTGTTTCATTTCTACCCTGCCACTGATATTTCGGGTGTAGATTTTAGGAAAGATTTCTCCACTTCTCCCTCTTCCCTTCCTCCCCTCTTTTCCTTTATGTTTTCCATACAAAATGCCTCTTTTGTTTAAACTATTTTACACTTAAAATAATGTCTAATGTATACGTGTACTTTAGGACATGTTCATAAAATGAACATCAGTGTGCTCACCACTCAACTGAGAAATGTACGATTTTTCATACTCTTGAAACTGGCTGTGTCTGCCACTCTGATTTCCTTCCTCTGCCTCCTTATCCAAGATAATCACTATTCTAAATTTTGTGATTATAAATCCTTTGCTTATATTTATTTATTTATATTTTATTTATATTTCATCATATAGTTATATATCTTCAAATAGAATATTGCTTAATTTTGATTGCTATTGAATTTACCTAATAGTATTATACTGTATTTTCTGTAATTTGGTATCTTGCCCAAGAATATATTTGTGACATTTGTTATAGCTGATGGTATGTAGCTATAGTTTATTCATTTTTTTTGCTATTGTTCCATATTGTATTGTATGAAGTCACCGCAATTTATGTGTTTATTCTCTTGTATGTGAACATTTGGAGTTCTATTTTCTTGTCATTATGACCAACGCTTCTAGGAACATTCTTGTACTTCTCTCCTGGTGCACATGTGCAAGAGTTTCTCTCGAGCACATTCTGAGGAGGAAAATTGCTGGATCACAGGGCATGCATATCTTGTCTTACTAGATTGTGCCAAATGGTTTTCCACAGTGGTAGTACTAATGCAGTTTTCCAGGATATTTTCTTACTGTCTTTGTAATCTCTGCCGTATCTGTAGTTACGTCTCCTCTTTCTGTCTGAGTATTGATCATTTGTGTCATATCTCTTCTTTTCTGGATTAGTCTGTGCAGATTGCTGTGTATGTTACCACATTACAATTATCCACTTGATTAATCTGCACAGCTGATAAAATGGATCTTGCTGATGAACCAACAGCTATATTCCACTGCATTCCACTCCTCCCACCCCTCAGATCTGCTTGCTTCTCATTAAGTTCATGCCATCGAGACAATGCTTATCAAAGATCCTGGCTGATTACAATTTCCAAGAAAGTGTACTTGAGGGGGAACAGTGGGGCTCCCACTAATGCAGTTGGCACCAAGGCCATCATTGATACTCATCGCCTGCCCACCTCCCTAGCCATTTTAGAATCCTCTCTCCTTCAGCTAGCACCTCTGCTCTTCTAGAAGGCCTGATGTTTTAGCCAAACCTCAGACCTGAGGGTTCTGAGCCCTGGATTATGATGTCTTAATGCTGTGTTGTTGTAATTACAAATTGAAAGTTATAATTGGGCATACGGATGCCAAAAAATGCCCCAGTGGGTCTTCTGAGATCCTAACATATTCTTCCGTGCCACTGCACACAGCAGCTACCCTCTCGCTCATGGTCCTCAGGGTCATTTACCCATCGGTATTTAACTCGTTTCTCTTCTCGCTGGCCTCTGGGGCCGACCAGGCAGCAGCCGTAGCTTTATGTTTAACAGGACTCTCCCTGTTCCCTGGTGGAAGAACCCCCCTTCTGAGAACCAGTACTCCCAGACTCACAGAGCCTCTTGGTAGTTTTCACAGGAATATTTTGTATTGGATAATTCTGATGGGAAATTTGTTTTACTCAATAATTTTTGAGTACCTATAATAAAAGCTGAAAATATAGCATTACATAAAAGAAGCAAAAACCTTTGTCTTCATGGAGTTTTTGTCCTCGAGGTGGAAAAATAGGTAATAAAAAGAAAAATAAACTGTTTTATTGTATAAATGCTATGGAAAAAAATGCAGAAAGAGGTATAAGAAGTGTTCAAGAGGGATTGTAACTTTAAATAAGGCCTTTCGGTAAGGCCAAAAGTTTTCGATGGAGCCAGCCATGGAAATACCTGGGGGAGGGATATTTCTGGCAGAATGGCAATAAGTATGCATGCTTTCACGTGGGAGCATGCCTGGAGACGATGAGGAGCGGCAAGAAGGCTGATGAGCATAGAGCAGAGTATGTAAGAAAGACAGGGGTGGGAGAGCAGGCCATTACAGAACAGGTAAATGGTAAATGTAGAAAATGAAAGAACAGAATAAATAACTCTCCAAAATATCAGTGCAATAGCATCGTGCTCTACCGAACAACCAAAAGGAGAATTGTGTTACTCTGTTTTCTGAACACGATGTAGAAACACTGTAGAAATCCAGAGTATTTGGATTTGAAAAATGAGATATCGAAAAATCAGAAGATGCCATCTGCTTAATAAAATCTTCTGAGCTTTGGGAACTAAAAGTCCCTCACACGCAGATGAATAAGTTTACTGCTTAAACTGCCACAGAGATTCTGTCCTGAATTCTCACGATTGTATGGAGCTGGGCATTTTGGGAGGGGGTGGTGATTAACTTAGAGCACAGTGACAGCCAGTCAGAAGGTATAAGCAGTATTTCCTCCTTGGAAGCAATTACATTAGGTCCAGCTTCATATATTGGGGATCAGAGAGGAAACATTCAGTTTAGGACTCCAGGTTCCCAGCAGAAAAATATAGTCATTAATCTTAGAAGGCTAATATGTTTTCTTGCCTTTTCTTCCTCTACCCATCGCATCCAAACTAAATCTAAAGGGAATGAGTCATCATTCAATATTTGGCTTGGAAAAGGATCTGTATTTTGTGTGAAAGACATACACACAGGCAAGGGCTACACACACAAAAGAAAACCATAAAAGTTCATTTGATTAGGCAAGATTGAAAAATGTTATCCTCATTGTCATACAAAGTAATTACTAATCTGAATCGGAACTTTTGGTTGAATGGAATTTTTTCAAAGAAAAACAAATTTTAAAGTAAAGATGATTTTTAGTTCAAAGCCTAGATGAGTGAGCAGCCATTTAATTTTTTTTTAATTTTGATACCTCTTCATTTGTTTATTCATTTATCCAACCAACTTCCCAGTAAACAAAATCTATATTAGTGACATTTAAGTCTTGGGCTTTAGGTCAAGTTCGGAAGTTATAAAAGTGAGCAGAACAGACATGATCGATGCCCTATGAACTTACTGGAGAGTTGTGAGGAAAAACATTAATCTAATAGGCAAATAAATGTTTAACTACAAATGGTATTAAAGTGCTGTAAAGACAGAATTTCAGGATAAGAGTATCTAAGCTGTGAAATGCTTGGAGGGGGGTCAGGGGCCTCCTTTCTAGAGCAGAGACCTCTGAAGTGAGATCTGAATGGGGAGTGGGGGTTAAGTAGACAGCGGGTGGGGCATCCAGGCAGGAGCAGTACTATGTGCAAGCTGCAGACATGAAGGGATAGGCTGCTCTGTAGCTAAGAGAAGTTGACTGCCTGGTGGGCACAAAGCGAGGAGGATGGGAATGCACAATTAGGCAGGAGAGGGAGCTGGGGCAGATCCTTTGGGGCTATATTCCAAATGCTGGTTTTCTTACAGTTAAAATTGTTTGATCCAATTCAGCTAGGAGATTACTGGGTTCTCTTGGGCCGGTTTGCAGCGATTATGATGTGTACACCAAAGTTTAAGACCCCTGATTTATAATTCATAGTGTTTTAATGGCCTTGTTTATGAAAACAATTGGATTAATGTCCTAAGAGAAAGAAAAATGGCCATTACATAAAATGACCCTATTCTGGACTTTTAACAACACATTCTATTATTCATTTTATTGAATTTTCAAAGTAATGTGTGTTTATTTGAGAACCCTTGGTAAGAAAGAAAAATGTCAAGAAGAGAAATCGAGTTACCCATAGTTCTTCCACAATACAAATTTTTACATGGCATTTGAGAATATTTTCATCTGGTTTAATTTATGAACATATGAAATATACTTGAGAGCTCAGTGTTTATTCATTTATTTAATTATTCATCCATTTATTGATGTGGACTAGGTATGTGAGAGACTATGCTGATCGGAGCTGATGAGTCTGCTTTAAATTATGCAGATAAAGTTGCTGTTTTCCTGGAGTTTATGCTTCCATATCCTGATTTTTTTCTTCTCTTTTTTATTTTAAGATATCTCATGCTTGCAGAGTAGTGCCTAAAACACATATGCACACTCAAAAGAAAAATTATAAAGCAAACAACTGTGCAACCACCAACCAGGACAAGAAATAGAATGTTGTCAGCCCCTCCAAGCTCCTTCTGCCTCTCCCTGAGCACAACCGCCCCTCCACAGACGTGCCCCTTTCGTGACTTCCTACTGCGAAACAATGGAGTATTATTTTATTAATTGGGTTTTAATTGTGCAAAAATGGAATCCTACCAGGGGCAATTTTTTTTTTTTTTTTTAGGAAGACTAGCCCTGAGCTAACATCTGCCAATCCTCCTCTTTTTGGTGAGGAAGACTGGCCCTGAGCTAACATCCATGCCCATCTTCCTCTGCTTTATATGTGGGACAGCTGGCACAGCATGGCTTGACAAGCAGTGCCATGTCGGCACCCGGGATCCGAACCAGCAACCGCGGGCTGCCGAAGTGGAACATGCGCACTTAACCACTGCAGTACTGGGCCAGCCCCTGGGGCAACTTTTTAGTGTTGAGTGATTTGCTTCTTCCCCTCAAAAGAATATTTTCTCTTGAGACTCATCCATGATGTGATATAGGATTCCACTGTATGAATATACTGAGACACATTTCTCTCTTTTGTGGTTGATGGACGTTTGGGTCTTTCCAGTTGTTGGTTGTTATTGACAGTGCTGGTGTGGGCATTATCACACACATGTTTTGGCTCACATGTGCAGAATTTCCCCAGGGTATGTTTCTTATTACTAATGGGCTTTTATGGGTCATATATTAAGCACATATTCAACTTTACTTTTTGTCCCGATTTAGCAGTTTAATTAGCAGTAACTGATGTGTATTTACTTGTATATTTTAAAACTATCCATAAACACAAATTTTAATTAGGGCATGGAAAAACATTATAATAATGTACCCTAAATTATTCAACAAAATCTTTGCTATTAGGTTTCATTGAGTTTTTTGTTTAATACTAATATAAAAATTTTGTGCGATAATTTTTTTCATATTTGATACTAATTTCTCTACGTAGTTAACGCAATGTGAATTTTTTTAACACAATGTGAATTTTTTTTTTTTTTTAGCACAAGGTGAATTTTTGAGGTCAAAAAGAATGAAATGGGGGCTGGCCTGTTGGCGTAGTGGTTAAGTGATGGCATATGGCCTATTCACCTCTGCTTTGTGGCCTGGGGTTTGCGGGTTTGGATCTTGGGTGTGGACCTACACATTGCTCATCAAGCCATGCTGTGGCAGCATCCCACCTACAAAGTGGAGGAAGACTGGCACAGATGTTAGCTCAGCGACAATCTTCCTCAGGCAAAAAGAGGAAGATTGCCACAGATGTCAGCTCAGGGCCAATCTTCCTCACCAAAAAAGAGAATGAATTGGTTAAGTTTGTATCATTCAACATTCAGTCAGGAAAAAGGGTAGTTTAAAATAGGGAATTGGTTGCAAAAGTGTTGAAAGGGCTGGAGAAGGAAGTAGGGAGTGGTGGTACTGCTACCCAGACGTTGGTAACTGTAGAGAGCTGTTACTGCCCTGAGAGATGGAAGAGCAAAAACAAAAGCAGTGTTCCCCAAAGCTCTGAGTGTGTTTGCTGCTGAGATTGCTGAAGCCCTGCTGCTGCTTTACAAATCACTTCCGCTGCCACCGAGAGGGAAGCCTGGAACCAGTTCCTCACAATATTGCAAGACCCGGGATGCTGAATGCTGCCAATGCTGCTCGCCTCTGCGCCAATGCTGCTGAGCCCACAGGCATCCACATTATCCTCCCTTAGCACTTCTGAAGCCAGAAACAGGAAAAAAATAGATGATTCCTTCCTTCCTTCAGTTGTCCTCTCTCCAAGAAGACTCCAAGATGGAATTCACTATGCAAGAAATTTATTGGGGGAAACACTGGTGGGAGGGAGCAGGAGAAGCTGGGGGTGAGCCCTCAGATCATGAGGAAAGGCTGACACCTGTGAAGGAAGAGAAGGCAGGAAGGAGGACTGAAAGGAAGAACCTCAAACTTCAGCCCAGTTTTAAAAAATCTTGACCCGGCCAGTTTGGAGTCCCTGAGCAAGGGTTGCCCTTAGAGGGAGCCCCATAATGGGCAAAGAGGCCAGGCTGCAGTGTTCCTGTGTGTTCCGTCACTGACTGATGGCAGCTCCCATAAAGTGTGGTTTTGGCAGGATCCTGCGATGGATCCACAGGTGGGGCAGCTGGAGGCCAGCAGTCAACTCTGCTCTTCGCAGTGGGTTCTTTGGAGGGAGTTCCCAGCGCACATCTTTGTAGCCGCCACGCTTCCACGGGCAGAGTCCAACCACAAACCAGCCAGCAAGGGAGTCTGGGAAATCTAGTATCTAAGCTTCCAGATCCTTTCAAAACAGAGAGGAATACAGAATGGTAGATGTTGGGGAAGAAAATGACAAATGTCTGCCACAGGAATATTTATACTTATTGTCAAATTTCTTTTTATTCCCTCACAGAGATGTATAAAACTTCCCATCTCACCACCTGAAAATGTTGGCTACTAATTTTTAAAAAATATCTTTATCAAGTTAGAAGGTCCTGAAATGGTCTCTTATTCATATTTTAATCTATATTTTTGAATATAAATGAATCAATAGTTAATTTTTAAACTATTTTCATTTTCTATTATTTGAATTATTCAGTTACTTTGCCGAGTCAATGTTTCTGTTATGGGTCGTTTTGAAAACCTTACAAAACTCTTAAAGCTTGGGCACATTCATTGTATATTTTCAATTTATGTGCTTTTCAAATTTAATGTTGCTTTAAAATAATTTTTATATTTTTCAAAACATAAAATGTCCTATACTGTTGTTGGAGAAAATTTGGAAAACATAAAAATATAAAGAAGAAACTTTAAAACACCTATAATCCTTCTACACATATATCGCTGTTAACTCTCAAATATTATTCATATAATAATATTAAGAATATACTGTATCCATAGGTTTGTTTTTTCCTTTCTCACTTATGATATTGCGAGCATTTCTTCATGTTTCCTGTGAAACTATTTATTCCGCCATACAGTATTTTTGGGTATTTGAGCTTTTTGTTATTTTGCTCTGGTAAAAATAATGCTATACTGAACAATCGGATGTGAAGTTGTTTTTCCTCATATCTGTTTATTAGGCTAGATTTGGAGTGATGCAATTGCTAGGTCAAATGACTTAAATTTTAAAATGCTTTTATATTTTGACAATATATTTTTAACTATAAAAATAATTTGTGTTCATTTTAGAATATTTGGAAAGTATAGAAGAAGCACTAATGAAATAAATATAATCTAGTGTACTCATAGAATGTTCATTAATATTTATGCATATTAAAACATCTGCATTTTGCTACATACTATCAAGTTGCAAACATCCCAATTTATGTTCCCATCAGCAAGGAATGAGAATGCCTGTATTTACACACTTCTGTCGGCACTGAGATTTATCATCCTATTTAATCTTTGCCAATTTCATCCTGTTTCAATTTCCAATTTTTAATTTCTAAAGATGATAAACATTTTTTTGACTTATTGATCATTAATACTTTTATTAATTGCCTTTTCATGTATTTTATCATTGTTTTCATTAGATTACTCTGTTTTTCTTTGTGGCTTTATAAGAGCTCTTTATTGAGGATTAACATTTTGTGTTGTATTACCAGCAGTTTAAATTTCACGTAATCAGTCTGTTAGCATTTTCTGTAAGAGTCCAGCTTTAGAGCCCCAGACAGTCTGAGTTTAACCCGGGCTTGTTCCTTTACCAGCTCTAGGTAATCTTTTTTCATTGTTGGGTGGGGGGGGGGGTGGGGGGTGGGTCTCTGGATGCTTTTAAAGATGGTTTCTTTAACTTTGAGTTAAAAAAAATTATTGCCAATGTGTGTCTAGGTTTTGTCGCTTTTAATTATTGGGTGAATCTTTTCAAGCTTAGATTTCAGTTTTCAGAGAAAATCTTACTTTCATTTTGCCTTTAATTAATAATTCTTGTCCTCCCCTTTGGTTTCCGGATCTCCTATTGTTTGGCTGCTTGACCTCCTAAACTTGTCTTCTAATGGTTTTATGTTTTCTCTCCTATCTTCCTTCTCTGTCCTTTTGCTCTATTTTTCTTTTTGGTGGGGAGGTATTTCTTCACCTTTGTTGTCCAAACCTGTGCAAAATTTTGATCTTCTTTTATAATTTAATTTCTTTTTTTTTTTTTAAAGATTGGCATCTGAGCTAACATCTGTTGCCAATCCTTTTTTTGTTCTTCTTCTTCTTCTTTTCCCCAAAGGCCCCCAGTACACAGTTGAGTATTATAGTGGTAGGTCCTTCTGGCTGTGCTATGTGGGACACTGCCTCAGCATGGCTTGCTGAGTGGTGCTAGGTCCACACCCAGGATCCAAACTGGGGAAACCCTGGGCCACTGAAGCGGAGCACACAAACTTAACCACTGGGCCACCAGGCTGGCCTATATACTGTAATTTCTGGTTGCTCCCTCTTTTTGCTTTCTGGATGTTCTCCTGTCCCCATTTTTAAGTCTTTCTTCTTGCATGGTCTCTCTTTCTTCTAGGATTTTGTCCACACTTTGTTGTTTTGGTTTCCATCGTCCATGCTAGAAGCTTTCTTTAGAGAGCTGGTAATCCCACATCGTCTGCCCGCGGAGCTCTGAGCATGTCAGCGGGGTTTGTGGAATTTGAGATTCAGGGTAGGATGTTGTGGCAGGACTTTAATTGGAGAACCACCAGTGTCAGTATGTTTAGGTTTTCCTTTTTAGACTGGCCAGATTCCTGAGATAAGAATCCTTTAATGTCATGGCTAAGAATGTCAGAGGGTTGAGGGTGAAGGTGGCTAAGGAGGGTGGTCGGGGCTTATGTCTCACCTCTCCGTTCTGCAGTTCATTGAGTTCCTTGTCTTCAGTGTGGTGCCTACAGCCTCTGCTCTGTCTTGTGTTCCCTAGTCCAGAGACCACCTCTGTCTTTCTCTCCAAAAGAAGAAACCTCTAGGCTTTTGCCCTGGTGACAGGTGGGGCAGCTGCACAGCAACACGGAATGATGAAGAGTAACTAGAGAGTTAATTGCTTCTGAGACAGCTTTCCCCAGTGCTCCCAATTATAGCCCTCAATTTACCCCTTCCAGACCTATCTGCTGCTTCCAGTCCCTCATCCTTCTGCTGATTGTGCACAGCCAACCTATAGATCCTCTTTCTTGAGTCCAATGCCAGTTCCAAAATTTTCTTGCTATTGCCTCCTACTTAAACACGTCTTTTTCAATCCACCATCTTATGTCAGAATACTAACGAAGTTTTTAATTTTGCTATTTTCATTTTAGTTTGTTTATGCTCTTCCTTATCTTCTTAAGCTCTTTTTTATTTCCATGTATCTCTTTTCCAGTTCTAAAATTTTTCTGCACAGTCTGATTGTTGTAGTTCATTTTCCATCCCTGCTTTGATCAAGTCCATCTTTCCTGAATTATATGGAAGTACAAAGCAGGAGCTTCAGAAATTTTATTTTTCTTTCTTGTGGTATATTTTTAAATGATGCTATGACATTGCTTTTAGTGTACTATAATGTCTTTCTTTCATTTAAAAAATAACATTCTGTAGGCCTTGTTTGTTCTTCCTATTTTCTCGTCCATTCCTATTACTTGTCCGAGTCTGGGTGAATGGGTCTTGAACTTTCCTTCCTCATGAGTGTTCTGTTCTCAGAATGTAGGTAGGACATTCTGAGGATGTGTCTAGTTCTGTTAGTCCCTGACTGCTTTCTTCTTAGTGTTTGTGGAGGCTGCTTCCATAGGCACCACATATGTGCATCTAATTTTGGACTTGGTAGGGCTTTTTTCTAGGTACCCAAGACATTCTTATCTTCTTCCGGAACCTGCTGCCAGTGAAGTCAAGAAGAATACCATTATCCGTCTGGTTTTCTGGTTGGACTCACAGAGCAGCTGCTGTTTAATTCTGAAACTCAGAAAGCGTTCTTAATGGCATCCTCCCCATCCCACAGCTTGCTCTAGCTTCTGTCCCCAGTTGTTCAAACCAGAGTCTTTGGAATCATCCTTGACACCTTTCTTGCCATCTCTACCCATATCCAATGAATTGTAAAATACCATTAGTTTTAATTCCTAATTGTCTTTCGAGTCTGAATATGTTCTCCATCTCCATGGCCATTATCTTCTCTGTGCTATTGCAATTCTCTTATCATCCAAAATTTCCTATCTCTAAATCGGTTCTCCACACAGCTGCTGAAGTGAAGTTTTTAAAAATAACTATTTGATCATTTTACTTCTCAACTTAGAACTCTCAAGACAAAGTTCAGAACTTCTAACATGGTTGACAAAGCCCCGTGGGCTTCGTCTCTCATCCTCTTCTTTAGGTGCCTTCCCTCATACTCAGTATGATCCACACATATTCTCTCTTGTAGTTGCTTGAAGGTGCTGTGCCCCATATGCCGCCGTCCCTCTGGGTGTTTGTCTTCTCTCATTTCATTGCTTTTTGTCTAGCTAACTGCAAGCCATCATTCCCATCTATTGTCTTGCCCAGAAAGTTTCTCTTATCCCTCCAGCTGGGTTTCCCTGTCATATGGTCACATAGCACTTTGCACACTTTACATCTCTTATCATGATTCTCACTAATTAATTACCTGTATAATTATTGGTTCATGCTTATCTTTTCCACTTAGCTGTCGGCTGTATGAGGGTAGACTCACATATTACATGCTTGACATCTCCTGTTCCTACCAGTATCTAGCATAAAGAAAATCAGGACATGTCTCTTCCCTTAAGTATGCTCTTAATTTAGATTTCATATTTCAGCACATTGAACAGAAGTTACAAAGAGTTTGAGAAATTAATGGTATCCTTGTTTTCTCTTCCTGTTTTAATGGTGGAAGGTCTATTGTTCCAGAACTAAGTATAATGTTGACTTTTAAAAAATAGTTTAAAAGTTACATTTAGGAAATCTTTTTCTCTCTATTTTTCTCTATTTAAAGGGGTTAGGTTTTCTTTTCAGTTTAGGATGTATTTGGAGGTATAGAATTAGGGAAATTCTGAGTATTTAAAGTTAAAATAAATGAAGTAATCCTTATTATTTCTTTGCCTTCATATACATACTTTACTTTTATGTATAAGTACATATGAAAGGGTTATGAAAAGAATATTCTTTCACTGTAGTTTCTCTCTCTTGCAGTCAAGAAGTTTTTTTTTTTTTTTCAAATAATAAACTCTAAGCAGAACAAGTGTACTCTGAGGAGAGTGAATCTTAGTATTTTCAGAAAATATAGTATAGTTTTTCTGGTATTTGTGGGTTTGATGGTCGCTAAATGAAGTTATATCATCACATAGTTTTGGACTTAAAAAAAGAGAAGAAAATCGTAAAGACTTTGTTCTCTTTTGAGTGTGAACAATTCCTTAATTGAAAAATATTTCGTTATTTCCAGGCATGTACTGGATGCTGTGTGGCTATCAACAAGCATCCATAACTGATTTGGAGGAATTTATTTAATGTATTCCTATGAGTGATCCTCATCACTTGGCAATGATTAAAGGAAGTCAAAGAGGTCTTGAGTTTATTTAACTTAGAGTAGACTATGCTAATACTTGATTACCTAGAGCAGTATTTCTCAATTGTTTTTCATTTTTGCTCTCTAAGGAGCTTTTAGATTTTATCTTTCCTTCTTTTTTTTTTTTTTGGTGAGGAAGATTCGCCCTGAGCTAACATTTGTGCCAACCTTCCTCTATTTTGTATGTGGGAAGCTGCCGCAGCATGGCTGATGAGTGGAATAGGTCTGCACTCGGGATCCAGACCCACAAAACAGGCTGCCGAAGTGGAGTGCATGGAACTTTAACCACTCGGCTATGGGACCAGCCCCTTAGATATTTTTTTCCTAATTGAGCTCCACTCCCTTGAAATTCTAATAGATATATGGTATATCTGTTTATGTGCTGTTTGTGTATCTATGCATTATAGACAAAGAGAGTAAGATTTTTTCACTTTCCATGAACCAATTTTCACCCTCTGGGGAGATGGATGATATCACCCCTGTTGAAAAGGCGTGACCCAGATTTGGTCAGTTTTCGTTGCTATGATACCTCTTGCATAGTATCGTTCTTTTCCTGTCATTATAAGAGTCTTTAATAGCATGTCAATATAACAGATCTTCAGGATGTGAAGGAGCTAATATAACCTACTAGATCAATAATCTACATTTTAAAGAGTTCATATGACAAAATATTTGAGGGAAAAAGTTCTTTCATATATCTTACAGTTTATTTTATTTATATCTTTTTCACGAGTGTCATAGAAAAAGAAGATGGCCTATTGTGGTACTTAAATTTTGTTCACCCACACCAGGCTTCTGTCTTGGGCCTGTGAACACCTTTCTTACCAAGTCACCAAACCATGTTGTTCTATAATTTTTGTAATAATGCAAGTTATCAGGCCACTGGAAAATGCTTTTAATATCTTCTATAGTTTATACTTTTTCATATTGTGAGTTCCATTTCTGTATCACTAATGTATTGGATGTCTGTATAGTAGGAAATTATTTACTTAGGAATTCAAATCTAGTTATATTTGGATGGTGATAAAATAAAATAAATAGAACAGAAGACTAGATAATTAAATTACCAAACAAAATGACTGCTTAGCTAATCACTCATGATGAACATGTCTCCTTCACAAATAAATTGTTTATAAGTTCACAGTGAGTATGGGAGACTGCATTTGTAAGATAAACAGATTGAAAGACTAATATGAAATGGTGCTTAAGATATTTATTTGATCAGAGTGGTGAAAAGAGAAGAAAATTTGGAGTCGGGAGAATTTCGGTTTTGAGCTGAATACCCTTGGGTGAAACGGATTATCACTGAGATTTTAGTTTCTTTATCTGTAAAATAGGCATAATAGGTGCTCATTTTCCTACACTGGATTGGTATAGATTTTTATGACAGTGCATACAAAATGTCTTTTAAAGTGCCATAAAATGTGTTATTATAGTTTCTTCTATATAAAAAAATTTAAATTTTACTTTTATAAATATTGACGGTTTTGAGAGGCATTCCTTGGGAAATAAAATTTAAGTGTGAGTCCTATGGGGAATGTTTTCTTGCTCTTTTGAAATATTATATAATACATATAATAATCAGCCCATTAGTTCTTTTCCCATACGTGAAATTCATATACTTTTGCAAATATGTAACTGTGGGAGTATTTTGAGGAAACTGAGCATTATCTGTTAGTAGAAAAAAATTAAGCTGTTTTATAATGTATTTTTGAGTTATAACTAGTTCACTGGAAAGTTAATGTAGAGAAAATCAATCAACTGAGTAAACAATTTTCCTGATTTGAAACAAATTGCATTGGAGTTATAAAGAGAAATGAAAATCAATGGTAGATAAAAGTGACAGCCCCACTTTTAGTAGAGGATTCAGGGAGAAAACATGTTCGCATAACTCACATGGCAAGTTATTAGGTTATTTGTGGTGTAATTACAAGACTCTGCAAATGACTCATCTCCAAACAGATATTACTTAAGTAAAATCACCCTGTTGTTCTTGTTCCCTAACAAAGATATGCTGCTTCACATCGTTATGAAATACTAGCAAATTCGCCTTCAGAATGTAAGTCCCCGGCAGACATTTCAGTTAAAGGCAGGTGAAGCCGCATCCCTTGTTTTTGCAACTTATATATTCCTAAAATGTATATTTAATGAACTTTATAAATGAGCTCATTTTAGAAAACATTGGAGAAAATTCACTCTTTGTAGGTCAATGACGGGAAAAATTATATCTGAACTCATGTTTTTTTATACATTTTATATACAATGGGTTTTTTCAAAGTAATTTTTACATATCAAATATTGAAGACAATTAACTTTCAGAAATAATATCAAATTCTCATTGGTTTCTTTCCTTCCAAACGTTTTGTTCCCCCGTAATTTATTTATCATTCATTCATTCAACAAATATGTATTGAGCATTCATTACGTGCCAGATACTATTTAGGCACCAAGAGACCATCAAAATGAATTACACCATTATCTCTCAAGGAACTCATCAACTAAAAGAAAAAGAAAAACACAGTTGTGTAATAAAAGTATGAACACAATGAGTATTTAATAAAATCTTACCTTTTCACAGATAAGGACAAAGCATGTGCATATGCATATAATAACAACAGCAGGAGATATGATAGAGACAGGTCCATCTTAACGTTGGGAAAAAAGTAAAATTACTAGAAAGTGCATAAGTATGTGGCAGCCTAAGAGGGTCAGTGAAGGCAGGAGATGGCTGATGTGTAATGGATGCGTAAAGGACATGTGTGGGAGGGAAAGTGTAGGGGGTTGGAAGGCAGCTAAGAGAAGAATGAGAAATCTTTGTGGCAAGTAAGAAGCCTATGATCACAAACTAGGATCGCAAAATAACTTGTTTGATGAAATAGCTCTGGGAGATGAACTCAAGTCTTCTGTTTTGCTAGAGTGACAGCTTGGATTTTGAAATTGTAGAAGTTGGACCACTTTTACTTAACAGTTGTTGAAATCTGTTTGTATCTTTACGGAGGAAATTAAATATCTCTATCAAAATGTGACTGTCATTCTCAGAGCTGCCTTTGGTCAGGTGTTGTTTTAGGTTGTAATTAGAATTCTCATTAATCACAAATCAAGTTCTTATTTTAATTGAAGTAATATTCAAGTTACGTAAATAAAGACAATAGCCCTAATTGTTGACTTTTATATCATGGAAACATTTAAAAATGGTTATCCTTTATGGTTTTTCTTACCTGAGTTAGTTTTGGGGTTGTGATCTTATTTTATCCGAGTACAGAATTCTCAAATAAGTCATAAACTTTAAAAAAATTGTCTAATTAATGAAAATACTATATCACCTTGATAGAAGTACTAGAATGATTCCCACTCACCTTTCAGAGGTATTTTTGAACTTGAATCTAATCATTTAGAGAACACTATTGGAAGTGAAGAAGTGTATTTGTTTCATTGAAAGAAAAATTGAGCTCCAAATCTTAAACTTGAAGAAAGTATGCTAAGGAATATGGGATGTCCAGCCACACTAATATTTGTAATGCACTAGTAAGTATAGAAGAAAAGTCTATCCATCTGGCCTATCAGATAGCACCTGAGAAGATATGCTGGGATATTATTATTGGACGGTCTTAGAATTGCCATTTTCCAGACTGAATTTGTTGCTTTTTAGCTAAAGTTTCATATTTTAAAAAGGGTCTGGACTCCCAATCTGGGCTCTAAATATATTGTGTTTATTTCAAAATGTAGAATGATAGTACTTTCAATCTCATCACGTAAAGTGGAACAAAAGCTTACTTTATATAATGAATTCTGTGGTTAGTTCAATACAACCATTCTATCGTAGTGTTAGTGAAGGAATTATGGTCTGTAAAAAGGGATTAGGCAACCATTTATCTATTTTATTAATAGGAAAATCCTGGGGGCTGGCCCGGTGGCATAATGGTTAAATTTGGCACACTCTTCTTTGGTGGTCCGGGTTCATGGGTTCAGATCCCTGGCGTGGACCTATGCTATTCATCAGCCATGCTGTGGTGGTGACCCACATACGAAATAGAGGAAGATTGGCACAGATGTTCGCTGAGGGCAAATCTTCCTCAAGCAACAAAATAGGAAGATTGGCAACAGATGTTAGCTCAGAGCCAATCTTCCTCATCAAAAAAAAAAAAAAAAAAAGAGGAACATCCTAGACTCTTTCCATATGGTATATTGTATGTTTTGTAATTTTGTAGAACCCTGTTCTGTGGATCGTTACATGAATGCTGTTGACAAAGTTCTTTAGAGTTATCAAATGATTGCGTATGCCTCTGGACACACTGGGGAACTTTTAAAATATGGCGTTGTAATTTCAAGTGCTTAGATATTCTCTTTGGAAAATGGGTAATCTTCCGAGAAGGATACTAAACTCTCACATCCCTCTAGGGGATTTTCTTTAATGTCTCCCATCTGGCTTCTTTCAACACCCTAATCCCAACTCCTCATAGGGAAAGTTTCTGTGCCAAAGATCCTGTTTTTGTTAATAAAGCAAAGGTTGATCGTGGAGCCGCAGTGGTTCATGATGCAATGTTTCAAGGTTTCTGAGTCACTTGTCCTGGCCCTACAAGGCAACGAGAAGCTTTGGGCTTGGGATATTGGTAGCCAGAAGCTGGGGGTGACCAAGCCCTGGCTTATTTGCAGTCTCCATATGCTTTTCCTTTTTCTAGAGATAGTGTCTCTGACTGAGTAAACAAGAGAATCTAGTTAAAAACTATTCAAAATAATGTAAATTAAAATTTAAATATATTTGCATGTTATTGAGACATTCAGTTTTACCGAATGTCATGTGTCACAGTAAAGAAACTCCTATATTTTTATCAGTGCTACAACTGCTGTGGACACGATCAGGCTGGAGCTCTCTTAGACAGCAGAGATTTAAAATACCACCTCAACTAATAGCTTGGAAACTTCTCAGTTTATCATTTGACTTTCTTCTCTTTATGAAATATCTTTGTTTGTTCTCTGCTACCTGATTTCCCAGGAGCCCTTAGCTACCATGTCAAACAGAACATTTCATCATGCTTAATTCCTTATGACAGACTCATTTCTGTAGCTGGTCCTGAGCTCAACACAATGGCAACTTTCTCTGAATTTGGATAGTCTATGTGGCTGATATTAACACACAAATATACACAGTATGTATGCTGCTAAGTTTGTGATACTGTCAGATGAGGTTGCTTCGTGGAGTGTTTTCAATACAATATATCATCTAGGGATGAGAAAACAGCCAGTTATCCTTCATAGACAAAGATGATTTTTTATGCACTAATAATGGATTCTCACAAAGCTGATAATTGTTCATGAGTTGTGATTTTTAGCCAATTTGTTACTTCTCTGTAACTGTGTTTTGTGATGTTTTACTGAAGCTCAGTGACTGCTTATTTTAGCAGAACAAAATTATTATTTCTGTTTATTTTCACTTCAAATTAAATCATAATGGAAATCTTGGGATATAATGAGCTTTAAAACCTACTTCCTGTAAAAATGATCTATTTTAACCTAATAAAGACCTTAATCTCAGTAATATAAATTTCTGTATCTCAAAAAAATAATAACCATTTGAAAATATGTAGAAAATGCTGCTTTCTTTTGTGCTATTGTAACAATAAAGTAAACTTCTCCTTCTGTTTTGACAAACAAATGAGTCCATATATAGGATTCAGTTCTGAATACTGAAACAATGAATCTATACTTGACCAGATTTCAGTCTCGCTGAAAATGCCTTGAAATATTTTTCAGAAAACCACTTAGATAAGAATTTTTTTCAAATTGGAGATGCTTTCCACTCAGTGTCAGTCTTAAGCTCAAGGCTAAAGTATTTCTTTATTGGCTAAAAGGTAGAAACGATTTAAAGTGAAATTCTCATGGAATCTCATTTGGCTGTTCCAGGGAAGAAATTATTCAATGAATAATGAGAAAGTAAGTGTTTATAAAACTGACATCTTTTAAAGTACCACCTGCCCCAGTAATCTACATTTCTGCATAAATTATTAAACGTTTTTAGAACTAACTCTTATAAGCCAGGTATGTGTTATTTTTCCAGTATTATTATTAACATGGAATCTGAGACCAGTGTGTTTCAATATCAAGTGAAATTTCCTTAGCGAGATGCCTCACTGAGTAAATGTGGCTTAAGTTTAAATAGGACTTGCATAGGGCATTTCGAAGCGAAAGAATGTCCACTTCAATGTGGAATAGCTCTTTGGTTTGCCCCAATGTTTCAGCGTAATTAAAATGTCATCAAATATTTAGGGCTCCTCATGCTTTGAGGTGTTTGAAAAATTGAATATCAGCTGAATTTTCCTGACATAGAATGTATGTTTTAGTTTGATTTCTAGGAAGTATTTCACTGACTTCATTGGGAGAATCCTTTAAATGGGCTCATTGTAAAAATCTCACAAACCTAAATAAACTCAGGTTCTCAACTTGGCTTCTTATTCTTCACACAGATTTATGCAGCACATTGTTTGGAAACTGAAAATGTCAGATATTTCAGAGGATTTGTGCCTGACATTTCCAAGAACAACAGAGTTCAACTTAAAAAAAAAAAAAAGGCAAGAACACCCTGTGCTGAAATGGCATCTGCTTGTAGAAGGAAGGCACTTAGTTGCTCTTGATATTCGCCATTTGACCTCCCAAAATACAGAGCAAGCTCCCCCACATGGGAGAAACTCTGAACAAACTAGACCACATTTTGTTTTCTTTTCTGCTTCCTATCATTTGTCACTATGTGCTTAGTAAACCCATGCTGGTGGCTGAGAAGATTCATGATCTAGCGTTGTGTAATTATTTTCTATATACCTTTGAACCATGAGCAAAAAACAAAAAGGGTGTCGGGCCGGCCCAGTGGCATACCAATTAAGTTCATGCGCTCCGCTTTGGTGGCCCAGGGTTCGCCAGTTCACGTGACAGGCCAGACCTACCACCACTTATCAAGCCATGCTGTGGCAGGTGTCCCACATAGAAAGTAGAGGAAGATGGGCACGGATGTTAGCTCAGGGCCAGTCTTCCTCAAAAAACAAACACAAAAAGGCTTCCCAGTGAAGACTGTGCCATTAAAATCCCCTGGTGCTTTTCTTACAGCTTAAGCTTTCTCTGGCACTGACCAGTCTCTAAGTTGAGAGTAAGGAACTCATCATGGCTTGGTTTATGTGGGCTCTATTTGGTCTTCCACCTTTCTTTATCATCTTACTTGACGAATTTGGATACCCTATTTATCAGCCAGATGGCTTTTTGACTTTCTAATTTCCCACTCTTTGAAACAGCCTTGTTCTTAAGATGTATACTGGTTTGAGCCAGGTTCTTGTACAATACCTTTCTTTTGGGAAAAAGAGTCTTATTTTGACTATTCAAATTTTGAGTAAAGGCAGAGAGCCTTTGACATGATGTAGTGCGGCTGTTCGGCCAGGGTCTGCTGTTGCTCTGGTTGCACACTGTCCATGGCAGACATGGTGCTCATGGACCGCATTTATGCTGGGACTCACCTACTGGTACCAGCAGACTGTGGCCTGACCTCTTGCTAATATTGCCCCTTGCTCCAGCAGGAAAGAGGAATATGCATAGTGCCCTGTGTGAATTAGGGACTCCATCAGGCTTTGTTGAATTAAGTTGAAGAGGCTTTGTGCCACGATAAGATCCTTTTGTAACTGGAATCTTGACTCTTTCCTGCTGATGGTTGCCTGTCCTTAACCTTGATTACTGGCACCTCTATAATTTTTGGCTTCTGAGAGCTGGCCTTGACCTTCCTTAAATTTTAAATTTCCCTCAAGACTCCTGCTCCTGGTCTCTCAAATGTCTATCTGTCTGCCGCCATCTTCCCTTTCCCACTCTCTTGGTATGACATTCTCAGAAGAGAAATTAAGTTAAAATCCCAAAGAAAAGAAACAGATCATTGTTTTCCTTTGCTCCTTGACTAGACAGCTGGTCGTGAAAATAGTACATTTTTTGTTTAGCTAGAGATCTTTAATATTTAAAAGAATGAAAGACTTTTAAGAAAAGAAAAAAGCCTGAGAATTTTCCAAAGTATAATAGACACTGAATACAACAAGCTGTGTTGGGAGTTACCTTAGAAACACACATAATTCCCTGCTAACTGGTATCAAATGGCTTTCTCTATACCTGAGAGTTTTTGGCTGGCTCATTCGTTCTGTCATATCTCAACCAGTCCCTTTAGTAAGGCTTCTATTCCTAGAATCTGTGCACTTATTGTCTGTTCTTTGGTTGAAGGGTGTATATTGCAAATTAATACAAATATAAAGTTAAAGGAAGGTTTGTCAAGGAACGATGGAGGTGGATGTTTAAAATATGCAGCCTTATAACCAAAGTAAACTTAAGAAGTTTTAAAATATGCGAGGTTGATTCCTTGTGTCAGTCAAACTGACTGGTTGTGAAACATGCCAAATACCATTATCACTGATTTATCACACTCTCGATAAAAATATCCAGGCACAGTGAAATACAGAACTGAGGCACTTCAGGCGTATACATAAAAATAGACTTGAAGCATATTAAGTCAGAATTAACCTAAAAATGCCACTGCTTCCCACTTTACAATGCACCAAGTCACCACTCTGCTTTGTTAAGGGGACGACCTCAGCGTAGCGTCCAGTTTGGATTACTGCCCCTCGTCCAGTTTGGATTACTGCCCCTCTGAGGACAGCAAGGACTGAACCCTCTGGCATTATCTGCGGATTTGCCCCTTCCTGGGCTCTCTGCCTCTGACATCCTGAGCACCTGAGCCCCGTGGACATTCCGTACACTCTCATGGCTCCAGATCTTTGCATATAAGATTCCTTCTACCTGAAATCTTTTCCCTGTGTTGATGCGAACTTTGCCTGGCTAATTTCTTTTCATCCTTCTGATACTGATTCTGATCCTTCTTTTACCTTCTTAGGCAGAAACTAAGAGATCTATCCCCTAGAAAGTGTTCCTTGCTCTCCCTAGACTAGTTAGATATTCACTTCATTGTTCTACAGGACCATATGCTCATCGATATGTTAGTATTTACAGCCTTGCTCTATTCATATCTTTCTGGTCTATCTCCCCAGTTAGGCTATAAGTTCCTGGAGGCCAAAAGATGGCATGCTTCAGTGCCTAGAGCCGTAGGCAAGTTTTCACACCTGGGAGAACGAGCTTGAGTGGTTTCTACCCTTTGACTGTGTTCTCTTCATGTCTAATAGTCTTGATATCACCTCATTCCCTTGAAGGCAGGGTTTCTCAACCTTGGCACTATTGATATTTGGGGATGGATCATTCTTTGTTGTGGGGGCCTGTCCTGTGCATTGTAGGATTTTAGCAGCATCCCTGATCTCAACCCATTAGATGTCGGCAGCCACCCATCCCAGTTGTGACAACCACAAATATATGCGGACATGTCAAATGTCCCTGAGGGGTGGGGACAGGGTTTTATCCAGCTGAGAATCACTGCTCTAAGGTTATTCATCATAATCTTTACAAATGTTATATTTCTTCAAAATTATTGAAAAAATATACCTTTTAAGTAATATTTTCTAGGAAATCAAATGCTTATCCTTCCCCCGCTGTCCCACCCCTGGCTACACTTCTGTAGCACCTGGCATCTAAGAGGTGCTCAAACATGGTTGCTGAAAGTACTGAAAACCGCCTGGGAAGAACATATTTTCAATCATTGAATTGCCCTTTTTTGTTTGTTTCTCTTTCTGCTTCAGTAGGAACAATGTGAAAATTGCTCATAGGCTACACCCCAATCCTGTACGTGGCCCAAAGACCCCACATGATTCCAGCTCTTCCTACTTGACTAGTCTTATCTCAGATGATCTTTCGTTCCACCTTGAAGGATTCTTTCAATGTGTCAATCTTTAGTCTGCTCTGAGCCGTGGCATATGTTGTCTTCTCTATCTGGAATATACTTCCCTCCTTTACCTGCTTATGTGAATTAGCATGGGTTGGGTTGAAGGTTATAGAAATTCACATTCAACGAGCTTTGAGAGAAGAGGGATTTGTTGGAAGCGCACGATAGAATCTCACATAACTGTATGAAGGCCGGAGTGATCCAGGCCTGGGGGACAATTGGCACAAGAAACTTAAATGCTGCCTGATCCCCTTCTGTCTCTGCCCCTCATGTCTGTACTTCTCTGATATAAACTTCATTTTTTACTCCTACAACTTCTTTCTTTCACATGCAGAGAACAGAGCCAGAGCAGTGTGCTGAGTCTCTCTCCTGTGTTGACTATTCTACCACCAGAGACGCATCGATTCTCTTCTCTTAGCTTCAGTCCCCAGAATTGGCTCACCTTGGATCAAATGTCCAGGCCTACTTAATCAGCTCTGGCTGGGGGCTAAGCTCATGTACAACAGACGTGACAATGCAGGGTTCTTTCTGAATTTTGCAAGCCACCCAGCCAACTTAAATGCTGTCTACTCTACTGGCTGATTATTTCCAATCCTTCACTGCTCATCTCTAATATCACGTCCTCAAATAACCCTAATTTCAAGCTCTTATAGCATTTTTCACTTCTTCATAACACTTATTCAACTTATAATTACTTTTTATTGGTATAATTTGTTTGCCATCTCTCTTCCCCCTAGAATGCAAGCTTCAGGAATGCAGAGACCACAGCTATCTTGTTCTATGTTATCTTCAGCAATTAGCACAGACTCTTGCTAAGAGTATGTATCGGATTAGTAGTTGTTGAAGGCAAGAATGAATTCCTGGATTCAGTCACCAAATTTCAAACCCAGCGATTCAGACATGTAAGTCATGATTTAGAGAGGAAGTGTTCAAAGATTCCAAATTAGTTTCACTTAGAGGAATATTAGCGGATTTCATGTGGTATAATACTGTCTGCACCAAGAGTATGAGTCATATTTAAATACTATTACTCAGATGGTTATATGTCAGAAGTGCTTTGCAATTTACGTAACTGTAAGCCGGCAGCAGTGGATTAGGGTTATGAGGTGAGTAAAGAGCACACTCAGTTTATCCCTGGGAGGAGAGTTGTTAGAGTGGAGGAGGCATCGCATATGGAGACATCAGGATGTGCTATGTAACGTTCGATTGTTACAAACTCAAAGAAACAGTAATAAAATGAGAAGAAAAATAAAAATAAATTAAAATGGCTCTGAGATAGACTATCGATTGCAATCCCTCTCAATTCTGTTGCTTGTTCTATCATTCACAAGATATACATAGGTGTAGAGATGAAAGACGTGGGTTGATGGATGTGACTATATGAAAACTAAAAACTTTGGTCTGTTAAAAAACACCACAAATAAAATTAAAATACAAGAAACAGACTTCAAAAATGTCTTTGATACATAAAGGGGTAATGGCTTAAATACATTAAGAATCTTTTACCAATCAATAAGGAAAAAACCCACAAACACTTTTATAGATTAGCAGGAAGTTCACAAAGGAAGGAGTACAAATTCCCAAGAAACATAAACATACAAAAATAGGTTCCATTTCACTATTAATTTGCTGAAAGCATAGCAGTGATTCTAAACACTAAGTGCTAGCTAATTTATGGCAAAAGACTTATGTACTTGTTTTGAGGAAAATATTAGACGAACTTTCAAAGAAGCAGCTTGCCGCTGTTTTGTAAAAGCTTTGCTTTAGTTAAGGAATAGTTTGTTTCTTCAGTGTCATTGAGACTAATAGTGGTTAGTTAGTCTAACAGCTGGCTTAACGAGGAAATTGTAAAATTTGAAACCGGCAAAAATATATGTTAATTTACCCAACTGTTAGGAAGGGTGAAGGCATTTTCTTTGAGATAAGTTCTCTGCATAGGGTTTTGCTTTATCTTCCCTGTAAGAACAACACTTATAATGTATCATCTAAATTTCCAGGTTGGGATTCAAGAATCTAAGACACTTGCAGAATAATCTGTGTGCAGAATCTTTCCAGACATCGTCTCTAATCCTTGATATTTTTTCACTCACACTTAATTCTTCAAAAATATATTTTTACCTACTTGTCTTTTTTGAATCTTACCAAAGCTTTTCACATTCAAATAGCATCAGTTTTTATAATAGTTAATTAAATTATGTAAGTGCAGTAACAAGTACAACTGATATAAACACTTTTGCTGACACATAAGCTGATTCGTGGTAAGTACCCAATTTAACCAGTAGGAGCAAGTAGCCAATAACCAAGATTATTCAGTATTGAGGAAATTCATTAACCAAAGGCTAGGAATGGAGGACATCAGTTAATCTAGAGTTGTCTAAGTGCAAGTTGGTCATGGAACATCTACTGTACTTACCATTATTTCAGTACTGAAGATGCTCAGTGCAATTGCACAATTACTGTATCTCTTGCTGAACTGTAGGCCCCTTAAGGGTGGGTGCTGCATCTTGTCCATGACTGTATTTCTAGAGCCTGTGATAGGGTCTGGAACAAAATAGCTGTTAGACAACTGATTTTTTTAGATTGAATGAAGGAAGGAACAGAATGTATGCTCTTTCATTCAGTAGTATTTCACTTCTATAAATCTATGTTAGGAAAAATTCGGACCTACGTCAAAGGTCTATGTTGAAGGATGTTTATTCTTTCTGATAGTTTGAGAATAGCTATAGGTTGCTCAATGAAGCATTGTTTGTAATAGTAAAAGATAGAAAATATCCTAAATGTTCAATGGTATGAAAATAATTAAATTAATCATGGTAGCATCTTGTAAAATATTATATAGTCATTAAAAATAAATTATTTTTCAAATATTAAAAGTTTCCTTTTTCAAAGACCATGGAAAGTCCTCAAAATTTGATATTATTTTTACAAAATACAGTAAAAACTATATATTGCATACCTTGATTTTCTAATAAATATAGTTATTTATATCCAAGTATGTCAAAGCCTGGAGGGAAAACACATTAACAGGGGCTCAGGCTGGTTGTGTGGAATTTTTATTTTCTTCTTGATACCTGTTCAAGGTTTTGTGTATTATTTTAAAACATAAAATAATAGTTACAGTCAGAAGAAGAAAGTAAAGTTTGGGGTCAAACTGATTTTTTCCTCAGGCAATGAGAGGAAATGGATTAGCATTTAGTTAGAAATGCAGAAAACATTTAAGACAGAGCAGCTGAGACAACAAAAGCAATTACTGAGGATCATAGTCACAGAGGAAGAAAAATTTAGAAAATGACAGGAAAAAAAAAGATTGTGTTCCAAGAGTTAAGTTTGGAGTGACTAGAACCATGAAAAAAATAAATTACGTGATTTGATGTAAAGAATAATTGCTGTGGATTCAATAAAGTTATACAGTATTATTGATTTTATTGAATAGGGAGTGATAATAAAGAGAAGTGGCTGTCATTTAATTCAGAAGGAATAAGAATCCAGTCAAAGGATAAAATCAACTGTTTGTAGGATTTTAAAGCTGCTTGTTTCTTGCAGTATTTTTCCACTTATTTTCATCTGCAAGGTTTGTTCCCTGTTTGAAGTTATCTAATTAGGATTAGTCCCCCATGAGTTGATGTCTTCCCCAAGAAGGGACTTGGAAAAACGTGTAGTGACCTCATAACAGAACATCGCACAAAGCTCTGTATGCCAGGTCAGTACACACTGTACAGGGACTTGGAACCTGCAGGTGTGCTCTATTGCAAATGGAGCTGTGGATTGGCCTGAAGGCACTGTCAGTCTGCCAGATTTGACTCTGCAGAAGCCAAAGTCACTGGGTCAGTCTAAGGTCAACATTGTGAATCAGAGCCGTTATTCATAGCAGAAATAAGAGATAATGTGCAGGTAAGGAATCCAGCAGCAACACCAGGCAGCCCTGCTATTGATCTTACTGTCTTCCTGCTCATGCTGCCAAGTTCTCATTTCTCTTGAGTGTGAGGAAGCAGGAGATCTCTCTAAGCTGGACACATGGCCACAGCTGGGCCCAGGAGCAGAACAATGAGAGTAGCACAGAAGCCATATCTAAGTTATGTTGATTCATGGTGCTTGTGAGGATTAAGTGAGCTGATGTGTGTGAAAGCATTTAGATCCGTCCCAGTCATATGGAATAAACACAGTATAAGTGAGAAAACAGAGTAATGAATTTCAGTGAGAAGGAATAATGGTAAAGAGATATTCCCTCCATCTTCAAGGATGAAAAGAATTTTAAGGGGTTCAGTAGGTGCAGTGATTTCCATTCTTGGTTTAGGGACCAAGTTTGGCTGTATAAGAATCACGTGGGAAATTTACTAATAATAGAGCATCTCTAGGCTCTACCCCAGATCTTGCGATGGGGCTATATAATGTGTATTGTTGACCTCCCCCAATTCTTCTGAGGCACAGCCGGGTTTGAGATCACTAAAGTTGGACCTGTAGGTGGAGTACAACAGCAGAGTGAAAAGCAAGGAGGTGTGGAGGTTTGTGAGATGTTTGGAGTCGTGAGTCCCCCCAGTGACTGGCCAAGATCCATTGAAGACTGAGGAGGGATTAAGAGTGATGTTCTTGGTCCTGAGAATCAGGAATATCAATTTGAACATGTCTGGAGTGGGTGCGGCAAGAACTGTGCTGCCTTATCTCACTTCAAATTCATGGTTATCAAATTAATCGAGATCTAGTTGCAATTAATAATGTCATATGTAGCTCTTGAACGATAACTGTGCCCTGGTCCCAATTCCAGGAGATCTGATTTCATTGTTCTGGGGCAGAGTATGGGCATCGATAGCAAGTAAAGATCCCCCAGGTGATTCCAAAATGCAGCCAGGCGTGAGGACCTCTGCGCTGCTCAATTCACTTGTATGCTGATGAAACGATTTTACATTTTCTCTTGCTCTCTGAATGCTCTTCATCTTCTTACCTCATGATTTTCAGTTGTTGAATTTGTTCTCATTTTTTTTTGAGAAAATAAAAACAAGCAGACGAGAACTTCGACATTCTCGTACAACGCAAACCTACAAACTCATCTTCTCACTCAATACTCTCCCTTCTCTTCTGTGAGAGAAGATGCACCGGCTATCTGTGAGAGAAGATGCACCGGCTATGCCCCTGTTCCCTGCTTAAGGCAAATGCTCTATGTTTACGCTGATAAATCCTCTCTTACCAGCTCAAGGCCTTCACTTCTTCGATTGTTCCTTTTTCTCCTCTGCATCACTTATTCCCTCTCGTGTGGATCATTGTTATTAACATAAAAACACACTTATAGCTCATATCTTAAAACAAAAATTTTTCTTGACCTCACATTCACTTCCTACTTCATTTATTTGCTCCAAATTAGAGCAAAATTTCTTGAAGGAGTTGTCTATGCTGTCTCTACTTTATCTTTCCCTTTTCTCTTTTAACCTCCTGAGTCAGGCTTTGGTTCCCAGCAGTCTTCTCAAGCTGCTCTTGTTAAGGTCACCAATGATCTTCACGTTGCCAAAACCAACGGTGCACTCCCTTCACTCACTGTACTTGGCATCTGAGCAGATACTGACACAGAGCATACTTTCTACAGAGATACTTTCTTCCCTTATTTTTCTTGGAGATCCTCTCTTTCCTGGTTCTCTTCTAACTTCATTTGCCGTCCTTCCTCAGTCTCCTTGAAGGATCCTTCTCATCTTCCTGGCTCAGTCCTTGGACCTCTTCTTTTCTCTATTTAGACTTCCATGGTTTGGTCAGCCAGTCACGTGTCTTTTAATAATATGTACACACTCATGACTTCTCAGTTCTTTTTTTTTTTATCTCCATCCCCAACTTTCTCCCTTATTTACATAGTCATATATCCACCTCCTTCCTTAACATCTCCGCTTTATATCTAACATGCATTTCAAACCTAACTTTCCTAATATCGTATTTTGACTTCCTACTTCCTGCCCCAAATCTACTCTTTTCTCAGTCTTCCCCAGCTCCATTCTCCAGTCTCTAAGGTAAAACCTTGGAATCATCCTTGACACTTTGCTTTCTCTCACATTCAACATCCAATCCGTCAGCATGTCTTGTTGATATCTTCAAAATATATTCTTGTACTGTAAGTTTTACCACCTGTACAGCTACCATTTGATTTTCCCAAGGCAGTCCTAGTTCACGGCTATTAATAACATTCTCTTTTACTCTCATAGGTGTCCTTATTTGGACACTGGTCCTCTTGTTACCACCTTTATCCATTTCACTGTCATCTTTCAATCCTTTCGCTCCTGAACTAAGGCTGTTGACTCTCACTGGTCTCCCTGATATTTTCCTAGTCTATTCTCCACACAATAGTCAATATGAGCTTTTCAAAATATAAGTTAGCAAGTCACTTTTCTGCCCAAACCTTCCAGTAGCTTCCATCCTTAGGGTGGGTTAGATTATACCATAGAAATACATCCCAGTGGTGAACCCTCCAAGTTCTCACTCATACAACATGTTCGTTATGTGTCTAAGGAAAGGAATAGTGATCTCTGTTCCCCATAGTCCCTCAGGGAGCTGAGCTAATATAAGCTCTACCTTGTTATAGCTCACCCAGCTGGAACATGCAGCCTTCTTGGTTATTCAGGCAGGTAAAGAGAGACTGAAGGATCCTGTGTAACGTCTTTACTGCCTCAACTCAAAAGTAACATGTTACTCCCACTCATACTTCATTGGCCCCATCTAGTTGAAAGGTCTTGCCTAACTGAGAAGTGCATCTTTCTATGGCCCCAAATGAGAGGAGAACTAGAGGTTTATGAATATATATAATGTTTCCCACATCATCTTACTCAGAATAAAACTCAAGGTCTTTGTGATTGCCAAAAGATCACGTATAGTCTGCTTCCTGGATAACTCTCTGGCTGCATCTTCTACCACTGTCCTATTTCCTCACTCTACTCCAGCTATTCTTGTCTCCTTGTTGTTTTTGAACCCTCTGATTACATACCTCTTTCTGGAATGATTTCTCTGCATATGTAAGACTAGATCCCTCATTTTATATAGGTCTCTGATCAACTATATCTTAGTAAAAATGTCTTCCATTACCACTCTCTATAAAATAGCACCCCTCAGTCCTTTTCACCCTTCTTTATATTTCTTCATTGTACTTATTTCTAATTGGGCTATTATATTATTATATGCTAATTTGTTTATTTTTTTTTATCTATTCTTACTAGAATGTATGTACTATCAGAGGAAGGATGTTGTCTCTTTGGTGCACAGCTGTATATACATATATATCTAGTTCCTAGAACAGTGTTTGGCACATTGTAAGTGCTCAATAAATATTTATTGAGTGAATTCATGAATAAATGAAGTGATACTTTAAATCCTAGCAGTGGATGAGGTAGTCAAGAGGACGTAGTAGTAAAGAGAGGTGAAGAAATGACCTCCTGGAAAGCTTTCTTTTGAGAGTTTGCTAGAGGAAGTAAATCCTCTGGAAAAGATTGAGGTAGTGAGAGAATCAGAATGTGCTGTGACATGAATGTAAAAGTAAGATGGAAATTTAAAGACTGAGTGCTAGCAAGGTTGAAGAGGATGAAAAATGAGTAGAGGACATTGGATTTAGTAAGTAATAAAGCTATGATTGTTCTGGTTATCTATTGCATAATCAGCAACCCCAAACTTAGTGGCAAAAAGATAATCATTTTGTTATGACCAGGAATTTGGACAAGGCCTAGTGGGGATGGCTTATTTGAGATTGCAGCTGGGAACACTTGATTGGCTTGGAGTGACTTGAAGACTGGGGCTGGAATCATCTGGAGGCTTTGTGTACATGTCTGGTACCTGGTCTGGCACAACTTGAAGATGGGTTTCAGCTGGGACTGTTGGCCAGTGCACCTATAGGTGACCTCTCCTCTGCCTTGGGCTTATCACAACTTGGTGCCAGGATTGCTTCTGAGTGGGAGTGTCCAGAGAGGGAACACCTGGTAGGTGAGCTTTCTGAGGGAAGCAGATGTAAGTTGCATGGCCTTTTCTGATCTAGCTTAAGAAATCGTACAATGTCATTCTGCTGCTGCATGGTATTGGTATGAGTAAGTAACTCAGGTCAACCCGGATAAAGGAGGATAATTAGACTCAAGAGGATGGGATTTAGCCTCCATCTCTTGACTGGCAAGTGGCAAGATCACACTGCAAAAGAGCATGAGGGAAGGGAGATTTCATTGTTACTACCCTTGAAAGTGTAATTTACCACAGTTGGTAACTTTTGATAAAACTTTATGTATATAGATGTCTCTTTAAGAAGTTGGGTGGTAAAAGAAAGATAAAAGATGGACTAGATTAGACTTATATGGAATATTTCAAACTAGTCATTTTCAAATCAACAAAACTGAAGAGTTTAACCAAAGAGGTTAAGTGACCGGCACAAGGGCACACAGTTTGGGGGAAAACCAGTTTCTAGAAAGCAGTACTCCTAAGGCCTCATGCTTTCTGCTTTCCATTCCATTACAACATCCTGGAACTCTGTGGGAGTGAGGTGATCAAGAACCCGCTGTGCTCAGAGTAGAGAGGAAGGGAACAGATGGATTCAGTGCTCTCCGTCTCTCCTTCAACCAGAGCAGCTCCAAGTTGATCAGTCTTATATTGGGGTTCCATGTAGGATCTTATTTTGAAAAAGGATTTTGCTGCTAAAAAAATTGAAAACAATAATGTGGATGTTCTCAAAGTTTCCTTCCATTTCCAACTCTCTGTTTCTATTTTGCTAATTTCCTGTATGGTCCATACACTGACAATGACAGCAATTCCATACATTAAAGACATAGGCAAGTGGAACAAGAAAGTGAAAAGTACCAATTGCTGAAGGTCTCTACGTACCGAGCACTGAGCTAGGGTCCTTACATATGTGATCCCATTCGATCCTTTCACCACTGCAAAGTTGGTCTTGTTATCCATAACTTATAGGAAACCAACACTCAAAGGATTCAAATAACTTGTCTAGGGTCATCCAGTGATTCAAAACTAAATTGGTTAGTCTACGAAGACAGTGTTCTAACAAAAAGGGAGTTCAAAAACTTAAGAGCAAAATTTGGATAAAACATGTATGTGTTGGAACTGATTGGTGTGAATAAAATCCTTGTTTAGATGTGAGAATTCTTATCTATTTGGTAGAGGTGCACTGGACACATATTTGGCTGACTGAAGCCAAGGCCAAAGTCAAATGTCACAAGTGTAGAATTAAATTCTGAGGTGTGATCATAAATCTAAAGTTTTATAAATTTTAAAATTACTATTAAGTTTTATTATTAAAGTGTCAAGCACTCAGAGTTCAAACGTTTGACGTTATAGTGCATCTTTTAGAGTGCTCCTGCAGACATTCTACCACACTATTTGTGATATAAAATAGGTGCTTGCTGTCTGCTGAATCATGTGGAGGAGGAGGAGATTTTGGGGCACTATTTTTTCTCTCAAACCACTTTCCTTTTTGTACTTTGTGTTCTTTGTATTTGCACTAGAGATGATTTGAAGTAATTAAAGATTTTTTAATGTTGTCAATCCTTATAAACTAAATAAGTCTAGAGAGATTAGAATCATGTTATAATCACTACTGTTCTACCTAATTATTTACATTATTATTACTTGCATTTCATAAAAAACTTTTGGATCAAAAAGATGTATGTTTTTCCTAAATTTACCTAGCTAATGTGTTTTTTCCTAATATTTATTAAGTACGTGTACTTCCCTATTTGTTTAACCCTTTGAATGTTTTAAATTATTTTTTGACATAGAATTAGCAGCTTTCACTATTAAATATAAATTATTACAGCATTTTACTCTTAGAAAGATAAATTTGCATTAGTGACTGAAATAATTATTTAATATATAAATTACATAAGCAGATTTCCTCCAAGTTACATATTCATATATTAACAATGGATCCAAATTTTTAAGATCAATTTTTGTTAATATTGTGATTAGAAATGATAGTAATCTACCAATTACATGATCACTGATCACACATAATTTTCATGAGTCCAAAAATGGTGTTGAAGTAGGCTTTTGACTATTTGACCTTCTCAAGGCCATGTCTGAAGCCAAGCATAATAGCACATTTGGGCTTAGTACCAAGTCTGAAGCCGACTTCTAGTCCATCCCTATTAAATGCCCATGTCCTTGTAAACACATGAGTGTCCAACAAACAGCTCCGGAGCCAAATGTATCCTGAGACCTTTTCAGTTTTAAATAGAATTAATTAATACCCACAAATATCTTACCAATGTGACAAGACATTTGAATAAGTTTAATTTGAAATTGTAATTGGGAAAAGAAACAAAAACATTTTTAATTTATTCAAGAATATATTTGTATTCAGAATCACACTGTCTATGTGGAGTCATTAGACGGCTATTCCAAAGTTTACATATTACTCAGAGCTCAGTGGATTCACTATTAATTCTCTTTAATTAAACTTGTGACATTTAATATTGAGAGCTATCATTAGTGAGGTCCAAGAGATTTCACTGAAATCAATTTGATTAGTTAAACTTATTGAATGCAGCTTAAAAAAAAAATTCTTGAGAACTATCTATTTGGTTAATTCATGAAAGGGTATCACAGGATCTGATTGAAAGCAACTTGGTCACAAACAAATTGGCCAAGACAACAATTCTATTAAAAAATTGGTCAAAACAAATAATTTAGATACTATTTTTCCAAACATTGGTTATCTTGGTAAAACAATTTTTAATTTTATAGTTAATCAATTACTACTACTATGCATATTACTATGTACATTTACACAAATAAAGTTAGTTATACTGTAAATTTTGTCATTTTGGTTGATTCATGTTCATTTTGAATTTTAAGAAAGTATACTTTATTATCGTGACTGGTGAAAAATTAATGCGGGCCATACACATATGGATTTACGACCATGTTGTGAGGCAACGATTATTGATTAGGAGAATGAATGTGGAGCACTAAATGTGTATTTTAGTTATATAATTCTTTGGCTTTGCAATTCTTAAGTTTCTAGTCAAATGACAAGTAATGAACTTGATCATGTTGATTATCAGAAAATAATTGGCTTTCTTGCAGTGATATCTGCTATGTTATCAGATGATTGAGTGAAAGCAAGACTTACTCAGTTTACACCTTCCTCTCCGACACGTAGAATGCTTGTGAAACTGAAATGAAGTGATCAAACATGGCTGAAGGGGGAATGAAACACCAGGTGGATTGAGTATGCAGGTTGTTTCCAATGAGTTCACTGAACTTTTGGATGTCATCACTAAAGTGGTAAATAATCCTTAATATGTTGTGGCAAATGGGACTGAGGTAAAAAAGGTGGACATGGACACATTTAATAGGCCTAGTTACTGTCTGTCTTAATTAACGTCTTCGTTTTCAAAAGTAAGAAGTGGATGAAATAGACCATCTTTTGAAGCAGCGAGTTTTCTGTTATTGGAGGGTATCTGAGCAAGAATTGAAGAACCGTTTGTTGAACACATGATGAGGAGTTATGCATTATCTAGTGATTCAAAATTCTCCAAAAAATGTTCCACAGAAGAGTAGTTACAAAGTATGTTAATATATATTGGGTTTAAAATGTTTCTGTGTTCCATTGCTAGAAGGAAAAAAGTTTAACATGTTCCTTTATTTCAGGAATACTGATATTTTTGATATGCTAATATGCCTTGTAAATCTTAAAAAAGAGAATTCATTTTAGGTGTTTTCCAAACTCTTTTGACTTTGATGTCCTTTATTCATCTCTCACAAGACTGCTGCCTATCCAATTAAAGACACATCAGGAAAAGCCAGAGTACGTGTTACATAAAGCTCCTTACAGCTCTGAGATTACTTGAATATAATCATTTTTTCAAAGTGGAGATACAAATTTGAAAGGAAAATAAAACAAGCACGATGTGTAAGAACAAGTGATGGTGGAGAGCCTATTTCCTCAATAATATAGTGAGCCTTTTGGAATCACAAGGATGTAAATTCAGCAACATGACAAGGTCCAAAATAAAACTGCTTTAAACAAGATAGAAGGTTGTTTTTCTCTGATAAAATTCTGAAATGGTATTGGAGCTCCGCAGCACAAATTCATCAAGATTGAGGATTCTTCTCCCTTGTTGCTCCAGCCTCCTAGTGTGATCCTTTCATCTCCATAGTCCAAGATGGCAGAGAAGCGGAAGGAGCGGACAAACTACTTTCTTTTATGAGCACAACTTATAAATTGCACATACTACTTCTACTGGCATGCTTTTGGCCAAAATGTCATCATATACCTAGCTACCTTCAACTGCAATGGACTAGGCTTTGTTGATTCTGAATGGTTAGACGCCCAGCTGAAGTTGGGAAGTTGTCTTACTATAAAAGAAGAAGATCATGGATATTGGAGAACAACCCGCAGGCTCTGCTGTATGAGCCATATTGCCAGTACAGTTTCTTCTGATGACATAACATTTGTAAGGAAACATTGCCTCTAGAAATTAAGACTGGATTTCTTTACAGATCTTCCGTCATTCCTTTAAGACCCAAGAAAATCTAGCAGAGTATAAAATGTTAATAATAGAGCTAAATGAGGGAGAGAGAGAGAGAATGAGAGAGGGAGGGAGGGAGGAAGGGGGGAGGGAAAGAGGAGAGAAGACAGAAAATGAATGAATGAGGAGGTGAGTACAGGCAAGACCATGAATAATGCATCTTGCTGTGAGTCAAAGCTGAGGGTGATGCTTTGCATCGAGGTGAGATTCCCCAGCCACTGGGAAATTAATATGTAGGGTGTCAAAAGGCCACACAGATTGCCTGACTCAGAGCCAATCAAATATTCATAAATTATTTGCTTTACGATGGTGTTAACACTTCATATTTTTACATAACATAGATTCTAAGCTTAGAACTATTTCCTAATTTTCTTTTTTTATTTCAAGATGTTTCTGTCATTCAGTATTTCTGATTGCATGTTTCTTTTAAGTATTTAATGAATAATCACTTTGCCAGCTATTTTACATCCATTTTCTCACTTAACACACAATTTTCAATTTACATGTATATATGTATCAATTAGTACATAGTTATGAGCACCTTCTCTGCATAGAACTGTGCTAAATGTTACAGAAGATGTGAAAAAGGGTAGCATTTGGTTACTGCCAGGTTGTGTGTGACACATATTCTAAAAATAGAAACTGTAGGAAACAAGAAAATTTTCTAAAGCAAAATGCAAATTATAGGACTAGTGGGCATGGTGTTATTTGCTTGTCTGGACCTAACACTCATCATGAAGAAATAACTTGCTTTTCGTAGCTGAAAACATAGGTGTTATAATCCTGCATCTAGCTGTCATTGCTTCAACACAGGGTGCTGTATTAAGAAATGGAAAGCATGTCAGAAAATTGCCCAAAGAATACATATAAAATAACTTCAGATCTCTCTGAACTTTCGTCCGCCCTTCCACACTCACCACAGCTATGCATATGTTCCATATTTATGGATCCAATGGCTTACTCACTCTCTATTCAAAAGATGAATGGAAGGACTTTTTTTTCCTTTAATTTTTTCTAACATAAAAGGGAGTTGCTATGTCCAAAGGGCATGTGTGCCAAAAATAACAATTATATTTTTAATGTGTGCTTTATGTATTTCTATGGAGTCTTTTAATAAAATATTTCTTTTCATATTTTGAAAATACTCAGATCAGAGCTATCCTTTCGAGTTGTTGTAGTAAGACATGCTCTGAAAAGCATTTGAGTAACTCCAATCTTCTAATTTATTCCATCTTCTTATTCAAGATCCTTGTTGCTTTGCCACATTAAAAAGATGTTATACGTAGTGACTATAACCATTTTCTCTCTACCAACTTACTTCTTTACTCGTTGTAAACCCAACATTCGACTGAAACTACAGTTTTAGAGGTTTCTTCATTCTTTGACCTCCTTCTCCTCACGGTTCTTCTCAAACCTCCCCTCTCTCTAGCCCTTTAAATCCAACAGGTACCAAATCCAACTATTTCCTCCACACAAAGCAGTGCTGCCTCTTAACTTTAATTCTGCTATTGATGCTTCTCTTCCTGCTCATCCAGGTTTGAAACTTCAGAGTCATTTTCAATTTGTCTTTCTCTATCATCTGTCTCATGCAATCAGTGGTCCTGCTTATTCTAGGGTCTGTGTCTGCAGTGTCTTTCTTTTCTCTCTGGATCCTCTGTTCATTCCAGCCTAGTTCAGGCCCTCATTATTTTTTAATTGATGCTCTATCCTATGCCTTTGCTTTTTCCAATAAACCATGATGCCTTCAAACCAAAATCGCTTGTTCTCTGAACATACCCCTCATTCTTACTTCTAAGTATCTCATTCACTGTTTTCTCCCATAGAACATTCTCCTCCACATATCTAGTTATTGAAATATTACCCATACGTAAGACTCTTGGTCATTTATCTGAAACTATTGTTTTTTTAAAAGATGTTATATATGGGTTCATACAAGCAATTTTACTTTGCTGTAATGCATTTATTTTCCTCTGTTCTGAAACTGTGATCCTGTAAGACATACAGTATTATAAACAACTTAAACTCTTTTGCATTGACAAGACATTCTCAAAACTTAGTGCAACAAAGTTGTAATTTCTCTCAGGGCACAGTCATGTCTTATTCATATCTATATTCCCCAGAGCACTTGTCACAGTTTCCATTTTTCACAAAACAGAAGTGCTGTAAATATTTGATGAGTGAATGAGTGAATGAGTTTAAGACTTGTTATCATCAGTGTTGGGTTCCAAATGTAAAGAAAGATCTAGTCAGTTGCTTTGAGAATGAGTTCTTTATTCATTTTCTAAGGTGTGCTTTATTTCAATTTTATGAGAGAATAAAATGTTATGACTTTTTTGGAAATAAAATAGCTATATCTATTTTTTTGGTAAGGGAGATAAACTGGGTCAATATACTTTTTGTGTGGCCCTAATGTATACCCTACACAAAAAACAGACATGGAAAGACTGAGCTGACCCTCCAGGTGTATTAGTTCTCTATTGCTGTGTAACAAATTATCGCAAATTTAGCAGCTTCAAAACACGCATTTATTATCTCATGGTTTCTGTGAGTCAGGAGACCAGACATGGTATAACTGGGTTCAGTGCTTCAGGATCTGGCCAGGCTGCAATGCAGGCGTTGGTTGGGTCTGCAGTCTCATCAGAGGCTCAACTGAGTAAGAATTTGTTTCCAATCTCACTCAGGTTATTGGCAAATCGTTTCCTTGCAGCCTAGGACTGAGGCTGCCCTCTGCTCCTAGAGATTGCTAGCAGTTCCCTGAGCAAGTTTTCACTTCATGGCAGCTTGCTTCTTCACAGCCACTCTGCTCCAGCTTCTCGAGGCACTCTGCTAGTGAGACAGTCTTATATAACAGAATAAGGAAGAGACATCCATCACTTTTGCCATCTTTTACTGGTTAAAAGCAAATGACAGGTCTCACCCACACTCGACAGGGGCGTGAACACCAGTAGTTGGGTATCTTAGGGGCCAACTGAGAGTCTCACACCATGATGATAGCTTTTGGTATGTGGTTGCTGTTTGTTCATGCGTTAAGTCCTGCCTCAGGTTCTGCTGTAAGTACTATTCTAGGAATCATCCCCTACCTCTTTTTTTAAAAAAATTTCATGCTTAGATTCCCACTGATAGGATATAAATATTGAAAGACCTGGCAGGCTTGGAGGGGGCGGGAAGACTCTTTTTATTTGCTGGTTGCTTCAAGGACTGAAACCTCTGCGGAGTTTATACTGAAATTCCTGAAGAGGAGTTATACCAATACAGAATGCTGCGAGCAGGACAGAGCCTGTGAGGTCGTCTGGTACAACTACTCATTTTAGTGACTTGCAACCCTAGTGCTCTGAGGTTGAGTGGTTTGTCCAGGACTGAAGCTGAGTTTGTGACCTGCCTGGAGACCCTGAGCTCTTAGACAGCAAAGTTAATGAGTACCTATGCTGAAAGGAATTCAGCTAAATATAGTTTACGGAGATTGGCTTTCACCCAAAGAAGCTGGTTTGGAACATTTTTTATAAACATTTAAAAATTGGCACAACAGAGTGAAAATTATACAGATACTGTGCTTATTTTGGTACACAAAGAATAAAATTAAAAGAGTCTTTTATACAATTATTAAATGAGATTTTTAATGCATATGTTAGCTGTTAGCTTATTTATAGAGTAAAAAATAAGTACCATCGTATTTCCTAAGAGTTAGATATAACTGTAGAGAAAACACATATGGAATGAATGGTCAAAATTACCAATCCAGAATACATGAACTGCCTTGATGTGAACGCTGGCTATGGTGCTGGCTCTTTTTCTGATGCTGGTTAGGCTTACTCCTCAGAGAATGTATTTGTGTTTCCCTCAGTGTGACTCATTCATTCATTTACTTAGGTGCATATTGATGCAGCTTAGTATATACTGCATACTAGACATTATACTGGCCCTAGGAATACAAAGGTCAAGACTTAGTCCTTAAAGTATTTCATAGTCTAGTGGGGAACAAGGAAGCCTAAGCAAAATTATCATACGATGTGCTAAGAGTGTAGTGATATGAACTAATCCTGGAGTGGATCCACAGGAAGGGACAGTTCCTGTGTCTGAAGTTTGGAGAGACCTTCAGAGAGGTGACATTTAACACCAGGAAAGGGCACAGTGAACAAATGTGTTGACCTACCCACTGGTTTCTTAGTTTTCTAGCAATTTTAACTTATCTGCATTTTGACTGTTCACAGTTGCATTTTTATTCTGATTTGGAATATTTAGGTGGCTTTGAAATTCTAATAGATTGGAGCTGGGGGGCCGGGATGAAAGCAACATCATTCATTTCCTTTACTATTCCATACTGCTTCTGATTTAATGCTATTCACGACCTCATGGCAAATGGGCACATGCATTGAAAAGTGTCTAATAAATAGGTGATTTATTTTACATCTGCGGTACTCAAGTTATAAGACTTAAGAGGTGAGAGAACCACTTCTCAATATCTTGAATTCATGTTTTCTCATCATCAGTGAAGAATAAGATGGACATTTTTGCTGATAGTAGCCACAGATTGAATTAGTACACAAATTAATTTTATCTTTTAGTGCAGATGACCCCTTCAAAATGAATGAGAAATTATCACTTGCAAAATATATTCATGAGAACTTTTTCATAAAATCTATCATAAAATTTCTTGCATTTCTTGCTTTATATTATAATTTATTTTCCGTTCTAGCTAATTTTTAAATTAATTCATTTGATCATGTGTAATAGTGATCATCGGTAAAATGGGGCTAAGAATTCCAATTTACACTATAGGTGGATTGTGAAACTCAAAGGAGATAATGGCTAGGAAAATTTCCTGTAAATTAAAAGCTCTACAGACAATTGAACATCATTCAAAATTTGGAAAACTGAATTCAGAATTTTCATTTTTTAAGTTTGGGAACAAGTTTTGAGGGATGGCAGAAAATGAGTTAATGTTTTTTTATTTTCTCTGAATTTGAATTGCATAAAGTCAGTTATGCATTGTTATAATTAACATTCTTTTGGAGAGGTGTTGGTGGAATTTAAAGGATGAAGGATAAATATGTTCTTATTAGAGTTCTTACTTGCAAATTTATGTTAATATGAGTCACAGTCCAAATGACACACAGTTTCCTAGAACAGCTCTGAAGTAGCACTTGTTTCCGAGGGTCTCTCTCTTTCTTTCCCCTTCTTTCCCTGTCCCTACCTCCCTTCCTTCTTCCTTTGTTTTCCTCTTCCCTTTCTTCCTTGCAATCCAGTTTCCTGTAGAATTTAACAGTGACTGTTCAGACTTGTGCAAACCTTTTCTTTCATGTTTTGTGGATAGGTTAGAGTGGGTCTTTTCAAGATCACCTAAACTGTAACAAAATTTGGAAAGTAAATGAAATTTTATTATTATTGCATAAATTTATCCGTGGTTTTTGAAAAGAATAATATACAATCATTTTGAAACTTAAAACTTTTTGGCTGAAAGTTTTTTCCTCTCAGATGTTTGTGCATTTATGAAATTTAATGAAATTTCATGAAAATGTGCACTGAAAAATGCCTTCCGGGCCATTTGTTGTATTCTCAGTATCGATTCATGAAATGGAAACCAGAGGCTGTTCTGAGCTGTTGTCGTTATGTAATAGATAGTAAACATGTGTTTTTGACAAGTGAATAGTTAGCAAATTAGGCATCTGGATGAAGTGGAATTTTAGCTTCTAAATTGCATAATTCACCCCTGAACATCTGCCAGAGAAAAAAGAGCAAAGATAGCATCGAATCAGAGGAAAGATATAAGCTGATAAACAGGGAATGATAATGCAGTGTCTAACAAGTTTTTGAGTTCAGATCCCTAGTATGTTCCCCACAACTATACTATTTCTGTAATTATCCAGAGATATTTGCATTTGCATAAGAGGTATTCTAAGGATATGGAATTCAGCTGATTAAATGAGAAGAAATCTGCTTATCTTTACATTTTACCATTGGAAAGATTTTACAAGTGCTAGAAATCCAATGTATAATGTATGCTATGGACTTGATTCTTGGATGGGTTAAGAGGAATTAAATATATATTCTTTGAAGTAATATTTTTAGGTAGTCACAATTTATCTAGTACATTTAAAAGTCTCAGGTTTGAAAACTTTTAACTTTATAAATTTGCCAATACCATCTTCTCCATTTCTCTCTTAAGTCAAAAGTATTATTTTTAGTGCTCTACACAAAACTATTCCTTCCTATTCTTCTATTTTTCACTAGGATAAGAAAATACCAACATGCACCATGGGTCAGATATGCTAAACACCTTCACACTACAATACGTAAGGGAATGTAATTAATCAGTGATAATGGCTGCATGAGGACTAGGTTAGGAAGAGGTGATCTGGTTTAGAAGTAATTGACAATAATGGAAGAAGCAAGAGTTTGAATCCCATCCCAGGCTCTTACAAAAATATGTAAACTTAAAGAAGTTACAGTCTCTGAGCCTTTGTCTTTTCACTGGCAAAAATGCTAGCATTATTGGGGGAAGTTGAATGAGACACCACTTATGGGGCATTTCAATGAAATAAAAGTTGGTACTCAACAATATAGTTTTCTTGCCACTCAGTCTTTCTTACTATAATACTGTGTTGAATAGAATCTGTAGACATTAGAGCTATAAAGAGACTTATTGACCTAGTTCAAAGATTGTCATGAATTCCTTGGAGTCTCTTGAGTTGAAAATATCTCAGGAGCTACCATAAGAAAGGGTGATGATGCACCAAGGAGGAAGGGCTCTGGAATCCCATTCCAGCTTGCGTCAGATGGGGCTCTACATTAGGCAATCTGTTCTATAATATTGGTATATAATAGCATTTGAAGAAAGAATCTAACTATTTAATAAAAGCTTGAAATCCACTAAATTTAGTCCACTCCACTCCAATTTTACTGATGAGAAGGTTAAGACCGAGGGAGGTTACATTACTTACCCAAAGTGAATAATGCACCAAGGAGGAAGGGCTCTGGAATCCCATTCCAGCTTGCGTCAGATGGGGCTCTACATTAGACAATCTGTTCTATAATACTGGTATATAATAGCATTTGAAGAAAGAATCTAACTATTTAATAAAAGCTTGAAATCCACTAAATTTAGTCCACTCCACTCCAATTTTACTGATGAGAAGGTTAAGACCGAGGGAGGTTACATTACTTACCCAAAGTGAATAATTGTTTTGGTGCATTACCTGTTAAACATGAGTGAAAGAATATGAGCACTGAAATGCACCATTTTTATGGAATGCCGTTTGGCAAATTGTGTTTGGTAAAGGAAAAGAGAGACGTGACAAGATAGAACAGGAAGAATGAGTCGAAGATTTAATGACAGGTAAGAAGGAGGGAGAGGAAGTTAGGGCTTCAGAAAAATGATCAGAATCAATTGGCTGAAAGTCCCAATGGAGGAAGATGTGGATTCCATTTTCATGGTGAGGGTGGCAGGCATCCTGCTGCTGAATTATGAGGAAAAATTATGCAGTTGATGTGGGACGCTTGGGAGAGCCTATTTTGGCTGGTTAGCAGCCTTGGGTGTTGCTGAAGGATGATGGAACCCAGAAGTGAAGGTAAGTGAACAGCAGAGGCTCCCCAGAGCCATCACTGTGATTTAAAGTTTCTGAGAATGAAGTTTGGAGCACCTGGGGGAAAAAATGCCTCGAGGAAGGTAGAGGTTGGTTGAGTAGACCACAGAATTGTGTCAATATGTCATTTTGAGGTGGCTGATTTATGTTTATTTTGGTGATTTTTATATATCACTATTATTGCTTTTTGCTAAAATTCCCTCATCGTGGCCTTTTTATGGCTGCTCTGTGCGGCACTCATCTGCATCAGAAGTGGGAAGAGTCACGGCATTGGTTCTTAAAGACCCAGGACATACCTCGTTGCCACTTAACACAGAGAACATCTGTAAACACTAACTTTAAGATGACCTTTGGAGTAGGAAAAATAAAAAGCTCTCTCAGGGGAAAAAATTATTGTCTAGGAATTGATTGTGTATGTTTAAGATTTCTGGTAAGTCAAAACCATATAATATAAATTCTTCATCATATATTCTCTATCTCTAGAGCATATTTTGGCACTTCAGTTTCTTAATAATGTTATCCTAATAATAATTAGGATATATTATCCCAATATGCATTATGTTTTACTATTATAATTATAATTATTTTGTTATTTTCACTTTGTGACTAACTTGGCTCTGTCATATGCAGGTAAGGAAAGAAAAATATGTTTATTCCCATTTACAGAGTAGGAAACCAAGCCTCAGAAGTTAAATTACTTGTCAAAGTCCTCAATCTTATTATGTGCAAGGTCAGGTTTAAGCATCTTGTCTTCTTAATATAAGTCCACTTTTCTTTCTCTTTATCAGGATGTCTTCATGTAGCGTATAATGGAACAGCGCACATCATGCTGCCTGACATACTGTCATCTCAATCACTGTATTTATGTACAGTCTGTTCACATAGATTATGAGCTATTGGAAACAGCAACAAAATCTTTCTATTTCTTCAGTCTCCCAAACTTGGTAGGCAGTAACAACTTATTATTTGCTCATAATTTTTCAAAGGCATGCATATTATAATACATATCGTAATAATAGCTATCTCAGTGCCAGACTCTGTGCATACCAAAAAGTCAGGCATTATGTTTATTCTCCACGTGCTCAATCAGATGGGAGAAAACAGGCAGTAAGTCCAACAATAAGTATGGCTGCTTCCTTGTCATTCAAGTCGCAGCTTAAATGCTTCCTCAATAAAGACTTCCCTGACCCCAATCTAAGGATGCTCCCCTCTCCTAAACTCTAATACATCTTGTCAAGTCCTGAGGAAGACCTTTTCCAACTGCTTCATGTAAAATAGTCCTGAGACCCATACCATCTTGTTTTATTTTCATTATTACGCTTATTCCTACTTATATGTTTATTTGTTCATTTGGTTTATTATCTCCTTTCACTAGAATGAAAGCTCCATGACAGCAGGGACAATTTTGTCTTGTTTGCTGCTGTGTGTGTCCTAATCTTAAAAAAAGCAGATGCTTAGTAAATATTTAGTGCATGAAGGAGTAATTTTATCTCACCTCATGGCTTTAAATACCATCTAAATACTAATGACTCCCAAAACCTAAGTAAAATTTCTATCTCCAGCTCTTGCCTTTTGACCGAGCCCCAGATGAATATATTCAATTGCCTGCTTCATATCCCCTCTTGAAAGTCTAATAGACATATGAAACTTAACACTTTCAGAATAAAACTCTATTTTTCCTTCTTGCTTCCTTGCCCAACATTTTCTTTCTACAATCTTCTCAACCCAATACATGTCTTCATTATCTGTCTACTTGTTCGAGTCAAAACTCATAGGACCTATCCAATACCTATCCTATCAGATCTGCCTAGAAAATATATATCAGGTTTATCCGTGTCTCTACTGTTTCTGCCACTACCACTCTACTCCGGGACACTATCATCTCCCACATTAATTACTTAATGCAAAAGTCTTATGTATTAGTTTCCTATTGCTGCTGTAGTGAATGACCAAACACTTAGTGACTTAGAACAATGAAAATTAATTATCTTATAATCCCGGGGGTCAGAAGTCCAAAATGAGTCTCACTGGGCTAAAATGAAGGTGTTGGCAGGGCTTTGTTCCTTCAGGAGGCTCGAGGGGGAAATCCATTTTCTTGCCTTTTCTAGCTTCTAGAAGTATCCGTATTTCTTGCTTGGTGAGCCCATCTTTCACCTTTAAAGCCAGCAGTATAGCATCTTCTAATCTCTTTCTCTCTATTTCCATTATCATATTGCTTCTTCTGACTCTGACCCTCCTATCTCCTTCTTGAAAGGACTCTTGTGATTGGGCCAAACTAAATAATTCAGAATAATCTTCCCATCTGAAGATCCTTAACTTAATCATATTTTCAAAGTCCCGTTTGCCATGTCAGGTAACATATTCACAGGTCCTGGAGATTAGGCTGTGGACATCTTTGCAGGAGAGAGGTATTACTCTGCCATTCATCACAGTTATTAATGATGGTCGATAATAAGTACAAACTAATTTTCTAATAATTGGGTGTTGCTTAATACATTATGATCTAGTCAACTGATGGAATGCTATACAACTCTTATGATGATGAAGTTTTAAAAGTAGGTTACACAACAGTAAGTGTTGTTTGGTGCTGTTTTCTGCAAAACATTTTTCTCTGTATATTTTCAAGGAAAAATTAAGGAGATATAGCAAACAAGTTAGGAGGTTATTTTTCTGTTTTTTATTCATCTGTATTTTCAGAATTGTCTTCAGTAAATATTTATTAAAAATAAAGGTAAACCACAAAACTAAATAGCCATTACACTAAGGCAGGGAGAAAAAGATGAGCGTCTTCAGATTCTGGGTTTCTAGCTCAGTCCATACTCAAGCATTAGATTTATCGCGCTAGTATAGAACTCGGCTAATGGCTTCTGTTGTGTGCTTAATAAAGTCAAAACTTAGCTTGGTATTCAAGATCCACTGTAAACTGATCTCAGTTTGTCTTTCTAGCCCTTTGCTCGTCCGTGTCCTATTTTCCATTATGCCATATTTTTGTCCACTTGAAAGTTTTCTTTTCCTACCTCCGCCTATTGAATTCTACCCATTCATGAAGGGCCAGATTAAGTACTATTTTCTACAAAGAGAGTGCTCTGACTCCCTCTAAAAGTGATCTTTCTCATCTAAACCCTCATAATATTCTGCAATATTATTATGACATTTCCATATACTGCATTTTATTGTAGTTAATTTTTGTATGTGGTTTATATACCCAACTAGTTTTTAACATGCTTCACGTCATGGTTCATGTCCTTTAATATTCTTATTTCCCACAGTCCTTGAATATCATCACGCCCTGTACATAAATACTTCCTAATTGAATGGACAATGAACTTACAAATTTGCTTTATTCTTATTGGATTGAGTTTCTTAAGATTCTCTTTATTACCTAGCCACATGATTATCTTCCAGTTCATGGGTATTTTAAATACCCTCTCTACCGACTAAGACCAATATAATCTTGGGTAAATCACTTAACCTCTCTATGCTTTATATTTTTCAATGGTAGGGTTTTTCAGAATTAAATGTGATAATGTATGTAGAATGGTACATTGTAAGCAATCAATAAATGTTAAACAAATTATAAAAGTAATAATTTTCATTATGTGTTATTAATAGTAATAATTATGTCTTAATCTATTGACATTACCATTTAGAAATCTCCCTTTGAGAAAAATGTTTGTTTTTTCTTGTATGTAAGTTATATAGCATTAATATTGTTTTCCTTTACTGTGTAGTAATTTCACTACATGGACTAGTTAAGGATACTCTAGTGCTGTAAAAAATAAACCACCAAATCTCAATAGGTTAATACAATAGAAGTAGATTCCCACTCACTTGACAGTGGTAGGAAAGGTGGTGGGTTGGTCTTAATCCTCATTCAATCCTTCAGAAATTCAGGCTGACTAAACTCTGCCTTCTTCAACACCTGGATTACGAGGTCACCTTAGGTAAATACTTCCAGCTGGCTGATGGGAGAAGAGAGAAAGATTATTGAGAATTGTATGGGAAAGTCTTGTGCCCCAGGACTGGAAGTGGCAAATCTCACTTTTACCCTGATTCCATTGACTACAATTTAGTCTCATCTCCCAACAAGAGACAAGGGAAGCTAGGAAGTGTAGTTTCCAGTCAGGCAGTTACTTTCCATCTACAACTCTGAAATAAGAAAAGGAGTACAAGGGACATGACTAGCTTCTTAGATAACTGGCTGTTTCTGTCATATTATTTAAATTTTATTAAGCTTAAATGATATTAGAGCAGTCGCCTTAAAGTAATAGGAATCATATTATGTGAGACAATAATTCTAATCTGTTCCCAATTACCAGCGCTGCCCTCTTAATCAACTAATCTTTATCTGAGGCTGGCTTTAACCTCCTTAAATGTCCTTAAGTGTAAGTGGAAATATCAACATTTAAACACACACGAGTCGTGATCTAAAGTTACATATGTTTTTGGAAAAAGAAGCTCAAAGTAATGGTTATGCCTCCTTTAAAACACTTGTTCCCCATTAGAGAAGGAGCAGAACTCATTTTTGGAAGCTATATTTAAGTTCGATGCGCTGAAAATCAGAGGCAGAATTTCTTAAAACATTGGCCAGGGCTTATTTTGAGGAAGTATATTATGGTGTTCATTTACCAATATTTGGGTAAACATTAAGTGATAAAAGAATAGGAACAAGAAATCTGTATTTATTTTTTATAGAAGGGGAGTTTTTGAGCCGATGGCAAAGATGATGGGAGAGAAACTGTGGTTCCTAAGATGACTCTGATACTCTTGTATGCTTGCCTTGCAGATGTGGTGGGGGCCTGTTACGTCTGCAGAGAGCACTGTGGGATAGGGAAACTGTATAGAAATTGCTACCTGGAAATGGGGGAACTTATCAGACTTAGGTCCCCTGTGCTTCCAGGGATTGCGAGCGCCTTTCCATGGCAGGGGTGACTTAAGCTGACGAGGGCTTGGTACTTTGTGCTGATGACAATAGGGTGAAGCAGGTTCACAAGCTTACCCCAATACACTTTTCTACTCTCAACCACAGGAAACAAGTTAGATTTCCCTGAGGGTAAAAAAATAAGATACAAAACTAGGAAGAAAATCCACTAATATTGTCAGTTGAAATGTTGTAGGGGTAACGCTTTTTTTTAATTTAAAAATATCCTCCAATCATGATTCTTGTTAGTAACATGGGTTAGATAATAATCAGTGCCTGGGCTGTTCTTTTAATAAAGAGCTGTGTGTAGTGTAATTTTGTTATGACAAATGACCTGAGACTCAGTCACCTATACTTGAACCACCTTGGAAAGAACAACCTCCGTCTGCCTGGAGCTCTGTGAAAAAGAAAATAACCTTAGAATAGTGACTAACATTTACTGATGCTCACTATGTGTAAGACAATTTGCCAAGTGCTTTATTTTGTTGTCCCAGCTAATCTTATAAGTACTGTTCTAATGCCATTTTAAAGATAAGGAAGGGGCTATCACCAGCAGTATTTTAAATAGGAGAAAACTGAGGCTCCCGCTGATTCCATCACTTGCCCAAGGTTAGCTAACAAGTCTCAGGGTTCCATGTGAAGCAGGCAGCCTGACTGTGGAGGTTGCTCACTGAGCCCTGTGCTCTCTGCCTCTGGTAGGTGTGGTCTTGCACACGCGCTTTCAAACAAGGTGCTTTCACATAGCTGCAAACTTGGGCGTCACCTGTGATTCATCTATTTTCTGTAAACACCGTTTCTAGATGTCTTTACCAGACTCCCTTTCCGTTCTGATGTCATAGTTCGTTATTTAGGCCTTCATTCAGTGAACATTCACTGATTGCATATTGTGCTACAGGCACTGTGCGAGGATGTGAGGCTACTGTGAAGAACACTGGTACACCGAGTCCGCTCTTTCCTTCCCATCAGCCATCCTGCGTTGCTCCTTCCAGACCCACAGTCCTTCAGTGTTGCTTTCATCCGGGAAATCGAAGCTATTCTGCTTAAACTTAAAGGCTTTTTAAAACATCTATCCAATCTTAATTTCCTTTCCGCCTCCTTGCTTTGCTCCTCAACTTATCTAAGTCCTAATTATCTTTTCAGGTTAGTATTCCCATGGAGTTACTATTTCTCATTCAGTGGGGGAGTGCACACACATACACACATGCAATTATACACCATTCTTCTGATTGGCATACATTTACACAAAAGTATAAAATACAAAAATAAAAGTCAACTGTGTTCCTTGCAAAAACACAACGTGATGTGGGGGGAACCAGCCATCGTCTTCACCCTCCCCTCCCTCCCGCCTCAGGAACCAATGTTCGTAGTTTGTTACCTTCCTTCCTTTTCTCTCTGAGTTTTGATTGTAGGGACTATATCTTAAGTATGTTTGTAGTTAGCACTGTATATTTCTGAGTACATAATAATAAATAGTTTAATCTATTAATTTGTATATTTCTGAGTACATAATAATAAATAGTTTAATCTATTAATTTGTTCACTCATCAAGATGAAACCATCAGAAATTTAGGGTAAAATCCTATCATGGCTTTGGGGTCCATGAATAGATTGTCATATTAAATTAATTAGTTCTGCTTATTGGTATCTCTGTACTTTTAAAAGGTAAAATTAAATAAGTTGTTGTTTCCACATTCTAGTGAATGTAATTCCTTACTTCTGCAGACATGTATTCATTCTGGAAATTAAACCAGCATTGCTTAGGGCATTTGATGGACATATGCTGCACAAAGGAATTACTCAATATGGTCATCACGTTGCCACGATCGTCTCTACCACAGTATTAAATATTAAACAGTGTCTAACATTTGGGCTATAAACAAAGGATCTTTTAAAGAATATTTATTGGCAAAAATTCAAAATGCACTTTAGGTGCATTTTTGTTTAAAAAATAATATGTTATTCTAAATCTAGTGATATCTAATCTTAATATCCATTGAAGTTTGAGCTTTTGAGTTAAAATTGGATGTTTCCACCTGTAAACATGAATGAGGTAAGGTAGAGAATCTTACTGGTGTGTGCTTGGGTCTCAGTTACTGTAAGCTACCAGTTCTTAGAAATGCCAACTGCTAATGTGTTTGGACAAATTAAAATTTATGTAGTGGCTAAATATTGTGGCCAAATGTTATATTTTAGAGAGTATTTGCCTTTATTCTATCCATTTTATTTCTTCAGACACTGTTTATTTTAAATTAAATTACTAAATCATCTTTAAAGTAAGATTTTGGTCATAATATATATTATCTCTCTCACCTATAAATATAAGCTTTATACCCTTTAATGGGTAGATAAAAAGAGAGTTGTTAATTTAGTACAAGGAATAGGTCTTTCATGCTATATGCTAATTGTGTTTTTAGGCTTACTTGTCACGTGTAAATGTGAATAGTAAGGCTCATCCTGCTTTCTGGTTTATAGTGTCAGATCATTTTTATGTAGAAATGGGAATGCTATAGGAATAGTATAGGTACTTTTCCAAACACCATGGGAATTTTGAAATTTTGTTAATTTGGGTCCTGGTTCTTCCAATTATGAGCTCTGTGATCTTAGGTAAGTTACTTAATTTCTATGTGCCTCAATTTCCTCATTTGAAAAGTGGGAATAATAATAGCTATGGGTGCTGAGGGTTAATGTAAGGTTTCAATGGGATAATGCGTATAAAGCCCTTCAAGGAATGGGACCTCTAAAGTACTTTAATGGTGTTAGAGTTTATTAGTTTTTAAAAGACTTCCAGGAATAATGATTCCACGAGGTACTTATTGTAGTAGCTTGTTTCATAGAAACATAACTTGACTCAACAACCTTGGCCCAAATATATTACATAAATGGCACCCAGAATTGTTGTAACACAAAATGCAGTTCCTGACTCGATTCTCTGCTTCTGACTTGACCTAATCCATTTCCTGGGCAGCATTAGCACAAGTTTATAAGTGGGAGCTAGATAGTTGAAGAACCCTTCTCCTGTCTCTCTCTCTCGGAGAAGATCAAGGAGACTGTGCCTGCTGAGCAAAGTTGAGTCTCCCAGAACTTGATGTGGTGTGAAGGGGGCAGCATAAACCATATGGCTTTGTTTATAGCAAGTTCTTGACAGATATGCTTGTGAATGTTTATAATCAGTGACAGATGTATTTGAAGACGGGCATAATATCTCATGTGTTAGCAACATTAATAGTGAATCGGACACTTGCATCAACTGCTTGTTAAATATTGAAGGCTCATAAAAGAGAAATATGAGTCATAAGTCTTTAAATTTAAAGTATGCAAACCCGTTATATTCTAGTCTTGAATTGGATGGAAGCTGTGGACTGGTGCTCCAGGTCTCAGCAGAATTCTCCTCATCATTTGCAGATGTTGAGTCTTTTGAGTAGGAAACTGAATACATGCACTGAGTCCAGTACTATCTTTCCTCCTCAGTTTGCTGAATGAATAATAGTGGGTTTAATAATAATACTTTTTTGCAAGTTTATTATGAGTATTGAAAGAGTTAATATATGTAAGATGCATAAAATTACAATTGGCACATAGGGAGTGAAATATAAAGCTTAGCTATTGTTATTATTATTCTTACGGATTTTTGTTATTTCAGTGATTTATAGTAGCAAATCTCTTGAGAACTCATTTAACTAGTCATGAAGGAAGAAGTTATTCTTCAAATTTGAAAAATTAATGAAAATATCAATTTAAATAAATTGATGAACTATATTTATGTATTAGAAAATTGAGCAAAAGCTTAGAAAAAATAATTGTGTTTATGTTGCATTCAAGTATTTATGCCAGTATAGGGGTGACTGATACAACATATGTGTAAGGGGCTTCAGACTAATTTTCTTACCCATAAGATGTGCAAATACTGATGTAGTTTGTTGCTTTTAATCCTGGAAAATTCTTATTTTGTGTATGTAGATGGAACAGAACATCAGTGCTTAAAGCTGGCCACAAATTTTGTTGCAGAATCTGAATGAAATCCACCTGTTATGAAGTCAGACATTGCTTTGTGTTACTTGAGGGTTAATTTTATAAGCTTTACCATTGGTGATTCCTCTTTGATACTTTCTATTCTATTGCACAGTAGAATCACAACTCCAAGCTAACTTCCCCCTAGTCAGAGACTTTGAGCTAACAGAAATTTGGGCTAAAGAGCTGAAACAACAGGCTTACAGACTAGTAAGTTTTGCCTATCATTTGATATATCTTTTATTCTTAACAATTTGTCTTATTTATCATTTATACTCCATGGATAAAAGTATTGGTCAGATATATATTCCACAAGAAGAAAAATATTAAATGGTTAGTTTATTTATGCCATTTATTCTTTAAAAATGGAGTGTATATTTTCTTCAAATTTTAAAAACTGCTCTTAAGGGCTGCTGGAAGTTTCAGGTTACAGGGCTTGCAGTAGAGAACAATGCACATGTGGAGCTCTCTGACACTGAAAATATCCAACCCAGGGGAGTCCTTTGAGGCATTCTTCATAACTGACATGTACTACAGTGATCCTGGCTGCTTCCACAGTGTCTTGCACTAGGAGGATGATAAATGACATCTCATTAACTTTTGTCTCTTTTGCTCCATGTGGAGACTATTTCTGACCCTGTGACTTGTAAGTGTCCTCTGGAAGGTCAGCAAAGAACTTTTCTCCACAAGGGTCCTCCTTAGCCTTTCAGAAGCACCTGACAGTTGCCCACGACCTCCTTGAATCTGTCTTCTGTTTCTGTCTCTACATGGCATTATCTTGTTTCTCCTGTCTCTGAACATTCCTTCTCTTTTTCTGCTTCTCCTCCTCCCTTTCCAGATTTCTGCCTTCTGAGCCCTTGTCATTGCTGAGGTCCTCCAGATCCTTCACACCTCACAGATTTCACCATCGTAGCAAACGACTTCCTGACTGTTTCTCAGGCCAACCGAGTTCCTGAACATGTGCCCCACATTTCCAGGGGCTTCATGAATTTCCCCCCTGATACTGCGCTGTTACCACTAGTTAAACACGTCCGAATAAAATCCTCTATGCTTTCCTGGTTTCAGTTATTGAATCAAGGTTTCTCACCTGCAGCTTCCTCCTAACAAATATAAATTGCATAAAGCTGTGAACTTGATCTTCTGAAAGCAAGGTTCCAATTATGCAGTTTCTTTCTTCAGCAAGTTGTGAACTTGAATACAGAGTTCCCAGCCAAGAAAAGTCCCAACTTCTTAGGGCTGTGGTGAAAACAGACTTCATAGGTAAAGGTGACTAACATTACATCTGGCACATAGAAAGAAACTCAATGTATTATTCATCAATATGGCTAATTATATTATCTTCTGATCACTAATTTTATTACTTCAAATATCTTTTGCTTTTTAAGTCCCATTTAAATTAATTCTATGATATCTTAGCTATCATTTATATAAAAATATCCATTAGTTGCTTACCATTTCAAATGATAGTGTTTATTTGTAAGCAATGTGATTTACTTGATTTTATGCAGTCTTAAACTAGAAGGAATAGAAAGATTAATACTTTCCCAGAGAGAAAGAGAACGTACTTGGACCCCCAAACCTCTGTATCTGTGCAGATTGCACAACTTGGGGAAATCATTTTACCTTCTGGATCCTTAGTTTTGCACCTCTAAATTGGAGATAGGAATATATTTTCTGACTGTCTACCTTATAGAGTTATGGTGAGCCTTGTATTGTGGTCCAACCCCAAGAGGGCCTTGGTTCCTCTGCCCTCTTGGAAGGGCTCTATCCTTTGCCTCAGTTCTCACACAAGCCCCTCTCCTCATACTTATCAAAACCTGATCCCAGGATAGGACCAACATCTTTAATGACACTTATTGTGAGACTTCTTCCCAAAATAAAATAATAACAATAATAGTATACTATAAACAGCAGTGAACTACTAACAGCATATTATTATTTTGTTACAAGAAGAAAATGAGGGACAAACACATGCAGTCAGAGTCACAAATGGACTCTCTGATACTGTTCCCCATCCACAAAGTGATATTATCTATCCCATGAGTTTAAAAGTGAAAAGTGCATTTTACACGTTTGGTAATAAAGCACATGTGCAAATCTGGTAAAGCCGTATAGAGACCTGGTGGAGTTGAGAATGAAGGATGCTGTGTTTTCTATTTGTTTTTATTTCTTGGCTGAAAGCTGTTCTAGGATATGCTGCTTCTTGCTGCGTTCAAACTATTGGCACTTGGCCCTATGAAGGAAAAATGGAGAATAAAAATTGTTAGTGCTGAGTGTTTCTCCTGAAAGATCAAATAATCAGTTATCCTAGATAACATGCTATAGAACAGTTTAAATATCTCATGTTTCCTAGTAGATCTCTGTATCACTGATCTTTTATATCTTTTTGTAAGACATTTAACAATATAATATGTAAGTATGAGAGGACTTTGCATTTTGATGGTGATTCTGTTATTTGCTCATTCCTTGTCCAGTTTCACCTTTCCCTCATGATACGTATTTTCTTATTGTCCTATTTCATAGAAACATTACACCTTAAAAATGAACCACAGGTACCTAGAAGAGTCAAGTTCATAGGCACAGAAAGTAGAATGGTGGGTTGCCAGGGCTTGAGGGGAGAGGGAACAGGGAGTTATTGTTTAATGGGTACAGAGTTTCAGTTTGGGAAGATGAAAAAGTGCTGGAGATGGATGGTGGTGATGGTTGCACAACAATGTGAATGCCCTTGATGCTACTGAACGGTATTCTTAAAAATAGTTAAAATGGGGGCCAGCCTGGGGGTGTAGCAGTTAAGTTCATGCACTCTGCTTTGGCGGCCCGGGGTTTGCTGGTTTGGATCCCGGGTGCAGACCTGTGCACCACTTATCAAACCATGCTGTGGCAGGTGTCCCACGTATAAAATAGAGGAAGATGGGCACAGATGTTAGCTCAGGGCCAATCTTCCTCAGCAACAAGAGGAAGATTGGCAGTGGATGTGAGCTCAGGGCTAATCTTCCTCAAAAAAAAAAGGAGTTAAAATGGTAAATTTCATGTTATATATATTTTACCACAATAAAAATTAAACAAGTCAAATTGTCAAGGACAGTGTTTCTCAAACTGTAAACCTTGATGCATTAGTTGATCATGAAAGCAAATTAGGTCATGATCAACATTTATACAAACAAAAGAAAGAGAATAGGACAAAAAAAACATGAATGCATTGCTCAGAGTAAGTATTGTTCCAACTTCTGTTTCATGATAATTTAGTCAGTTGGCTTCAGTATGGTGATAATAAGCTGTATATGTCTGGTGTTTTGGTCTCTTTGGTTAATGTCCTGTTCTGATAGATTGATGCCTGTGACACCTTGGTTATTAAATATTTGGAAATCACCTCCGTATGTATGGTGGACTGGATCATGATATAAAATACATATTTCTTACTGTAGTTGAGAGTAAAAAAGTTGAAAGACAAAAAGTTCGCATGGGAGAAAGTCTAATTGGCAGCAAACTCTTGTATCACTAAGTCCAGGGAACCGCTGTCCAGCAAGTGCCTGCACCTTAATTTAACTGCAGAATTGGCAATAAAACTTTATCTGTCCCTGTAGCCGTGGAGGGGTCTTGACTTTGTGGAAGAGGAGATCACCTATTCAAGAAACAAGCCTTCCCCAGTGCCGAAGCACTGATGGAATAAAAGGAGTCCCTATAAACCCAGGAGGCTGAAGTCAGACGGCTGAAAACTAGCCAGGTCCTAGAGTTTCTACATAGAGGACTCCATCTGTGGTTTTTATTGTTTGTTTGTTTTTTTAACCGATTTTTGTGCCCAGCTGAGTCTAGGTCAATTTGCCATGTAATTTGTATAAAGCTTTTCCTGACTCAGCAGCTACAAATCCATCTAACTGTCCATTACAGCTCATGGGCAGTGTCTTGGGACTATGTGGGGCTTAATTTCACTGGGTCATTTGTGCTTATCTCCTTAGAGAATGCTTACATTTTAGTTTTCCTTGATCTTTTTCCAAAGAGGAAAAGTCCTCCTTAACAGATGGCTGTTACTGGTGTCTGGCAGGCAAGCTGATGGATGAGAACTTTTCTCTTTGGCGCTGTGCGGTGGAGCATGCTTGGCAGTGTGGCTGTGCCAAACCATTTATTAGCCTTACTTTTAAAGGCTACTGGAGATGCTGTTGGTGTGCGATGCTGTGTGAACTCCGCTCACCACTGTACATCCACCTGGACTAAATAGGTTCACTGCTCAGTGGAATCAGCTCTTCTAATGTAACTGGCCTAATATCTGTGTAGTAAACACTTACCAAGAATTACTCTTGTGAATTCACAGCTGCTGTCTCTGGAACTAGTACTCTGATTGAGAGAGTTCTGTAACAGCTGATTGAAAAATGTTTGAGGAACCGTGTCCTCTCTGCTGTACTGCTTGCTAGTTGTTAGATGTGTTTCTGCATTTATATCTATGTTAAACTGTGGACTCAGTCAATTTGAGTCACAAAGACTCCCTGCCATTTCCCATAATCTAGGAATAAGGGGATATTTCACGAAATTGTTCAGTGCTAAATTTAGGACAAGTTGAATGAAGCCACTATTTTCTCATCTATTTATCACAAAGACAAATAGCTGGGCTGAAAACTGCTAAACACTCATGACTTTCTAAGTCAAAGCACAATTTTAATAATAAAAACTATCAAATCTCATTTCTTGATTTGTTTTTTCCATTTAAGTAAGAAATTTCTTTCTTAGATTATGAGAATAATGTTATAATTTTTTCCTTGTTTTCTCCTTTTATAAAATTTCTCCTTCCTGCCCCTCCTTACCTCGCCCTAGCTCCCAATTCCCAGACAACTACTGAGCTGCTTGTTGTCATTCTAAATTAGTTTGAATTTTTCTAGAATTTATATAAATGGAATTATATCCTATGTACTCTTTAAATCTGGCTTCTTTCACTCAGCATAATTGTTTGAGTGGCATCCGTGTTGTTGTTTCTATCAATAGTTAATTCCTTTTTTATTATTCAGTAGCAGTATACTGTATGATTACACTACACTTTGTTTATCCATTTGCCTGTTGATAGCCATTTGGATTATTTCCAGTTTTGGATTAGTGTGTGTATATGTATGTGTATGTGTGTGTGTCTCTCTCTGCCGTAAACATTTATTTACAAGTGTTTATATAGATGCATGCTTTCATTTCTTTGGGGAAAATACTAAGAGTAGAATGACTAGGTCATCTGGTATGTGTAGCCCTTTAAGAAATTGCCAAAACTACTTTTCAAAGTGATTGTTTCAATTTACATTCCCACTAGGGGTGTATGAAACTTCTAGTTCTTCCATTTCCTTGACATTATCACCAACACTTGGTTTAGTGACTCTTTTTAATTTTAGCAACTCTAATAGTTGTAATGATATTTCATTGTGCTTTTGTTTGCATTGTCCTAATGACTATGATGTTGAACATCCTTTCGTATGCATATTTGCCACCCATCTTATGTTTTTTGTTATTGAGTTGTCCATTTTGCATTTGGATAGCCAATTTTTCCAGCACCGTTTATTGAAAAGACTGTCTTTTCTCTGCTGAATTGCCTTTGCATTTTTGTTGGAAACCGATTGTTCTCACATGTGTAAGTCTATCTCTGGACTCTTTATTTTGTTCTACTCATCTATTTGTCTGTCTTGATGTCAGTACTATACTGTCTTGATTAATCTAGTTCTGTAATAAATCTCGATATCAGGAAGTGTTAGTTCTCCAACTTTGTTTTTCGTTTTCAAAGTTGTTTTCGATATTCTAGGTCCTTTTCATTTCTGTAGTCATTTTAGAAGCTGCCTGTAAGTGTCTACAAAATCTCCCGATAGGCTTTTAGTATTAATTAGGATTGCAATGAATCTAAGGATCAACATGGGGAGAATTGACATTTTAACAATATTATGTGTTCTGACCCTTGAACAAGATATCTCTCTCCATTGGTTTAGGTCTTTCTTACTTTCTTTAGCAATGTTTTATAATATTCAGTGTATAGGTCTTGCAAATCTTTTCTCAGGTTTATCCCTAAAGTATTTCATAATGCTACTTAAAACATTTTCAATTTCTAATTGTTTGTTGCTCATGTATAGAAATACAACTTATTTCCGTATATTAATGTTGTATCCTGCAACCTTGCTAAACTCAGTTCTAGTATCTTTTTTGCAGATTTCACAGGGTTTTCTACATAGCTAATCATGTTGGCAGCAAACACAGTTTTATTTATTCCTTTCCTTCTGGGTGGTTTTCATTTCTTTATCTTGCCTGATTGAACTATCCAGAACATCCAGTAAAATGTTGAATAGAAGTGGTAAGAGTGGACGTCTTTGTCTTGCTCCTAATTTTAGGAAGAAAACTTTCAGTCTCTCACAATTATGTATGGTAGTTGTAGGTTTTCCATAAATATCCTTTATGAAGTTTAGGAAGTTGTCTTCTATTCCTAATTTGCTATGAGTTTTTATCGTGAATAGATGTTAGATTTTGTCAAATGCTTGTTTATATTTATTGAAATCATTTTTCAGTTTATTAATATGGCAGATTACACTGATTGATTTTGAATTATTAAACAAACCCTGCATTCCTAAGATAAGCCCCACTTGGTCACTCTGTATTATCATTTTTATATATTGTTGGATTTGTTTTGCTCAAATTTTGTTTAAAAGTCTTGCATCTATGCTTATGAGAGAGAGTTTTCTATAGTTTTCTTATAATGTGTGTCCTGATTTTGTCATCAGGGTAACGAGGCCTTATAGAATAAGTTTGAGAAGTAGTCTCTCCTCTTCTATTTTCTTAAAGAGTTATGGTAGAATTCATCATATTTTTCCCTTAAATGTTTCGTAGAATTAACAAACGATACCATCTAGGTCTAGAGTTCTCATTGTGGGGAGATTGTTAACTGAAAAATTAATTTCTTTGATAGATATGCACTTTTTGCTATCGAATTATTCTTGAGTGAGGTTCGATAGTTTATGTTTTTCAAGGAATTTATCCACATTATGTAAATTGTTAAAATTATTGGCACACGGTTATCTTTATTTTTTTCCCTTTTTAATATTTATAAAATCTCTAGTGATGTCACATCTCTCATTCTTGTTATGTGTGAATTTCTTCCCCTCTCATTTCTTTCTGATAACCCAGGCTAGAAGTTTATGAATTTCGTTAAACTTTTCAAAGAATCACCTCTTGGCTTTATTGATATTCTCTGTTGTTTTTCTATTTTCTATTTTATTAATTTTAATTCTAATCATTATTATTTCCTCTCTTTTGCTTACTTTGGGTTTAATTTCCCTTTCTTTTTATAGTTTCTTAAGATAGAAGCTGAGGCCATTGATTTGAGATCCTTATTCTTTTATAATATAGGTGCTTAGTGCTATAAGTTTACCTGCATCTCACAAATTTTGATAGATTATATTTTCATTTTAATTTAAAATTTTAGTTAAAAACAAGTTTTATTTTCCCTTTTGATATCTCCTTTGACCCATGAGTTATTTAGAAGTATGTTATTTTCTTTCCAAATATTTGGGCAATTTCTAGGTATCTCTAATGTCGACTTCTAATTTAATTTAATTATGGCCAGAATATAAGCTTTGTATGACTTGAGTTTTTTTGAAGCCTTTATTTTTTAAGAGCAGTTTCAGGTTTATAACAAATTGAGAGAGAGTTACAGAGATTTCCATATATCCCTGGTCCCACACATGCATAGCCTTTCCAATTATCAACATCACTCCCCAGAACGGTACATTTTTACCAAGGATGAACCTACATTGACACATCATAATCACCCAAAGTCCATAGTTTACCTTAGGGTTCACTCTTGGTGTTGTATGTTCTATGAGTTTTGAAAAATGTATAATGACATATATTTTTTATTGTAATTTTAGTTAAAAACAAGTTTTATTTTCCCTTTTGATATCTTCTTTGATCCATGAATTATTAAGAAGTGTGTAATTTTACTTCCAAATATCTGGGCAATTTTTAGATATCTCTCTATTGTTGACTTCTAACTTAATTCCATGTGGCCAGAAAACATGCTCTGTGTAACTTGCTTGTTATATCGTCTTGATGAGCTGACCTCTTTATCCTCGTCAGTATTTTTTTTTATCCCTGTGAGTATTCTTTGCACTGAAATCAGCTTTGTCTGAAATGAATACTCACATCAGCTCTTTTGACTAGTGTTTACATGGTATATCTTTTTCCATCCTTTTATTTTGATATATTTGCATCTTCGTATTTATAGTTGATTTCTTATGGGCAGAAAATAGTTGCATCTTGCAGTTTCATCTAATCTGATCATCTCTCCCTTTGAATTGGAGTACTTAGACGATTTCATTTAATGTGATTATTTATATGGCTAAGTTTAAATCACTCACCTTTCTATTTGTTTTCTATTTTTCCTGTTTATCATTCATTTATTTTATCTTTTTTTTCTTTCCTGACTTCTCTTGAATTAATCGAGTAATTTTTATGATTCCATTGTATCTCAGTCGGCTTGTTAGTGATGACTTTTTGGCTGCTATTGTAGTATATGCTTTCGAGTGTACCGTCCACATCTTTAAGTTGGGGTAACAGTCTACCTCCCAGCGATATTATGGTGCTTCACGTTTAGCGTTAAAATCTTACAATAGTGTACCCATTTCTCCTTCCTGGCCTGTCTGCTATTGGTGTCATACATTTTACCTCTACCTTTGTTATAAACCTCAAACTACCTTGTTATTATTTTTGTTTAAAAAATCAATTAGCTTTTAAAGAAAATTAAATTATCAGAAAAGTCTGATATATTTTTTCACATAATACCACATCCAGTACTCTTCATTCCTTTGTACAATCCATAGTTCCATTTGGTATCATTTTCCTTATGTAAAGGACTTCCTTTAACATTTCTTGTAGTGCATCTCTGCTGGTGATGAATTATTTCAGTTACTGCTATGTCTGAAGGTGTCTTTATTTTGCCTTCAGTTTTAAAAGATATTTTTGTTGGGTATAGAATTATGGTTACGGTTTTTATCTTCCAGCTTGAAAAGATATTGTTTCACTACTTCTCACTTGCATGGTTTCCAATGAGAAGCTGCTGTCATCCTCATCTTTGTTCCTTTGTGCCTAACAGGTCTTTTTCCTCTGGCAGCTATTAAGATTTTCTATTTCTCAGAGTAATATTATAATATTCCTTGATGCAGTTTTCTTCATGTTTCTTGTGCTTGGAGTTTGGTGAGCTTGTTGGATCCATGGGTTTATGTTTTTTTTTTTTTTTATCAACTTTGGGGAATTTTTATCCATTAGTTCTTCAAATACTTTTTCTATCCTCCAACCTGTCTCCTTTCCTTTAGAATCTCCAATCACACATATTTCAGGCCCACGACTCACTGACTCTCTGTTAATATTTTAATATTTTTAGCCTTTTTTCTCTGTATGTTTTATTTTGGTTGGTTTCCATTACTATGTATTCATGTTTACTAATATTTTCTTCTACGATGCCTAAATCATCATTATTCCTATCCAGTGCATTGTTTCAACTGAGACATTCTAGTTTTCATATCTCAGAGTTCAATTTGGATTACTTTTCTATTTTACTTTTCTCTACTTAAAATGTTCAATTATTTTTTCTAACCTCTTGAAAAAATGGAATACAGGTACAATAATTGATTTAATATTTGCTAATTCTGACATCTGTGTCAATTCTGGATCAGTTTCAATGGTTTTATTATTATTTTTCTTTGTTATAGGTCGTATTTTCCTGCTGCTTTGCATGTCTGGTAATTTTTGCCTGTATGAAAGATTGTGAATTTTACCTTTTTGGGTGCCGAATTTTTTTATTATTATTATTATAAATATTGTTAAGCTTTGTTCTGGGACACAGTTAAGTTACTTGGAAATAGTTCTATGCTTTCTGGGTTTTGATTTTAAGATTAGTAAGGCAAGACCAGGCCACCATTTAATCTGGAACCTACGTATCCCCCACTACTGAGGCAAGACCCTTCTGAGTCCTCTGTATAATACTTCGGGAATTATGAGGTTTTCCAGTCTGGCTGTTGAAACAAGGCACTGTGCCCAGTCGTCTGTGATCTCTGGCTATTGTTTGTTGTAATCCTTTTGGGTGTTTTGTTCCCTTGCCTCAGGTAGTTTCCTTGTAAGCATGTGCTGATCAGTATTCTGCTGAATACTCAAGTTCTCTCTCTGTACAGCTTCTCCTCTTTAGTAAACTGCTCTGGGAACTTTAGCTGCTTTTCTCTCCCCAGACTCACAACTGTGTTTTAACTCAGGGACTCAGCCAGGCTCCATCTGGGTTCCTCCTCTTTTTAAAAAAATTGAGGTATAATTGACACAGCCAGCCCTGGTGGTCTAGTGGTTAAGATTTGGAGCTGTTACTGCTGCGGCCCAGGTTCGTGTCCCCATCAGGAAACCACACCACTTGTCTGTCAGTTGTCGTACTGTGGTGGTGCATTTTGTTGTGATGCTGAAAGCTATGCCACCAGGATTTCAAATACCACGTGGGTCACCCATGGTACAAGTTTCAGCGGAGCTTCCAGACGAAGACAGACTAGGAAGAAGGACCTGGCCTCCCACTTCCAAAAAAATTTGCCATGAAATCCCTGTGAATAGCAGTGAAGCATTGTTTGATACAGAGCCAGAAGGTGAGAGGATGGCACAGAAAGACCAGGCTGGGTTCTGCTCTGCTATACACGGTCTCTAGGAGTCAGGAATTAACAGCCTTAACAGCAAAAAATAATTGACATATAACAATATATTAGTTTCAAGTGTACAACATAATAACTCGATATTTGTATATATTGTGAAGTGATCACCACAATGAATCTAGTTAACATCCATCACCAAACATAATTACAAGTAATTTTTTTCTTGTGATGAAGACTTTTAAAGTCCACTCTCTTAGCAACTTTCAAATATGCATTACAACATTATTAACTATAGTCACCATGCTATACGTTAGGTCCCCAGGACTTATTTTATAACTAGAAGTTTGTCCCTTTTGACCTCCTTCACTCATTTCACCTGCCCCCAAACCCCTCTTCTGGCAACTACCAATCTGTTCTCTGTATCTGTGAATTTGAGGTTTTGGTTTTGATTTTGTTATATTCCACATAAAAATGAGATCATACAGTATTTGTCTTTGTCTGTCTGACTTATTTCACTTAGTACAATGTCTTCAAAGTCCACCCATGTTGTCGCAAATGGCAAGATTTCATTCTTTTTTATGACTGAATAATATTCCTTTATATATAGACCACATTTTCTTTATCCATTCATCCATCAATGGACACTTAGGTTGTTTCCATATCTTAGCTATTGTAAATAAAGCTGCCATGAACATGAGGGTGCAGATGTCTTTTCAAGTTAGTGTTTTCATTTTCTTCAGATAAATTCTCAGAGGTGGAATTGCTGGATCATACGATATTTCTATCTATAATTTTTTGAGGAACCTCCATGCTATTTTCCATATTGGCTGTACAAATTTACATTCTCACTGACAGTACACAAGGGTTCCCTTTTTTCCACATCCTTGCCAACATGTGTTATTTCTTGTCTTTTTGATAATAGCCATACTAACAGATGTGAGGTGGTATCTCGTTGTGGTTTTGATTTGTATTTCCCTGATGATTAGTGATGTTGAGCATCTTTTCGTACACCTGTTGGCTTTCCATATATCTTCTATGGAAAAATATGTCTATTCATATCTTCTGCTCACTTTTTAATTGGATTGTTTGTTTTTTGGTTTTGAGGTGTATTAGTTCCTTATATATTTTGGATGTTCACTTCTTGACAGATATATGATTTGCAAATATTTTCTCCCATTTAGTAGGTTTCCTCTTTATTTTGTTGATGGCTTCCTGTGCTGTGCAGAAGCTTTTCATTTTGATGTAGTCTCACTTGTTATTTTTGCTTTTGGAGTCAGATCCAAAAAATCACCACTAAGACCAACGTCAAGGAGTTTACCGCTTATGTTTTCTTCTAGAAGTTGAATGGTTTCAGATCTTACATTCAAATCTTTATTCCATTTTGAGTTGATTTTTGTGTATGGTGTAAGATAGGGGTCCAGTTTCATTCTTTTGCCTGTGACTGTCCAGTTTTCCTAACACCGTTTATTGAAGAGACTGTCCTTTCCCCATTGTATATTCTTGGCTCCTTGGTCATAAATTAATTGACTACATATGCATGAGGTTATTTCTGGGCTCTCTATTTTGTTGTATTGATCTATGTGTCTATTTTTATACCAATACCATACTGTTTTGATTACTATAGCTTTGTAATGTAGTTTGAAATCAGGGAGTGTGATGCCTCCAGCTTCGTTCTTCTGTGTCAAGGTTGCTTTGGATATTCAAGGTCTTTGTGGTTCCATACAAATTTTAGGATTGTTTGTTTTATTTCTCTGAAAAATGCCATTGGAATACCCTCTAAATTTTGTGAAAGTCTGGTCAATTATTTTCATTTTTTTCCAGACACAGACAAAAGAACTGATCTCTAATTTTATTTTAAAAATATGATTGTTATTTTCCTAGATTAGCTAATGCATCTTTCCTGTCTCTGCACTATTTTCTCTTATTCTCTTGACTTGACTTTGTTTGGGAGGCTAAACCACAGAATGACGCAGAGAACAACAGAGTCAAATGATTTTACTGAAGTTGTGGCATCTAGCAGTGATGGGCTATTGAGGATGAGCATGAAAGAACAGCGGGCAATAACTCCTTGGGCCAGTGATGAAGGACAAGAAGGAAGCTGGATGTCTGAGAAGACACCATTGCAGATAAAAGGCATTTGAGGGTTAGATTCACTCCCTACTCCATGGGTTGTGGTACAATTAAGCTCACTCCACAGGGTAAAAATCAGATATAACTTTGGGAAACAAGGACTGGGAGGGCAGGCAGGTGAGGATAGATGAAGTGATGCATACTTAAATTAACTGAGATGATGTCTCCATCACACAGTTACAGAAACATCTGTACAGGAGTACCTCATTTTATTATGCTTCCCTTTATTGTGCTTTGCAGATACTGTATTTTTTACAAATTGAAGGTTTGTGGCAACTGTACATTGAGCAAGTCTCTTGATGCCAACAGCATTTGCTCACTTCATCTCTCTGTGTAACACATCGGTGATTCTCTTGATATTTCACACTTTCTCATTATTACTACATTTCTTGTTGTGATCTGTGATCAGTGATCTCTGATGTTACTATTGTAATTATCTTGGGGTACCACAAATCACACCCATATAAGACGGTGAACGTAATTGATAAATGGTGTGTGTGTTCTGACTGCTCCACCCACTGGCTGTTCCCTGTGTCTCTCCCTCTCCTCAGGCCTCCCCATTCCCTGAGACGCAACAATATTGAAATTAGGTCAATTAATAACCCTACAATGGCCTCTAAGTGTGCAAGTGAAAGGAAGAGTCTTATGTCTCTCACTTTAAATCAAAAGCTAGAAATGATTAATTTAGTGAGGAAGGCGTGTTAAAAGCTGAGATAGACTGAAAGCTAGGCCTCTTACACCAAATAGTTAGCCAAGGTGTGAATGCAAAGGAAAAGTTCTTGAAGGAATTTAACAGTGCTACTCCTGTGAACACACAAATGATAAGAAATCAAAACAGCCTAATTGCTGATGTGTTAGTGGTCTGGATAGAAGATCAAACCAGCCACAACATTCCCTTAAGCTGAACCGTAACCCAGAGCAACGCTCTAACTCTCTTCAATTCTGTGAAGGCTGAGAGAGGCGAGGAAGCTGCAGAAGACAAGTTTGAGGCCAGCAGAGGTTGGTTCATGAAGTTTAAGGAGAGAAGCCGTCTCCATAACATAAAAGTGCAAGGTGAAGTAGCAAGAGCTGATGTAGAAGCTTCAGCAAGTTCTCCAGAAGATCTAGCTAAGATAATCAGTGAAGTTGGCCACACTAAACAACAGATTTTCATTGTGGACAAACCAGTCTTATTTTGGAAGAAGATGCCATCTAGGACTTTCACAGCTAGAGAGAGATGTCGATGCCTGGCTTCAAACCTTCAAAGGACAGGCTGACTCTCTTGTTAGGAGCTAATGCAGCTGGTGACTTTAAGTTGAAGCCAATGCTCACTTACCATTCTGAAAATCCTAGGGCCTGTAAGAGTTATGCTAACTCTACTCTGCCTGTGCTCTATAAATGGAACAACACAGCCTGGATGATAGCACATCTGTTTACAACATGGTTTACTAAAAATTTTAAGCTCACTGTTATGACCTACTGCTCAGAAAAAAAGATTCCTTTCAAAATATGACTGCTCATTCACAGTGCACCTGGTCACCCAAGAGCTCTGATGGGGATGTACAATGAGATTAATGTTGTTTTCATGCCTACTAACACAACATCCATGCTGCAGTCCATGGATCAAGGAGTCATTTTGACTTGAACACAAGCACTGCAATACAGGATAGTTGATCTGAAAATGGAGGATAATGGAGATGGCTACTAAGTGACTAACGGTTGGGTAACATCTACAGTGTGGGTCTGCTGGATAAACGGATGAGTCCCATCCCATGTGGCATGGAACGGGAAGGCATTTGGTACTATCTGTAGTTTCAGGAATCCACTGGGGTCTTAGAACTTACCCACCATAGATAAGTGGGAACTACTATATAATAGGCATTTGCTCGTATACTAAAAGTGTGGAGCTGTTATACTCCAAATCCTTACAGAAAGTTCAAGGCATGATGGCACTCCATGGACTGCAGAAAGGCATAAGAGGTGCAGCTTCCATATTTAGAGTTATTATTTCATTGCCAACAAGTAGAAATAATCTGAGTGTTGGTTCCATGGAAAACACACAAATGATAAGAAATCAAAACATTTAAAAATTTACTACGCTATAGTAAAATGTAATAACATGTTCATTTCCTGTAATTTATTCCTTAAGAGTCAGAAAATGAAATTAAAAAAGAAAAAAGCAAATAATTTAAAATGAGGGAATTTAAGAAAGATTAAATATATACAACTTTCCTTATTTGTGATGTAAATTTGCAATATAATTTTTTGAAAAATGGGAGGGAGATATTACAAAACATGTTGAACTTTCCATTTCATTTAATTAGAATTAGTGATGAACTCCCATCTAACTTTGCTGTCTTTTGATAAAAAAAAAAAATTCTTGAACACTCCAAATTTATCTCTAAAATATTCTCTCCCCCTATACTGGGCTGTGAAAAATTCTCTCTCCAAAGTCTCTTTTCCCAAACTGCGGATTAGAACCCCTTTCAGGGAGATAATATTGTGCCAGTGGAGGGGAATGAAGACACTCAACTCTAAAGCCCTGAAGCAGGAGAGTTGTTCTCACTTCTGCTCTGAGCCACTCTGAGGACCAGGGATGAATCGTGTCTCACACCTTTCTGAGGGCACTTCTTTCACGTCACTTCTCTTGACGTGCTTGGCAGTTCTTTGCTATGCTGATCCCAGCTACTGGACAATGCTTTTAGAAAGAAAAACAACTTCTCAGACCCTCCTCAGTTGCCCAAACCTCAAACGATTTCAAGTGGGAGGCAGTCCTTGCTATGGACTGAATGCTTGTGTCCTCCCTGCTCCCCCAAATTCACATATGGCAGCTCCTAGACCCCAATGTGATGGCATTTGGAGATGAGGCATTTGGGAGGAAATTAGGTCAGGAGGGTGGGGCCCCGATGAATGGAATTACTGCTCTTATTAAAAGAGATGGGAAAGAGAGGACCTCTGTCTCCCAGCCGGGTGAGGATACGGTGAGAAGGCAGCTGTCTACAAGCCAGAAAGCAGCTCTCACCAAACACAGGATCTGCCGGTGCCTTCATCTTGGACTTCCCAGCCTCCTCCATGGCTGTGAGAAATAAACGTTTGTTGTTTAAGCCACTCAGTGCATCATATTTTTGTATAGCAGCCCAAATAGACTAAGAGAGTCTTCCAGTTCTCTTACTCAACACCCTTTCCCTCTCCACTTTCCTATCTTTCTGTATAGGGTGGGCTTATTTCCAAACTATCCATAATAATTAGATTATAATCTCTCCTCTCTGACTTTCCCTCCTTTTTCCAGAGAAGTCTCACAGGAGAAAGCATGACCACCCAAACCTTGGTGACAAAAGTATAGGACATGCTGTTTTCACAAAGTAGCTGTGCTATTCTAACGCCTCTGATTTCCATTTAATCTTCCACTTATACATGATCTAAAGTTGATTATCTTGGGTTACTTAAGTAAAGATGCCAATATATTAATCTCCTCTCACTAAATGAGCTATTAGTGAAAACCTTGAAATGGAACATTAAGCTACATAAATATTTAAAGGACGTGCTTCTTTCCCTCTTAATGACGTTAAATTTTCTTTAAAAAATGTAAATATAGGGTGCTGAATTGTGCAGTTTTTAGTGGGGTCGTGATTTTTGTCTTGGGACTTATGAATCCCAACAAGTTCAATTTAAAATAATTTAAAATGCTAACCACGCCTTGCTTTACTAGTCTAAAGAGCAGCTCCTCTCGCCCACTTCCCTCTTCTGAAGTAATTTTCTATTCATGAAGTAAGTAATATCATGTCTGGGATATGAAGTGAAGAATACTTTATTAGCTTCCTGTCTGTCACATCTTTAGTGTTCCTTCATTTCAATTTAATAAATGTTTATTGAACATCTACTCTGTGCCGAGTTCAAGAAATCCCTTTCTTAGTGGAAGAAGGCAATTCTTACAATAGAGTTTGATAGCTGCCTAAGTACACTTAGTGGGACAAGAGGGGAACTCTCACAAGCTCTTAATTTTATTGTCAGAAATAAACTGGATTCTGTCGTGTGTAATTAGACACGTGAAATCAAAGCCTATTCACATGAACTTATCTTTACCCAAATAGGGAGGTCTTATACAACAATTCTATTAACAATGAATACTAATTTCTGAATTCCTTCCAATATCCCTTTATAGCTTTGTTTTCATATTTCTGATTGATCTTCTGTGGGCTCCAAGCACTTCAAATTTCCTTGCCTGGGGCTGTCCATCAGGTACTTAATGATCTGTTAACAGTGTTTTATGTAAGGAGTTTTCAAACAACTTATTGACTCTTTGATGCAGAAGTACATTGAAATCTAAATATGTAAAGTATTTTAGCATAAATTATCCAGGAATAAATGTTTTCCTCAAGCTTTAAGATTAAATTCTGAAACCTCCTGGAAAAAAATTATTAATATCAGCTCTGCTCTTCATTACCGGGAAACAAAAAAGCTCTTTGCAATGTTCCTAGGGGAAATAGGTCTCAAGTCTTTGTTAAATATCTTAAATAAATAGGAAATAGATTTGCTTCACCTAAGCTCATAAATACTGCACTACATATGATGTCAACTTTAGTTAAAACCTCTTCTAAACAGTCTCTGAATTACAGAGGACCTTGAAACTTGATTAACTAACAAAAGAATGGAAAAAATCTTTGCAAGCTTACTTTTTTAGTCCTAGAATTTAACCTTATACCTTTCGGTTTAAATGTTCACATGGAAATGTATGCCTTTTTTAGCAGTCATTTATGCCACCGTGTATAACACACAATCCCTCCTGGCCCCAAACTGCACTGTTTCCTAAGGAGACCCCAGTTGAGGAGGCACAAGAAAAGAATCCAAACATATCGAAGAGTTTCATGAACTTTATTGGTTGGTGAATGGCATGAAATCTCATAAATTTCCAGTTTAACCTCTTTTTTTTTTCTTTTTGTGAGGAAGATTAGCCCTGAGCTAACTGCTGCCAATCCTCCTCTTTTTGCTGAGGAAGGCTGGCCCTGAGCTAACATCCATGCCCATCTTCCTCCACTTTATATGTGGGACGCCTACCACAGCATGGCATGCTAAGCGGTGCCATGTCTGCACCCGGGATCCAAACCGGCGAAACCCAGGCCACCGAGAAATGGAACATGCGTGCTTAACCGCTGCGCCACCGGGACTGCCCCATAGTTTTACCTCTTTTCTTAGCAACTATCCTTAAGCAAAAGTAAAAATTGCTGCTCTTCTTGATTTTTCATTGTAATTATTGTTATTTTAGCTCAATTACTTTGTTGATTGTAGGTTATTTAGTAAAATCTATTGATTTTTTGTAGCAATATATAATTATTCCATTTTTCCTATAACATTCATTAACTACTTTAAGATATTTATTTATGGTTTATTTCTGACATCCTTATTGCTGAGGGTTTTTGTTTTCCAAAACAGCAATATCTGTAGTGGAGAGGATTGGTAATTTTTGCTTTGCTTGAGACTATGGTACACAATCACGCACACACACACACACACACACACACTAATTTGATGCATGCCATAGAAAGAACGTCAGATTTCAAGTCTGGTGATGTTCTAAACTCTAAGCTACTTTACAAGAAGTCAGAGTGTTTAATAAAACAAACCCTGAACGCATCGTTAATCAAGCCGAGTGCGGCTGCCTGTGTTTGCAGCTGCATGACAAAAATACCTCAGTCCCCAACTTCTTTTTATCTTAGCCCAGTTGGAGGTAGATGAAGCAGACTCTAGGCAAAGCTATAAATCCTGTGAAATTTGTCTTTCCCCTCGTTTTTCTGCCTTTTTTCCTCCTCTGCATCCCCCCTTCTTGTCCTTCTCTTCTTCTCATGCTTCCTGCTCCTCAATCCAAACAGGAAAGGATCTTAAAAGGGCCCATTTCCACCTATTTATACCTATTGATTGACTGATTACACACCACTCTGAAGTGCCTTCACACTGAAGCATTACCTTAACCAGCCCTTTGTCTCTGATTGTAGGAGAGGCTTAGTCCTTGTTTGGAAGGCTTTGCTTCGTCTGCAAGCTGGTGAGGAGATTGTTTTTGGAGAGTGAGGTAGGAGGAGGCCCTTTGGAGCTTCTGAAATCACAGTTCCCCTAGTCAAGCAAATTTAATTTAGACTTTATGATGTTTTCAGCTATCCAAGCAGATGCTTGAAGGGGAACAAAATTTGCCACCCCAAAATGTGTCTCTTTAACATGAGGATTATTTTAGGCTGATTATTTTTAAGAAACAAAAGGCTCAGAAAGTTTTTTTTTGTTACTTCCCTCTTAACTGCCTGAAAGATTTCAGATTAAAAAAACCTGTCTCAGGAAGCGAGCCATCACCTTAGCATCCCATGAACTAGGTGGTAGATGGGGAGGAACCTAGAAAAGCCTGTTCATTGGGCTTCCCTCTGTGTTCTTCTGTTTCTGTGTGGCCAAACGCTTATTTTCCAAACATTTTCCCCTTTTCACCTACATGTGAGTTGCCTTCCCTCCCTTTGAAGTCCCTGACTCTCCCTACAACCAGCATCCTCCTTTGTCTTTAGCTGAGGATGATGTTTAAGGTGATGGCTTCAGCTATTTTGGTGAGGTACTAAGTTTTCCTGAGTTTCTCACATGTTCTTAAACTTTATTTGCTTTTCTCCTATTAATTTGTCTCATGTCAATTTAATTTTTAGACCAGCCAGAAGATCCTAGAAGGGTAGAGGAAAATGTCTTCCTCCCCTACAGCTGATGACTCTGGTGAGAGAAATTTAACTAGCTGGGTGCTGCTCACTCTGGGGCTACCGCAGCTTAAAAGATCTTGGACCTCTGACATGAGCCAGGAAGAGGTAAATGTTCTTACCATATCATTCTCCTGGATCTCTGCCTGCAGTGTCCAACAGAAGCAAGAGTGGTGAGCTTTTTCCTTTTCAAAATTTAGATTAGCAGGAGAAAATATTTGTGGAATTAGTTTCTTGGACTCAGTGCCTCTAGTAAATTTGGTAGAGTGCTCTTGACTTTATTGACTCTTCCTCCCAGAGAGGGTGACTGTTTTCTTTGTCTCGGCTGTTGTGTCATTTGTCTTAATTTTATGTCTTGAGGGCTTGGCTTTATGACCAGTGAGAATATTCTCTCTGGTCTCTGCCAGCTGGAGGATGCATGTACTGGCATGCATCCTCATGGCCAAAGGGGGTTCTGAGATGCACTCTCGTTCTCTGGCGCTGTCAGATCTCAGGGGAATTTCTCATAATGTCTCCCTGTCCATAAGGGTCCTTTGTCTTCTTAACCTTTGTTGCTTTGTTCATTCCAGTAGCATCCAAGTTCCTGTGGGAGACCAGAGAAATGATTTTCACTACACCATCCTTACTGCCTATGCCACAAAGGCCTTTGCTTTCTTAGACTATTTTTGGGAATTAACCTTCTGGATCTTGTGAGGGCTGTTTCTTTTGCACTCTCCTTTGGGGATGCCTCTTATGTCCATGGTTAAGCCATGAAAGGCTTATGGTTTTGAGTCACTATTAAGATCCTACTCATCAATGGCCAGATGAGGGATCCTTTAAATTGGTTGTTTTTCTCCTGTTAATCTGTATCATGTCAGTTTAATTCTTAGACAAGCCAGAAGAACCTAGATGGGTAAAAGAAAATTTCTTCCTCTCCTACGTACCCTACAGTCAGCCCCTATAAAAGAAAAATTGTACTAGACACTTGTTAAAAATGGCAAGGAAGATTTTATTCGAGACTACTGTAAAAGGGGAGAGAGATTAAACTCAACTTCACTGAAATAAAAGGCAGGAGGAATTTTAAACAATGGGTGAGTTGGTGGAAAAGTCCTGGAGGACACTGGGGGCAATCGGTCAGTGTGACTAGGCCGTCTGTGCTAATTGGTGCATATCAAAGTTAGACTCCTACCTTTCAGAGACTGGGAGGCAGAGGCTCCATCCTCCTTGAGGATGACATTTCAAAGGGATGGCTTCAGGGTCCTTGAGGAAGACATTCCTGGGTTGTAAAACTGGTGAGAGCCTGAAAGAAGATTACATCCCAAAGGGGCAGAGAAAGAACTTACAATGGCACATTTTCTAAAGTAAATACTCTACAAAAAGGAAGTCAGGGGCCTACAGTCTGGAAAACACCTGTCTCAAGTTTCCTCACTCTGAGGAGAACGTTATGGCCCTCTTGCCCATACACTTTCCACACTCTTCCCTTTTCTAATCCCACCTCCAAGCTCAGCAGTTCGTTGAAGAACATTGAAGGTTTCTGGTTCTTACTGAATTTGGTTGAAGTTGACCTGATGTCCCTGATTACTAGCTCCTCCCATCTGTGACACACATCCTGTCCTCACCCAGGTGTGCCTGTTGGGGTTTATCCTTTCTCAATACCTGCGAGCCCTCTTCTTGATTTAATCTCATCTTTGCCATCTCTTCCATATGCCCTGTGGCTTGGAATCACATACGCTATGTTCTGGGATATTTGACATTGTTTTCATTTACATTTAATGATTTTTCACATTGTAACTCTCTATCTGATGTCCACAAACACACCTCTAAGCACAATATTATTTATATCTCTGGTTATAGGATTTTGCCTAAAATTAATCTAGTTTGGGCTGTATTATTTTCATTAATAGAGGTGTTATCGCATTGAGGATTAATATTTATAGTCACAAAACAAAGGGAAAGAACAGATCCGGTACAAAGATGCCATTGTTGCAGCAGCTTTGCTCTCTGAGAGCAAGAGGAACCACTGGATAGTAGCTGGGCAAGCCTCCAGCCCAGCATATACTCTCTAGGCTTTTCAGAGAAAGAGAATGTCACTGATTTTTCAGAGTGCAAAATCTCTATTCCCCCCCAAAGGAAAATCTGCTTCCTACCAATCGATTTTAATTTCTCCTAGGATTTTAGTTTCCCCTCAACCCTACCAGAAGAGTTCATAGGACATAATTTATAGCAGCACATTTTCAAAAGCCTGGGCATTTAGCCTAAAATAAGACCGTAGTTAGTAAGGGCAGGCTTTAGCAGAACAGTTCGGGGTGAGCATTGGTGGTGATTATATGTTCCAGTTTGCATCCAGAACAGTTAACCCCTGTTATTCCAGCATAATCCTTAAGAGCAAACCATTTTACTCTCGAATGGGTCCTGATTTGGATAACAAATTATACAGTCACTTGAGCTTTGTTACTCCAAGTTTTGATCTCTTCTGAGGGTCTTCTACCAGTGTGTCCTGAAGGTGCACCTCCTTGGGCCATCTAGCTTTCAGATGTTAATTATCAGATTAAACTCTTCCATTCTCATTCTCTCTCTCTCTCTCTTTCTCTCATATTCTTATCCTTTCTTCTTCTCTTATTTTCTCTCTCTCTTTCTCTCTCTCACATGCGCACGCGCGCGCGCGCGCACACACACACACACACACACACACACACACACACACACACACACTACTACTGCCAAGGAAAAAGTGTAGTTCTCAGACTGACTGCCTTTGAAGCATAATTTAAGAAGAAAAACATTGCCTTAAATGCAACATAACATGCAAAGATATCTGCCCATCGTGAACACAGAATTTTATGTTGTAATGCTAAGCACGGTTCATTCCCCAGTGGGGCCACCTACCTTGTGTTTGCAAAAAACAGAGATAGGATGATGACATTTTATTTACAGAAAGATTAGCCAAAGCTTTGAAAACATAACTTTTCTTTTTCCTTTGTAGCAGATCACATTTTAAAGCAAGTTATGCTCTCCCACTAGTTTCTGTAAGCAAAGGGTAACTGGTAAAATGATTTATTTTCCTTTCTTGGTCTAGAGAAAATCCCAGAGGCAGGTAGGGGGTAGATGGCGATGGAGAAAGGGTTATTCTTCTCGTTACAAGTGGACATTAATGTTCATGGTTCCCAAAAGCAGAAATTGAAGCTTAGAGCAATTATATAATTAATTCCAGACACAGCTTACAAGCGGGAGGACTGGGCTGGTCTAACTATCTAGCCTGAGTCCTGAATCAGTCCCCAGTACTGCCTGCCAGCTATGTCGTAGTTTGTTCGATGTTTGTCTTCTCTGTGAAGGCAGGGACTTTGGCTTCTCTGTGTTTAGCGTACCACAGGTGTTTAATAAATATTAAATGAATGAATGATTGAAGTCATGCATGAGAGGAAGAGTAAATAGGAATGAGAGCTAGAGTGAGAGGAGGTACCGTGTTGGATCTGAAAGGCGAAGTCAGGATGGTGGCGAGTGTCCATCAGTAAATGTTCAAGGGAACCTTTAGGACCCTCACTAAGAGTCCTAGGGGCGAGGTCTGTTCAGCATTGAACTGCGGGGTGGATATGATTGATGAGGAAATAAGGTTCCAGAGTGGGCTTTGGTGGCAGAACAGTTTGACAGTTTTTCTGAGCATCTGCCTTGTCCCTTGGGCTAAAGAGACAGTGCAGGGCAGTGGTCAAGCTGTGGACTTTGAATTCAGTTAACCCTTAGGTTAAGCTCTTAAAATAGTCCCCCAAAGATAGGGGTAATCAACCACTTTACATTCCGGATTCCATTTCATCCTCACAACAGTTTTATGAGGTGGATACTGTTATTCCCACTTTATGACTGAGCCACTTGAAACTTTGGAGTGAAATAACTTGAGCAAGGTCGTGCACAATAGGTTAGCTTTCTAATTCGAGTCTATCTGACCCTGGAGAATGAGCTCTCGGTTGTCCTTTTCCTCAGGAGGGCTTTATGAGAATGCCGTTACCACCAACCCCACCTTCCCCCTCACTTGCCATTGATGACACTGCCTCCTACTTCTCCAAAAGTGTTAAGCAACGTGTAATTTCTTTTAATAGAAACATTTACAGCATACTTACTCTGGCCAGACACTGTTGCAAGTGCTTTATGAATATTAATTAAATCCTTACAACAATGCTATGAGGCAAATACTATAACTTTTCTTCTTACCACAGATGAGGAAACTGAAACGTAGAGAGGTTAAGCAACTTGTCAAAGGTCATGCAGCACTTGGAGCTGAAATTTGAATTCAAGTAGCCTGGCTCTAGAATTTGCGTTCTTGACAACTATGCAGCTATTTATGTTACCTACTGACTCTTAGATAAGAAGGTAGCTTGCTGAGGACTAGATCCATAAGTTAGTTTCACTGGAAACCATTGCCACCTGTCATACCTCTCATCCTGAAGAGGGTTCTCACAAGGAGAATAGGATTACAAAACCCTGGACTTGTAATAATGATGATAATAATAGCCAATAATCAGTGAGCGCTGTCTACATGCTGGACACGGTGCCAGGAGCTTCACCTGCTTTCTCTTTAATCTTCCCAACAATATGATGAAGTAGGTTTATTATTCTTTTTTTGCAGATGAGGAAACTGCAGCTTGAGGGTAACTTCCTCAACGTCACAGCTGGTAACAGCTGTGTAAAAGCCAGCATCTGTCTGATTTCCCCTTGAAACCACCAGATGCTCTGCTGTCTCCCACCGGAAGGCTATTTTAGCCTTTGATTGATTAATTAGTTTTGCAGGATGGTGTCCACTTTATCCTGCCCAGGAGGGCATGTTACTTTACATGCTCACTTCACTTGCTGGAGAAAAGGAAAATTACCAAAAGAACAAACTAACGCCAGGGACTTTTTCAAGAAAATAAATTCCTGGGGTGCCACTTGGTCAGTATCCACTTAACTGCCGCATTTCACACTAGGTCTTGTGTTTTTCTGCATCTGTATAAAGCTACACTTCCAACACACTCGAGGACTGGATGCTTATAATCATGGTCAAGATTAATATGGAAAGATTAAATGTTTAGGAGATACTGTTTCAAGAAGCAAGATAAGTGTTTTAGAAAGTTTTATGTTAGAAATATTTCAATGTAGGGTTTTGGATAGGATATGCACTATGGTTAAATATACAAATATATAAACAAAACAGAAATACATACCTTTCTATATTGTTATTAAAGATGTACATAAAATTATAGGAATTTAAAACCAGAAGGAGCTTAGACATCATCTAGTCCAGATCAGGAAACTAAGTGAGGTCCCTGTTGCTGATTTGACATGGCAAGCTTTCAGACATCTTGCAAAATTCAGATTAAGCATCGTCTTTACGAATTATTTCCTGATCTCCCTTCTCACACTTGGCCCTCACTGGGTGGAGTTGACTTTTTTATCTCAGTACATTCTGTGGCTATTTGCATCATGGCCCCTTTATCACTTTATTTTACTTTTTGTGTACATGGCTCTCTCTTTCTACTGCCTTCTAAGCTCCTTGAAAGCAGGAAAGGTTTTCCCTTTGGGTTTGTATTCTCAGGAGATAGCACAACGCCTGGCATTAATCAGTGCTGGCTGAATCTTCAGTGTGTGAATGAGTTGGCAGAGATCTTACGGTTAGTTAGTGGTGGAGTGCAAATGAGGGCACGGATTTTCTGACTCACCAACCAATGATCCTTCTACTACATTTTGCTACTTCTCTATTCTAATTTGAATTTCACATCATAAATGAATTCTGAAGTCATTTTTTATGAGGACATTTTCAGAAACTATCAACAACAAAAAGCTTAATTGATGTGACAGTGTACAATCCTTACCCAGTGAATGGGTCGTACAGAATATAATCTCTCAAAGAGCTACCAGCATCTTTCTTCTAAAAACTAAAACAGCCTCATCCAGTCTTCCTTCCTAATTTGACTGAGGATTTATATCCTTTTGATCTAGACTGACACTCAGAACGTGGATGTTCCATGCTGAAATAGTGTAGGGGAAAGATAACCTAAGTTGGCTTTTCATGGTAATCACTGGGAACGAAGCAAACCTTCCATGTGTGAGAAAAGATTTTGTTGGAAGGCAAAGATTTTGTTCATCCTTGAATAACACTGATTTCTTCTGTTTGTAGGTGTCTTGCTGGCTTCAAAGAATACCCCAGATATAGAAAACCTCTCAGTATTCAGAAGGGTACAGCATTATGAACCTGCAAAATTAGTATGGGAAATAGAAGTTTGTCCTTCTCTCGGGATAATCATTTCCTAAAATGAAATGTTTAGTTCTTCTATCCATCTAGGTTTGTACATAGCATACCATATAATACATTTTTTAGAGAGGAAAAGAAACTTAGAGATCCTTTTCATTTTGTGGTTGAGGAAACTGAAATCCAAATGAGTAAAGTGATTTTTCAAAGAATTGTTTTAATCGATTTGGGACCAAAATCAAGATCTCCTGGGTCAGAGTACAATGTCACACTGCTTCTCTGATGAACAGGCTTTCAAAGATTATGTTGGAAGTTTCTTCTTTATGTACAAATGTTAGTGGTTGAAATACTTTTAGCTAACATCATATTTTTTTCTTTACTACATTTTATTAAATATTCTACTATCATATATGGCCAGCTTCCTTATTTTACAGATGATAAATTTTGACTTAGAGGGATTAACTGATTTAGCAAAGATTAAATAGTTTATAGTAGTACTAGAAATAGACCCTAGGGCTTCTGAACTCCCAATCCAGGATTCATTGAGGGTACCTCTCTTCCTGAAACCCTACCTGGCTCTCCAATAGAAAAAATGAAGCACACATACCCACCCACAAAATACCAAGGTCACATGTTTTTACAATTTCTAATAAATTCACGTAAGCCTGGGGACTTGAAAAATGATTAAATTTACCAGTTTCTTTTCTCTTTTGAAGACTCTTGTAGTAAACCATTTCTTTATTCATTTATTCATCAAGCATATTGATTTTTCTATTATGGATCTCAAACTGCCTCAAGCTGCAGATTCATAGATGAATAATCTTGAATTTGGGCCTCACAGTTTAGTAGAGGAAAACAGAGATATAAAAAGTAAATATAGAAAACTGCTAGAGGTGTTGCAGAATAAGTAAGAAAATGTTAATCAGGGGAGGATGTCGTCCACTCTACCTGAGGTGTTAACAGCTTCATAGAGTAAATGTTGTGATGTTCTGAACTTGAAAGATGGGGTAGGTATTCCCTGGGAGTAAAAAATGGAGTAAACATTCAAGAAAGAGTGAGAGGTGGCCTGAGAAAAGATGTAATAAGGTTCTAAAAATAGTTTATATGACTTCAGTGTAGGGTACAACAACAGTGCCAAGGAAAATGAAGCTGGAAAAGTTAGGGATAAGCTGATGGAAGGATGCTTACGCTATGCCCAAGAGTTTGCATTAACCCTGTGAAAAAGGAAAAGCCAAGAATGGTTTTGTACCCTGGACTTAATTTTAGAAAGATACACCATGGTAGAATGTGTGTATTTATGTGTGTGCAAAAGAACAAGCTAGCAAATAGGGAGATCAGTCAGGGGCCCCTCAAGGTTATGCAGGGAAAAGATACTAAGGATGCCTAAGCTAAGTGAGTAGAAGTAAAGTTGTAGCTGAGGAAGGGAAATTAAGAAAGTGTACAGGTGGTAAAATGAGAGGAATCTGGTGAGCAAAGAGATGGGGAGGAGTAGGTAATAGAAGTGACATTGAACTGGAAATTAAGAAAGCTTTCTAATTATGAATCTTCCACTCTCTAGCTCTGTAATCTTGAACTAGTGAATATTCTTGATGATTTCTAACCGTCAATTTCCTTTTTGTAAAATGGGAAGGCAGGACTTTATCTCTATTGTTCTTTAAGTTTCTAAAAATCAATGATTCTCTCTTAGATATCTGCATTATATAAATAGATTCAAGGGGCGAAGTAAGGTCTTCTTAGGCTCCATAATAATTATAGCTAACATTTACTCTTTATCAACTATAAGCATCATTATGAGTGTTGACTCAATTGATCCTCATCACATCCCTTTATGGTAGATGATATTATAATTCTCATTTTGCAGATGAGTAGCTGAAGCATAGAGAGGTGAAATAATCTTTTCAAATCACATCTTTTTGTTCTCTGTGTGTCTTAGTCCATTTGGGCTGCTATAACAAAATGCCAGAGACTAGGTGGCCTATAAACTACAGAAATTTATTGCTCACAGTTCTGGAGGCTGGAAGTCCAAGATCAAGGCGCCAGCACGGTCTCTGGGTTGCAGACTTGAAGTTGTGTCCTCATGTCGTGGAAGGGATGAACCAGCGCTTAGGGACCTCTTTCATAAGAGCACGCAGGCTGATCACCTTCTAAAGGTCCTACCTCTTAGTACCATCATCTTGGGCATTAGGTTTTCAACATATGAATTTTGGAGGAACACATTCAGACATTATCACTTCTCTTTTTACTCACCGTGTACTTTCCCTTAAGAAGCACTTGGACCCTACCCAACTCCTTCCTAGGTCCATTAATAGGAATATTATTACATATTAGTTAATATTTGCTATTGTAACAGATATGCTTCTAATATACCTCATTGACTTAACATAGCCTAAGTTTATTTCTTGTGCACATGAAACCAGTTAGTGTCAGGGAGTGGATCTCTCCTATATGCCGTCATTCAGGGACCCAGGCTGATGGCGGCTCTTCAAGGTCACCTTTGGCACTGACATCTATCTGAAAGGGGAAGAGAGAGAATGTCTGATAGAGTGGGAAGTTTTTATAGCCCTGGCCTTGAAGAAGTGTACCTCACTTCTGCCCACGTTCCATGTGTCACACACAAAGAGGAAAATGTAGTCTAGTTGTGTGCCCAGGAGGAAAGAAAAGGGAAGCTTCATGAACAGGTGGGCTCTCCTTTTTTAAAATTTGAAAAAATTTTTTAGGCACTCTTTTTTAAAGCTGGGATTTGAACCTAGACCAATCCTCACCCAAATCACTGTGCTATAACACCTTTTAGACTTGATTGCGCTCGTGGAATCCAGAGTAATCAAACTGTTTTGTACATAAAGCAATATGAGGATGACCTTGACTTTACAGTGAATATTATACTGTGTAGCTAAGATTTGTGACTTTATACAGATAAGAAACATATCCAAAATATGAATGTCATAAACTCCCTTCTCAGGTTCTCAATAAGTTCAGTGACTTAATGAAGTTAATTTACGTTAGTCTGAAGCAATTTAAAAAATCTGTTTTACCTCGACATTCATTTTCTGATCACTCTAATATATCGTACCCATTATAATGAAACCTAATCATTTCATAAACTCATAGAGTTTTAGAATTGAAAACCTTTAACTCTAAAACTAGCCTGATTTCTTCAATTTGCAGATGAGGAAAGACACACAAAGACCTAAATAACTTCCTCAACATTGCATTCTTCAGGGACAGAGAACTGTGCACGAGACCCCAAATAGTCCACCTTTCTTTTCACTGCTCTTTCTGCTCATTGTGTCGTTTTCCTCAAGAAGCGCTTGGGCTGCACTGCCCTCCAACCTAGGAACACTTAGACGAATATCATTAATCATAAAAGAACAGCACAACTCTTACAGTGTACAGGAATTGGGGATGTTCTGATTCTTCACATTTTTTGTGTAATTTTGGAATAAGCAGGAAATCTGCTTTTAAACCTTTGCCATTAGAAACATTAAAGAAATATAATGGACTATTTTCCCTTCTTAGTAATTTGTGATGGGGTTAGGGTCGTCGTTTGAAATGTCAGTTTTCACTCTGAGGTAAATGTAGACAGCGTGACTGTTGCATTGTGAACTTCCTGGATCCCACCTTGAAGGTGGGAACTTGTCTCTTGCTCTTAAAAGTGGGTGTAGAGAGTACTTCTGGCTGACAATTAGCTTTAGTTAATTATAATTTTAGTTTTAAAAAGAGAAATATGCTAGTCAGCACATTTTGGGGTCAAAGAACAGAGACATCCTTAAGTTACCTTAGGAAAAAAGGGGGCTCCTTGAAACCGTTTCTGTAAAATATTTCGGGAATTGAGGAAGAATTTCAGGAGGACCTCAGGGGGCAAATCGTGGGGCTACCTACTCTCCCAGCTCTTAGCTCTCCACGCCTGTGCTGAGTTCCCTCTCCTGTCTTCCTCCTCTGAGTCCTCGTCTCTCATCACTGTGAGGCATGCACAGATGTCTCCATGGGTCACCTGGCTCCTCATGCCAGATGACCTTTGGCTTAAGTGCCTCTTTCCATGTGGCAGCTCTGTGACTTTTAGTTCAAATTTCCAGAGAGATGGATTCGATTGGTCTAGTTCCTATTTTTCAGAGCAAACCTCAGAAGCAGAAGTTGCTGGACAGTATAAAGAGACCACTATTCCTTGAGGTCACCTCCCTCAACATCAGTTCTCACTGAAAATATGGAGGTAGGGGATGCTCATGCTTGAACTGAGGGGCAGTGAATCTAAAATTCTTCCAAGAGTGAATCTTCTTGTGTTATGCGTCTTTCTCTTAAACCAGACTGGAGGACATCCTCTGGTTCAGAGTTTGCTTTGTTAATAGACACTGTACTGTGATTAGATTTATTATCCTTTAGTGGTGATCTGGTTTTCCCCAATAAGTTTATTTTTTCCCTGTAAAAATGGAACAGTTTTAGAACGCAGGCTTTGTAAAAATGTCATTGGCACTTGGCTATTTCCTCCCTGATCATCCTGACTTCATAAATTATGTGAACTTTTGAAATTTCATTGAGCTATTTAAACGACCATTTCTTTAATTAGATTGCTTCAGCATAAAAGTCTAAAAATGTGCCCTATTTTCTTATTCTAATGAATTAAAGTGAGAAATTAGCTGTCTCCAAAAGTTTTTGTTTCAGCACATTTTTTACACTCAAAGTGATTTACAGCAACCTGAATCCACTAACTAGCTTGCATTTCAGATGCCTGTTGGTGCATGGAGGTGATGCTTTCTTTCTGCTTAGAAGGTGTAATGCAGACTCTCTGGGGAGCTAGTCAAGCTGGGGAAAACTATTAAATGGGAGTGTATGGAGACAAACAGAATTTCAGAATCAATGAGACAAATCAGAATACAAATAAGAACTGAAGTCTAATGGAGAGGAAACCAAGTAGGAACAAATTCACAACTTGATGCTAAATTTACTCTCTTCTGTAGCTTAAGTGTCAGATTAATTTTTTTTACATGCATCTCATGTCAACACATTTAAGTATATATATAGATTTTTTGAAATATGAAATTAGAACTTTTGTAAAATGTGGATAACTTTCCTTAACAGCCACATTTGTGTAGTTTATATATATGTGTTGCCTCATTTTGATATTCATTGAGTTAAAATAAAGAAAATTAACATTTAAGTAATGCTATACAATTTCAAAGCAGTTTCACATACATTATCTCATCCAGTCTTTGTAAGGACTCCATGGGCCGTTTTAGAGATGAGCAGGCTAATTTTTTGAAAGGGGAATGGACTCACTCAAGGGTTCACTCAAGCATAGAGTAGTTCAAGCTGGGCACGGACTGAGGTATTTCAGCTCCAAAGCTCATGTGCTTTTGAGGCTGCCAGGCATGACATGTGGGGACAGTGATGTACTTCCTGCATTCCTCTGCATCGCCTGGAATTGTTGTGTGTTGCATGTGTTTGGAGCGGCACAGAAGAGGCCTATGGGATAGTGTTTAAGATCGTGGTTTCTGGAAGCAAACAGCCTGGATTCTCAGCTCTGATTTTGTCTTTTACCAGCTAGTTTACCTTACGCAAGTCACTTATTGTTTCTCTGGCTCAGTTTCTTCATCCACAAATTGGGGATAATTATAGTTTCCTCTTCGGTGGTTGCTGTGATGATAAAATGGAATAATGCTTGGCGTACCGTGAATATTAATAAATTTTAGCAATTACTTTTATTCTATAAAGTTTTTCCAGAGTTTTCACATATAGAATGTGATATGCATAGCTTTGTGCTCTTATTAACCTAAGGTCAGCAACCACTACTCAAAGTGAGTGATTTGCATAAATATTATTCTGTGAACCCATTTTTCATACCTATATATTCATACTTGATTCACAGGTGATGAATAAAATGTGACCATGTGAACATATATAAAAACATATATGTATATCTATATTATATGTAATTATATGTATTTCTATATATATAAAATTTTAAAAAATCTATGTATGTATACAAATCTATGCATTAAATGCTATTTAATTTTCCCTTGCTATGAAGAAATTCCTTTCAGTAGTTAAAAAAGGAGTTGGAAACAAAGGTTTTGCTAAAATGCCTTACAGGACTTCATGCCGGAATATACCAGTCATAATAGCTTTGCAAAGCGTTTGGGAATCTTAAGATATGATTTAAGTGGCAATCTCTTAAGGCCGTGTTTCTGGAGCATTATAGGGCAATGATCCTATTGTTGAAACAAGAGTAATAAGCTTGGAACGCAACAATCAGAGTTGGGTGAGCTTTGGTATCCCTGTTTTCATAAGAATTAAATCTCTGTGCCTCCAGTGTCATCTCACAAAAATGTAGGAGACAACACTTTGGGTTTATGCATCACATCCAGGGAGGGAAAAAACAGCAGAATAGCAGAAAGGTGTTTTTTGTGTGTGCATGTAACTGGGGAATTGTGACATGAAGAAAATTGTTTATTTGTTCTTTTTCCATTTAAATCTTCTCCAGTTGGTCTTGAATCATTTCAGTATGATGATAACTGATTGTCTGTGAAGCCTATTTTGTTAATTTTGAAAGGCCTAATATGTGATTAGGTTAGTTTATCATGAGCTCTGTCTGAATCTGTGTAGAGAATTCCAGTAACTGCTTGCATTTTCTACAGTCTCATTAACCTTTTAAAGGAAAACTACAGGAATTAGTTTTACCTCCTTAAATTGTTTGTTTACCATTTATTAAACACATACCACATACTGAGCAGTTGACGTGAAAAATCAGTCTTTATAAGAATTTGGTTATCATAGGAAGTTAAGATACATAGCAGACAAGTAAGAAAAGTATACATATGTATACATATGCCATGCCTGAGTGAACTAAATTCTTCTAGAAGATTTGTTTCCCTGTTTTGAGGTATAGCTCACTTCACTTGGCATATTTACTAACGTATAAAAAAATTACTGAACAGTCGATATTCTGCTACCCCTGCCTTCAAACTCTGTTACCTATCCATCCATCCACTTACGTACCTATCATCTACTCTGTTTTAAAAAATTTAATTATTCCTCTCTCATTCTCCCACAAAAAGCTTTACAACTTCAGTTTTAATGAAACGAACAAAGACTGAGCATGATTTTTCATAAAAATCCCTTTCTCACCAGGAAACTCAACCTGAGTGTCTGTGTATTTTATTCATAGGCGATGAAGAGAAAGCTGGGTACAGAAGAGCCTTGTGTCTACCAGGCTTGCTCTTCCAGGGCACCTTTGTTATTTAACTCTTAACATTTACCACCATGTTCTCTGAAGGGGGACATGCTTCTCTGTCTTCCCAGTGCATCTCCCACCTTATCCTTCTCTTCATTGTACCGTATGGGCATCATTTCACCTCCTTTCTCCTCAACAAAGGAAGAAGCATACTTTCTTCACCAGATCGCTGACATACTGAACTTGGACAATGTAATTATCCAATTGTGGGATAATTCTTTATATTCTTTTGAACTATATAAATATCTAAACAACACTTTCTTTTTCACATTTATTCTGAATTGACTTAAATAAGCTAGAATGGTCCAGGTTTTGAGATATCATACTCCATGACTTATCCTCCAACTAATTCATTTGGAAAAAGACACCCTACCCAACAGTCTAGGAAGCAGTGGAAAGCACTACTGTGTGGTAGTAAAAAACAACCTCCAAATTTTAGAGGTTTGTAACAACTTAGGTTTATTTCCCACTCATAGGTCCATCGTGGTTGGTGGGGACTCTTTTCCATGTCTTTTCACTTGGGGACACAGGTGGAGGTAGTCTCTACTATTAAGAAGATAATTGGGGGATCGGCCCGGTGGCGCAGCGGTTAAGTTCGCACGTTCCGCTTCTCGGCGGCCTGGGGTTCGCTGGTTCGGATCCCGGGTGCGGACATGGCACTGCTTGGCAGCCATGCTGTGGTAGGCGTCCCACGTATAAACTAGAGGAAGATAGGCACGGATGTTAGCTCAGAGCCAGGCTTCCTCAGCAAAAAGAGGAGGACTGGCAGTAGTTAGCTAAGGGCTAATCTTCCTCCAAAAAAAAAAAGCAAAAAAAAAAAAAAAACAAAAAACAAAAACCAAAAAAGAAGATAATTGGTTGCTCCAGCTGGCGGGGAAAAATGTGGTGACATACACACTAGCTCCTAAAGTGTCCATCAGGCTGATATCCTTTGCTTCATCTCATAAGTGACTCATATTACTTTAGCTTTCATTTCATGGGCCAAAGCAAGCCACATCACCACATCTAAATCTAATGGGGTGAAGTACATACTACCATGTGTCCAGAAGGGAGAGAACCAGAAATATTTGGTGAACAGCACTACTGACAACCACAAGACTTTGTCCTCTTATTTTTCTTGTCAGGCAAAGTAGAAATGAATTTTGATATTGGCAGTGGGAAGGGGAAATCAGATGAGCATCTTCACCTGTCCATTCTTTTCCAACGTATGAAGAAATCTCCTTATAATAAAGATGGTCAAATGGCCTTCGTGCTGAAATGATGCCTCTTTTCTCAAGGGAGAGGCCAGTGGACACTCACTGTGTGCTCCTGGCTGCCTTGTACTGTGGAAGAGAACAGAGCCACCGTGAAGTTCTCCCTGAAGCTGCCTCAGCTCAGTGCTGTGCCTCACGGCATCACCATCTGAATAAGCCCTAAAAATCTCTTGTCTGTAACCTGGCTTCCACTCAAAGACTTGCAGGACTAATCTCGTCATAGCTTACATCTCTGTTTCCCTGAATCACCATCAGAAGTCCAAGCATCCTACAACATCTCTCCTCGCAGAGATGTTCATCCCCGTCCTGCTCTGTAACCCCACCTCTTCTCCTACCTCACCTCCATCCTCTGCCGTTTCCAGCCGTTGTCAGCCAACTCCCCACAGACGCTCCCACTACTCCTTCCCAGTAAACTTACTTTTCCCCTTTCTGAGATATCTACTTCATATACTCACTCTTTTTTATTCTCAAACATCACTCACATTTCAAAGAAAAGTTAGAAGAAATCAGATGAGAAACTGCCCATCTTTTCACCACCTAGTCCACTCACACCCACCTGCCTCTGTATCTACATGTCTCACCTTCACTCTTGTTAAAATGGATTAAGTGTCCACACATCAATCTGATGCCAACCCCAGGTGCCCTGAATCTCAATTCCTTTTTCCTCCTCAAGAACATTGTTTTAATTACCCATTTTCTGTCCTATATTGACAATCTCTGTCTCTACCAGACTGTTCCAGCAAGTAAGCATGCTTTTATGGCATCCATTAAAAAAACTTCCCTTGAGGGGCTGGCCCAGTGGCCAGCAGTTAAGTTTGCATGTTCCACTTTGGCAGCCCGGGGTTTGCCTGTTCGCATCCCGGGTGCAGACATATGCACCGCTCGTCAAGCCATGCTGTGGCAGGCGTCCCACATATAAATTAGAGGAAGATGGGCACGGATGTTAGCTCAGGGCCAGTCTTCCTCAGCAAAAAGAGGAGGATTGGTGGCAGATGTTAGCTCAGGGTTAATCTTCTTTCCCCCCAAAAAAACATCCCTTGACCCCATGCTTCATTCTAGCTGTTGTTCCATTTCCTTCTCTTCACTGCAAAACTCTGTGAAAGAAAGTTTTATAATTGTCTGCAGTTTTACATCCCATTCTCTATGTAACTTATTTCAATCATGCTTTTATTTTCATCATGCCACTAAAATGATTTTTACAAAGGCAAATGCTAACAATAATAATAGCTGACACCTACAGGGTGCCTACTATGAGGCAGGCAGTGTTTAGAAAGTATGTTTAACACATACTTTATATGTGCTAACACATTTAATCCCCTAACAACCCTATGAAGACGGTGCTGTTAATATCTCTCTTTTAGACATGAAAACTGCTACTCAGAGATATTAGGTAACTCGCCCAAGGTCATACAGCTGTTAGGAGGAGCTTGTATTTAAATCCAGCTACTGTGGTTTTAGCTAGCCCAAGCTTCTGTGCTCTCACTGCCATAACCCTGGTTCTTTTCCTGGTCAGGGAATCATACCACTTGTCTGTTGATTGTCATACTGTGGCAGCTGCATGTTGCTGTGATGCTGGAAGCTATGCCACCGCTATTTCAAACACCAGCAGGGTCACCCATGATGGACAGGTTTCAGCAGAGCTTCTAGACCAAGACAGACTAGGAAGAAGGACCTGGCCACACACTTGCAAAACACTTGGCCTTGAACGGCAGCAGAGCATTGTCTGATATAGCACCAGAAGGAGGGAAGATGGCATAAAAAGACCAGGCAGGGTACTGCTCTGCTGTGTACAGGGTCGCTTGGAGTCAGAATCGACTTCACGGCACCAAGAACAAACTGGTTTTGGAGTCCATGCTCTTAACCACTACGTCATATTGTCCTTTTAACTATCCTTGTCCTATTTCTGAGACAGTTATTTCTCCTCATTTATTGAAACTCTCGGCAGCCTGTGACTTAGCTGATTAATCCCTCCCTCTTGAAACATCTTCTTTCGTTTTCCATGCCTTCATCTCGTGTGCTTTTTGTCTTACCTCACTTAGTGCTGCTCATCAGTCTTTTTTCCTATTTCCTCTGCTCCAGATCTAGGTTTTGAACTGTTCTTTCTCTTCTTCTCTTCTCTACTGGCAACCTTTCCATGGTAATTTGGTTCAGTCTGTGGCTTTAAATATCACCTCTCAGCTGTGTGTATCTGCAGCCCAGATTTCTTCCCTAAGCTCTACTTCATAAATGTTGCTGCCTGATTTATATCTCCACTCCAGTGTCACATAAGGATCTCAAACTTAGCAGAGATAAAACACAACTACAGATATTCTAACCCAATTCTCCCTTTACCAAACTCTCCCAGACCTACCATGTCTACCTAAGCCATCAACTTCTAATTGCTCAGGACAAATTGAGGAGTAACCTTAATTCCCTTTTCCCTTGTAGCTCGCACTCAATCCATTAGCGAGTCAAATCAACTCTACGTGGAAATATCCCTAACCTGCTACTTCTCCCCAACTCTGCTGCTGTTGGTCTAGTCTAGGTTTCATCTTTTATCACCTGGACTCCTGCAACCTCTTCATAATTGGTCTCCCTGACTGCACTCTTGCTTTCTTCCGTCCATTCTCCAGACTAGCTTGAGTAACCTTCTAAAGCATCAATGAGGCGATACCATTTCCACCCAAAGGCTTTCCCTTGCGATGAGAATAAAATCCAGTCTCCTCACTGTGGCATACCAGCCCCTCACGATCCTCCTATATTTCTGACACATCTCCCTCGGCCTCTCAATTGTTCAACCACACTCTAGCCACACTGGCCATCTTGCTGTCTTGAGAACACACCACGCTTTTCCCCATTCCAGCATCTCATCATTTGCTGCCCCTTCTCTTTGGAACGTTCTTCTCTTCTTAGATCTTCATAATGGATGCTTCCTTCTTATCCTTCATATCATAATTCAAGTTACCTCCTCAGAGAGGTCTTCTCTGAGACTCTTGCTAAAATATGTATTCTCTCCCTGCTTAATTACTGTCAATCACATTACGCTACTGTATTTCTTTCAAGGAGCTTAAAAATCTAATATTGTCTTACTTGATCATTACTTAAGTATTTATTATTTGTTTTCCCCACAGGAATATGAGCCCTTTGAGAGCAGGGTCTATGTCCCTCTTACTCACTGTTGCATCCCCAGGGCTCAGAACCACACCTGATGTGTTGGATTGACTCAAAAGGTGGCTAAATACAGGAGAAAGCAGTATATTGACTTGAATAATATAACAAAGCATTCAATGAAATAAAACAAACCGAATCATCTTTAGCTAAGAAAATATTTTCCAGAGCACGAGAGGATAGGAATATAAGTCTGGATCTCGAGTTCTCAGCTTTTGTAGAGACAGCTTTATGTTTGAATCTAACACAGGGAAATCTCCATTTGTATCCAAAATGGCAGAAAAATCTTTGTGATTTTGGACGTGGTATTTGCTACTTGAAAGTCCTTTTGAGGATTACAAATCAAAGCTGTATGTCACACCTGAGTTTCTTGGTCTTACATGGAGGGATGAGATGGACAATATGTGTTATCTTCTCTCTCCTACAAGAAAAATCTAGACAAGATATAACTAAGTGTTACTACACAGTGGTGCCTCATCTCCAAGGGGAAGATGAATATAAACCCATGGTGTGCTGATCTCATTTATGACGGGTCGCAATATGTTTATAACATTAACTTCAGATATCCTACTTTTTCTATTTAAATTTCTGTTTTTATGTCAACTTTTATGTCAATCACATTTTAAAAATTTCTTAAAGCATAGTATTTCAGCATGTTTGATTTTTAAGCTGTTTTTATTTTTAGCAGTTGATACTTTTGCTTTATCATTTCACAGTAGGGTTAATATTTTGAAGAAGAAATGCTGAAAAAAAATAATGATGAAGGCAAACCAGAACTCTCTCATAATGTGATAAGTGAGGTCCAAAAATTTCAATCAACCAAAAAGCTCACCCTCGAGGTTCACTTACTGGGGGTTAACGAAGTGGGCAGGAGAGGCGCACAGCTTCTTAGACTGAGTTTCTAGGCTGGATATAAATCCATCCAAGTTCTGGCTGCAGTTGGGGCCATTTACTGGCAGTTGTCCCCTGAGGCAAGATCGGAAGGAATGATTTTTGGATCCTGAGATTGGCTAGAACTTTTGGGAAAATGGCGGCAACTTTGAGAATCATCCAGTTAGTTCGTTTCCAGGGAAATGGTGCAGAAGAATTCCTGAGGGGGTGTATTCCTCCCTTCTGCATTCTCACGTCCTGAAAAGAGGTTCCCTAACTGACCTTCCACTCACCCCGAGAGGAACATGACCTTTATCGAGCTCCACCCACTTTGAGACTTGGGCTCGTCTCGGCCCCTTTGCAGGGCACCTTGTCCAGGGCTTTACCTTAATTTGATTAATATTTTGAACAAAAATGTGTAAAAAATCATATGCAAATAAATATGTTTTTGATGGCACCACGTATTGCCTCTACATTTCAGAGGGTTCTAACAGCTCATTCTAATCTAGTCAGTAATTGTTCCTGCATCACCAAGCATTTACTGACAGAAATGGTCCTACCACATTTAGAAAAGAAATCAAATCTGCATTATGGAGTCAGCATCATTATACTTCTAGTTTCATGCATGGTGGATCTCTTATAGAGCTATATTTAATGTACTTCTAATTAAAAAGAGGGGCAAGTGTCCAAAGCTTTCTCAATGTTGTCTCATCTTTTGTTTTTGTTTGTGCAGCTCACCATGTTAAAACGGGCACTTGCGAGGTGGTGGCACTCCACAGATGCTGTAATAAGAACAAGATAGAAGAACGGTCACAAACAGTCAAGTGCTCCTGCTTCCCTGGGCAGGTGGCAGGCACCACACGAGCTGCTCCATCTTGTGTGGATGGTGCGACTTCTTCCATTGCTCATTACCATGGTGTGGCTGGGACTGCTTGGAACTGGAACCCCACTATAATGCTGGTGACTGGGGTCAATACTGGGAAAGCACCCTACAAATCGTGTGGTTGAGATGAGGTTATTTGGGAGGCATTTTGAAGTCTAAAATCCTTTGGAAGGAGGTCTAAGATCTTACGCAGTTTTGTTACAAAAGACATTATAATGAGGTTCCAACAAGTCCATGTGCTTCTTACTTTGATACCATGAAATATTGATTTGCCAGCTGGGGGCGGGTGTGTGTGTGGTGTAAGTTAACTGGGAGAGGAAAGATAAAAATAGAGGATTAAATAGTATGGGTTTCCAAGCCTATGGATGGTTCTTAAGAATAAAAAAATAAACATCATACATATGAGCGAATGTTTGGTCGTGGATAGAATTTACATGAAATAGTGATTATATGCATCAAAATAAATTATTCGAGGGTGCATCTAATTACAATGGGATATTAATCTTTATATGAGTTTATTTAAGTGATGTTACTATAAGTAACAATTTGTTATGCTCATATTAGCATGGTGCATGCCTTGTGATAATGGTTACTGCCCACAGTAAGAGAAAACAGTGTTAATTCTAATTCCCTCCTGATTTTCAGCCTACTTATGGGAAATATAACATTTATTCTACAATATTGAATCTAAACTGGTCATGGGCTCATTTTCTTATATGTTGATGTAAATCAGTGCATGCACCTGTCCTCATAGTTTCTTTCTAATATATTAGTTTTAATGAAGCCTATATGTTCACATGAAAAATCCTTCAATGGTACCCTATAGTTAACAATACTGTATTGTACATTTAAAAATTGGTCAAGAGAGCAGATCTCTTATTAAGTATTCTTACCATAATAAAGTAAAATTTGAAATAAAAGAAAATCCTTTAGTCAGAAAATCTAGAAAGATTCAGCTCCTTTGGACAAAAAAGGAAGCATGCCTCAAAACTCAGTCTACCCCTGGTGGGAAGAATTGGTGGCATTTTTTCCTCTTTAATTGTGGACCAGAGAATTATCAAGCCCAAATGGAAAACATTGAATTGATTTTTCTGTCTCCTGTAGCTTCAATAGTGGAACAGAAATGGTGGTGCCATATGCAGCCGTGTCTTGAGGGAGAGGAATGTAAAGTTCTTCCGGATAGGAAAGGATGGAGCTGTTCCTCTGGGAATAAAGTGAAAACAACCAGGGTAAGTGGACAGCCGTCTTGTGAAAGCAAAGCGTCTCTGAATTAACAGAGCATAGGGCCTGTGCAGTGACATCTCTAAGTGGGGATTGTGCAATGAGATAGTATAATTTTCCATAGTCCATTTTTTTCCCATCTCATTTTTTTATAGCGCATTCTTATTTCACTCAGAATAACGTCTTCTATGGATTGCCATCAACTGTCATGTTATCTAATAAACACTGTTTATTCCTTCATGAGATACTAACAGAAATGTGAAGCCCCTCAACAATGTGTATCAAATGCTGGGAAGGTGATCTCAGCCCTTATTCTTCTGATGAGTAGTAATCTGAATAAATTCTCAAAAAAAGATTTTGTGTTATATACGACTATCAAATTTTCCAACTAAAATTCTCCCATTTTTCTGGAAGTAATTATTTTGATCTCCCTGATTTCTGGAGCAATAAATAGTTTTCTAATGGTTAAGTTTGCGGTCATTGCAATGGGTCACTCAGAGGAGTTTCTGAATCTTGGGGTCAATATGAAGAGAGTCCTCTTAAGACAATGATATATTTCAGCTTGCAATGACTGACTTCCAGGGAAGCAAAAAATAGTTAGCTTTATTTTTTGATTTCCTAACTAGCTCAATGGATATTCTGGACTGGCAGAATTTAAATACTTTTCTTTGTAGAATCAGCAAATGAAAGCTTGTTTTGTTTTGCTTTTTCTCTGAGGGGAAAGCAGATTATTGACTAGAAGTGGATAATTGGGGACTAGAACAGAATATTGGTATATGGGGATTTTTACAAAAAGGCAACGAACTAGAGATGGGTTAATTTATGATATTGTTTGATAATAGGAGGTTTCTTTTAAACCTTGTCTGGACACATTCAAGAGGATTATTTTATAATTCCATCAGATATATAATTTATTCTACTGAGTAATAACTGTTCAAACATACACAGAAGTAACCAGGTTTCTAATAGCACAAATAATAACTTTACATTTTTGTCAAATGATTCATGACTTTAACTTGTTAGCTAAATGCCGGCACACCTTTCTAAAATCCACAGCGTACCTGATTAGTTAATTAGAATAGTGCTATTATTCAGTTAGTTAGCACATGATATAATCCATATTGATTTCTTAAAAACATCTTGGCAATATAAAACTTCCTTATAAACTACTTATAGCATGAAATATTTTTTTCCTAACACTATTACTTCTTAGTCCAAAATAGCATTCAAGGAAATTCACTGCAGATTTGAGATTCTAAAACAATTTTTTAAAAAATAGTGAGCTCTCTAAAACAAAATTCTATGTTTTTATTACTTCAGTGGACATGAGGAAGCTAACATTTATTGGATACTTAAAACATATGTCCTATACTGAAGAAAGCATTTCATGTGAATTAGCTCATTTAATCCTTTTCATAGTCCAGTGAAGAAGATAATATTATTATGTCGTTTTTACAGATGAGTAAACCAAAGCTTCAGAATGTTAAGTGACTTCCCAAGGTCATATAGCTAGTTATTGGGGAAGTCAGGGTTCAAACCACACAGTCTCATTCCAGAACCTAATCTCTTAACCTCTAGTTTATACTAGATAATTTCACTTATTCTTAAGTAATGGTGATGGAAGTTTCTTATAGTACTGTTCATACGAGGTAGACCTTTAAAAATATCTTTAACTTTTTGGCTCATTGAAATGAAGAGGTCACGAGCATGATCTAAATTCTCATACTAAATTGTTTTGTAAGTGTTGCTTCACTCCTTGTTGGCCTTGTTGGGTCATGTTCTCAATGGTCCAACCTTAAAATTGAGTCTCTGCTTCATAAGTTCTTTGTAATGTAATGAAACAAGCTGGATGGAGACTGAGAGCTTTGAGTAGGGAAGACCACATCCGGATCCTCTAGTTTTAGTTACAAGGTGCCATGCGACATAGAGTGGAATGCACACCCTATTGTTTTTTCATCTCTTTTGTTCTGAGAACAGCTGTTAACAGAGGACCTCAGTGACGATTATTGTAGAGAGGATTCATGCAACAGTAGGTGTTTGGATTAAATTACTTTTAAGATTCCTTCCAACTCTGAGAGTCTATAGTTCTCGTTTAAAAAGGGAAAATCATCATCATCATATATAAGAGAAGACAAGGGGGCTTAAAAGAAGGAGCTTCTTGAGTATAATCAAAGTAAATTTTTTTTTTCCTTCACAAGAGAAAATATTGCTGGTGAAAATGAAACAACTTAGACATTTTCAACTAAAGGACCATCATGGCATTCCAAAGGGCTAGGCAAAAAGATGTGCAATTATGGATGTTAGTTTGACTCACAAAACAATCTAGGTAAATTTCTCCAAGGCCATAAAAAAGCAAAGTCTCCAAATTCATCAGGTCATTATTGTTCTGCCATCTCCATGGAAATAGTGCAAAAAGTATAGGAAATAAGAAAACTTCTTGAAATAGCTCTGGCACAATGTTACTTTGCCCACAGTGGAAGTGTTGGACAGAGGTGCTTTCTGCCATAAGAAATAGCAGCAATATTATTGAGAGAAACCTGATCATTATTTTAATCACTGGTAGTATTTTCTACTTGCCAGTCTTGAATAAGCTAGCCGTGGCCCTGGGGACCTCAGCTGCCACTGAAGCCCTGATTTGGTGGGGCCCAGCCACAAACTAGAGAATCCAGAAGTTAAGCAGGAATAGGTTACAAAGTAACTGAAGAGCTGCTCTCAGCCAAAAGCCCTTTGTGTTTCTTATGCAAGATATGTTGGTCTTACGGGATTATCACTGCAAGCAAAATGGCCCGAGAAATGATTAAAATTTGCAATAATGTACATCCTCCCTTATAATTGCCCATATCCAATCTGGAGTGCTCTGGTAAGTCTAATGTTAGAAAAAAAGCAGTCAGCCAAAAACAGCAATGAGGCTTGCCTGGCCTCAGCAGAGATGTGTGGTACCTTCCAGAATTGACTACAGAGCAGGGGCTGGGTCAAGTCCTCATTTAAGACTAATTTGGAACTTACATAGTCCTTCCTACTATAAATGTGCATTATATCCTCTTCTGTCTGTGTACTAGATTCAGGAAGCTTATTGTTCTGACCCATTCCTTTTTTGTCCTACCAAGGGGAAAAGGCAAAGAGTAGAGAGTCCTTGTTGGAACATCAATATTTTACATACGTGTTCTGCAAAACCCCAAACATTTAATCTGGAGAGAAAGGATGATGCAACATTTGTTTCCGGAACTCTATTTCTCACTCTAAAGATGGAAACCTATGACTGTTTGTGACATCCATAACCACCTATTGTATTACTTTTAAGAACTCCTAAGTTAAAAAGAAAGGAAAAGTCATGAAAGCCTTTGATTTCAAACTCACTTTCAAAGATAAATAGCAAAGAATTTTTCAAAGAGTCGTTAATAAAATCATAGTCTTTCCAGTGTGAAAGAACACATAATTATATGCTAATTATCTAACACAAAAGTAGCAAGGGGAAAGGTGCTGTAAGGCTTGTAAGATTTGAGAAAAAAAATCTTTGATAACATAGTTGGAATCCTCAGAAAAAATAGACTGTGATTCATTTCTTTTAATGTTTTGATGTTCTCTCTCTGAGGAACAACTCCTAAGGGAAGTCACATTCTGCTTTTAGGATTTACAGCCCCTGGCCAATGGTATGGACTCCAACGGACATTGCAGCCCTCATGTCTTACCTAAGGAAAAATGAACTTAACTTCGTATTATACAAGATTTTATATTTTTATTAGATGCATTATCTTTAGGAATCATGAATCCCAGGTCTATTTACTTTTTATATGCTTAAGAAGAAATTTTCTGGGCAGTTTTTAACTAATTGGAATTCTTTCATCTTGGCTTATTTACTTAAAGTGTCTTACGCAGATAAGAACTCTGTAATTTTTTAATGTCCTTTCATATATAAAGGGATTTTAAGGGTAGGAATATTTTATTTCAGTGTACAATGCAATGTAAATCAACAAATATTAAGAATATCTTGTGCATAAACATTCTATAATAATGAAACTCATATTACAATCAAAGCAACAAAAGCAAATATGAAAGCATTTACTTAGCTCTTACAGTGTATTGGGTGCTCTGCTAAGAGCATTGCAGGTATTATCTTATTTAATTTCCCCAACCACATTAGGCACTAACAAAGGTACAAAGATGTATGGCATGATCCCCGCCCACCAGGAGTGTGCCCTTGAGTGGGGAAATGAATAGTTACAGCATTATTCTTTTCTTTATCCATATGTAGTCCATTGACAATAAACATTGGCATTACTGGTATATATAAGCCAAGAGCAACTTTGTTGTAATACTGGAGATGGCATAAGCCTTTAGGTCAGCTTCCTCATCCGCAAATAAATGAGAATGCTGAGCTACATTCAATTTCAAGTTCCTCTAACCAATATTTATTCTTTGGTTCCCTGTGCCAAGGACATTTCTAACTTCCTTTCCAGCTAAATTTAAATGACATTAATAACTGGCTAATCTCAGAAGATAGATAAGGATTAGGTCTTTAATCCTTTCCCGGCAAGGGAGAAAAGAAATAGCATCTTATGATGCTTTGCTGACTAAAGCCTCAAGTCATCCCCTTCCAGATGTGGATTTTATACCAAAACTCAGTGACTGTACTCTGTTGGTGGGTCTGAACGGTGTCCAGGGGTGCTATTTCAGGGCCAAGGCAGAGGAAGAACACAGCAAGAGGAAAAAGGTTCATTTCCTCCCCTTAAGGTGCTGCAATTTGTGTGAGTTCTTCAATCACCGTGCTCTCTCTTGCCTTGCAAATTTAATCTCAGACTCAGGATACTGTAGTCCTCCTTGACCAGCCATTCTTCACAGACACATTCCACATTCATTTGTCTTCATTTCACCTCAGGTCAGGCCCTAAATTGTACCCTGGTCCACAGCACAGAGTATGATGATCTTTAGGGCTGTGGTTTTCAAGTTATTTTGATGGTACCTAGAGTAAGAAATACATCTTACATTGTGATCCAGCATACACGCAACACACACACACACTCATATGCCCTTCACTAAAACTAAAGTCCTGACTTTTTGGTTTTATTAATCTCAACCTCATAAATTGATTGTATGACTGGCCAGTGTGTTACAATATGCGGTTTGAAAACCACTACTTTAGGAGGCAGTATTTGACTACTTCCTATGTCTGCTCCGTGGAAGTGATAGCCACTGCTAACTTTACAAAGATACAAACTACTGAACAGACAATTTTCAAATCAATTCCTCTGTTATATTTTAATTTTAAATATCTTTTTCAATATTTTGGGGTAAACATTTCATAAGATCTTGTAAACTATAGATTTCATGGGAAAGAATGTGTATACTGTGTATTCATTCATTCAGTAAGCATTTGCATGTCTACTATTCTCAGGTGCTGTTCTAGGTTCCACAGAGGGGGAAAAACCCAGATGGGAATTCCTGGCCTCATAGGGTCTATATTCTGATAGCGTGTACTAGTTTCCTATTGCTGCCTTACAAAATTTAATGACCTACCAGAAATTTAGTGACTTAATATAACATCCGTGAATGATCTGTAGGTCAGACAACCAGGCACAGTCGGCTGTTTCTCTGCTCTGGGCTTCACACGCCTGAAATCAAGGGGTGTGTTGCACCTTTTCACAACAGGGCTGTGTTCCTTTCTGGAGGTCCTCGGGGAGAATCTGCTTCCGATTGCACTCAGGTTATTGGTGGAATTCGCTTCCTTGTGATGTAGGAATGAGCTTCCCTCCGGTGGCTGTCCTCAGGAAGACTCTCTTACCTCCTTCAGAATGCCTGCTTTCCTTCTCACAGTGCCACCTTCGTCTTCAAACCAGGATGGCATGTAGAGTCTTTCTCATGGTTTCAATCTCCGTGCCCTGTCCCTTCCCCCATCTCTCCTCCGCTTTTAAGGGCTCAGGTGATTGCATTGGTTCCACTCAGATAATCCAAGGTGAACTCCCTATGGTGAAGGTCAGCTGATGAGCAACTTTAATGACATTGGAAAGTCCCTATACAGCAGTACTTAGAGGAGGGTGTGTATGAATAATCAGGGGACAGAAATCTTGGGGGTGCATCTTTAGGGTTCTACCTACCACCCAGGAGGAGACATAAAATAAAATAAAGGAGTAAAGTACACAGGATGTTAGATGGCGATAGGTGCGGTGGAAGACAGGAAAGCAGGGAAGAGAAAAGCAGAGTGCTGAGCAGGGGAGTTTGCATATTTGATGGAGGTCTTGACGGAGGGGAGTGGATGAGCCCCATGGCTATCTGGAGGACAAGCTTTCCAGGTAAAGTGAGGAAGAAGTGCTAAGTACCTGCGATGGGAGCTGCCCTGGGAATATCGTATTCAAGGGACTGCAACGATGCTAGTGTGGCTGGAGTGGAGTGAGCAAAGCCAGTGGGTAAATTTAGGGTTAGAAAGGTTATATGAGGCATATCATGACTGACTTAAATTTTTGGCCTGGAGGATGAGGAAGTCGCCATTAGGTGAGACAGACAGAATTGTGGAAAGAGCATGTTTTATGTTTTACATTAATATCCACTATTTGTAGGTCATTTAACTTAATGAAAAATTAAATATGGTATAACACCTTGAATTGAATATTTATGAAGAAGAGCAGGTGAAAATTTTTTACCATAGTAACAAGAAATGCAGACATTGAGTGAAATTCATATTAGAAAAGATTTTAAATCTCAACTGATATGGACATTTGGGAAAAAAAAAAGACTTAAAGAACTGTATAATTACTATAATAATAAGTGTTTTACAAAAAGATATGGACAGAAATGGATTAGTATATTGAAGGTATGCTTTTCCTCGATTCTATATTGAGCCCAAAGGTAGGTAGGACACCAAGCTATGTGTCTGGGAAGTAGCATTAATAAAAGTAACATTTTAAACCTAGTGTTTTAAATTTAAAAGCTGCTTACTGAATTAACAATAATTTAATAGGGCCAAGAGAATCTGCTTTGGAATTTGTTCAGAATTATTGGAAATTCATGCAAAGACTTTTAACAAATATGTTATCAGGGCTATATTTCCAAAACCTGGCCTGTATTTCTATAATTAAAATGAAAAATGGGCAACATCTCAATGCTTTGACATTCCTGTAAGATTTAAATGTGCCTATAGTATTTGAGCCAGGTGTTTATTTGTAGGTGTTACTCTGAATATTGTGCTTATAATCTTATAATTAATTGTGTTTGCACATTGTAATACAATATAGTTTGGACATAACAGAATTTTGTTAGGAACTGTGAGGTACATTCTTAGGCTGCTCCTTACATCCTGTGAATTAAGGGGTGAAGGCAATTTCCCTCTTGCCTGAGGTCCGAGGGCTAAAATTCTGTCAGAGATTTATTTTTAATGTTGGAGAGCTTGATATCTGTTCAGAGGGAAGTATTTCTGGGAGAGGCAACACTTGCATCCTTTTTTGGTTGTCTAGACTACCTTATTAAAAGTGGAAGAGACCTCACCAGACTTGAAGAATGGAAGGGCAAGTTCAAGGAACCCTAGCTAGTGGGGCTTCCAGGCCTTTTCCTTTTTCTGTGGTGGGTTACAGCCACGGTTAAAACATCCAGGTAATCTCCCCTGTATTCATCCCCCCATGACTCTTTCCCCCCTCTACTCCTCACACATTTTCTGTGGAATTTAAATCCCTTAATCGTTGCTTTAAAATCCAAGTTAATTTAATTTCTTTCTTTGGAGAGCAGGGTGAAGGTACAGCTGAGAAATAAAAGGTAATTTTTCCCACAGGCTCAGCATTCCAAATGCTTTATAATTGACCCTGAGCTTGTGGAGGAAAACGCAGCTGTGGCCTAATTCCCCACTCTCTCTAGGAGGAGAGTGAATCCCAGCTCCCTGCTGGACAACCCACCTCTGAAGAGTGGAGAGTTGGTGAGGTGTGCCTAATACCAAGGGCAGAGCTGAGCTTACTGTATAATGGTCAGACCTTGTCTGGGGTATTCAATAAAGATCTGGACGCCATCTTTGAGTGGGCTGGAAAAAAGAGGCTTATGTAAAGGACTGTGTGGATATTTACCTCAGAGAATAGAAGCACTGGGAGTAACGTGTTTTAAAGTATTTGAAGATATATCATGTGAAAGAATAAGACTTGTTCTGTGACTACGAGGAATACAGTTAAGGCCAAAGAATAACTATCTCGGGGTCAGCTCTAGATAAAGAGAGGTGGACAGAAATGGATTAGTATATTGAAGGTATTTTTTCCTCACTTAGATATTGAATGGGCTGTCTTGGGAAATAGGAAGTTCCTCGTTTCTGAAGGTCATCGTATTTGACTTAAAGGATGAGCAGAAGTTCAGAGTCAATTAGTTCAATTTACTACAAGCAATAAAAACCAGCTTATGCAAAGGCGTGGAGGTAGAGAAGATCCTAGCTTGCTCATGGAATTGAAGTCAGTTCATAGGGTAATTTCATGTGTGTGAGGGGGTGGGGTATCCCTGGGAGGGGAATCATGGCAGGCTGAGTTACCTCATGATGGCCTTTTAAATGCCGTGATAAAACATTTGGATGTTATTGCTAAGCAATGGTGAGCCATTGAAGAACCTCTAAGAAGGAGAGGAGAAGGGTCTGATTTACACTTTAGAAAGTCTCTTTGGCTACGATTTGTCAATTGCGGGGAATTGAAGGAAGTAGGAGGGAATGGACCTGAACTAGGATAGCAGAGTGATATAGTGGGGACATAGAGGGCTGGGAAGTAGAATCAACAGAGCTTGGTAATGAATTGAATATAAGAAGTGAGTGAAGGGGAAAATCTCGGGAAGACTCATATATTTCTGGTTTGACATATTTGATGATTTTAATTGATAAAGACATGACGAGGTGGAGATATCAAGTGGATAGGTTGATATTTAGTCCCAAAGATCAAGATAGTATCCCTGAAATAGCGTTGAAATAATTAATTAAGGAGTCTCTCTCAGAAGGAACGTGTTGAAAGAAAAGAACATTAAAGACATTTTAGCAGCTAGTGTAGAAGAAGGTACCTGCTAAGGAACATGATGTGTAGACTTCCAGGGAACCAGGGACATAAATTGATACAAGAATATGGACTTTACAGACAGATTATGTGACCTCGAAGTCTCTTTCTGAACATTGTATTTGCAAGAAATACTGGAAGTTCATGATCCATTAGCTGGATATTATTTACTCTTTCATAATCTTAAAACTTGCCTCCTAGTTGGATGATGTCATTGGTAACACATTGTAAACACTGCATAATATGCATCTATTGAAAATAGAATGCAGTGTTAGAAACATAAAAATAAGAATAAATATGAATCTCTTCAGCAGAATTAATAAATATCATTCAAGGGAATCTTGTCCATTCATTCGTTCGTTTACTCTGTAAAGATAAATTGAATGTCTGCTTTGTGGCTATGTGCCTGATACTGTGGTAGGCTTAAGGGATTCAAATTTTGAAAAATCACAACTCTTTGCTGTCAAGGAGTTCACAGTCAATTGGATAGAAAATCGGTAAATCACTGTCAGGTATAGAAATAGAAGGACAGAGGTTTGCACAGGTGCCATAGGAGCATATTGGTGGTTTAATATTGCATGGCCCATAACCCACCTAAACTCAGGCATAACAGATTTTTATGGCATCCATAGGAAAGTTATTCACTAATTTGTCTCCTTAGTATATAGTGACTAAACACAATCAAAGTATTATGTTCTGTGATGCTGAGATGGAACTGAACATTTTTCTACCTTTGCATCAGGTATTATATTAACATAAGAAAACAAAAATCCAGTAAAATGCTTTATCAACTAGACTACATTCCTGTCGATGAACTATTCAAAGAGAAAAAATCCAACACTGAATACATGTTTTTTGGATAGACTTTTAAATCATTTAAAAATTTTCTGCCAGATATAAAATAGAAGAGAACAGAGGAAAGGGTTTTGCCTCTGGGGCCATAGTAATAACTCTAAATTGAAAATAATTTAAGACTACTACCAGCAAGTGAGAATATTGGAACTTTATAACATTGAACATATTTATTAGTGCTCTAAGCTTATAGAACACTTTAAAAATCTTTAAGTAACGTATATTGCTTACAGCAAAATCCGCCATTCAATTGAAATGTGATCTAAGGTAAGACTCAAGTTGCCAAATTGAAACAAACAAAAATCTTGGTAGTTTATACTAAGCCAGGTAATTTCATTTATTAAGATGTTTAATATTGAACTTATTCACTATGAGAGTTATTTAGCTGTTGAAGGTACCTTTAGCTCCTGTGGGTCATCGTTATGATATTGGATTCCCGTGATCTGTGGTGGGATTAGCCCAGAGTCAATGAAGGGCCGTTCTGTTGAGGTTCTGCTTACTGTTGATGATTTTACCTTTTATTGCTTCCTCTTTTCTGGTGGGAAACATATTTTACCTTTTACCTTGCATCTCCTGTGCTCTTCCCAGTCCTGTTAAAAGAAAACTAGGATTGAGAGAGAGAGAGGGGCAGACTACGTAATACCAGGCAGTATAAATTCATTTTCAAAGGATGTTTGCACATAATTGAATGTAATCTCTGCTTTGCAACTTTGAAACACCCTATTCTTCAGTAGGGTGAGTAATGCTTGAGTAATTGTGAGGAGAGTTGATCTGCTCAGACTGTTTGTAGCATTCATATCCTGAGATGCTTTTATTCTATCTTGAAAGAAATAAAATTGAATATTCTCAACAGACACTTTGGCTAACAGTCAGATAAATTTAAACAGGTATCATGATTAGAAATCTCAACTTCCATCTTCAATTACAACATATGATTGATTTGTGAGGTTACTGAAGGCAAATGCCTCGCCAGACAGTCAACCATTGTTTGAGATGAAATTTCACCAATGAAATCAACTTGTTGAGAGCACCCCTGCATCTATAATATAGATGTGAACTATCTGCTTCCGCATTATAACTTTCAGGGTTTCTTATTTCAGCTGTAATGGAATTCCCTTATAAGTAAAGTTTATGATAAAAGTTGTTAACAGTAGCTTTTGACAAATTCACATTTCACCCATGTAACGGTCTAAAGAGACCCTATTCAGTGAAATTGTGTCATATCATTATATAATACCAAAGATAAAAGTCAATATTCATAACATGAAAGAAAAGTGTTCATATCAGTGGATTAAAAAAGTCTAGGGTAGGTGTATTTTCAGTAGTGCCAGAAACTTCTCACTAGGGGTTCAGCCTCTCTGAGGTTACTGCAATTACAGAAAGAGGGAGAAATTATCAGAAGGGATCAGGTAATTTTTACTTCTCCATTTCATCCAGCATGGTTCCTCGTGGTTGCCATACAATGATGTTGTCCACCCAACTTGTCAAGGTCCCACTAGAATTTATCAACCTAATATCATCCTCCCATTTCTTCTGCACTGTAGTTCTCTCAGCCTCATCCTTGCAAATGTATACCAGCTCCATCTCAGGGTTGAATGCTTATATAGGATGCTCAGCTCTTCCAGAGTACTACTGGGTGAATTTTGCTAAGATGATGATGGAATATTAGTAATGCCACCCTGGGTTATGCGTAATTAGGTGCATGTCACTGGGTTGAATCTGCTGATGAGTTATGGACACTTTTTTCTTCTTTTCTTCACTCTTCTATGATTTCACATATCTTTGGCTTTGGATAGACGCACTTGATTCTCCAGGGCCGTCCTCTTCTTTTCTCCTTTTATCTAGTACAAAATGGGAGCTCCATAAACCAATCATAAACACTAATCCCTGTTCAAAATGCAGATGCCAATTCCTTCTTTATAGGTTTTACAAGAGGAATGGTCCCATTGAGAGACTGTCTCTTTCAAGCTTTGATAGAAAGAAGTTCAAGAAGTATTGTAGCTGTTGCTCAGTCATCAGGTGACCTTGTTTATTCATGAGGCAGTTAAGTATAGGAATTGTATGTTCAGAAAGTCAAGGGCAAGGTATTACTGGTGTGATGATTAACTAATGTGACCTTAGCTGGGCCACGTGCCCAATATTTGATCAAACATTACTCTGGGTATTTCTGGGAGAATGTATTTGGATGATACTTACATTTAAATTCGGGGACTTTGAGAAAAGAAAATTGCCGTCTGTAAGGTGGGTGGGCTTCATCCAATCAGTTGAAGGCCTAAATTGAATAAAAGTCTGACCTCCCCAGCCCTGTCTATTTCTCTAGAGAACCCTGACTAATACACATGGATATTTTAATATTTTCAGCAATATTCAAAAATGGATAAAAGATCAAGCGAGCAATATAATAATGTTGATAATATTACTAATAGCTTTCTTTTGCTTAGTGACAACTCTTGCCAAGTTCTGTGCTAAACAAGCTAAAGAAATTACATCTAATAGTTACTATAACTGGCATGCTGTCTTATTATTCTTTAGTACAGATGAGAAAAAGAGGCTCAAAGAGATTAAGTAACTTTTCTAAACCTACATAATTAGCAAGTGGCAGAGGTCAAACACAGATCTGTCTGATTCCAAACTTTATACTCTTTCCAATTAAATATATTGTTTCTTAAGAATCATAACCATTGCAATGTAAATATATCTTCCAAATATTTTCTCAGAAAGTTTTGACTACTATGGACATGACCATCATATGTTCTTTAAATGTTGTAACTACATAGGTGGTATTCTTAGAAGTGCTCTGAATCTTCAAAACAGCGTGCGTGCGTGTGTGTGTGTGAGATCTTCCATATACAATTGTGAGTGTCAAAGAACTAGATCTACCAATGGAAGTGAAGGCATTTTTACAAATAAAAGACTGTACAGTTACAGATGAAAGACTGGTAGCAGTTTTCACAAGGTATTATGTGAGGAATTGGCAGCTTTCATTGGGAAAATGTCCATCGAGATCCATCCCTTATACCCATCCAAAGGAAAGTACTTTTTGTACTAAGAAAACAAGGAAAAAAGTCTTATGTATCTGATGAAGCAAGGTGCTCTTGAAGCAGGCATGGGCATGCAGAGTTATGCCCATTTCACCAATGTTAAAGTAAAGTGAGAATTATGGAGGCTAGAAATGCACAGTAAGTCACCTAAGTAAACTTTTCTCTAGGATTTTCAATTGCCAACTGTTGTTTTTGCCTAGTGGAAGGTCTGTACAAAATTTGTCTATAATTTCAATTCAGTGACTCCATTGTAGGCACCCACATCATAACTCCTTTTTATCAGGTTTCTAAGTTAGGCATTTTGATTTGGAGTTTCTGTGAATTCTGAAAATTTCCAATGCTGTTTGTAGACATTCTGTTTCCTAAGATTTTAGGTATTGTACTTCATTTTGATGATATTCTGATACAGATTAAACATATTTTTTCAGTTGTTAAAATAACGTTGAATACCTACTATAGCAGGCTTTGTGCTAAACTCTGGGGATACACTTATAAGTAAGACAGTCTTTGCCCAGGAGAAGTTCCCATTCATGATCCAACGGGATGGACTCTGTATTAGTCAGACTAGGCAAAACAGAAAAAAAAAAACCCCAAAACAAGAATAACAACCTTCAAATCTCAATAGTTTAAAATAATAAAGGTTTATGTCTTACTTAGGCTATATCACCTTCATAGGTGGCCTTGGAGTGTCAATTCTGGATCTTCCTCATTCTAAACTAAGGCTGAAGTGCAGACGTGATTTGCTATATTGTTGGTTGCCATGGTGGAGGGAAAGATAATTCTGGAGGGTTTTGCTCTAGCAATTGCAAAATCAGTTCTCAAGCAACAAATTTGACCACAATTCTTGCTCAAAACTATTATGGATACACCCAAGGCAGGAGATTCAAGAAGTAGAGTCTTTCTATATGCCTAGGGGATGTTCTTTATGTGTGCAAATTTGGAACTATATGTGCATATTTGGAGATTACTTTATTCTGTATGTTGTACCTGTCAATGGACGTGGTAGAACAAAATCATATCTGAATCATTAATTTGCTAAGCATTTATCGAACATATATAAAATGCCAGTCACTGTGTCAGGAACTGGATATCCACAGACAAATACAGTCACAATCTTTCTGCAAGGTGGAGATGCCACTTCAGATTACAGTTTTTCTTGTCCCACCTACAGTGGAAATTTTGAAGTTTTTTTTTTTTTTCACCTACTTCTTTTGGTTGCATACTTCTTGTTATGTCTTAGATATAACTATCTGGTATTAGATACCAGATTAGTTTGGAAAGGGCAATCTTTTGAGAAGATATGCTAGGCACACAAGTGGTTAAAAAAGCTGTCATTCTAAATCACCTATGCCAAAAGGATGGATTTCGTAAGAAAAAAAACCCCTGTTATTACACCAAAGAAAAAATCTTATTCTTTAGTCATACCACATACAGCAGAGGTAAGAACTGTAGTCATAAATACATTCTGGAGCTCTGTGACTAGCTATTTAATATGTAAGCAAGGAAGTCTTGTTCCTTGGGAAGGGAGTAATAATCTATGTTAATTTAACAGGACTTTTGCATTAAAAACAAAAACAAAAACCTCTAAAATGCTGAAGACTCCAGAATGGCTCCAAGAATTCTATTTAGCTTTGCCTTAATCACTCACACGGGTACATTACTGGGAGCTTTCTATCTATCTATCTATCTATCTAACTATCTACCTACCTACCTACCTGTCTATTTTTACAATGGATCCCATTTGCTCAGTGAGAAATGGCTGCTGTGTTCTGTTGAGCATGTCTTCAAGGATAGTGTAATGACTAAGAAGCCAGTCTCTGGAGTCAAATTACTTGGATTACGTCTCAACTGAGCCATTTATTAGCTGGTGGCCTTTGGCAAGTGGCTTTACATCCATGCTCCTCAGTTTGCACGTTTGTGAGATTGGGACAATAATATGCCTACCACATCATTTCCTTATGTGGATTAAGTGAGTTAATATCTGTAAAGTGCTATACGGAAATCAAGTAAGTTGTTAAATAGGCTCATAATGTGGGTCCACTCTCTCAAAACTCCAGCATGAACGTTGTTATCCTATAGTTGTCAGTCTTGTTAAATACACACTGATATAAAGATATGTCAGTACTTCCTTTACTCCCTCTATTCATATTTAAATGAGAGCTTTAAAGAGAAAGCACAGATTTTTTGAAGGTTGGTTTGTCTGCAACTATTTCCTTTTGGATTAGCTACAAAAAATTCATCCTAGACAGAAACCAGAGAGATGGAATACATGGATTCCAGGGTCTGTAATGGTCACAGGCTCTGGGTCATTGCAGTTACGTATCAGGTGGGCCAGGTAGGAACTGTTGTATTAATCAATTGTAAAAGCACTTTTCCTAGGCTTATGCCACAGCAGCAGAAACACTTTCTCCTTTACAACCACCAGACATTGGCTTTTTGGCAACATCTCTGAGGACTTACCAGAGATACAAAGTGAATGAGGCAATTCCGCCCCCCCCCCCCCCCCCCCGCCCTCACCATTGCAGTTGTTGACATTTACTCAACAGGTATTTCTTTCTCTCTTTTTTTTTTTTTGAAGAAGATTAGCCCTGAGCTAACATCTGCAGCCAATCCTCCTCCTTTTGCTGAGGAACATCCATGCCCATACCCCTCTGCTCTATGTGTGGGATGCCTACTACAGCATGGCTTGACAAGTGGTGCGTAGGTCTGCACCCGGGATCCGAACCGGCACACCCCGGGCTTCTGAAGCGGAACATGCACACTTAACCACTGTGCCACCGGGCAGGCCCCTCAACTGGTATTTCTGTATTCACTGGTACTGTTCAAAGACAGCCTCACAAAAAGTATCCCTTATGGTTAAACTGTTTTGTTGACTTGAGAGGGAGGGATGTTATGCTGGCATCTATGTGCTAGGGCTTGTGGGGGTTTTTTGGTTTTTTTTCATTTTAAGTTTTTTGTAGTTTGCCGGTAGCAATTTAAGATGAGGTTAGCTTGGAGTAGTCAGTGCAGCAGTAAAGACTGATTGAGTGCTGAGCTGCCCCTGCGCAGTTTGCTATTACTAATACAACACTAATGTTCTTACTAAATCACAAAAATACCAAGTAGAAACTGATGCTGAAAGTGTTTATAGATATTCAGCAATTATCAGAGGCCAATAATTCCTGTTTATGGAATAATAAACAAAATCTAAGTGGTATTTTTTAACCTTAGTACATTTCGAACAAATGTGTTATATGTAAGTTTTGTTCTTAAGAGATTTAAAAAAATTGTGTTATGCCTTATGTGCATAACATACCTTCTTTATAATTTGTCCTGACTCTAGAGTTCATATTTTAGATTAACAATGGAATAATGAGAATAATCTTAAGTAGATAAACTTATGTTTTTGAAAATATGTATTTCAAATTTCTGTTTGCAAGTGTTTAAGAATCACCATTTGTTGTATTCTTAATGTTACAGGCATTATTGCATTTAACCTTCACAGTATGTGATATGCTAAGGCTTAGCTCCATGTATAAGGAAGGAAACTGAGGTCTTTGCAGTGAACTAACAAGGTCACATAGTTAATAAATAGCCAAGTCAGGATAAGCCCATGATGGATGTTCTTAACCTCATGCTCTTTGGCTTTACTTAATAATTTCTTAACATCTTAAATTCATCTTTTTCTTCATCAATGTCATCAGTAGATGAACATTCAATGTACTTAGGACACGTTATCTCTTAGCCAAATTTTAATTATTTATGGTAAGGAAAAAAGAAAGGGAAAATTGAAATTCACAGACAATTCTCATTTTTCAATTTTTGGCAAAATTGGGAAAATTCCATTAGAAGAGAATTTTTCATTAGAATAGAAATAACAACAACAACAAAATTCAGTAAATGAACCCTATACTTGAGAGTATTAGTGTTTTTAAATGGATCTAGATTTTGTAAGAAGCCTATTTGACCTCTTTGTTATAACAAATCTTTTATCTCAAAGATAAGAGTGCATGCCATGGCTTTAATTTGATTGTCAGAGTTCATGACCTTGGACTACACTACTAACTGATAATATTATAGTCAGTCTTTCACATTCCAACCTCCATCTCTCAACTTTATGATGGAAAAGTTGAAGTTAGTACAGAGCTGCGTCTAGGAACTCCTCCTCAATGCCAACCTTAAAATATTAGCAACTTGATGTGATTTAATGGGTTTCAGAAATGTTTTATGCTTCAAGAAGTGCTCCTTTTTGTCTATCCCAGTGGCTGAAGTTTCTTGTATTAGAAAGTCTTGCATTCATAGCTTGATGATTTCAACATTCAGGAGTTATTTACTGAAATTCAAATTTCCACGATAAGGGTAATTACTCTCTGTGGGTCGTGATATTATTTATTGTCCATCCTGGGACATATTTCCCAGATAAACCCAACAGGAAGTCAGGACAATAGGTGTGAATCAGGACTATCCTAGGCAAACTGAAAATACAGTCACCCCAAGTATAACTACTAACTAACTTCTGTTTTGAGCATTAGATGAAAGTTAAGTTTGGAGAGAAGATTCAGTCTAAACAAGATTTTAATACAGAGGTTCTATGTGGGTAGAATGCCAAACTTATATTTCAAATATTACATAATTTGGTGGATGACTAATCAACACTAAGTTCATGAGTAAAATTGAACCTGTATAACTTGACTTTCACTTTTAGTCAGGGATATTGACAGTAATATCATCAAAGTACCTCCTTCTCACCCTCCTGCAAAAGGAGACTGAAGAGTTGAATGGAATGTAGGGTGGTATACTTGGAGGCACTGGAAAGCCGACAAGAAAGTGAGGAATCCTGGTTCAGGATCTAGGGGAGGATGAAGACCAAGAGACGTTAGTCCAGTTTGGGGAGTTAGCCAACCCACGGAGGCAATTGTCAGTGTTAGAGGGAGTACAAAAAACGGCAAAAGAGAGGAGGAAGGAATCTAGAATGAGTGGGATAAATAGAAAGTACTTGGTAGATTTTAACCCAAATTTCTATCAAATGCAAATGACCTAAATGATCCAATTAAAAGACAAAGGCAAGGATTGTTGATCTGGATCAAAAGATCAAAACACAAGCATATATTGTTTAACAGATGTGCATCTAAAGAATAAATAAAAATAAAAATTAAAAAGTAACAGGAAAGATGCACTACACGAACACTAACCTAAAGAAAGCCGATAGAATGATATTAATACTAGTGAATTTGTGGCGACAATTATTGCTAAGGACAGACGTTTCCTAATGATGAAAGGTTTAATTCTTCAGGAAGAAACCACATGGTAAGTGGCTTTCTGTTTACATTAGTGCTTGCATACTACCATTTTTACTAGAATTAGTAAAAATAACATTGTTATTACTGTGGTCAAGCAGTATTATAAGCAATTAAAATAAATTACTTCACTGAATCCTCATAGTCACCCCATGAGATAGGCTTGAGTATTACCCTCATTTTACACCTAAGGAGACTGGAAATGAAGAGGCTGCCCAAAGTTACGGAGCCAGTAAGCAGTGGAGCTGGGACTAAACCCAGGCCGTCTAGCCTCCAAGTTATGAGAATAAACAGTAGAGTAGGAAAAGCCTAAGTGGACCAGATAACTTTTGGCTTCCCCTCTGCTACACATTTCAGACCACTTTGCCCTGGATGGGGTAGCACCTGAGATATTTTCTTCCCTCTGCTTCAGATATTAGTTTAGAGTCCTCTCCATCTTTTCCTTTCAGAACCCCCTAAAAGCAGAGAGATTTTCTCATGACTGAACTCACATTTCTCTTGACCATCATTATCCCAAGAACCACTGAATAGTTTGAGCAGGGGACATCCCTTCAAAGCTTTTCTCATAGACTCATAGACGGGGAAAGCTAAGTGCCACAGTGGATGTGTGGCCTTCGTCTTCTAGACTGGTTTTCTGTACTAGGGGATGTCTCAGTCTAGTGGGATTATAAGTGAATATAAGTCATGCATTCAGGAATTCTTTGCCACGGTCAGATGAAAACATTTGCCAGGAAAAATCGGTTGCTTTTCCCATACACACACATATACACACATACACTCATACTCACACTCTCGCTTGCTCACTCCCCTCTCCTGCCCTAAACCTTTGCAAGCCTTCATTGTCTAAACAGAAAGCACAGTGGCTTCAGGGCTTAGAAAAAGAAGTCGCTGTGGTCTTTCGTGTCCATTCAGGCTCTATCCACTTGCAATTTCCAGGAATGGGGCTTTTGGAGGGAGGAGGGTATGAAGCCATGTGTGTTTCTGGGAACTTTAATGTAGTTCTTTTTATGTGCCCCAGTGAGAACGACCATATCTGCTTTTGCCCACTGTCTATCCTAGGTAACATAGGGGCAACAATTGCATTTGTTGAATAAACAAAGAAATAGATGAACAAATGAGCAAATGTCTGTGACCTCATCTTCTACTACTTCTATCCCCCTTACTTACTCATCTCCTACTACTACAGTCCATCTCACTTACTCACCTCCTACTACTCTTCCCCCTTACTTACTCATCTCCTACTACTATCCCCCTTACTTACTCATCTCCTGCTACTTTCATTTACTCATCTGTACTACTCTCTTCCTTACTCATCTGCTGCCACTGTCCCCCTTACTTACTCATCTCCTACTACTGTCCTCTTTACTTACTACATTGCCACCATGCTCCTCTGCTTATTTTTCTTGTCTCACATCATTTGCACATGCTGTTCTCTCCACCTGAAATGCTCTTCCCTCAGCTATCAGCTTGATTGGCTCTTTTATTATTCTCTAGGCTTTCACTAAAGTCTCACTTTTTCAGCAAGTCTTTCCTGTCTCTGCTAACTAAAATTGTACATCCCTGCCTCAAAAATCCTTCTCTTCCTCTTGACTTGTTCTCTTGGCATGGCCTTACATGCTTTAAAATTTTGCTTATTGTGTCTGTCGTTTGCCTCTCTAGATCGTCAGTTTCAAGGGGCAGGGGTTTTTGTCTTTTTTTCGTTCCTAGGACAGAGCCTGCCACTTAGTATGTGCTCACAATGTTAAATCAAACAAATGAATGGAAGAACTGGATATGCAGGACCTGTTTCACTGGTTTGAAGCCCCCAAAATAGGAATCTCAGTCCCTAGACTGTCACTTACTCCTTGTATGCATCTCTGAGAAGCTTCATTTAATTTATCTGAACTTCACTTTCTTCAACTGGAAATGGGGATAATATAGTAACAAGGACTAATAACAGTAAATAGGAAACAGAGACTGTCTCACAGAATAATTCTGAGGGTTTCAAGAGAAAATGGATGTGTGCTAATTAGTCTCCAGATGCCAGCAATTCTGATCTTTGAGGTGGAAGCCAAGGAAGGTGAGGAGGGTTCCATGTTTCCCTGAGGAGCAGACGGATCGGCTGTCTTTGGCATTCTCGTCCTGACCAGAAAATGCAGCAGACTGCATTTAGCTAAGCAAAAATTAACTTCGCTTTGGCTTTCAAAATACCAGCTTCCATTTTGGAGAATAAAGCAGGGAGAGATCAGGCATCCTGAACTTAAATAGAGAGAGAGCGCGCGTGCGTGCGTGTGTGTGATTGCACGCACAATATTGCCGGGGGAGGGTGCTGAATAAATCATTGTGGTATTTGTTTACTTTGTTGTGTTATAGGGAATCTGAGGATATTTCATCTGCACCGCCATAGCTGATATCAAGTGAGCATGTAATACCTAGGTGTACGATAATTGTCACCACGAAATATTTCATGAGAAAATTTTCCTGACAGTGTCAAGCAGCAGTATGGAAATTACACAAGAGAGGAGAAGTGCATTTTTTTAAAAATTAGGATAATTTCTAACTGAAATATTAACTGTAATGAGTATGGCAGAATCAACCCTGATGTATCTGTTTGGACATTTTCCACATCCCCAGTGGTTAGTCTAATACCAATTAAAGCATCACAGATTGCTATTATCTTCTTGCATTATTATTTTCATGAATTAATTTTGCTTTAAAAATCAGACCTTTTCCAAATGAGAATAAATTTAAATATCCACAGTGCGAATGTGAAGCTGATGTCAGGACCCGTGCATATCTATAATTTCAAATTCTGTAACCACAGACTCATGGGAATAATCCTAAAAAAATAAAAAAGGAAGGAACTGACCTTTTGGGTTAGTTAATCATTCCCCTTGCTATTCACAGAGAATCTTAGCAGTAGCTCTTGTTTTCCTTCTTCTAAAATTACTTATCACTTTCCCCTTAATTCATTCATTTATTAATTTGTTCATTTATCCATCCATCCACCCACCCATCCATCATTTCAACCTTTCATAAAAAATTTGGCATCGTTTATGTCCCTGGAATGCTGCTTAGCACTGAGGAAACAAATTGTATGCTAATATCCTTTTTTTCAATATTTAGTGGAAGAAATAAACAGCATAGGAAATAATCATAATATGAGATATGTCTTAGAAGTATGGACAAAGTGTTGACTCAATGAATCACAAAGGCTTCTGAATTATAAGTGGTAACATTTCTCCTGAGGTTTGAAAGAAGAGTATTTCAGGCAAAAGTAAAGTGTACACAGAGATAAGGAGACACAAATGGGCAAACCAAGCTCTGTGAGGATCTGGTAGTTAGGTGTGATGGGAGTTGAGCCTGTGTGTCTCTGGGGGGGGGGGGGGTGGGAAGGTGGAGAGTTGAAGCTGGGTGGGTTGAGGTCTAATTATGAAGGACCTTCTATATCATCACAAGAATTTAGATTTCTTTTCATAATAGGACACTATTATAGATTTTTCTTTTCAGGATGGAGGTGGCAAACAGGAGGAGGACCTGCAAAGGACAAAACAAACCAGGGAGACAAATTAGGAGGTTATTGCAACTCTGTAAACCAGATGGAATAAAGGCCTCAGTTAAGATAGTGATAGTGGGACAGACAGTAGGGAACAGATTAAAAAGAGGACTGAGTCTAGAAGTTGATTAGATAAAAACATATGAGAAAATTTATGTTATCATTCTAAAAATATTCAGTGGGGCTATATGAAATTGAGGAACATTCTCCGAAAGACTTACTTTCCGTGTTTTTGGACAATGTGAAGAAAATGGCGGACTGGAAGTGTTAAGTGCTATATTTCTCCATCTGCTCTTTGCTTTTTCTAAAGGATATGAAGCTCCTCTAAATTTTCTCCAGCTTTATCCTTTGTCTTCAGTCACACGTGTCCATGGCAAGACATGGCACTGCTCCACTTCATGACTGTGTTGGCTCTGATGTATCTGGAAAAAGTCAAGTAATTACAGTGACCAGAAGTCAAAAGTTCTTCTCTTCCTCCGCCCATCATTTTAGTCTTAGGTTTTCTGGTTAGGTACAGAGAGGCCAAGGTTAGCAGTGTTATAGAAAAACGGTCTGTTCTTATTGCTCAAAGACAAAATTCTCTTCAAAATTGGGAAATATCTTTTTATATTATGATTAGGGGTTTTTCTGCTATTGGTTTTAATGATCCTGAGCTCTCAAATTTATGTAAGACATGTTTTACTTTACTTTTGATTCATGTTACCAAGGCCCTGTTATCTGATTCTAAATTCCTAGCGACTCCTCCATATGATTATTATTATTATAAATATGTTATACTCTGAAATATTAAATTATTTAAATATTTGGAACTCAAATAGGACATATTTTATTTTTCTGGAGTACTTTGGGAAAGAGAGATTATAAAGAAAACTTTTGAAAAGTCTACGTCTATAAAATGTCATAAATGACAACTGAAAAATGTCATGGATCCCATTCAGACTGTTAGTAAGGATTGCACAATTGATGAGTAGGGAACAACAAAGCTGGCTTGAGAAGGGAATACCCATGGAGGCCGGACTCGTACATTGGTTAAATGACTGGCCCCATTTATCAGCATTAAAGTATGTATAATTCAGGTTCATGCTTCAGCAAATTACTGTAGACATGGAGGTTCAGACAAGCCTATGAATGGTTAAGACTGCAAATATAAATCTTTTAATTCTAGTTGAATATTACTAAAATAATATTATTTCTACAGTTCTTTTACCTTTTTATGTTAAAATGATTGATTGTTGATTTCTGTGTACTTTCTCCCTCGATTTTAATGAACTTTTTTCTTAAGTTTGTGCAGAATGATTCCCAAAATATTCACAAGAAATGCTTACTATCCTTGTATCAATTTCTTGTAAAAGCTGTTTATTTTAGGTGCCCTTTATGGGTATGTGCTTCTCTGAAATAAAAAAACATTCTAAGAATTTATAATCCTCTAGGAGAGAGGTAAAACTGTCCCCATTGTGAGCCTTTATGGAGGTGAAGGAAGTTATACACTTGTCGAAATGCTCCCTTTCTCCCAGGTTTGCTCTCGGTAATAATCTCTTGAGCAGTGGAGTACCTCACGTGTGTTTGTTCCTTAGGTAAACGTGTAAAACTCTTCAAGTTCGAATGGAGAAGTAGAAAGAGGTTTCTGCTGTGCCTGATGACAATTGTTGATTTTTCCACATTCAAAAAATATTCTGGCTCCACGCTGGAGCACTAGTGTGGCGAATCCTAGCGTTGGTCGGATTCTAAGGAAGGGACAGAAGTTTCGTTGAGGAGTAAAGATTCAAAACAACTCCAGAAATGAGCTCTCGTCTCGGTTTGTTTCTCACAGAGCAGCAGGTGTGTACTTGGTGTTACAGGATTGACTGTAGCCTACTCTTTCTTATAGTTACCATTAGCATTCCAGGTGCCCCTGATTTCAGGCGGAAAGATGCGCTTGGTCCAGCTTTAGGGATCAGAAGGCAAAGAATTTCCTCATTGGTCAGTAAAGAAAGGCGTTGAATTATCTTTTATAAAAAAGGGGAAGCATCATTCTCTGAACAGATATGAGGCCCACAAATTGGCCACAGATAGCCAATATGTCATTATTGGTGAACCTAACATTGTCACCTACAATGGCCCTGCAGTTGACATATTGTTTTCCCAAGAACAGGAAATGGATAATTCAAAACCCTGGGTGTATTAGTGAACCTCTGTCAGTGTTCAGCCTGCCTATTAATTTGGAAATTAGCATGGAAAGTACTGAGCCATCAGGCTTTCACTTAATCTCCATAAACCAAATGAAGATTGTGTTCTTACCTAATGGTCCATTCTTTATGTATTTAAATTGCCCCATAATTGAATCAGCTGTCTCATACCAGCATTGAAGCATTTAGCAATAACTACAGTTAAAGATTCATATTTCGATCAACTTTGGGAATTTGAGACTACTGAATGGTAACTATTATTAAAAAAACAAAACAAAACACCCAGAAAAGAATGTGTCTGGGAAGGAGAAGGAAAAAAAGCAAAGCACCCCACATACTAAACATCCCTGACTATGTTGCCCTGTCCTTCAGAAAACGGATTCTAGTTTTGCAACTTACAGGTAGGGAATTTTTTTTCAAAGATCTACCACATATGGAATGATCATCTCTAAACTTTCTTTTATGGAAAAAGATAGGGATGGAGAAGAGAGAGCATGTGCTACTTCAGGCATGGTACTGGCTTTGTCCTCCCATAAGTCACCCCAAGTTCTTTTCAAAGTGACAGCAACATACTCTTCCTTCAGACAGGTGTCTCAAGGAAAGGTGGTTACTAAGAGCCATTTGTATTTGTAACTCAAACCAACCAGGAAGCTAAGAGAAAATGTTGCTTTCTTAGTAATCTCCAGGCTACTAACGTGACTTTCTTCCAACTCTCAGCCCTTCTTCTCCCAAAACTCCACTTACGTTAAATTCATCTTTTAAGCACAATTTTTACTGCTTGCTCTGCTAGCCTTTATATGTAGTGAGGCTGAAATTCTTGAGGAGTGTGATACTTTACCAGACTTAAACTTTTAAAGTAAGTCTTTATGATAGAAAGTGGATAGAATCTATCAGTTCAAATTACTCCTTTACCCATGAGAGATGAGTCTAAAAAAATGAACCTAATATCAAATTTAGCAAGTAAAGTACCTTCCAATTGAGTTCAAAATCTCAACTGTCTCTAAAACTATGTGAACTATGCTGGTATATAGAATAATATCTTAAAAATCTATTCAGGTTTTGTCAAAGCGTTCAAAATTAGTCTTTCTGGGAGGAACATAACTGAGTCTCATTATGCTGTTGTCTTTCAAAATTATCTTAATGTTTTGGTCATTTTCCACCTGGAATAAACAGAAGGTGTGTGTGGAAGGGGCCAGGAGCAGGATAAGGAAAGTCTTAAATTTTGTTAATGTCCCAAAGGAATTTACTAACAACCCAAAGAGAGATCAGGGAATATTTTGTTTTACTAACAGTGAACGTCATTCAGAGAGAATCAGTCAGTCTGCTCTGAGTGATGGATATGCGTAGATGGCAATGCGAACTGTCAGCTGCTCTCCTGAGTCACACAGAGGAGTCCATGGCAGGCGCACTGTACAGCTTTCAAACTTCCAAGAAATAGTGCAGGCCCATCTGTTCAAAAGATTCATTTCCAGTCGAGATCTTCATTTGTGCAGCACAGCAAGCTGAAAGCCATAGACAGATGTTGTATTTGTGGTAAAAGCTCACTAGTTCTGCATTCTAATATAATGAGTAGGCTTTTTAGAAAAACGAAGTCTACGCAGTGGTTATACCGCTGATGAATTTAGGTAATCGGGACGAAGTTTTATCCTAGTTGGAATTAGTGCTTAATAACAGTCATAGTAGTTTGGGGATAGAAGGGAATTAGAAGCTCACTGAGTCCCACCCGACTCGCTTAGCAGATACCAACCCTGGAGATTCAGAGATTTTTAAGTGACTTGTTCAAAGTTCGAAAACCAGCAGGTAGTAACACTGGTATAAAACTCGATCAGAATAAGGCCACCTCTCCTCAGTCATGGCTGGTGCTTTGGTTCTCTCTAGAAGTCCAGGAAGCTCACATGCCATTTTCTGCTTCCACCCTGGGCCCCCCTGAGTTACGCCTAAATATAATCAATGACCTACAGAAACGCTCTGTCATTTGAAATGACTATGTTTCCAATCACCCAAGGCTGTTAAATTTTTTGGGAATTCGTAAAACAGATAACAAGGTCGTTTAGTGGAGACGTTGACCTGAGTCGAAGTATGAAACAGATGGGCTTAGGTGTCTCAAATGTTAAAATAAACATTCAGGACAATCCATCACCAGCCGTTCTTAGGAAGGAAAAAATTAAACTGGGGTATGAAAAGCCAACAGTTTCCAGGGCTAGAGGAATCACCTCCATTGCCATGAAAGTAAAATAATAGGCTGAAATTTTTATGTAGGTGGGTATGTTGATGAAGGCGCTTCCTATGTCAGTGCGCTTATCTAGACTTAGAGCTGTCTGGGCAGCTTGCTCCTCCATGATTATCTCAGACTGACAGGTGTCTTTCATTTTGTGACACGTCATTGTAGGAGGCACTTTAAGACAGGACAAGTGCATTCATGTACAGTTACGACCAACTCAATGGCAGCTTTTCTCTAGCTTAAATGAGAAAATCTGCTCCTGCTGAGTAATGATGTTTTAATTGCACATTTAGTACACAAAAAGGGAAGCAAGATCTTAATTCGTGTACTTGTAAGAGCTACATTAAAAAAAGTACATTTGCAGTGAAGCAGCAATTATATTCTAAGCAAGGAAAAGTTCACTCAAATCAGCATTTAAGATTATTAAGATATTCTATTCTTCCTTTTACCTTTATTGTATAAGTTAAGTTTCTTTATTAGGATGTTAGTTTGAAATGGCACTCATTTGTGATGTTTTTAAGCAGGTGTATTATAAGGAGCGGCCAGGGGCTGCATTTAAACCTGCCACCTCCTTTCGGAAATATTGCCTCAGCTTCCTTGCCTTCCGATTGTCTAAATAAAGAATATTTATCAGTCCAAAAATAAATGTTTCTATAATAACTGGGTATTTTAGTGAAAATTTAACTCTTTTTGTAAAAAAAGAAATTGGTTTGTCGTGTTCATAATGCATTGTCTCTTCTATCGTGTGTGACTCATTTTATATTCACGAGAATATAAACATTGTTCAGTAGCTCCTCATCACGAGATTTTAATGACCACGCTGGAGAAGAGAATATGCTGTTTTGTGAATTAAGCTAATATGATATAAGATTCACTTTGATGCTCTGGAAACTTGGCAGTGACTTTGCAAATTTATGCGTACCGGCCAACTGAACAACTGAGATTCAAAAAAATAATCTGGGATAGAGAATGGAACTCAAAAACAACATCAGAGGAACCATCAGTAATGAATAAGGAAATTTACCAATCTACATTTTGTTTTGGCATATTTATACCACATTTATTTTTCAAGCCTAGATGGTTAAAGTATGGTGCTACTTTCCTAAATATTTGTTCTGCATGCAAAGTCTGATGGCGGCTGGTCCATTAGAAAGACAAAGAATTAAAAGGGACAGAATTATGTGCCTGTGAAGACTATGAAGATTATGTGAAGTAATGTATGCTCGGAAATAATCAGGGGCAAAACCTAGGAATTCAACGCATCCAGATGCCTAGAAATGTGCACATATCTGAATAACCATAGTTACCGCTTGCATGGGGTTCATGATGTTTCTGACACTGTTCGAAGCACTGGACTCTTACTTATCTGCTCCTCAGCTCATACAGCCTGTGGTCTAGGTACTGACATTGTGCCTGCTTTCCTCAAGGTCACACACTGAGTCAGCAGCAGCACTGAGCCTTGAATCTGCTAGGCAGCCTGACTGCAGGGTCCATCCTTTTAAACCACTACTCCCTATCACCTCGTCTGAAAAGACAACCTCTCTCCCAAAGTTGGCTGAGCCACTGGTGCTCCATTCTTGAGATATGATTTTTGTGATTAACAAGAATATGAAAAGAGGGACCAGGCTGGTGGTGTAGTGGTTAAGTTTGTGCGCTCTGCCTCTGTGGCCTGGGGTTTGCAGGTTCAGATCTTGGGCGAGGACCTAGCACCGCTCGTCAAGCCATGCTGTGGCAGCATCCCACATAAAACAGAGGGAGATTGGCACAGATATTAGCTCAGGGCCAATCTTCTCTAAGCAAAAAGAGGAAGACTGGCAACAGATGTTAGCTCAGGACCAATCTTCCTCACCAAAAAAAAAAGAATATGGAAAGAAACAGTTGCAAAATCAGTTATTATAAGACAGGAAATTACCTTTGAGTAAGTCAATAGAAGTAGTAAGTAGAGAAATAAGCAGTAATGCCCCCTCCAGTAGATATCCTGTGTATCCCCTTTTGTGTCTTGTTTGGGAATTACTATTGCTATCACACGCTAAAATTTAAAAAGCATCTTCCCGGACAGATGCTTTGCAAGGATTATCTGATTTAATCACAATAGGAAACATATGGAAGCTGATAATAAGACCATTCTCATATTACACGGGGGACACTAAGGCTCAGGGGGTTTAAATAATTCATCCAACCCCACAGTGGTAGGAAGTGATAAGGCAGAGATTTGAACCCAGGAAGTCTGCCTACAGAGCCCACACTATTTGTCATTATTCTTCTCACCATAATATATTGTCTCCCACTGATAACCCCGTCAGCATGACTTGAAGAGGGAGAAGAGAAATTATAGACTCTACGAAGATAACGATTTTAAGAACTTTATAAAAGCACCTTTTACACTTGGGGACAGAATAGATTCTTGCATTTCCTTCCTTTTGAGCCCAATTTATGTTAACTTGAAGATAGGCAGAGGATTTTCATAATGCTAAAATACAAAATGAGAAGTGTATAAAGTAGTTGACTTCACTTAATTTAACTATGTTATATATGTCATTTACCTGGTTTTATTTTCTCAATTTAATTTGGCGGACAGACTTAAAAGACATGATTTTAGCATAAATTTTTGAGAAATCTAATCAGGGTCCTATAATAGATTTGTTGGACTGGGAGAAATAAAGGATGCTCTCATCTTAAAGAATTAGCGCTTTTTGTTGAATGTTAGCAGGTTAGCGTCTTCATCCTGGTGGATTGTTACCAAGATGGCTTTGTGCTGGAGACTAGAAAAACTTTTATTATTATTATCATTATTATGATTATTACATTTTGCTTGTGTTCAACAGCCCAGTAGTTTCATGAACCGAATTGACTGGTGTGCAACACACACACAAATAAAATTTACATGATAACAGCTTTGGAAAGTCAAATTTACTGAGACAGTGATTATTGCGTATGAAGCTCAAGGCAGAACCATAATTGTAGGACCATTTCTCTCCCTCACGTAGTATTTTATATCTGTTGCCCTCAGAACCAGAAGACAGTGCATTCATGGTAGCAAATGCTATTTCCTATCCTGTAAAATTGGTTTTATTGCAAACTCCTGCTTTTAGTTACTGAAAACTTGCTGAAAAATCCATCTTAGAAGGTAAAACTTTTACTATTTGGCGTCTTTGAAAAGATACGGCTTAAGTGAAAAGAGAGTAATATTCAAGTTCTAAAATTAAAGCAGTGTTTAATTTGGTGTATTAAAGATTATTTTTAAATGAGAGCAAAATTTTTAAATGTTGGCTTGTGTAAATATTGCTTAAGCAACTTTTGCTTGTTGGGAAGTTCCAGTTTATAGTCGACAAAGGGCAAAATGGCATTTCTTTTCCCCCTACCAGCATGCCAGGATTTAAGCTGGAGTCACTTGGCCTTATTTAATGTGCATACAAATCATAAAAGGTTGTTTTTTTATATTACGTTTTAGACAATTTTATTTTAAAATGTTACTTGGATCTTATATATTAGAGGACTAAAATTAGTTATAATGTACTGTATTCAGCGTCATCATCGATGTATTTTTAAGTCTTTGGTTTTGCCCTTTCATTTGGTACAAACCTGGAGGTTGTCGGGGGGGGGGCGGTGTGCTGATACAGATTCATATTTATACTTCATTGAAAAGGGCAAGTGATTCCTTAGTCTTTGTGTGAATTCCTTAAGCGTAATCCTCTAACTTGACTGAATATTAGTGTGATCCTTTTGTTCTACTTTTAGTGGCTCTCTTGTTAAGATTTATACATTTAAAAAAAGCCCTAAAACTTTTATTTTTATAGTCCTTCAGAGTTGACGAAGCTCAGTGTTTTCATAGACACTGTAATATTTGATCCTCACGGTGATGCTGTGAGGCCAACAGGACAGGATTATCCCCATTTCCCATGTGGGAGAACTGAGGGTCCCAGAGATTGCATGACCCATCCAGTGTGAGCAGTATTACTCCCACCTTGACCTAAATCCAGAACTTTACATGCCGAACCACTGTGGCCCCCGATCAGATCAGGTAATTTACAAAAATCAAATCTAAAATAATTTGTCCACTTTCATCTGACTTTAGAAATAACTTATGCCCTACTCTTCACCTCATAAAATGTGCTAGGATATTTTTAAGATTAATAAACTAGAATATTGTGTAAAATTGGAGAAAAAGTCATTTTAATTGCATTTCAATCCATGCTTATTTAGACAATTACTTCTTTTAGCCATGTTTAAGTTTTGGTTTTCTAGCAATTATTTTAGCTTATAAATAGAAACTTAGTCTGGTAAATGTACGTTTATGATATTCCTGAGGATATGGATTGTATAATTATATTAAAATGTTTTTATTGTTTATGTGAATACGTATATGTTTTCTCTACTGAGATGGAGAAAAAATTTGTTCTAGGTACATAAGCCTTTGGTATTGCACTGTCAATTTGGATGTCTACTTTTAAAATTATTTGAAAACAAAGCTTTAATATATAAATAGTTGAGAGAATTATTCCTCAGCTTTACACAAACTGGCATGGAAATACCTAGCTTGGAATGAAGATACAAGAATGCAGCCACTATTCCCTCCAACAGGTTACTTAGGACCTGGGCTTCATATGACTCAAGAGGACACGCCACTTGCTTTCCCGGAGTCATTGCGCCATGTCCCTCCAGTGGCCTAGGCTGAATGCCTGCTGAGTGAGGCTCAACCATTTGTTCTCTCTCAATGTCTCTCTTTTCTGTCATTTCAAGCACTAGTTTTGGAAATATGGTCCCATTTGATGCTTCATACTTTTTTCCTAGTAAGAAGAATTTTCAGGAAAGGCAGGTGGATCTTTTTCAGCCAATGGAAGTCAAAGATTGTGTTAAATCAATGTTTATCAAGAAAGTTTATCATAAAATAAAGTTCCTGCATTTTTCACAATGATCAGCTATCTCCCTTAGCAATCTGTGACTTAACATTTATAGAAATATTTGCCTTTCCCCCTTATGTTCTTCTTACACCGACGCTCAAACTGGGAGCCGTTCACAGAGCTTGTGTGAAGTCTGACCATTGAACAGCAGACAGGTTGATAAGGACATTGCTGCCATGCCAAGATACCCACTGCTCCCAGAATCTCGAGCAGTCAGCAGGCCCTTCCTGTGTTTGCATTCTTCCATCCTCAGTTCAATTCCTTCCAAAGTTCCTCTGTGCGTGGGAGAAAGATGCTTCAAATAGACAGCAGAGTCTCTTTCTTTGGGAAGGATAGCTGACCAGAGACACAAATGAGGTGGTTGCTTCCGTGCAGAAAATGCATTTTTGAATTTTACATCTTCCTTTTGTAGTATAATTTGAGACTAGCTGTGGCAAAGCCTTGAGCTGGCTTTATTATTTTGGTTAATGTTTCTTTTTTTCATAGTTCATCAAACAACAACAGACAAAACAAAGCCAACAAAAAGCAGCCTTTTTGTAAATGTTTGATGAAAGAACAAGTAACTACATGATTTAATGGAATAAAAACTTAGTATCCACAATAATTTTTAAAATTCACCTTTTGTAATAACCATAGCTGGAAAAGAACTGTAAGGCAACTCTAAGAACCATGATGTTAGCGTATAACTAGAAATTCATTGACATAGCAGAAATCTGTCTTTCTCTCTTATCTGTCCTCCACATGTCTGCATATAGCGGTATATATATATATACCAAGTATGCCAGCTATCTGTGTGTCATTCTTTTTCCTGTGCACAAACATTCTTTGGACTTGAGTAGGTATGAAAATCCAGTGTAAATCTGCCTTAATATTTATGATAGTATTAATAATAATGCTCTAATCAATTTTATGAGAAATTTTGGGCATCTTTAAGATTTGGTAATACATTGTATTATCCTTGTTTTCCTCCCCAAATATTTTTTGTTCTTAGGAATAATTCTTCTGAAATATAATTGAGTCAAATATTCACTAAATTTTTAAACTATTTCAAGAATGGATTTTATGGAGTCAATTCCCAAGGGCTTTTGTGAAGATGTGGTCTGATTGCATTCCTGCAAGCAAAGCCTTTTCTTCACTGAGGCCTGGCATGATGTGTTTATGATCTCTGGGTTATGTTCATCATGGCTGTGCAAAGAACAGGGATTCCAGAATCATTCCTTGGGTCTGGACGGGTAGCATCACTGGTTAAGATCTTCCTGGGCAGTGTTGGAGTCATTTGGCTAGTTAGGCAAGTGGATTCAAAAATATTGTAAAGAGAAAAAAATTGATATATGTTAATAAGATGAAAACACCTGATTATGATATTCTTTAAAATTCAGTAATTTGTGAGATATAGCAAATGTCAGCATTTTGAGTTATCCTAATGCCAAATTGTGTTTGGAGTTTAAAGATTATAGCTATGATATGAAATGGTTATATTTTCTTCTTCCTTTATAGGTCACCCATTAACCAAGGATAAACCAAGTGATCCTCGAGGCTGATTACGTTGTGCATATGCACAGGAACTCAACTCCTGAGGTGATCTTGAAGGAAGATTTTTATACCACTCCGAAGAGGCACACCAGAGTCTGTTGTTTCCAAGGGATTTCATGGCTCATAATCAGCCCCTTCTGAAAATCAAGACTTTTAAAAAGTCAGACATGAACTTCTACGTCATGAAGATTTCATCAGATTTGAACTGTGTTCAACTTGTAAAACTGCATTTGCTAAAAGAGTTTGAAGTTGCTGTCTGATTGGTGTTTATGGAAGATGTCAGAGACGCTCACGTTTTGGGCTCTTGGCTCCAGATGTGACTGCTTTTCTTGTTTCTGAAAATCTCCAAAGTGCCCTGGCCTTCTGTCATGGGCGTGTTCCTGGGTCCTGTGTTCCTTGGCTAGTGGGACTGCACACGGCTTAGTGACATTTCCTTTGCAAACTTCTCCTCTGGCATGGTGTAGACTGAGAATTTTATTTGTACCTAATCTTGGAGCTCTGAAAGCCTACATGTTTTAACATCTTCAAGTTGCTTTTGTTAAAGGAATGGAAATATATACCATTGATAATAATTATTGTTGGCAAGTAATAGTTACCTGAATACATCAATCATATAAGAATGTATAGACAAGCTGACATGTTTCCCCAAGGCTAAAACACCACTGCAGCTCTCTGTCAGTTACATAGGTAGTAGTTAGAACTGAATTGCCATTTTCATTATATACTATTTTGTACCTCTAGAGCACTCTTTCTTTCAAAGTGGGCTTTTTCTTTCATTTTTCTGTTTACTTTTTCCCTTCACAGAAATCAGCACTGAGCAGTCAAGTCTTTGGGTTGCCTTCAGTTTCCAAAAATTGCCAGGGATGCATGTGGGTTTCTGACTTCTTAACCTGAAAAAGTTATTCACTTAGATTTCTTCTAGTATTTTCTTTTAACTGTCCTTTTTATCTCATTTTAAAAGACCATCTCTTGCTCGATCTCAATGACTGTTTGAATGCTTATATGTTTGTTCAGTCTGTTGATAGAGTGTTCATTATTCTTGGTCTGAAATTTATAAATATTTGCTTATAGTTGTCCCATTCAAAGAATTTCTTAGGTCAGTTTTTGTCCACATTTTTGTAGTCATTTTAACATTTGTGGTTTTCAGTTCTACAGGAAAGTCTTATAAATATTTAAAGGCCTTAAACATGTATCTACTTTTTTTTCTAAGTTATTACAGAATGTATAATTTTATACTACATTTTGTTTTGTTTGTGGAGGGAGAGAAGAATGGCAATTGCATAGCCATTCTGTAATAATATCGTGTAACATATAGTTTGAGGGCGTGTAAAGAGAGAGATTTCTGTGTTTTACTCATCTTAGACTAACGAGAAGATAACTTCAGAAACTGTCCTATTAGAAGTTCCATTATGTTAGAGAAAGTGTAGACATCTGTTGTCTTTTTAAAACTCACTGACTTGGTCAATTAGGTATATGTTGATTGCATGATGGAGGCTGACATACCCTGAAGAGCTTCTGTCTGTAAGCTGGTAACAACTTTCGAAGACCAATACATTACCCAGAATCTTTTCTGGGCAGAACAAATAAAAGTGTAAAATTTGTTAAAAATTAAATTTATAAAGTATACTTTTGACGTCGAACTAAACTATATTCCCCACAAGTCCATGGAATGACATGACATCTTCCCTTCATTTTATGCATTTATTAGGCATAAAATTAGATGGCTCTGAGTGGATTTTGCAATGATTTCGACTGTATGAACTTAAAAACAGTTGTGCTGAAGTTTCTGCATCAATTATAATATCAATTTCTTTGGAACAAAGTGGAAAACTATATTGTTTTGGAAATTATGAATTTGTCTTAGGTTTGTTTGAAATTATAGATCATGCTTCTCATTTTTTAAATGATATCCTTTAAAACAACACTGGAAATTCTGTATTATATACAAGTGTAATACATGCATATCAATAGAAAAAATAAATGGAATTTCAAATATACTAACTAGATTATCCCCAGTAGATTAATGTTGTGACTATTCAGAAAAGGTGAATAAAATTGGGATATAAAATGGACTTTCTTTCATGAGTTACATTTGGGGAATCTGTTTTCCAGGGTTTAATTTTAAAAGCACTTTAGTTACTATCCAGGAAAACTGCTGAATTCGTGGGGAAGCTGACATACATTCTTCAATCTTCTTTTAATAAAACTCCATGGCAAATCTTGCCATTTACACAAGGTTCCAATATTTGATTTACTTCTTTGCTAGGCAACAATTGAAATAGATATATTTACACTTGTGCTACTTGCGCACATCTTGGCTATGAGCACAACTGGCATAATTTTGCTAGAAATCTGCAGAATTTACTTTATTATGAAAATTGTTAAATGTAGTGCACTGTTCATCCTTTGAAATTCATTATATATAAAAATATGAATCAAATAGCAAACATGGCTGTGAATTAGTATTTGCAAATGTTTTATATAGTTTTTATTTTGAGATTGTTTAAGATTCACAAGAAGCTATGAGAATGGCACAGGGGATTTCTGTGTATCCTTTGCTCTGTCATCCCCCGGTGATAACATCTTACAACACCAATAACTGGACATTGCTACAATACTATTAACTCAAATACAGACCTTCTTTGGATTTCACCAGTTTCACATACACTTTGTGTGTGTGTGATCTTATCCTTTTTCATTAACTTGGCAAACATTCAGTGCAGTATGTTGTAACGTAGATTAGAGTCTGAGAGCATGAGTCAATGGGTGACTGATTTGTGATAACTTTTTTGACGTTCTCTATTTCTGGAATAACATCCTATAGCTTTACTTTTATACACTCTTATTGCCTTAACACAATGGAAACTTCCAGTTTTAACAGACTACTGAGAATCTGCATATATGGTTGAAATAAAAAGGGAGCGTTACCTGTTATTTCCCTCAGCAAGTCCTGTGCTACAACACAATGATGTACAACTGGGTTGTGATTTTTGATAATACACAATAGCTAATAACACAGTCATTAAATGGGACTTGATCTTTTGAAAATTTTTTATTTTCGTTCTTTTGAGGAAAATTAGACCTGAGATAACATCTGCTGCCAATCCTCCTCTTTTTTCTGAGGAAGACTGGCCCTGAGCTAACATCTGTGCCCATCTTTCTCTACTTTATATGTGGGACTCCTGCCACAGCATGCCTTGACAAGTGGCGTGTAGCTCCACACCCGGGATCTAGACCAACAAACTCCAGGCTGCTGAAGTGGAGCGTGCAAACTTAACCGCTGTGCCACTAGGTTGGCCCTGATCCTTTGAAAATTTTGATCATTTTCTCGGTTCATAGATAAGAGCAATATATACAAAGATATCAAATAGTATTTTTCATCATCAAGTCCTGTCTCATTTTGACTCCTTTACTTAATTGGAGAGAATTAGAATGAGGCAGACACTCCGCTTGGAGAAACTGAAAAGTTGGGGGGATGTATACTGGGCATCTCCTGCTCCCCTTACCCACATAGAGAACTCAGAGTAGAACATTACTATTTTCATTAAGATAAGGGTTTGTCTGTCTGCCTGCCTGCCTTCCTTTCCTTCTCTTTTGTTTTGTATATAGAATGCTTTGAGAAAAAGTAGACGTAGCAGATTTCTTCTTCATTGCCTTGACTTATACTGAGTGAGACGTGAAAAGTAGTGTAGACGTTACAGTTAATTATCTGGCACTTAACTAGCAGTTATTAAATTCCTACTAGGCACAAGCATATTTAGCTACATTGAATTTTGGGGTTAGTGGAAGCTTACCCTTAAAAATGGCCTTTAAAATCAGTTCAACAGATATTTTTCCAGTGCCCTATGTGTGCATGGCACTATACTAACCAATGGCAAGTGGGTACACAAAAGACTTATAAGTGTCTATTTGTTTTGATTTTTTCCATATGTTTCCTCATTATATGGCAAATTACTAAATAGTATGCACTACGTCTTAAACATTTTTCTGGAAGGTCCTAATCCACTATACAAAGTGACTGAACTTTATTCTTTGAGTTATGTAAGCAGGGCAGTGCATGTCCAAAGTTGCGTTTTACAGATTTTAGCAAAAATGTGGTTGAAAGTCTTAAAGAAGAGAGATTGTGGGTTTAAAGAAAAATTAGAGAAACTAAAGTAATACAGGGGAATGTTAATGAGGGCCTGAGCTTGTACTATTATGCTGAGGAGAATGTGAAGCAATGGATATCAATCCTAGTTGCAATTGAAATTAATATCCTAAAAATTATCCATGTCTGACCTTGCTCTCTGAGATTCTCTTAATTGGTCTCAGATTAGAGTCTAGGCGCGAATATTTTTTAAGAAGCTCCCGGGGTAATTCTAGTGCACGTCCAGGGTTAAGAATCACTCATTTTTAGTTAATTTTTGTGTATGATATAAGATAATGGTCTACTTTCATTCTTTTGCATGTGGCTGTCCAGTTTTCCCAACACCATTTATTGAAGAGACTCTCCTTTCTCCATTGTATGTTCTTGGCTCCTTTGTCGAGGATTAACTGTCCACAGATGGGTTTATTTCTGGGCTTTCATTTCTGTTCCATTGAACTGTGGGCCTGTTTTTCTGTCAGCATCATGCTGTTTTGATTATTATAGCTTTATAGTATATTTTGAATTCAAGGAGTATGATACCTCCAACGTTTTTCTTTTTTCTCAGGATTGCTTTGGCAATTTGGGGTCTTCTGTTGTTCCGTATAAATTTTAGGAGTCTTTATTCAATTGCCATGAGGAATGGATTAAAGACTTGAATGTAAGATCTGAAACCATAAAACTGCTAAAAGAAAACATAGGCAAGACACTCTGTGACAATAGTCTTAGCACTATCTTTTAGAATACCATATCTATTCAGGCAAGGGAAAGAAAGGAAAAAATAAACAAATGGAACTGCATTTGTACTTCTAAAAAGCTTCTGCACAGCAAAGGAAACCATCAACAAAACAAAAGGACAACCCACCAACTGGGAGAAACTATTTGCAAACATATATCCAACAAGGGATTAATTTCCAAAATATATAAAGAACTCATAGCACTCAACAACAAAAACAAACACTCTGATCAAAAAGTGGGCAGACAATATGAACAGACATTTTTCCAAAGAAGATATACAGATGACCAACAGGCATAAGAAAAGATGTTCAACATCACTAATTATTAGGGAAATGCAAATAAAAACTACAATAAGATATCATGTCACACTTGTCAGAATGGCTACAATAAACAAGACAAGAAATAACAAGTATTGGAGAGGATGTAGAGAAAAGGGAACCCTCATACCCTGCTGGTGGGAGTGCAAACTCGTGCAAGCACTATGGAAAACAGTATGGAGATTTCTCAAAATATTAAAAATAGAAATACCATATGATCCAGCCATTCCACTACTGGATATTTATCCAAAGAACATGAAACCACTAATTCATAAAGCTATATGCACCCCTATGTTCATCGTGGCATTATTCACTATCACCAAGAAGTGGAAGCAACTCAAGTGCCCGTCAATGGATGAATGGATAAAGAAGACATGAGATATCTGTATGTCTATCTATCTATCTATATACAATGGAATACTACTCAGTCATAAAGAAGACAAAATTGTGCCATTTGAAACAACATGGATGGACCTTGAGAGTATTATGCTAAGTAAAGTAAGTCAGAGGGAGAAGGACAAACATCATATGATTTCATTCATATGGAAGATAAACAAACACATAGATAAGGAGAACAGATTGGTGGTTACCAGAAGGGAAGGAGGGTGGGGAGAGGGCAAAAGGGATAAAGGGGCGTGTATGTATGGTGATGAATAAAATCTAGACCATTGGTGACGAACACAATGCAGTCTATGCAGAAGCTGAAATATACTAACATATACCTGAAGTTTACACAATGTTATAAGCTAATATGACCTCAATAAAATAATTTTTTTAAAAAGAGAAGGATTTTGCCAAGGTGGAAATGATGAGTTGGGTGAAATGATTGGATGAGTGAAAGAGAGACGTGGAAGAGAACTCCAGAAGGCCCTGAGCCTTCTAAAATGGGATAATTGAGATTCAGTCAAACATAAGAGAAAAAGCTGGAGGAGAAGCAAGCTGAGTGGCAGTTGGAGACAATGAGTTAATTTTTTAAGCCTATTGAGTTTAAAGTGCCAATGAAACATTCAGAAAGGTCATGTCAGATAAGAACTGAACAGGTTTTATTGGATTTGTAATTAGAGATTATTGTCGGGCTTGGAAAGAGCAGTTTCAGTGAAGTGCTTATTGTAGAATTGAGATTTCAGTGGGCTGGAGAATGAATGAGAGATTTGAAATGGAAATAGCACGTGTAGACTTCTCTTTCAATGGGAAATGAAAAAGAAAATAAGGTAGTGCTTATGCAGGGGACACAGGATTAAAAGAAGGTACAGTTGTCTTAATATGGGAGAAATAAGAGTATGTTTACATATACTGCAAGGGAGAGGGGAAGAGGTGTGCTAAGAGTCTAGGAGTGAAAATAAAAAAAGAATTGATGAAGGCAGGGGGGTCTACACGGAAAGACATAACATAGGAGGAATAAGCAGAACCAAATCCCACAGAAAAATCAAATGGGGAGTGAACAGTGAAGGCGTAAGTGGGGTTTAGGTCTTCGGTGGCCTTCAACAGAGCAGTGTTGGTAGCATGGTAGCATGGTAGCCTCGAGTCAAAGAGCAATCACTGAGGTTGATTAGCACACCGGTGAGCGTCAGCTTCTACCTGGGCACTGAGACTTAGAAAGTTCATGACTCCAAGATCAAAAACAGATAAATGAGAGAGAAGTTAGCTAAGTCTCAGTATCTTTATTTGTAAAATGAAAATACTTCATTTACCTCACAGGATTGTTGTGAAGATTCAATAAGTTAATATATGTAAAGTGCTTAGCACACTATCTGTGAATCGTCAATATTTACTGAACGGTGGTTCTTTCATTGGGAAAGATGTCACAGTTCTGTTTGCTTTGCATTTGTGTAAAAACCATGTTGATAGAAAATAATGTAATCATATCATTTGTGATATAACAGAGTTTGGGGCCTGCTGGTCTATATACCAAATAGAAGAGGAAATGTGGAGGCACTACATTGAAATCACTGTTTTTCTGGAATTAAGAGGCTGCAAGGAAGGTAAGAGAGTAACCTTAGTGGCGGACTAAGTGAAGATATTTTTTCCAACAGCCGAGGCCAGAAAGGTTTACAGGCTGAGTGCAAGGAGTCAGTGGAGAAGGAGCAAGTGATAAAAGAAGAGAGAGATTAATATCACAAAGGAGAAAGACGTAGGCGGGGTGGGGAATGTTAAGTGGAAGGGTTAGTGTGAGAGGAATAAATGCTTCTTCTGTTGGATAAATGAACAAAGATGGGTGAAGCTAGAGAGAAATTTAAAAGTGAGGCCAAGGGAAACTACGCTCTGGGCCTCTGGCTGAAGGAATGGCACACACCCGTCATAAGCAGATAGGATCCATTGCTGAGCATACAAGGGATGGAGTTCAGTTTGGAATCTCCAAGGACAGCAGAAACTATTTGAAGTAAATGTAGATATTTCTGGATACTGAGAGCTCAAAAGAGAATGAAGCCACAAATAGGACATTTAATTGGTAGAGACATGAGACTTTTCCATGTGTGAACTGCAGCCCGGACAGAAGAGGGGTGAAAATGAACTGTTGGGATCATCCTTGGATGAAGATAAGCAGGCTAAAAAAATGGCTAGCATCTCTTGAGTACTTACTCTGTGCCAAGAGTTCTTTCTAAGCACTTTAAGTGCATAAATATATTTACTATTATTGTAAAAATTTAATTTATAATAATATACATATTATTGTTATTACCAGTTTGTAATAAGAAAACTGGGGCACAGAGAGGTTAAGCAATTTTCCCAGTGTCACATAATAATACGTGGCAGGATTTTAACCTCTGTAGGAGTAAATAGTAGGGTGTTAGTTTGTACACCATGGAAAGAGAGTATTATGGGCCTATAGAAAGACTCACAAGGCAAGCCAAGTAAAGGAGAATGATGTTTATACATTTAGGGAGGGGCATAGAGACTAGAAACAGATTTGAAAGTGGAGAGCAGTTTTATCAGAGAGGAGAACGAGAGGTCCACTAATTTACTAAAAAAAATTTTCTGCTCCTACTGTGTGCCAAGAACTGTGTTCCATGCAGTGAATAAAATATAAGTGGTAAGCTTTACCATCTTTTCAAATGATATCCCTCCTGGGAGGGGTAATAAACTGAATTTTTAGCAACTTAGCTTAAGAATCTTCAGACAGATTCCACGAAGCACTGAGGTTACACAGCAGCACTTCAGAGGGAGCCCGCTGAAAGTAAAAAGGGGAAAGAGCTGGACGAGACAATGCTCCAAAAAGAAGCCTATCGTCTTGATGAGGGTAGGCCGTAGTGATAATTAGGACCCCCAGTAATGCCTGAACATGTTACAGAAGGAAGACTTTAACAAAAAGTTTGTATCTTGTATTAAAGTTGATTTTCAATTGGAAGTGAGGTTTCCTGTTATTGTGTCCAGTGGTAACGCATCAAGGGAAGATTTGTTAGAGTGACATGTCAGTTACCCACTGCTGTGTAATACACAACCCCCAAACACAGCAGCATAAAGCATTACGCCTCAATTAGTGCTCCAAGTCTGTGGGTCAGCTGGGAGATTCTGCTTGTCTTGACCGGGCTCACACCTCTGTCTGCTGGCAGCTGTGGTTAGGCAGGCAGTGTTGACTTTGGGGTTTCTCATATGTGTTGCGGGGATCTGGTTCTAAGCTGATCTAAGATGATCTTAGCTAAAACAACTGGGCTTCTTCTACATGGTGTCTCATCCCTCACAAGCTGGGCTTGTTCTCAGGGCAGAAAAGGCAGTTCTGAGAGAATGGAGATAGACAGGCTCAGGCTCAGAACCGGCACATGCTCACTTTGGCCACAGAATGTCACAGAGCTAGCTCGTATTCTGGGAGTGGAGAAAGAGACTTTGTCTCTTGATGAAAGTTGCTGCAAAGCCACACTGCAAGGATAGAGACAGGAAAGGATGAAGAATTGGGGCCATGTTTTCTATCACTTACCACTAGTGACTTCATGCTAATCCTACTCCTCTTCAATACAAACTTTGCCTGCTTATCTGAGTAATCTTTTCAGTCTTAATGTGCTCTTAATAGACATCAACTCTAAATTCTTCAATAGGTCTCCTTTAACCTGATATGAAACCTATACTTTTTTTTTGGTATGCTTTTTGGTGAGGAACATTGGCTCTGAGCTGACATCTGTTGCCAATCTTCCTTTTTATTTTTTTCTCCCCAAACCCCCGTGCATAGTTGTATATCCTCGTCGTAGGTCTTTCTAGTTCTTCCATGTGGGTCACCACCTCGGCATGGCTTGACGAGCAGTGCTAGTTCTGTGCCCAGGATCCGGACCAGCGAAACCCGGGCTGCTGAATTTAACAATTACTACCACTGGGCTGGTCCCGAAACCTATACTGTTTATCAAACATGACATTCCATTATCCGGCCCAGCCTACTTCTTCATACCCCCATGCCTATACCACTAATCCTGTCACACCCAAGTCCTCGTATGCAGCTCTTAGAATACACTCTGCTCCGACAAACACTTTTTCATCTCTGAAGCTGGACTATCCCTCCATTTCCCCCCAGCTTTTCCCAATAAGCTCTTTCTCTTATATGCAAGTTTAAATTATCAAATTCTGTTCATTAATTAGTATCCCTACCACAAAATTAAGTGGGCGAATATTGATATGTCATCACAAGATTACCATGGTAAGATGGTTTTGAAACAGTCTTCCTAGAACCAGACTCTCAACAAGGACTGAATTCAGGGTTCTACAAAGGTTAGGTTGTATTAAATATCTCATCTTTGTTGTATATTGTTGATATTTTACAGTTTTAATTGAAAGCATTTTACATAGATTTTTTAAAAGTTGCTTGTGAGGAAATTATCTGTAATCCATTCTCAAGTCTTCCTTTTCTTTTTTCGGTAAAATGATATGAGACAGAAAAAATACCTTAGAGCATGCCTTCCCAGCATGCACCTCTGCCAAGCCTCCCGTGAGCCCCACAAGTCGACTTCAGAGCCTTTTCAACATGCTCCCACGGCTTTCCTTTGTCATGTCTGTTTGTTTGCTGTGTAGCTAACTTCTGCAGTCCTGGTCTTTTCCTCTCAGTAATCTCATTGTTTAACAACGCCTGGTCTGGAGCAGGCAGCCGAGACATTGCTTATTAAATGAATCATTGCATGCTTTAATAGACACTACATGGGCACACTTAGTAGTAACTGAGTTTGCTTCTTATTGATTGACTAACTTATTCCTTACTCAGAAATGCTGAGTATCAGCCGTTAGGGAAGATTCTGGCAAATGGAGCATGATAGTGATTTGCAGTACAAATGTCATGTTAATCTTTTTTGTCTTCTGGCTGATAGTTAAATCTCTTGTACTATGCATCAAAAATGTCAGAGTTAAACAATCTGAGGGATTAAATGGCTCCTTGTAATTTCCATGCTGCTAAATGGCAGAAAGATATTATCTAATCATTGTTGTCAGCCTTTTCTGGTGACTTCTCATGGAAAATATTTCCTTTTCTTTACTTTGAAGGCACTAGGAAACACATTCAAATTACCATTTAAAAGGTGTTTGTTCTGGAGTACACAAACAATTTACTGCTATTTCATTGTCAGTTATTTCAAATATTTAACTAAAAATGTCACCAACATTGGTCACCTTTGATTTTCACCTTCAACGCTTTTTTCGTGAATTTCTTCTATGCTTTTACAAAGATGATTTTAGAAACTTTTGAATTCTATAGTGTTTCCTCATGACAGCTAATGATGTATATTGCCAACATCTCTAATTCCAATAGAAGCTTAAGTATTTTTGCTGGCTTTGTTATTTCTGGTAGCACTTCTAACGATATTTTGTGAAACTCATTTGACCCTCCTCATTTTACCTCCTGCTAAACGTTAGGCACCTTTTCTTGTCTTATGATTCCTATTTAGTTTTCAAAAGTTAAAATGGCCCATTTTCTCTTTTAAAGGACTCATTATTGGAACCAGTTTCAAAGAGGACCGTGTGGCAGTTGTGGAAGGGAAATTATGACATCTCTCTTTGCATCTCTTACAGGGTTACTGAGAAAGAATACTTGGGAACGGATTACAGATAATTACTTCATGAGGAGGTTTTGAAAATCCAATTATAAGATTTCTAATTTAAGTGAGAAAATGTTTAAAAATAAGTTCCAGGCTCCCTTAAGTGCAATGGGCTATTCTGCAGAATTTCGAGTCCATCTTGGGAGTTTAACTGTGGGAGGACTTTGTAATAGCAGGATTCTACAGAGAGTATTATGATGAATCTCCTGTATGTGTTCATTTAATTTCAGGGCTGCTGCACTAAACAATAAACCAAATTTGAGAGCCTGAATCCGGATGCGTCTTGTCACTTTCTTTCCCAGTCAGTTCAATCAAATGCCATTCCATTCAATTGAATACAGACAGGGTGAATTTCAAGCAAGAGAAAATTCAGCCTGAGTGACAGATTTTTCTCTTAAAGTTACTTTTGTTTGATTTCATCTTTTTTTCCTTTGCTGTGAAACCACACAATGAAATGGAAATCAGGGTGTCAATTCTACAGTGGCATGCTGCTTCTGACTTAGGCTTTTGGATTAGTGAATCTAGTTGTTTCATATGTGCTTCATGTGGTCATACGGGTTGGACACTGCACAAACCCACGGAGCACCGTTTACACGCACCATTATGTGAATGTCAGTCCCTAGAGTTGTGCAGTGTCCATCTTGCACAACTATAAGCAGAAGCTCTGCTGAGTTTCTCCACTGTAAAAGAGGCATCTGTCTCTTGCTTTGTTTCAAAGGAATGTAGAGAATAAGAGTGACAGAAGTTTTTGATTTGTGATTTAGGCACTATTGCAGGACACTGCAGGGAATCTGGGCCATGAAATGATAAGCTGTGACCCTGGACAAGCAAATTACTTAACCTCTTTGAACCTCAATTTTCCTACTTGTGAAAGATAAATAACAATATCTGTTCTCTTGGCTGCCCTGGACTATTGTGAAGATTAACTGAAAGATTGGTTAATTCTCCTCAAAGCTAAAAGTGCTGGACAAAGGTGTTCTGATATCATTATTATTATTCGAATGTGCCAGAGAAGACACAGAACACTTGATGCTCTTGCTGAAACCTGGATAACATCTACCAGTGAGAGCTCTAACATTACCCTGTTAATGAAAACAAGGTCATAGTACAGTGTTCTTATAAGTTTTTAATACTGTAACAATTAGAAGCACATTATCTTTTAAACATTCATAGATTTGAGTAAATATTATGTGTGGATGGCATTCTTATGCCACTCTAAGCATAGTAATCATATTGTATTTGATCTTCTCACTCCTAATTAAAAATGAGATTATTTTTCTTCAAAAGGCCATCTCTAAGTCAGTCAGCAGTCTCACTTTAAAGATGTAATTAAAACAATAACTTATTTTAAGTATTTACTTCACAAACATTTGTTGGGAGGTGACCATGTGTTATGTCTAGCTTTAAACCCTCTACAAATTTTAACTCGTCTAGTCCTCATGGCCCCTTCGTGAACTACGTAAATTCTCTGCATTTGGCTGATGGGAAACTGGACGCAGCAGGGGTTGAATGAGTTGCGCAGGTCACATAGCTAGTAAGTGGCAGAGCAGGATTCACATCCTGGGCTCCTCGGCACTGATTTGTTATCAATAATGCCGTTTCCTTTAGCCATGCATAGGAAAACATCATAAATCATGTGATGATATGCAGAGATGCCTGCGATTTCCAGGTCAGTTGAATTGAATGCTGTACAAATAAGGCCAAGGTTAAAGGCCAGATTTTCATGGAGAACTCTCCAACACTGTTTATTTATACAAGTAATGTCTCCCATGGACTAGAAAAAGTAAAAGAAGAGATGAGCGAATATCTAGCATCCCGGGTGGATCACCATGTGTTCCCCACTGCAGACCAGAAGTCATCTCTGCATATCTGCGCAACTATGATAGTACATGGGATGCTACCACCAGCCAAGGTTCTTCCACATCCAGCTTGATATTCCTAAACAAATGTCCTATTATCGGGAAGTAAAATCTTCATCAGATTAGAACAAGGTAAAAAACCAGAAGAGGCAAAGGCAAAGGACCAGATGGAGATTTATACGTCTTTTGTTTAAAATTACGTGGTTCAGTCATATTTCACAGTAGGTGTGTTCACAGCACAGACAGAGGAATTCTATGTTACTCAGAATTATTGTGTAACCTAGACTAGGATACACTAACGCTTTGTGCCAAAATCTAACCATTATTTTGCTTTCAATCTTTGGAAATCAGAACGTTTACCATCCCTGGTCTTCCAGTGCTTCTACGGTATCCATGATTACTCAGTGATTATCAAGGATTTGGTGCTGTAATCTATGAGGTCTTTCAGTAATTCTAAGAGATAGTACAGTGAAATGGAGGCATGAATACATTAAAAGAATCTCCACCCTTACATATGCGTCTGCTACCTTGTTCCTTGTGTTATTTACCCCTGTGCAATAGAGAGAGATTCTTTTTGGTAGATCAGGAAGAAGTAAAACAGGAATTAAAGAAAGATATTTAAAACACACCTACTACAATACTAGACCACTGATTTATTTAATTTCACTTGATTCTTACAAGGGACATAGATTCAGAGATATAGCTATCTCAGGGCTAAAAAACCAGCAAATGAAAGAGCTGAAAGTCAAATCTAATTCTTCTCAGACTCCAAAGTACTTATACTTTCCACTGTATTTTGCAATTCCCTCTCAATTACCATTTAACATATCAGCATCTAGCCAAAAGAGAGGGATTTTGTTTTTCTTTTAAGAGAAATTAAAGAGATTATTTAGTTTTACAGGAATTTCCTACATGTGTTAGTTCTTGACTTCCAGTTCATATTTATACAAGTTTGTACTATATAAGTCTATACTTAAAGTGCACTCATCTTTTGCATATATCAGAACAAACTGATGCCTTTTATTTTACTGGATTCTAATTTTGTAGGTGGAAGAATGCATATAGAAGATTCTAAGGAAGGATCTGCTATCATTTCCTTTAGATCAGTAGTAATTTCTTACCTAGTAAGTGTATACAATAAAATATATTTAAAAAATTAATCAAAGATTCATTCCCAGGATAATAATTAAATAGAATTAGAGATTTACTATTTGAGGACTGAAATAAAATTATAATGAAAGAGGAGATATTATAATTGATACCACAAATACATAGGATCATAAGAGACAACAATGAACAATTATAAGCTAACAAATTGGACAACCTAGAAGAAATGGGTGAATTGTTGGAAACACACAACTTACCAAGACTGAATTATGAAGAAATAAAAAATCTGAACAGACCAATGACTACTAAGGAGACTGACTCAGTAATAAAAAACCTCCAAAAAACCAATATTCAAGAAAAGATGGCTCACTGGTGACTTCCACCAAACATTTAAAGAAGAATTAATACCAATCCTTATGAAACTCGTCTAAAAATGAGAAGAGGAGGGAACACTTTCAAACTAATTTAATGAGGCCAGCATTACCCTGATAATGAAACCATATAAAGATACTACAGGAAAACAGTATTAAAGGACAATATCCTTGATGAACACAGATGCAAAAAACCTTAACAATACATTGGCAAACCAAATTCAACAATACATAAAACTATCATACACCATGATCAAGTGGAATATATTCCAGAGATACAAGGGTGGTACAACATCTGCAAATCAATCAATTTAATATATCACATTAACAAAATGAAGGATAAAAATCATATGATCATCTCAAGAGATGTGGAAAAAGCATTTGCCAAAACTCAACATCTAGTCATGATTAAAAAAACTCTCAAAAAAGTGAGTATAGAGTGAATATACCCCAGCATAATAAAGGCCATAATTGAAAAGCCCAGCGCTAACATGATAATCAATGGTGAAAAGCTAAAAGCTTTTCCTGTAAGATCAGGAACAAGACAAGGATGCCTGCTATTACTACTTTTATTCAGCATAGTACTGGAAATCATAGCCAAAGCAATTAGGCAAGAAAAAGAGGAAAAAGTAAAAGTGTCTCTATCTGCAGATGAAATGATATTTAACATAGGAAACCCTAAAGATTCCATCTGGAAAATGTTACAACTAATAAACAAGTTCAGTAAAGTTGCAGGATATAAAATTGATATACAATAACCAGTTGCATTTCTATACCCTAATAACAAACTATCAGAAAGAGAAATTAAGAAAACAATCTCATTTATAATTGCATCAAAAAGAATAAAATACATAAGAAAAAATTTAACCTAGGAGATGAAAGACCTATATACTGAAAAGTATATGACAATGATGAAAGAAATGAAGACATAAATAAATGGAAAGATATTTCACATTCACGGATTAGAAGAATTAATATTATTAAAATGTTCATACTAGCCAAAGCAATCTAGGGATTCAATGCAATCTCTATCAAAATTCCAATGTCGTTTTTCATAGAAATAGAATAAACAATCCTAAAATTTGCGTGGAACCACAAAAGATCCCAAATAGCCAATGTATTCTTGAGAAAGAACAAAGCTGGAGGCATCCAACTTCCCAATTTCAAACTATATTATAAAGCTACCGCAATCAAAACATTATGGTACTGACATAGAAACACACACATAGATCAATGGAACAGAATAGAGAGCCCAGAAATAAACCCATGCATATATGGTCAATTAATTTACAACAAAGAAGCCAAGAACAATCAATGTTGAAAAGATAGTCTCTTCAATAAACAGTATTGGGAAAACTGGATACCCATATGCAGAAGAATGAAACTGGAACCTTATCTTACACCATACATAAAAATCAACTCAAAATGGATGAAAGATTTGAAGGTAAAACCTAGACCACTAAAACTCCAGAAGAAAACAATAGTGGGTAAGCTCTTTGACATCAGTCTTAGCAATGATTTTTTTAGATTTGACACCAAAACCAAAGGCAATAAAAGCAAAAGTAAACAAGTGGGGCTACATCAAACTTAATGGCTTCTGACAGCAAAGGAAACTGTCAACAAAATGAAAAGGCAGCTACGGAATGGGAAAAAATATTTGCAATTATTATATATGCTAAGGAGTTAATGTCCAAAATATATAAATAACTCACAACCCAATAGCAAAAAACCAAACAATCCAATTAAAAAATGAGAAGAAAAACTGAATAGACATTTTTCCAGAGGAGACACACAGTTGGCTGACAGATAAATGAAAAGCTACTCAACATCACTATTTTAAAGAAAGGCAAATCAAAACCATAATGAGATATCACCTCACATCTGTTACAATGACTATCATCAAAAAGATGAGAGATAACAAAAGAAAGATGCCATGGCCATGGAGAAAAGGGAACCTTTGTGCACTACTGGTGGGAATGTAAATTGGTGTAGTTACTGTGGAAAACAGTACGGAGATTGCACAAAAAATTAAAAATGGAACTACCATGTGATCCAACAACAATTCTACTTCTGGGTATTTATCTGAAGGAAACAAAATCATTATCTCAAAAATATATCTGAACCCACATGTTCACTGATGCATTATTTACAATAGCCAAGACATGGAAACAACCTAAGTGTCTGTCAATGGATGAATAGATAAGGAAAATAGGAATGAAATATTATTCGGCCATAAAAATGATGGAAACTCTGCCATTTGTGACAACATGGGTAGACCTTGAGGAGTATATTCAGTGAAATAAGTTAGATAGAGGAAGACAAATACTGTATGCTCTCACTTATATGTGGAATCTACAAAAAATCTGAACTCATAGGCACAGAGAACAGATTGGTGGTTGCCAGAGGTGGAGGTTTGGGGGAGCAAAATGGATAAAGGTGGTCAAAAGGTACAAACTTCCTGTTTTAAGATAAATAATTCCTGGGGATGTAATGTACAGCACGGTGACCACAGTTAAGAATACTGTACTGTAAATTTCAACATTGCTATGAGAGTAGATCTTAAAATTTCTCATCACAAGAAAAAAATTGTAACTATGTGTGGTGATGGATGTTAACTAAAGTTATTGTGGTGATCATTTCACAATATTTGCATATATGAAATCATTATATTGTACACCTAAAACTAATATAATGTTATATGTCAATTATATATATAAATAAAAACCAACCAACCACAAAAACCCCACACAGTAAAAAAACAAGCAATCCAAGCAGGAAATGGGGTAAAGACATGAATAAATATTTCACTAAAGACCACCTGAAGATGGCAAATAAGCACATGAAAACATGTTCAAAATCATTAGCCACTAGAGAAATTAAAAATACACTGAATATCACTACACATATATTAATATGGAAAAAACAGAAAATACTGGCAAGTAAAAGCAGGGTGGATTGCATCAATGCGCATATTCTGGCTGTAATGTTGACCACAGTTTTGCAAGATGTTACCAGTGGAAAACTTGGTAAGAGGTACAGGGCATCTCCCTTCATTATTTCTTATCACTGCATGTGAATCTACAATCGTTTCAATAAAAATTTCCATGAAAATGCATGAAAATTACATAAATAACTTCTCTGAAAAAGTCCCTCCAATGGTCTACCACCCTTCAAATAAAAGAGTGGAAACCCCATATTCCTTATGCTAGCTGTTCCCTCTGTCTGGAAAGGTCGTCCTCCAGATCTTCACTTGGTTATCTTCCTATGTGTCATTCATGTATCTTCTCAAATGTTTCCTCCTAACAGACACCTGTCCTAACTCTCCTATCCAGAGTAGGCAACACCCTTTTCTGTCCACTTACTCCACCACTTCACTTTAGTCCATTTTCCTTAGAGCTTTCACCAAAATATGATATTATCTAGGGTATTTACATGGCCTTTCTATCTTCCTCCCTCATTTGATTCAAATGTAAACCTATGAAGGCAGGATCTTATTTTCTTCAGCATTCTTCCCTGGATCCTAAAACAGCATCTTGCAAGTAGCAGACACATATTCCTGTTTGTTTAAATGATGAAATATAAGAAAGGAAAGAAGGAAGAGAGGGAGGAGCAGGGTGAGAGAGAGAGAAAAGGAAAGGAATGCTGGTCGCCGCTTGCTGGAATAGTTGAATCACAATATAGGCCTCAAGGAAGACTGTGTCAATTTTCTTAACGTCCGAACACCAAAGACCAAACCAGGGACTGACATATAGTCAGTAGAGTAAATGTATGTACTAGTAGG